>NC_141152.1:137561645-139961645 GCF_053477565.2 Lygodium microphyllum | reverse complement strand
TTATACTTTTCCAAGAGCTGAAGTTGCTCTTGGTTTTCAGCATTCATATTATCTTTTACATCAGTGACATAAAGCAGACAACATTGAACACAATCCTTAATTGCTCTAGAGACTTGCATATGGCTTACCATAGGTATGGTGTCTCCAGAAACTCCAGCTTGGATCTCGTACTTCTTGCCTTTGTTGGTGAGTTCTACCTTCTTTTTCTGAGAGAAGATGGTTGAATCTACTCTATGATTCCAGGGCATGCCAAGAATCACATCGCAACCATCAAGGTCTCCGATACAGAAGGTATCTTCGTCACTGTAGCCTTCAACACATACTCATTGACAGGCATTTTCCCTTTCTTCAAGGCATTCAACTCTTGCTTGAGTTGAATCTTTTGTGCCTTTGTATTTACTGAAAACATACTCTCAAAATTTGTCCAAGCTGCATGTGAAGTTTCTGGATTCCTGATGTCCCAGCATAGTATTATCAATGACTGCAGATAACTAGTACATCACCTTTTTGTCTTTTGCATTCCATTCTTTCCATGCTTTTAATTCATCTACAATTGGAGGGATACCCAGCTTTGGCTCCTTTTCTTCACCTGAGACAAACTCATAAAGGCCCTTTCCAATGAGGAAGTTCGTCACACGGAACTTCCATGAAGGGTAGTTGTTCTTATCGAGCTTCTCAATAATGGGATTTCCATTGTTCTCTACCATTATCACAAACAAGGATACAATACAACAAGCTAGTCTTCTGCAATATTTCACAACACGTGCATAGCACTACCCCAAGCAATCTTTTTCACTAATTACTCAATAGTACATGTAATCTACAACCTATTTGTAGATAAACCTTATGTTTGCTTCTTGCAAACACCTCAAAAATTACAGATTCACAATCTATAACCTGCGCACCCACTTTCCGTCAGTACAACTAAAATCACAGTGTACCCTGAAACTGTTGTCTGCAACCTTGCGACTCTAAAATGGGGCCTGAAACGGCCTCAGACGCCCAAAATAACTGTGGGATAGCTCTACAAGGCACTATCCAAGAGAGAGAGTGGAAGAATGGGAGAGCTTCTTACCCGTTGCTTACTTGCTCGAACCTTGCTTCTTCTCCTTCGCTTCAGCCTTCAAAATCAGCCTCTCTCAATGGCGCGGCTTTGATACCATGTCAAGAATCGTGTGGTGGGGGGACTTGCTTGAGCTGTTGCGCCAAACACACATTGTATACACAAGAGGAAGCTCACTCAAGAACACAAGAAGAGAGATGGAGGCCAAAACGTTTTCTTGCTGGTTTTTTCTTCTTCTTTCACACACTATACAATTTACACAAAGTATAGATACGATACAACATAAATAAAAATGGCCTACTAAGTTAAACAGTGCATAACTGGCTACACTAATTGACTAGTGTTAGTGTCTTTGCTAGCTGTAGGTAGGTGTAGCAAACTAAATACAATAAGTGATAAGTCAGTGGCCATGTGAGTATCATAATGACCACCAACGTGCTAAGTGTAGACGTGCGGACCCATCTAGCCAGGCAGTCCATCATTAATATCCGCACTTGTTAAGCTTGCCATCTCAACAAAAAAGTAGCCCAAGTGTTCAAATGATATCTCAAAGCCTCCAAATGTAGGCTAGTTTTGGCACAACCCTTGAAAA
This sequence comes from Lygodium microphyllum, assembly GCF_053477565.2. Classification (NCBI taxonomy): domain Eukaryota; kingdom Viridiplantae; phylum Streptophyta; class Polypodiopsida; order Schizaeales; family Lygodiaceae; genus Lygodium; species Lygodium microphyllum. The sequence continues at coordinate 139,959,990 of NC_141152.1, read as the reverse complement.
GGTCATCTTGATATTTGAAAAAAGTAAAGCATACCTTTGAAAAGTTAGCCTAGTCTATCTAAGGAAGAGGTCTATGTTTGCATCTATAGGTATGTTAAGTATGGTGTGGTCTTGTCTCATCTCTTATTCCCATTTCTAACTCTATTTTGCATATTCCCTTTTCTCTCGAGGCAAAAAAATCAAGAAAATAATGTTGAATCTTAGAAAGGAGAAGGATTATGTGCAAGTTTAGCATGAGAATGATCACTTGAAGAAGTCGCGCAAGGACACATCCATAGGATCCAAGCCTCCCATGGAGATCACAGAGTGACAACCATTAAGTTATGTCAAGATGACTAGGTAGCATTAGTGGTTTCCACAGTGCCTAAGGACCCAATTAATGACTAGCACTAATGAAAGAAGGGGTAGCAAGTGGTTGGGCGGTCCATGAACTTTTGGGGAGCCTCTTACAAGATTGACAAATAATCTTCATTTTTTGTTCAAGGTCATGTATAAATCCTTATTGTATATAGACTAATATTATGATTTTTATGTCGCTCATGTCAAATAAAAAAGGATTCTTCTTTACTCCGATAGTTTGTTTTAAATGTGACATTTAACTTGATTTGACACTTAATAATCACACAAAGATCCACAAAAATTTTGAATTGGAAACCTGACAACTATGTATTGCTTGCTAAGTGCTTAATCAAAGACACATAGTTCATTATCATGAGGAAATAAAATGTGTTCGTCGTCCTAGTGTAGAGAAAAATGTATTATAGCCAAAAGCATCACATAATTAGTACAACATGAAGCGAGGCCATGTCTTCTAGGTTTCATTTCATGTATTGAGAGAGGATGACATTGTAGCTTGTAGATGGCCTTAACTACTCTAGAGACTAGGGTTTGTTAGAGCAAATGCCCTTCTCTTATTGTCACCACATGGCTCATTGCCTTATGTTGATAGTGCCCTTTGAAAAGAATGACCATAATGACAAGGCGTGGTGGAATACCAATAAAGTGTTATGACCATCAACATAGCCATGAGAGTGTCTTGTATGCCTAATCATAGCATGTGGTAGAGTTTGACCTTGATGTGGAGCTAACTCTTGCGAGGGAGAGCTTCATCCTAGAGCTAGCCACCACAAGAGGGAGAGAAAGCAAGATGGCCTACATTGAAACAACATTGACTAGTGCAATTCAACCTCCCTACATCCATGGAAACAAAAGCGAAATCCTATAAATGGTACATAAACCATAAGACCATACCTTCGATAAAGGGGCACAGTGACTATTGAACATTTTGTTTCTTTGAGCCATGGGCATAACCACAAGAAGCCTTAAGAGTAGAGACCCCCTCAATGCCTATGTAAACCCCATGTCACGCACCATCTCACGATGTTGTAGTTGTCAAGAGCCTCTGGTATGTGATGTGACTCACTTGGTCATGTTGCCATCATTGTGGGCATGCATGCACGTGCACACACACACACACACACAAAGAAAGAAGCTTCTTGCTCCCATCACAAACCACCCACTTAGAGGTTAAGCTCACAATTGTTTCTTGCTCTAATGAGACATCCACATGTAAGAGATAGAGAGAGATGCACCTCCTTTATGCTCCTCCCCCCCTCTATGTGGATCCCACACTTACTTCATACTTCTTGTGAGCTTCTTGTTGACCATCCCTACCCCCCCCCCCCCTCTCTCTCTCTCTCTCTCTCTCTCTCTCTCTCTCTCTCTCTCTCTCTCTCTCTCTCTCTCTCTCTCTCTCTCTCTCTCTCTCTCTCTCTCTCTCTCTCTCTCTCTCTCTCTATGTGTGTGTGTGTGTGTGTGTGTGTGTTAGCAATAACACTATTGAGAGAGAGTGAAAGAAAAAGAGGAGAAGGAAGAGAAGAGAGCAAGAGGGGAATAAGAAGGAGAAGAGAAGGATGCATTGAAAGAATTCAACATGCACATGGGAGAGATGCATCGAGAAAGAATGAGAGGAAAGAAGAAGACTATGAGAACACATTAGAATCCAACGTGCATGTAGGAGAGACACAATGCAATATCCATTAATTGCTTAAATGCACCAAGTGATCCCCTATTTTTCCCCCTCCTAATTGATCTCTTATTTTTTATGTTATAAGAGCATGTGGTCTATCAAGTAATCCCCTTGTTTTTTGGTGTTATATGAACATATGGTCCACTTTTCCTTTCTTAAATATTTATGTTTGTTCCTTACATTTATCTCCATCTACAACATACACTAGGGAAGAAAACTATGATTCAGTGATGCAAGGGCAAAAATGTTTTGATCGAATATACAAACACAAAATTAAAGGGTTGGACTTTTGAAACATCAACAATTGTAAGCGAAGGAAGAAATAGGTAGTAGATTTCTAATGTAGTCACTATCACATGATCCTTGATCATAGGAGAAATTTTAGAACTTTGAGAGAGCAAAGCTCTATTTCCACAATGCAAATTTTTCAATAAGTGCATCCTCATCTCCTTTAGGCACAAATATGCATCCCACCCAAGCATGTATCATGCATCATCCAGGTGTACATGATTTGATAAGTGTATGTTGCAATAAGTCCAAAATGCTCATAAAAGGTCCACCATAGCTCATGAAAAGCAATTATGGAGAAGTAAGAACCAAAAACCTTCATGAAAAGGTCAAAAAGAATCTTGGTTAAAGGGGAAGAAGTGTAGTCGTAAAAGAAGGCAAAGAATGAAGAAGTCTAGAATATTCATGATCCTACCACAAAATAATAGGTTTCTATTTTGCATTAAGCATGTGTACTTGCAAATATAGAAGAAAAACGATTCAACAAGCATTTGAATGTGAGTTAAGGTCCAAAATGCTTATAAAGGTCCACCATACTCATGAAAAGCAATTATTGAGAACTAGGAATAGAAAGCTTCCATGAAAAGGTCAAGGAGAATCTTAGTTAAAGGGAAAGAAGTGTAATAAGAAAAGAAGGCAAAGAATGAAGAATTCTATAATATACATGATCCTACCAAAAAATAATAGGTTTCTATTTCACATTAAGAGCAATATCGAAGAAAAAAATGCCCAATAGTTCAGTGCTTCTTTAGCAACATGAATGTATTGACCAATATAGAAGTGCATATTTTCAAATAAATTTTTCCAATGGTTATTTAAAAATTTTAAAAAACATTCATCTTGTCTCACTTTCCAAAGAACTTTAGTGTAGAGGATCAAGTAAAGTAATAGGGTCCATTAATATAGCATTTTATTGTTAGTAGTGAGCACTAGGAACATGACAAAGTGAATTGTGGTGATGTGTATAGGTGGAGGACAAATAGAGCATTCTAATAGGCTAATGGGGCTTCCAAACCTATCATATTAGGGGTTTATGACCATTTCTTTAAAAAGAGGACCTCAATATCATCCATAAGAAGGTTGGTTTAGATTATGGTAGCAATGTTCCATGTCCTCACTTGCCAAGATATTTGTTCTAGTTAATGGGGAGCCTCTACACTTGCATTCTATCACAAAACTTTTGGGTTTTGATCTTCATGGATGAAGAGCAATGCACATCTCTAAAAGTTTGTGTCCTTACAAATTGTTAGAATGTTAGAGTAGTTGAATGGAAGTACATCAACACAAGTCAAAGAATAGTAAGGTGTCAAAGACACTCAAAACATCATTTCACATCTAGCCATACTCCCTACCCATCAAAAGTTAATACATCCCTCCATTACGAGTGGGACTAAATCCAAAGACCTCCCAATTATGAGCTTGTGCCTTTACCCACACAACACAACTAACTTAATTGAATAACAATAATGGTTGCATTAATCTTTACATTCACAAATGAGTGAGTGTGTGTGTGTGTGTGTGTGTGTGTGTGTGTGTGTGTGTGTGTGTGTGTGTGTGTGTGTGTGTGTGTGTGTGTGTGTGTGTGTGTGTGTGTGTGTGTGTGTGTGTGTGCGTGCGTGCGTGCGTGCGTGCGTGTGCGTGCGTGTGCGTGTGCGTGCGTGTGCGTGCGTGTGCGTGGGTGTGCGTGTGTGTGCGTGTAGGATGATAATGCATCTAGACACTAAATGATGCATGCTCCATGTTTCACACTCCTACCTCAAAAGAATTGGATTATTTAAGATTATAGTTTCATATGGAACCTAACATAAATGATGTTTGAAATGAGATGATGGTACATAGAAATGTTTAGATTACATCTTGGTGCTTTGTTAATCAATGAAATGGATTATGCAAATGAGTTTTTAAGATGATTGTTCATCATTTTAAATCGCCACATATTTAAAATGAATAATGTGAATGAGATAGATAGATGAGATTGCTTTGTCCTAAAGAAGTATCCAAATTTATATTACAAGTTGATTTTGGTATTATGTATGAGTTGATTTAAGTATCCTATATGGCAAATTAATAATATGAATCTTTATAAACTTTATTGTGCCCTCATGTTTTTGATTGTATGTAGCTAATATAAATGAAACCTTTAGATTTTACAAATGAATTTGATATACAATTATGAAACTTCTATGCTTTCATTGTGGTGCATCATCACTTATAAAATGCATCATCGTCATAAGTTTCATGTATGGGTGGAAAAGTATATGATGTTCTTAACTCTAGCATCATCGTCATAAGTTTCATGTATGGGTGGAAAAGTATATGATGTTCTTAACTCTAAGTGATGTGGCTAATTTTGCAACCTATGAAAGTTTATAAATCATGTAGATAGATAAATAAATCTGTATAGGTTGTGCAATTGGCTTTAGTTATACATTACTAGGTTGGTTGTATGGTAGTTGATGTATAAATTGTATTGTATTCGTTCTATTATGTATCATTTATGATTGAAAACTATTCATATGAGTCACTATAAACTATATCGTGATGTAATGTTTTTGACTCATCATGTTGTAAGATAATTGTATCGGTTGATATGTGTATTATTTATGATTGGGAATAGTTGTATGAGGCATTTGTGTATTGCTAAAATGATTGTGAATGATGCTTTAGGAGAATAATGTTATGTTTTTTACTCTAAAAGAGGCATTAGGAAATATTTATCCACTCCAAAAGAGGCATTAGGAACACCTTTATAGCTAAATGATTGCACAAGATTCACTAAGAAAATGCATTTATGTTTTCAAATATGTTATATCTCTTACATATTATTACATTGAATCACTTCACTTTTACTACTCCTATTGTTATATCTAAATGACTTTGCAAGAGGCATCAAGAGAATACCTCTATGTTTTCAAATTTGTTATATCTCCTTGAATCATTGCACATTTACTAGTCTCATTCTTACATGTCATCGCTTGTCATAACCATTACCATTAAACACATTCACTAATAATAAAGTAAGGCTCTTTGTTCATGAGGAGAGAGATTTGCTCAAGTTGATTGTGTGCAATCTTGTTTTGTACATGAAGAATCAACTTTGTACATTAAAATTCAATTAATGTACCAAATGTTAAGCTACTATTCAAAACATTTTGCAATTTTTCCATGCATAATGTGGGTGCAAATGGACTCCCGAGACAGTAACCCTACAGAAGAGTATTAGCACTTTATGTCTCAGATGTGCTAAGACACCATTTAAGGCAATGATCTAATAATGTACTTCAATGTGACACCACAAACTCCCCATGTTCCAAGCCAAAGTGTAGCTACGAGCATTCCAGTGAATGCCTTTCCAAGTCATCCTCTTTGATTACCCCTTGCCCTCCCTAATTTATGCCATTTTAGTGTCCTAGAAATCAGGTGTAAATGCAACCATAATCATGCATAATAATGCAAGTGTGTGGCCAATACTGCATAACCCTTGGCCTAGTCCTTCACAAATGCAACATGTATTTACTCCACAAAGATTGCAAGCAACAAAGAACAGGGTTTTCAAAACCGTCCAAGGCTACGAGGCACAGCTGAAGTGGCAAAGGAGGATTTGGGATACCAATTTTGACTCCTGGACCGCCTTCTGCAGCTCGCTCCCTGAAGAACGCAACGATCCAATCTACATGCCCTACCCCCGTAGGCATGCAATTGACTATGATCGAAATATTCATGGGGAGTTTGACTTTCCTAAGATATATAATGTTAATGCCCGGAGCCCCGAGGAATGCCTAGTCTTTAGGTTAGAGAATCTCCTCCCATCTATTAACTGCTTCCTCACGGATTTTTCTTCTTGCCCAGATCCAGCCTTCTTAACTACCTGTAATTATCTTAGGCTTATCAAGTTTCTACTAATGGAGAGACCCACAGCCGAGGAAGCCCACCTCCCTCCACTCTTTTTTGACATCAACCTAGGGATAGATAGTAGAGCCATGACTAGATTAATGATGAGGGCAACCCTGCTTCCCTCCTTTTGCCTAGAAATCTTAGAGGATATGAGTGATACCCGCTTCACGAGGTGCAATCATCCTTTCTTGTCATCCACACCTCTGAAGGCCCGGGCTGGTATTAAAGAATATCTACAAAGTCGCGCATTCCTATCCCAATGCTTGCGACTGCCTCGTAATCCAACTGAAGGTGATAGGCATTAGCTAGGACATCTTCCTTGTATGCAATTCTTCAAAAAAAAAAAAGAAGAGAGAAAAGGAAAAAAAAAATTAAAAAAAAGAAAAAAAGGAAGGGAGAAAAGAGAAAAAAAAGAAAAAGAGAAAAGAAAAAAACACGAGGGCTCACTTCACTCACTACACCTAGGGTTTACACCTAGCCCCCCCCCCCCCCCTTCACGCTTAGGGCACATCAAGGGCAGGACTTCCATACCTGTAACCCTAAGTTTTGCACTGTACCTCCAACAACACACGAACTGGGTCCTCAAGTGTGGGACATTACTAAGGGCTTACCCAAGGTTAGACCCATCTCCCAGTTCCACTACACATGTACTTACATCACACCGTGAGACAGACACACCCCTTAGGGAGTGCACAACTTTCTCTTGCAGGCTATGATCGTGACTCAGTGAACGGCTCCCCAGCTAAAGAAGACCATCCACGACATCCGCTAATGACCAAGAATTGCTCCATGAGTCGGACAGGACACCACTACAGCAGCTTCAAGAGCTCTTGCATACTCTGATGGTTGGGTGGACCAACATGCTTGATGTAGCTGACCATTTGCCTGTTGATGGCTACCATGACTGAACCAAATCAAGCAGAACCAATATCATAGTCCCAAACAACATAATTGGAAACCATGGTGATTTGAAAAATCATTGAGTGGAAACCCTTTCTGTTAAAATAATATTTATAGTTTTTTCTTGGGACAATGATTGGTATATAATTGCCATCTTACTGTACCAATTGCGAACAATATGCCTTGAAGGCAAATGCATCTGCAAATTTTATTGTCTATTGTATAGTTGGCCATTTTAAGTAGATGTTATGTAATCCAAATGTGACCAATGCATCACAAAAGTCCAAAACAACCATTTGTATAAACAATGTTGAGAGCCCATACAAATCAACTCTAAGTCCAAAACTCAAGCCACTCGTAAGTTGATGTAAGGCCATACAAGCAGACTTCTCAATATGTACTACTTTTTAATAATTTGGTTTCCTATATTGCATTTATGCTACTAGCTTCACAACAAGATATTCGAATTTGCATTTGCTAACCTGTAGCTTGCTTTAAGCATTCAACTTGAATAGTTGCCTAAAAGCCCTTGCTCCATAAAGGTTTGTGGTCTAGGATAAGCCCAATATGCTCAATGATCATGCCTTCAATGAGCTATCTTAATGCAATGAGAGACGAAACCTTGAGCCATGCACTCCATCAAAAAACACAAATGCATAATGTCCTTATCACTATTATTTGCATCATTTAACAGTATCTCAAACATTATAGTGATAACGAGTATAACACCAGTGACACAAATTATCAATACATTGTCATCATCCATATGCCTTGCCTATCATATGATACAATAAAAATGTAGGAAATAATTAGACATTGATGTCATATACTTATACTCAAATGTCATAAATAAAAAGAACTCAAGAATTCATACTCAAGTCATTGATTAATCTTTTTTTAAACTCATGATTATATCTAGCAAAGTAGGCATAGAGGTAGCAAAGTGTATCCATGATTATGAGCCTCCACTCCTCAAAGGCTTTCTTCTCCTCTGATTTTGTTTTTTCGTCATCTTATATTAGTTGAGTGGTGCTAACCATGTCATTTAGTGACTCCTTTATCCTTTATATTTCTATCATTGTTATGCCATGCTCTTTGGGTGCTCACTTGATCTAGCCCAACTTTTGGAGGCTCATTCTCAAGGCAATGTCTTCAGCCCGTCTTCAAAAACATTTGAGCTAGATCATTGGGAATAGCTGTAATGTTATCTTCATATGAAGACATACCACTCATGGCTAATGCATGCAAATCACTAACAACATTGGCATAATTCCACATATATTCATCTACAAGGTCATACCATTGACAAGTGGATTTATGATCATAACCTAATATAGCATTGTGTGCCTCATCCTTTTGATGGGATTCATGGATGTGTTCCTAATGTTTCTTGCACGTCTTTGTCAAACTCTAGACCAAATGTCCTCCCTGCAATCCTTAGATGTGAATGAGTTGTATTATCCATGTATCCTTCCATTGAGAAAATTCTTATCATGTTATTGTTGTTTTATCTTGTAACTAGGGTGAAGTTTTTAAATTTGTTCCTTTTTGTTTTCTCTTTGGTTAAGGGGGCTTTTGCACATCAAACCTAGATGAAGCTCATCATTTGTGCTACTTACTAGTGTATCCAAGTTATGGCATCATTGACACATGGATCTCAATAGTAGCTTCTGCCCTAGACTCCGCAAGCACTCTCTCGCACTCAGCCAACCGCCAAGCATTCTGTTAAATGCCTAACTCTTTTAAAATTGTTCTTTTCCCACTCACTAGCTCTCTCGTCCATCTTCTTTCTTCCCTCCTCCAGCTCACTTTCCAAGGTTGTCATGACCTACTGCTGCTAATTCGTTAAGAACCAGAGTTGGTTCCTTTCCCTAGATTTTCGAGCCAATTGTTCTTCAGCAATTTCTCTTGCCTGATTTGCAATGCTGAATCTTTTTTCTGTCTCAGCAAATAGCTCTGGCTTTTCTTGCACAAGCTGCTCGTGACTTTGGATCTCTGCAAGGTGCAATCTTTCTCCATTTTCCATTCTTCTTAGGTATCACCACCACAGATGAAACCCACTCTGAGTCCCCTATTGGATAGATGAAGCCTGCCTTCAAAAGTCACTGCACCTCAACGAGTAGAGCATTTTGTTGAACTAGTCCCAACCGTCATAGTCGCTGCACCATTGGCCTTGCTCCCTCCTTTAGATTAATGTGATGTTGTACTATTGTCACACCTGTGATGTGTTCATAATCAGAAATAAAAAGTGCTGAGTATTTTATCACCACTTCCATGTAGGCTGCCTTCTCCTCAACTGATAGATCCTTAGCCAACATTTTTTCTAACCTCTCCTTCTCGACCTTTGGAAGCTGCTGCAGAATTTCACTACTAGAAGGCCCTTTTAATATAATCCCCATTACTTCTAGAGAGCTTTCTTCCTCCTCATTAGAAGACTCTCCCTCTGTCATAGATGACCAACCCTCGCTGGAAATCCATTCATCAGCAGTGGTCTCTAACACAAGATCCTCCTGTCGGCCCTCCTTCATGTTGTAGATAGCGCTCTTCCATTTTTTCTGCAGCCCCTTTTGTGGCCTTAGCTCTAAAGCCCTGTCTCCCAATCTTGTCTGGCTTTCATTCCCATTAGCCATGGTCACCCGAGAATGAGCGGATAGCCATCCCCCTTCACTGGCATCACATACATGTCAAGCTCCAATTGCACTCCACACACCTTTACCTTGATTTTATTTATAACTCCCAAACAATTTACTACTACATTGTTAGCCATTTTGGCCCCAAATTTAGTAGTTTCATTTATCTCTAATCCAAACGATGCATCAACTTTTCCGTCATGACACAAATCTCTATACCTCCATCCATATATGTCTTTGACACTCTCTGCCCATTGATTTCAGCTTCCACTAGAGGCACAATATCTTTCATCTTTCTAGCCTGGATTGCATTCACATGTCTATTCTTCATGGGTCTAATGCTTACCATCTTTGGCCATTGTCGTCGCACTGTTGGAGATAGATGTAGTAATTGTGGCCATGAAATTTTTGGCCCTTGATCCCTCACATCAGCAAGCAAATCATAAGCTCTAGTAGCTTTACCCAATGAAAAATCGTCTAACTCAATGTGTCAGCGTGAGCGAGCCCTCCTCTTTTTACTGTTGCGTGTCTTTGCAGCCTTTGAAAACTCTGCCTCCTCTTCCATCTTTCCAACCTCCTCTGGTGGTGTAGGCTCCATTCTCTCAATTCTGCGGGCTTTCTTCACTGGCATTGCTTCAACCTCTACTACTTTGGCCTTCCCTTTGACATCACTCTCATCTAAACTAATTATCTTGACATCATGATTCTCTGGCGGCTGGACAGGCAAGGGCAGCACCTCTGCAGGTGGTCGAGGATACTAGAGAACTTGAACCGGTGGTGGAGGCCTTGGATTCGGTGGAACAAGCCTCTCCCTAGGTGGTGTCACTTGTTGTCCCCTCCTTCTTGTTTGGAACCCATTTCCTGGAAAACGCCTGGGATGAGGGCAAAAGTACATAGCATGGCCAGTCTCCCCACAAGTATAGCAAACATACTCTCTTTCTTGTCTCCTTGGACCTCGATTGCCTTCATTTATGAGGGGAGGGGACCGTACTCCTTGCACCAAATTTAACGAAAGGCTTTCAAGCTGATTAGTAATGCATTGTAGGAGCTCTTGCTGTGGCATCTCCGATTCAGGTGGGGCCTCTGCTATTTCTCTAGGCCTTGGCATGGTTGGTAAAGCCTGTATGGGCTCAACTCCCCCCTTCAACTGGGCTTGATACTTCAATTTTCTATCTTTCTCCCTGGTATAAGTGACTGATTCTTCATAGGATATGGAAAACTTTCCTTTGACCTTCTCCCTTAGTAGAGGGTGGAGTCCAGCTAGAAAACAATCTTTCTTAAGGCAAATAGGTACTCTTTCTCCCTCGGCTAAGGAGGTTGTCCATTTATCCCACAATTTTATAAACATGCCTTCATAGGCTTGGTACTCCCCTGGTACGGTTTGGCGAAGATCTAAGAGCTGTCTCCAAATAGCTTCAGGTGGCTCTGTATCTTGGTACTTGTGCATGAATGCGGTCTTGAGATCCTCCCAATTACCCCTTGTAGCCTCCAACAGAGCTTGATACCACACTCGAGCATCACCCTTTAGAACTAAAGAGAAGGCCAGTACTTTGGTTGCTTCATCATCCCAGCCTGTGACTAGAAATGTCATTTCTAAGTCATCCAAAAAGTCTAGAGCTTTCTCCCCTTTGTGCCCAAAAAAGCTTGGAAATGCCATGTTGCCTTAGTAGAGTATAAAGATGAACACGTCTAGACATGAACTTAGATGTTTTATACAGAGTGGAAGATGTAAAATTTCGGGCCATTATTATTATTCATAAGTGGATACTACTTAAGGGAGTAGAGGGAATGCACTTTCTTGAATTATGAAGGATTTTTCCCAGAGTGTTTCTTTCTGGAATTCACCAACTTTGCTATACAAAGAATTTGCTCACCAGTGATTGTTCTTGCCTTAGTGTGTCCATCCTCGGCGACATAAATTTCATAAGGTGTGATGGCCACCTTTTCAACCACACCCAACCTTCGAGCTAGCAACAGTTGAAGGTAGTCTCCATACTTTGCACCTCTACAAAACTCCACACCATTTATGCATAGTTGTCCTCCTTTGATGTGGATTAGGCCAGAGAGAGAGAGAGAGACTTGATGATTTGGAGACGAGGACCTCTCGAAAGGGCCTTCACTTTGTTTGCAAAACACTCACCACAATTATGAGAACCTAGCAATTGATGGCAACATGATTTTTTTCATTGTGAGAGAATGGAATTTCTAAGGTGAACACCTTTTACCCGCATACGTGCCGTCATCCGATAGACATACTTCATTTCTTGGGCTTCCTTGGGAGACCATTGTGGGAGTTGTGGACTTCGACCAGCTTCGAAAAGAGTTGGTAAAGACGTTGGAGAAGAGCCACTTGGAGCACTTGTTATAGAGGATGCACCACTATGTGTTGTATCGTCCCGCATAAGGAGGTAAAGAATTGTGGATGAGAATATCCTCAGCGTGGGCACCAAAAATGAGGGTTGAAATGATGAACGGGTTGCCTCTTACCCATCTAACCTCCAATCCTCAGTAAGAGAACTAAAGAGGGGCACCAGCTACCCAAAGGGAGGATGGGCTAGGACATCCCTTTTCTCAAAGAGAATCAAAAGAACCAAGACACAAATTTACAAAAGAGAATATATGTACTAGACACCCTATTAGAATATATGAGAGAGAGATGAGAGGAGAGGGAGACAAGAGGAGAAGAGGTGGAGGAAGCTTGCCGTTATGTATTCATGGAATGAGAAGATGAGAAGAGAGGGAGACAAGAGGAGAAGAGGTGGAGGAAGCTTGCCATCATGCTACATAATAAAAGAACTTACTCATAGCTTACCTTAAAGAGATGGACTAGCATGAGGGTATTCTAGAGTGCTCTCATGTGCTTGTCATTGTCATTCTCCCTCTTCTCCCATTCTCCATGGGCTCTTTATATAGCCTCCATGAGGGATTAGATTAAGCTAATCTTCTTGATTAATATAATCCTAGATGATGTACGGCATCTTTGAAAATATGGAGAATAGTGGATGGGACAAGTCCCCACCTTGGTCATCATGCAAGAAGCCAAGGGTGGTGGTAGACAATAGAGAAAGGGAGCTAGATTACAAGATGTGGGTGTCCAAAGCATATTATTATAATATATTTACAAGAAGGATAGAATGAAAAGTTGATGTGGTAAAAGAGAGAAGAAAATTGCATGTAGCTAGCAGTCTGCGGCGCCCTCGTAACTTCAAATCGGTGAAGAATCTAAAAAAAGTTTCTTTTGCAACTTTGTAGACCAGGTCGAAACCGATCGAGCAATGCAAGAATTTTCTTGAAATTTGTGTTTCTTTGGGAGTTATTGAGATGATAAAAAACAGCGTCCAAAAGCTGCTTTGACTTTAGTTCCCCATATATATATAAATACATATAAGCATGTGACAGAAGGGGTCCATGCTTGCAAGCTTTTGTGTAAGATCCAAATGACACCATGATGTGGATATTGACTTGTGTACTAGGGTGAGGTGTCCTCTAATGATGGCGATAGATTCCAAATCTTAGTGATGCACACAGAACCCATGTGTAGTTAGAGGCTAGTCCTTTGAAAAATCTATACACTCACTCAACTCCTAGGTGTAATCCATTTCCATCTTCACTAAGATAACCATCCCTTTTACCCTTTACATTGACATCCCTCCTAAGAACTTGTTCCCCCCATTTGCTAGAGTTATTATAATCGAGAAGCAATGTAGCGTACCTAGTGCTTGAAGAGTAAATCCAAAGTAATATGTAATCCATTTCCATCTTCACTAAGATAACCATCCCTTTTACCCTTTACATTGGCATCCCTCCTAAGAACTTGTTCCCCCCATTTGCTAGAGTTATTATAATCGAGAAGCAATGTAGCATACCTAGTGCTTGAAGAGTAAACCCAAAGTGATATGGTAAAGCTCTTGATAGGGGTTTTGGCAGAATTTTGTGGGAGAAATCCGATTTGTAAAAAACCCGAATCAATATGATACTTTAACAACTTGAAAAAAAATTAGAAGATGCCTTGAAGAGTACAAGAAGTGTGTTTTATTTCATAATAGAGTCAAAAAAATCAATAAAGTGTAGAATGTACCTAAAAAACTTGGTCATACTTGCATCGCTCCATCTGTACTTTGCTTGCACACTTAGGAGCGCAAGCAACATCTTCAGGCGAGATACTTGGTACCCATCATATAATGGTATAGATACTTCTTCTCTCAGTGGATCAAATGACTTGACGTCCATGGGTATTAATGCATCGATCATTGCCTCCATCTCAGGTTGTTCCAAGATTGAAGGAAGGTCTGAAAGGTCCATTGTCTCCTCTGGTATTGAGGGTGTTGTCTTGTGACTTGCCATCCAATAGGTGTATTAGTTCAGGCAATCCATCCTTGCATGCCCATGAACTTTTCTAATGGGCCGCAATAGGTGCATTCCTTGGGATAAAGCGTCACCTCTCTGTAGAAATTTCATGGGTACATCTAATATTTTCGTATATGATATTCAATTACTTTACGAATGTAAAGTATGATTGATATACACTCTTTTTACAGTTTACTCAAAGTCTAAGATCGCCTAGTTAATTATCTTTGATTGAAACTCGCCAAAGTGTCGTATATGTTCTATGGACAAGTGACACCTTCGTCTGATTTTTAGCTTCTTGCATTGAGTGCAAGGACACGGGACACATTGATTAAGATATGCCTCATGATCTTGGACATCACAATCATCATTATTTTCCATTTGGTCTATGTTACGGCAAACAATAGGTCTTTGTTCTTCTCATTGGTGATCTTCCTCCATTTTAATCTCTACTTCTCTTTCGCTCCCTTTTCCTTTATTTGTTTCCCTCCCTCCATCTCTCTTTGTCCATTTGGCTTCCTTCATCCTTTTTTGTTTCTCTCTCCCCCCTTCTCTCTCTCAATGTTTCTTTCTCTTCCCCATCTTTCCTCCCACTCTCACTTTTTCTCACTTTTTCTTTTCCTCCCTTCTTCTCTCTTTTCCTCTCTAGTCTCACTCAACTTATTTTTGTTACAATTAAAATGAAAGATTGAAAATAAAAAACGTATAAAACAAGGACATTGAAAGACCCTCTCTCCCCACCTCTCTTTGTGTTTCCCTTTTACCATCATTCCATCTCTCAAATTCTCTTAGTGTTTCTGGTTTTCTTTGTTCCTCTCTCTCGCTCTTTATTTATTGTTCTCTCTATCTCTCTCTTTCTCCCAAGCTTCGTCCCTTTTTCGCCTCCTCCCTCACTCTCTTTTCTTTTTACTCTCCTTAACCCACCCTTTTATTCCACCTCTTCCTTCACCTTTCGTTTCTCTCTCTCCTCCCTTTCTTTTTTTCTCTCTTTCTCTTTCTTTGTTTCTCTCCCCCTTGTTGTTTCTCTTGCTCATTCTCCTCTCTCCCTCCCTTCATATTTTATTTCTCTATTCCTTTCTCTTTGTTACCCTTTCTCTCTTTCTCTCCCTTCCTTTATATCTCGTTTTTCTCTTCCTCTGATGCCAGGAGGTATATTCCATGATGGATTTCGTGCTAGGGTGGATTCTGTGAGGTTTTGCGGTGGATTCCGTAAAATTTTATTACTGGGGATCATATACAAAGTGGATTCTTTGTGCGAGAAGTTGATGAGGACGCCTATCTTTTTCGGGCGTTTTGTTAATTTTGTGTGTACATGGATGATTTCATAGCGGGTGATTTCACAAAATATATATTTAAATTAATAAACGTTTATGAGTTTAGAGTGCGTACTCGTGATAAATTAAGGTTAGGATTGGTTTCTAACCAATTTATTTATGTAGCTGAAGACTGCCAGGTATTCACTTTTGTCGGTTTAATTGTGTTATTTTGTGAATGCTTCAGTTGATGTGTAGAGCAAGCAACGGTGGCAGTGGGAAGCATTGAAGGATAGCGTGTATTCAAGTTATCGTCAATATTTTGATGGGCGCGTATCTTAGGCATGGCGCCTATATTTTGTCGCGCTTATTTATCAAAAGCGTTTGCTATTTATTTATTATTTTTATATGTGTATGGATGCACGATTTAAATATTTATATTGGACATTGTATTTGGGTATCGCCTGACTTCTTGAGCGCCCATTAGCTTTAATTCTTTATTGGCACAAAAGCAAACTCAAAAGCTAAAGCGTGCTATTTTGTAATTTGGGCTATTATTTGAGCTTGAAGATGAATAATATATGAAATACATGCTTTGTGGAGCGCTCACACAAGGCATGGGGGGTGATTGCACCCAATTGGTCTCTTGTTCATGTTGTGCAAGCTTTCTTCATT
This sequence comes from Lygodium microphyllum, assembly GCF_053477565.2. Lineage (NCBI taxonomy): Eukaryota > Viridiplantae > Streptophyta > Polypodiopsida > Schizaeales > Lygodiaceae > Lygodium > Lygodium microphyllum. Next base: position 139,943,974 of record NC_141152.1, on the reverse strand, counting down.
GATTTGTGTGCAAAAAGTAGAGTTCTTTTGTTTTTGGGGACTTTCTGATGCTCACTACGCGCGCATACGGTGACTGATTTGTGCACCATCCTCTCTCTTTCTTTGTTACCTTTTCTCTTGTTCTCTCTCTCATTCTCTCTTCCTCTTCCTTCCTTTTTCTCCCTGCCTTCTTTCCTCTCTTTCTCTCTCTCTTTCAATGCATCTCATTACAAAAAAAAAAAGCAAAAGAAAGAAAGAAAGAAAATATAAAAACAAAGCAAGAAGAGGCAATGTATCTACCATACCAAGGATGAATTATTTTCCGTCTCCTCTTCGTGACGTCCTTTCTTTCTCCCTTGCGCACTTCTCCCTCTTCTTTACGTTCAGCGGTGGCAGCGAGGAGCTCTCCTTCTCTCTCTTTGCCTTTTTCTCTTCCTCTCCCTCTCAAGGTGACAAACTCTCTCGCTCTCCCTCGAAAATGTTTGTGGCAAATGCCACTCTCAGGTTTTTGCTCTTCTTTTTCTTTTTTTTTCCTTAGACTAGTATCTCTATTTGAGTTGCTATCAGCATCACTATCAACGTCATAGTTAGCGTCACTATTATCGCTGTTTGCGTTGCTATTAGTGTCATTAATTAGTTTAGCGACACCATTTGTGACGCATATAGCAATGCCGCTATTTTGCATCACAAACTGGCATTGCTATGTCCCCATTCCCTTGTAGTGATTGTTTATTATCCAAATCTGAACTATTCTGCTTTGTATAAGATAGAGAATTGAAAACTACATAGAACCAACTCTATGAGTGCTTAATTATGTAGTTCTTATCATACTCTTCATTTCTAGTTATAGAACACTTGAATCTAATACAAAACTTATAGCTAAAATATGAAAGTGCTATCAAGTTGCAATAGTTATTTACAACTTCTGTAGCATGCTCTATATCCACTCAAAAATGGATAGAATGGTTGCTTCTCAGCTTAATAAGCACTCAACAAGGCTTTATTAAGCCTTATCAATGCATATCTCGAGATGAAATGGCCGCCGTGAAACCTTGAGCTAATGCTTTGAATTGGGCCTAAAACAAAGCATGAAGAAGCTCCTTGAATGCACACTTTGATACCAACTAAAAGGTAGACTTGAGTGGAAGCACACAAGTAGAAACAAGAGCTATGACACACAGAGAGAGAGAGAGAGAGAGAGAGAGAGAGAGAGAGAGAGAGAGAGAGAGAGAGAGAGAGAGAGAGAGAGAGAGAGAGAGAGAGTATGTGGTATGTGGAAACTCTAACAGTCACAATGTGAGATCGGCCTTTTGTTATTCAATTGTCATTGAAAGAATAAAAAATTAAAATAACAGTGATGGGCGTTTGCCAACTGTAGTGTATAGGTGTACGGTCTCAGTGTGTAGAGTAAATATATAAGGCAATGTAGGCATAAATGCTTTTATCTCCAACAATACCACACAAAGTGGTTCAACAAGCTCAATCAACAAAGCTGACACTAGGATCTAACCAACCTAGAGGGAAGCAACTTGAATGGACAATGTTGCTTAGACCGTGTTTTAAGATCGAGAGAGAGAATGCAAATGCTACAACAATATTTGGAGATTCTAATTCAAAGAGAGAATGCAAATTAAATACAAGTTAAGTTGGTGACTTTAATTTATCAATCAATGTTGATTTGGCTTGTTAAATATCAAAGTTAATTTAGTATGTCAAATTTTGTAATTAATTGTGTTAATTTAGTGTGTATATGAAATTAATTGTACTAATCTAGTGTATTAATTATCATTTTAAATTGTATAAATCATGTTATTCCTTCATTTGTAGTTTTAATTATTATATAATCAATCATTTAATGTTGATTTGATTGACTAAATATTAAAGTTAGTTCAATATGTTAATTTTTGTTATTAATTGTGTTACTTCTGTTAATTTAGTGTATATTTGGAGTTAATTGTGCTAATCTAATGTGTTAATTATTATTTTAAATTGTATTAATTGTGTGATCCGTTCATTTTTAGTTTTAATTTGTGTGTCAATGCTTAATTAATATTGATTATTGTGTCAATAATCCGAGATTAACTAATGTTGATTTTGATGCTGATTGATTGACATTGATTTCTTGGGTTAACATGGGAAGTGTTTGGCGGCTAGGTGGTGGGCGGCATAGATGGATGGCGGTGTAACCAGCCTTAGGCAGGCTGCCCCCGGAGGCAGTCGGCCCAAAGAAGAAGACGAAGTGTCCGCCTGGTGTAAATAAGGCTGGGAGTGCGGATGGAAGCTGGTCCAGCGTATACAGTTTGCCGCTTCATGTAGTTTTGAAAGAACGCTCGGGGAGTTCGGAAGTGACAGAGTGACAGAGAGCATGGAAGAGGAGATGGAGAGGGACGATGAAAGGGACAATCGGGAGATCGGGAAGCTGGCTGTCTGGAGCGTCAGCTCTGCCAAGCCTGGTAACGGCGTCGACCTTCTGCGCGACTCTAACCTCGAAACATACTGGCAGTATGCATCCTCGTATGCCTTGTCTTATTTCTTCCTCTCCTTTCAACGTCTGTTGAGTAATGTCCCGTTTTAGAAGTTTATTTTGCCCCCCTGCGCATTCATGGCTAGGTAGGGGAATGAGTGGCTGAGATGGATGGAAGAATAATAGGTCGTGTGTCCATTCATCGGCAGCGAGTGACAGTTGTGAGTGGCAGGGAACGCATTTCGGCTGGAAATCATGCCTATTACTCTCAAGAAACACAGAGAGCGTAGATAGGTTTAGGTGCCTTGCACAATTCTGTTCTGATTAAGTTGTGGCAAATCTCTTCTGTCTAGATTAGCATATGTGTTTTAGATATTTAATGAATTACTTGCAGAAAGATGTATGCATTCTCTTCATCCACCCTCACACTTTTATTCTCAGACATGAGAAAAATCTATTAATGGACACCTCAAAGAAAAACTTCCGTGGGTATTTGTAATCTCTTTGGCCTTCTTGGAGTGTATGAATAATCCATGTCTGAATGCTGTAGTCTTTGTAATATGTATGTCTTGCTGTTAACATGTTGATGCATGACTACATCTCACAATCTAGATGAACCATGCAATAATGCTAGCAATCAACTCCCATCTATGGCACCCTTGGATTCACTTTGTTCATGAGAAGTCTAGAATGAGAATTAAGCTCAATGCTGACTAGACAAGAAAGGACTTGCTCGCTTGAAAGTCCTCTTATCCACATGTTAGGTCTCCTCCACACCCTGTGAGCCCCAAGGCAATCCCACAAGTAGTGCCTTTGTTATTTATTGCTCTCCAGGTTTGATGCAAGCTACCAAAAACTTGGCATAGGCCAACTTGTTTGGGCATTAATTTTAGGTTGGACAAGGAGCTAATAAAAGTGAAGGCCCTATGAAGGAACTATTAGAGCTGATAGAACAAAAGAAGCTGTTAGAACTGAAGTCAAATATCCCATAAATTTTTGAAGTTTTGGTGTATCAAGCTCCTTATATCAATGCTTTCTAAGTGATTCTCTTGTGAAGCTCATCATGATACTTTTCTTGGGAAGTGATGTGATATGAAGAAATGAGACATACTTGCCTAAAAAACATAGGAAGTAACGTTGGGTAATTGTCTAGTTGCTTGTCTTAAGTGCCACCACCCAAATCACATGGAATATATGGGTTTAGATAGCTATGTCACTTTTGGATCTACCTTGCAGGGGAGTGTTTGGCTTGAACCACGAGGATGAGCTTCAGTTTCCCAATGACTCAATTATGATCGCTAATAGCACTTTAGCATTGAGTTAAGAAAGCCACTTGTATGATCAATTAGAACTCAACAAGCATCAAACTTGGTTCAATGAGAGTGAGAAACAATGTGTTTGTTGCCTTCGACCGTCGTTTCGCCCTGCGCGTGTCCTCGCGCCCAACCCTAGCCCGTGCCCTGCTGTCTTTCTGCCGTGTGATCTTCTTGCTTACGTCGCCTTGCTCTGCGACGGATGGGTCACCAGCACAGGGTCTGCGCCCTGGTTGCGCTGTCGCGTCCTACCTGTCCGTTAGCCTCCTGTCCCTGCTGACGTCGGCGTGGTGATCTGCATCGCCCTATCCTATTCTGTCATCCTCAGTGCTTGACAGCGAGGGTGTGACAACAGGTCCCAATCCGGGATGCCACACAACGAGCGCGAGAGTGTGAACCAGCAAGGGAACGAGGCCCTCTCTGCTTGTGGACGTGTGCACGTGCGGCCGTCTGTTTCTGCGCATGCGCTTCCCAAGCTTCTTCATCAGTCCAGTGCCGGGTCCGTTTTGCCTGAGAAAGAGGGAGAGTGGCCTGCGCATTCCTGCTTCCCGTGAGATCTTCGTTCTCGGCCTCTGACCGGTATACGCAGTGATATACCATGGCTGGCCTGGACCTGGATTTTATAGACCAAACGGTGGCAGCGCTTGGTCCGGACTCTGATACTGAGGAACCCGACGATATGGTTCCGTGCAATGAAGAGATGCCCATTGCTCCTGACTTTCAGCCTGCAGGCAAACGCACCAAGCACACTTCGGAGGAGTCAATGGATCATTAGGATCGTTCCTATGCTCAGGTTGCTTTGGACTCTGCAGACTCTCAGGATGTTGACTGGGAGCATTTGCTAGAGTTTGCCAACACTGTACTTGGCGATTATGTTCAACATAATCAGGAACTCTTTTCTGACTCTGCATCGGAAGATGTTTTGGAAGCCACTGTTGACCCCAAATCTGTCTTGCGCTCCTTTTCAGTATTCTATGATCGCGTGGTGATACTCTTCTTCACTGGTAGAATCCCCCAGCTTTCCCGTATTCGCCAGTGGCTGCACAGTCTGCTACAAGGGGAATGTGTTGAAGAGATTTTTGTGGGGCCTCGAGGTTTTTTTGAGGTGCTGTTAAAATCTGAGACGCACCGTGTTGCTTTTCTGTCTAAACTGCCTCTTTTTTTATCGCTGTTTGGTCCATGTTGTACCATGGTGCCCAATGGCAGATTTTCAACGCCTGCTGCAACGGGAGTGCCCTGTATGGGTTGAAGTGGAAAATTGCCCGGCTGTTTATTGGCCACTGTTGAAGGACGCCATGGCTGTTGTGGACACTGTTCTGGTCCCTCCAAGTTTAAGGGCAGTGAATCGTAACCGCTTGTGTATGTTATGGGACACTACCAGGAAAAGGCCTGCGTGGTTACGTCTCAATTGCTCTGGCATGCATCCTTTACACTTTCGTTTGAAATGGGGCAATTTTGCAGGACACTGCTTTTCTTGTGGAAAATTAGGGCATTTCATGGCCGAATGCCTAGAACAGCAACACACTTCAGATGCTGGGCATGTTGTGCTACCCATGGAAGATATGGTACGTGATGTCCCGTCGCAGGATGCTATTCACCCACCTAAAGCTTTGAATAAAGATAAACAACAGGTTTCGGGTTTAGATTCCCGTGGCACAGATTGGGTTGAAGTACGCGCAAAAAAAGATACCAGGGTGGTTGCTGGCATGGAGAATTCTGTGCCTTCTGCGTCACAAGATTCCATGCGTACTTATATGCGCAGGAAAGAAATGTTGCTGTCGGAGCACTCTCCTCTTGCGATGGCTTCATCTGCCCCCCGTCCTCAGCCCACTCGGAGAGTGTATTCAGATCGTCCCAAGGGTCCACCAGCTAAGCTGGCTTTTGATACTAGAGGCAACGTCATTACCCCGTGGGATCGTCGTTATCCCCGCTCCATTCCCAAGCCAACAGATATGCCGTCTACCTCCAAATTCGGTCCGCAGAACTCTTTTGCCGTGTTGGCTGATTTCTTGGATGAGGGAGTCTTGGACATTCTCGCAGAAAAGGTCAAATCGAGGCAAGCTGTGCCTCGTACCTGATTTTCTTTTACAAAAAACACATGAAAATAGTCACGTGGAATGTGCGAGGAATCTGTTCTCGCCATCATCAACATGCCATGTGGACTGTATTGCATGAGAATCAGTGGGATGTCTTGTGTGCTGTTGAACACAAGAGTCACGGTGAAGCTGGAAAAGTTGTGGATTGCCATGGCTTTCGTCTGTTCTATGCAGGGACACAGGCCATGCGTTATTCTGGTGTGCTCATGATTGTACACGAAAAATATCAACCTCTTCTTATTAAAAATGATGTGCATGGCCGCTTTGTGGTGATTGAAATTTTATTCGATGGAGAAATCTTATGGTTACTTGGTCTCTATGCTCCGAATGATCCTTTATCGTGTCGGGAGCTTTGGCATACTTTGCAGACTTCTTTGTCACTTGGCAGACAGGGCCTCTTCATGGGGGATTTCAATGTGTGTTGATTCTTCGCAGTCCACATCGGAGCATTCGGTAATGGACGTGCCGGAAAGCCGTAGGTGGCATGAGTTGGCTCTTGCTGTTCTTAAGCAAGATCTCTGGTCCTGGTTGCACTCGTCTTCTACAGGGTTTACTTTCCATTCCGCTCAGTATGCAACAACATGGTCGCGGCTGGACCGCATATACATCATGCAGAATGATGATTTCCTCCCTGAGATGCTTGAAATGAAAGTGTTGCAGCAATATGCATTGTCGGACCATTTTTCTCTGCAGCTTGAGATGCTCGTACAACCCATTGCACCTTTTAAGCAATTTCTGGAGATGCTCCCTTTGCGTTTTAACTCATCTTATTTGAAGCATGCAATCTTTCAGGGTTATATGCAGCAATTGATTGATAGATTCTTACTGGACTTCTCCTCTCAGGGCATTGCTTCGTTTGAACAATTGCTCTGTAATGTGCAGCGGGTTGCTCGGCAGTATGGAATCCATCATGCCTCTCTTTGTCGACAGCGTCGGCAAGCAGCGGAGGACTTGCTGGCTTTGGTCCGTTCTCTGTTGGTGGACACTCCAGATGATGCATTTCTACTAGCACTGGCAATGCGTGTGGCTCATCTTATTCAAGAGTTTCAGTTGAAATCGTATCAACAGGCCAAATTGCAGCATCTGACGGAGACTTTGCAAGATAATGCGTGTCAGACTCATAAGTTCTTTCGAGCCCTCCATGCCTCTCCTGCTAGAGAGAATATGACTAGACTCCTGGATGCAGAAGGGCACCTGGTCCTTGATCTGCAGACTATTGTGCATATGTGTAGGAATTATTTCATCGACCTTCTTGGTTCCACTTCTCCACCTTCAGCCCAAACTACTCAGGCCTGTTCAGTTTTTTATGACCTTCTTTGAGGTTTTTGCTACCCAATTGGCGAAACCATTGACGGCTTTGTTTCAGCAGGTGTGGGAAACGGGGATTATGCCTTTCTCATGGAAAGAAGGACTTATTAAATTGCTTCCAAAGGTTCCTTCGCCGTCTATGTTGAAACATTGGCGCCCAATTTCTTTAATGGGTTCTATGTACAAAATCTTTTCCAAAGTAATGGCGAATCGGCTCCACAAGCATCTCCTTGCCATTGTGCATCCTCTTCAATATGGTTTCATTAAGGGCCGAAACATTCTGCACAATGTATTAAATGCGCAATTGGCGATTGATTATGCAAGGCATTCTAATCAGGAGGTCGTACTGATTTAATTGGACCTGGAAAAGGCTTTCGACTATCTGGACTGGTCTTTTGTTGCAGAGCTTATGTCTGCTATGGGCTTTGGTGATTAGATGTCTCGACTGATCTACATCATCAGTGCAGCGGCGTCTTTGCAACTCATGTTGAATGGAGGCGTTATCGAGCCATTTGCCCTTGCCCGCTCTGTCAGACAGGGGTGCCCATTGAGCCCTCTCTTCTTTGCCCTTGCGACTCATCCAGTTCTTTCGATGTTATCTTATATGGCAGCTTCCACTCAGTTGGCTGGATTGTCGCTTCCTTCTGGACAACATTTCATTAGTCAATCCTTGGCTGATGATAGTTTTATGATTCTGCGGGCGGATAAGAATAACCTTCGCAAAGCATTGGATGTTTGGGCTCTCTTTGGTCAGGCTTTCGGCCTTCGCATCAATGCGTTGAAATCAGCCATTCTCAGCTGCACGGAGTCGGATTTGCAGTCATTGAACTGGCAGGGTATCGTTGTGCCTCGTGGCTCCATTGCCAGGCAACTTGGCTACCCCTTGGGCGTTGATGTTCCCCCAAAGCAGCTTCTACAGTGGGCTTCTCAGAAACTGGCGGCTAAGTTCCTGTATTGGAAGTCTCAGGCTTGGCCATTCCATGTTCGCCTCAAAGTAGCCCAGACAATTATGTTGCCGATGCTCACATATTTCTTGCCTCTGCTGCCCTGGACTACTACTACTCTGAATGCTCTGACTCAGTTTATTCGTTTTATGTTATGGAAGAAAGATTCCTTGCATGCAGGCATTTCCTGGATTTCTTGGTCGCATGCGTGCACCCCCAAACGCATGGGTGGAGGAGCTATTTTGGATGCCCAAACTCACATGGCCCTCCGTTGGTCTCTTTTCCGCGCAATGTGCTCAGATCATCATCCGTGGGTCGTTATAGCCCATTATTTCCTTGAGGAGCATGGGCTTCGGCATGGCAATACCCAAATCCAGAGTTCGTGGTGGCATGTTCTTAATGCCGATTCCGGATTCTCTTGTTCCTCTTCATCACTGCTTGCCCATTTGGTATGTTCTTGGAAACTGGTCCTCCGGAAGGCTCAGTGGCATCCGGCGGAGGATCGCTTAGCTGCTAATTCTTTTCAACTGGAATTGCTGGTAGTCTCGCGGTTACTTTCATGGGAAGGTAAACAAGAGCTTCGACCACAATTCAACCGTATGGCACGTTTGGGCTTAACTTCGGTCGCGCATGCCACCCTTGCCAGTCGCAATGTGTTAATCTCATTTCGTACAGCCCGGAGGATCTTTAGGATCCCTCGTGGATACAGGCATTTATGGGAACAGCTTTTGATGGTGCTTTAGAGTAGACAACCCTTTCCTGCCCTTGCTTCGGATCGTCCTTGGCAGGATTGGGACTTTGAAGGCCGGCTGAGTTTAGGCAAAGCTTCCGCTAACCAGGTCTATCATCTTCTGATTAAAGATCATCACCGGCTGGTCACTAAAGCTAATGCTCTTTGGGGATTGCGTAAATCCCGGTCATGGTGGAGGGCAACTATGATGGAAGGGTGGCTGAACAAGACACCCTTCAAATATAAGGTCTTTCTTTGGAGGGTGATGATTGGGGGTCTTCCGCTTGCTTCGGCTCTTTCCAAGTGACGAATATCCAATGGCAACTGTTTCTTTTGCACCACCGGTGTCGAACCTGCCCGTCACCGATTTATTTCTTGCCCTATCGCTAAGAAAATATGGTCGTTCTTGTCAGCCGTTTGGAGAGCGGTGGTTGGTTTCTCGCTAAGGCCCTTTGATTGGGTCTTTGTGCAGCCCAAATACCCGACACCGGCACAGCCACATATGAAGCTCGTGTTTCACTTTCTTCGATATTGGGGCTGTTGGCATAACTGGACCATTTGGAATGCTTTTCTTTTTGATTCCGCCTGTAATGTTCAGCGGCATATTGCTAGGCTTAAGGGTCTCTTGTATTGGCAGATAGATCTTCTTCAGCATTTTGACTTACTTTCCCGGGAGGACTTGCGTCCCTGGCATATGGCAATTTCCTCTACATCTTTGCCATGACCTTGTAACTCTTAGAACTAGAACCGTTTCACATGATGGCTTAGTGCCATCATGTATCTTGTAATCAAGTAAACTTGTACTTTTTTCGTAATTAATACAATTACCTTTTACGAGAGAGAGAGAGAGAGAGAGAGAGAGAGAGAGAGAGAGAGAGAGAGAGAGAGAGAGAGATGCAAAATCTATAGTTAATGAATGCTGAAATGAAGAAGGCAAATATACAAATGGGTTGTTGAAGTAACTCCTCCAGCCGATCTCTCTCTCCACAACTTGAAAGACCAGTGAAGTGGGTAGGCTACCTAGTGGCAATAAATAGCATGAAATATGCCAATAAAGTAATCAAGGTGGCTAGCAAAATTGGTTGACCAGCAGCCAATTGGTTGCAATAAATGCCAAACAATCACGTTTAGTTGCTGCCATTCTGCCACATGGCATTGCCATTTCTTAGTAAAAGATGCCCGCTCCAAGTGATTGTTGAAAATGCCCAAAAACTGACACAAAATGTATAATTGTGCCTGAGAGAATTGACTATATCAATTGTAGCTTGAGAATGCTAGTCTAGGGGATGACTAAATCTCTAACACCCCCTCTTAGATCTTGGATACAACATAAGGCTTAGGGATTTGGAGTGTTGTTGTAAAATAACCCGAGGAAGTGCCTTTGGAAACAAATCTGTCAAATTGTTCTCTATCCTATAGTATACCATATCAATGGTCTCATGCAAGGCCTTCTCTTGAATGAAATGATACTGTATCTCAATGTGCTTTGACTTACTATGAAACATAGGGTTTCGTGCCAAAGCAAAAAATGGTCGGGAATAGCCCCTCGACATGTCGAATCACCATCTCTGGCACACGAAGCCGTCATGGGACGCGTTTCAAAATTGTGGAACGTTCCTAGTTTCGTTTCGGACAGGGAATGTAGCAAGGAATGCGTTCCTTGTTGCGCTCCTTGTCCGAAATGAGACAGGGAACGCCACGTGGCATCCCACTTGCCTTTGGCCCGCTTGTTGCTCTTGCCCGCTCGTCAATCCTGGACCTGTGCGTTCCCGCCTCTCTTGTCTGCATGACGCACGTCCCATCCGCCTCTTGTCCCGTCTGCTGTAGCGGCCAGTGACTAGTCCACCCGTTCCGTCAGTAGCCAATTGCCATCTCTCTGGTTTGATGTCTTCTACACTAGCCTTCTTATATCGAGGACTTGTGAGAAGCTTTTATGGGAGGAGCTTGCATTACTTATTTTGGAGCATGGCAAGCGAGCCAAAGAGGTAGCTAGTGGATCCAACTCCACCAAAGCTTTTATTGCAAGTTCGGGAGGGGAGAAGAAGAAGAAAGGGATGTCAAAGACTAAACAACAGGAGAGTTCTTCAAGCTTTGACTCCAATTCGAAGAAGCGTAAATGCCCATATTGTGGAAAAGGAATACATCCCAAGGAAAAATGTTGGAAGAAGTACCCTCATCTTCGTTCGGGCATGAAGGATGGAGCTAAATCATCCAAGCCTTTCTCTACCTCTACAATAGCTATTACCCATTAGTTCATGTTCCTTCATATTCATGTATTGGAGGAGCTGTTGACACATCTTCAAAGAGCCCTTGGCTCATTGAGAGTGGTGCTTTGAGTCATATAACTCTATGAGGAGATATGCTATAGGATCTTTGTCCATTTGAGGGTTTAGTCATTGTTGGTGATATTTGTTCGATGCTTATTAGTGGTGTTGGCACTATGTTGTCATTGCCAGACCATACCTCGCACTCCCTTTCAGGAGTCCTACATGTTTCAGACTTGGGCTTTCCACTCCTCTTAGTTTTGGCCTGACTAGACTTGGTATGCGAGTTGTCTCCATTGAGCAAGTTGTGTTTATTGAGGATTCTTCTTCAAGAGCTGTTTTAGCGACATGTTGGCAGGAGAGCGAGCTTTATAGGCTCCATTCCACTTCTCTTATGTAGGGTTCTCTGCGGTAGTTGTCTATTGTTGCACTTGTTTCCGCTTGTGCACCATCTACTCTACAGGTTTCTTTCCATCACTCATCTTCTCTGGTGGTGGATTCCTTGTACCCCCATCCCTTTCAAAGGGGGATGATCTCAATGATGCGGCTGCGGATTTCATGGTCCCTAGCGTCTCAGAGGGGGGCTTTCTAGGATTGTGAGGAGTTTTTTCATCGGTGGTCTATATCAATGGACTTCATCGACATTGGCATTTCTCTTGGTAACCTAGGATTTGTTTCTTCCTTGGCCTTTTGCCACATCCAGGATCTGAGAGGGGGTGTTAGCAATCAAGATTGTCGTGCTTTGTAATCTTCTGATTGTGAGCCTTAGTCTGAGTTAGACGAGGACTTTAGGAGCTTTTGACATGTTTCTCACTTGGTTTCATGGAGGAGGCAACTCTATTTGAGTATGCATTTCTGTGCATTTCCTTCAGTAGTTGGGTTTCTGTGTGTATCCCTAGGGAAATTCCTACATTTCCTATTTTGTCTCCACTTGCTAGATATTGTCCATATTTGTCAAGATTCTTTTGTGTCCATTTGGCATTTTTTCTTGTATTTATTGCAGTTGGACTTGGTTAGCTGCTTTCTTAGGCCCTAGAGTGTAGTTGCCGGTTTTCATGAAGAAGTGCCTATACATATGGCACTTCTTCCTTGGTAGACACATTCTTTTGTCTTTTATTTGGCAGGTGAAAAATTCGACTTCAATTTTCTCCTTCGTTTTCGATATTGCTATCATCATTAGCCTGATCTGCTGCCCTCAATGACATTGTGGTTTGCGTGTAGGGACTAATTAGTCCTCTTCTTGTATTTAGCATTCTCTCCTTGGTCAGTGCAAATTTTTTTCTTCTTTTCTTGCAAAGTTGCTCTCTCTCTCTCTCTCTCTCTCTCTCTCTCTCTCTTTCTCTCTCTCTCTATTCCTGTTCCTTTTTTTGTTGCACGCTCACATATCGCAAGTGCCATTTGGCTCAATAGCATCCAACTCTTGCTCCATAGCCTTTTTCCAATGCTGTGATTATAAAGCCTTCTTGATGGAGGTGGGTGCCCTATCCTATGTAGTACGAGCCATCAAACAATAGTTAGTACAAACAAGCTCGATGGAATATGCTTGGTTCCTCCGAGTGCTGCGGGCTATCCTGTGATTGTCACTCCTTAGGAACTCCTTTAATCCTTGAATCACAAAGTGTATCTTAAGCCCAATGAGGAGAAGGTCGATACTCTCCTTTTGTCACTTTGCCTTGGCCGAAGTCTCAGCAATATCCATTGGGGCTAGCTTAATGGGTGAATCAGATGGTGAAGCAATCTACTCTTCTAGGAGGGCGGAGCCTTAGTAGGTAAGGGCTTCAAAGGCATTGGAGTAGTTGCCCACTTGTCACTTGGATCTCCAAGGATGGGATGCTCGACACCCTCCTCTGTAGTTGGAAACTCCATATACCGAACATCTCGACTCGTGTACACCTCCCGTGAAATGGGATCATAAAGCTTGTATCCTTGGGATTGCAAGCTATAACCCATGAACACTTGTTTCTTGGAAGCCAACTCAAATTTATCCCTCTTTTTTTTTAAAGGATGTGAACATAGGCATCACACCTGAACACCTTGAAATAAAAACATCTAGATTTTGATCAAAGTAACCCTCAAAAGGTGTCATACCAACCATGGCTAATGCAGGGGATCGATTAAGGATGAATCGATTAAGAATGTGGATATTGCTTTAGGCCATAGACATCAAGGTGTTTGTCGATGCTCCATCATAGTCCATGCCATCTTGATTACATTGCTATTCTTCTGCTCCATTATGCCATTCTCGTGAGGGGTATTCATGTTGGCAAGCTCGTGGTGTATGCCATAATCTGCACAAAAACAAGTTAGCTCATGGAAGACAAACTCCCCTTCCTTGCGGAAACATAGGGTCTTGAGTTTCCTACCAAACCTGTTCTCCTCAAAGATCAACCAATCCTTAAAATGGAAAAATGCTTTGGACTTTAGCTCCAAGAGGTGCGGCCACGTCATCTTGCTAAAATCATCAACAACTAGCACAAAATATAAACTTCTCTCAAGGGACTCCGTTTGTATCAGTCCATATAAGTCTGTCGAAACAAGCTCTAGGAGCTCCTTAGCCCTTCGAGAACCCTTGTTGGGAATAGCATCTCTATCTTGCTTGCCACAAATGCAAGATACACATGGTGGGTGGATCATCCCAATCCTTGGCAATCCTTGCACAAGTTGACCATGAGCTGCCTTTCGAAGGTAGTTGTAGTTGAGATGATCAAATTGGGTATACTAGTTTGAGAAGAATGAAAAAGAGAAAAAAAGGCAAATGAAGACGGCATCTTGTAGATTTCATTCTCCTCATTTCCTGCACAAAGAACATGTCGAGATACTCCATCAAGAACTCGAAAGGAGTCCTTATCAAACTTGATTGTAAGGCCAAGAGCACAAATCTTGCTCATTGATGATATCCTATACCCCGCATATAGAGTACCTATGATGTGTGGACACCGTCTCACCCATTCGGAATTAGTTGCATATTGCCTTTGCCTTTGATTAGGACTGAAGAGCTATCACCTATGAGAATTCGCCCATGCATCAAACGCATACGAGCAATACCATTTGGAGGAGGAGTCATGTGGTAGGAAACACCACTATCCACAATCCACTCACGAGATTGTGTGGCCAACATCGTTGCATCAGTGGTCGTGGCAGAAACATCCTCTATCACCTCCAAATGGAGGAAGGTGGCCGATGAAGGAGCAGACATCACCCTTGAGTCCTTTGTAGCCTTTTGCTTCTTGGTGTCCTTCTTGTCCTTGTCGGGGCAATCCTTCTTCTAATTACTTGTCTTGGACTTCTCGTCTTTCCTCTTTTTGTTGTTGTTCTTCCCCTTCTGTTGGGAAAAGACCTTTGAGTTGTTCCTCTTGGTCCAAGACCATCAGAATCAACTCCTTCCACTTAACGGTCTCCAAGTTAATCATCTTCCTTGCATTGTGGATATGCATGTGCAATTGCCGAAGCTTATTGACATGCTCCTGCATAGAAGAAGACTTGTTGGGACTCAAAGTCTGCATTTGAACCTCCAAGACACTTGCTTCATCATGGACATCCGATTGTACATTTGATCTAACTCCATCCATATCTCTCAAGCCATGATCAAGTGCTTGATGTGAGCAATGACAGTCAAGAGTGTAAGAGAGAAAGAGGACTGGAGTGTAAGAGAGAAAGAGGAAAGAACGGATGAGGGCATTGAATTTGTCCCAATGTGTCTGTACCTTCATCAACTTGGCTTCCTTGTGAGTAGAAAGCTTGGAGGCATGATGGGCTATAGGATGGTCTATAGTCTTGGTCATGGCCTCTGCCAAATCATAGGACTTTAGGATAGCAAGCATCATTATCCACTAGATGTGGTAATTCTCCCCTTCGAGCTTTTGATTTAAAGGAAGAGCTAGTAACATGGGGTACCTTACAGTCCATAATAGCGTGAAACTTCGTGTCAAGTTCGATAGACATTGGCAATGGAATAAGGTACATAAAAATAAGGGCAGTCCCCTTCGACTCCGCACATGATGCTAATGCCTACTAGGGTTTCCTCGCCTTGTCCGCAACAAGTTTCAGTTGCCGGAGGAGATGAAAACTCAAATCTGCTCCAAGAGGCTGAAAATGCAGCTTTTCTTCTTCACCAACAGCAAAAACCTGCAAAAAACAGCAACTTCACTCCTTCCCCACTCTTCACCTGTTCACCTCAGCTTGCGAATGCTAAAAACTCTTTTGTTGCGAAGAATCCTCTTGATCGAGTCTGCCCATGATCAATCAGCCCTTCTACACTGCTCTGATGCCATGTTAGCGTGCAGCAAATGCAGAATTGTATGGACAAGACTGAAAGACAATGAACATGAGAGAATAGGGAGAGAGAAAAGAGACAAAAGAACGTAGAAGCTTGTAGTCAATGAATGCTGAAATGAAGAAGGCAGATATAGAAACAGGCTGCCGAAGTATCTCCTTGAGTCGATCTTTGTCTCTCTACCACTTGAAAGACAAGTGAAGTGGGCAGGCTGCCTAGTTGCAACAAATAACATGAAACATGCCAATAAAATAATCAGGGCAGTCAGCAAAATTGACCGACTGATTGGCTGCAATAAATCCCATAAAATCATGATCAGCTGCTGTACTGCCATGTGGCATTGCCCCTATTGATAAATGGTGCCTGCTCTTGGTGATTGCTGAAAATGCCCAAAAATTGATAGGAATAAGAGAACATGTACCCCACACAAGGCATGACAACATGCCAGAGAGGAAAAAGGGAAGCTTCTTGAAGAGGGACACTCCCTCTATGACAAAAGTTGTACCACCTCCTGAGAATGTGCACCTCTAGGAATCTATCGCTCAGTAGGAACATGTGGCACACAAGTTCTAGCTTTGGCTATTCAAGAAGAACAACTACAACTAATGCTAATACAACACGATGAAGCTTGCCCAATTGGCATAAAGGACACCCTAGAAGATGCCATGCCAGAAGAGTTCCAATCAAGAAGGGAGTTCCTCGATTTGATAGTCAGCGCACAAGCTGCTCTACGAAGAGAATGTCAGTCTAGGGGATGACTAAATCTCTAACAGATCTTGAGTTACCTCATTTATAGCTCATAATTTTTTGCATCAAAATGAAATCCATGGCAACCTACTTCGGGTACTTGCAAGTCAAAGAAATGTTAGTAGGTTACTTAGCTCATGAGTGAGTTTGGGGATGTCTATTTGTGGGCTGGGCATTGTAGGATATTTTAGATATTCCTTATGCTAATCATCATTGATGATTTAGGCCATTTATTGTTGGCTGACGGCATATTGATATTGGCCGATGTATTTGTTTCTTGGCATTATTTTATGCTTATACATTTGGTTGCCTCCTCAGTCGTCATCATCATCATCATCATCATCATCCACTTGTAGATTCTAGGTCCCTTTGGAGAGAGGGAGCCAGTGAGTGCCCATTAAGTGAGTGACTCACTATTGTACACAATTGTCTTGTGTTTGGTTTATGGATTCCATTTCTCGAGCATATCTTTCCCTTTGCACTGTTCTTGTGTTTTCTTCTATTTTCTATTTTCTCTTGTGTTGTGCAGTCTATTACAGTTGTCTTCTACACTTCCATTGCTGCACCCACTTGTGACATGGTATTAGAGCCCATGTTTGGGCGCTAGGTGCTGTTTTTTGCTGTACACAGTCTACCCTCACTCCTATTTGTTGCTAATCAGCCTCTTACTGTTTGCTGCGGCCCAAGCGACTTGTCCTTGCTGCAAATTGGCCTGAATTTTTGCCTTGGAAGCTTACGTTTTATCTCAGCTGCGCGCATTTTTGATTTTTTGCATAAATTTAATGTTGACAATTGCATTTAATTATTTGTTTGTGTTTTGATCTCTAGTTGCTGCATTTTCTGCAATTAGTGCTTGTGCCGGTTGGGCAATAGGACAACCATGAGGAAGGTGTGCTTACATGGGATTCCAATGATACTTGTATGTATTTTGCTCTTCTCCAATATATCTCTAAAGAATATTATCCATGAACTCCTCTTGTAGGATAGCTTCTGTAGTATGGAAGAAGCTTGAGATGTTGTACGAGACTCCCTCGACCATGCATGGAGTTACCTTCTATGGCCAGCTCAAGCAAATGAAGTTTGAGCCTAAGGATACTATCTAGTCACTCTTGCTTTGTGTTACCAAGGTACAAGATTAACTTTGGCACATGCAGTCACTTCTAAAGGATCATATTGTTCGGATTGTGCTCTACAAGCTCCCATCGGAGTTTGATGGTGTAGCCAATGCTTTGCGGGCCGCCCAAATATCATTGATGCCAATGGGCTTTACACATATGTCCTCGATGCTACTTAAGCATGAGGTGTCATTGAGGCTAGATGGGAGGCTTCTATCTCCGTATGGTGGCTCCAATGAGGCATTTGTAGCTTCAGAGAGGGGTGACAAGAAGAAGTCAAAGGCCGAGTGGTATCATTGTGGTAAGAAGGGACATTTGTAAAGAAGAAGAAGAAGTAGTAGTAGGATATGGACTCTTTGGATACATCATCCTCCTTTGTCGTTTGTGACTCGGATTCTCTAGCCAATGTGATGGCCAAACTGGATAGTATTGATCGGAATGAGACTTGAACTTTGGTGGATTGTCCTAGTCACAAGAAGGTCATTAGGAGATGAAGTGGATTTTTAGAACAAAGCTAAAGGTTGATGGGACTTTAGACAAGTATAAGGCTTGCCTTGTAGTGGAAGGTTTTCGTTAGAAGCAAGGTATTGACTACGAGGAGACCTTCGCACCCACTGCTTGGATGACATCTTTCCATTTGCTAGTTGTGCTTGCTGCTCACTACGGTTGGCCGCTATACTAGATGGATGTTAATAGCACCTTTCTGAATGGTTATTTGGAGGAGGAAGTCTATGTGGAGTAGCCTCCTGGGTTTCCTTCTGTAGACCATTTGGATAAGGTGTTTAGTTTGCGGAAAGCTCTTTATAAGCTTTGAGGTCTTGGTTCTAGTGGATGGACGAGTTTTTACAGACTCATGGAGTTTTACAGGCTCATGGATACCATTTTACCCCTTATGATCCAAATCTCTATGTGCGCACTACATGCGCGGGGATCAACTGTATCGTATTATACATCAATGACTTACTTATTATTGGTTCGGATTCTATTGCCATAGCAAAAAGTAAGGCCAAGCTTTGTGCTATCTTTGAGATAACTGACCTTGCTTTGTTATCTTATTTCTTGGAGATGGAGGTAGTTCATTCTGGGGGAAGTATTTGTGTCTGATAGTAGAATTACGCCCTTCAGCTAGTGGAATAGTATTGCACGGATCAGACATGGCCTGTGGCTAGTCCTCTTGATTCCATTTTCCATCTATCCATCTGTCGAAGGATATCCTAGATCAACCCTTTGATGTACACATTTATCGATATGTTGTAGGGAAGCTTCTTTGGTTGATTCATACTAGGCTAGATTTAGCATACTCAGTTAGTATGCTTAGTCGGTATTTTTTAGCACATAGGATGTCACATTGGATTGCTTGTCTTTGTGTATTGAGATATTTGCAGTATACTTTTCATAATGAGGTGACTTATGGATATGGTTTATGCTTGTAGGGTTACATTAATTCTGACTAGATGGAAGATCTCGACACTCAGTGTTCCCATGGCGATTATCTCTTTTCCTTGGGCATGGCTCCCATTTCTTGGTCAAGCCACAAGCAGGAGACTGGTGGTTTCCACGGCATGGCAGAGGCTGAGTATAGGACTCTCTTTGATGGTATCATTGAGGCCATCTATTTGAGGAGCTTGTTGGCTACGCTTTAGTTCCTTGTGATTTCTCTATAGTTGTCTATTGCGACGACCAAAGTGTCATTGCCCTCGTGGACAATTTGATCATCACACCTCGGACGTGGAATGTGGAAATCCACTTCCACTTCACCAGAGAGTAGGTTGAGCTAGACATTATTTGTCTAGAGTTTGTGCCTTTAAGCTATAATTTTGCAGACATTTTGACTAAAGCGATCAATCCTATAGTACATTCTATCTCAGATTGGCTTAGATCCATCCTCCTCTACTTCTTCAGATTAACGGGGAGAGGGTGCTTTCCTCTTGCTCCTTCCTTCAGTTTGAGAGGGGGCGGTTTCTTCTCTTGTTCAAACAATGATGTGTTTACAGTTTAGCTTTAAACATTTGAGACATTTATTCTTTGTATTGTACTAATGGACATTTGTAACTTTATTTGCATTGTCAAGATGACATGATTGTAAAAGGGCACTAGGACTAGTGAACAATTCCCCTGTGAGGGCATTGTCTAGTAGCATCATTGCATTGCATTTCGCATGAGCATGAAATCTTGCATATTCTTTTTGTATTACCCCATGCATTGGCATTCTATTCATGTAAACATGCATCTGTGTACATTTATTCCTTTTCGGTCTTTCATGAGTGGTCGACTTTGGATCCACCATATTCATGGCATTGCACATGACAGTTTTTCCATGCTTTTTTGCTTTCTTTGCTTGTCTTGCTAAGCTCACCATCATCTTTTTACGCCTCTCCATATACTCCCCATATTATTGGCACACACACCCACTTACATCATCCTTAGACACTTATTCTAGTAAAGTGTGGGATAAGTTTACTTGTTTTTTGAAGAACTTGGGCTTGTTTCCTAAATTGTTTGATACTTAATCGACTACCACCCCTTCTTTTTGACGAGCACCCTTTGCAGGACTTGGCATTAAAAAAAAAAAACCAAGAATAAACACATAACAAAAGAAATAGAAGTCGTTGATTCCATTCGTCTTTGCAAGACTTGGTAGGCTCTTTGCAGCTGACGAGCAACCTTGATCTCTTTGCGGTGATGACTTAGGCTTCCTTGGTAAGATAACCATCGCTTTTGTTGTCTTGGTAGACCATTGGGTAATTGATGGGTACACACCCTTTGCCTGATGCCCTAGCTGCCTTGGGGTAAACAAAACTTTAGGGTGGTTCACATTTCTAGCCTAGATTTGGGCCTGAGAGGAGGTGTTGAGCTAAGAAATGTCATTAGCCAAATCCTGAACACTGTAACCACCAGTCGAAGAGGATAGTCCAAGAGGGCAGGCAACAAAACACAGCTTGTAGGAGTATGATGATGATGATAGAGACCTCCACAAACAATGTAACAGTTCTACGACCAAGCTGTAGCAGAAAGGTAGTTGTGGCTGCACATGGCGGGGTGACAGCTAAAAGGAGCTGATTTGGGGCAGCAGATTGTTGCGAAGTTTGTTTAGCATGTGGGAAGGAGTGTGCAGCTTGTCACCAGGTAGTAAATGCTGTAAATGTAGGCAACAATAAAGACGTGATAGTGCAATAACTAATGTTAGTAGTCTGGCTGTAAATGTAGCCACAAACAAGGCACTCGAGGCACCCTATTTTGGAAATTATGTGGCTGCAATCTATAATGGCTGGATAGTAGATGGTGATGATTTGGCAGCAGTTGCCCCCCTTGAAAAGAAAACTTAGACTTATAAAGATTTAGGAATCTAGAGCACTAGGACTTGATACCATTTAAGGAATACTAGGGTTTAGGTAGAACCAGCCCATACCATCGCCGCATAGGAATACATCAATCCATGGGCCAACAGCTCTAGAGTCGTGATCACACAATGAATGTGCACAATAGGGCCTTGAGTCCTATAAACAAGACTCAGTTACCTTAACCTCGGAGTGTCCTAAGTGCATTTACACGAAGTCACTTCATAACTAGTGTGTGACCAATGCTACTAGCATCCATCTAGATGTCCAAGGACATAACAACCATCGTGGTTCAGTTGTTGAATAGCCTCAATTGTATGAGGCCAAATTGATCTTCACTTTACAATCTATTAAATTATTCATAATCATTAATTTCTCAATTCATTTGTTAGCCAATGTTGTGTTTTCTTATGGGAAGCTGACCCTTGGGATGCGATCATGACACAAAATGCTCCTAGTGCCGTGTTTGGACATCCGGATGGGTATTAGTAGCATTGGTCATAGTGGTTATGAAGTGACTTAGTGCGAATGCACTTAGGACTCTTCAGGGTTAGGGCAGCCAAGTCCTATTTATAGGACTTAAGGTCCTATTGTGCACATTCATTGTGTGATCACTACTCTTGGACTCTTGGCTTGTTGGTCGAGGCATTCGTACACCGGGATGGTGGTATGGGACGTCAACCCTTGATGCAATCTCAATGGCATGTTCATAAAAGGCTTACTTTATGAGGAAACTTAATCATTTCATTTCATCATTACAATTGAGATTACTTATCAACTATTGTTGAAGATACAAATAATATGGACAAGATGTCACATATGACAATCAAAGCCCTACATTATCAATACTTTTATTGGAGCTTCATAACATGGTAAACGTAGCTTGTCACATATGCAAAATGATTGGGATATAAATTTTCCCATTGGTTTGCTCAATCAACTCTAAGTAGTATGAAAGAGAAGATCAAATGCAAAGGGCTTGGGGACAGCTGAGATTTGGTCTATTGTTTGGCCATTGGTATCATAGTGGATCGATCCCATATCAGTGTTATTTTCTACTGACTCGGAGTGCTGTTGGCTCCTAAGATCGGGGGTGAGCCCATTTGGCTGTATGGCGGAGAGGTGAGTTTGATGTCCAGTCCCTTTCATGGTGAGTTTGGCTTGTGTTGTGTCTCATATGGAGGTTGGATCCTAGGGGAATGTTTCAATGGCTCTTGATAGAGCAGGGTGAGGAAGGAGGATGAAGCGTATTGTACATGGTACAGATCACAATGCAGCAAATTACCAGCTCTCCATGCTGCGTGGGTGCAGGACTGCTGTATGGTGGCTGAGACAGCAGTAGATGATGTGCTGGATGCTTCACAGTGTGCTGTGACTGATGGTGACAGGCTGTATGAGTAGTAAATGCAGTGCTGGATGCTTTACAGGCACTGTAAACGATGATGGCCTACAGCGGAAGATGGTGGCAATCTAATGGAGCTTATGGGTGCTGTAAACGACGATGGCCTACAGCAGAAGACGGTGGTGGCCTACTGAGGCTGGTGTGACAGGCAATAAATGATGGTGACATGCCCTACTATTATGATGGTGACAATGCTGGCAGCCTGCTATAGCAATAGTGGAAGCATGAACAGCAGTAGTAGATGATGGCGACAGCAGCTGTACCAGCAGTAGAAGCCGGAATAGCAGCTTCCCTACTGTAGATGATGATCAGCACATCCACCGTTGATAGGGTGTTTGCACACGAGAATATGAAGAAAACGAGGCAAGGCAGAGCAGTGCTGATGGGTTGGAGGTAGAGGGCAGCAGGGCACCTCATTTGGGGATATGAATGGCTTGCAAATGATTCACTTTTTTTTGTAGAACCTTAATAAGCCTTCCAGGGTTTTGTAGAAACCCTGATTCTAAAAGTGTGTCCCTTTTTGGGGCTGCTAGGAGCCAGTAAGGGTACCCAATTAAGTGGCACATTAAAAATGGAAAGAGTGGCTTATTATATGTTGTGCTTAAGTGCCATATGCTAGTGGATGTTGTCAGTTCATGTGTGAGTCAGTGCATGTTCCAGTGGACTGGCCATTTCACGATGGGGTCTGCTGCCTATGTGGGCACCTGATTATTTATGCATTTTTGTTTGGCCAACTGTTGTATTTGCTGGCTGACCTGTACTTATGGTGGCCCCACATGCTGGCTGACCTGATCATGAGTTTGGTCCTATTTATAGGCCAGTCACTTCCTCCTCTGGTCTGTCATTCATTCAGGAAAAAATGAAAAACAGCTGTTCTATTGGAGAGAGGGAACCGGTGCCAATGCCCACACAGCCAGTGACTCGTGTTGTTTTTTTACTTCTCATGTCTTGGTATATGGGTTCCATTCTTTAGCATCTCCTTTCTTCTAAGCTTTTGGTGTAGTGTTCTTCTTTGCTTTGCAATGTTTTCTCCTCTCTTGTGTTACACAATCTATTGCAGGAGTTTTCTACGCTTCCATTGTTGCATCCACTTCTGACACTTAGACAGTCAAGAGTGGATATTCTACCATAAATGATACAACTTGAGGGCTTTTATACAAAACCTATACCACCTAAGATAGTTTGGACTACATTTTGTATTTTACATGCTAGTAC
This sequence comes from Lygodium microphyllum, assembly GCF_053477565.2. NCBI lineage: Eukaryota > Viridiplantae > Streptophyta > Polypodiopsida > Schizaeales > Lygodiaceae > Lygodium > Lygodium microphyllum. Next base: position 139,920,786 of record NC_141152.1, on the reverse strand, counting down.
TTACATTGGTGGAAGCTACTGAAAGTGAGTTGTAAAAGTGATCTACCAATTTGCAGTGCACATTGTATAGTATTTGGATAGCCTAGAATCTGTACCTACTGTTTGCTATTTTGTTGCTGTTCTTTTCTTGCAGATCTGATGGTGCACAGCCACATCTTGTCAATATTCAGTTTCAGAAAAAAGTTCGGCTGCAGGTTTGATCTTGTCCATGTATGACAAGAATTTGCATGATACCACACATGAATTCAGGTATACAATTAACTTTTTTGATACTGCAGCAACTTGCAATATATGTGGATTACAAGCATGATGAGAGTTACACACCAAATAAAATCTCAGTTCGAGCTGGAAACTCTTTTCATGATTTACGGGTAATGGGTCCTTGTGTCTTGGTAGTCTCCTCAAAATTGGTATAAAGCCATGTACTTCTGGTGTGATTGTTATAGTAATCTGAAGTGGGTTTGTGGTATAATGGGAGTAGTTTGTTGCATACTAATTATTCCTAGAAATTGGATGCTTTGATAGATGATTAGCAATGCATGGGTGTGGTAATACATTGCTTCTACTTTGTGATACATATATGCAGAAATTCTTAATGTGTGCCAATTCTTCTTTTTGCTTTCTTTCTTCATGCACAGACTTCTAACAAACTTTTCATAAATGTCTAACTCAAACCTATATGCTGAAGAGTTCTCAGTCACTATGCAGCTTTTTGCCAGTAAGTTTCAGCAGCCACGTGATGATATCAAATGTAGAGAACAGAAGGCTTTATGCCCACAAGTGAAAGAGTACAAGGATCATAATGAAGATTGCATTATATTTAGTAAGAATACAGCAGAGATTCTACAAAATCTCCACCTCTGTATGATTGGCATCCTATTGCTTCATATGGGTAACATTAGCACCTCGTTCAGCCCCCAAACAAGTTCCAATCCATGGCACTCACCATCGTAGGTGGCATGCTCTGATGGGTGGAACTATTGGAATTTGCTGTGAGGGAAGTTGAGAATTGCCTTTGGGGGATATGAGAGAATGTTGGAAAAAGAAATTTCAGACTTTCATCGTGAGAAAATGAAAGAAATCAGTTGCTACTCTACCTAGATGGCCATGAAAGCTGTCAAAAATTGTCGGAACACCTAAAAAAATGCTGCCTCTCGGCTGTAGCAGCCCTCTTCTTGCTGTTGCCTACTGCTGTAGGGACTCTAGCAGGTTGTTCCCTGCTCCACTAACTGCCCCACATGGTCAAAGTTTGCCCCAAACTGTTGGCGACTTAATGTATCGGATTTCTTTCCCACCCACACTGCCCCTTGTAAGGGTACGGGCTTTGTAGCTATACCATGGTGTTGGAGCTAGAAACACCTATATAGGGAGTAGTAGTGACTTTGAGCTTTGCTTGGTTTCCATTCTACATGTGATTCCCTATACTTAGTGGTAAACCCTCACGTGTGGCGTCATGAGGGTGTAGTCTTGAGATGTGCCTCAATGTTGTATCTTTCTATATCATGAATACAAATAATTTCTTATTATTGATATATCTTGTGTGTCTTTTTGCTATGCCATTTTTGTGCCTCATGACAGGTTATGACTTGAAGTCCCGTGAAGGTCCGTAACACTTGGTATCAAAGTAACTCTAGTGCGGTGCATACTAGCTCAAGAGGGGAGTAGGCTCATGGACGCAGAGGAGATCCTACCATAACACATCGTGCAACGCGACATGATGACCCTGGCACGACACGATGCGACATGACGCTTCACATCGGGATGCCTCCTTGGGCGTGCTACTTGTTCAAGATTGGGAGAGAACCTGTTGTGTTAACAAAGTTCGGAGAGAATCTACTTGTTAAAAATTGGGAGAGAACTTGCTGTGCCAGCAAATTTGAGAGGGAGCTGTGGCGTGATAAGGATGCGCAACATATGATTCAAAAAATGTCTTGGAGAGAGTTGAAGCTACGGAAGGACACTTTCTTTGAAGAGGAAAACGAGCTATGTCATTGGCTCAAAATCACATACAAGAAGAAAGAGCTGTAGCTCAAATTGATTGAGTAGACAAAGAAGGCTATCAAAGCACTAGAGAAGACCCACAAGGAACACGTGTTGCGTAATCTCGAAGAGAAGGCTAAAGAGTTGGATGAAGACTTGGAGAAGGTTTACTACTAGTTGATCATGGTGCTAGAGAGAGCCAGGTTGTAGCTAGTGAAGATGGCTCAAGTCCTTGACACGGAGCTACAAGAAGAAATCATGGTGAGGGGGAACTGGGAGACTGCCTTTTGATTTGAAGAAGCCAAAGAGCGGGTTGAACCATACTTGAAGTAGATGAGAGCCAAAAGAGCCCAAGAGTTGAAGAATGGAGTGAAGCCAACCAAAGAGCCAAGAAAAGAAGAAACATGTGAAAGAAGAAGAAGAGTTCTGGTCAGATCAAGATGAAGAAGAAGACAAGGAAGAGAATGAGCTTAGTCTAGATCTTGGAACACCTCGTTTCCAACTAGACGGAGCCGACCGCTACTACCTTGAAGACTACTACCAAGAAGGCTACCTTGAAGGCCAATACCTCTACAACGAATATCCCCTTGAAGAAGATTGATATTACTACCATGAAGATTTTCCCATTGACTGCCACCCAGAAGAGATGACCTCTACACTGACTATCCCTATCTTGAAGAATGCCGAGCTAAGGGAAGTCAAGAGGAGGAAGAAGTGATAGAGTATTATGTGAAGGGAGAAGGATGGAGAATGGATGTGTGTTCAAAGGTAGAAAATATTATGATGGAGTTAGGATATAAGAAAGAAGATGAAGATAGGTGGACATGTCAGAAGGATGAACCCTTGCACTCACAGGTTGCAGCCCAGTTGAAAGAAGAACCGGTGTTAGAAGAAATGGAGTTTGAGAAGGGGGAAGATAAGCTCGATCTTGATATTGGAATACCTCCACCCATTGAGATTGAGGCTGAGGTAGGTTGACACCCTCTTGTGAGACATGAGATGCCTTTGAAGAAGAGGATGATGAAGAAGTAGATGAGGAGATAGACTTAGGAGATGAGAATGGAAGGGTGAAAGCACCTTGGGTAGGGCATCTGCTACATGGAACCAACACTTCTACTTTAGATGATGAGATAGGTGAAGGAAAAGAGAAAAATGAAGAGTTAGAAGATAAAGAAGAAGAAAAGAGAGAGGATGAGCTCAGTCTAGATCTTGAAACACCTCTACCCCAACAACCCAAGGAAGAAGAGAAGGACGAGGAGAAGCTTAGCCTAGATCTTGGAACACCTTGACATCGACCTCCACAACCCCAACTCCAACAACCAACCAAACCCACAAAGTTCAATGATGATAGGCTAGGATGAGAGTTGAAGGAGAGAATCATGAAAATATGAGATGAGATAGAAGAAGATGATAGGAAAGAGAAAGAAAAAGATTTATTAGATGGATGGAGTCATAGAGAAGATCAAGAAAAAGATGAGACAAGAAAAGAGATCGAAGAGGGAGTAGAGTTAACTAGGAAGAAGTTAGAAGAGGAAGATAAGCTAGCGCAAGATGTGTAGAAACAAGTAGAAGAAGAAGAAACAAGAGGAAGAAAGTTCGGAAAAAGATTAAGTAGAAAGAGGTGAAGGAGCCAAGTTAGAAGAACGAGTGTGGAGAGCTAGGAAGCAAAATGAAGAAGATAGGCTAGAACAAAAAGAGCAAGAAAAGGTAGATCAAGGTATGAAGGCCAATGAAGAAGAGATAGAAGTTGACTTAGACTTAGGCAAGAATGATAAGGAAGATGAGGAGCAAAATATAGACCTAGGCGAAGAAGGCTAAAAAGAGGAAGTAAAGATAGAGAAAGAGAAGAATGAGAATGAGAATGAGAATGAGAAAAAGAAAAAGAAGAACGCCAAGAAACCAGCCTTCCTTCCGTGGGTGGTAAATCCTTGATTACAACTTAAGTATAGCAACAAACAATAAATGCAAATCTGAAAATACAAATTTACCTACTGATCTTGGACAATGCACATTCGATTGGCTCCAAAATTGGTGCCCCTTTCGGTATTTCTTTAGCTTTATTGAAGAAATAGTTGATTTACAATGGGATTTTTCTGATCCCCTTCGCAATCCAAACTTTCCTTGCTGTCCAAAGTGACCAGCAAGTCTTTCATCTGATTTGCCCCTTGATTCAGACACTTGATTGGCCTTCACCCACTTCATGGACGATGGAAATGCCCCAAATTCAATGACTAGCTAGTCCTCCACTTGAATTTAGCTGAACTTCACCTTTAGCCTTGTTGAATCCAAGTCTTGGAGCTTCCAATTTCTGGCATGCTTCTCGAGGTTTCTACTAAACCCTAATTTTTACTGTAAATTAGTGTTTACAGTAGAGAAATTTGCAATTTCTCAGCCTCGAAGGGTCCAAATGTTGAGATCTTCAGAGCAAGGCTGTGAAATGACTGGGATAAGAGAGAGAAAGTTGCAGGGAGAGAAAATTTAGAGTTCCTTCGCAAAAAACTGAAGAAAATCAGTCATTCGTTTTTGCCTTGTCTGAACAGCTTGTAGATGCAAATAACTGAAGAAAATCAGTCATTTAGTGTTGCTGCCCCATCTCAACAGCTTGTAGATACTATCACCTACTGTTGATTGGTCTTTTCTAGCCCTTGATTGCCTCAGAAGGTTCTCCAATGGCTACAAATTAGACCAGGAACATCTTCTCTCTCTCTCTTATAGGCTAAATACACTAAAAATGTCTCTCTCTAACCTCTAAAGACGTTTTTCAAACTTGCATGGTCATTTTTGACACAAGTGGCAGCCTTCCCAAATGGTTTTTTTAGCATTAGCTATAATTAAATATTAATTTTCAGTCTTTAAATACTAAAAATTAATCTAATAATTATTTCGGTGCCCTAAAAAATAATATCACTGGCCAATATTTAAATTGGCTAGGCAACTTCCATTCCTGAGTGTCTCTATGCCATCTTTGACCATTAGATGGGTATTAAGTATCATTAAACACCACTTCTCTAGTGTCACCAATGGACACTTATGGCCAAATTAATGATCTAGGCCAATAACTGGCCCCATATACCACCAAGTACTTGTGCGGGATTACTTATAGCAACTTTTGCCTTTGACATCTCGTGATTTCCTCAGGTCCCAAGCTCGTAAATTTACTCTAATCCTAGTTGCACCTCACATATGCATCATTTACTTAATCATGTGATTAAAAGTTAATCCACATGTTAAGTGAGGTTTCAAAAATACATGTCCTCATGACAGAGTCAATGGTAGATGCCAAGTGAACCAAGATAGAGAACAATGTGCGTTCTCGTACTTTGGTCACACATAGAACCACAATTGCCACTACTTGTATCAACAAGAGATTCTTTGCATTTAGGTTTCTTTTGAAGTGACACCAAGTCACACCATAGCTACTCTTCATCATCACTAGTGTGACCATTATTTTGTTGCATGATGATGGAAGTAGAGGCTTGTTTGAAGTCCAAAGGAAGTCAACACCGTGTTTGGTAAGGTAGTATTATCTATCAAGCATCAAAGCAGCTAGCTAAAGCTACGTAAGATATGCTAGAATAAAGGATCTCTTAATGAGGGGAGCATAAATGGGATCATGAAAATTTAGCTTAAGCTCCATGAGATATGTCAAACCAACGAATCTTTCAATAATAGGAGTGTAATCTAGATCATGAATGAATCGAAGATGAGAATAGTAAATATACATTAGTTTGCACAACAAGACAGAATCATGCCAATCTTAAAGATCAAACAAAAAGAAAATGCTTGGACAACAATATCAAGGAAATGAACACATATAATCTTCTCTTATTGAATGCACATAACAACACAAAAGGAAACAATTCGCATTAGAATCATTGTGATCACAAAGGGGACACACTTGCATTGAGGCTTAACCACAAGGCAAAGTTGACCACGTGTTGCAAACACAAACGCCATACTCCGCCAACACCACCAAGTGAGGATAAGAGTGTGAGGGATTGCAAGGTGACAAAGGAGCAAGCCTAACATAGTAAGTGAGCGCAAGGCAAGTTCTGTACTCTACTACCTTCATTAACTCTTTTTTACCCAACCATGGTAACTGGAAACACCTCAAAACTCCATGTTTTTTTTTTGGTTCGATGATCTAGTTTCCATTTTTGTCACTGTTTTGTTTGTCTTTCTCATTTTCTATTACTAGAAACCCCTTGAAACCCCAATATTTTACCATTTCTGTTTGTTTCTATTTTTGTTTCCTCATTCTCGAAACCCCATAACTATACTCTTGACTCGATGATGAAATCAACATCTCATAACCATTTAGTGTACAAGGATAGATTCCTTCCAATGCCTAAACTAAGAAGCCTACCAATGTCCCATTATGGCTTCTCCTTATTTAGGAGCCTTGCATTTTGTGCTTTAAGAATAGGCGATTAATTGAGAGGTGGGCAATTAAGAAACCTTCAATACTCCCTCTCAATGTCTACTTGAACGTGAACTACTTGTTTAGCCCAATGCAAAGTCAAAGAAGATGTTGAGCTTGCCGATGAATCATTAGAGCATTGATAAAGATATTAGCACAATTATCATTGCTAGAACAATATTCCAACTTTACAACTCCATCTACAATGAGCTTCTGCACATATTGATATTGAATTTGAATATGTTTTGTGCACGTGTGATGTAAAGAAATACCCTAATGCAGAAACATAATGAAAGTGTACAACAAAGCATAAACTCAAGAGGACACAATTAGGGTTAGGATAACTTAGGGTCAATGAACACAATGAACATTTGAATGAATGAATAAATATAATATGATGCTCATGCAGCAAACAAACTGTGTAGGGAATGAAAATTGTACCTCGACCTCTCGTGTCTTGAGGACCAACATAGAGGTAATGAGCTGAAGACTGTGTCATACTCTTGATGGATCTCCATATGCATCAGGGCAACCTCCAGATGTCGGACACCTAGCAAATGTAGCACATAGTGGTGCCAAATTAGTTTTGGATAGGGAGAAGAGTGTGAAATTTGTTAAATGCAGTCTCTAGGGAGTGTATGATTGTCAAGCGGCGGCAATAGTAGTAGGATGGTGGCAATGGCCTAGGCAGCAATTGGGAGCAACAGACTCTAGATGATGATGGAAAGTAGGGTGGCGATAAGCTGCAGCAAGAGAGGTCCACCTGGCTGTTCATGACAATGAAGGGTGTAGACTACACGGAGAAGGTTGGAAACATATACTAAAGAGTAGTAGACATTGATAAGCAGCTTTAGCTAAGATGTCCTCTGCGAATGGGGTGTGGATAGCGAAGCTAGAGGGCTTGAAACATGCAAAAACGAGATTGGGTTGAAGGGAGGGTAGCTTGTCTATTTATGAAAGTTTCGAGACCTTGAACCTTTCCCTGTTTTAACTCTCTTGAACTCCTCTCCATTTTATGGTTTCTCATTAATGAAGCATTTGTGGGGCTGTTCAAGAGGCTGATGGATATGTAATGCATATTTTAGCTCAACACTCCCCTTTAGGCCCAAAAATTGAGCTAGAAAGGAAGGCTAACCAAAAGTTTTGTGTGTTTTTGTTTTACCCCATGGCATCCCACCCCAAAGCAGCTAGGGCATTGAACAGAGGGTGTATATTGACTGTCCAATGGTTTACCAAGACTATAGAGACGATGGTTATCTTACGAAGGGAGTCCAAGTGGTCACCCTAGAAAGGCTAGGGTATTGGACAAAGGGTGCACATTGGCTGCCCAGTGGTCTACGAAGTCGTGCAAAGGTGGATGGAACCACAATGGACTTTTTTGGGGTTTTTTTTGTATGTGTATGAAGTGTTTGTATAAAATTATGTGTTGTGGTCGATTAAGTAACTGACAAGAGACTAAGAAATGCTTAGATCCAAGACCTTCATAGAATAAGCAAGCTATCCCTACAACTACTGGATGTAGATCACTAAGGAATGGGCTAAAGGTGGGGTGATATAAATATGGGGGATATGTGAAGCGGTAAAAAGATGTGCGAAAAGCAAGCTAGCGAAGCTAAGTAAGCAAGGGAGATTTCCTTGGACATTGCCATGTGCAATGCCATAAATATTGTGGATCCAAAGTTGACCACTTAAAAAGATTGAAAAGGGATAAATGTGTATAGATGCATATTTATGAGAATAAAATGCCAATGCACTGGAGTTATGCAAGAGGCAATGTAGGTGTGATCATGCTCATGCAGAATACTACCCAATGATGCCACTTGGATAGTGCTCTTGCAAGGAAATTGCTCACTTACCCAAGTGCCCTTTTACTATCATGTCATCTTGATAATGCAGATGAAGATACAAAGTACAATATAGGTAATGTTTGAAAAAGAAACTAGAAACAACATCTTGTCATCACCAAGAGAAGAAAGCCGACCCCTCTCAAATTGGAAGGGAAAGGTGGAGGGAAGCACTTTCTTCCCATCAATCTAAAGAAGTAGGGGAGCATAGCGTATCCTTGCAAACATAAACTGGAACCATAAGTCAGACCATAAGAATAAACACACCGCGAATATCTCAAAATATGAAGACATGCAATCCAATGTGACATCTTAGTTGTAGTGAAATATTGACTAAGCAAACTAAGTGAGTAAGCTAAATCTAACCTAGTGAATGAACCAAAGAAGTTTCCCTACCATAGATCTACAGGTGTGCTCGTTGAAGGGTTGACCGAGGGTATCCTTAGAAAGATGAACAGTGGGATCAAGAGGCATGGCCATAGGTTGTCTGATCTAGTTCACTAATTGAAGAGCGTACTTTTGTTGTGACCCAAAAATACTTTTCCTAGATTGAACTACCTCCATCCCCAAAACTTAAGACAAGAAACCAAGGTTTCTTATCTCAGAAGTAGCACAAAGTCGAGCCTTAATTTTTGCTATGGTAGTAGAGTATAAGTTAGGGATAAGTAAATAAATCATCTGTGTATAGTAGGATATAGTTGACCCTCTTTGAAGTGATGTGGACATGTAAGATCGGGTTATAAGGGATGCAATGGTATCTGTGAGTTAGAAGGAACTCATCTATTCTCTGGAACCAAGATTGCGGTGCTTGCTTTAGTCTATAAAGAGCTTTCTACAAGTAAAAGCTCTTATCTTTCTAATCAATAGAAGAAAATTCTGGTGGTCGCTCCTCCACAGAGGCTTCATCCTTCAGGTAATTGTTCAAAAAGGCACTTTTGACATCCATATGATAGATCAACCAATTGAAGTGAGCGGCGAGCACAATCGACAGATGAAATGATGTCAACTACACAGTAGGAGTAAAGGTTTCTTCATAGTCAATGCGTTGTTTCTATCTAAACCCTTGTACCACAAGGCGAGCCTTGTACTTGTCTAAAGTCCTATTAGCCTTTAGCTTAGTTCTCAAAATCCAATGTTCGGGTGACTTTCTTGTGACTCAGATGATCCACCAAAGTCAAAGTCTCATTTCGATCAATACTCTCTAGCTCTTTCTCCATGGTCTCTCGCCTCTCATTGAGGGTGTTGAAGAACCTCTTGCTAACTATCCAGCTTAGAATATACTATCTAATTAGCTGTAAACAACAATGTATATGATGCTTGAGGTGCAAGCCAGGTAGATCTTCTAGGGCCCTCTGGAGTGGAATCTAGTGGAAGGATCCCCGAATCTTGCATGGTTTGTTGATATAGCAGTGAGGTAATGGGTCTCCCGAAGGGGACTTGGGAGCATAAGAATTTGCGGGTGGGTTAGAAGTGGATAGTAGACATGGCTAAGAAGACACGATCTTTGAGGGAATAATGGGAGGAAATGGCTCGGAGTCTGGTGCAAAAAAACTGCACAATATCCCTCTCATCAAACACTACATCTGTCCTAATAATGATCACCTTGTTTATCTAAGATTGAATAGACAATAGGCTTTTACTTTGGAGAAGTATTCTACAAAGATCAAGAGATAGGCTTGAGGAATGAGATTATCTATCTTATCATTAGGGGGTGTGCGTGTAGGCACAACTTTCAAAGACACGAATGTAGGAAACTACAAGTTGAGAGCCCAAAAATGCCTCATACAGAGTTCTTTGAGGGATAGTTGTAGTCGAGTATCGGTTAAGAATATACACCAAAGTGTTAATAGCCTTGACTCAAAGGCACTTGGAGAGCTTTGTTGTGAACAATTTAGAGCGTGCCATGGCCATGATGGTTTGGTTTCTATGCTCTATGACTCCATTTTGTGAAGGGGAATTGGTAGAGGTAAGTTGGCGGGAAATTCTATGTTCTTGTAGAAACTCGGAAAAATTGTGGGAGGTGAACTCGCCCCTGTTGTCACTCCTCATGCATCCTATACGACAATAAGTTTGGCTATGTATCAGCAGCATTGAAGCAGAGAAATATGTAAAGGCATTGGACTTATGGACTTATGCTTGAGAAAGTACATCCACATGTATCTAGAATGATCATCCTCAATAAAAAAAAAGTATAGTGCACCATTTAAGCAAGTTGTTTCCAACTCGGACTCTCTCGATTACATCTACTTAAGAGATGAAAATGTCCTCTATGGGGGTTATATGATGAGAAGCTCCATTGTCCACAATCCAAAGAGTAGCTTAAGTACTCGACTGTGACGGGTGGGTTTCTGCAGTCACTTTATTAGGGTGCAACTTACAAATGTGAATGAGACTCACATCCTCAAATTGTTGAGATGTTTGCAATCACACCTACTTCAGTCTCTTTGGAAGGAGCAATGAGGGCTCAGGACTAGAATCCCATAAGCACAGTAGGAGAAGTGCTACCATCAAGTTTCCTATAAAGCATTATACTCGCTCTCTTTTCTAATGCAATGTCATAGTACTTTTTTCCTTCAGTAAAGTCTCTGTGTCATTGTCAGTCTATACACAAGATTGTGTTTATGAGTCCAAGCTTCCATCTTGGAACCTAATTCACTTGTGTAACAGTCAATTATGTCAGTGTCTTCGTGAACTCACTCTTTCTCTTCCAACCTCCATAGCTTCCACCTCAAGCCATGTTTTTACATGGTATCAGAGCTATGGTGAGCATGGCATACATCAATTCAGATCAGTAAACCTCCCTTCCAACCTCTCTCCAACTCTGCTCATCAGCTCAAGTCCACCAACCAATGAGTTCATTTTCTTACTCTATCTTCACCAACCTTCCATGGCAGCCATAGCTAGGCAGTACCAACCTTGCTTGGAGCTCTTATATCTCCACATCTAGCTCATATCAGCTCATGATTCCTTCTGGGGACTTGTTTCTCTACCCACGGCACTGGTTCTTGGCACCTAAGAGTGCAACATTGGCCATTATATGCTTCAACATTGCTGAAATTTCATCACGCTGTCGAGAATTGTGCTTGTGCTGATCGTACGCCCTGATCTCTCTCCATGCAATGTGATGTTGACCGTCATCATAGGGCATTGATAGCCCATGAAGTAAGCTTCATTTCTATAAAAAATATTTTGGAAATGATACACTACAACTTTTGCAATCTATGAAAAACCAAGCTGCCCTGTAAACCCTAACTGTGATTGCCATAGCCAAGAACTCAAAGCTTCATCTTTCCATTATTTTCTCTCTCATGACACTCAAACCAAGCATGTGCCACTCTGATCCACTGAATCTGAAGTTGTCCAGTACTTTGTTCAGCATCAAATCAAGGAGGGGAGGTTCTGAATGTCTCAAGCTTCGAGATACAAGCATCAGTATCTCTTGTTACTATTCATCTAGTGTCTTTTGGCACTTGTGCTTATGAAGTATACTCAAGATCAAGTCTTCTATTGCTGAAATCTGAGAATTTTGAAGACAGATTTGCTACTGATCCTCCAACTTCAGCATGGGCAAGGACTCTCCAATAGTTCGCTTAAAGGGGTCGGGTTTCACACCTGGACACCCGTCGCATTAAGCTCATCCTAATGAAGAAGGGCCTTTGGACCATTACTAGTGGCAAAGAGAAGAAGTCTCGTAATGCGGATCTTGTAGTTACTTGGCAAAAGAATGATGATAAGGCTCAGGCCATTATCAAACTGAAGCTAGATGACAGCTATATCTACCATGTGGATAACTGTGATACTTACCAGGATACATGGAAGAGACTTGATACTTTGTTTGGTGCACAGTCTAAGTCATTAAAATATGGTCTTTTGGTTGAATTTTTCAAGCTTGAAATGAAGTCCAGCACATCACTAGCCACACATCTAAATTACATGGAAGGACTTCTAACCCAGCTTGCAAGAATCAACATTAAAACGGAAGAAGATGTTTGCATTGGTGTTCTGCTTAAAAGTTTGTCTCTTCAATATAATGACGTGTCAACAACTCTAATCAATATGCCAAATTTTGAGCTTGTTGATATCCATGCATCATTGTTAAGAGTAGGAAAAGAAGCTAAAAACTAAGGAAAAACCAAGCACCTCTAGAGATGAACAAGCATTATATGTTGACAACTGGTACAAAGGCAAGAAGGACCAGCTTTTCTGTGACTTTTGTAAAAGGACCAGACACAACGAGAAGTTCTGCAACGCCAGAAAGAGGTCCAAAAGGCTTATCTAGTTGTTATTAAAGAAGAAAAAGAACATGGAGCAAAAGAAGAAGAAGAAGAAGGAGGAGGAGAAGAATAAGAAGACCACCAGGAGAAGGACAAACCTCATCAGTCCTTCTATTCGGATAGACTTTTTTAGCCTTGTATTGCTTAGCCCTAATGCTTCAGACATAAACTTGTAAACTTCTCATATAGCCTTGTACTACACTCTTTGTACACTTTGTGAGGCTCGTGTTACAGCCTTTGGATATCCACCATGTTTGTGGTATCCACAGTTAACCTTTTCTGCGACAATCTTTGGTGTTTTGCCATGTCTATGGGGTGCCCACACTTTGCAGGTGTTGCTCTCACTAAGCCTCTACACACTTTGTACTTTTGGTTGTGATTGAAGAGGGGTGTTGAGATGCTTGCAATCACACATACTTCAGTCTCTTTGGAAGGAGCAATGAGGGCTCAGGACTAGAATCCCATAAGCACAGTAGGAGAAGTGCTACCATCCAGTTTTCTATAAAGCATTGTACTTGCTCTCTTTTCTAATGCAATGTCATAGTACTTTTGTCCTTCGGTAAAGTCTCTGTGTCATTGTTAGTCTATACACAAGATTGTGTTTATGAGTCCAATCTTCCATCTTGTAACCTAATTCACTTGTGTAACAGTCAATCATGTCAGTGTCTTTATGAACTCACTCTTTCTCTTCCAACCTCCATAGCTTCCGCCTCAGGCCATGTTTTTATACAAATGTCTCTATGGAGACGATGTGGGCCTCTATAGATTAATTGAACATGACATTTGGCGTTGAGAATTATGTTGATTGTGATGGCTGACTTATGGTAGTGGGGGTTGGCCTCGCCGCTATCCTTGCTGAGGGTTGTTACCACCTTGCCTTCCCTGTTGGAGGTTGCTCGATTGAGGGGTAGGGTTCTAAGTCTTAGCTTTTGGTGTTGTGCCTCTTACCTTTGATCGACACTCGTTGTCGAAGTGGCTAGCCTTCTAACAATGTTGACATTACTGATTTTTCTTAGGTACATTTTGCCATCTGGGTCTTAGAGATGATTGAGAGTTGCCTTGGGTCTAATTAGATTGATTTTGATTTTGATTTTGGTTTTGGTTTTGAGTTTGATTGGAGTTTTGATTTTGTTTATCCCTTCCTTGCTGCCCATTTTGAGAAGAAGCAACGAGAGCCCCCTTTGTAGAAGTTAAACTATGAAATTGATCAAACAGTTGAGTGTAACATAGTAGCTAACACTCAAATTTATAGAATATGGGCATAGTGGGCTTGCTTGTTGCACAAAATGGAAGTATTTTCTCGGTAGCTTGTTAACAAATAATGCCGCTTGATCATCTGAGGACTCAGGAGCCCCCATGGTAGATTTCATCAGCTCAACAATAGCTGAGGTATTTCTAGCCTTCCATGAGCGGACAACCTCGTATGGAACAAGTGCGAGATCAGGCTGGGGTTTCAACCTTGCACAATATCCCATAGGTTTTGAGTGATGGACATGTCTCATTACGTTTGATCTAGTAGTGAAGTTTGATTTGTTAAAACGAGTCTTGTAATTAAAGGTATGTTTGGTTGATGAGGAGGAAGAACCATGAGGTGTTGGATAAGGAAAATAAGATGGATAATAAGGAGGTGGTGGACGTGGATAAGTAGGAGGTGGGTAGGCAGAAATAGGTTGAAAGTGTCCAATGGGTGTTGATTGATGTGGAGGCATTGTAACATGAATGTTTCCATAAAGTGCCAGTGGAGGTGGAGGCCCCGGGACATGTAAGCCTTGTCCAACTGTCGGCTAGGGTATATAGATAATGCCATGGAGGCAAACTGTGGTACCAACTGATCCACACTCGGTAATGGATGGCGTACTTGATATAGGAGTGAATGAAAGTGGAGATGTGTATGGAAGAGATGAAAGAGGTAGAGATAGAAATGAAGGTGGTAGAGAGATGAAAGGTTTGTACTCCATGCTAGTTTCCACATTAGGACGGCCAAGTCCTTTGTGGAGCTTCCGTCCTTCTTGCAAAATCATTAGACTGGTGCATTGAATCTAAAGGAGAGGACTCAAATTTACCTTCAATCTATTGTTTTGATCGATACATGAGGATGAGATTGTATTTGGCTTGTGAGATCTTGTCTGGTGTATGGATTCCATGGTAGTCAGAAGTCTCTCCAACCATGTTAGAAGTGGGAGAAGCAAGTTGTGAAGCCCACTTCATCTTGTTTCTTGATGTGCTAGATTTAGGAGCATCATGACGGGGTGAAGATGTCTTCGAAGTCAGCTTGCCCTCTTGTTGTTTCTACTTCTTCAAAAAGGGCTTTCAAATCAAAGACCGCGGTGTTAGACTACACGACACGAGAGAGAAGAAAACTCACAAGAGTAGAGAAACTATGCAAAGAGAGAACTTGCAAATATGCCGAGAAATGGAATCCATTTATGAAACATGAGACACTTGCATACAATAGTGAGTCACCAGTTGTGTGGGCATTGACACCAACTCTCTCTCTCTCTCTTTCTCTCTCTCTCTAGCAAGACTTGCTCTAGAAGACTTTGAGTGATGAATAACTGAGGAGGAGGGAGTCCACAAATAAATAGTTAAAATACGATGCCTAAAATGCATTAGGTTGTTGAGCATCATGATGGCCAAAAAATAAAGTTAGCTAGCTAGAAAATGTTGGGAACCACAAAAATAGGCATTGGAAAAATGCCTAAAATAACCCACAAATACACATGCATAGACTCACTCATGAGCCAACTAATTTACTAACACCAAACAAAACCTCGCTAGGGGGTTTGCTGGAGCCCATGGACCCTCAACTTGGGGTTAGCCCATGAAGTTGGTGCACTTGATTAGTTGCTACCCAATGCAAAGTGCCTTGGGTGTGTACTCCACTACCTCATTAACTCTTGCCTAGTTTGTGCAATAGTCAAGTCCACATAGACCATCTCATAACCTTTTGTTCTACAAGGCTAGATGATTCGAGTGTTTGAACTTGGAACCTTTGCAATGCTTAGTGCTTCTCCTCATTTGAGGACCTTACAACATTGGGCACTTGGAAGCGGGCATTTGAGTGATGTTTTTCAAGAGATTGAACAAGTGTTTTGATACTCTACATTTTAGTCTTTGCTTTCCATTTAAAGCCTTGGAGGTCCAAATCGATGCATTTTGACACCTTCTCTTCTTCTAGGAGAAGGTTTCTTTACATTGAGGAGATTCACAACCACATCCTTGCAGGAAGCCAAGAAATTGCACCATTAATAACCAATTTTTAAGGTATTGTGCCTTCTGTGAGGATAGAGTTCTATACAAATTAGGTTGATGTCTGGAATTTCAAAGCTCCTTAGACGCCTTTGGGTTGTTTTTGTGGTGTGAATTTTATTTGGGCACAGCTTCAGTTATGGGCTGTTTCCAAATAGTTGATATGTAATTGCACTTAATAATAATCTTTAACAAAATTTTGTTTCACTTGATGTTTGTATAAGATGTTTCTGAATGTTCCAGGAGATAAAGCAGGTTGATTTAATGGAACCTGTTGGCTGGGTTCGTGTATCATTGTGCCCGAATGATTCTACGTAAGTCATCTGTTGCTCTCTACCAATGATGTTTATGTCTTGTTACAATTTGCCCCAAATTATGTAAGCTTGCTTATGTGAGTCTGCATCCCTTTCAAAGTTTATTTACTAATGTCCAAACAGGTTTCTTGGATCTGGTCTGGCAAGATGTTTGCTGTTGAAGGTTAAGCATGTTGTTTAGCTGGCTGTAATGAGGTTATCTAAGGGGGAATAAGATGCATGAAATGCTTGTGTGTGTATTGCTGGATTATTATTTCATGTTGGATTAGTCACTAGATCAAAAGGATCGATATGCTGGCATGAGCAAGTTTAATATATGCGCATTGAAGAGAAGGGCGTTGCAGTAGACCAAAGCAGATCGATATGCTGGCATGAGCATGCTCAATACATGTGTGTGAAAGAGAAGGGCGTTGCAAAATTGCCCCTTGGTTGGCTTGTGGAGGTTGTTAGCTAAGTGAACAAACCAATAGAAGTTGAGCATCCCTCGAGAACAAGAAAAATAAAGACATGGGATGAAGGGTCAGTGTTTGGAAAGGCTTGGCCCGGTACTGTGAATAGCAAGCACCATAGAGAATTACATAAATTGGATACAAGGAAGCAGTTTGCTGTTTTTGAACGTTAGTGGCAAGCATCTGCAGTGTAATTGTGCATGGGGGGCATGTACTACAGGGTGGCTGACCTAGTTTAGATCATTTTCAGTATTGATAGGCCAATATTGGGCTGCCTCTGTTTTGCACAGGGTAGATTGTTTATTTTCCTCACGGGTTGTTCGTGGCTGTACAGTATTGTTTTTTGCTTGGGTCCGTTACTGCACAATTCCTTTGGTACCAAGGAACAAACAACATCCTCTAGATTTCAGGTGATCTGGGTGCTGTACTAGCAGTGTTTATGACTGCTATGAACCCAATTCACATATTTTGACTGATCAAATATGTATGCAAGATCAAATAACCATCTTGAATAAACACAGTGAATGATTTTTCTCCCACTGTTTGATAGCAAGTTTTTACCTATTAAAGCCCCTAGTGGTGCCAAACACTTTATATCAAGCTGCCGTTTGGAGCAAATCAATCATGCTTTGAAGCATAAGAATTGGAGATCTCCTAGCTCAAGTGGTGGTGAAGTGGTGTGATAAACCTAAGGTCAAGGGTTTTGCTAGCTAAAAGTCGTAGTGAGGCGAATGTGAACTGTCTAAGTATTTTTATTGTACAAAAACTCCTCCTTTTTTCATGTGGAACAAACTATGTTGTGATGGAAGGTAATGAAATAAATGAAGGATTGATACAAGAGATTGGTGTGCTGTAGGCTAACAAATCATTTCGAACACTAATGATAAGATTATGTAGGCTAGGACACACTGTTCACTGTTGTAATGATAGTTGTTGGAAATAGGCAATAAAGATTACTATAGGGATAGTATACATGCATATGAGGGCACACATTCTGGAATTTGGAAGGTAGTAGGAAATAAAGGCTAATATGCAAACATGTATATGAAGCCTTTCTCATGAGCATTATAGTTACTAGTTGAAACCTAAGGTTAAGGGTAACATTCTCACGGGCAGTAATTAGGCACCTATGTACATTTCAAAAAGAAATTATGGTGCCACTTTGCAAATCACCAAGACGGATGTTGTAATGAGACCGCATGTTGAGTTGAAACTAAAAGTTACAATTTTAGGAGGGAGAAAAGCTATCTACAACAAATGCCCTAAAGGAGATCCGAATCCACACAATCATACATTTCCTCAAAGAGGGTTCTTGCAAGATCCTCCCTAGTGGAAATGGCCTACAATTGTGGCCTCCCAAACCATAAAAACGTTGAGCCATAAGAAAGAGTGACAACAAAACCACAACTAAGTTCTTATGGAAGTAACATGGAGGATCCAATGGTGGTGCATAAATGTTTGCTAGACAGGTGTGGACACTAGTTGAGTAGCCAAAGGATAAGAGGATGACACACTAAAAGCATGAGAAGGATATCTATGTGATTATGTAACTAAAGGATAATAGGATGACACACCAAAAGCACGAGAGGGATATCCATGTGATTGAGTGACATGGGATAAAGGTATAGAGTGCATAAGTGGGATTTCCAACACGGTAGCACCAAAAGGCAGAGTGGTATTCACTTGTGAATAGATGGGAGGTGCATTGTGCAAGGGTTTCATTCCTGAGATTGAAGCACTGGGTTGCATAGTGCTATGCTCTTGAGGAGAGTAAAAAGTAGCTAAGAGGGCCTAAAACTTGAAAGAGGATCGAAACTAGCGTAAGGGAAAGAAAAAGAACCTAGGAAAGGTGTCATGGGGACGTGAAATTTTTGAGATTCTTTAATCTTACTAGTAACATTTGATTAATTTAATAATCAAATGTGCAAGGTTGCTAGGCACATGTGATGAACATGGCAGTTGTTTCATGGTTGATGGCCAAGGACGGCGAGGAGATAGTGGATGTCAAAGGCAAAAGTTGTGATAAGCTATGTAAGTTGGGCTTTCGTTGTCAGTTGGTGTCAATTTTGACCCTAGGACAACTATTTGACCATTAAGTATCAGTGGCGACACTAGGGACTAGCATTGGTTAATTAATTAATGCTAGTCTAAGGGTCAACTTGAGGTTGGGACCACTTGAGGTTTGCAAATGGCCTAGCCAATTTAGTTATCAATAGTAGGCACATTTAATTTTGGGCATGGTTAGAAGGGCTGAAATTAATTTTCAAAATAAATCAATTCTGAAAATGAATTTAATGGCTGAAGATTGCTCGAAAGTCAGATTAGAAGGCTGCCACTTTGCAAAAATACCCATGCAATTGAGGAAAAACGTTTTTGGGGCTAGTGGAGAGGCTCATT
Source organism: Lygodium microphyllum (assembly GCF_053477565.2). Lineage (NCBI taxonomy): Eukaryota > Viridiplantae > Streptophyta > Polypodiopsida > Schizaeales > Lygodiaceae > Lygodium > Lygodium microphyllum. The sequence continues at coordinate 139,901,859 of NC_141152.1, read as the reverse complement.
CAAAGAGTATGCTGCTTGTGAGAGAGAGAGAGGTGCTATTGATTAGAGTTTGAGACTATAGACACCTGCTAGAGGCAGCCAACTGCTGCAGGAAGGTGAAGAGAAGCAGGCGACATCATTTATGGCACTAGAGGCTGCTGGAAACATGAATTAATGCAGGCGACAATAGTATTTGTGCTCCCATGCAGCAAGCGACAATGGTGTTTATGCTCCCAGGTAGCAGGCGACAACCATTTTGGCTGATCAGAGCAGGTAGCAAACGTTTTTAGGGGTTTTCTTGCGAGGAAACTTTGATTTATTTCTCTCTCTAGCATTCTCTCACTTTCTTTAGCTTATTCTTGTTTGCTATCTTAGTATTTCTCAGCCATTTGGAGGAGATCTCAACCAAAAGGATAGCAGTGAGTATTTTGTTGTAAACCCTAATTTTTTGCAAAAATTAGGTTAGCAGCCACCTTGGAATTCGTGCCATTAGTCAAGGGTATTGTACACTGAAATCAACACTTAAAATTCAAGGAATTGCCAAAGATTTCAGATATGCCAGCTCATCCATTGTGAATTGGGATAACATTTGGCCAGTTGGTGATTCCATTAGTGCAAGTCTTGGGTGAAAATCAAGGGGTAATTAGCTCGAATTGCTTGTTGATTGTTTGTATAGCAAGGGGCTTTTGGATCAGCAAAGGAGATTGTGAAATCTCAGATTGTACACAATCCATTGGCAATTCAAGTTAAATAAATATTGCAAAGGGTGTTAGTGTTGGGGCCAATAGGGTGTCCATTGTCCAAGATTGTTAAGGTAAAGTGAGCGTTTCAGATTATGCTCTTTTATTATTGCTGTAATTAAGTGCTTGATCAGGTATTACCACTCTATCCGAGAAGGAAGGCTGGTTTCAAAAGGAGATGCAAATGTAAGATCTAGACCTAAATTTCTAGAGGGATGCGATGTAGGACCTAAATGCAAGCGAGATAAGGGAGGAAGGGGCATGAATTGAGGCTATAGGGCACCGAGATCATATTGTGAGAAATGGAAGGTATGCACATATGTGTCCTTTTGGTTCCAAAGTCTCTTCTATTGATATTTACATATTGGTAATGATCTAGGTCTCCATGGTGATCAATAGCCAATTCTAGAAGAAGAAGCACTGTCCTTCACATTGTGGATTAGTTTTGCATAGAATCTCGAGAGAGGGAGTAACGAGGTGGGAAACTAGCAGCTCAAGCTCGAAGGTGATCGCTACTTCGTGAGTTGGTTTGATTGCTCACAATAGTTGAGAGATCTTGCAAGAGCACATGCTTTGGTACCATGTGAGAATACAGTAGGGTTTGTAGAGCAACCATATTGTATGAACAAGACTAATAAATGAGCTCAAAAAAGCACAAATGAAGAGGAAGGAAAGATTGGAATGAATGAGACTTGATGAACAAATTGAGTGTGCTACTGTGATACAATGGATGCTCACAGAGCATAGGGCTGTCCAACATTCATTTTTCTCTTGTGGAGGTAGGTTGAGGGATGGATGAGGAATGAGTTGTACTTTGAAAGCTTTGGAGTGGAGCGAACTACAAATGCTTGATGCCCAATTTGATGACAAGTAGATGTAGGAGTAGCAAATGCAACTCTAGAGGCTTGGAATACTGCTCTTGGTGGTGATGGCTGGTAAGGCGCGTAATTGGCCCTAAAGTTTTCTAGTTTTTGGCTAATTTAATGGGCTCTTCAACAGCTCCAAAGGGGTCAGTATTTTGTGGCCATCCCCCTATCTGTAAACCTACCACTATCATAGCGTTTACTTGTTTTCCATTGCCAGCTTTTTGCCCCCTTCTTTGCCATCTTGCTAGTCAGTTGACTTTTCTGCTGCTACTGCAACAGTGCTGACTGTTGCACATTGCCTATGGCCATCTTTTGCAATGTCTCACCTCCTATTGCTATTGAAACTTGCCTTCAATAATCCCTAAGGGTCGTAGAAACCTAGAAAATTGAAAGCAGTTAATGATGTCACCAAATTAGAGATCAGGATAACTGATAGATGGGAGGTAGATTGTTGGTATTCCTATACAATGACACCTATTGGTCCCAACTATAGTGCCCCTTGCAGTATTTTTTTAAGAATTGTTGAGGAGATTGGATGTTTGACAACCTTTCAATCCTCGAGGTCATGAATTGTATGTGGTCGTTCTTTGTGTTTTTGTGCTGTTCACTCTCAGTGCTATGTTTTGAGTCCATTTGTTGGTCATGAGTTGTCGTAAACATTGTTCACTCTACAAATCCTAGTGTTTCCTCACAATTGGCAGTAGTGGAAATTGAGGAGGGCCATAACATGGATGGCATTAATCTAGGTGGAAGCACCGGATGAAAAGCAGAGCTGTGTGAGGGATTTCATGATGGAGAAAATGCCAAATGTAGCAGTGTGGAGGTTGGTAATGGAGAAGAGGATCCAAACATGCTAGTGAAGAGCAGGGTAGCAGCACCCTAGACCAAAATGCAGGTGTGGAGAGTGCAAGGAGGCAGCAATGATGATGGTGATGAGAAGGTGAAGGCAAAGGATGATGATGGGGAGTTGGCAAGGATGGGAGATAATGGGACGATGTGTGACACTGCCCATGGTTCCCTTTTATTAGAACTTTCCAGGCTAGTTGTCCAAATTGGCAATTTGTTTTTTTACTGGAATTTGTTTTAGGGCTATAGAATGGCCTAAGAAATTTAACCAATTGTACAAGCTTATTTTTCACACTAATTCTGAGGTAGCTTGGCATCACATCATCATGCACAGGACCCCTTTATCGCACCAATACAATTAACTTCTTCATGTCAATGTGAGTAGATGCTTTACCCATAGTCACAAGGAATGGTGGTATGCTGATTCCCTGCTATTACGTAGTGGTAGGGGAAGCCAAATCATGCCCATTCCTGTTTCGGTTCCCGTTCCCGTTTCCTATTCCATGTGACAATGGCATTACCAGCATATCAACTCAGCTTATTCAGCCATGTCAGAAGTAGGTATTAGTCAAAATCATTGATGCATCAGGTAGTGAAGTGACAACAGGACATAAGATCAAGCTAGCTCAATCAACTCAGGGTTGCTGGTCGTTCACATGAAACAGAAACTAAGCTGATTACAAATCTTGTAACAGTCAGAAGATCCAAGAAAGCATGTAGTATAATATATTCTCCATGTAATAGACTAAGAAATTGTGACATTCTGGGGACTCCGAACCCTCAAAGTCACTCATTCAGGCAGCACTAAATATACAGGGAAGTGGAAGAAGACAGACAGAAGATTGTAAATGCAAAATCTTATGTTTTTTTTGAAAATAGGTACGAATGCAAATTAAAATACCATGCACTCATGTGGTGCCGAGCATTCTTGTGTACCTGCCTCTGTGGCTGAGCACAAGTGCTGAGGTATAAATACAAGGGATAGAAAGGGCAGAAATAGGCTAGAGGATGAACAGAAGCCACGAGTGTTAGGAGGTCCAAAGGACAATGCCTGCTGTGTGATGCTGCTGAACTGCAGTCTGTTGTAAGCTGTATGAAAGACATACTGTCTTGTGTGACTGCTGTACCAGTATTGAGACCTGCATATGAGCATGACCTCTCACCTCCTGGGACTGGAAATGACTAGCTGGACCTCTGAGACTAGTGACATCTTTTTGTGATGCATTGCTTAACTGACTTAAAAGTTGCAGTTACAAATGTATTTTCCATTGCAGGGAGTTTCTTCGTGCTTTCCTTGTGCAACTTGCTGTTCTCTCCAATCACCAAAATGGGCGAGACACACACATTCGCCAGATCAAAATATACGGTCCACGTCAGTAAGTGAATCATATCCTTACTCAGTCTAAACAAGGTTCCTAAGTTGTGATGGGCATTCTTGGTCTCTTGTCTAGCTTTACCTGTAGGTTTTGAAGGACGTGAACATTAAAATCATTCAGGCTTTTTCAAAAGCATTCATGAACGTATTCTTGTTATCTTTTGCTACCGAGTTTCTTGTCTCTTGTTTATTTTGAAATTGGAGAGAGAAGTTCTCACTTCCAATGCTTTTGCAGGACTCCAGTTATTGGCCAACAGTTTCAGTTTACCTCCTTGGATTTCATTATGTATTCCACCATAAGGTAGCAGGACCAGTGAGGAGGCAAGCATGGTCTAGGTATTCTGGGTTAATTTACCCTGTACAGCTGTATCTTACATGTTGACATTTCTTTCTGAGCTTTGTGACATACTTCTTTTCCTGGCAGATGCACAATGTTGATTGGTCTATTTTGAAACAACATGCATGGTGTCAAGGACATCATCTGCACTTTACAGGTCATGAGGACTTGCATTGATGGTAAAGTGCATGCAACTGCTGGTTTTGTGAGATATAACAATGAAAGTCCGCCAGAAAGGTGACTGATACAGTTCTCTGGTACACTAGCAGACCACCTGTTTTCAAATGCATATGGGGGGCCTACCGCGCGCACGCCCCCACATCCTTAATCCTCAAAAAAGGCCCACACTTGGCACTCTTTTCTCTGTCTGTAAAAATAAGGCAAGCTCCCGAAGCTACTGGTTTTGCTACTCAAAATCCACATGAAATGCTGGTCTTACAGCTAACATGCCTTTCATTTTCAAGGGCGTGACAAAGCTCCTGTTGATGTTTTGGAGTTCCAGCCGGTACAATTCTATGCTAGAATGCCGTCTTATGTGAGCATTGGCTGTCTTTGATTTATGAGCGAGGCTGCATATGGTATGTGCTTGACAGCTGGTTAGGGTGGGTTTGATGTCGATACAGCTTACCGATAAGATAAAGCTCCTACATGAATTGGTTTTTGGGGTCGCTATATCGAGTAGAAATTAATGTTTTCTTTCCATCTAGTGTTACAAATCTTGCCTAACACACGTGATTTGGGAGTCACTTAAGAACACAAGTCGAGTTGTATATTGCACATTAAGTCTCTCTACAACTTTAGCCTTAGGATATGTTACACATTAAGTCTATCTACATCTTTAGCCTTAGGATCCAAAGCTTCCCGTATCAGGTAGGGTATTGTTGTTATCTCCATCCTGGACTTCATCGTTGTTGACTTGCTTCATCTCTTAGCTTTGCCTCTTATGCATCTCTACATGTGTTCGGTCCTTTCATTAAGATGATCACATGTCTGCCTCCCAAAATATTAACAAGTATATATTGTTTCGTCTCAACAAAACCCACATCCACAGTTACATTTACCCCTATGCACCCATGCCAAAGTTACAAGTCAATAACTACTATTGAATTTGTAATGGTTGAAAAGATACCTACAAATTCCTCAAATATAGTGCTTATCAAGAATATATTGTTTGAGCATGAAGAGCATATGCATGAAGGACATGACCTAAAAGAACTTGGATCTTGGTAGGTAACGTCCAAAAGAAGTGCCTAATACTTAAAATGAAGGAACCCACAATCATTTTCTGGGTGCAAGATTTGAAGAAAATTGGGTGTTTCCATCCATTGGTGAAGGGGACTCAGTAAAATGTTGAATGTGCCAGTGCAAAGAAAACCTTTTAGATGCCAAAGTATATCTCCTTATCTCAAGGAAGTCCTCATTGATAAGTCATCCGCAGATCAGCTCAATTAATTTGTCACCAACCTTCAACAAGGAATGACATGTGTTTTGTTATTGTAGGTTCAAATTGCAAATCAAGCAAACTACTTGGCTACCAACACTAAACAAGCAATGAGACGTGCTTTGTTATTGTAGGTTTATTATATATTTCCTTCCTCTATATGTATGGATGAGAGGTTGTAAGAATAGACCCAAGGGTGTTTGGCCATCCCTATCCCTTGCACAAAAACACATTTTGCACACACGTGCATATATGTTACAGAAATATGTTAAAAGTAACCCCCTACTATTGTCATTTCTAGGTGATTGAATCTGTCAAAGCCTAATGAGCAAGTGATTGGTTCGTATTCATATATTAGTTACTTGTAGGGTAGATTACAATTTGGTCTTGCATGATCTATGGTTGATTCTACTTGGTGAACCAAAGTATATTCTTAGATGTGAAAATGCTCAATGGCTTAGTCCCTATACTTTTTAGGCTGTTGGCTATCAACAATAGCAACAATAGCATGTATTCGCAAGCAAATTGACTCCAAAGTGAAAGACGTATTGATTGAGGCAAATATGAATGAGCTTTTAAAAAGTTAAAAAGAAGGTAAAGTGTAACTTCATCTAGCCTCAATGAGATCAAAAGAATGTTTGGTACAATACACAAGACATTTTGAGCTCACTCATATCGATTTATGCTTATCTTGCAAGTTCATGTGTTAAAAAAACATTGACTTGATATAGAGAGGATAGAAGAGAACCCTTCAAGACAAGTGCAAGTTTGGGATATTCAAGGATGTAAATAATGGTGATAATATTTCAATTTTTTGGATCACCTGTGTGTGTGGAAGTTAGATTGTCATCATTGCAAGATCAATATCTCCTCATAAGATGGATTAATACGGTCCTTCATTGTTTAATAGGATCTCAATGAGAGTGATGGAAAGGCAAGATGGATTCAGATTAAATACACCATGGAGCCAATTGTCACGTATCAATCTTATCCTCACTAATAACTCATATGCTCTTGACATTGTGTTAGTTGCTAACAACACTTCTCTTGCCATTTTTCGGCTCGCTTATAGCCTCAATAGAAATTGCTTGTTGCTCCACCCCCCCTTAAAGCTTACTCCTAGGACCATGTTTCTCTTTAAGCTTACCTTGACCTTTACCCTAGTTTGCCCATTCATGGATAGGAGTTCCATTTGGTCTAGTAAGGTTGGCAAAGTCTTTGGAGACAACACAACTTTACAAAGGATAAGAGAATTACGTAGAGGGCAACCTGTCTTGTAAAAAGAAAGACTTTTGGAGCTACACAAAATTGGGATTCCGGCTGTGATGGGGGGAGAACTAAGAATCTCTTTGTAAACACGGGTTGAAGGGAAGTAGTTCGGAAGGCGTGAAGTAGGCCAAGTGGTTGAAGGGAAAGTTATGAAGCCACGGGTTTGGACACTTCTAATTGGAAGCATAGGCCCTTAAGAGTCCCCAACACTTGCATAGTATTTTCCAATCGAGCCCTTGCTTGTGATTTCTAAGCACAAACCTCGAAGGTAAGGTAATATAAGCATTGCCGGAAACTTAATTGGAGGGAGGGGGGGCGGGGGGCAATGCAAGCATTAAAATCTTATGAATGGATGTAGATACATGGAGGAATATAGTGGAGTGCTATCAAGGAATGGAATGGAATTAGGAAGGGAAACCTTAGAAGAGTTAAGGAATCTCTTGACTTGCCAGATGATGTAACCGTTATATTCATTGACATACCACTTGATTTTGCCTCTGGGAAAAGAAAATGTTATAAGGAATGGGAAGTGAGGGTGGGTGCTGCTAAAAAAGCTACCCTCTAAGTTTGGCTTGGATGTAGCATGTTGTCGGATAGTGGCATGTAAGAGAAAGGGGGATTGGGGTGACAAAATGGGAGGAAGGGAAGAGGCTTTCTTCTGGCAGTGGGGTTGTGGCCTTTTGGACTCATGTTGTTGGATTGAGGCAAAAGGGAGGAATCAGCAAGGTAATGATGGGGGGGACAGACCGGGTAGCTTGTGTTACTTTTGAATCATACATTGTTGGAGCTTGGAGCAAAAGCAAACAAGAGACGTGGAATGGAACAATGCAGAAGGCGAAGGACGACAAGGAAAGAGAACAAGGGACTTACTTTGTGTTGATGGAGGCTATGTAGTGCTATGGACCCTTCATGCATAAAGATATATACATATTCATAGGCCAGAAAAGGCTCTCCTGCATGCCTCCTTCAATGTTCAGTACGATAGACAAAAGATCGAGAGCTGTCCACAGAAAGAGATGGGTATTCTTACATGTCATCGAGAGAGAGAGTGAGAGAGACCCCGCACAAGCGTTTAATGCTGCCTTTTTCTAGCATATGTAGACGAAAGAGTCCTAACGTTTGGCAAAACTATCTCTATTAGTAAATAGGAGAATAATAGACCCTTCGGCTTCGACCAATTTCCATGTACTTCGCATCCTTATATAAGGCCATGTTTTATACATTGTAATCCTTGTAACTCTGCAATTTGAAGGCCTTTTCTTTTCTATTTTTGGGAATCTGTGTGATTTCACTTTACCTTGTTTTCCCTCACCAATGTGAAAGGCCATCCCATTTGCCATAGATGTAGCTCTCACACTCCAAAGACCACATAAACCCATCACTACCATGGACCCTAGGTGACCCCAAACCAGCGCAAGAGAGTTCTATCCTTCCTAAGAATGTCATAAGTGAATTTGTCATTCAAACTAAGGACAAAACTTGGGATAAGGATAGTTATGTACATTTTATATTTCCAATCACTACCATAGGTGCCACCTAAGATGCTTATGAGTTGACATGTTGAAGGTCCCATTAACAATGATCCAAAGCGATCACTGCCTGCCACAGATCCTAAGTTAAATTGTAATATTCACATACAGTGTCTAGAAGAATAAACACAATGCTGAACAATAAGAATAATGGTTGTCTCTAAATGACATGATGGATCTATATTTCCTATCCCACTTCTTAGGTAGCCTATGATTTTTAGCTTGCATGTACCATAAAAATCGTATTGTGTATTCAAAGTTGCTCATAAAGATGTCCATTCATAAAGCACCATAGTTATCATGTTGCAACCACCTTGGCTATGCTCTAAGCTTGTTATGGCTCTTCATTTCATGGACCTCTTGTTGCCCCACAAAATTTGAATCACGTTTTAATAGACAAAGTGGATATTATGCTACTTAGAATGCAATAATATCATGCTTTATTCTATCTACTTGATATTGATCCATGCCAACATGTTTTTTAAGATTTGATTGGTAGACTTTTAATGAGACAACAGTTCTCACTAGAGCAAAATTTTTTCCTGTCTTGGTGCTTCATGTGCATCTTAGCGAGCAAACAACAAGCTATTGGGGCCACTTTCACTTGTGAATTTGAGCCAAGTACAAGGTAACCTCAATGGAGTGCTTGAGCTTCGACAACATGTTGCCAACTTGAGTAGTGATCAATCATCTCTTACCACTATTTATACTGATATTCAAATTGGTTTAGTTGTTTGAAGAATCAAGTCTTTGGTGATTGCAACAAACTACATTGAGAAACATTGTCGTATGTATTAACTCTCACTAGATGAGACCACCATGGCATGTGCCTACGTAGGATAACTTGGCAAATTATTCGGACATGCCTTGACTTGTGAGAAGTTTGATGCTTCTCACAACGCCTTGAACATAATTATTTTCTCAAATCGATCCACTTGACTGAGATAACTTGTTCAACCCATCACTTGTTTTGTAGCATGTTATATGTTAGTGAAGTGTGAATAGACCTTGGAATGCCCATGTTTTCTCCCTTGTTAAGAAGGATTTTCCCTCACTTTGTAATCACCCGAATTCTTGTATTCGTGGTTGTGCACTTATGTATGATTCTTCATATTTTTCCAAGTTTTGATAATATGTGCGAGCTTTGTCTTGCTCCTTTGTTGATGCTTATGTTCTTTCTTCTTCCTCTTGCCATTGTTTTTAGCAGAAGTAGGCCAAGTTTTCTTTTTCTTGATACAAAAATGGCATCCAAGAGGCCATGGCAATTCGTGAAGTTGTCACCAAGACCAATTCTTTGAAGATTGCCAACACTTTGGAATTCAACAATCAAACAAGCTCCAAAATTGGTCCTTTTGTAGGATGTGCAACCTCCCCTAAAAGTTGGGAGACCATCAGCTCTTAAGAATTTATTTAGCTTTGCAGAAAATGAACGCCATGTCTTTGAGATGATTTCAAGAGAAATTGTCTCTCTTTATTCTTAATTTTTCATTAGCTGATACAAAGCATGTACTTCTATCCTTTGTGAGTGGCCCATGATCACCAAGGTTAGATGGTTTTCCAATCCACTTCCTCATAATATAAACCACTAATGAATAGCATAGTTATATTTTAAGGGATCATGGCATATAGCCTTTTCCTTTACATACATGCTAGCCATGCCATAGTCCTTTTGTTGTCTCATGGAAGTACTTTTTCACCCTAAATGTATATGCCATTCCATACTAATTCCAATATATGTTTTTATTTCTTGTTCCAACATGATTTATGGAAAGAAAAGATAGAACCCACATAGAACACCGAGGAAGTTAATCATGACTAGGTGAATAATTATCCTTCTTGAAAATACAAGAGGAATGTTCTTCCAAGTTTACATTTTACTATATATTTTCGCCTTCATCCACTTGAATCTTTCCTTCACCATTAGGATAACCCTCAATGGGTGCATTAGATACTTAGTAATCTATCCTTGGTAGAAGGTTTGAATGCATACAAAACAATCCAATTAAGTATACGTTTATGATCTCAAACGATTTTGAATGCATACAAAATAATGCAATTAAACCTAGGTTTATGATCTAAAATTACCAATTGAAGCTACTATTTACTTGTAATGGATCTAGAAATTGTAGAGAACTAACTGTATACCTCTGGTACTAGGGCATGTAAGAGATTTTCTCCATTACAAGTTACCATCTATGAGTAGTTGGATACAGAGATGGTTATTGTTTGGTAGTTTGAGTGCCCTAAAATCATTTTTTGGGGACTTTTTTGGTGGGCATTTTTGAGTAGAGCCTAAGTTATAAGAGCCAATAAAAGTATTGCCATGGGAGAATCTTATTGGATTGATCTCCTAAGCCTAAAGTCCCCAAACATGGACTCATGGATGAGTAATTTGACAAATGCATACTAGCATAATGCTTCCATAAATTGGAAGGCTATCTAGCGAGAAATAAAGTAGTTCATCAACTATTACAAACATGCTTAGGTTATGATAATCCTCATCAAACCCTTGTTAACATGTAACTGGCCTATTTCATAGGCAATCATGTATCATTGCAATGAAAAGAGTCAAGATGGTGTCACTATTCTCCTTACCATCAACGAAAAAGTGATAGAGCAACTTTACCACTCAATGCTATTGTAACTATCGACATAATGTTGTTGGTGAGACAAACTTGATCATAAAGGTAAGGGATTTCATCATGAAGTTATATAGACTAATGAACATCGTTACAAGTGACTGCTATTATTCAAGCTTGCCTCTATTCTGCATTTTGGCAAATGTATAGTCTAACCCTTATTAAGATTTGGAGATTGTATTGTAGTCATGTGTAGGTTATTTTGGTCATAAGATTAAACAAACCACTCATTGGAAATAGAGAACCAGGCCTTTTGAAGTGGTTTAGAAGATTAGATATACAATCATCACAACCTTCTATAGATATTAGAAAGGTCTTTATGATAAAACATTTTGCCAAGGAGATTTGCCTATCATTATCTTCTCTCAATAAATTCCATGTCCTAGCTAGAGGGTCAACTATGTAAGAAGGCCATCTCATTGTAAAGCATATTTCTAGGCACGTGAAATTTTTCCACCTTAGCTCTAGTAATGCATCATTGAGACCTATTAAGGGTGGTAGATGCTATTGCTAAAGATTGGTTGTTCTTTCATCCATGGTTCCCACATTGCCTTGATCTTCCTCTATATTGGCAACCATATCTTTTCCCCTTTGATCTCAGGCATGAAGAAGGAGGCATAAGTTAAGTATCCTAGCTACTATGGTTCTATAGTTGGGGCCTTGTGTTTCTATAGATTTTTAGGGCGATCTTCAATGTCATATATAATGAGAAGGAGAGTCTGAGCCTACAAGTAGTCAAATAACCTAATTCTCCTTCATGATGCAAACATTGAGTTTGAAGGTGAGACCCTTTATCTTTTGCATTCCAGGCTTTTCGGTAATCTAGCACCATTAGTTGATGTAGCCTGTGCACATTGTAGTTTGGCCCATTTCAAATTGGAATGGATGTTGCTTCTTTGATATATAAAAAAGAGATTGTACCCATCCTTAGATAGCTATGCCTTTCATAAGAAACCAAACATGAAAGAGCATATGACTTATTTTTTGGGCTAATGTGAATGTGAGTTGGATTGGTGTAGGCCTTCGAATTTTCTCAGGAGAAGTATTATGTTGATTTTCCCAATGATTTTCTAATCCATATTGGCCTAATGGTACTTTTCCTAAATTTGTCAAGAGATATTATGTCAAATCAATGAATACATTTTGAGAGTTTGCTTAACTCCAACACAAATTTGGCAATGATCCCAAGTGCCAAAAAAAGAGGTTTTCCTATGTTGAGTGGTAACCTTGAGTGGGGATACAATGCCAAGCCCCACAAAGATTCTATGGAGAATGTAATCGGTTCTACGAGGAGTCCTTTGCTGGTGCCAGAAGGATTCCCCAACAAATTAATGTTGGATATGATGGTCTTGTTATTTGATAAAACTTAAACTCATTAGGCTCTTCCCATACTTGTAGAGCCCATAGGGCTAAGGCGGGTAGGCCTATCGGGTTCTTTCCATATCCCATTGGTATAAGTTGTGGAAAGAGCTTGACATGCTATGTTAATATTAAGTTACTACATTAGCTTTTGCACATTGCATTAAAATTGACTACTCTCAATGTTATTAATGTGCATCCCCATAGAATTACTTACTAGCATTATTAACATGTTAGAGTTAACATCTTTATGTTTCTATGTGCCTTAAGCTTGCTTTCTCATCTTGATCATATGCACTCACATATACCTATAACTACATCTTAATAAAATAAGCAAAAGTCACTAGTAAGTAATCGGCATTAGTCTTTTAAACACTTTCATGTTTGGGTCTTGATATTTTGGGTTTCTTCTTGCATTGCTAAATTATGTTACTAAACATTTAATGGAATGTTAATGACTACCCTTAGCTGTAAGGCTTTGCCATTTAATGATCTACACATAGAGGTCTTAGTTTGCTTAAACTTGTTGACCTTCATTTCCATTCCACACTTTTAAATTAAATCTTTTCATTTGCTTATGGGGTTTTGCTTGGATTTGATCGTTATCTTGTTAATAGGTAACAAAATGATAATTACTAGCTAGATTGCTAGTCTTACATGTAGGGTTATCATTGAATGTGCTTACAAATAGAGGTGATAATTTGACTTCTTATTCTCTTTTCTCATTTAACAATTTGTACTATAGTCTCTCGTTTTGCCCTGTGCTCACATTTTACTATTTGCTTGTTTTCTAAGGATCATGTTGCTAGGTTTGGATGATGTCCTTTGGGGATGTATCGTGCCCAATGCTTGAAGGGATAATGGTGTTTTGAATGAAATCTTATTTCCTTTTAATTGCACCAAGGTGGAAGGTTCGAGGTGGGTGTTAGAGAGAGGAGATGGATTGGAGTGAGGATGTGTGATGCATGTGAGAGTTTTGCCATGTGAGGAGATCCCAATCAACTAGCAAACTTGTCCCCATTAAACTTCCATTCGCACCTCATTTTGGATGAGTGCTTGCAAGGATAAGTGAGGGTTGCATTAACCCTTCTCGCCAAACCCAAGTGACTTGGTGGTAGGACCGCGAGGGCCATTACTTGACGGTGTGACCTACCATGAGGTAAATGGGGGGGGGTTCCACTCTTGGATTACCCCATGGTGTGTCCAACCCTTAGTCTTAATTTCCCCTTAGTCTTAATTTCCCCTGTCTCTATGTAGGGCAGGAATAGGACCCTAAAGAAAGCCACTCTCCTTGGCTGTGGTATAGGATTGTGCAAGAAAGGTGCCCCCCCAATTTGGCAAAAAGTTGTCGAGTCTAGAGAAGCTCTGTTTTTGGCGGTCATAATAAGGATCTCGATTCTTCGAAACGGTTGTGCGGGAGTCAGTGACTGTCGTGCAGCCACGCGATCAGGAAAAGGAGAAAACAGGCGCGCGTCTCTCCTCTCTTTCTCTCTCTCTCTCTCTCTCTCGTGTACAGTAAAGGAGACTGCAGGCCCTACCCAATACCTGACACTTGGAGCCCCTTTGTTACGCAGTACTTGCAAATACAGCAGCATGAAATAGCGCAGTTTTTTTCATGGCTGCTCAGCGCATATTCCCCCCCCCCCCCCCCCACCATCTCTCTCTCTCTCTCAAGCATTAGTGCTGCCCCCCCCATAGCTGCTTGCTCCTGAGTATGGTCCTGGTAGCGGAGTCTGTGCGCCAGGTTTTAGCTGGTTATAATTGCTACTGACGATGAAGGTCCAGTGTGACGTCTGCGAGAAGGCCGTGGCCACCCTCATCTGCTGCGCTGATGAGGCAGCCCTCTGCTCTGCCTGCGACGCCCGCATCCATGCGGCCAACAAGCTCGCAGGCAAACACGAGAGAGTGCCTCTCATACCCCCTCCCGCCCTATTTTCCAAGCAACTGGCTCAAGTAACGTCAGAAGTGCAGCAGGACGACGTCCTCATCGAGCAAGAAGCTACCGCAGCCTCTAATTCGATACAGCGCTGCGACATTTGCCAGGTAAATTAAGCTGACATGAAGAAGAAGTACAGAGTTCTAAAATCATGAAATGCGCAGTTTGTTTTAGTTAAGATAGCGTGAGTACTTCAGCCGTCAACAGTTGTACGGTGTACCGTATCAGAAACCTCTAACTGTTCTGCAACGTTAGGCACTATGCAGTTAGCTTAATGATCAGGCCTAATAGGCGTGCATTATGATGCGATAGCTACTTGTCAAACTCAATATGCCTACTTGATAGTTTACTTCCCTTGTCTCCCCCAAAGAGAGAGATCTGAGAGAGAGAGAGAGAGAGAGAGAGAGAGAGAGAGAGAGAGAGAGAGAGAGAGAGAGATGACTGATGACTTGATAGTCTGAGATATTAGATCTCTGGTTCCCTGAGACAGGTACTTAGTAGCCCATAATTCTTCAAACAATTGAGGACAGCTAGTTGTGACATCGGATGTGTGCTTATGTAGGATGCTGTGCCCTCAATATCTCGGTCTGAAGTGGTATACATTTCCTGGTTCTAAATGAAATTGGCCCTTGAGATTCTCAATGTCAAAATTCGAGCAGATCAGTTGTAAATTCTGGCAATTATTATATATTTGAATTTTAATCTCAGTTCTCTGGTCGAATTACCTCAAAATTTTGGAGTAGGAAATGATCCATTTTTTGGACAACACTGGTACTATAGTGATGTGCCGGGGAAGGGCATTCTAAGTCATTAATAAATGTGTCCTCAAAGATGGCTTACTCAATGAGTCCCAGACTGTGTGAGAACAATGCTGGAGGCCTGGTTTAACTATTGGATGTATATGAATGCAGGAAAAGACCGCCTCCTTCTTCTGCTTGGAGGATCGCGCTCTGCTATGTCGGGACTGCGATGTTTCAATCCATGTGGCCAATGCGCTCGCAGCGAAACACCGGCGTTTTCTCCTCACTGGCATTCGGGTGGGCTACGCTGCCATTCCCACTGTTGACGCCGCCACCACCGCCACTACCACCACCCCCTCCACATCCTCTTCCTACTCTCAAGACAAACCTCTCTCCTCTCCTCCTCCTCCTCCTCCTCCTCCTCCTCCTCCTCCTAGGAGGCCAGCATCATGCTCTTCATCATCGGCTGCTGCTCGGTCCCTACTTCATCACATGTCCAGCTCCACGAATGGTACTGCCCCTGCTAAACCAAAGATTCCAGCAGCAGCTGGAGCTGCTGCTAACTCTTCTGCAGTACCCTTGATGAAGGTTTCTGGGACTAGTGTGGTATCGGACAACCACAGTCGCAGGCGTTGGTTTGATGCCACGAATCAGCTCCAAAACATCAAATGGAAGAGTGACACCGCAAGCCGTGTACCCCAATGCACAAACCTCCTCAAATCCACGCCGGGACTGTCCATACAGATGCGTCTGTCCGCTGGGCGGCCTTTCATAGCTCCAGTGCTCAGCACAGTTCCAGCTGAGAACAATCATCATAATAATAGTAGTAGTAGTAGTAACAACATCAAGAGAAATAGTAATAATCACAGCCCTAGTAATAATACTGGGCGCACCAGCTATAATAGTAGTACTATTACTAGTGCGGCTGGCAGCTCGTTGAACAATAACACTACCGTTCGATCACGGCCAGCAGCTGATCATTCTCCTCCCAGCAGTAATTTTAAGAAGAGAAGAAGCAGCAGTAGTATATCTCAATATTTCACCGAAGGAATTCCCGGATGGAAGCTCGACGAGGTACTACTCGAGGATCTGGTGGAGCCGGATGATTTCGGTGGAGCCAAGGTGCGTCTCTCTCTCTCTCTCTCTCTCTCTCTGTGCATGCTTCCGAGGGACGTCAATTTTCATGCTCGAATTCATGGAATCCTTCAACTTCCTTGTACGTCCAGGTTGACAGAATGAGCTGGGGGAGTGATCTTTTTGACACGGATCTGCAGCAGCAAGGGGATCAGGAGGATAATACTGCTGAGATGAGGGAGCTCCTGATGATGAACATGCAGGAGGGCAGCCCGCCCGGCTACTACTACTCCTCCGGGAATGAAGCTGAAGTTCCCGACATGATGATGAATATTACGCAGCAGCAGCTGCTGCCCGATGAATCCCTCATGATGGCTGGGCTGCGTAAGTCCCCGTCCCCGCCCACTGCCTCTGGCCTTTCCCGAGGCAAGCCCATTCATCGTCATCGCCTCCATCATCATGACCACAGCATCTCCGTTCTCGAGGATAGCTTGGTCCCAGACATCAGCAGCCGCTCTCACCCCCTCAAAAGAGTCAGGAATTGGCTGGATCCCACCTGATTCTCACTCACCATATGACACAGTACACTTCCTCGAACCTTCCTTCCATGGTTCCATCGCCCCCTTCCTTTATTACACCTTCGGAAAAAGACATTTTGGTTTAGCTACGGGTTCCTTATGAGTGTGCTGAAGTGCTTGGAGAATTTATAGGCCTATGGACTCATGAATGGACCATGGATTAGTTTTCTTTGGTCATAAATGGTCTATGTGTTCACCTTTTGGAGTCTTTGTAGGTTTATGAGGTAGTTTCTCACACATGTATTCAGCACCAAGCTATTGTCATCACACATGTATACAAAACTAAAGTTCTCATCCAAGCAAACTAGCCCAGCTGTATGAGGTGTACATTAGTTCTCTGCATTCTTAAGCTCTTTTTACACTCTACAATGTTCAGCATTCTTCATTTTCACTCTATTAACACACAACATTCTTGTTTAAAGCAAGCGCGCGCAATTTATGGTAGCATTGACACTTGCTTTTCCACAAATGTGTGGTATTGAGTACATGGTATACATATGAGAGGGAGCAAGATGTCCAAGAAAAGGCAGGTTGGTTACACCCTAGAATCGGTTCAACTTTTTCAAAAGCCTTCTCAAAATTGGGCAAGGACAAAAGATATCTAAAAATGCATGATTGTAGTCATAATTATCCCAAAATGTCACAAAGAATTTACTTAAATTTCAAAATTCCTCTTCAATGTGAAACAAGAAGGATCTACAATATGGAAATTTGACAAAAGGTGATTTCTTGAGAGAGAGAGAAAGAGAGAGAGAGAGAGAGAGAGAGAGAGAGAGAGAGAGAGAGAGAGAGCGAGCATTCCAATGCTCTTCTAGTCTCTAGATGGTACAAGGTCTTGCAAATTTTAATCACACATTTCTTCACAAACGCCTTCTCTCATACACATGCATGCACAAGAGTCAACACTAAATAGCTTGAGTTAATGTACAACACTCTTGTTTAAGGAAAGTGTGTGCAATTTATGGTAGCATTGACAATTCCTATACCACAAATGTGTGGTACTGAGCACATGATATATATGAGGGAGCTAGATGTTTGTCACATTGTAAAATTGGTTCAACTTTTTCAAAAGCCTTCTCAAGATTGGGCAAGGATAAAAAGCGACATCTCAAAAATGCATAAATTTAGTCATAATTAACTTAGAATGTCACAAAGAATTGACTTGAATTTCACAATTCCTCGTAAGTGTGAAACAAGAAGGATCTACAATATGGTTTGACAAAAGGTTATTTCCAAACCCACAGAGAGAGAGAGAGAGAGAGAGAGAGAGAGAGAGAGAGAGAGAGAGAGAGAGAGAGAGAGAGAGAGAGAGAGAGAGAGAGAGAGAGAGAGCTTCACAATGCTTTTCTAATCTTTAGATGGTATAAGGTCTAGCAAATGAATTTTAATTACACATACATTTTTTCACAAACATATTCTCTCATACACACATGCACACACAATAGTTAATAAATGGCTTGAGATATACATGTTTCATTGAATTATCTTTTGACTCAAAAGGCTTAAAGGGGGTTGCCTTTTGGAAGAAACAACCAAGATTGTTGACTCCAAATCTTCAAGCAAGAAAGAAATGATTTCATAATCAAAAGAGAAGGGTTAGGCATGACGATGTATGTTGTGAAAAGGTTTCATCACTGTTGACTTGCCATCCCCTTCACTTTCTTTGTAGACTATTGAGTCTTCTTGAACCTAGTGAAAAAACCATATGCCATATGCCATATGCCGTATCACTCAATGGCTTCTACTATTGCTACAATTTGACTACACAATGATTTGGTGAAAAGGAAAGTAGCAGTATATGGTCAATTACATGTTCATAGTAATAAGTGATGAGAAATCAACACTCTCCCTAGCTTCCCACTTGTTTATGATACAACATGATGCCCAAATTTTTAAGTCCATCCTTATACCCTATTGGGTTGAGGACATTGTGCAAATGCTTGAGAATGGATTATTGGAACACTCAATAAAAAAGGAAAGACTCATGCTTTTTCTCATCAAAACTAGATCCCATCAAATGTTAGTAGGTAGAACAAGAGAATTAAAATCTTCAAGTAAGTGATTCGAGTTGGGTTTAATGGTAAAATTTCATCTCATGGAGGCACACAAATGGATAGCAAGATGCTGGTGCAAAAGGTGCTATGATCAAAACTAAAGTGCCAGTGAAGAGAGACAAAATGGAGCTAATACTAATGATAGCTTGCAGACCCCTCAAAAAGTGAGGCATTGACTTCATGGGATCAATAAGCTTTGCAACACAATACTCTCAAACCTAATATATCATTGGTGTAACTAACTACACGACTTAATGGGTAGAAGATAGAGCCACATGTAAAAATGATGCCAATATGAGCAAAAATTTATAGGGAGTAGGTGATCTCAATATTTTGATACCCTACTAAAATTGAGGAAATACAAAACAAAGATGGGATTGTCTTAGGGGTTACAAAGAAACTTAACCAATGGAGAGGCATGCGATTTAATCTCGTGAGTAAAGAGGTAGTTCTTAAATATATATTAATACCATCCACCATCCACTTTCTATCATGTTGGAATCCCTCAAAGAACCACCTAAAAGCTTTGGAATCTCTAGTAGAACTTTATGTGCTAAAAAATGGAGACAACTTCAGAGTTTCCAAAGTGGCATGGTCAAATTAACCTACCCAAAAAGTATGATAGACTTGGCCCCCCTAACTTGGAGTCATTAATGAAAAAATTGGTAGCCAAATGGGTAATTAGAAGCTTCATCCATGATGATGTGAAGACTGGGCATTCCTTTTCCATCTTAGTTGCTCAACTTTCAAGTTGAGGGAGTCTGCATATGGAAGAATCTAGGTGCCCAAATCATTGCATTTGGGCACATTGAGGTAATAGTAATGAATTGTTCCTCGCTAGCCAAATCAATATGGTTAGCACCCTTCAATAAACTCATCACTTCCATCTTTGGTCACCTATTTTACCCTACCTTGGGGTAACATGGAGTCTATTTAGTTTAGTAGCTCCCACAAGCAAGTTAATGAGGAACACTTGAGTTAGGCTCACAAGATATGGAAAAAGGGGCTTAAATGTTTGCAAGATTCATGGGACTAAGCCCAATAAGACCGGATCCCTGACAATACTCTCAAGGTGACCTACAATGTCTTAGCCTTTGATATCAAGCTCTTATTGGATCAAAACAATTGTTGGGGCACCCACAATTTAAAAAGTCAATTAATCTTAACATGTCATTTAGCCTTCAAGGTATCTATGCTGGACTAGTACAAACCCCTCCCACCCATCATTAACTTATCTCTAAC
Source organism: Lygodium microphyllum (assembly GCF_053477565.2). Classification (NCBI taxonomy): domain Eukaryota; kingdom Viridiplantae; phylum Streptophyta; class Polypodiopsida; order Schizaeales; family Lygodiaceae; genus Lygodium; species Lygodium microphyllum. The sequence continues at coordinate 139,881,855 of NC_141152.1, read as the reverse complement.
AAATGTCTATATTGCCCCTAAACTAAAAAAGAGGCGGTACATAAATTGATCACAGGGGATTCACTAGTAGTAATAAGGAGACGACACGTGCGTGCAAGAAATATATGAAAATACCCCTTATCTACCCCCTATTTATGGGACCTTACCTTATAAAATGTACCTTCCTTCCCTTAAATAACCCCCCTCCCTTACACTCACATGCTGCCATACTATAAACCCTAATGGACCCCCGGGAAATTGATCTACTCACTATTAGGAATTTAGATTTTATCTACTTTGACTGGATTGCATTAACAAAAAATGGGATGTCTAATATAGCTAACTTGCTTAAAGCACTCTTTGTGAACTATTGAAAAGCCTCATAAAATGAGAATAGGATCATGGTTATACCAAATATGTCTCACAGAAATAAAAAACATTCCTCATTTATTTATTTGATGCAAAACTAACAAGAATATCTTTAATTTGTCGGAGAATATAGTTTTCCCTACTCATGCAACAACTCTCACCTGGAAGGAAATCCTTCTAGGGGGAATCTATGGACTCCCCCTTATATTCTGGAATTGGTTGAGAAGCATCTTTTTGTGGAAGATTCGGATTTCAAGAAATAATGTTGGTTTTAGTAATCTCACAATTGATCCTATTATTGATTTTCAATTCAATTTGTGGGTGCAATGTTGCTTTGATTTGGAGAAATCGGTCAAGGTCCAAAAGAGAAGAAGAGACCTTGAAAACTTTTGAAGTGGAAGTTGACATTGATGACATATGCAAACGAGTTCAGACCATCTTCCAAAAGAACTAATAACTTGTCCTACTTGACTAAATAATGGAGTTACCAATAATAGTGCCTCTATATTTCAAGATGGACGCCACTTGTAATGCAATAGCATCAAGATATACGGGTTAAGCTTCTTGGAAAAAAGTTAATTTTCCACATACTCTTTTACCTTTACTCTAATACAATTTATAATTCTCTCTTTGAAAAAACATGAATATCGTTATAATTACATTTAACCGAAATATGAATATCATTATTATATGAAGTTATGAATATGAAAATTTAACCCTTTGCATTTTGAGAATAGATTTACTTTGGTATTTATATTTTTTGCAACCTTGCTATGGAGCAAAAGATTGCATTCGAAACATGTGGTAAATACTCAAACACTAGATGACATCATGTGCTAGAGCAATGATACTCCATATAATTGTACACAAGGGACGTTCATATATCTTAGGGTCCCTACACCTAGCTCACATACCTAGTGAGGGTGAGAAAATAAGATAAAGCCTAGTATTTGTACATGTAGTCCACTTTAGTGAAACTAGGATGTGAATGCCAAGCTAAAATGACTACCCTAATAGTCATAATCCTCCAACCATCCTCCTATGTTGAAATTGTTCATTTTGGTGGCACAAAGATAGCCCATGTTGGTGCCTAAGGTACATGTGCCAGGCTATGTATGCTAGCCTACGTTATCCTTCTTTTTGTTCTTATTTTACTAATTTTAAAATATCCTGGCAGGCTATGTATGCTAGCCTACGTTATCCTTCTTTTTGTTCTTATTTTACTATCCTTCTTTTTGTTCTTATTTTACTAATTTTAAATTATAATTGAATTATTTTACTTTTTTTTGATTATCATATTTTCTTGTGGTTCCATTTCTAGCCCATTGATATCAAGGATTTAACATAGACACAAACACACACACATCAGTCAATACTTAATTGGACATAGAGCTATTCTTCAATGGGCCTTGCAACATGCAAAGTTAAGGTTGATAGAGCACTAGTTTTTATTTTTAGGTGAGCTAAAATATCTCCTATTACTGTTCCTACAACAAATTCACACCTTTTGCAATAAGTAAGATTCAAAATGCAATATTCAAAGTCTCTCTCTAATATCGTCACCCATTAGCTAAACAAACAAAAGCAACAAAATTTCAAGCCTTCTACTTTTCTTAGAGGGCACATAAAATTGGTCCCAAATGCAAGCTAACCAGGCATCATGGCTATAAGTGAGCGACAACCTTGCTCTTCCCATAAGAATGCCAAGCTATAAATGTGTGGTTGTGCATATGATCCTTGGAAAGCACCCCAAAAAACAAGACATGAGATTGGGTTCACGGAATGAGAAAATCTAAATGGTGGATGGCAATTTGGAAATGATGAGAACGATGGGTACGATGCCAAAGTGTTCTCATATGAATTGCATGTGTGTGGAGCTGTGGGATCTTCCTAGTTTGTTGGGATGTGGCATGGAAGAAAAGAGGAATGACATGATTATATTGGGTAGAGTCATGGGAGTGCTGGGACTTGGAACTTGGATGGAACAATCGAAGAGGTTGAGCAATGAGCATCATGGCAAGGAAAAAGTACAAAGGAAAGGAGAGGGATGTGGACTAGAAACATGTTATGTGGGTGGGGGGGGGGAACCCTTTGAGAAAGAGTCCCTTTGGAAGAAAGAGATGGGCGATTAATGTCGAGAGAGAGAGAGAGAGAGAGAGGGGGGGGGGAGGGGGGGGGTGCGAGGCGGTTTGGTATCTCGTTCTGGTCTTGTATGTGTATGGAGGACGACCTAAGCAAGCATGGAGGTGGAGGTGGAGGTGGAGGTGGAGGAAGAGCCCACCATCTGCGCGCCTTGTCACTAAGAAAAGGAAAGACGAGCACTCGCGTAGTTGAACAAGATCCATCACATTCATGGGGGCCATCGTCTGTGAGGCTACCGTAGGTGTAAATGCACGCATTATGCTTAAGGCTTTCCTTGGGTCCTTGGCACATAGCCTCGACTAATGGATAGTCTAGCCCATAGTCACAAATGTGACTCTAACATGACTATTGGATAGCCAAGCTCAAGAAGGTAACCAACATCATCAGAGGGCCCCCATCTCACTAACATAGGTATCCTACCCTTTAGAGCTCTCCTCAAGGGCTTCCTTAGAGCCTTGGAAATTGCTCTTTTCAAGCCATAGACCCCTCGATAGTCAAGCTCAAAGTAACTGATTCGAGAAAGCATCCATGTTCAAAAGAAGAATTGAAGGATGTAATCTTCTGAATGAAGAAATGTAAAGGGGCTTTGCCACATTCCTCTAGACGTGATGGTAATGTCAACAATTGGTGATCCTTCACCTCTATGTAGATGAGAAAGGGATGGGATTGTGATTCTAAGGATTGGGGTCATAAGCATTGTTTTTTTTGGGTAATACTTTACAAATTTGCCTATAAAAGAGGCTCAAAAATGCAAAAAGTTTGCTACTATTTATTGAAAAAAAACCATGTATTGCTAGATATGGCTATGAGCTAAGTTTTTTGAGGTATTTTATTGGCAAAAGTCACTTAGGTTGTAGTGTAAAGAGGAAAACTAAATCAATGGCTTCTTAACTTCCATATGTACTTTTCTCATAAAGCATTCAATCTACATGCTATTTGACATTGGATAACTAACTTAATAGGTGAGTATGCATGTGTATGTGCCTTGTTTATATGCATGCACATTATACCTAATGGAACCATTTTAGGAGATAAATGAGGTTTGATCATCAAATCTTTGAGCATTTTATTTAATTACGTTTCCAAATAAATACACTAGTCCTTAGAATCGGGTTGGGAGGAAGAGAGGGGTTTGAGGCCTATTCAACAAATGTAGCCTTCCAAGCTCAATGCTCAATGCTCATGCCACCTCTTGGGGAAAGGGTTCTCTCTATGCAGGTGTTTAGTTGTAGCCATATACAAATGGAGTGAGAGATTTTAAAGAAAACTTTGGCTTGTATGTAGTTAGACCTCAATGTATGATCTAAGTTTTGACTTTTTATGAGACCCAAATTTCTCTACAACTTAAAAGACACAAAAATTAATAACTCTCAATCTACATTTTTTAACAATATAACTATTAATAACCCAGCTCGAACCCTTCTTACACTCAAGTAGATTGCTATTGTTGATGGTATCGTGTTAATCATGCCCTTCTTCTAGTTCTCTCTCCTTGCTATATTTTGTGCCTCCTTCACACTTCAAGCTATTACATGTTGTTAAAGGAAAATTTTAGATTTATTAGGTCAAATTTGTGACAAAACTGTCACAATTTTATCACAATAGTGATAGCTAAACATATTAGCCAATGCATTACTTTCTATATTGTCGTCTCCATGTTGTATAGTTGAGAAATACTTTCTCTTTTCTTAGTAGTGGGATTTTTACATTTCTTCAACAACAAAAATGCAATCTAGGGGGCCACTATATTTGAGTCCTTTACTATGACATGCATTTAAGACCTAATTCAAAAACCCCTTACCTATAAATTTATCATGAATAAAATACACCCTTTTCCTATTCAACTTGTGAGGATTCCCATTAAATGCTACCCTTCTTTGCATACAAAATGTCCAAAAAGTGGATTTTAGAAATCCCTTCTATTGAACTCATGTGATACATTTACATATGCATGCATAGGGAATATCCTCAAGGGGTTCACTATATGTAAACCATCTATATCACATGCGTCTAAGGCCTATTTACAACTACCCTTATCTGTGATTTTCTCAAATATTTAACACACCCCTTTTCTATTTAATGTATGAGAATGACCCCTTTACATGGCATCCTTCTATATATAAAAAAGGTGTAAAAATGGTATCGAGAAAATCCCTTCTTTGGTTCTCTAGATAGTACAACAAGCCCATGCATTTTGTGTGCTATGTAAAGAAAGCATACTAGACATTTAAAACAATCAACTTGAAGGTCTTAAATGAAGTATAACATAAAGTATTAAACCAATGACATGTACCATTCAATGTGGTATGTTGACTTCATGCCATGCTTTGACAAATGCACTTGTGAACTCAATCAAGACTTTGTAAAATGTCGTATGGTCTAGAAGATTTATAGTCTTCTTATTGAGAATTATCCACACTTTGTGGAATGCCCCCACACTTTTGCTTGTGAGATTCTCAATGTGGCCACCAAATATCCTTCTCTAGTCGCATATGAACTGAAATAGTTGTGCTATAATGTCCATGTCATATGCAATCTCTAGAGCTTCGTTCATTCATGTGATGTTGATTTACCAAACTTGTGAGCCTTGATTAGCTCACATTCATCGATCTTGATAATGAAAATGATCTTATCACCATAATCTGTGATTGAATCATAAATTGAGCATAAATTAGAAACATGCACAAAAAGTAGCATATGTAAAACCAAAAGGAGGATAATTTAGGAACATGCACAAAAAGTAGCATATGTAAAACCAAAAGGATGCTGTAGACCATCCAATTGCATGTTATAGAAAACTTTCATTACTACTTCAAGTTGTTGCATCTTGACAAATATATTATTGAACTTGGTGAACTTGGTGTAGCATATTGAAACATCATCCTCAATCCCTTCATCAAGCAAAATATCCTAAAATGTATGCAAATAGACCTATGAACTTTGTAAGTTTACTCTTTGCACAATATCCAGCCATCCTTATGCTCCAAGTTTTTGGAAGCGTCGAGATTTGTAAACCCTTCTTATTCAAGCGACTTTGAATTGTTAAATATAATGTCCCATATTCTTGTGGACTTATGCCTATAAATTTACAAACATGTTGTAGTATTGGTGAATTGACCATGCTTTGGATGTCCTTGGGCACCTCAGCTCCAATGATCTCATGTGCTTTTTTCCTAGTTGTTGTAGCCTCTTAGCTTAGTGCTTCTTGCATTGCATAGATGATTTTTTCTTGCAATTGGTTGTGTGGGTGGAACATCTCTAGAAAACTATATTATCTAATTCCTTGCTACATGCAGAAGTGCCTTCAAAGCTCCATCTTGCATCAACACATCCATAGGATTAAGTTGCTTGTGTATTTTTTAATACGGCATGAGAGTGGATTTGTTATTGGAAATCTGTTCCTTTAATCCAAAGATATATGATTATTTTTGCTTGTACTCCCTATCTAATGGGCGATATCTCTCATGAAGGCATGATTTGAAGTTGAATTTCCTTATTAATATTCTTCATTGTATGAAGTCCATTATCTTTTTTCCCTATGATACCTTCACCTCATGAGCTAATCTACACATTTATTTTGTTATATTAGTAGCTATTTTCTCCAAATGTTGTAGATTGAGCACAACTTCATGTACCCAAGCTTCTTTGTACATCATCAAATGTTGGTAGCAACCTAGCAAGCTATCCCTCCCATTCCCTAAGTATGTCATGAGATTGGTTAAGTCCTTGAAATCTAGAAATGCACCTATTTCTAGGTTGAAAGGGTATATTGTTCCTTCAACCCATATGTTGGTGTTCTTCCTACATTCTCTATATAGATCTCTACATCCATAACATCCTTCTTGCTTTATTAGGGATAGTTTATCCCTCTTGAACATGGATACAAACATTGAATTGTCATCTATGTGAGTTTGAGGTGAGTCTATGACACTAATAAGAAGTCACATTGTATTTAGAGATGGGTAAGGAAATAATGGTGGTGAATAGAAAATAGTAAATAGTGGAAGAAAAGCATGAACATATAAAAATGGGTCTAGAATCACAGTTGAGAAGGAAGCATTGAGATTTAGAAAGAAGGCTTCATGCCTCTCCACTATTGGAAAACATTTTGAAGGAAAAATAAAGATGGGATGTTTTCATTTGGATGTAGAGGAAGAATAACTCCATTAGAGTCACTTTGTTGGAACAAGAAATGGAGTTTGAATAATATGAGCTATTTGGTCATTTTGTAAAACCCATTTTTCAACCAAAAATGGCTACAACTGCACTGATGTCACATAGGGGGCGTTGGACCTTGAGGAAATGGTTGTGGAGCCTACTGAGGCCAAGATCCTCAATAACTATCTTCCATGCTTACTTTTTCCTTTACCTCCTGAGAAAAGGAGATTCCCCACCCCCACTTTCTAGCTATAAATGTAAGCAACCCCACCAATCTTATTTTAATATTGACAAAAAGGACTCATCTTGTCAAGGTTGACTCACTTTAAATCTCATTAGCATTAATCTAATGTTTTCCTTATCACTAGTACCAAATCAATGTGCAACAAGAACACATTCACCATAAGATATTCAACCCAGCTAGATTGTTCAAACGACATGTTACTAATAGCATGTAGTGTCAAAACACTACTGAAGATCCACAATAAGGATGTCAAGAGAGATTCCTCAACTAGTAAAATCTAGGTTTAGGTTATCTTCATTAGGAAAATTCAATCCATGCATGTTGAAGAAGTGTATTTGTAGTAGTGCTCCATATGGCATTGCTATTTAGTACATGCTCACAAAATATCCCTAAGTGGTCAAATTAAATCATCCAAGGATTGAACATAGCCAATTAAGCTCACTAGCTAAATTAGATGTGGAAAAACTTTAGAATTAATCTAGTTCTCTCAAATGCTAGCATACATTTGCCCAAACTATTGATTACTAATTCTTGATATGGCTAGCTTACCCCTCACCTCAACATCAAGGTTATGTGACTGGTTCTCCAATAATTTTGCTTCAATTCATAGATGTTTGATGATTATTCTACATAGATGATTCCAATCATGCATTCAACATTTGATTATTTCGATCTATTGGAGCTTTCGCTCAACGCCCAAGACCCATGGACCACTTATTGTTTCAAGCGTTCCAAGCCGAGCACTAATGGCTACCTCTCACATAGCTGACGCACCATCCATATCTACGGGTGTAGTGAGCTTATCTCCATGCCGATCGAGTTACCTCCTCTCCCGCGCACTTCGGTAGCTCCACGATCCAAGTGCAAGCTTCAAGCAAGCTCCACGCTCCAAGCTCCATCGCCGCGAGCAAGAGAAGAGAAGAGAAAAAGAGAGGAGAAGATGGAGAGCTTCTCGTCCCCGGTCCCTCACCTTCACACACTCACTCCCTCACACTCTCACACTCCCTCTCTCAAGCACAAGCTCAAGGAAGCAAGAATAAGAAGAAGAAGAAGAGGAGACCCACTTTTGCCCACACACAAGAATGAGCTTCTCATTCACTTTTCAACTTTATATACAAAACACTAAATCCCTTTTGGGCGGTCATCCCCTTATCCCCTTTTTTACATGGCCGGACGTGGCCTCGGCCCTTTTTCCCACCGTCCTCCTATCTTCCTAGCTTCCTTCCTACTTCTCGTCTATATTTACAAATTGCACGGTTGAGAGCCCGACGCTCCTTAAATTAAATCATGATGCACTTGCGCTCTTTTACAAAAGTATTGACTTGCACTTTTCCTTGTGCGCCTTTGTCTTCTGTTTCACTTTGCCTTGGCCTTTGTCTTCTGCTTTAGCTTTTTCAGATTTTCCACCTTGTTCGTCTACCGGTTAACACGATCACATCAAATGAAAAACATGTCCGATGAACACCTTGGCACTTTATGTGCTTTTTAAGCCAAACTAGGCTATATGCCATATAGTGATAAAGTGTCGAATATGTCAATATGTACATGGAATGTTGTAGTCCAATCCAAGGATTATAATATGGTTGCCATTATAAGAGCCTTTTGAGGGCTTTATATGCGGCTTGCCATTCCATCCATGCTCAAACTATCAGAAGCTTATAGAGGGATCTTGCTATGGTAGCATAGTTGAGCAGAGAGCACCTATAGTATCTTGTGTTGTCAAGCAAGCATTGCATGCCTTTAGGGTTTGTTAGTGGTGGTAGCTTTGTGTGATTACATGAACCTTAGTGGTTTTTTTGGTGGTAGCTCCATAATGACATAAACCTTAGCAGTGTTTGTGGTGATATCATCCATTGATATCAGTACGAGGCCAATGGCCTCATCGATCTTACTATGCGCTCCCAAGCTTTCGGTTTATGCTTAGGAGATGAGGGCAGGACTTGGTACAGGAGTTTAGACACTGTGAGTGAATTGAGCTCAACAACCTCAAGAGTCTCTTCATCAAGAGATTCTCTGAGCTTGGGTACTCCGATAACCTTCTAGTACAGCTGATGAATGTCAAGTAGAAAGACAAGGAGGAAATCAAAGACTACATCACCCATGTGTGGAGTCTCTTCAGGAGAATCCCAATTGGTGAGCAATCCACCAAAAGAGTGGTCTCCACAGTCTTCATTAATGGGATATGAAATGAGGAACTCTACAAGGCCTTGGCAGGTAATTCAAGCTTGCAGCGAGATGCACTAGCTAGGGTCTTCGATGAGGCAATTAGAGTGGACGACTAGCTCAAAGAGAGACGCTCCAAGAGCTCAACACTAGAGGAGACTAACGCTAGAAACTCTAAGAGAGTTTCAATGGCAAGGAAAAAATCAGGGCCAAGTGCTTAGGATAAAGGAAAGGGCAGCACGGACACAAGTTAATAGTTAGCAGAGATGAAGACGGAGCTATCCAAATTACAAGAGATGATGAGACGACCAACAGACCCTCACGTCCAATGCATGTATTGTGGCAAAAACCATATGCTAGTTGTGTGTCAGAACTTGAGGTCCCAACCTTGCACCAATTGCGGTAGGTTCGCGGCCATGATATCTTGCATTGCAAGCTATCGAGGAGACTCTCATACTCGCAACTATATAGATAGCCTTACCTAGCAAATAGGTTGTAACACTTCTTTGGAAGGGGAGACCCATTGGCTCTCTTGGCACCTAATGATGCCAAACTGGCCATTCCTAGGATGGGGATAAACCCCACAGGCATACCTAGAGCACCTGGACCCTACGTAACTCATCCACCGAGCGATGCTCCACCAATCCACTATGTAGAGGAGCCAAACAACGAAGAGCTTTATGTGCACCTCTATGTATTGTATGAGGAAGAGGGCAATGCAATCCTTATGGATTACCTACTTGTACTGGTGGAGGCATTAGGTAGGGGTAGAGACAGAGGTCTATGAGGGTAGACCCAAGAATTTATTTCTTACTGAAATTGCAATCACCCACTAGGACGACACATCTTCTCACGTTGCCCTGAACGGGAGCATTTCAATCGAGAAAATGCCGATCTTAGATGCCTAGAGTGTGGAATCAATCACTTGTTTGCTGAATGCCCTAGATGAAGGCCATACTCTAGTGCAAAAAATGAGCCATTTGTACCATTGGGGCTGTTTGGAGTTGAGACATTTAATTGAGAGGACATACCCATCTTGTCACATATCATGACTTGCATGCAGACAAAGCAGGCCAGCATATGACTTCCTAGGGATCTAGCAACTTAGATGTAGCCTTAATTGGAAAAAAGAGCCGTAGGCGAAGGAGAAATAAAGCTAACATTAAGGCCATGCTAAAATTCGAGAGTGCCACGACGCTACCTGCCAAAATAAAGGTAATGGACGTAGAAGCAGAAACATCAACTCCAAAGACGGATGAGAAGGGGAGTGCAAAGGTCAAGGAGTACCCCAACCCGAAGCACCAACTAGAAGCCATCGAAAAGGCCAAGGTGTGGGTAAAAGAAGCCCAAGAGAACTTGAAGGATCCTGAGCCCATACTGGAAGATGAGATCGATGATCTCTCAAGCGTAAGCATACTAGCCTCGCCTCCATGACCAAAGTTGAGGGATGCGACCGTACCACAGGAAGTGCCGCTTAAACAGAGCCTGCATGCTACGAGCCAACAAACTAGTCGGGGCCATTGGCTAAGAAACACAGAGTTACGAGAGAGGTAAGCAACTAATGACCTCCTCACCACGCTAGTGACCACTCCGGTGACTCTAAGCCTAGGAGACCTGCTTAGTAGCATTCAACATTATGGAAATAACTGAAGCAGTGGTTTGAAGGACCAATGGAGCAAGGGGCAATTGATCTATATGATTAGCTGCGGTAGCTCAAATACCCAGTTTGATGCCCAAGTTCTTGCATGCACATCAATGCTTTTTGGGAAGGCACCGAAATGCATGGTCTTACTGGTCATAGCTCTAGGAGACACCATGAGAAAGGGAATTGTAGACATAGGAGCAAGAGTTAGTGTATTGAGCACGCAGTTCTCCGATTGTTGAGAATGCTAGGTTCAATGTCATCCTAGCCGATGGAATGAAAGTACGGACATTTGGAGTATTGAAGAATTGGCCATTGAAGATTGTAGGAATCCAATTCTCTATTGATTTTATAGTCATGAAGGGAGTGGACTATGATATCTTGTTAGGCCAGCGCCCATATTGGAGGATGAGATCGATGATCTCTCAAGTGTAAGAATACTAGCCTCGCCTCCATGACCAAAGTTGAGGGATGCGACCGTACCACAGGAAGTGCCGCTTAAACAGAGCATGCATGCTACGAGCCAGCAAACTAGTCGGGGCCATTGGCCAAGAAACACAGAGTTATGAGAGAGGTAAGAAACTAATGACCTCCTCACCACGCTAGTGACCACTCCGGTGACTCTAAGCCTAGGAGACTTGCTTAGTAGCATCTGACACTATGGTAATAACTGAAGTAGTGGTTTGAAGGACCAATGGAGCAAGGGACAGTTGATCTATATGATTATGCTGCGGTAACTCAAATACCCAATTTGATGCCCAAGTTCTTGCATGCACATCAATGCTTTTTGGGAAGGCACCGAAATGCATGGTCTTACTGGTCCTAGCTCTAGGAGACACCACGAGAAAGAGAATTGTAGATATAGGAGCAGGAGTTAGTGTATTGAGCACATAGTTCTCCAGGATTGGGGTAATCTGATTTTTGAGAATGCTAGGTTCAATATCACCCAAGCCGATGGAATGAAAGTGCGGCCATTTGGAGTATTAAAGAATTGGCCATTGAAGATTGTAGGAATCCAATTCTCTATTGATTTTATAGTCATGAAGGGAGTGGACTATGACATCTTATTAGCCCAGCCCTGGATGCGCAGCACATGGGTCATAGAAGACTGGACTAGCGGTCTAATCTTCTTAGGCAATAGAAAGGAGGCAGTAAAAGTAGAGATGGATACATGGAAGATGACGCTAGTCGACTTGGATGCCATCTTCACCATGATGAAGGGTGATGCACAAATTAGAAAATTGTACGGGCCACTCACCAAGTACATCCCTTGTCCCGAGGATGAGCAAGATTGGATGCATGTGCTAGCCATGATCGATTTGCCATTCTCAGATAGTGAGAAGTATGCGCAAACCACTATGGCAATGGGTGAGTCTAGTGACACGCCCCTAGTACCAACCTGCATGGTGGTAAGGATCTCTCATAAACAATCCAACCTTGTCAAGGTCCGAGTGGCCACCATCATGGGGATTGAAGATGAAGATGAGGAAGTGGTGACACTTGCCTATCTACACTTGTTAGTGACTATCCTAAAGGCACACGTTTTTGACACACTCATCATTGACAAGAGATGGCTATAATATCCTTACACATGATCATTGGATTCTCATTGGTCAACCAAAACTACAACAGTCTACCAACATCAAACTCAATTCAGTTGGAGAATGGTCCTACTCACTACTCGAGAAGTGCAGAATGTCAAGAATCGCATGATGGGGGGATTTGCTTGAGCTGCTATGCCAGACACACATTGTATACACAAGAGGAAGCTCACTTAAGAACACAAGAAGAGAGATGGAGGCCAAAACGTTTTCTTGCTGGTTTCTTCTTATTCTTCCACACACTATACAATGTACACAAAGTATAGATAAGATACAACATAAAGGAAGGTGGTCAACTGGCACTATGTCTTTGCCAGCTCTAGGTAGGTGTAACAAGCTAAATATAATAAGTGATAAGTCAGTGGCCATGTGAGTATCATAATGACCACCAACGCACTAAGTGTAGATGTGTGGACTCATCTAGCCAAGCGGTCCATCATCAATGTCCACACGTGTTGAGCTTGCCATCTCAACACTCCCCCTCAAGCTCAACTCTATCTTTGCAACTCCAAGCAAGCTTCGAAACTTTCGAAGCTTCTCTGCACCCAATGCCTTTGTGAAAATGTCAGCTATCTGATCCTGTGTGCTGACATATACCAAGTCGATCTCTCTTGCAAGTACCTTCTCTCTCACAAAGTGGTAGTGCACCTCAATGTGTTTTGTCCTAGCATGGAACAGTGGATTCCTAGCTAGCTGTATGCTGCTCATGTTGTCACAATGAATGACAACTCGACCATCTCCCTGCACATCCAAATCACCTAATAACTTTTGCAACCATACCACCTCACATGCTGCCATAGCAGCACCTCTGTACTCAGCCTCTATACTCGATAAAGCAATTGTAGGTTGCTTTTTGCTGCTCCATGTAACTGCTACACTACCAAGGGAAAACATGAATCCACTTGTAGACCTTCTGTCTGACATGCTACCAGCCCAATCTACATCTGTGTATCCAAAGACCTGTACATCCTTACTTGCCTCATAAAAAAGTCCATAATGTAAAGTGAAATTTACGTACCTCAATATACGTCTAACTGGATCCAAATGAGGCTTTCTAGGCATCTGCATAAACTGACTAACAAGGCCAACATCATAGCTCAAGTCTGGCCTTGTCATAGTCATGTAAATCAAACTCCCTGCTATCCTCCTAAACATAGTAGGGTCTTCTATCTCATCCCCAACATCAGCACTCAGCTTCACATTTTGCTCCAATGGTATTGAAAGAGGCTTACATGCTGTCATACCATACTTGGATAACATATCCAAGCCATACTGCCTTTGGGATAGCCATATACCATCATCACATCTGATCATCTCAATACTAAGAAAGTATCTCAGCTCACCCAAATCTTTCATCTCAAACTTCTTCTTCAAGAAGTCCTTAACTTCAGCAATCCCAGTGTCATTGTCACTTGTAATAATCAAGTCATCCACATAGATGACTATGATGACCAAACCTGCATCTCCCTTTCTCACATAAGGTGAGTGATCAGCATCAGAAATACAAAATCCAATATTGACAAGATACTCTCCAATCTTGTGAGACCATGTTCTAGGTGCTTGCTTCAGCCCATAGCGTGCCTTCTTTAACCTGCATACATATGTGGGATGCTCTAAATCCTCATAACCTGTTGGCTGCTCCATATAGACTTCTTCTTGCAATTCACCATGCAATAAGACATTCTTAACATCCATTTGCTGCAAACTCCAACCTTTGGCTGCTGCCAAGGCAATCACACACCTAACAATTGCCATTCTAGCAACTGGATTGAATGTCTTGTCATAATCTAGGCCATATGTTTCAGCATAGCCTTTTGCAACCAGCCTAGCCCTATACTTGCTAACTGAACCGTCTGCATTATGCTTGACTTTGTAAACCCACTTATAGCCAATAGCTTTCTTACCCTTAGGTAAGGCTATCAAATCCCAAGTCTTATTAGCTTCTAATGCATGTTGAGATATCGAGCTCCACTCGTGATATGCCAAGGTGACCGTTGTGCATTTATGTCACCGACTTGTCAGTTTGCAGATGCAGTTGGTACACCGCCCATGAATAATAGCTACATGATAGCTATCCTTATCTACTCTAGTTCTGGCTCAGTTAGCATGCCACCTTAGTTAGTTGAGTTTGGTTTGAGACCCATATATAGGGTTCTTCTATTTCCTTGTACTAGAGTTTTTTTGGCTTACACAACTAAGAAGAGGAAAATCGTTTTCAGCCTCCAGCTGTGTGTGTATTCCCCCATTGTGCAACCAAGAAAGCTACAAGTGAGACTCCTTCCTTCTCTCCCACAATCTTGACATGGTATCAGAGCCTTGTTCGTGGTAAGGAGCTCAAGAAAGCAAGCCAAGCTTGCAGTGTTCTGGTAAGAGGAGCAGTGTTGCTTTCATTTTCTGTTTTGGGAGCAGATCTCTACAGGTAGCACAGCCGAAAATTGCAAGAGTGCATTGTCTCAGGTTGAGACGCCCTTCGCGGTGAAGCAAGAGGGCAGTATATGCTGCGAGAAAAGGCTTTAGCCCGTGACGACCCTGTTTTTTGATTTGAGGCCATTTCGGGGCCTGTTTTGGAGGCGGAAGTTTTCTGCACGCACTCAGAAAAAGGCCCAGTTTTATGCTGTGCGACCACTGTTCTACAGGTCGGTGAAAAGTTATTGTAGAAATTGCATCGTATGCCTGTGTGCAGAGACACGTTACAGAATCATCCTTGTTGCTTGTTGATGCAAAATCGTCACTAGGAAGTGACTGTGTGGTTAAATACCACTTTCGTCAGTTTTGCAGATTTGCCCTTGTGAGGCTGAAGCTGTGTTCTATGCAGTGACATAATTTTTTGCAGTATTCTGTAATGGCGTCTGATTCTCTTTCACAGATTGTAACTGAAAAGCTTGACAAGAACAACTTCCAAGCATGGAAGTTTAGAATGACGAATTTCCTTATGGGAAAAGGATATTGGGAATTTGTTGCAGGAAATGAAGAAGAACCAGTTCTTCCTGATGTTCCCAATCAACAGCAAATGCAGGCATTCAAAGCATGGCATGAGAGAGCCAGGAAAGTTATGTACTAGCTGTCTATCAGTATTTCAGACTCTATGATTGTACATATTCAGGATGCAAGTACGCCAAAGGAGGCATGGGATACTTTGTCAAAAATGTATAGCACAAATACGCAAGCCAGGAAAATGCAGCTCAAGCAAGAGTTGCATAATGTGCAAAGAGAAAATATGAGTATCAATAACTACCACATGAAGGTGAAGAAGATTGCAGATGCACTTGCTTCCATTGGGTCGCCAGTGGAAGATGATGATTTAGTTTCTGTGACCTTGAATGGTCTAGGAAAGGATTATGCACAGTTCCGAACATCCATTTCCATCCGTGAAAGATTTCCTGATTTTGAGGAGTTGATTGCTCTTTTAATTTCTGAGGAGCAGAGAAATGGTGGTGCATCTTCTTCAGGAGGAACTTCAAAAGAAGCTGTCTTCTACTCAAATGCTGGAAGAGGTAGAGGCAGAGGTAGAGGAGGCCGATTTGGAGGCCGTGGTAGAAATCAGAATATGCAGCAAACTCAAGAAAACCAGTCCTATGGAGGAGGACGTGGTAGCTCTAGAGGCAGGGAGGGGGAGCCAAAGAGGTCGTGGTGGATGGAAAAGAGGCCAAAATGCAAACAACAATGTTGAATGCTACTACTGTGGTAAAATGGGTCATATGGCTAAAGACTGCAATAAAAAGCAGAATGTCATCATGAATGGAAAATTGCAACAAGGGAATTATGCATCTTCTAGTAGATAGGGTGATGACAGAAATGAGCATTTGTTTATGGTACAGCACATGAACAATTCTGTGACAAGTGCAGAAGAAAGCAACGATGTGTGGTATGTTGACTCAGGTGCATCAAACCACATGATAAGTCATGCAGAATGGATGGAGAATGCAAGGAAAATGAAAAAACCAGGATTTGTGGAGATTGGTGATGATACTGCACATCCTATTGTGCAGATTGGAAAAATTCATTTGTCTATGCAGGATGGGAAAAAGAAATACATGTCCGATGTATTTCATGTCCCGAATATCACCAAGAATCTGGTTTCTGTTGGTCAAATGGTTGAGCAGGGCTTGCAGGTCAGATTTAATCCTCATGGATGCTTTGTTGAGGATATGAAAAATAAAGGTCGCTTGATAGCAAAAGGAAAGAAGAAGGGCAGAATGTTTACATTGGACGTAGACATGCCTGAATTGAGTGCAGCAATGTTTGCACATGGGACCGGGGTAGTTGCAGATATTGATATCTGGTATAAACACATTGGTCATGTTAATGTACAGCAACTTAAATCAATGCAGGCCCAAAATATTATTGCAGGATTGCCTAAATTCAAGGTTGCAGAAATGCATAAGGTATGTGAAGCCTGTCAAATTGGAAAACAGGCAAGGAAAACATTTCCTAGACATGTTCAAGAGAGTGAGAAGCCATTGGAATTAATCCACTCTGATGTGCGGACTACTAAAGCTGCATCTCTTGGAGGTTGTCATTATTTTGTCACTTTTATTGATGACTATAGCAGAAAAGTTTGGGTGTATTTTATGAAAAAGAAAAGTGAAGTTTTTGGGCATTTCCAAACTCTTAAAGCTATGGTTGAAAAAGAAACAGGCCTGCAAATAAAATGCCTAAGGTTAGATGGAGGGGGAGAGTACCTCTCAAATGAGTTTGCAAGGTTCCTGCAGGAGCATGGCATAAAGTAGCAATATTCATGCAGTCATACCCCACAACAAAATGGAATTGCAGAAAGGAAAAACATGCATATTGGAGAGGTCTCGTGCCATGCTCAACGAAAAAGACTTGTTAGATTTTTACTGGGCTAAAGCAGTTGCTACAACAGTCTATATAATGAACAGGACTCCCACTGCAGCAATACATGGGATGACTCTAGAGGAGAGGTATACTGGTAGGAAACCAGATATTTCTCATTTGAAAATTTTTGGTTGCATTGCCTATGTACATGTGCCAGATGAGTTGAGATCCAAGTTGGATCCAAAAGCTGAGAAGTGCATCTTTATTGGTTACTCTCTGCAGCAGCAAAAATGGTATAAATGCTATAACCCTTCTACTTGTAAGTTTACAGTGAGCAGAGATGTTGTTTTTGATGAGATGAGTAGCTGGTATAAACCATTAAATGTGATTGATGATGTAGATGCACAAAATGGTAATACTGCACAGAATTCACAGCAGCAGTCACAAAATATTAGTGGACCTGGAGCGTCCTCTAGCAATGGTTCACATTCTTCGCCATGGACAGACAGATTGAGATCATGAGAATCTTCTCAAAGAAATGCAGATAGTGGTATGCAGGTATCACGAAAAGGAAAAGAGAAGGTTGATCAGCCCATGTTTGATGTGAATGTAGGTCACTCTTATGTGGATGGTGAATCCAGTGGCTCAGAACAGAGCATTGATGATGAGTTGGGTTTTCCTTCTATTGTTACACCTGGAGTAAGGAAGACCAGGGATGTTTTGAGAGCACCTGGGAGTGAACCTATTTTGCACAGGTCTACGAGAGCTAGGTATCCTATGGATAGGCTGAAATATGATGGATTTACAGCCATTCACTATGCATATATGGTCAAAGTGATACAGGAACCAGAACCCACTTCTTTTGAGCAAGCCATGGGAAAAGAAAAATGGAAGAAAGCCATGGATGAAGAAATGGATGCCTTGGAAGCAAATGCTACATGGGAATTGGTACCTTTGCCTAAAGGTAAGAATGCAATTGGCTGTAAGTGGGTTTATAAGGTGAAGCACAATGCAGATGGTTCTATGAACAGATACAAGGCAAGATTAGTAGTCAAGGGGTATCCACAAACATATGGCATTGACTATGAAGAAACATTCAGTTAGGTTGCAAGGATGGCAACCGTAAGAGCAGTCATTGCTATGGCTGCATCAAAGAATGCCTTCTTGCATGGTGATCTGCAAGAGGAGGTCTATATGGAGCAGCCACCAGGTTATGTGCATGCTGTTCATCCTAAGTTTGTTTGCAGGTTGAAGAAAGCCTTGTATGGCTTGAAGCAAGCACCTAGAGCATGGTTTGACAAGATAGGACAGTATCTTGTCACTATTGGCTTTCAGATTTCCAAGGCAAATTTCTCACTTTATGTGAGAAAAACAGAGAAAGGTATTTTGCTACTTGTCATTTATGTTGATGATTTGATTATGATAGGTGACAGTGATGAAGATATCCTTCATGTGAAAATGCTATTGAAGCAAAAGTTTGAGATGAATTATTTGGGAGAGCTACGTTATTTCTTGGGCATTGAGGTGATTAGATCACCAAGTGGAATACAGCTCTTGCAGAGGCAGTATGGATTGGACATGCTGTCCAAATATGGGATGACAGGCTGTAAGCCTATTTCAGTTCCTTTGGAG
This sequence comes from Lygodium microphyllum, assembly GCF_053477565.2. Classification (NCBI taxonomy): domain Eukaryota; kingdom Viridiplantae; phylum Streptophyta; class Polypodiopsida; order Schizaeales; family Lygodiaceae; genus Lygodium; species Lygodium microphyllum. The sequence goes on along the minus strand of NC_141152.1, from coordinate 139,863,146 downwards.
CAGAATGTGAAGCTGAGCGCAGATGCAGGTGAGCTTCTGGAAGACCCTACTATGTACAGACGCATAGTAGGAAGCTTGATTTATATGACTATTACCAAGCCAGATTTGAGCTATGCTATTGGATTGGTAAGTCAGTTTATGCAGGCTCCAAGGAAACCGCATTTGGATGCGGCTAGACGCATACTCAGGTATGTGAAGTCCACATTGCAGTATGGACTATTTTATGAGACTGGGGTTCAGATACAGTTGCATGGATACACTGATGCTGATTGGGCTGGTAGCATTCCTGATAGACGATCTACCAGTGGATATGTGTTCTCTTTTGGGAGTGTTGCAGTCACTTGGAGCAGCAAGAAATAGCCTACAGTTGCCTTGTCCAGCACAGAGGCTAAGTACACGGGTGTAGCAATGGCTACATGTGAGGTAGCTTGGTTGCATAAGCTAATTTATGATATGCATCAGCCTACAGATGGGCTAGTTGTCATTTATTGTGACAACATGAGTAGTATACACTTGGCAAATAACCCAGTCTATCATGCTAGAACAAAGCACATTGAGGTGCATTATCACTATGTGCGGGAGAGGGTTTTACTAGGTCTTATTGATCTAGTTTATGTCAGCATAGAGGATCAAGTAGCTGACATATTTACGAAGGCATTGGGCGCAGAGAAGCTATGCAAGTTCAGAGACCTGCTTGGTGTGCAGGAATTAGGATTGAGCTCGAGGGGGAGTGTTGAGATATCGAGCTTTACTCGTGATATGCCAGGGTGACCGTTATGCATTTATGTCACCGACTTGTCAGTTTGCAGATGTGGTTGGTACACCGCCCATGAATAATAGCTACATGATAGCTATCCTTATCTACTCTAGTTCGTGGCTCAGTTAGTATGCCACCTTAGTTAGTTGAGTTTGGTTTGAGACCCATATATAGGGTTCTTCTATTTCCTTGTACTAGAGTTTTTTTGGCTTACACAACTAAGAAGAGGAAAATTGTTTTCAGCCTCCACCTGTGTGTGTATTCCCCCATTGTGCAAGCAAGAAAGCTACAAGTGAGACTCCTTCCTTCTCTCCCACATGCTTGACAATGTAGCCATCTCTTCATCCATTGCTGCATCCCAATGAGCATGACCAACAACATCCTCAAAACAAGTGGGCTCAACATCCTCAACTAGTTTCACCATATAAGCATAATGGTGAGTTGCATAACCTTCAAAACCAAATCTTTTAATAGGATATCTGACCTTGCTAGATCTGTGTACCACCGGATCACTCAATGGAGCCTTTACATTACTATGAGCTCTCTGTACACCTGGTATCCTGACTGAAGGAATACCAAGCTCATCATCCAAGCTCTCCGAACCACTAGAATCTCCATCCAATCCCAAATGACTGGTAGATGCATCATTACCATCCAGCACTTTCTTCTTTCCTTTGTCCTTCCCTACAACACTTATAGATCCACCTGAAGATGTGGGGCTACTCCTTAGTCTCCCAGACCAAGGGCTCACTGTAGGTGTAGTACCAGATGATGTTTCTGATCCACTAAGACTCCATGATTCTTGTCTATCTTTTTGCATATAAATGTCCTGATCATTATCATCATCCAAAACATCACTAGCAGGTGTATACCAACTTTCCATCTCATCAAAGATAACATCCCTGCTCACTCTGAACTCACGTGTGACAGGGTTCTAACAGCGATACCCTTTCTGCTCTAAAGAGTATCCAATAAAAACACATTTTTCTGCCTTTGGATCAAGCTTCTTCCATAGCTCATCTGTCACATGAACATATGCAACACAGCCAAATACCTTCAAGTGTGATACATCAGGCTTCTTGCCAGTAAAGCATTCTTCAAGAGTCATCCCATGAACTATAGCTATGGCAGTTCTGTTCATAATGTAAATAGTAGTATGGACATCCTCAGACAAAAAATGTTTGGGCATATTCTTTTCAGCTGTTAATGCCTGTGCAACTTCTGCAATATGCCTGTTTTTTCTTTCTGCAATACCATTTTGCTGTGGGGTATACCTACAAGTAAATTGCCTCTTTATTCCATGAGTCCTCAAGAAGCCACTGAACTCATTAGAGATGTACTCTCCCCCTCCATCTGAACCAAGCACTTTACTTTTAACCCTATTTCTGTTTCAACAGCTGCCTTAAAAGATTTGAAGTGCTCAAACACATCACTTTTTTCCTTCATGAAGTATACCCATAACTTCCTTGAACAATCATCAATAAACGTGACAAAGTATTTGCTACCACCAAGAGATACATTCTGTGTAGGCCCCCAAACATTTGTATGTACTACATCAAGTATATTTCTGCTCACTTCTTTATCATGTGAGAAGGGTTGTCTCACCTGCTTAGCAAACTAGCATGCTTCATAGACTTTTTGCAATTCTGCAACTCTAAAAGAAGGCAACCCTGTAACCAATCCTCTGGACTGCATTAATTTCAACCTCTACACATTTTCATGTCCAATACGTTTATGCCATATTTCAATATCTGCAACTACTCCTTTTCCTTTAGCATACATAGCAGCATCCATTGTAGAAATTCCAGTATCTAATGTGAACATTCGACCAACTCTACTTCCTTTTGTGACCAACCTACATTTATCATTAAAGTCTTCTACAAAACAACCTTTTGCATTGAATCGGACCTGCAATCCCTGCTCTACCATTTGGCCAATAGATACTAGATTCTTTGTAATTGATGGCACATGTAATACATCTGTCAAACTCTTTGTCTGGCCATCATACAAGGACAAGGGAACCTTTCCAATGTGTGAAATTGGGTGGCATGAATCATCACCTATCTACACATAACCTGGGTTTTGTAAGTCCTGCATCTCTCCAAACCATTCAATATGACTGGTCATATGATTAGATGCACCTAAATTGACATACCATACATCATCATGTGTCCCCTTTCCTGTAACTGCATTCATCATATGTTGCATAACAAGCAGACGCTCATTTTTGTCTTCATTCTATCGTGAAGACGATGCATAGTTTCCTTGCTGCAATTTACCATTGCGAATATAATCCTTCTTTGCATAGCAATGGACTGCAATATGGCATGTTTTGCCACAATAATGGCAAACAATAGTAGAATTTCTAGAACCTCTATTCTGCCATCCACCTCTTCCTCTAGAGCTCCCCCTACCTCTAAAGTTTCCTCTGCCTCCAGAAACCTACATTTCACCAAACTGTTGATCAAACCTGTTTTGCTAGTTATCGCCAGTACGTCCCATACCATGGCCTCTCGAAGAGGATCTTCCACATCCCCTTCCTGAACTCGAGTAAAATGCTTGGACATGTTCACCATTTCTTTCAGACAAATCACCCTGCATATTGATCTCTTCAGTAATCATGAGAGAGATCAGTTCATCAAAATCTGGAAATGGATTCCGTACATATACCGAAGCAACAAATGATTTCCATGCCTTCTCATTGTTAAGGCCACTCAGAGTGGATGAAACCAAATCATCATTATCAAGCATTGCATCAATCACTGCTAAGGCATCTGCAATGCTCTTCACCTTCAACACATACTCATTGACAGGCATTTTTCCTTTCTTCAAGGCATTCAACTCTTGCTTGAGTTGAATCTTTCGTGCCTTTGTATTTACTAAAAACATGCTCTCAAAAATTGTCCAAGCTGCATGTGAAGTTTTTGCATTCCTGATATGTCCCAGCGTAGTATTATCAATGATCGCAGATAGCCAGTACATCACCTTTTTGTCTTTCGCATTCCACTCTTTCCATGCTTTTAACTCATCTGTAGTAGCCGGAGGGATACCCAGCTGTGGCTCCTTTTCTTCACCTGAGACAAACTCATAAAGGCCCTTTCCAATAAGGAAGTTCATCACACGGAACTTCCATGAAGGGTAGTTGTTCTTATCGAGCTTCTTAATAATGAGATTTCCACTGCTCTCTGCCATTATCACCAACAAGGATACAACACAACAAGCTAGTCTTCTGCAATCTTTCACAACACGTGCATAGCAATATACCAAGCAACCTTTTTCACTGATTGCTCAATAGTACATGTAATCTGCAACTTGTTTGAGATAAACCTTTTGTTTGCTTCCTGCAAACACCTCAAAAATTATAGATTCGCAATCTGTAACCTGCGCACCCGCTTTTGGTCAATATAGCCGAAAGCATAGTGTACCCTGAAACTGCTGTCCGCAACCTTACGGCTCTAAAACGGGACTTGAAACGGTCTTAGATGCCCAAAATAACTGCGGTCCAGTCCTAGAGGGCCATCTTGCAGAATATACAGTGATTTGCTCGTACACCAAATCTCACAGCAATCTGAGATTTTTGCTCGACCCTGCTTCTAGTGCCTCCACAGGCACTATCCAAGAGAGAGAGTGGAAGAATGGGAGAGATTCTTACCCATTGCTTGCTTGCACGAACCTTGCTTCTTCTCCTTCACTTCAGCCTTCGAAATCAGCCTCTCTCAGTGGTGTAGCTCTGATACCATGTCAAGAATTGTGTGGTGGGGGGATTTGCTTGAACTGCTGCGCCAAACACACACTGTATACACAAGAGGAAGCTCACTTAAGAACACAAGAAGAGAGATGGAGGCCAAAACGTTTTCTTACTGGTTTCTTATTGTTCTTCCACACACTATACAATGTACACAAAGTATAGATAAGATACAACACAAAGGAAGGTGGCCTACTAAGTCAATAGTGCATAACCGACTACACTAATCAATTGGCGCTATGTCTTTGCCAGCTGTAGGTAGGTGTAACAAACTAAATATAATAAGTGATAAGTCAGTAGCCATGTGAGTATCATAATGACCATCAACGTGCTAAGTGTAGATGTGTGGACTCATCTAGCCAGGCGGTCCATCATCAATGTCCGCACGTGTTGACCTTGCCATCTCAACACAGAATAACGGTCTCTATTGAGACTGAAAGTATGCATGTGATCTTCTATGTGATGCCTAATACTAAGACCGCTGTAAGGAATCACTCCTAGGATGTGCATTCAAGAAACAAGCACTCTACAATGTCGACTATTGCTCGCAATGCATTCACCTTGCCATTGGTAATGTCCGAATAGTTACGGCTTTCAGCAAGGGTTGCATGACTTAGTCTATAAAGCCACCGATAGAAAAACCCACCATTGAGCCTAAGGAGTGGGTTTGTGACTCGTCACAACTTGCCAAACTGTAGCACCAAAAAAAAGCCAACCACAAAGCTAAAAGCCTTGAATATGAGATCAAATGGGTACCAAAAATCCCATGACTGTCGTCTAGAAGTACTCAACCACGAGCTCACAAGGCTAGGAACCCTCCCTCGAAACCTAGGAGGCCTAGAAGAAACTACAGGTAGTGACAAACGGTCAAGCTATGATGGGTTCTCAAGACCTTATTTCAAGTACAATGCTACTACAAGGGTAACATCCGTATTTGGGTACCAAAAGCCAAGATGGCCAAGGACACTACACCAACAATGCCCCCAAACTTACCCACACCGAGTCATGTGACAGAAGAGGCACCAATGCCACAAATGACTCAAACTATGAAAGACATAGAGCCTCAAACGCAGAAGCTAGTAGAGACTAAACAAGTCTATCAACCAAAACCGAACCCTCCTACTTACTAACACTCTGCCTCAACCTGGTCCTACTAGTGCCCCCCCTAAGAAATCACTAGAATCTAGTAGTGTGGCACCCTTGACTTAATCAAGCCCATCACACAAGAAGCCCAACCACACTCTCAGGAGCAACCAAAGCGGTGATCATCAGCTACCAAACTATTTAGTTAGTCAAACCTTACCCGCTAACAGGTCTTAAGCCATCCTACAAATGACGATGGATCCTCACATTGGCTAAAGACCTAGTTGATAACACATGAGACGACCTGATTACCTACATCAAGCGCTTGGATGCCACGTTTACCCTACTTGCTAAGAGCTATGAGCGTTTGGATCTAGACCTGCTTGATCCATCCTTAGCGTCGGATGTTCGCTCCATGATATGCACATGGAAGGAATACAAACTCGTGACGATAAAAACCCCAATACTCATGAAGGAATTGTTTGCCAATGCCAAGATATCTCGAGACCAAGCCCTTAAACAATAACTGATCACCTTCTATAGCAAGAGTAGAGTTATTGCCACAAGTTGAAATCTGGATGAGCTTCGCAAGCTCACCGATAATGACTCATCTTTCTTAGGAGGTGGTATGATCTCCGACTCAAGTGGGAACAAAAGGTTGCCAAATCATGACCAATGTTGAGTAGCGACGTGCCATTAAGACCTTCGAATATGATCCCACTTATGTAGCTCCAAGCTCCTATAGGGTGTTGACCACCATTCGTAACCGATCCCTAGAAGAGCACATCGTGACCCACCCACATTTAGACCAAATTATGACTAAGGAAGAGTTACACATTGCTAATAGGATTGACTTGAGTGACTTCCTCATGGATGTTCTCACCTATATCACTTGAGTTAGCATCTATCCTTTCGATATGGATTGTTATGCCAATCTAGAATATAATCCGAACTTCTACGATTGGGTCATGCGAAAGTAAAACATTGCAAGCCAGTGTTGTGAATGCCCTTGACCTCTCAAACCTTAATGTGCTAGGAAGGATTCCGGGGTAAGGTGAAATCAAACATGTAAACATGTAAGGTGAATGAGATGCAGAAATAAAACATCCATCAATGTCCAAGGGCAGAAGAGAGTGGATAAAATCAACTCGTGACTGAGGAACAGGTTGTAAAAATTCTCTTTTTGTATTTTAGCATGTTTTTCTTCCTAAGAAAGCATAATCAATTCCTCCTTACCTGCCAGCAAGAAGTTACCTTAAGGACACTAATGGTGAACTTGGCATCATGACAGGTACCCGCAATGGCAAGTCAAGAGAAAAGCAACAAACTTCCATTCTCGGAGGAGGAGCAAGTGAAGTAGGGCCTCTTGTTGGAAATGAGGGCTTACAATTAATTCAAACTCAAGCATATCTTGAATTTAGAAGACCTAGTCATGGAGGAGCCAACCATTGCGAATTTGGTGAAGTAGTGCAAGCTGCGGAAGTATGTGGATAAGGTGGGCCAAGCCATCGATTATGAGAAGTTGAATTCAACAGAAATCAAGGCACTGTCACGGTGCACTTAGAGAATGAGGTCCACCAAATAGAAATCAAGTTGAACCCTGAGTTGGTACAAAAAGCATTGGGTTTACCAAGCAAAGTGGAGAGACCGCCAAAGAGGGATGTATACGACATGCTGGGAATGGACAAAGTGATTGTCCACACCAACGACGGCATCAACCTGATTGACATCCCTAACCGCGAGGTCCAAATCCAGGACAAAATGGTGCTTGCCCTATTCTTAGTCAATGATATAACACATTGATGAACATAATCAACGTACCAATGCTGGAGAGCATCATTGACTGGTCCTTCGGTGAGGTAAACCTAAATGGCTTCATGAGGAAGATGATAGAGATGACGGAAAAAGCATTAGCCATTGGTGAAAGGCTCATAGGGGGAGTGTCCCCGGTCTCGAAAGCAAGGAAATTGTCATCCTCAAAGGCCTCCACCATTGGATTTGGAGGAATCTTGACAGCCATCATAAGAGAGGCACTAGGGAAAGCACAAGATGACAAGGCAGTCGGTGGGATGCTGGACAAGTCCCCTCCACCCCAACAAGGACAAGAGTAGTCCCCAACAAAAGGACTGAGAGTGAGCAGGAAGGAGAGTGAGAAGCACAATTTGGCCAAGGAAGGACTGTGAGTGAGCAGGAAGGAGAGTGAGAAGCACAATTTGGCCAAGGAAGGGCCAAGAGATCAAAGAAAGAGACTCCGTAGAAGAAGGCCAAAGAAGAGAGGGGGAAGAAATATAAAACATACCTACATGGAGCATAAAGTGGGTCAAAAAGCACGAAAGAACGAATATAGAAAGAAGAAAGGGATGATGCAAAGAGAATAAAATAGGAATCCAGAAAAGATGAGGAGGAGAGAAAGAAAAGAGCTAAGGAGGAGGATGCGGAGCTCAGGAAGAAGGAGGAAGAAGACATAGCCCTCGCTACTATCAGCCTCTCAGTGGAGCAACCTTCAAGTCAAGAAGAGTTGGTGGCCATGAGCCCACCTCGACACGAAGGTTCAAGCACCAGCTCCAAGACACCAAAAATCCTGCCATCCCTAGTGACTAAGGAAAAGGGAAAGGATTTAATTGACCCCATCCAACCCATCCTATTTCCCGTCACCCCAGTCGCGCTGCACCCACCCAAGACTCCACTACCATGGTAGATGCTAGTAATCTTGTGGCTTGGGTGCAATCCATGGTTAACAAAGAGGCAAATCAAGGTGCAAGTGCATGAATCCCTATGAGATGGGAGCAAAAAGATAGACAGTTGCCAACACAAAATCTAGGTGGGACCTCAAATAGATGATGAAAGTAATGAAGGAATCTACCTTTTCTAGCCTATGAAGGGGTTCACAATGGATGACCTTCCATATGCATGTGTGTGTGTTGACCTTCCATGTGCACATGTGTCTGTTGACCTTCCATGTGCACGTGTCTGTTGACCTTCCATATGCACATATGTCTATTGACCTTCCATGTATCATGTGTTTATTGACCTTTCATATGCACCTCCACTAGTTGGCCAGTGAAATATTCTAGAAAATATTCCCTACCCCAGCCAAGGGCTACTTCCATGGCCCTCAAACCTAAAATAGGGGTCCCTGATAACTTCCTTACCTCGTAACTCAATGTTTGTGGCTTGAGTTGCTACCAACTTTAACTACTCTATCTAACCTATAGGCTACACTCGCAAAGGTTACCTTTTGGCCATCTAGTAACATAGACCTCATTTGACATACAAGCTAGGACCCATCAAATGTCCATGCTCACACATGGCCTCTTCTTATAATGGGGACCTTACAACTTTGAGACCATGGATCATTGGTGGCACCTTACGGAGGGTAGAGCATTGAGCATATCTAATAACCCCCCTCAATGTCCATCCATAGGTGAACTAACTCCCCAATGTCGAGTCTCTAAAGATGGACTTGAAGCATATCCTTTGAGAAAGATTTGGGGAAGATATGTGCTTCATTCTCCTCTATTGGTCCTATCCTTGATTAAATTACATACATAGTGATACTGGATCTGTGTATATTTTATGCATGCATGAAACATTGAATTCTTGGCAATGGTGATGCAACTCTGATTGTCACACCTTAGCACAATTGGGTCTTCATCCTCTACTCCCATACTGATCCAAGAGAAAATTCTTGAACCTAAAGAAAAACAATAACTAGAAACTGACTTTTTGGAATCACACTCAGTTCCCTTCTAGTATCTGAGGACTTGGATCCCAACCTTCCAATGATTCTCACATGGTCTCTTTGAGAACTTGCTTAAAACTCCAACAGCAAAACTAGTACCCGGTCTAGTGTTGCACAAGTAGATCAAGCTGTCCAACAACCTCATGTACCTCCCAATGTCTGCTAGTGTTGATGTATCCTCAATGGATAACTTTGCATTGACCTCCATAAGTGTAGCTATCTCCTTGCACTCAATCATACCAAATGCTATCAAGATCTCTCATGCATACTTCTTCAGAGAGATGAAGATCTTTCCTAGCTCTTGCCAGACTTCAATCCCCAAATAATAGTGCAACAAGGTCAAGTCTATCAGTTCAAACTCGAAGCTCAAAGCCTTTTGAGTTTCTTGATCATATCTTCATAGAGTCACATGTAATAAGAAGTTTGTCCACATTTAGGACAATAACTAAGACTTTTCACCATTACTGTAGACATAGAAGCTAGCATCTAAGGCATATCTCTTGAAGTTTAAGCTTAAAAAGAACTTATCTATCCGTTCGTACCATGCTCTAGGGGGCTTGTTTTAGCCCATCCAATGCCTTCTTTAGCTTACACACTTTGTTCTCAGAATGGGGGGCCTCAAAATCTCGTGATTGAACCATGTACATCTCCTCCTTGAGGTCACCATTCAAAAATGTTGATTTAACATCTATTTGGTAAACTGCCTATTATTGTGGGTGGCCACTACAAGAATTGTGTGAATAGTGGACACTTTGGCAGTTGGAATAAATGAATCATGAAAACCAAACCCTTCAACATGTGAAAATCCATGTGCAACCAATCTGGCTTTGTACTTTTCTAAGGTTCCATCAGCCTTGTACTTGACCTTTTAGGCCCACTTAGTGCAAATAATCTTTCTCCTTGGTGGCCAATCCACTAGCTCCCAAGTGTCATTCTTTATTAAGCCGTCATCCTCAACTTGCTAGCTGCCTTCCATTCTAGATTTACAAGTGCTTCTTCCAAGTCAGTTGGCTCCTTTACTTCTCTCATAATATCAGCCATCAAGGCCATATTGACTATGTGAGAAGAAGCCCTTCTTTGCTCCTCTACTCTCTCTGATACCTCCTTGGTCCATCTACCTTCTCCCCAACATATGTGGGCATATGATTAATTTGGTCATAGAGTTGCTTCACCCATCGCGGCAATGGGTTTTTTGGTGGTGTGATGTTAGGTTGGTGAACTTTCTCTTCATCATTCGAAGACGATTCTTCCTCCTTAAGGATAGGGGTAGCTCTTGGGATAGGTTCATAGAGTACTACCTCTTTGCTTGATAATAAATGGGAAGAACTTGCCTTCTCCTCCTCCACTATATGTAGTTTCTCCTTGAACACCACATTACGGCTTGCTATGATATTCTTTTCCCCTTGGTCATAGAATTTGTAAGTAAGCCTTTTGCTCATCACTATAACCCAAGAAGATACATTTTCTATTTTTTGGTTTTAACTTGTTTTTTTTCTCATCAAGAACATGTACATAGCATTCGCATCCAAAAGTTCCAAAATGTGTGATAGATGGTTTCTTACAAGTGTAAGCCTCATGAAGTGCTTTTCCCTTGAGAGCCTTTATGTATCTTTAATTGAGAATGTAGACTCAAGTACTTATAGCTTTGTTCTAGAAATGGTTTGGTAATCCCTTGCCTTTTAGCATGCACCTTTCCATCTCCACAGTGGTGCGATTCTTGCATTCCATAACATAGTCTCGAGGTATATGAGATGTCATCAATTGATGCTTGATCCCTTTACTTTTGCAAAAGTCTTTAAAATCCTTTGAGTTGAACTCACCACCATTAGGGCAAAAAGCGTTTCAAAAACGGCACTTGTAAGAAAATGATTAATTTACTAATTAGTTGAGTTTTTAAAATAATGAACCCTCCAAATTTGGCCATTCAGACGTGATTAATGAGAGAATTTATTATTCATTTAAGAGGTCAGTCATTAAATGCCTAAGAACAAAATATTGGAGAGTTTGGGAATCTCCCAATTCCCAAATTTTGAATACTAAAAAGGTGGCACCCGGATAACATGCCCATAAGTTTCTTAAAACTATATGATCTGACCTATCATTGGAAAGCACTTGAAAAATGGAATCTATTGAGCTATAGAGTGCTCAATTTGGAGTTATAATTTTTAAGTTATGACAAATTCAAAGATTTGACCACATGTCCCAAACTTATGGGAAATTCCCATATTCCCCAATATGGTGTTTAAGGATGTTAACTCATGTCAGAGGTCACTTTTCAGCCATTATTCTTTCTTTTTGAATATTCTACTATCACGTTTTCCACCAAAATCACACTTCTTTTTTCATCTGCATTCATTTGAATCATCATTATATCCTCTTCACTTTGTTTCTTAGTTCTTAAAGCGTATTTTACTTTGTCGTAAAATTTCTGATCAAAATCACGTCCAGTACTTACCAGCAGTCTGCATTGGTCTCCCTTTGTCTCCCTTTGTTTCCTTTCACAAAATCTTGAGAAGGTGATCAACAATCAAAAGAGTCTCTACACAGAGGACCAATACCACTTACTTGCCGATTGAGCTATAGAGATATGGTCCTCCATGGACCTGAGACAAGATCATCTCGTTAGTTTTCAGCAGACCCAACTAGGTTGGGACATCCAAGCCGCATCTTTACTTCAACCCCTAAGACATCCATTCTGTAAGATTTTGTTTCAACTAAATCTAAGCTTTTTCTTCAATCTCTTCAATTTGATTCATAAGAAAATGGGTAAAAGAGTCCCATGGTGTTGATACAAATTGGTAGGGATAGATAGACTAAGGATAATTCTCAAGCTAATAGAATAGAAAGTGAAAAATTTCACCTTGATCTTAGCACTTGAAAATATAATATCTTTATTATATAGTGTTGTAATATCAGCTTTTTAGCATGCACTAATGGATAAGACAAGGATAATATATTATAATTAGAAGAAAGGAAGTACTTTGATTTCTGGGAGACAAAAATATTTACCTAGTAATAGATTGAAAACGTTTATTATTCAATTTTTAGTCTCTTAAAATATAAAAAACATTAAACAAGTAATAGATAGAAGTATTAGTGATATTGTGTATCATATCAACTTTAGGATTAAGACGATTTTATGTGTACAGGATGCTTCGAAGAATATGAAGGATACAACTTTTTACTTGATATTTAGCTGTTGAGAGTTTTTTTCTCATCATACCCTCAACTATGATTAGCACTATGGGGTTTCAAGTTTCAATATCCTCAATTGCGATTCTTATTAGCACTATCAGATTTCAATACCTAAATTGTGGCTTGATATCATGGGATGATACTACTCATGCTATCATATTCTAGCAAATCTCTTAAGATCTCTTCCCTTGATTTATAAGAAGAAATAGAAAGGAATTGACTCTATTTCTTTCTCTCAAAACTCTGATTCTAATGCACATGCTATCATATCCTAGCAAATCTCTTAAGATCTCTCCCTTGATTTGTAAGAAGAAATAGAAAGGACTTGACTCTATTTCTTTTTCTTAGAACTCTGATTCTAATGCAGACTGATTTTATAATTGAAAGCATCACTACATTATTGATGCTTTACCCTTGTATATCTTTTTTCAAATGTAATATATCTCAATTTCACCAAAAAAATGACCATCAAAATAATCTTTGTGATTATAGATCTCCTTTACTCTATAGCATTCATGATCTTATTTATTTTTTAAAAATAGTTTAAAGAGTATTATATGATATTATACAAAGTTCTCTACATGAAATAACATGACCTTTTGACAAGTCAATGGAGTTAGATAAATAAATTATTAATGAAATCATTTATATAATAATATAAAATATTGATAAATCAATGGAGTTGAATAAATAAGCCATTAATAGTCAAATTCTTATATGAGACCCATGATAATAGATATAATTATTCAATATCTCTTCAATCTTTTTCTATAGCTCAAAAGGACAGAATATACTATTTAGTAAAGATAAACTATATTTCATAACTCTTCAAGAAGATATCCTCTCTAAAATAAAAATATTTTAGTGAATTGATAGAATGATTAGCAAATAAGTTATTAAAAATATATATTATCTCAAAAATATATAACTATTCATATCTCTTATATATTTTTAAAGCTCTTAAATAAGATAGAATATCTATAGCAAATATATACTAATGCAATGCCTATTCAAAAAGATAGTCTATTTTGGATCCAAATTATGTAATGGTAGGTAGAAAAAAAAGTAAAGGAATAGCCAAAAAAAATTTAAGCTTTAGGATAATAGTCACATGTGACTCTCTGATAATGTTATAATCTTTAGTTTTAATAGGACTTTACACCTATTTAAAAAATCTTAAAAAATCATAAAAGCATTAGACACTTAAAATTTTTTGAAAAGTTTTTAAGATTTTTTTGAGCTCATTTGTTATTTTAAAGCTATTTTAAGAGAAAAAGGAGAAGAGGATCCTCCTTATATGTTGTAAGGGATAAGGGGAGCTGAGTGTGAATGGTCTTGAGGGGAAAGGAAAACCCTAACCCCAAAAAAGCACAAAAAAAGGCCATCATGATATGCCGTGAATAGGGGGGTTGGGTGATGATCACCGAATAGGGGGGTTGGGTGTCCCCCTATTCACATCATATCATGGTGGCCTATTTTTTGTGGCCTTGAGGGGAAGGGAAAACCCTAACCCCAAAAAAGTATTAAAAAATCACAAAAAATAGGCCATCATGACATGGCGCGAATAGGGGGGTTGGGTCATCACGCAATCCCCCCATTCGTGCCATATCATGATGGCATTTTTTGGTGATTTCTTTGTGCTTTTTTTGGGTTAGGGTTTTCCCTTTCCCCCAAGACCATTCACACTCAGCTCCTCTTATCCTCTATAGCATTAGGAAGATTCACATGTATACACTCTCAATACCTCATCCCCTCCCCCCTCCCCCCCCCTCCCCCCTCCAATGCAACATTGGATTACAAAGAATGACAAGATGCTCCCTCTTAATCCACAAAAAGATGCCTTTATAAATTAAGCTCTAATAAAATGTAATATATATTCTTTTTCCTTGGCTTGGAAGGCTCACTTCCTTGAGCAGAAGAGGATCTAGAATGATTTATTGGCTGATCAAGTACTCTAGGGGAGATTGGAACCTTGGCAGTTGTTTGCTTTGTCCGTGTCATCACAATTGCGCCTGAGAAAACGACAGGAAGAGTAAAAAAAAAACTATTAGTTGGTATGACCGATACGACATGGAGAGGATAAGTTGATATGATGCGAGAGTAGCAAAGCCAAATTTTCGCAGGGTCCTATTTGCGCTGTATTGTGGAGCAGGTCATATGGCACGAGTGTGGCAAAGCATAATGTTTGGTACTATACTTATCGCTTCGTATCATGGATGACCTGATATGGTGCTATTAGTTGGTATGGTCGATACGACATGGAGAGGATAAGTTGATATGATGCGAGAGTAGCAAAGCCAAATTTTCGCAGGGTCCTATTTGCGCTGTATTATGGAGCAGCTCATATGGCGCGAGTGTGGCAAAGCATAATGTTTGGTACTATACTTATCGCTTCGTATCATGGATGACTTGATATGGTGCGAGAGTGGCACAATGAAATCTCCGTAGGAGGAGTCCTTGCTACGTATCATGGAGGAGTAAACATGCGCGTGCAAAGTATAACCCCTCTGTAATGACTTATTTTTTTGTGAGACCTTAATCCCATAAAAAAAATTCCATAAGGTTATTAGGCTCTAAATTTTTTTAAGAAAAAATTTAGATTTTTTTGAGCTCGTTTGCTATTTAAAAACTAATTTTTAGAAAAAAGGGCCTAAAATGATAAAAAATCACCCAAAAATAGCATATCATGATACGGTGTGAAAAAGGGGTGTTCGAGGTCCTCGAGAAAATGAGCTTAAAAAAACTTAAAAAATTTCTAACTTTTATTCAGAGCCTAATAACCTGATGGAATTTTTTTGGAATTTTTTTTGATGGGATTAAGGTCTCACAAAAAATAAGTCATTACAGGGGGGTTATACTTTGCACACGCATGTTTACTCCTCCACAATACAGAACGAGGACTCCTCCTACGGAGATTTCATTGTGCCACTCTCGCGCCATATCAGGTCATCCACGATATGGAGCGAGAAGTATAGTACCAAACATTATGCTTTGTTACGCTCATGCCATATCAGTTGTTCATCCATGATATGACGCGAATAGGACCCTGTGAAGATTTGGCTTTGCTGCTCTCACATCGTATCAACTTATCCTCTCCATGTCGTATTGACCATACCAACGTATAGTTTTTTATTACTCTTCCTGTCATTTTCTCAGGCATTAGTAATAACAAGGATAAAGCAGACAACTGACAAGGTTCCAATCTGCCCTAGAGTACTTGATCAGCCAACAAATCAAGGATATTTCTGATAGATTTTCAAGAATATTGACTAAAACTCGTCTGCAAAAGAAATGGTAGCTTGTAGTGATTCTTTCTCTTTAGGAGGAAGTTAAATACTTTGTTATTGACTTTATGAATTATGCTTACATTGTTGCTGCTCATGCTCATAGGATCACCCTAATGAACAAAGATTTTAATATGATTAGTAAAATAAGGTACCGAGGATGATGTTTGTAAGAGAAAAATCAATGTACTTGGCCCTGCTAATTATAAGAGAATGGGTGAGGTGCATGGGCAAATGGTTATCAATGTTTCTTGCACTTTTGAGGAAGAGGACTATCTTAGCATATCTCATGAGGACAAGTCCATGCTAGTTGTAAAAAGGATATTTAATTGTTAGATTCTGTAGTTTATTGTTGCATAAGATAAGGCATTTTGACTCTAAATTTTTTTAGTATATAGAATGATTGTGCTATTGATTGCAAATAACACGCCTTTATTTTTGCTATTAGCTTTAGGGCATTGATTGCATCTCTTAGCCAATAAATCTCTAAAATTATGTGTATTGTTGATTCACTGTTATCAATGGAATTGTTTTTGAGATTTGGTTTAAATATATCAATGTTTTTCAAAGCTTTCGATTCCATCACAAACTACCATATTTTTTTTCATTACATCGGATACACTCATCACCAGAGAAATTATCCTCATAAACTCTCTAAGTGGTATCCATGGCCAAGGAAGAATGTGGGTTGAATGGAATACTGCTTGCTTTTTGGTTAATTATTTATTTTATTTGATTGTCTATTTTAGTTACATGTTTCCATTTGTAGTGCTGGCAGGCCCGTGACTACCTTCTTGGACACCACATATGAGGATATTGTTGATATTAAAAAACCATATAACTCTCTCTAACAAGAAGTACAATTGCAAAGTCATACATATACTTGTGGAAAGATAGTGCTTTTCAAATGTTTGCAGGACAATAGATTCAAAGATACTCAAGATAGATGGAGTGAATGTAAGTCTCTTTCATATTGTTGGTTTTTTTAGGGACCCTTTTTTTTGAATTTGGAGTAGTAGGCTTCTAGGCTTAGGCTTAACTGCTTTAGATTAAAGAACTTGTTCATCTTCTGGGGGCTTGATATGTGGGTGGAAGATATCTCCCACGTACTGCATCCTTAATTGTGTCCTAAGTGATAGTACCTTCGGGCATTCTTTGGTCCTTGCACCCTTGTTTCCACCAAAGACGGGCATCTCCTGTGAGTTTTAGTTTGGCAATCATGGCTTGATTTGATGGTGTAGTTCATGCAACAATGAAATAGTCTTCCATATATTCTATCCATGTTTTTGCTTCAGTTGGAATGTCCCTTCCTTTACCATCAAACTCTGGTGGCTTGTATTGCTCGAGAAGAAATTTCTTCTTTTTCGGCTTCCATAGTATTGAGATTTGGGGTGACGTTTTGAGAATTATACAAATTTATGATCAATTTTCGTTCCAACCATATTCAGAAAAAAAAAGATGTTTACTTGTTTACTCTACCTCAATAATTTAGAAAGGAAATTACGTACTACTTGTCTTTCCAATAATGATCAGGGTTTATACTTCAAAAGAGAGTTTTACTTTTTAATCAGGAAAAAACTCTATTTACTATTTTTGATTTATCAAGGAGACAAACGAATGGATAAAAATAATTCTTTACATCAATAGAAAGGGAATACATTATTTCAGTGGTTTGGGAGCTCATATTATTCTTGGAAAAGATTTTTCTACCACAATCTAGGTATGGCATTGCGATATATCAATTTCATAGTAATTAGGATTCTAAGAATAAATACCCAAAAATCTATTTGTCGGAGGAAGATCAGGTAATCCATCTTTCTTGTAGTTGCGGCAAAATTGGAGCATCCTACATTTTTTCTCGTAGTGCTAAGATTACCCTAACTCATATATGCGGTTGATAAGGGAGCAATGTATTGAGTTGATTTTGGATAGGGTAATCACACTAGTTGATTTCGACTCCCCTCCACAAAGCCACGAAACATGAATAATAAAAGAACCCACAATCTGATTAGCATAGATAATGTCTACGAACACCTTATGAATCACATGGAAGGTTCTACTTAAGCTTTCCATAGGTTGCCATTCAGTACTTGTTGATAGAAATATATCTACAACCAAGAATTCATTATTAGTACTTGCTTAAATGAAAAAAAATTACATACGTTATCAACTCAAGTCTTACAATGTGTTTGTTGCGAAACACGCAGCTCGTTTGGAGGCAAGTGTATAATCATCATTAACTTCAGAACAAATTTATTATGTCATTTGTCAGATTTTATAAGTAAATAAGGACTTTGGGACTATCAAAACATGTCAGACTTTGGAGATTTTGGCTAAAAAGGAGGAGAGAATCACAAGTGGACTCTACTATCTCCAAAAAGAGGAGACAAGAATACCATATTCTTGCACACATGGCAAACTCTCTTTGGCCCTTTTCTTAATCCCGTGATTAACAAAAGTGCATTTTTTAAAGCGTTTTTGGTCCTAATGCATCATTTGTTCTAAATTTCTTTACACTTTTTCATATTTCATTCTCAACAAGTTTTAGCCATTTTTTAAACTTACCAAAAGGTTGAGCCTGATCACGAAGGAAGTACACCCACATCTTCCTATTGTAGTCATCGAAGATCAACATGAAATAAGAAGATCCTCCCAAGACTTGTGTAAGTATTTTACTATACAAGTTAACATGTACCAACTCTAGAGGAGCATTTGCTCTATTCTTGCTTTCTTGTGGAAATGCATTTTTCTAATGCTTGCCAATAGTATAACCTTCACATGGATAGGCTTCAATTTAGTAATGCAAGTAGGTGAGAAACCATATTGTGCTTATACATCTCCTTCAAAACTGCAAACCCAATGTGTCCAAACCTTTCATACGAAAGCTTACTTATGCCCACTCTAGCGGTGGCTGTAAGAGCACTTAGCTCATATAGGTTATTCCTCCTTTCTCCTTTGCTAACAACTTTGGCAGCATTGTCAAGAATTTATGCACGTGTCTTGTTGAATCTTACTTCGTGATCAAGATTAATTAGGGCAACAATAATTGATAATAGATTTCTTCTAATTTTTGGAACAAACAACACATTTGAAAATTTTTTGACTTCACCATTTGCAGTGACAAAGGAAATAGTACCTATGTTCGTAGTAGGGCATTTTGCATCATTTCCAACAACTATCATAGTGATGGATTCTTGTAAAGGCTACATAAAATTATGTAGACTTTTCTTGTTGGTCATGTGATGCAATGCACCACTATCCAGCACCCATGAAATAGTGGTAGATTCTTCTTGTGTTGAGGAACACACTTCCTCGATGGTTTCCATGAATAACTCTAGCTCTACTTTAGCTGTGCTAACTGTCTCCTTTCCCTTACTTTTAAGGAGACCATTATTTTTAGCTGCCTTCTTGACACGACAATATGCAATTGCATGTCCTTTCTTCGTGTAGTAGAAACAGTCTCCTTGAAATTTATTCTTACTACCCTTCTTCTTTTTGTCACCATCATTTTTGGTGGAGGAGCCATCATTGCCTTTTGGATTGGTAGAGAATGGAGCATCTCCACTACTGCTTCCTTCTTGGGCTTTCACCCTCAACTCCTCCTGCTTTAATAATACACAAAAATCCTTAAAAGTCAAAGCTTGAGACCTCACTTGAGGAGAACAAAAAATTTCTTTAACTCCAAACAAGCTGATACAAAGATGGCTCTATCCACTTGTGCGCTTCCAATGTGAAGCTTAGATGGTGATCTAAATAGAAGAGATGAAAAGAGCTTAAGGCTAGTTGGAATAACTCTGATTGGTGGGTGAAAGGATCATGAAAGCTATGAAGGGGTCTACCTTTTATAGCCTATGAAGGGGGTCATGATGGATGACCTTCCATGTGCACTTGTCTATTGACCTTCCATGCACACAATGTATCAATTGACCTTCCATGTGCACATGTGTTTGTTGACCTTCCATATGCACATGTGTCTGTTAACCTTCCATGTGGACATGTATTTGTTGACCTTCCATATGCACCTCCACTAGTTGGCCACGGAGCTACAGATGTAGCCCATGGCTAGGGGTAGGGAATATTACCTACCCCTAGCCAAGGGCTACTTCTGTGGCCCTCGGACCCAAAATAGGGGTCTCCCTGATAACTTCCTTACCCCTTGCAACTCAATGCTGTGTGCCTCAAGTTGCTACCAACTTTGACTACTTTGTCTAACCCAAAGGCTAAACTTGGAACAGTTACCTTTTGGCCATCTAGTCACATAGACCTCATTTGACATACAAGTTAGGACCTACTAATGTCCAGGCTCACACATGGCTTCTCCTCCTAATGGGGGCCTTACAACTTTGATCACCATGGATCATTGGTGGCACCTTACGAGGGTAGGGTATTGAGTATATTTAATAGTTAGTCTCTTATTTTTCGAGGTTTTGATTGTTAAAAGAGCTTGATTTTGGTCTTGGGTCTCCCTTCACTTGTAGAATTGGAGCAAGCTTCCCAGCTTGGGAGAATAGGTCAAAATGTATACAAAAATTTTTATGCTTTCAAAGTTTTATTGTTATATACAAATGAGATTGATGGTTTATTTATGTACAACAAGAGAAGGGTCTAGGATCCACTAGTCATTGACATCGAGGTTGTACTCTAGTTTAGTTAAAGCATCTAAGTCAGTCAGTTGGACAAGTAGCTCACAAAGGTACGATATGAGATTGTCCATGAGTGGTTGGTCCATTGAACTAATTTACAATGTAGAGCTCTTACTTGTGATTAAAACCTTGTTGATAAGAGAATGATGTAGTAGCTCTTTTTGAGATATGAGTATGAAAGATTTGATGATGATATTGTTAACCCCAAGCCAAGAAGGCAGAAGAATGAATGAAAAAGCGGGAAGAAGATGGAAAAAGAGCAAAGACATGCAGGCAGCCTCTAAAGCTAAGCTAGGGCCAAAAGCGTAATTTTAAATGAAAGGCGCCTCAAAAACTCTAAAAACTCTTGTAAAAGAGCACCAGGCTCCCTCCTGTGCCAATTGTAAAGTATTAAATGGGTGTAGGTTAGAGGCACAAGGCTAGAGGGGGGGAATAGACAAAGGACCTTGCCACAATGGCCAGTCATGTAAAACGGGATGGGCGTCCATGGGGTTTTTAGGGTTTGTATATATAAAGTTCAAAAAGTGAATGGAAGCTCATTCTTTGGTGTGTGACTAACAAGAGCTCTTCTCTTCTTCTCTTCTTCTCATCTTCTTGCTTGTGTGTGCTCTTGAGAGAGGGAGTGTGAGAGTGTGAGAGAGTGAGTGTGTGAGAGTGAGGGATCAAGAGGGTGAAGCTCTTCACCATCTCCTCTCCTCTTCTTGTCTTCTCTTTTCTTCTCTTTTCTTCTCTTCTCTTGCGCGCGCTCGGCTATGGTGGATGGATCTTGGAGATGGAGGAGGCTTGAGGATGCTTGAGCTAGCATCTAGGATCGTGGAGCTACCGGTGTGTGCGAGAGAGAATGTAACTCATATCGGCATCAAGGTAAGCTCACTACACTCGTAGGATCGACGGCGCATCGGCTATGTGAGAGGTAGCCATTAGAGATCGCTTGGAACGCTTGAAACAATAAGCGGTCCGTGGGTCTTGGTGGTTGAGCGAAAGCGCCCACATTTTGGTTCCGTTGTGGGGACCAACGAATTCAAGCTTGAGCGCTTGCACGCTTCATATCGAGCATCAAAGTAAGGGATTCATCCCCGAAATGGAGCTTGAGATAGGTAAGAAGTTTGGGTGTTTTGATCTTCAAAACAAGTAAGTATTTTGGGTTAGTTAGTTTGTTTGATGATTGGAAGGCATGGAGAAATCATTTCAGTTTGTTGCTTTCGATTCTTGTTGCATTTAGTATAGGATAGGATTAGGAAATCGAATCGGGAAAGGGTAGGGTTTACTGTTGCAAAATAGGGCAAAACAAGGCATAAATCATGCAAAAAATGGAAAAAGGCTTGCTTGGGATACTTAATGTTGGCAAGTGAGTGATTGGGAGCATCAAAACCTTACCCAGGAAGGGGTTTAAGAGCCAAGAGGCCAAGGGAGAGCTCATTTTTGCAACCATTGCAGTGAGAGAGAGAGGGAGAGAAAGAGAGAGAGCCCCCGGAAATATTCGATTCAATCTCATCATCGGAGAGCCTACCGCTCATCCTAGGTATACCAATCACTTCCCTTGGTGCCTTAGTTGGGATCTGGAAGTTTGTGCTTGGAGTGATTGCCTAAATCATGATATTTGATCAAAATCATCGTTGTGTGGCATTCATTGCGCTGCGCTTGGCTTGTTCGAGTGGCCGTTGTTAGGCCGAGTCCCAAACTCGACCCTTGGACCCTGCCATTCGGCCGGATTGACCTGAAAACCCTAATCGACCCTCGACCCATAGTCCATTCGGCCCATTTGAGTGACAACACTCGGCCCTTTGACCAACTCGACACTCGGCCCGAAGTCCACTTGGCTCCATTTACCAGTTCGGCCCTCGGCCCATCACCTGACTCAGCCCTCGGCCCAACACTTGACTCGGCTCGTCCGAGTGATGCCACTTAGATCTCGACCTGCAAAAAATTTTTGTACTCGGAGTAGTGCAATTCAGCCCGTCCGAGTCACCCACTTGGCCCCTGCAATTCGGACCAGTTGGGCCGAGTGTGTATTTGCCTCAACTTTTTAGAAATTTGACATGACTCAGCTGGATCTCAGCAGTGCAAACTGTTACAAGCCCTCCTGATGCTCAGAACTTGATTATGGTGTACGGAATAGACAAAATCGTAAGGCGCAGCCGCTTAGCAGTTTGAGTGGGTTGTTGCAAGACCTAGAAACCTAGAGACCTAGAGGCAACCCGCTGAGCCATAAAACCCTGATTGGACCCAAAAATGGGCAAGGCAATGTAACCAAAAATCCCTAAATCCCATCACGATGGCCAAAGAATTGATTGAAAAAGCCTATCAGGCCCAAAACAAAGCAAGGGTGTGTAAGACACTTAGAGGCTATTAGCCGCACTCACCTTGAATTTCCGCACTTGAAGTGCACTTAAGGAAAAATGAAAGCTTGATTGAGCACAAGTGCACCAGAAAGAATACACGCACTGAGTGGAGATAAATTGAGGATTGTATTTAATAAATCAAGAAACTCACTCTAATAAACCACTCAATGAACCCACAAATAGGAGAGAACCCTCAAACGGAGATAAACCATCAACATGCAAAGTAAGACCAAGCAAGCGGCACAAATGAAGTGGATTTGACAAACCTACTCAACCTGATCGATAACTTGGTGGAGCACGAGAACTCGACTGTGGCAGAAGAAAATTCAGACTGCAGGTCCATCGAGGAACTCGACCTAGGCGTCTTCTGAGAGGCCATTCAGCAGTTGGTCATCAGCTATGATGAGCACGTCCGGTATGAGCACCATGGTCGGATAGCAGATGCTATCATCGTAGAATTAGAAGAAGAAAGAAAGCTAGCCCACAAAGCATTGCAAAGTATAGCTGCACATACAATAGAGATCAACAGGCCAGGAGTCAAAGGCAAAGCATGGAGTTGCGTGAGGTATAGCGAGTGCTGAACTTAGCTGACA
This sequence comes from Lygodium microphyllum, assembly GCF_053477565.2. Lineage (NCBI taxonomy): Eukaryota > Viridiplantae > Streptophyta > Polypodiopsida > Schizaeales > Lygodiaceae > Lygodium > Lygodium microphyllum. The sequence goes on along the minus strand of NC_141152.1, from coordinate 139,839,762 downwards.
ATAATCGAATGGATCATGATAGATACTTAGAAGGATACTTAACATTGATCGAGCTTCTTATGAAGCGATTGCTAGGACAACACCACAGCAAAGCAAAGTGCTGCAGCATTGGCAATCTCATTGCTGGTAGGATTAGGAGCAACCCAAGGCTCTAAGAGCCAGTCTAAAATCCCAATAGTCGCAAAGCAGCTCGACAAGTACCAACCCCACGATGATTCATACAGCTTTGTAGAGAAGTTCGAGCAAGTCTGCGAAGCTAATAGCCTCAGCTACCTAACTCAGTGCTCTCAAGCATTTGGGCTCTGCTTAGGTGACAAGGGCAAGACTTGGTATACAAGCTTAGATGTTGCAGAGCGAGCAAATTTCAATAGCTTCAAGAATCTCTTCATCAAGAGATTTGTCGAGCCTGGATACTCCGACAATCTACTAGTACGACTGATGAATGTCAAGCAAAAAGAGGAGGACATTCACAATTATGTAACCCACGTGTGAGGAGCCTCTTCAAGAGAATCCCTATGGGCAAACGACTGACTGAGAGAGTAGTTTCAACTGTGTTCATTAGCGGAATTCAAAACAAGAAACTATATAAGGATTTGGTAGCCAACTTGAGCTTGCAGCGAGAGTGCTAGCTAGGGTTTTTGAGGAAGCCATCAGAGTTGATGATCAGCTGAAAGAGCGGAGCTCCAAGAGCTCCAACTCAGAAGAAGCTAACTTGCAAAGTTCAGAAAGAGCGTCAGCCTCTAGTGAACGATCATCCCCATCATCCCAAGATAAGGAGAAAGCCACCGAGATGAACCAAGACTTGGCTGATATCAAGATGGAGATGGCCAAGCTGCAAGACATGTGGAGACGACCAACACGTCCACATGTCCAATGTGTGTACTGTGGCGAAAACCATTTGCCGGCCGAGTGTCAAGACCCTCGGTTGAGACCTTGCACTAACTGTGGCAGGTTCGATCACAACATCATGCATTATAGATTTCCCAGAAGACTTCTGTACTCCCAACCATATGGTCAACCTTACCTAGTAATAGGCCGCAGCCACTCTTCAGAAGGGGAGCCCCATTGGCCCTTCCTGCACCTAACGACATTAAGCCGGCTGTCCCTAGGCTGGACATAAACCCTACAGGAATACCTAGACCGCCTGGTCCCTATGTGACCCATCCACCGAGTGACGCTCCAGTCCACTACGTGGAAGAGCCAAATGAGGAAGAGACTTACTTATACCCTTATGTCTCTCACGACGACGAGGGCAACACAGTCCTTATGGACTATTGACCAGTACCAGTGATGGCGTTGGGGAGAGGATGAGGTAGAGGTCTAGGAGGGCAGACGTAGGATCCAATCATCTGGACTTGTGGTCACCAGGTCACGTCTCATCACGTTGCCTCGAGAGGGAGCAGCAGAATAGAGACAAAACTGACCTAAGGTGCGTTGAGTGTGGAATCACCCATCTCTTCGTTGATTGCCCAAAGCAAAAATCTTCTGCAAGTTCAGCCAATGTACCATCTATTCCATTGGGGCTATTTGGTGTCGAGAACCTTGATGGGGAGGCCACACCCATCCTGTTGCGGGTCATGACCCGTGCCCAGACGAGGTAGGCCGGCATATCACTACCAAGACCTAGCAACCTCAATGCAACCTCGATAGGGAAGAAGAGCCACATGCAAAGGAAGAAGAGGTTGGAGGCTAAGATCACACTGAAAACTGAGAGTGCTACAACTCTGCCTATTAGAAAGAAGGTCACGGACGCAGAGGCAGAAACTTCAGCCCCCAAGACGGCCGAAAAGGAAAGTGCCAAGGTAGGGGAATACCTGCATCCAAAGTGCCAACTCGAGGCCATAGAGAAAGTGAAGGATTGGGCAAAAGAGGCCCAAGATCACTTAAGGGATGTTGAGCCCATCCTAGAGGACGAGATCGATGATATCCCCAGCATAAGCACGGCGGTCTCACCCCCTCAACCAAAGTTAGGAGATGCAACCGCACTGCAGGCATCACTGCTTAGGCCAATCCTTGATGATGCATGCCTGCAAATCAGTCATGGCTGTTGGCTAGGACAATCCAGTTTAGGAGAGAGACGAGCAGTCGACATCCTCCTTACCATGCTAATGACCACCCCTGTGACGTTAAGCCTGGGAGACCTGCTTAAGCAGCATCCTACCCTATGGAAAGACCTCAAGCAGTGGGTTGAGGGGTCACGAGAACAAGCTGTGGATCTACACGATCATGATGCAGAAACACAAATACCGAGTCTAACGCTGCATTTTGTGCCAAAATCCTTGCATGTTAATGCCTTCTAGGAAGGCACTGAGATGCGTGCAATGTTACCAGTCCTAGCCTTAGGTGACACAACGAGAAAGGGGATTGTAGACACGGGAGCTAGGGTTAGTGTGTTGAGCCACACAGTACTCCAGACCTGGGGAAACCCATTGGTAGAGACCGCTCGGTTTAACGTCACATTAGCAAACGACATGAGAGTGAGACCATTTAGGGTACTTAAAAAATTGGCCAGTGAAAATTGCAGGTGTCTAGTTCTCTGTTGACTTTATAGTCATGAAGGGGGTGGACTACGATATCCTGTTAGACCGACCATGGATGCACAATGCCAGAGTTATCAAAGATTGGGATAACGGCCTTCTTAGGCAACAGAACGGAAGCTATGAGGGTAGAGATGGACACTTGGAAGACCTCACCAGTTCACTTGGATGCCATCTCCGCGATGCTCAAGGGTGACACTCAAGTTAATAAGTCTTATGGGCCCTTCACCAAGTATATCCCATGCCCAGAGGATGAGCGATAGTGAATGCATGTCCTTGCTACAGTCGACTTGCCATTCTCAGATCAAGAGGTGTATGAGCAAGCCATCAAGATGATGGGCACGTCTGACGGCATGCCCTTCGTACCAGTTTGCATGATGGAAGGAACCCTTGTTGGGAGACTTAAGCATGTCACCTTCCAAGTGCCAAGCAACAAGAGAGAACTCTAGGAGGCTCTAGAATACTTAATGGACAAGCTAGCTGACAATTCAACAGCAAATTCAAACCACTCCAGGATCTCTTAGGCGAATCCAACTGGCAATGGACCAGGGTGCATGACTTGAACCTTATGTACAACTGGGCCCTAGTCCCTGATCAATGACAAGAAATATACCAAGCCCTAGGAGATGATGAGCAATCTGACTTAAAGGACTCTGATGACGAGTACGAATACTACCAATCCTTCAGTGATGGAAGTGAGGGTGAGATGGACACGATAGAATACGACATTGAGAGACATGAAATAGAACAAATACGGGTGGACTCCAAGCCACAAAAGAGGAGTGTCTATAGGATAGAGCAAGGAATCATGCGCTTGGATTGTGATCATGCTTGGTTAGAACACGTAGGAGCCATAGACCTTGAGCAAGCAGGCCTAGCTCAACCAGGAGCGACATTGATGCTTAGGACAGAATCATCATCTGAACTGCGACCACTTAGGGGAGACCTCCTCTTTTAGCAAAGACGACGAGTTTGACTCTGAGTCGGAGGTAAGCTCGGATAGTGACCCAGAAATACCTAGGCCGCCCAAGACCCGACGCACCAACGGGGACCTACCCGTCCACCTGAAGCGTAGACGATTGAAGCAAGAAAGGGAGAAACAACCTAGGGACACACGAACAGACAAACAACGAAAACCGCGGGACCTTCCTAAAATATTTACAAAATTCAAGAAAGGAGATAGGGTAGTGATCTTGTTGGGTACCAAACGGAAAGGGCAAACGCGCGAACCAATTGAGGGACCAGCCAGGGTCAAGGAGGTGAACTTAGCCCAGGAAGGGGAGACACCCCGACTAGACTTCATTGCCAATGACTTGACTGAGGAAGAAGAAACGAGTCTTGTTGCTCTCTTGCAAGAGTACGAAGATGTATTCGCTTGGTCCTTGGAAGAGCTTAAAGGAGTAGACCCGTGTGTAGTGACTCATAATATACCCATGACACCAGACGCAACGTCGGTGAAGCAACGACCATACCCAATGAATCCAAAGCACACTCATGCCATCAAGGAAGAGATTGATAAGCTGATGAGAGTGGGATTCATTTACGAAATTGAGCACACGGACTGGGTATGATCCATAGTCATCGTGATGAAGAAAAATGGAAAAGTTAGAGTGTGCGTCAATTACAAGAAGGTGAACGCTGCTACTAAAAGGGACAATTATCCATTGCCATACACCGAGCACATGCTTGAAAGAGTGGCGGGCAAGGAGGCCTACAATTTTCTGGATGACTTCTCAGGATACAATCAGGTGCAAGTGCACCCTACCGACAGGCATAAGATTGCCTTCGCCACCGAGTGGGGCGTTTTTGCTTACATAGTCATGCCTTTCGGGTTGACTAATGCCCCTGCCACCTTCGAACGTCTCATGTGCACCATATTTAAAGACATGCTTTGCAAGGAGTTGAAAGTCTTTGTCGATGACCTCTGCGTTCACTCGACCTGGATGGAACACTTAAACAAACTCCAAGCAGTCTTTGAGCAATGTCGCCTATATCGTCTCTCCTTGAACCCCTTGAAATGCGAGTTTTGGGTGAAGCATGGATGCGTCCTCGGTCATGTGGTATCGAAGAATGGCATTGCCACTGACTTCTTGAAAGTTAGGGTTATTGTTGACCTTCCACCCCCAACCAACTACAATGGAGTATAATGCTTCTTAGGCCATACGGGATACTATCAGCGGTTTGTGCTGAATTACGCATTGATAGCCAAACCTTTATACAAGCTATTGATTGTCTTTGAATGGACTGAAGCATGCCAACGAGCATATGAAGAGCTGAAGAAGGCTCTAACCATAACACCAATTCTACGAGCCCCAGATTGGACCATTACCTTCCATGTGCATATCGATGCTTCTAAATTTGCTGTGGGGGTAGTGTTGTGCCAACCTGGCGAGCAAAATCTAGACTACCCAGTGAGCTTTGCTAGCAGACAACTCACTGAGACGGAAATGAACTACTCGATGACAGAAAGAGAGGCCTTGGCCATGGTGTTTGCTGTAAAGAAGTTTCGGCATTATCTATTGGCTACACCCTTTACCTTCCTTTGTGGACCATCAAGCATTTCTATATCTAGTGAATAAACTTTGCACTACAGGACACATAGCTCAGTGGCTCCTTCTGCTTTTGGAGATTGACTTCTCCGTTGTTGTACGGAAGGGAAAACATCACTACATGGTTGGCCATATGTCATGCATCCCCACAAGAGAAGCCGCTGGAGAAGGCATTACTGATGAATTGCAAGACACCCACCTCTTTAACCTCTCCAGCAAGAGAGATTTATTCAAGGCCAATCTAATGCCATATTGGGCAGATGACATAGTCCAGGTGCTTGAGCACGGATTGCCTGAACAACTGATAGAGAAGGCAAGGCTGAGGCGACTTATTCTCAGAATCCAACCCTACCATTGATAGCAGGTCAGCTGTATTGCTTAGAGCAAGATGGATTGCTGCGCAGATGCGTGTGTGAGCATGAGATATATGAGTGCTCTCAGAGACACATAGCGAAATTGCTAGAGGACACTTTAGTAAAGACATGACGGCTCACAAGGTGTTGCAGTCTCAACTATGGTGGCCAATGCTATTTCGTGATGCCATACGATTTGTTAAGCATTGTGATGAGTGTCAGCGGACAAAGGTTCCGATTCGCAAGGATCAAATGGAGTTGACCCCAATCATTGCACGACAACCCTTCCAAAAATGGGGAATTGACTTCATAGGACCCATTAGCCCCGTTGCACAGTATTCGCAGGCCAAATATATCATTGTGGCCACATATTACCTAACGAAGTGGGCAGAGGGAAGAGCAACATGAAAGAACAATGCTTGAACGATTGCCAAGTTCTTGTGGGAGTAGGTGATGCCACATTCAGCTGCCCCATTGAACTAGTCAGTGACGAGGGGACACACTTCATCAATGAAGTGATAACGCATCTCCTATCCACATTCCTAATTATCCATCGAAAATCCTCTCCATACTATCCTCAAGCAAACGGCTAGGCCAAATCCATGAATAATATTCTTGTCAACGTCCTAACCAAGGTGGTCTGTGCCTCACGCAGCGACTGGGACAACAAGCTGATGGCAGCCTTGTGGGCTTACTACACAGCTTATAAAATAGCTGTTGGCTAGACCCCCTTTAGGTTGACCTAAGGAACCGAAGCAATTCTCCCCGTAGAATTCTTTGCACCTAGCCTACGAATTGCACTTCAGGAGTGATGGGAAGGAAAGGAGGCATGGACACAACGCCTAGTTGAGCTCGAACGCCTCTCAGAGCCTCACCTTCTAGCCACTCATGCACTCATATGTGAGAAGGCATGACGCAAGAGCTGGTTTGACAAGCATATCAAGCAACACGACTTTGAACAAGGCGACTTAGTGCTCCTATACTTAGTTAAGAGGCATAAGCAAAAAATGAAGTTTAGGGGTCTTGGACCTTTCAAAGTTCGTGCAATCAGCTGAACGGGCAACGTCGAACTCAAGACTCTAGATGGTGAGGGAATAGGCTTCTTTAATGGCAGTCGTGTCAAGAAGTACTATGCCCCCACTCATCCTTTGCATGAGCCACTAATGTTGGAACCGCCTGTCAAAGTACGAGTAGCCACCATCACCGAAATCGATGATGAGGATGAGGAAACCATGGAGCCCGCATACCTGCACATCACAGTCACTGCCAAGTGAACGTGCGTCTTCAATGCCTTGATTGACGAGGGAGTAGACTTCAATGTCTTGACTCACGATCATTGGACCCAACTTGGCAAACCACCACTATAACCCACTAATGCCAAATTAAGCCCATATGGGGGCTGCTCATACGCACTTCTCGGCAAGTGTAGAGCTGCTATTTCTATCGAGTCTGAGACTGTGACAATGATCTTCTACGTGTTGCCAGACGCCAAAGACGCAGGCACAAAGACGTTGCTAGGGCAAACCTTCAAAAAGAAAACTCGTTGCAACATTGATTATGAGTTACAACGCATTCACCTCACCATAGGCAACATCCGCATTGTTACAGCTTTCAGCAAGGGCTGCGCGACCTCACCCCAGTCTTCATGGCCATTGGTAGAACTGTTAGCAGCCAAATCTAAGGAGAAGGGTAGTGCTCGGCCACCACCAACCACCTCTCAAGAATGGCTGCTCATGGCAGCAAAAGCTAAGGCCCAATAGCCTAGTTTTCAATGGAGGCCTAAACAGCCGCAACCACCGCCTAGGAGTCGCCGCACACAACCTCATAAGACTTAAAGCTCTAAACCTAGGAAACCAAGGCGCAGCTACAGAAATCGACGTATGATTAGGCAAAGGTGGGTCCCTAAGGCCCTCCTGCATGCGCAAGGCTATTATGAGGGGAGTGCCTGGATATGAATCCCTAAAGCCCACACGACCAAGTTCACCACTTGTATGCCGCCCCCAAGCTTGATCACCCCAAGCCCCATAGAACCTCAAAACCATCAACTGCAGTGCTCCCCAGGCCCACATCCATCAAGCTCATCCACACACATGCCCAAGAGAGTCAAACAAGCCTATCGGCCCAAATTATAGACGTCGTCACATGAGCCATCACTTGCTAGAGCCCATCAGACTACAATGGTCCATTCTGAAGGTAGCGGTCCAATAGAAGTAGCTACTACTTCCCCAGCTCTAAGCCAGGAGGTCCAACCGCAACCTCAAGAACACCCGCAACCACAACTTTTTATTGTCAAAGGCTCTAGTACTATCAAACCCCAACCACTAGCACGTCTTAAACCCTCCTATGAGCGGAAATCATTTTTGACACTAGCCTCAGATCTAGCCGAAGATACGGGGGATGACATGGTTGATTGCATTAGACGGCTCGATGCCACTTTCAAAGAGCTAGTTCTGAGCTACGACCGCTTGGACTTAGGCTTGTTGCTTGAGCCTTTTGCAACCGAAGTTCGTACGATGCCTTGTTCTTGGGAGACGTTTGAACTTGCCTTTGCAAAGGCAGCTAGCTCTATTGTTGTATTGCTCAATAGCAAGATCTCTAACGAGCAAGCCCTCAAACAGCGCCTCATCACATCATATGATCAATGAACCACTTCTGCCATCACGACCAAGAAATTGCAGAATTATCCAAACTTGCTGAGACTGAATCCCCATTCTTGAGGCACTGGTACACTCTTAGGTTGCAATGGAAAGTAGAAGGGTGCTGAGTCATGACAAATGCCAAGCAACACTGCGCAATCAAAATAGCGGAGTACGACCCCGCTTATGTCGTGCCAACCTTGTATAGAGTGTTAACCACTCTTCATAACCGCCCCCTGGAAGAGAACATCAAGGGATACCCTTACCTTGATCGCCTATTGACTGAGGAAGAGCTATATATTGCTAGCCGCTTCGCCTCCGGTGACTTTCGAATAGATGTTCTCACTTACATTACACATGTGGATACTCGACCTTTTGATCTAGACTGTGAAGCCTAGTTAGAGTACAACCGCGATTTCTACACTTGGTTCCTATGCCGGTAACTCCTAGGCCCATTGCAAAATGTCCTCGACCTCCAAAACCTTTAATCCTAGGAAGGATTCTTCTTGAGCTGGGAAGGGGAGGGGAGTGAGGTGAATCAAATTAAAACCAAGGAAAATCAAGCAAAATGCATAAACACGTAAACAACAAGCGAGGTAGGAAATTGGCAAGAGAACCTTGAAATAAAGGGAAAAAAGTTAAAGTCGGAAGGAAGATTCTACATTGGATGGGATTTTAATGCTTTCATTCAATAAACATATAGAGTCCTTCTTTTTAACTATGACTTTTCTTGCGAATTGTTAATTGGGAAGCACTAATGGAAACTTGGGATTATGATAGGAACAAAAGATGTCGCAGCAAGACCGCGCCCCCATCGACTTCCGTTATGGAGGAGGAAAGAGCGTAATACCGCATCACTCTTGAAAGCCGCACCTACAACCAACTTAAGTTCCAAACCATTCACAACGTAGAGGGGGTGGTGGCCAAGGAGGAAGCGGCCAAGAGAGTCATCGAACAATGCAACTTCACCAAGTACCTCGAAAAATTTGCGCAAGAACCTGACCACACAAAGTGTGGAGTTTCTTAGGACTTATGACCCTGACAATGATTGTGGCACTATCATGGTAGGAAGGGGAGAAAATGCCAAACAGGTACAGGTTCACTTAACCCCTACCTTTGTGGAGAAGGTGTTGGGACTGGAGCCAAAGATAGAGAAGAAGAAAAAGAGGGATGTGTACACCATGCTGAAAATGAAAAAGGAGGATGTGCTAACTAACGATGGCATTAGCATCCAGGACATTCCTGATGCGGAAGCCAGATTGCAAATGAAGCTAGTACACACACTCTTCTCCAGCCAGTACTACAATGCCTTAATGCATCAAATCAGCATGCATGTGCTGGAGAATGTAGCGGCTCACATGAAGTCGACTGGAATGGTTATGTACGCAAAACCATCGCCAGGTGGCCAAAGCAGTAGCTTTAGGAAGCACATTAGCAGGAGGAGAGTCCCCAGCTTCCAAGGCCACAAAAAGAAAGAAGGCCTCATCCAATGCCTCGTTTATTGCCTATGGAAGCATTTTGACTATGCTCATCTAGGAGGCAGTGAAGGAGACACAAGATGTAGAAGAAGGGGAAGGAGAAACGCCTGACAGGTCACCCCCTCGCCAAGACCAAGAGAGGTCCATCGACAGGACCGAGACTGATAAGGAAGGGCAAGAACAAGAAGAACAATCGGGCAAAAAGCAGGCCAAGAAACCCAAGAAGAAGACGGCACAAAAGAAAAAGAAGCCGAAAGAAGGCCGCAAGAAGGAGAAAGAGGATTTGGAAAAGGCAAAAAGACAATCCCTCAAGGAGGTCGAGGAGAGGGAGAATAAGAAGAAACATGAAGAAGAAAAAGGAAGAAGTCAACAGAACTAAAAAGGTGTCAAAATAGGAGGCCAAGAAGAGGAAAAGAGAAGAATGGGAAGAAAAAGAGAAACTAGAGGAAGAGTACAGGAAAGCTGAAGAAGAAAGGCAAAGAAGAGCTGTTGAGGAAGAAGAGGAACTAAGAAGGAAGGAGGAGGAGGACTTGGCCGAAGCCACACGACGGTCCATTGAGCAACAATGCAGGGCTGATGATCTGGGAGCCTAGAGCCCGCTGAGGGAAGAAGGGCCTAGTTCTAGCATGCAAGTACCAAAAGTCACGCCGCCCCCGTTGTACTTGAAGGCAAAGGCAAGGCCCTTCTCCATCCTATCCCCACCCTCATGGTGCCCTCCACCGAACCAACCACCCTCACCCCTAGCATCCCCACCAGCATGGAGGTCTCCAACTTCGTGGCTTGGATGCAATATTTTATCAATAAAGAAATGGCTCAGGGAAAGAGCACGGAGACCATGACCACGGGGCAAAAGAAACCAGCCGTAGATGCTGAGTCGAGACAGGACCAAAAGCGTCAGAGAGTGGAAGCCTTGACCACCCCAATCCACATAACAATGACACCACCAGCCAATTACGACGAGTACATCACTGAGTTGCTCTCCCAAGAAGAGGGCTAAGGAGGAAAAGAGGATGGCTGTGGTTAAGTTGGTGGCAGAAAAGGAGTCAGTAGTTACTTTCCAGCTTGAAAAGACCCACACAATAGCCATGCAACAACGACAGATCTTTGACCTCAAGCAGGAATTAAAGGCCAAGGAGGACATGGAAGAGAGCTACAAGTAGCGGCTCGAGGATGAGAATCAAGAATTGGTATAGATGTAGAGAGAGTATAAGCTCCTCCTGATGCAACATGGGGAATTGGAGGCGAAAACTACCAACATTGAGAAAATGATGGAGGAATTGAATGCCAAAGAAGAGGAGAGAAAGCAGGAGAAGGAGTAGCAGCAAAAGGAGATTGAGTCTATGATCGATTAGCTACACTCGGGAAGGAAAGAGCATGAGAACATGAGCATGGAACTCAAAGCCCAGGAGCAGAAGCTCGTAACCCTAGCACAGAAATAGGGGAAAAGCATGGAAGAAATGAACAAGAGAGTAGAGGAATGGGCAATATAGAATGAAAAAAGGGTGAAGACACTGGCATGACGCCTCACTTTGGTGGAGAAAGAAAAAATCCTTGCAAAGAGTAAAGTAGACACTGCCCAGATAGCCTTCAGTGCCCAGCAAAAGGCCTTCATCAACACACTATTGGACACAACCTGCCTAGAGGGAAATGAGTCATTGGAGGTGGTGCAGAAAAAATTGAGCATCGCACGCAGAGCCCTGCATATAGGGCTACAGATGCCACCCCAACTTGCAGAGGTTAGGCTGAGCCTAGAAGAGCAACGGAAGTACTTGCTACTACTAGCTGGCTTAACCCCCCAGAAAATGGACACAATGGGATTTGAAGAAGGAGCACACCAAGAAGACCGGCAGGGGGAGAATGCTGAGCTGGAATTTGTTATGGGGAGATTCAGAGAAGAGGTAATCCCCCAACCCCTCTCACCGCATGTCCAAGAATAGCAACAGGTTGATCCATCCATGGAAAGACAAGCCACACTAAGGGAGAGACGGAGAAAGTTTGTTGAAGAAACCAGGAAGCAGCTAAGAGCCAAACCGGTTATGCAGCCATCCGCACCCCTCCCACCGTGCCCGAATGACCTCCTTGCTGGATTCCACATGGAGCTGGTGATTTGGGAATGATAGGAAAAAGAAAAAGACCCATTCACCTTTAGCTTCCTCATACCCAACAGCCAGTGGAGGGTCCTACCGATCAAGGTAATGGAGGACGTGATCGTGACTGGCAGCCGGCTGGGACAGAAATGGCTGGAAGAAAGGGAGAGGATCCCCACTCTGTGAGGAAAGGAAAAGAAGCAGAGTTTTGGAAAAACAAGGTGTTCGAAATACCACATACTGTACAGGGCTACAACTGCCAACCCCTATGGAGGAGGCGAGTGTGTAGCATTAGCATGGTCGCCTGGATGGATTTTTGTAACACCCTGCCCTATGAGAGGAATGACCCCACGTTCATGGTGTATCCTCATATGGTAGGTGTGGATTTTGTTGCCACCCTTCATGGGTGTCATGATTTTCCTATCATCTACAACTCCAATGCCCCCTCCTTCGAACATGCCCTCCTCTTCGACTCGGGAAGCCTAAACGATTCCATGACGCATTTTCTCGCGGACTTCTCTTCATGCCCCGATCCAACCTTTATAACTACCTATAATTATCTTAGGTTACTTAAGTTAATACTTAAGCAGGACCCCGACCCATAAGAACGTGGCCTGCCTCCCCTCTTTTTTGACCCTAACGCCATCAACAGCTATGCCATGGCACGTTTAATGATGAGAGCTAGCCTTCTCCCCTTTTTTTTCCAAGCTCTCCTAGAGGATATGAACGACAGCCAGTTCACTAGATGCAACCATCCTTTCCTCTCTACCACCTCTCTCCACGTCTGCATGAATCTCAAAGGATACATGCAAAGCCATCAATTTTTGAGTAAATCCATCCGACCCCCTTCTCTGCCTAAATCAGACGAGGAAGATTAGTGTAATACTATCGTTCTACTAGTGTAATACTATCCCAAAAAAAAGAGAGAAGAAAAGAGAAAAAGAAAAAGAAAAAGAGAACAAACAAACATCCAAGGAAGTGCAAGAGGAATATTACGCATGGAATGGACAAAACAACTCACTAATAGAAGCTATCCATTTGGCTTCTCCAACCAACCTTGTTACCCAGCTTCCACGAGCACCCGAGTTTACACGTGGCCCTACCCTTACACGACTACTTTGCCAACTGCCTCTTGAACCCCAATGGCAGCCAGGAGTGCCATGGGACTGGCACCCGTCTCGGAGGGGGATAATGTTAATCCCAAGCCAAGAAGGTGGAAGAATGAATGAAAAAGCGGGAAGAAGATGGAAAAAGAGCAAAGACATGCAGGCAACCTCTAAAGCTAAGTTGGGGCCAAAAGCGTAATTTTAAATGAAAGGTGCCTCAAAAACTCTAAAAACTCTTGTAAAAGAGCGCCAGGCTCCCTCCTGTGCCAATTGTAAAGTATTAAATGGGTGTAGGTTAGAGGCACAAGGCTAGAGGGGGGAAATAGACAAAGGACCTTGCCACAATGGCCGGTCATGTAAAACGGGATGGGCGCCCATGGGGTTTTTAGGGTTTGTATATATAAAGTTCAAAAAGTGTATGGAAGCTCATTCTTTGGTGTGTGGCTTCTCTTCTTCTCTTCTTCTCCTCTCCTTGCTTGTGTCTGCTCTTGAGAGAGGGAGTGTGAGAGTGTGAGAGAGTGAGTGTGTGAGAGTGAGGGATCAAGAGGGTGAAGCTCTTTACCATCTCCTCTTCTTTTCTTTTCTTCTCTTCTCTTTTCTCTTGTGCACGTGGCTATGGTGGATGGAGCTTGGAGATGGAGGAGGCTTGAGGATGCTTGAGCTAGCATCTAGGATCGTGGAGCTACTAGTGTGTGCGAGAGAGAAGGCAACTCATATCGGCATCAAGGTAAGCTCACTACACTCGTAGGATCAACGGCGCGTAAGCTATGTGAGAGGTAGCCATTAGAGCTTTCTTGGAATGCTTGAAACAATAAGCGGTCCATGGGTCTTGGCGGTTGAGTGAAGGTGCCCACAGATATGTAATGATATGGTGTCACAGTATATAGGGTTATATTTGAGGAGGGTGATGATTCTTGGTTGTTCAGTTGTAGTGACAACTTTACTTCTTAAAGTGGCGGCTTCATGGAAAAGTTTGAACTATTTCTTGATTAAGAAAGTAGTCAAGATGCAAAGATGTTGTAAGCTATCAACAACATAAGGGTCTTTGAGAATGTTATCTTTCATATATGAAGTATTGGGCATGTTTATAACTGTTGTTGTAGAATTTCCTAAGCCAGATAGTCTAGGATTGGAATACTCTTGCAAAAGAGATGTTCTTGTTCCTCCCATGTGGGATGCCATTGGAATGCGAGCAAGAGCATGCCTATGTTAGAAAATCCTAGATCTATAATTGCAAATAGTTTGAAAAATGTGTCAAACATAGAATTGAATTGCACAAAGCAACTAGAGGTTGGCTTTTTGGTGCTCTTTACCCTTGGTTTTGGATTCATATTCTGATTCAAGTTCAAGTGATGATGATGAATGGTGCTCTTTACCCATGCTCTTGCCAAAGATTGAGGTAAAGGGAGTAAGAGGGATAACAAAGCCAAAGAAACCAAGAATCCTCTAAGCGCCCCAAGCCCAACAGTGCAGCTTGCCAATGGGAGAGTGGATCATCACACACTTTGCATTAATAATCTCAAGGTGTTTTTCATATTTTGGTATTTTACAAATTGTCATAATCAATCTCCAATAAGCTTTACATAAGAAGAAAACAAGCAAAAATTTATGAATAATGAAGATGATTGGATTGGTGATCAAGAAGATTAGCTATGTATTGAAAAAGATGATACTGTTATGGATGATAAGTTTGAGGATTATGGTTTTTGCAATGAGGATATCATTATGGATGATTTTATTGGTTCCCTTATTGATGTTAAGGAAGATAATGCAACAATTAAGTTGGACTTAAATGAAGAAATCTTGCAAGAACTCGAGGCATTGCCACATCATAGTGCAAAATGCACTATCTTTGGATGTATTTGTTTAGGATACCAATGTTTCCAACATGTAAGATAATATTTTAGGTCATTGCATTGCTCAATTTGAAGAAAAAATTAATGTTCAACTACAAGGATTGTGAGATTGCAATGCAGTCACTTTGTATGGTTTTTCTAAAGTTCTGTATGAGGTATACTCTATGATTCAATCTCCAACTGAGATGATTCCTTGGCTTTCTTTGAGCTTGAAAAGGAGAAAAATGCAGCAAACATTGCTGCAATTGAAGCCTTGTTTGTTATTAATCAGCTTCAAGATGAGAAAGCATTACTATAACAAGAGGTTTCTCAAGTAAAGACTGCAATGTATTTCCAAGTTTCTCATTGTTTAGAAGTCACCAATGCTCTTGAGGACGTTTTTTTGTAGAAGGATAATGAAATTTCTTATTTGCATACACAGTTGGTATTTTCTCATGATTCAAGTTAAGATGTTATTCTTGAGTATCTCTATGCATTGAATGATCAGGTTGTTGATGTTTCAATTCAAACTGATATTTCTGAAGTTCTTGAGGACTCTAATTAGTCTATCACTAAAGATAGAGCATCTAGAAGTATATAAGTATCTACAATGGATATCTATGCAGTTCATGTTGCAATATGAATGGTTGATGTTATTCATGTTGATTAGTTTTTTAGTATGAAAGTGCTAATTTTATATGAGGTGGATGCATGTAGCAAGTGTATGTTACAATTTTCTATATCAAGAAAGCTTCAGAATGATATGCAAGAACCTAAATTTCAGCAATTCCTACTGCAAGACTTTAAATTCCTACAGTAGCAACCAAGCTTCCTACAGTAAAAATTTGCACTTTTCCTATACCTACCACAATAAGTTGAATTCTTGCAATTATTTTAAAACTCAATTATTTTAAAACTCCTCTTCTTCTCTTTCTTCTTTTTCTTCTCCTTTTCTTATTCTCTTTCTTCTCTTCTTCTTTTTCTTCTTTCTTTTCCCCATTTATTTATTTTCTTCTTCTTCTTCTTCCTTTCTTCCCCACCTTTTCTTTTTAAAAATATTTTTTCTCATTTATTTATTTTTTGGTTATTTTTAATAATAAAAAGGCACTAACCCTTCTTCTTCTTCTCTTTCTTTTTCTCTATTTTTGGGGTTTTAAAGTGAATAGGAGGAAAAAATATTAAAACTAATAAAATTACTTATACCTACCTATCGTAAGCATTTTGACGTCCGCACAATTGTATCCTTCCTATTTTGCACAGAAGAAAAAATTAAGAAAAAACCTACATTATCCCTTGTGTACGTTTTGGAGCCAACATATAAGCATCTCTCCTATTCTGCAACAAGAAACCGTGCAAGTGATTTCATAGTTGATGTGTCCTTGGCCCTAGCAATGGAACCAAAGTGTTGGGCAGCACATGCTTAATGTCTTGGGACCAATGGTCATACTCCTACTATTTCAGGAGCTTTAATACATGAAATCTTTGGGCTAGCTCCTAACCACTCATACGTGGATTGAAACATGATTGTAGTGAATTGTGTAGCGCATACCACCAACCATGATGGACATGTGCGCAAGATCCATAACCCAAGTGAATGCTCCTTCATTCCTTGACCCTCTATGGCCTCCACATGCAAAAGAGTAAACATGGGTATAGCAAAAGTGCCGATAAAAGAATAGGAGAGCTTCACCCTCTTGGTCCCTCACCCTCTTGCTCTCAATCTCTCACTCTCACCCTCACTCTCTCTCACACAAAGAAGCAAGAAGGCAAGTGCACAAAGTTTGCATACACATGAATGTCTTTTTTTATTCATTCTCATCCTTGCTATACACTTTTTTAGGGTTAGGGTTGCCCTATCACTCTTGGGCATCCAACCCACTTTTTGGACCTCAAGACTGATCATCTCTTATTTCATCATTTTCCTATGATGAGAATAAACTAGAACCTTTGCGGTTTTTACTCGATAGTCCACATTAATATTACAAATTGCACAAGATCAAGCCGGATTGTGGATTTACATGATGATAAATTGATACAATTGTTGCAATCTTTTGGCAATTCAAATATGCAAGTGCTTCATGCACATTATATTATGACTAATAATCTAAAAGTTAGGCTGCTTCTTTGTGCTTGCTTTTGCTTGTTGCACACTACTTACTTCTTGCAATCAACAGTGGGGATGGGATAGGGGTATGGAAGAATATACTTTTCTACTAGTAATATTCTATCTACTTCTTTATTTGGCAACATTAGGTTGGAGTGCATTAATACAAATAATACTAACGAGTCTTACATTCACAAAATATAATGAGGGAATTCAAATAATCGATAAAATCTTGTGTAGTGGAGAGGGGGCACAACTCTCTTCGTGTGTAATCAAGGGAAGGCACACAAAAAGAAGTATTAGTTACTTTAACAATTTTGGATACAAACCTAAGATAGAATGTTGGATGTTGAAAAACACGTCACTAATATTTATTGTCAATAGTGAAAAGAACATGCATGAGACGTTTTGATCTTTCCAAAAACTTGAATTTATATGTATATAGCCAAAGTTACAACAAATGATGGAGATATTACAAATATTCCCTTTAAATCATAATGAGTTTTCTTATTCTAAGAAAAATATCCAACATTGGTATTAATATAAGTTAGTTTCTAACTATTTGCACAAGTATGGATTTGGTATATGCACACCTCTCCTATTCTACAATGCAAAGCATGTAAGCAACTATGTGACCAACATATCCTTGATCTGTGCAATGGAACCAAAATCTTATGCTCTACAAGCTCAACATTAGGACCATTGGACACATCCTTATTTATTCAAGGATTTCAACTCACAAAACACACAACTATCTCTTACCTAGCCTACTTGCATGCTTAAATTATCAATTCAATGACTCAATAAGAATAGAGAATACATTTATCAATACTCACCATGTTGTAGTCCTTTGCATCAACAAGCCACATTCCATGATCCACATGCACACCCTTTTCTCCCAACCTTTCTTCCATTGTTGTCCATACTTGAGAGGAGTTGACAATGACAAGCTTGAGGGTGAAGAGAAGAAGTGCTAAACCATTTATGTATGATTGTGTGAATGAGTGATGTTTTCTTATATGAATTATTCCTTAGAGTGTGGAGAGGTGTGAATGATGAGTTGGATGGATAAATGTGTGAGTGAGTAAGTCAGATTGGACTAAATACAATGTATACAATATACTCACGTGCCTATTTAAGAGGCAAGCTCTATGCAAAGTGTGTGGCTTTTCTTTGTTTTCTCAAATTCATTGCCAGTCTTATCTATGATCCTCGAACCTTTTATCTTCTCAATTGGTATCAAAGGCACCATCCTTATGGCGGCTATGAGATCTCTACTATTAAAGCAAACCATTGAAGATCAAAGGCAAGAAGAGGAACCATCAAGACTCAAGTGAGCATTAATGTATATCAATTTTGTTCATCCATTGGCCTCATCTAGTTCTTGTTTGGTGGTTCTCATTGTTTGGAAACAAGGGGGCTTCTTCTTGGTAGTCAAGGACATGTTGGAGAAAATTGGCATTGTCTCAACACATAAGAGACTTAATGAAATTGATGTTGATCCACATACGATGACTGTGGGATTGCTCTTTGAATTCACTTCCTTCTTTTATTATTTGTAATCTTCTTCTAAGGTTAAAATAACCCCCTTTGAAACTACCTTTCACAAGTCTTGAGCTTCTTTTGAACTAGTTAGCCTAAAGCCCTTGTTTGCATTGCTCTCGTAAAATGGTTATTTACAAGGGTTGTTTATAGTACTTACTGTCCCAAATTGGTCTAAATTATGTAAGTTGCATTCACATACAACTATATAAAATTGCTTCATCTCAAAATTAACTTTTATCCATGTGCATCTAGCCTTGGGGAAATTCTATTTTGTGATTGAAGTTGGATACTATTGAGTATTGTTATAAACTTGTTGAGACCTTTCCGTAAAAATCAAGGATTAAACTTTCAACATTTCATTTGGCATTGAAAATTTTGAAATCATGGAGAAATATAACACTTGGGTAACTTAGATGCGACTTATGCACAAAAAATTATGAATTTACATGATACTACACCATCACGAATAATTAAAGAGTGGAGAAAAGGATGAACAAGCACTTGCTTTAATTCGTCGGCATCTTAATCTAGGCCTTATCCATTGTATTAATATCAAAGGAACAATAAAAGAAGTGTGGAAGGATTTCAATAAAACTTTTGATGCTAAAATAATAAACTACAAGATGTACTTACAAAATGATTTATTTAGTATCTACTATGAATACAAGTATTTGTAGAACATGTATCAAAATTAAGAATATTAATAAACCAACTTGAAGAAATCAAAGTCACAATCCCTGAAAAGGATACTATTGCAATGCTATAGTAACTTATAAGCCTACCAAAGGAATATGCATCTTTGAAAGATTTACTCCTTATGCATGAATCAATTAATCTTGAAGGATGTATATATTTGATTCTTTTGAAAGAAAAAGAGCTTAGAGGGTAGGTTGGCTTAACTACAAGCAAGGACACCATACTCTTATGTCTACAAAGAAGAATCCTAAGGAATTTTACCATTGCAAGAGGAAAGGATGCATTAGCATAGAATGTAGACTAAAACACTTACACAAATGCAATTGCTGTAAGAAAGTTTCGATATCATGAAGAGGCATGCAAGTTCAAAAGACAATCAAACTTCATGAAGGAAAACAACCAAGACAAAAATGTAGAATGGCACCTTTTTCTAAAGACAAGAAGATGAATACGTTAAGATCTAAAAAAAAAGAGCTTGACCACCCACTAGTAGTAGCCATAGGGTGCACCTGGGGGGGGGGGGACAATTAACAATCAATGTAACTAATGTAACCACTTGGCCAAGTTATAGTGGCTAAACAAGGCACTAAGGGAGGGTATTGAAGCATTTGTATATGGTTGCATATATGAGTGGTGCATTCTTTGTATGCAACACAATATGAAATATCCTTAAAGTGCAGAGATATGTGAATGATGAGTTGGATGGATAAAGGTGTGAGTCAACAAGTTGAAGTGGACTAAATACAATGTCTCCAATGTAGTCATTTGCGTACTTGAGGAAAACTCTATATAAAGTGTGTATATTTTCTTTGTTTTCTCAAATTCATGGCCTATCTTTTCTACGATCCTCATTAAACCTCTTATCTTCTCAAGAAGAGAGCTTCATGTGTCACATCCCTCACTTCCTCACACACTTTTGCTTGCATTCACAACTCACCAATAAAAGAGGATGGGATAGAAATGAAGGGGGGGGGGGGGAATGTAAAGAGCTTCTCATTGTCATTTCTTGCATTCCACACACACTCTCACACTCCCTCTTCTTCACTCTCACTCAAAGACAATAGAGTAGCAAGAAAGATGAAAGGCAAAGTTTGCACACACATGAATAACTTTTTCACTTATTTTTCATCTCATTTACACACTCGGGTAAGCTACTCATGGATATATGTGTGCATCACATGTGGGTTTAAAATAATGTATTTTTAAAATACTATTTCTATACATTTTTTACATACAAAAGGCTATAGTATAAAGGGGATATTTATAGATTGAATAAAAAAGGGTTATGTTTTATTCATGGAAAATTCATTGATAAGGATATTTATAAATAGGCCTTGAACGCATGTGATGTACATGATATACATACAGTAACTTCCTCGTTTACACATGAATTCTAGGGTTACGATTTTCCCATGTCGATGGAGATGACCAAACTTCCTTGGGCATCTAGCCCTCTTTTTATGACTACATGATCAAACTTCCCTTTGACATCTAGTCCCCCTTTTTATGACTACATGATCAAACTTCCCTCATATTACATACACTTAAACCTTAGCTTTAATAAAAAATTACTATTGCATATAATAACTGCATGATGCTACTTAATTCGATACAATTTGCATGGGAAGGAGCCTCATCTCTCAATGAAATATTCAACTAATTTGTGCAACCATCTTTTGGGAAATAATGAAAAGAGCTTCTCATTTCCATGTCCCTCACTTGTTCCACACACACTCAAACTCCCTCTTCTTCACTCTCATTCAAAGACAATAGAGTAGCAAGAAAGCTAAAAGGCGAAGCTTGTGCACACATGAATAAGTTGTTCTATTAATTTTCATCTCCTTTCTATATAAGTTCTAGAATTAGGGTTTCCCTAGTCCCCTTTGAAATCTAGTCCCCTTTTTGTGACTACATGACCAATCTTTCCTCCTATTGCATGCACCTGGACCTTAGCTTTAATTAAAAAAATTACTAATGCATATCATATCCACATGGTGCTACTTAATTTGATATCATTTTCACAAGAGGAATCCTAACTCTCAATGAAATATCCAAATAATTTATACAACTATATTTTTCTCAAAAAATATGGACCTTTTATTTTTGTGGTTAACAACTCAATGGCTTCTCCTTGGGATCAAGAGTTTTTAGTCGAGTTGGTCATTGGCTTGCAACTTGGGCCTTAAAGGCTCACTACAGGATGGTTAGGGTGCAACTGTTGAGTTCAACTCCTTATTCGAGTTTGAGCCAATGCTACAACATATCCAATCATTCAAGGCTTGGGGAGACATCTATTGTACACATGTCACACACTTGCGGAAATAACTCAAGGTGGTTGGAAGTGAAAAATAAACATGTCTTAAATACATGAGATTCAACATAAGTAAATATAGACTCACATGCAAGAACTTGTATTAAGAATGAAAAATAAATCATAAACTCATACTCTCCTTGAATCTCATACAAAGTCACTTTTCTCTCTTATGCTCTTAGTGAGCTAGAATGAAGCCTCTTATAGAGGTAGATACAAGTGGGGTGGTTGTAGAGGTAGGCTCACGCTCAACTGCCAAGACCCATGGACCGCTTATTGTTTCAAGAATTTTAAGTGAACACCTATGGCTATCTCTCACCTAGTTGACACATCTTCGATTCTATTGAGGTGTAGTGAGCTTACCTTGAAGCCCAAATGAGTTTCCTCCTCCCTCAAGGACACTGATAGCTCCACGATTCATGATGCCAACTCAAGCAACCTCAAGCCTCCACCTTCGAGCTCCATCCTCCATAGCTACACACGAGAGAAGAGAAGAGAAGAGTGATAAAAAATGTGTAAAAACAAGGAATAAAGATGGCCTCTAAAAGCAACATGTTTCTATGTCATCTATATTTTTCATCACAAAATAATCACTTTATTTGTAAAAGTGAGATAGAACATGGGAGGGTTCACACTCACTATCTCCCACTAAAATACAAAGTATGTGTACATTTTAAAAGAGAAGAGAACTCAAAGGCTCAAATCCTTTGAAAAAGAAAGAAAATGTATCAAAAGGAAAATTAAAGGCAATAAGATATGGAGGGGTGTGCTTTTTGGGTGAAAGGGTGGATTGAGGACACAAGTGGTTGTGTGCCTCTTTCTCTCCCTCTCTTCCCTCAAATCACATGTTCTCTTCTTCGTTGTTGTGCAAAATATTTTGTATTTGGCTAGAGACATTTGCAGTTTTGGAATCATGGGCTCAACCCACTCTTAAAATTTGAAGGTTCTTTTTCCTTGGTTTGTGTTTGATACTATAGCCATGGCAGGGCCCTCCATTTTTGGTGCACTAGCCGGGAAAGAACTGAAGATCTTTGAAGCTACAAATAGAGGCATTATGTTGTCTTGAAATTTGTCCTAATAATTAGGAGTAGGAAGGAAAATAAATGTGCCTATGATAAGGTCTGAAAATGAGCGTAGAGACTTGAAGGGAAGGTGGAAGAGGAAGAGGAGCCACTGGCTATCCCTTGTCCTCTAGAAGTTAGCACTAGATTGAAAAATCATGTTCCTATCTTTGTATTTCCATGTGGCAACCCAACTTGATCAATTCCTATAATAGCCTAGGAGCAAAAGAAGAGGAACTACAAGAAGAACAACAAGACTAAGAGTTTGATAGGCACTCAAAGGACCTGCTACAAAGGAAGAAAAGAGAGAGAAACCTTCCTCTTCATCAAGTTCCAAAGGGTTGAGAGAAAGAAGAAGACAAAGAAAAATAATAAGAGAGAGAGAGAGAGAAAGAAAGAAAGAAAGAAAGAAAGAAAGTTATATTAGTGTCTTCTAAAGACCAAAACTGGCCTATGAGACAAACTGTGATATAGCTGATGAGGTCCAGCTATCCAAAAATAAAAGTGCTGAATGAAAAGCTAAAAACTAGAAACTGAAAATAAGAAGAGAGAGAGAGAGAGAGAGAGAGAGAGAGAGAGAGAGAGAGAGGGTTGCCACTTTAATAACTCGTTGATTCTTCTCTCATATTCTTCGTCTTCTTCTTAATGTTGCTGCTAGTTTTCTTTTGGGCAGGGCCATCATCATCCTTCTGGCTCTCATCAAGTAGGGTAGACCACCCCATGGTTAGGTAACCACACCCCCGGATAGTGCACCTTCTTTTATTTTCAGGTAAATTAAACACTGAAACCCACAAACTTTGGAGGCCCCACCATCCCCTCAATTCACCTTCGGTCCCCACTGCTTCAACCAGTTGATCAGTTTCTCCCAAATACCAATCCCTATGCAACCACATCATCATCAACTTACATTACCACTATTGCACATGCCACCATGCAACCAAAGCAAAGCAGAGGAAGCCCAAGTCAAAAAGTGAATGAAGAAGCTCATTAGGAACAATGTAGAAATGGAAACCTTAGAAACACGATGGGGGAGCTCTGACTACTGTGGCGAGGTCCTCTCAAGGATGAGGGAGGTCCTCTCAAGGATGAGGGAGGTCTTGTTAAGGATGAGGGAAGCTCTTCCCAGGATGAAGGAAATCCTTAAAGATTCTAGCAAGGTGCTTCGAAGATATGGAGGAAAGCACCGAATATTCTAGCAAGGCTCTCTCAAGGATGAGGGAGCACCTCCCAAGGCTCTTCCAAGGAAAGAGCGAGGCACAATGTAATTCATTTTATAAGATGTGCCGAGTTTTCTCCTCTCTAAGTGGTGCAGTCTAAATATACATAGGTGAAGGGATAAGGCCACTTGAAGAGTTAGGGAAAGCCATGTTCAACCTGCATCGTCGCAAACTCAGAGGGCAAGAAGGGGATTTGTCCAACACCATCGTGAATTTCAAAGATAGATCCACCCACCCACCAATCTCCTAGGGGATCCATCCAACATCATCTTAAATTTCAAAGATAGATCCACCCACTTGCCAACCTCCCAGAGGGATCCGTCTAACACCATTGTGAATTTCAAAGACAGATCCATCTACCCACCGATCTCCCAAGGGGATATGTCCAACACCATCTTAAATTTCAAAGACAGATCCGCCCACTTGCCAACCTTCGAAAGGGATCTGTCCAACACCATCGTGAATTAAAGACAAATCTGCCCACCCACCAATCTCCTAGGGGATCCCACCAACACCATCTTAAATTTCAAAGATAGATCTACCCACATGCCAACCTCCCAGAGGGATCCGTCCAACACCATCTACAATTTCAAAGGACCGATCCACCCATCGTTAGCGTCAAGGAGGGATCAACCCCAACATTATATTCAATTTTAAGGGCCGATCCATCCAATACCATCCCCCACAAGGGCTTGTATACAAACTCAAAAAAGCCATCTGGCTACACCCATCCCACCTTCCCACTACTACCCATCAGTGCCGTGGGACCTATATTAAAGCTACTACATACTCACAACATTCATTTTTTAGCTTGCGAATCAACCATCTACCACTATAATCCCAACAAGAGAGCATTTAAGTTTAGATAGTCCCTTAAAAAAAGTGAATGTTGGGAGATCCATGAAATCATGATTGAGCTCAATCCGCATGTGGTGGAAAAGACCTTTGGCAAAAGCACAAAGTTGGAAAAATATGTGAGAAGTAAGGAATTGGTGTAAGTATCCCAACAACAATGGAAGGATCTTGTAGCTAGGAGCCATGGGGTACTACTGGTAGGTGCAAAAAAAAAAGCCTATTTACTTACAACAAGCCCTTCGCAGGTAAGTTTGGGGTACCTAAATTTCTTATGGAAGAAATTCTTGTAGAAAATCTAGAAAATAAAGAACTTAATTATCTATGGTTAGATTGCATCATTGAGTGTCTCACCAAAGCTCATAAAGTCTTCTACCAAAGAAACATACATCAAGCTCAACCACATTAAGACCAAAAATACCATCATTAGTTACAGTAATGATCTTTTTGAGTTAATAGCCATCCATATTGGGATTGTTAGGAGGTCCAATATGGCATCAAACTTATCACTAGACCCATAAGAGCAAGAAGGAAGATAGAAGGAGAAAGAGTCAAAAGAGCACTTAGAGCAATGCAAAAGATGTAGAGAAGACAATAATGACGAAACTTTGAAGGACAAGAGTTTGCTTAGGAGGAGTTTAATAGGAAACAAAACCTTATTATAAAGAAATGGGAGAATTATCAAATAGCCCCACCACCATAAGAGAATTCATTGAGGAATCAAAGCCCCAAGGGATTTAGGGCTCACCATGAATTACTTATGGAATCACATAAGTGCAAGGGAGGGGGATTTTATCAAAAAATTCATAAGTGTATACATGAGGGGTAGACCCCCATTAATTTTCTTTTCCATCATGGTATGTGGATCTTGCACTTAGGTCATGGAGCTTGTGTGTACATCCATCATGGTATGTGGATCTTGCACACTTAATGCCTTGGGACCATTGGACACACTCCTATTATTTTAGGAGCTTCAATGCATGAAATCCTTTGGCTAGCTCTCACCTACCCACTCGCACATGGATGGAAACCTAATTGTACTGAGCAATCCATGGCATACCACCAACATTATGGACACATGAGCAAGCTCTATGACCCAAGTGAGTGCTCCTTCACCCCTTAGCCCTATATGGCCTCAACATGTAAAAAAGTAAGCATGGGCATGACAAGAGAGAGTGCTTGGAGAGAAGAATATGAAAGATTCACCCTCTTGCTCCCTCACACTCACTCTCTCACTCTCTTATTCTAAATCTCTTCTCTCACCCTCACTCTTTCTCTTACACAAAGAAAGCAAGAAGGCAAGTGCACAAGGTTTGCACACACATGAATAACTTATCTATTCATTCTCATCCTTTTTATACACTCTTTTAGGGTTGGGATTTTCCCATCCCTCTTGGACATCTAGCCCATTTTTTGGGCCGCAATACCATTCATCCCTTATTGAACGCTTTTTCTATGGTGAGAATGAGCTAGAACCTTTGTGATTTTTCCTTGGAAGCCTACTCTAATATTACAAATTGCACAAGATCAAGCTAGCTTGTAGATTTACATGATAAATTGATATAACCTTTGTCATAGGTGGTATGCTTTAGCTCACATTAAAGGCATGGATACTAGGGACCACCGTGTGTTGTTCTTGGAGGAGTTTGTTCAAATCGTTGATGGAACTAGAAGCTTCTTGGTATAAGGTAAGCTCTAGCTATAGTGGCAGTAGGTGATTTTCCTATTGAAGTTCAAGGTATTCATGGGAATCTCATTATGGTATTGATGGTGATCATTCTCTTTGGTGACTCCCTATGGCAAGTCGAAAGGAAAGTACTGGGTTGGAAGTAGAAAAGCTTGAAGATGAGTTGATGGTAGATTACTCCTTGGTACCTTTAGTATCTACAATTAGTGCTAATCTTCTTATCGTGCATCGGACATATTTTAATAGTTTGGGAGATGATCGAGCCCCAAGAAAATGTGAAGTATTGTCTTTCACTTAGGACCCAAATTGTATATAGGTTGTGGTGTAGATATTACATGAGTGCACATGAATACTTAGGTATTACTTAATCAGAAGTTAGCAATTCTAGTTTCTCATAGCAGTATTATTAAATGAAGAGAAGGGAAAAAGTGTTGCTACTAACTGAAAATGCACTTGAAGAAGATTCTGAAAGTATCATTAGTTTGTTGGATAAGTTGTATCATAGTTGAATCTCTTGAGAATAAGTGTCTTTGATAGTTGTAGCTGCTTCAAGTGAGATCGAAGGGAATGATTTCCTCTTCCAATGCTTTTCGATCTTGCTTTATTAGTGGCATTGATGTGATATAGAGAAGGAAATATGCAAGTGACCTAGGGCGACATGTCAAGGAATGCTTCATAGGTATGTCCTCTTGAGAGTTTGGAAATCACACCCACTTGTATGCCTCTTTGTATGGAGTAGTGGGAAAGGGAAATACAAGTAGTCTAGGAGGAGGTGACTGAATCCCATAAGAATAGTGGTGGAGAATTCTACTATCCAACTATTATAAAGCATTGCACTTGACTATCACTTTCATGAAGTTGAAAGTGATATATCATGATACTTTCTACTTTCAGTGCGCATAATTGTCATTGTCAATCTCTTACACAAGATTGTGTTTATGAGTCCAAGCTTCCATCTTGGAACCTAATTCACTTGTGTAACAATTGACTGTCTATGTCATCATGAGTCTTGTCTTCATCTTCCACCTGCCATAGCTGCCATGCACTAGATCCATGTTTTTGACCTACCATTGATGTGCCATGAGTAAGTATGGGGCTCCTATGGGGGGAATAAACAAACGGGCTAGGGGATTAGGGACAAAGCCAGTCTACCAATCCACCAGGCATACCTAATTTGACAACCCTAGGTACAGTGTAGTGATTATGCATGCCTTTTTTTCTTTTCTTTTCTTTTAAATAATACAATAGTCTTGTACCATGAGGCTTTCAATCTTATAAGAGAGATCAGATGGATGGTGAAGATTTAAAAGATTGAGAAGGATTACACATTCAGTAAGGGGTGTTCAATCCTTAAGCCTTAATTCAATGCTATGAGGAACCTATTATTAATGAAGAGTTTGAAGCTTGAGGGATGATTGAATATCTTGGTAGCCATTATGCTTCATGTTGGAATGGTAGAGATCTTGAAGCAGCATGTGTGGTTTGCTCAATGAAATCATCTCGTTGATGTCAAATTTCTCATTGCATTCCCTTGAAGTTTGTTGAGAATCTTATGGATCCATGTCTTCAATATTTCTTGTGTCCATGAGCTCTTCCATAGCTTGCTGACATGCTACTCCTTTGTTGCTACCTTAAGCATATCATTTGGCACTTGTTTGTCTACATTCACTTGATAAAAATTAAGAGCATATGTAGTCAAGCTCAACAAGGATTTTAAAATTTTTGAGAATGATTGTTTGACATTACTTACCAGATCATGTTGTTAACAATAAATTGCTTTTGCTTGCTACCTCCTTGCAAGAAAAAAGTTGCAATACTTATGACCATTACATGAAGGGAGTGAGCCTTGAAGTGGAAGCACAGAGCAGAAGCAAGAGCTATGGTGGGAGAGAGAGAGAGAGAGAGAGAGAGAGAGAGAGAGAGAGAGAGAGGATGTGGAAATTCCAACCGTCACAATGTGTAATCGCCTTCCCTATATTCAAATATCAATGAAAGAATAAAGGATAAAGAGATAGTGATGGGTGCCTGCCACCTACAATGTATAGATGTGTGGGTGACTAATACATGGTGTAGGTATTGCCAATGTAACTAATATACAGGTGTCTAGGCAGAGGTGCATTTACCCCCAACAACCTCCCATGTAAAGGTGAATGTACCTCTAGTGAGGAGAGAATAGAAAAAAGTGAAAAAGTACAAAGATACATAAGTACAATAGGATGAGGAAAGATGCCATCTCATCCAATGCCCATCACCTTCCTAAGAAAGGCAAAACTCTCTATTGAGAGACTTTTAGTGAGTAGATTTGCAAGATTTGGTCAATTGTTGAGATCTTGACAAGCTCAATGGACTTGTCCTCAATGACCACTCGCATTAAGTGGTAACACACCTCAATGCGCTTTGTCTTCCCATGGAAGACTAGATTCTTGGCCAATTGATGAATAGTACCCATAGAATCTAAATGCAAGGTAGGAACCACATCAGTAATGCCAAGGTGACGGCCTAACCAAAGAGCCTCCTTGCAAGCCTCAATGGTTGCAACATACTCGGCCTCTGTAGTAGAGAGTGCCATACATTTTACCACCCTGGACATCCAAGAAATAGCACCCCCCAACAAATATAAAGATATAGCCAGAGATG
Organism: Lygodium microphyllum; assembly: GCF_053477565.2. Taxonomy (NCBI): domain Eukaryota; kingdom Viridiplantae; phylum Streptophyta; class Polypodiopsida; order Schizaeales; family Lygodiaceae; genus Lygodium; species Lygodium microphyllum. The sequence goes on along the minus strand of NC_141152.1, from coordinate 139,811,071 downwards.
GACTTCCTACTATTTGCATGTCTAGAATAATTAGGTTCAATGTATCCCATGAATCGTGCATCTTGGCTACCATAACAAATGCATAAAACTACTATTCCCTTTAGGTACCTCATGATATCCTTAATGGCATCCCAATGCCATTTGCTAGGTGTAGCCACATAGCATGCCACAACTCCCATTGCAAAGGTATATTAAGGTGAGTGGCTATCATGGCATACATCAAACTGCCCACTACAGATGCATAAGGAATCTTGTCCATCTTGGCCTTCTTCTCATCAAACTATGGATAATAAACTTGACTTACCTTCATGTGAGAAGGTAAAGGATAGCTAATAGGTTTAACATCGTGCAAATGAAACTACTCAAGGACCTTTTGGATGTACTCCTTCTGTGACAAGCAAAGGAGTTCCTTAGAGGCATTGCACGTAATGCACATCCCAAGATATGTTAGGCATGTCCCATGTCCTTCATCTTAAAGCTCTTCTTGAGCTAACCTTTCAAGGCATCAATCTCATTATGAGCACTGCCAACAATCAACATATAATCCACATAGAGTGTCAAAATCATAAGGCAGCCCATCACGAGCCTTCTTCATGTATAAACATGGATCCATATCACTATAAAAATATCCTTGTGAATGCATAAAAGCATCAAAATTTTGGTACCATTCCCTAGGTGCCTCCTTAAGGCCATAAAGGCTCTTTCTCAATCTACACACTAGGTGGTCCCTACCTGATTTTGTAAAGCCCTTAGGCTGCTCTATGTAAATCTCATAATGTAGGTCCCCAAGAAAGGCCGTCTTAACATCCATTTGATAAAGATCCAAGTCAAGATAAGTAACCAAATACAATACCAAACATAGGGTAGTTATCTTTAGAATAGAAGAAAAGACTTCATCAAAGTCCACTCCATACTCCTGCTTGAAACCCTTAGCAAATAATTTGGTCTTATAGGTCGTCTTGGAGTGTCTAGGGGTACTTTTCAACTTGTACATGATAGCAGTAATTACCTTAGGCTAAAAATATTGTGGTGAGCTTGCCTAGCTAAGCAATTGTGAACCCACTCTTGAATTGTCATATTCATGATCTCAAAGGCATACCATTTTGGGATGGGATATACAAGGCAATCAATTGATGCTTAATGCCCCTCTTGTTACAAAACTACTCAAAGACTTTAGAGACATACTCAACCCCATTATCTAACCTTAGTCATTTTAGCCTAGATCTAGAGTCATTCTCAATCAAAGTAAGCCAACGGTGAAAGGTATCCAAGACTTCCAATTTATGCTTAATAGGATATACCTAGACCTTACGTGTATAGTCATCAATGAAGGTAACAAAATACTTCATGTCACTTAATAACTTTTAGGGCATGGGACCACATACATCCGAATGAACAAGAGCCAATTGCTCACCCATGCTTGTCATACCATACTTTTTATGTGTATTATGTGTCTGCTTATCATATAAACAATGATCACAAGACTCAAAGCACTAATAATCAAGGGGCAGAAGATATTGCAAACAAGTAAGCATTCTCATTCTTTTCAATGACATATGCCTAAGGTGACGATGCCAAAGAGATACATGTGGATTGCATCGACTACAAAAATATGGTCAACTAACCCGGATACAAGAAAGGGGTAGAGAGTATGAGACTTAGCATCACATGCAATAATAAGATTCCCATGGGTAATCTTCCACGAGGAATCACCAAAAGAAACATCATAACCTACATCATTCAAATTGCTAGTAGAGATAAGGCTCTTCATGAGAGCTAGAAGATGACATATATCATGAAGAGTAAATGTGCTATCTAAACCAAACTATAGCTGGACATCACCAATACCAACTATCTCTAGTGCTAGCTCATTATCCAAACGTAGAGATCTAGTCAAAGTGCAAAAGCACTGGAACCACTCTCTATCAGGGATCACATGAAAGGAAGCCCCTGAATCTATTAGTTGACACTAAGTATACCCTAACAAAGCACCAGTTAAGTTTGAAGTGTTAAGAGAAGAAGCTGCAACTATGAAATCATCATCAGAATTAGTTTGCACAAGATTGATCTCTTCAATCTTAAAATTGGATGTGCTAGAGACAATGCCACAATTATCATTTTTGTCCTTTACTTTACCCTTTCCCTTTTCCTTGTGCATGTCCTCACATATTTTATGGCACTATGGCCAAATATGTCCTTCTTTCCCATAGTAATGACAAGTTAATGAGGACTTATGGCCATGGGAATTACTGCCAAATTGTCCATGTGACTAAGAACAACAAGATTGTTGAGAGTCTCTCCCACGGTAATGACAAGTTAACAAGGACTTATAGCCATGGGACTTACCACAAAATGTCCACATGACGATTGAGAATAAGACTACTGAGAGTCTCTCCCACAATGATCATTATTGCCCCAACCAATATTGCCTCTAATTGTTAAATCATGAGAGGTATGGGAAGCATTGGAATTCTTTCTATTAACCTCTTCATTCAAGAGTGCACGGTCTACATCCTATAACTTTAGTCCATCAGTAAGCATATTTACACACATAGTAGTATGAAAGGCATCTCATAATTCAGGCAATGTAACCAAGAGAAACAAAGGGGGGAGATTATCCTTGAATTCACTCCTCTCTACGATGAAGAAAAATGGCTGAGAATAGAATACTCATTTAGGTGGGTTGATATGGAAGTGCCCTCCTTCATGTGAAGTTCCATGAGTTGCGTCAGCCAATACATCCAAGAAGCAGGGCTTTGCTCTTCATAGACATTGTGAAACTTATCCCACAAGTCCCATGTAGATTGCACATCATCAGAGACAACATTATAGAACACATGCTTAGAGAGGGACAATATGATGGTGGACTTACATAGCTCATCTAATTTTGCCCAATCCTCTACATCAACACATTCAAGCTTGACACCCTCATGTCTCAAAAGGCTTAACCTTTATTTTTTGCACTAAAAACTTCCAAATTTGGGCCTTTCAATAACTATAGTTGGTTCCATCCAACTTGTAAATATTAAAGAAAGCACTGTCATTGGAACCACCAGCCGCCATACTACATTGAGACCAAGTCAATGCACATAAAGGGCGAAATAGGTTGTTGTAATAGCTTGCAAACCAACCCCAAAACCACTATAGGTCAAGCTAAAAACAAGAGGTACTAACAAGTAAGGAGCTTTTCACAAACTCAATGCAAAGAACTGTCAAATGGAGGTGACTCCTCACATAAACAATGAAGTAAACTACAATTATAGCATGTTGAAAATGAAGTACAACATTAAGGAATCAATGCCAAAGAGGGATAGTCATTGATATAAGACAAACTACAACTACCAAGCAATGGACCCAACTGGTAGTGACTGAATATGTGACTGGCACCGAGAATTTTCAAAGAATCAGTGTGTTAGACTAAGTCACATCCCATAGGCATAACCATCATACATAGAGTGGGTCTCACAGGTAAGAGAAGAGACCAACCAAAGGGACAATGGACTAAGCAATGTAACGGAATCTCAATATATAACCAAGCAAGATGAATACATTACTAACAATATCATGATATAGATAGGTGCTAGTCCAAAAGTAATGTCAAATTAGCCCACTAAGCACCAACTATGTACATAAAGCATGACAATATCATATACATGTCACCAAGTCCTACAGTCTTACTGTAAGACCCTCAAGCTCAATTGCATAACCAATTGCTCAATGTAATATCTAAGTGTCAAGTAGCGGTTCCCACTAGAACAAAAGTTGAATGCTAAATGAGAAAACAAGCTCAAAACATCATGTGGAAGGCATCCATACATCTAGGATCCAAGTAACATATATCTAGGAGCATCCAACCCAAAAAACATACGAAGCTCTTATTACTAAAACATCAAATAACTATACATAGCATTGAATGATAGCCAATGTCAAGATTCAAAGCTCCAATCTTAGCTTAAAAGAAATTCGGAACCATGACATAGCATGTGGCATCAAGCATAAGCATTGGTATATCACCCAAGCAGTCGATTGACCAAATGAGCTTCAATCCTGGTTATTACAACAACCAAATCCCTATCAAATTGAGCAAGAACAATGCTCAGATCAGCTCCAAAATGATCTCCAATCAATGGGTAAGTTTCTTGAATGTATGGGCATCAACCAAGCATGAATGGGAACCATTTATGCATTACCACTAAGCAAGAGGCATTAGTGACAAAGGGACTCCCCTGTTTTTATAGACTATATGCTGAATACATAGTCAATGAGCTAAATACCAGCTCTCCAATCTTAGTGCCAAGGGTTAAACCCAATGCCAAGGCTAATGTTGAGCATCCAGGAGGAGTTCTAAGTGCTCAGTGTGAGCAACCCAATGAGGAGGAAATGTGGGAGGAGTGATGCTACCCCAATCAACCCTGGAAACAAGTGCAATTTGGCATGAAGTTGCTATTGCCTTTTTTGCTCATAGTATGGCTTAAAAAAATGATGAATAACCTCTACCAAGCTCCTATATTAGGCCTTCAGAGGTCTTTATGAGTGTTGGAGCAATAGATGATTGATGCAAACCTCAAGAGATGAAGCAATGGTTGCAATGGTGAATCCATACTGTAGGTGCCACAAATGGAAGTTGTGAAGCAATATGAGATAAGATCGAGCTCACAAAGAGGAAATTTTTGATATCCGTTAAAGAGAGTGAGCTACCCTAAAGTGGAAGCATGGAGTGGAAGCAAGAGCTATGGTAGCAGGAGCAAGAGCAAGACAGGGAGAACCACAAGATGTGGGAACTCCAACTATCACAATGTGTGATTGGACTTTTCTTTATTCAAATATCACTAAAGAATAAAAAAGTGATAGTGATGAGCACCTGCCACTTGCAGTGTATAGGTGTATGAGTAACTAATACAAGATGTAGGTACTATCAGTGTAACTAATACATGGGTAGCTAGGCACATGTGCCTTTACCCCTAACATTACATGGATATTAATAGAGTGGTATGCATGGATCTTTTAATGTTTTTTGTTTTTTGTTTTTATTTAAATAAATTTAAATTTTATTGTGTATAAAATTGTAATTTACAAGTGTTTTGGATTATGGTACAAGGTTAGTTCACCAAGATGTGAGTCATTGATAGAAACTAGGATTGCATTGGAGTGCATCACATATGTCAAGAATGTTGAGATGACAAGCTCAACACATGCGAATATTGATGATGGACCGTCTGGTTAGATGGGTCCACACGTCTACACTTAGCACGTCGGTGGTCATTATGACTCTCACATGGCCACTGACTCATTACTTATTATATTCAGGTTGTTACACCTATTTACAGCTGGCATAGTTATAGCGCCAGTCGACTAGTGTAGTCGGTTATGCATTGTTTGACTTAGTAGGCCACTTTCATTTTATGTTGTATCTTATCTATACTTTGTGTACATAGTAAAAGAGTGTGGAAGAAGAAGAAGAAATCATCGAGAAAACGTTTTGGCTTCCATCTCTCTTCTTGTCTCTTGAGTGAGCTTCTCCTTGTGCATTCTGTGTGTGTTCGGCGTAGCATCTTGAGCAACTCCCCCCACCACGCGATTCTTGACATGGTATCAGAGCCGCACCATTGAGAGAGGCTGATTTCGAAGGTTGAAGAAAGGAGAAGAAGCAAGGTTCGAGCAAGCAAGCCACGGGTAAGAAGCTCTCCCATCCTTCCACTCTTTCTCTTGGATAGTGCCTGTGGAGGCACCGGAAGCAGGGCAGAGCAAAAATATCAGATTGCAGTGAGATTTGGTGTGCGCGAAGAGCGTTGTATCTTCTGCAGATAAGCCCTTTAAGGCTTTCCCGCAATTATTTTGGGCATTTGAGGCCGTTTCAGGGCCCGTTTTAGAGCTGAAAGGTTGCGGACAACAGTTTCAGGGTACGCTGTGACTTTGACTGTATTGACCAAAAGTGGGTGCGCAGGTTACAGATTTCAGATCTGTAAGTTCAAAGGTGCTTACCAGTGAGTAAACACAAGGTTTATTTGCAAACTGCAGATTGCATGTATTGTTGAGCAAACAGTGAAAAAGGCTATCTGGTGTATTGCTGTGCACTACAGGTCGAGGGTTGCAGAAGATTTGCTTGATGTTTGGTATTAGTTTTGTGATAATGGTAGAGAATAGTGGAAGCCCCATCATTGAGAAGCTCGACAAGAACAATTACCCATCATGGAAGTTTCGTGTCACGAACTTCCTTATTGGAAAAGGCCTCTACGAGTTCGTTTCAGGTGAAGAAAAGGAGCTGGAGGTGAGTGATCCTCCAACTGCAGAAGAGACAAAGGCATGAAAGGAATGGAATGCAAAAGACAGGAAGGTCATGTATTGGTTGTCTGCAGTAATTGACAATAATATGCTGGGACACATTAGAAATGCAGAGAATGCATATGCAGCTTGGACCATACTTGAAAGTATGTTTTCTGTAAATACAAAGGCACGAAAGATTCAACTCAAGCAAGAGTTGAATACATTGAAGAAAGGGAAGATGTCTATTAATGAGTATGCATTGAAGGTAAGGAGCATTGCAGATGCATTGGCAGCGATTGATACAATGCCCGATGATGATGATTTGGTGTCGTCTACCTTGGGTGGACTTAATAATGAAAAGGCTTGGAAGTCCTTTGTAACTTTCGTATATGTTAGAAAGCCATTTCCAGATTTCGATGAGTTGGTCTCCCTTATGATCACTGAAGAGATCAACATGCAGAGTGAGACATCTGAAAGAAGTGGTGAACAGGTCCAAGCTTTCTACTCCAGTTCAGGAAGGGGACGTGGCAGGTTCTCTTCAAGAGGCCGTGGTACAGTAGGTGGTAGTGACAACCAGCAAAATAGATTGAATCAGCAATTTGGCGATATGCAGGTTTCAGGAGGTCGTGGTAACTTTAGAGGCAGGGGGAGCTTTAGAGGAAGAGGTGGATGGCAAAATAGAGGTTCTAACAACTTTGGTATTGTGTGCCACTACTGTGGCAAAATAGGTCATATTGCAGCCCAATGTTATGCTAAGAAAGATGATATCCGCAGTGGTAAGTTGCAGCAAGGAAACTATGCATTGTCTTCACGACAGAATGAAGACAAAAATGAATGTTTGTTCGTTATGCAGCATATGTTGAATGCTGTTACAGAAAAAGGAACACATGAAGATGTTTGGTATGTTTATTCAGGTGCATCCAATCATATGACTAGCCATGTAGAATGGTTTGGAGAGATGCAGGATTTGCAGAATGCAGGTTATGTGCAGACGGGTGATGACTCATGCCACCCAATTTCACACATTGGAAAAGTTTCCTTGTCCTTACATGATGGCAAGACAAAGAGTCTTTCAGATGTATTACATGTGCCATCTATTACAAAGAACTTGGTGTCAGTCAGTCAAATGGTAGAGCAAGGGCTGCAAGTCAGATTTAATGCAAAGGGCTGCTTTGTAGAAGACTTCAATGACAAGTGCAGGTTGGTAGCAAAGGGAAGTAGAGTTGGACGTATGTTTACTCTGGATGCTGGAATTCCTACTATGAATGCTGCTATGTATGCCAAAGGAAAAGGTGTTGTTGCAGACATTGAAATTTGGCACAAACGCATTGGACATGCAAATGTACAAAGGTTGAAATTAATGCAGTCCAAAGGGTTGGTTACAGTTTTGCCTACATTTAAAGTTGCAGAATTTCATAAGGTATGCGAAGCATGTCAGTTTGGTAAGCAGGCAAGACAACCCTTTTCACATGACAGAGATGTAAGCAGAAATATCCTTGATGTTGTGTATACAGACATTTGGGGGCCTGCACAAAATGTATCTCTTGGAGGCAGTTCATACTTTGTCACATTCATTGATGATTGTTCTAGAAAGCTGTGGGTATATTTTATGAAGGAAAAGAGTGAAGCGTTTGAGCACTTTAGAACTTTCAAGGCTGTAGTTGAAAGAGAAACAGGCTTGAAAGTAAAGTGCTTGAGGTCAGATGGAGGGGGAGAGTACCTCTCAAATGAGTTCAGTGATTTTCTGAGGTCTCGTGGGATAAAGAGACATCTCACATGCAGGTATACCCCACAGTAAAATGGGGTTGCAGAAAGGAAAAAAAGGCATATTGCAGAAGTTGCACGTGCCTTGATGGCTGAAAAGAATATGCCTAAGTATTTTTGGTCTGAGGCTGTTCATACTGCTGTTTATATTATGAACAGAACTCCCACAGCTGCAGTTCATGGTATGACCCCCGAAGAATGTTTTACAGGTAAGAAGCCTGATGTTTCACACTTGAAAGTGTTTGGCTGCATTGCGTATGTTCATGTGCCAGATGAGTTGCGGAAGAACCTGGATCCAAAGGCTGAAAAGTGTGTCTTTATTGGATACTCTTTAGAGCAAAAAGGGTATCGTTGTTATAATCCTGCCACGTGTAAGTTCAGAGTGAGCAGGGATGCCATCTTTGATGAAATGAGCAGTTGGTATGCATCTAGTGGTGATGCATTGGATGATGATGATGATCATGACACTCATGTGTAGGCTGAAAAGCAAGAATCACAGACTCTTAGTGGACCAGAGAAATCATTTGGTAGTCCTTGGTCTGGGAGACTAAGAAGTACCTCTACATCTTCGGGTGCATCTAGTAGCACTACAGGTAAAGACAAAGGAAAGAATAAAGTGTTAGAAGGCATTGATGCAGTTCTTGATGGAGACTCCAGTGGCTCAGAGAGCTTGGATGATGAGCTTGGCATTCCTTCAGTGAGGACTCTAGGTGTGCATAGAGCACACGTTAATGCAAAGACTCCATTGACTGATCCAGTGGTACACAGGTCTAGCAGGGTGAGATACCCTGTTAAAAGATTTGATTTTGAAGGTTATGCAGCTCACCATTATGCTTATATGGTGAAACTAGTTGAGGATGTTGAGCCCACATGTTTTAAGGAGGCTGTTGGTCATGCTCATTGGGATGCAGCAATGGATGAGGAGATGGATGCATTAGAGGCCAATAAGACTTGGGATCTAGTATCATTGCTGAAGGGAAAGAAAGCTATTGGATGTAAGTGGGTTTATAAGATTAAGCACAATGCAGATGGTTCTATTAGTAGGTACAAAGCTAGGCTGGTTACAAAAGGCTATGCCCAAACATATGGCATAGATTATGATGAAACCTTCAGTCCAGTTGCTGGGATGGCAACTGTCAGATGTGTGATTGCTTTGCCAGCAGCCAAAGGTTGGAAATTGTAGCAAATGGATGTAAAGAATGCCTTCTTGCATGGTGATTTGCAGGAAGAAGTGTATATGGATCAGCTAGCAGGTTATGAAGATTTAGAGCATCCCACGTATGTGTGCAGGTTGAAGAAGGCACTCTATGGGCTCAAGCAAGCACCTAGAGCATGGTCTGACAAGATGAGAGAGTATCTTGTCAATATTGGCTTTTATGTTTCTGATGCTGATCACTCACTTTATGTGAGAAAGGGAGATGTAGGTTTGGTCATTATAGTCATATATGTGGATGACTTGATTATTACAGGTGATAGTGATAGTGGGATTGCTGAAGTCAAGGATTCTTTGAAGAAGAAGTTTGAGATGAAGGATTTAGGTGAGCTAAGATACTTCCTTGGCATTGAGGTGATCAGATGTAATGATGGTATATGGCTATCCCAAAGACAGTATGGCTTGGATATGTTGTCCAAGTATGGTATGACATCATGCAAACCACTTTCAGTCCCATTGGAGCAGAATGTAAAGTTGAGTGCTGATCTTGGGGATGAGGTAGAAGACCCTACTATGTTCAGGAGGATAGTGGGGAGTTGATCTACATGACCATTACAAGGCCAGACTTGAGCTACGCTATTGGTCTTGTGAGTTAGTTTATGCAAGTACCTAGAAAGACACACTTGGATGCAGTTAGACGCATATTGAGATATGTGAAGTCCACATTACATTATGGACTTTTCTATGAGGGAGGTACAGATGTACAGGTGTTTGGATACACAGATGCAGATTGGGCCGGTAGTATGTTTGATAGAAGATCTACCAGCGGATACATGTTCTCTCTTGGTAGTGCAGCAGTTGCTTGGAGTAGCAAAAAGCAATCTACAGTTGCTTTGTCGAGTACAAAGGTTGAGTATAGAGGTGCTGTTGTTGCAGCATGTGAGGTAGTATGGCTGCAAAGGTTATTGGCTGATTTTGATGTGTAGGTGGAAGGTCCAGTTTCCATTTATTGTGACAACATGAGCAGTATACAGTTGGCTAGGAACCCTGTGTTCCATGCTAGGACAAAACATATTGAGGTACACTACCACTTTGTGAGAGAGAAGGTACTAGCAGGTGAGATTGACTTGGTGTATGTTAGCACATAGGATCAGATAGCTGACATCTTCAGAAAGCATTGGGTACAGAGAAGCTTCAAAAGTTTCGAAGCTTACTTAGAGTTGCAGAGATACAGTTGAGCTTGAGGGGGAGTGTTGAGATGACAAGCTCAACACATGCGGACATTGATGATGGACCGCCTAGTTAGACGGGTCCACACGTCTACACTTAGCACGTCGGTGGTCATTATGACTCTCACATAGCCACTGACTCATTACTTATTATATTCAGGTTGTTACACCTATTTACAGCTCGCATAGTTATAGCGCCAGTCGACTAGTGTAGTCGGTTATGCATTGTTTGACTTAGTAGGCCACTTTCATTTTATGTTGTATCTTATCTATACTTTGTGTACATAGTAAATGAGTGTGGAAGAAGAAGAAGAAATCAGCAAGAAAACGTTTTGGTCTCCATCTCTCTTCTTGTCTCTTGAGTGAGCTTCTCCTTGTGCATTCTGTGTGTGTTCGGCGTAGCATCTTGAGCAACTCCCCCCACCACGTGATTCTTGACAAAGAAGTTGTGGAAATTGTGTAAATAGGATTAGATATGCTACAATATCAAGTACCACACCTCCTTGCTTTAATCTGCTCATAACATGGAGCTCTTCTTTTGTGAGAATTTTGTCAATGCAATGGAAGGTCTAAGACCAATCTAGCTAGTGTGACTCCTTGTACAATGGCAAGTATTCAGAGGGAAGTTAGGGCTATGTATGTTGGGTCAATTTAGAATTCCCATGTGGCTATTTTTCCTCTAAATTAGTCATGAGCTAACTTCCAATTTAAGCTACTATTGAGGCTCTCATAGTGTACCATATGTGCTCGAATGAGCTTCCACCCTTTCCTTTATGTTCTAATGCTGGTAATTCCTCAATGTTTTGGGCCCACAAGGCATTACAGAATGTAGGGACCAAATGGTGATCCTCTGCTTCCTCATAAGGGATAAATCTTAAAAGGTTATCTAGGTGGTCACTATATTGCTTGTAAAGGTGAGCTCAACTGCCAAGACCCATAGACTGCTTATTGTCTAAGTGTTTCAAGGGAATACCTATGGCTATCTCTCATCTACCCGATGCACCTTCGATCATATCGAGGTGTAGTGAGCTTACCTTGATTCCCAAATGAGTTGCCTCCTCCCTCAAGCACACTGATAGCTCCATGATTTGTGATGCGAGTGTAAGAAACCTCAAGCCTCCATCTCCAAGCTCCATCCTCCATAGTTTCACATGAGACAAGAGAAGAGAAAAAGAGAGGAAATGATGGAGAGCTTCTTCTCCTTGATTTCTCACCCTCACATACTCACTTTCTCACACTCTCACACTCCCTCTCTCAAGCACGCACAAGCAAGCAAGAAGGAGAGAAGAAGATGAGTCCACTTTGCCACACACCAAAGAATGAGCTCCTAATTCACTTTTCAACTTTATATACAAAACCCTAAATCTCTTTTGGGTAGTCATCCCCTTATCCCCTTTTCTACATGGCTAGCCATGCCCTCTTTCCCATTGTCCTCCTATCTTCCTAGCTTCCTTCCCATCACCCATCTACCTTTACAATTTGCACAAGAGGGAGCCTAGTGCTCTTTTACAAAAAGTTTTAGGGGTAGCCCACATTTAAAAGTGTGTTTTCCTCTTTTAGCTCCGAACTTGCACTTTTTCCCCTTTTCCACTTTCTTCTTGTGCTGAGGTTAACATTATCCCCCTCCTAGCCTAGTGCCAGTCCCATGGAACTGATATAGTAGCTGGAAGATGGGATGGGTGTAGCCATATGGATTTTTTTAGTTTGTATACAAGCCCTTGTTGTGGGGGATGGTGTTGGATGGATCAACCCTTGAAATTGAATATGGTGTTGGGCCTAGTCCTTCATTGATGGTGATGATGGGTGGATCGGTCCTTGAAATCAAAGATTGTGTTGGATGGATCCCTCCTTAGAGAGAGGTGGAGGGATGGATCTGTCTTTGAAATTGACAATGGTTTTGGACGGATCCATTTTCTCACCCTCCGCGGTTGCTACGACACGATCTTAACCAGATTATTGTCAAGTTTTCTAATCCCTTCATCTATGTCTGTTTAGAATTTATAGCTTGCACAGGAGGGAGCTTGGCACTCTTATAAAATGAATTACATTGCATTTCACACTTTCCTTACGAGAGCCTTGGGAGGTGCCCCTTCACCCTTGAGAGAGCCTTGCTAGAATATTCAATGCTTTCCTTCATCCTAGAGAGAGTATCCTTCATCCTTGAAAGGACCTCCCTTATCCTTGAGAGGACTCCCTCATCCTTGAGAGGATCTCGCTAGAGTGGTTGGAGCTTCCCCACATTGTTTATGAGGTTCAACCATCTCTTGCACTATTCTGAATGAGATTCTTCATTCAATTTTTTATTGGGGCTTCCTTGGTCTCCCTTTGCTTCATTTGGTTGCATGGTAACATGTGCAATAGGGTAGTAGTGTAAGTTGATGATGATGTGGTTGCATGGCGATTGATATTTGGAAGAAACAGATTAACCTGTTGAAATGGTGGGGGCCAAGAGTGTATTGCATGGATGATGAGGCCTTCAAAGTTGGTGGGTTGTAGCATTTGTATTTACCTAAAAAGAATAGAGGGTGTACTACACGGGGGTGTGTCTACCTTACTGTGTGGTGCATTATGCTCGTGCTAGTGAAACTAGGAGTTGGGTTGAACCACAGGCATGAACCACATGCAAGCCTGGGTGGTGTCCCACACTTGAGGATCCAATTCGTGCATCGTGGTTTAGGGAGACATGTCTAACCATAGGTGATTGTGATGTCCCTTGGGATGTCCTTCCCTTGATGTGCCCTAAGCGTGATGTGGGGAATCAAAATGGGCTAGGCAGTTGGTTAGCTGACTGAAGCCACGGGACATGCCTAACAACTTGAGAACCCCTAGGTGCAATGACTGACATGTGGATCTAATCACTTTTTCTCTTTTCATTTTTATTATCTTGTTTCTTTTTTATATTTTTTCTCCTTTTTTTTGGCTGAAAATTACATAGTCCTGACAAGAGCTAATCTTCGTCATCCATGTCGGGAGAGGATGGAGTTAGAGGCTTACAAGATTTACTAAGGAATTACTAGCTTTGCAAGTACCCTCTTAGGTTCAAGCGCACTTGGAGAGTGGTGCTGGAAAGAAATGGATGATTGTAGTGTGTGAAGCAGCTATCATTCATATCTTCCAGGAGGGCTAAGCAAAACAAAGAAAGTAGAGCTGCTCACATCATCAATCTTGCCATGGCGCAACTATTAATTCCATTGGGATAAAAAAAGAGGGGTGGAATTCCTAACTAGTCTAAGATAATTATAGGTAGTGATGAAGGTGGGATCAGGAAAAGAGGAGAATTCATCGATGAAGCGGACTATAGAATTATATAGGTCCTCTGGCATTAAAATGAGGGCCTCTTCAGGTTTAGTAGCATTGGCATTGTAGATCCATGGGAAGTTGTACTAATCATGGATGGTTGGGTTAAAATCCACTCCTACCCTTCTTGGATATGGCATGAAGGTTGGATTATTTCACTCAAAGGGTAGGGTGTTACAAAAAGCCATCCAGGCATCCATGTTCATGTCAAAAATGCGCCTCCTTCATGTGGGTTGGCATTCATAGCCCTTCACAGCCCTCGGCACTTCAAAAAATTATATTGCCAAAAATCTACGTCCTCGGTCCCCCATAGGGTGGAATTCTTCTCTCTGTGCGAGGTCCATTTGTCTCCTAGTAGCCAGCTTCCCACATTAATGACCTCTTTCACAAACTTAAGCACTATTTTGCACAAGTTGGCGGGGAATCTGAAACTAAGGTCAAAGGGCCTTCTAACAGTCTCTTGTTGCTCCCATATCACAAGATTGGCATTGAAGCTTGTTGGGCTGTCGTCTTGGCTTGGTGGGATGGGTGTAGTCGGCACCACTGCTAGCTTGGCATTCAATTTGCACCTTGCTTGCTCCACTATTCATTGCCTCTTCCTTTCAAGCTTTGCTTTTCTTTCAGCAGAGGTGTCTACCTACTCTGTGCTATTCTTCTAGGCGTGGGGAAGGAGGCCGTGGGACAAGTTTTTCTTCTTGTGAGGTCCCATGCCAAAGCTTGTGCTAGCCCCTTCTCCTAGCTAGTCTTCTTGTTGTGGCCCCTTAGTGAACCCTAGTGCATCGACTTCTTGTGGGGTCAAGCTTGCTTGTAATACATAGCTTCATTGCTCCCCAAAAGGCCAAGGCTAACACCCATAGCTTGTGCTAGCATCTATAGGCCTGCTCTCAGGGCCCTATGCGTGCAATCCCTAGCTTTCTCTTTATGGAGTCAATGGCATCCCCTTCCTCTGTTTGAATGACATCCATTAGTGTGCTCAGAAAGGCACATTGCTGGGCTTCAAAACTCACTTGGGCGGCCTTTGCTCTACTCTCACCTAGCACTTTGTCCTTTTCCACCTGAGCTAGATAGTGCGCCAAAGCTTTGACTTTTCTCTCATTAGGGTTTACCCAGTCCTTTGCTCTCTTCTCCATTTCCTCAAGGCTTTCTCCTTGCCTTTGAGCCAATATCATTGATCTTTGCTCTTGATCTTTGATTTCTCTTTTTAGCATGTGTTGCCCCTCCTGCTTCGAGGTTGCCTCTTGCTTCAATTTCTTAGCCTCCTCTTGGTATCCACATGCCCTTTCTTCCCTCACCACCTCTAACTCTTCTACGGATTTATGGACCTTTTCCATCTCCCCTTGTAGGTCTTCATGGAGCCTCACGAGCTCTTCATTATGGCATCATAGGCTTACTAGGGCTCGAGTCTCCTCATTCATCCTTTCCTGCCACTCGATTTCTGCTTCGTCCTTGGCTCGTAGATGCTCCTTCAACTCACTTATCTCCTTTTGGCACATGGCCACTTGACAAGTTTTCTCTAATTGTGATGCATCCATGGCCTCTTTTTCTACCTCTAGTGCTTCTCCAACTCCTTCTTCACCCTGTCCATGGATGCATCACAATTCCTTTGCTATCTCTAGTTGTGAGAGGAGCTCCTTCATGTATTCGTCATAATCTATAGGTGGAAACTTTGTCGTGGGCATGGAGGTTGTGGAGGTTTCCCTCTTTTCCTTCTTGGGATCCTACCTAGACTCAGCATCTGCTATTGTCGGTCTTCTAGTTCCTATTATGGGGGTACTCTCCCCCGTTCCTTGGGCCATTTCCTTATTAACAAAGTACTATACCTAAGACATGAGTTTAGTAGCATCGACTTTGGCTGTGGAGCTTAGTGCGGATATGATTGTGGGAGTGGCAAATACTATGAGGGTAGAAGTGGGATCGATAGGGACCTTGCCCTTGCCTTCCTTAATTGTAGTTGGCATGATTTCTGATGCTTGTGTGCTTGAGCTTGGGCCCTCATCTCTAGACGGGCTCATGGCACCCAACTCATCCTGCTTGCATAGTTGCTCTATAGATAGGTGTGTTGCTAGAGCCATGTCTTTGTCTTCCTTCCTTTTCAACTCCTTTTCTTTTTTCTTCCTCTCTTCCCCTTCCTTCTTAGAATCTCTTTTGACTTTTTGTAATTCTATTTTTCTTTTTCATGCTTTCCTCCTTGGCCTTCTCTTGTGAGTCCTTTTGTTTTCTTTTTTTGGGTTTTCGTTGGCTACTTTGCATTTCTAGTCTTCCTCCTCATCCTCGCTCACCGTCCTTTCACTAGAGTGTGACTGTTGTTCATGGTGAGGAGGTGACCTCTCTAGCATTTCTCCAACTCCTTCTTCTTCACCTTGTTCTTCGCCCAGTGCTTCCCTTATTATGGTTGTCAAGACCCCACCGAAGACAATGGTAGAGGCCTTTGAGGATGACACTTTTCTTTTTGCCTTGGTGGTAGGGGACTCTCCTTTTGCTTGTCTCCCTACTGTTGCCGGTGCTTTTGTTGAAGACTCAATGGTCTTTTGTGCAAAGCCATTTAGGTTCACTTCTTCAAAGGATCTTGCTGCAATGCTCTCTAGCATAGGCCCATTGATTCAACTCATTATTGAGTTGTACCTATGGCTAGAGAACAATGCGTACATCATTTTGGCATGGAGCTGGATCTCGGAGTCAAGGATGTCTGTCAAGATGATGCCAGTGGATCATTATCTTGTCCATTCCTAGCATGGCATACACATCTCTCTTTGGTTGCCTTTCCACCTTATTGGCTAGACCTAATGCTTTTTCCACCAACTTTAGAGTCAACTAGATCTGGACTCGGTGGTTTTCTTCTTCTTCTCGCATGGTGACAGTGCTGTGGTTCCTACCAAAGGTTCAGAGGAATTCTGCACACTTCTCATAGTCAACAGCTTGGCCAATTGCCTCCATGTGCTTTTGCAAATGACATTGTTTGACAATCTGCTTCATTGTTTTTTCGTTCATGGCAACATCCTCCAAGTTCAAGACATGCTTGAACTTGAACTGGTTAAAGGCCCTTGTTTCCATGGAAAGGCCATATTTTTCCTGCTCTCCTTTTAAAAATGGCAACTTGCTAGCTTTTTCTTGGCTTGCCATGCTGGGTACCTGTCATGAAGCCATGTTCACCATGTGTTTTTCACAATAATTATTTGCAGAGAAAAAAATCACATGCTTGTGCAATTGAAATGCTAAATTATAGGATTAAACTTCTCCCTCAAGCAGTCCATATATCCCAAATTTTATGACCCTTTTTCTTAATCGTGAATTGGTTTTGATTTGTTTCCATTTGCTTTTGAGTTTCATTCTTATTTCCACCTTACCCCCTCCCCCTATAGAAAGAAGAACAATTCTTCCGAGGATTATGGTTAAGGGGTTAGGTGCGTTTGGCGCATGGTTATTGTGTTTACTTTTGCATGAGCCAATGATAAAAATTTGGGTTGTATTCCAATTGAGCATAGTGGTCCATGTCGCAGGGTCTAACACCTACTTGTGTGATGTAGGTGAGGACATCGAGAGAAGGAAATCCTCGGAGTTGACTCTGCTAGCAATATGGAGCTCCTCTTCTATGAGAATTCAATCTAAATAGGGATTCCCTCGGATGTGGTTCTCAAGGGGTTGATTACGAATAGTGGTCAAAACCCTATAGGAAGTTGGAGCTACATATGTCGGGTCATACTTTGCGGTTTTGATTGTGTATCTTTGTTCAACGTTTGCCATGACTTAGCATCCTTCTAGTTTCCATTAAAGTTGAAGAGCATACTATTTGCGTAAGAAAGAGGAGTCATTGGTAGTGAGTTGCTTCAACTTTTTGATTTCCTAGTCCATGACAAGGACTTTGCTCTTGACATAAGATGTGATCAGGCATTGTTTGTGTGCTTATTCAATGGAAAGCTCAGTGAGGTTGCTTGGAAAGTTTTGATGAATATGAATTCAGATTCCTCCCATGAGCAAGGTAGCGTGTGCACTTTTGTTGCTAAAGGCTCATCCAAAAGACCTAGGTCTAGTCGATCGTAACTTTTAGCAAGCATGGTAAACATCTCATCCAAGCATCTAAGGCAAGCAACCAAGTCATTGCATGTATTCTCAGCTAAGTTTGTGGCCATGGCTAGAATTGATATCCTTTGGCAAGAGGGTATAAGACCGGTAGGTGGCTTAGGTTATGTTGGGTTGCTGGATAGATTCATAGATGTTGGGTGCACCTCTAGTTGCCGTTGTGGCTGCAGTTGTGGCTACGGTTGTGGCCTTGGTGCACTAGGCATGGCTAATGTGGTGGGTAGCTTGCTACTAGATGCTTGGGCGGTGGTTGGGGTATTAGCAGGGAAAGGTTGAGGCAGTTTAGAAGTGGTGAGCTGCGGTTTGGGCTGATAAACTTGTTGAGTCTCGATGGGTTTAGATTTTGGAAGGGTAATGGGCCCTGGAGCCAGAGGCTTTAGTGATGCTGATGCATGATTCGTCGTGATGCTTCATGTGGTCAAGTTTGAGGGTGGCGTTTGAGTAGTGTCATTGGTCATCTTGGCTTTAGGTAGCCACATCTAGGTACTACCCTCATAATAGCCTTGCACTTGCAACAAGCTCTTGGGAACCCATCATGGTTTGATCATTTTGTTGAGTTATCGAGCTCCACTCGTGATATGCCAGGGTGACCATTGTGCATTTATGTCACCGATGTGTCAGTTGCAGATGCGGTTGGTACACCGCCCATGAATAATAGCTAGACGACAGCTATCCTTATCTACTCTAGTTCGTGGCTCAGTTAGTATGCCACCTTAGTTAGTTGTCTTTGGTTTGAGATCCATATATAGGGTTCTTCTATTTCTTTCTATTAGAGTTCTTTTGGCTTACACAACTAAGAAGAGAAAAACTGTTTTCAGCCTCCACCCTTGTGTGTATTCCCCCATTGTGCAAGCAAGAAAGCTACAAGTGAGACTCCTTCCTTCTCTCCCAAAATCTTGACATGGTATCAGAGCCTTGTTCGTGGTAAGGAGCTCAAGAAAGCAAGCCAAGCTTGTGGTGTTCTGGTAAGAGGAGCAGTGTTGCTTTCATTTTCTGTTTTGGGAGCAGATCTCTACAGGTAGCACAGGTGGAAATTGCACGAGTGCATTGTCTCAGGTTGAGACGCCCTTCGCGGTGAAGCAAGAGGGTAGTATATGCTGCGGGAGATGGCTTTAGCCCTTGGCGACCCTGTTTTTTTGATTTGAGGCCATTTCGGGGCCTGTTTTGGAGGCGGAAGTTTTCTGCACGCACTCAGGAAAAGGCCCAGTTTTATGCTATGCGACCACTGTTCTACAGCTTGGTGAAAAGTTACTGTAGAAATTGCATCGTATGCTTGTGTGCAGAGACATTGGGAGTTACAGAATAATCCTTGTTGCCTGTTGATGCAAAATCGTCACTAGGAAGTGACTGTGTGGTCAAATACCACTTTCGTCAGTTTTGCAGATTAGCCCTTGTGAGGGTGAAGCTGTGTTCTTTGTAGTGACAGACCTTTTTGCAGTGTTCTATAATGGCATCTGATTCTCTTTCACAGATTGTCACTGAAAAGCTTGACAAGAACAACTTCCAAGCATGGAAGTTTAGAATGACGAATTTCCTTATGGGAAAAGGATATTGGGAATTTGTTGCAGGAAATGAAGAAGAACCAGTTCTTCTTGATGTTCCCAATCAACAGCAAATGCAGGCATTCAAAGCATAGCATGAGAGAGCCAAGAAAGTTATGTACTGGCTGTCTATCAGCATTTCAGACTCTATGATTGTGCATATTCAAGATGCAAGTACGCCAAAGGAGGCATGGGATACTTTGTCAAAAATGTATAGCACAAATACGCAAGCCAGGAAAATGCAGCTCAAGCAAGAGTTGCATAATGTGCAAAGAGAAAGTATGAGCATCAATGACTACCACATGAAGGTGAAGAAGATTGCAGATGCACTTGCTTCCATAGGGTCGCCAGTGGACGATGATGATTTAGTTTCTGTGACCTTGAATGGTCTAGGAAAGGATTATGCACAGTTTCGGACATCCATTTCAGTTCATGAAAGATTTCCTGATTTTGAGGATTTGATTGCTCTTCTAATTTCTGAGGAGCAAAGAAATGGTGGTGCATCTTCTTCAGGAGGAACTTCAAAAGAAACTGTCTTCTACTCAAATGCTGGAAGAGGTAGAGGCAGAGGTAGAGGAGGCCGATTTGGAGGCCGTGGTAGAAATCAGAATATGCAGCAGACTCAAGAAAATCAGTCCTATGGAGGAGGATGTGGTAACTCTAGAGGCAGGGGGAGCCAAAGAGGTCGTGGTGGATGGCAAAGAGACCAAAATGCAAACAGTAATGTTGAATGCTACTACTGTGGTAAAATGGGTCATATGGCTAAAGACTGCTATAAAAAGCAGAATGACATCATGAATGGAAAACTGCAACAAGGAAATTATGCATCTTCTAGTAGACAGGGTGATGACAGAAATGAGCATTTGTTTATGGTGTAGCACATGAACAATTCTGTGACAAGTGCAAAAGAAAGCAACGATGTGTGGTATGTTGACTCAGGTGCATCAAACCACATGACAGGTCATGCAGAATGGATGGAGGATGCAACGAAAATGGAAAAACCAGGATTTGTGGAGACTGGTGATGATACTGCACATCCTATTGTGCAGATTGGAAAAATTCCTTTGTCTATGCAAGATGGAAAAAAGAAATACCTGTTCGATGTATTTCATGTCCCGAATATCACCAAGAATCTGGTTTCTGTTGGTCAAATGGTTGAGCAGGGCTTGCAGGTCAGATTTAATCCTCATGGATGCTTTGTTGAGGATATGAAAAATAAAGGTCGCTTGATAGCAAAAGGAAAGAAGAAGGGCAGAATGTTTACGTTGGATGCAGACATGTCTAAATTGAGTGCAACAATGTTTGCACATGGGACCGGTGTGGTTGCAGATATTGATATCTGGCATAAACGCATTGGTCATGTTAATGTACAGTGACTTAAATCAATGCAGGCCCAAAATATTGTTGTAGGATTGCCTAAATTCAAGGTTGCAGAAATGCATAAGGTATGTGAAGCCTGTCAGTTTGGAAAACAGGCAAGGAAACCATTTCCTAGACATGTTCAAGAGAGTAAGAAGCCATTGGAATTAATCCACTTTGATGTGTGGACTACTAAAGCTGCATCTCTTGGAGGCTGTCATTATTTTGTCACTTTTATTGATGACTATAGCAGAAAAGTTTGGGTGTATTTTATGAAGAAGAAAAGTGAAGTGTTTGGGCATTTCAAAACTCTTAAAGCTATGGTTGAAAAAGAAACAGGTCTGCAAATAAAATGCCTAAGGTCAGATGGAGGGGGAGAGTACCTCTCAAATGAGTTTGCAAGGTTCTTGCAAGAGCATGGCATAAAGCAGCAATATTCATGTAGTCATACCCCACAACAAAATGGAATTGCAGAAAGAAAAAACAGGCATATTGGAGAGGTATCTCGTGCCATGCTCAACGAAAAAGACTTGCCAGATTTTTACTGGGCTGAAGCAGTTGCTACAGCAGTCTACATAATGAACAAGACTCCCATTGCAGCAATACATGGGATGACTCCAGAGGAGAGGTATACTGGTAGGAAACCAGATATTTCTCATTTGAAAATTTTTGGTTGCATTGCCTATGTACATGTGCCAGATGAGTTGAGATCCAAGTTGGATCCAAAAGCTGAGAAGTGCATCTTTATTGGTTACTCTCTGTAGAGCAGAAAGGGTATAGATGCTATAACCCTTCTACTCGTAAGTTTACAGTGAGCAGAGATGTTGTTTTTGATGAGATGAATAGCTGGTATAAACCAGTAAATGTGATTGATGATGTAGATGCACAAAATGGTAATGCTGCACAGAATTCACAGCAGCAGTCACAAAATATTAGTGGACCTGGAGCGTCCTCTAGCAGTGGTTCACATTCTTCACCATGGACAGGGAGATTGAGATCAAGAGAATCTTCTCAAAGCAATGCAGATAGTGGTATGCAGGTATCACAAAAAGGAAAAGAGAAGATAGATCAGCCCATGTTTGATGTGAATGCAGGTCACTCTTATGTGGATGGTGAATCCAATGGCTCAGAACAGAGCATTGATGATGATTTGGGTATTCTTTCTATTGTTACACCTGGAGTAAGGAAGACTAGGGATGTTTTGAGAGCACCTGGGAGTGAACCTATTTTTCACAGGTCTACGAGAGCTAGGTATCCTGTGGATAGGCTAAAATATGATAGATTTACAGCCATTCACTATGCATATATGGTCAAAGTGATACAGGAACCAGAACCCACTTCTTTTGAGCAAGCCATGGGAAAAGAAAAATGGGAGAAATCCATGGATGAAGAAATGGATGCCTTGGAAGCAAATGCTACATGGGAGTTAGTACCTTTGCCTAAAGGTAAGAATGCAATTGGCTGTAAGTGGGTTTATAAGGTGAAGCACAATGCAGATGGTTCTGTGAATAGATACAAGGCAAGATTAGTAGTCAAGGGGTATGCACAAACATATGGGATTGACTATGAAGAAACATTCAGTGCGGTTGCAAGGATGGCAACCGTAAGAGTAGTCATTGCTATGGCTACATCAAAGGGATGGTCTTTACATCAGATGGATGTAAAGAATTCCTTCTTGCATGGTGATTTGCAAGAAGAGGTCTATATGGAGCAGCCACCAGGTTATGTGCATGCTGTTCATCCTGAGTTTGTTTGCAGGTTGAAGAAAGCCTTGTATGGCTTGAAGCGAGCACCTAGAGCATGGTCTGACAAGATAGGACAGTATCTTGTCACTATTGGCTTTCAGATTTCCAAGGCAGATTTCTCACTTTATGTGAGAAAAACAGAGAAAGGTATTATGCTACTTGTAATTTATGTTGATGATTTGATTATGACAGGTGACAGTGATGAAGATATCCTTCATGTGAAAATGCTATTGAAGCAGAAGTTTGAGATGAAGGATTTGGGAGAGCTGCGTTATTTCTTGGGCATTGAGGTGATTAGATCACCAAGTGGGATACAGCTCTTGCAGAGGCAGTATGGATTGGACATGTTGTCCAAATATGGGATGACAGGCTATAAGCCTATTTCAGTTCCTTTGGAGCAGAATGTGAAGCTGAGCACAGATGTAAGTGAGCTTCTGGAAGACCCTACTATGTACAGACGCATAGTAGAAAGTTTGATTTATATGACTATTACCAGGCCAGATTTGAGCTATGCTGTTGGATTGGTAAGTCAGTTTATGCAGGCTCCAAGGAAACCGCATTTGGATGCAGCTAGACGCATACTCAGGTATGTGAAGTCCACATTGCAGTATGGACTATTTTATGAGACTGGGGTTCAGATACAACTGCATGGATACACTGATGCTGATTGGACTGGTAGTATTTTTGATAGACGATCTACCAGTGGATATGTGTTCTCTTTTGGGAGTGCTGCAGTCACTTGGAGCAGCAAGAAACAGCCTACAGTTGCCTTGTCGAGCACAGAGGCCGAGTATAGGGGTGCAGCAATGGCTGCATGTGAGGTAGCTTGGTTGAATAAGCTACTTTATGATATGCATCAGCCTACAGATGGGCCAGTTGTCATTTATTGTGACAACATGAGTAGTATACACTTGGCAAATAACCCAGTCTATCATGCTAGAACAAAGCACATTGAGGTGCATTATCACTATGTGCGAGAGAGGGTTTTACTAGGTCTTATTGATCTAGTTTATGTCAGCACAGAGGATCAGGTAGCTGACATATTCACGAAGGCATTGGGCGCAGAGAAGCTGCGCAAGTTCAGAGACCTGCTCGGTGTGTAGGAATTGGGATTGAGCTCGAGGGGGAGTGTTGAGATATCGAGCTTCACTCGTGATATGCCAGGGTGACCGTTGTGCATTTATGTCACTGACGTGTCAGTTGCAGATGCGGTTGGTACACCGCCCATGAATAATAGCTAGACAACAGCTATCCTGATCTACTTTAGTTCGTGGCTCAGTTAGTATGCCACCTTAGTTAGTTGTCTTTGGTTTGAGATCCATATATAGGGTTCTTCTATTTCTTTGTATTAGAGTTCTTTTGGCTTACACAACTAAGAAGAGAAAAACTGTTTTCAGCCTCCACCCTTGTGTGTATTCCCCCATTGTGCAAGCAAAAAAGCTACAAGTGAGACTCCTTCCTTCTCTCCCAAAATCTTGACACATTCGTCGAGGCCTGTAGTTTCTTTTGGGCTTCCTAGGTTTCGAGGGAAGGTTCCTAGCCTTGCGAGTTTGTGGTTGGGTGCTCCCTCCTAGATGGGGGTATTGGATGTTTTAGTACCCATTTGAACAGATGTTCAAGGGTTTTAGCTTTGTGGTCGGCTTTTTAGTGGTGCTAAGGTTTGGCGGGGTGTGACAAATCACAACCCCCCTCCTTAGGCTTGATGGTGGGTTTCTCTACTACTAGTGGCTTGGCAAACTACGATGGAGTCATGCAGCCGTGTTGAAGGCTATGCCAATTCATACATTGTCGATGGCCAAGTGAAAATGCTATGATTGGTAGTCAACATTAAAGTGGGCATGCTTCTTAAAGATTCATCCTAATAGTGATTCAATGCCTGCATCTTTCATGACCATGGGCAAGCTTTTAGACTCGATAAAGACAACAACCTTGCACTTTCTCCCAGAAGTGCATATGATTGGTCCCCAAATGGGCTAAGTTTGGCATTAGTGGGATGTAATTGTGGTTTGCTGATTTGAGTCCAATGATTGTGAGTCAGGATATTAAAGTCAGCGGCCTCATTGATCAATGCATCAATGGCATGTGTCTGCCTGGTTGTAATAGTCATGCGTAGGTAAGCTGAAGCTACGAATTCCTCTTTCTCATCTCCAATCGCCGTAATGGAAGTCATATATTGATAGGGGCTTCTAGCATTTAGGGTTTGTGAAGTGGGTTCATGGGGGGATAGTACTTCATTATGTGGCCTCCATTAAAGAAGCCTATGCTCTCACCCTCTAGGGTTTTGAGTTCCACATTACCAGTTTGGCTTATGATGCAAATTTTGAAAGGTCCTAACCTCCTAAACTTCATTTTCTTCGTATGTCCCTTGATACTGAGTACAACAATACTAAGTCTCCTGTTTGAAATCTCGCTGCTTGACGTGCTTGTCAAAACCAACTCTTGCGTCATGCCTTTTTGCAAATTAGCGCATGGGTGGCTATAAGTCGAGTTTTTGATAAGCATTCTAGCTCAACTAGATGTTTCATCCAAGCTTCCTTTCCCTCCCACCTCTCTTGAATAATGATTCTCAAGCTAGGAACAAATAATTCTACAAGTAGAATTGCCTTGGTTCTATAGGTCAACCTGAAGGGGGCCTATCCCACAGCCATTTTATAGGCTGTTCGATAGGCCCATAAGGCTACCATATTAGCTTGTTATCCCAGTTGCTATGCAAAGTAGAAACTACCTTGGTCAGGACATTTACCGGAATCTTATTTATTGATTCCACTTGGTTGTTAGCCTGAGGGTAGTAGGGTGAGGACTTTTGATGGATGATCAAGAAGGTGGATAGGAGATGGGCAATCACCTCATTGATGAAGTGCATGCCTTGAAAAGTTTGATGGGGCAACCAAATCGAGAAATTACCTGCTCCCATAAGAACTTAACAGTGGTTATGCGTCATTCTTTCTGGTGGCTTGAGCTTCCGCCCACTTTGTGAGATAGTCGATGGTCACTATGATGTACTTGGCTTGTGAATATTGAGCCGCGGGACTGATAGACCCGATGAAGTCAATCACCCATTTCTCGAATGGTTGTCTTGCAATGATGGAATCGATTCCATTTTGTCCTTGCCAATTGGTACCTTGGTCCATTGGCACTCGTCACAGTGTTTGATGAATCGTGTTGCATCTCAAAAAAGTGTGGGTCACCATAGTTGAGAATGCAGCACCTTGGAAGCTGTCGTATCTCCATTGAAGTGTCGTCCTGCAATTCCGCTGTATGCCTCAACTAGTATGTCATGCATTTCATGCTCACACACGCATCCCTGCATCAATACGTCTTGTCGTAACTGATAGATTTGGATTTATATTACTTGATAGGGTTGGATTTTGAGAATGAGTCGCTTTAGTTGAGATTTTTCTATAGGTCGATCAAGTAGTCCATGCTCAAGCACTTGGACTATATTATCTCCTCAGTATGGCATCAAGTTAGCTCTAAATAGATCTCTTTCTCTAGAAAGGACAAATAGATTGCGTCTGGAAATTCGTCTCCAATGCCCCATCCACCCGCTTCTCCTGTGGGTATGTGAGACACATGATCAACCATATAGTGCTGCTTTCCCTTGCGTACGACGATGGAGAAGTAAAATTCAAGAAGAAAAAGTAGCCATTCAGCTATGTGTCTTGTGGTGCAAGGTTTGTTCACTAGATATAGCAAGGCTTGATGGTCAATGAATAAAATAAAGGGCATAGCCAGAAGATAATGCCAAAATTTCTTTATTACAAACGCCATGGCTAACCCCTCTTGTTCAATTGTGGAGTAATTTATTTTTGTAACTGTGAGTTGTTTGCTAGCAAAGCTCATTGGATAATCTATATTTGATCACCACCAGGGACTAGCACAACGTAGCTCCTACTGCGAATTTTGAAGTGTCAATATGGACATGAAAGGTTATGTTTCAGTCTGGGGCTCTTAAGATTGGTGCAATGGTTAGAGAATTCTTCAAATCCTCGTATGCGTGTTGGCATTCTTGAGTCCACTTGAATATTATCAGTAGCTTGTACATGGGTCTAGCAATCAATGCATAGTTTAGCACAAATCGTCGATAGTATCCCTGGCCTAGGAAGCACTAAACTCCTTTGTAATTGATTGGGGGTGGAAGATTGATAATAACTGTGACTTTTAAGAAGTCAGTGGCAATGCCATTCTTGGACACCACATGCCCTAGGATGCATCCGTGCTTTACCTAGAACTGGCACTTTAAGGGGTTCAATGAGAGATGATATAGTTTGCATCATTCAAAGGCTGCTCAAAGTTTGTCTAAGTGTTCCTTCCAGTTGGAGTGAACACACAAGTCATCAAAAAAGACCTCTTAATCTTTCCTAAACATGTCTTTGAATATTGCACACATGAGTCTTTGAAAAGTAGTAGGTGCGTTAGTCAACCTGAAAGGCATGACTATGTAGGCGAAGACACCCCACTCAGTGTGGCAAAGGTGGTCATGTCCCTGCCATTAGGGTGCACTTGCACCTGATTGTATCATGAGAAGCCATCCAAAAAACTATAGGCCTCTTTGCCTGCCACTCTCTTGAGCATGTGTTCAATGTATGGCAATGGATAATTGTCCCTCTTGGTAGTGGCGTTTATCTTCTTATAGTTGATGCATACTTTGATCTTTCCATTCTTCTTCAGTACGATCACTATTGGCGAGACCTAGTTTGTGTGATCAATATTGTAAATGAAGCCTACCCTTAGCTGCTTGTCAAATTTCTTCCTTGACAGCATGAGCATACTTAGGATGCATAGGGTACGTGTTGAGATATCGAGCTCCACTCGTGATACACCAGGGTGACCGTTGTGCATTTATGTCACCGACGTGTTAGTTGCAGATGCGGTTGGTACACCGCCCATGAATAATAGCTACATGATAGCTATCCTTATCTACTCTAGTTTGTGGCTCAGTTAGTATGCCACCTTAGTTAGTTGAGTTTGGTTTGAGACCCATATAGAGGGTTCTTCTATTTCTTTGTACTTGAGTTCTTTTGGCTTACACAACTAAGAAGAGGAAAACTGTTTTCAGCCTCCACCCTTGTGTGTCTTCCTCCATTGTGCAAGCAAGAAAGCTTCAAGCGAGACTCCTTCCTTCTCTCCCACAATCTTGACATGGTATCAGAGCCTTGTTCGTGGTAAGGAGCTCAAGAAAGCAAGCCAAGCTCGCGGTGGTCTGGTAAGAGGAGCAGTGTTGCTTTCATTTCCTGTTTTGGGAGCAGATCTCTGCAGGTAGCACAGCCGGAAATTGCAGGAGTGCATTGTCTCAGGTTGAGACGCCCTTCGCGGTGAAGCAAGAGGGCAGTATATGCTGCGGGAAAGGGCTTTAGCCCTTGGCGACCTTGTTTTTTTGATTTGAGGCCATTTCGGGGCCTGTTTTGCAGACGGAAGTTTTCTGCACGCACTCAAGAAAAGGCTCAGTTTTATGCTGTGCGACCACTGTTCTACAGGTCGGTGAAAAGTTACTGTAGAAATTGCATCGTATGCTTGTGCGCAGAGACATTGGGAGTTTCAGAATCATCCTTGGTTCCTGTTTATGCAAAATCGTCACTAGGAAGTGACTGTGTGGTCAAATACCACTTTCGCCAGTTTTGCAGATTTGCCCTTGTGAGGGTGAAGCTGTGTTTTTTGCAGTGACAGAATTTCTTGCAGTATTCTGTAATGGCGTCTGATTCTCTTTCACAGATTGTCACTGAAAAGCTTGACAAGAATAACTTCCAGGCATGGAAGTTTAGAATGACGAATTTCCTTATGGGAAAAGGATATTGGGAATTTGTTGCAGGAAATGAAGAAGAACCAGTTCTTCCTGATGTTCCCAATCAACAACAAATGCAGGCATTTAAAACATGGCATGAGAGAGCCAGGAAAGTTATGTATTGGCTGTCTATCAGTATTTCAGACTCTATGATTGTGCATATTCAGGATGCAAGTACGCCAAAGGAGGCATGGGATACTTTGTCAAAAATGTATAGCACAAATACGCAAGCCAGGAAAATGCAGCTCAAGCAAGAGTTGCATAATGTGCAAAGAGAAAGTATGAGCATCAACGACTACCACATGAAGGTGAAGAAGATTGCAGATGCACTTGCTTCCATTGGGTCGCCAGTGGAAGATGATGATTTAGTTTCCGTGACCTTGAATGGTCTAGGAAAGGATTATGCACAGTTTCGGACATCCATTTCAGTTCGTGAAAGATTTCCTGATTTTGAGGAGTTGATTGCTCTTCTAATTTCTGAGGAACAGAGAAATGGTGGTGCATCTTCTTCAGGAGGAACTTCAAAAGAAGCTGTCTTCTACTCAAATGCTGGAAGAGGTAGAGGCAGAGGTAGAGGAGGCCGATTTGGAGGCCGTGGCAGAAATCAGAATATGCAGCAAACTCAAGAAAACCAGTCCTATGGAGGAGGACGTGGTAACTCTAGAGGCAGGGGGAGCCAAAGAGGTCGTGGTGGATGGCAAAGAGGCCAAAATGCAAACAGTAATGTTGAATGCTACTATTGTGGTAAAATGGGTCATATGGCTAAAGACTGCTATAAAAAGCAGAATGACATCATGAATGGAAAACTGCAACAAGGGAATTATGCATCTTCTAGTAGACAGGGTGATGACAGAAATGAGCATTTGTTCATGGTGCAGCACATGAACAATTCTATGACAAGTGCAAAAGAAAGCAATGATGTATGGTATGTTGACTCAGGTGCATCAAACCACATGACAGGTCATGCAGAATGGATGGAGGATGCAACGAAAATGGAAAAACCAGGATTTGTGGAGACTGGTGATGATACTGCACATCCTATTGTGCAGATTGGAAAAATTCCTTTGTCTATGCAAGATGGAAAAAAGAAATACCTGTTCGATGTATTTCATGTCCCGAATATCACCAAGAATCTGGTTTCTGTTGGTCAAATGGTTGAGCAGGGCTTGCAGGTCAGATTTAATCCTCATGGATGCTTTGTTGAGGATATGAAAAATAAAGGTCGCTTGATAGCAAAAGGAAAGAAGAAGGGCAGAATGTTTACGTTGGATGCAGACATGTCTAAATTGAGTGCAACAATGTTTGCACATGGGACCGGTGTGGTTGCAGATATTGATATCTGGCATAAACGCATTGGTCATGTTAATGTACAGCGACTTAAATCAATGCAGGCCCAAAATATTGTTGCAGGATTGCCCAAATTCAAGGTTGCAGAAATGCATAAGGTATGTGAAGCCTGTCAGTTTGGAAAACAGGCAAGGAAACCATTTACTAGACATGTTCAAGAGAGTGAGAAGCCATTGGAATTAATTCACTCTGATGTGTGGACAACTAAAGCTGCATCTCTTGGAGGCTGTCATTATTTTGTCAGTTTTATTGATGACTATAGCAGAAAAGTTTGGGTGTATTTTATGAAAAAGAAGAGTGAAGTTTTTGGGCATTTCAAAACTCTTAAAGCTATGGTTGAAAAAGAAACAGGCTTGCAGATAAAATGCCTAAGGTCAGATGGAGGGGGAGAGTACCTCTCAAATGAGTTTGCAAAGTTCTTGCAGGAGCATGGCATAAAGCAGCAATATTCATGCAGTTATACCCCACAACAAAATGGAATTGCAGAAAGGAAAAACAGGCATATTGGAGAGGTATCTCGTGCCATGCTCAATGAAAAAGACTTGCCAGATTTTTATTGGGCTGAAGCAGTTGCTACAGCAGTCTACATAATGAACAGGACTCCCACTGCAGCAATACATGGAATGACTCCAGAGGAGAGGTATACTGGTAGGAAACCAGATATTTCTCATTTGAAAATTTTTGGTTGCATTGCCTATGTACATGTGCCAGATGAGCTGAGATCCAAGTTGGATCCAAAAGCTGAGAAGTGCATCTTTATTGGTTACTCTCTGCAGCAAAAAGGGTATAGATGCTATAACCCTTCTACTCGTAAGTTTACAGTGAGCAGAGATGTTGTTTTTGATGAGATGAGTAGCTGGTATAGACCAGTAAATGTGATTGATGATGAAGATGCACAAAATGGTAATGCTACACAGAATTCACAGCAGCAGTCACAAAATATTAGTGGACCTGGAGCGTCCTGTAGCAGTGGTTCACATTCTTCGCCATGGACAGGCAGATTGAGATCAGGAGAATCTTCTCAAAGCAATGCAGATAGTGGTATGCAGGTATCACGAAAAGGAAAAGAGAAGGTTGATCAGCCCATGTTTGATGTGAATGCAGGTCACTCTTATGTGGATGGTGAATCCAGTGGCTCAGAACAGAGCATTGATGATGAGTTGGGTATTCCTTCTATTGTTACACCTGGAGTAAGGAAGACCAGGGATGTTTTGAGAGCACCTGGGAGTGAATCCACTTTGCGCAGGTCTACCAGAGTTAGGTATCCTGTGGATAGGCTGAAATATGATGGATTTACAGCCATTCACTATGCATATATGGTCAAGGTGATACAGGAACCAGAACCCACTTCTTTTGAGCAAGCCATGGGAAAAGAAAAATGGGAGAAAGCCATGGATGAAGAAATGGATGCCTTGGAAGCAAATGCTACATGGGAATTGGTACCTTTGCCTAAAGGTAAGAATGCAATTGGCTGTAAGTGGGTTTATAAAGTGAAGCACAATGCAGATGGTTCTGTGAATAGATACAAGGCAAGATTAGTAGTCAAGGGGTATGCACAAACATATGGCATTGACTATGAAGAAACATTTAGTCCGGTTGCAAGGATGGCAACCGTAAGAGCAGTCATTGCTATGGCTGCATCAAAGGGATGGTCTTTACATCAGATGGATGTAAAGAATGCCTTCTTGCATGGTGATTTGCAAGAAGAGGTCTATATGGAGCAGCCACCAGGTTATGTGCATGCTGTTCATCCTGAGTTTGTTTGCAGGTTGAAGAAAGCCTTGTATGGCTTGAAGCAAGCACCTAGAGCATGGTCTGACAAGATAGGACAGTATCTTGTCACTATTGGCTTTCAGATTTCCAAGGCAGATTTCTCACTTTATGTGAGAAAAACGGAGAAAGGTATTATGCTGCTTGTCATTTATGTTGATGATTTGATTATGACAGGTGACAGTGATGAAGATATCCTTCATGTGAAAATGCTATTGAGCAGAAGTTTGAGATGAAGGATTTGGGAGAGCTGCGTTATTTCTTGGGCATTGAGGTGATTAGATCACCAAGTGGGATACAGCTATTGCAGAGGCAGTATGGATTGGACATGCTGTCCAAATATGGGATGACAGGCTGTAAGCCTATTTCAGTTCCTTTGGAGCAAAATGTGAAGCTGAGCACAGATGCAGGTGAGCTTCTAGAAGACCCTACTATGTACAGACGCATAGTAGGAAGTTTGATTTATATGACTATTACCAGGCCAGATTTGAGCTATGCTGTTGGATTGGTAAGTCAGTTTATGCAGGCTCCAAGGAAACCACATTTGGATGCGGCTAGACGCATACTTAGGTATGTGAAGTCCACATTGCAGTGTGGACTATTTTATGAGATTGGGGTTCAGATACAGTTGCATGGATACACTGATGCTGATTGGGCTGGTAGTATTTCTGATAGACGATCTACCAGTGGATATGTATTCTCTTTTGGGAGTGCTGCAGTCACTTGGAGCAGCAAGAAACAGCCTACAGTTGCCTTGTCGAGCACAGAGGCTGAGTACAGGGGTGCAGCAATGGCTGCATGTGAGGTAGCTTGGTTGCATAAGCTACTTTATGATATGCATCAGTCTACAGATGGGCCAGTTGTCATTTATTGTGACAACATGAGTAGTATACACTTGGCAAATAACCCAGTCTATCATGCTAGAACAAAGCACATTGAGGTGCATTATCACTATGTGCGAGAGAGGGTTTTACTAGGTCTTATTGATCTAGTTTATGTCAGCACAGAGGATCAGGTAGTTGACATATTCATGAAGGCATTGGGCGCAGAGAAGTTGCGCAAGTTCAGAGACCTGCTTGGTGTGCAGGAATTGGGATTGAGCTCGAGGGGGAGTGTTGAGATATCGAGCTCCACTCGTGATACACCAGGGTGACCGTTGTGCATTTATGTCACCGACGTGTTAGTTGCAGATGCGGTTGGTACACCGCCCATGAATAATAGCTACATGATAGCTATCCTTATCTACTCTAGTTTGTGGCTCAGTTAGTATGCCACCTTAGTTAGTTGAGTTTGGTTTGAGACCCATATAGAGGGTTCTTCTATTTCTTTGTACTTGAGTTCTTTTGGCTTACACAACTAAGAAGAGGAAAACTGTTTTCAGCCTCCACCCTTGTGTGTCTTCCTCCATTGTGCAAGCAAGAAAGCTTCAAGCGAGACTCCTTCCTTCTCTCCCACAATCTTGACAGTACGGTCACTGCTGACCGGTGTTGTGTTTGGGGTCATGGGGATATTATGAGTTACGACACTTGGATCTATTCCTTTTAGCTCATTGAGAGACCAAGCAAAGATGTTCATGTACTCTTGCAAGAGAGTAATGAGACTTGTTTCCTCTTTCTTCGTTAAGTCATTGGCGATAAAGACACGCCAGGGTGTCTCCTCTTCCTTGGCTAGATCAACCTCCTTGACCTTGGTTGTCCTTCTATTGGTTTGCTTGCTTGTCCTTATCATTTGGCTCCTTGCAAGATCACTACCCTATCACCTTTCTTAAACTTAGTAAAATGCTTTGGTAGGTCTTGCAATTTCATTTGCTCCTTAGCATGCATAACTCTAGACTTCTTGTGTTGCTCTTCCTTCCTCCTTAGGCACCTCAGGTGGATTGGTAGGTCCCCTTTGGTGCATCTAGTCTTAGGTGGTTGTGGCACCTCAGGATCACTATCTGTACTTACCTCTGACTCAGAGTTAAATTATCCATCTTTGCTAGAAGAGGAAGTCTCGCTTGGTGGTTTTAGTTCGGAAGGTGACTATGTCCTAATAAGCATTGGCAAAGTGCTTGGCTAGGTAATGCTTGCTTGTTCGTAGTCAATTTCCCTTATGTGCTCCAGCCAGACTCAATTGCAATCCATGAACATGAATCCTCTCTCAATTCTAATAGGAATTTTCCCACATGGGTCAAAGTCAGCTTGAATTTGCTCTATCATCCTTCCCTTAATGTCATATTCCATCGTGTACTCCTCTCCTTCACTTCCATCACTAAAGGAACGTCAATCCTCGTATTCTTTGCTAGAACTATTCTCCTCTGATTGCTCGTCATCTCTTCGGTCTTGATAGGGCCTTTCCCTCTCTTCGGTGACTAAGTCCCAATTGTATGTTAAGTTTAAATCGTGCACTTTGGTCCATCACCACATAGGCTCATCCGATATCTTGAAGATATTTAAGGTTAGTGGCTAGATTTCTTGCTAGCTTGCTTGTAAGATATTCTAGGATCTCCAGGAGTTTTTCCTTGTCACTTTTTGGGACATGGAGTTCAACGGGGTTGGATCATCCATTCGAGCTTTTGTCCATCATGCAGATTGGCATTGAGGGTGCACTTCTAGGCTTATTAGATGTCCTAACACCTTGCTCATACTTCTTGCTGTGGGAGCTTTCGCTCAACCACCAAGTCCCTCGGACTGCTTATTATTTCAAGCGTTTCAAGCAAGCTCCAATGGCTATCTCTCACCTAGCCGATGCGCCGTCGATCCTACGAGTGTAGTGAGCTTACCTTGATGCTCGATCGAGTACCCTCCTTCCTCTTGCACTCCGGTAGCTCCACAATCCTAGATGCTAGCTCAAGCATCCTCAAGCCTCCTCCATCTCCAAGCTCCATCCTCCATAGCCGGCGCGCAAGAGGAGAGAAGAGAAGAGAAGAGAAGAAGAGGAGAGGAGATGGTGAAGAGCTTCATCCTCTTGATCCCTCACTCTCACACACACTCACTCCCTCACACTCTCACACTCCCTCTCTCAAGAGCACACATAAGCAAGAAAGAGAGAAGAAGAGAGGAAGAAGAAGACTCCTTTTGCCACACACTAAAGAATGAGCTTCTCATTCACTTTTCAACTTTATATACAAAACCCTAAATCCCTTTTCGGCGGTCATCCCCTTTTCCCCTTTTTACATGGCCGGCCATAGCCTAGGCCCTTTTCCCCATTGTCCTTCTATCTTCCTAGCTTCCTTTTCACTGCCCATCTACATTTATAAATTGCACGGGTGAGAGCCCGACGCTCTTTTACAAGATTTCAAGGTGCGCCTTTTTATTTAAAAATGCGCATTTCCCCTTTTGTATTTGCCTTGGACTTTTAAGGTTGCCCTTGCGCTTTTGGCCTTTTTTCCTTTTCTTTCTTCAGTCGGGCTACCTTTTTCCGCCTTTGCCTTGCGTCTTTTCCACTTCCTTTTGCTTTCTTTGTGTTGGGTTTGCTTTCTTTGTGTTGGGGTTAACATTACCCCCCTCCTAGATGAGTGCCAGTCCCATGGCACTCATTGTCGTAGGTAGCAGGTGGTAGCATGCACCGAAGATGTGGGTGACAAGGACGCCTATGGTTTTCGTGGGGTTTGCACTGGTGGCTGGCACACGTGTTGGTTTTTTGGGGATTCTGCACATGACTATTCTTTCCGGGCTTGTCGGATGGTGAGGGGTGAGCAGTCAGAGTTGGGTGTTGATGAAGAACAAATGACACTTCCATTGTGGTCTTCAACACCTGCAATTGAAAACCTCTTAGGTGGTCTCTCCCTAAGGGTAGTGCTAGTCTTCCCTATTGTGCACAAGACATATTTGATTAGTTTGGGAGACAGGTCGAACTCAAAGCAAGCTGAGAGTATTGTCCTGCACTTGAGGATCCAAACTGTGAATATACTTCAGTGCAGGCATTACGTGAGTGCTTGTGCATACTTAGATATTACTTAGTCTGGGTTCCTTGTATAGCAAGGGGTCGGTGAAGCAAGGGGCTAAGTTGATGGAAAAATGTGTCAATGAAGACAGGGAGTACACTTGAAGATTGCTGGAGACGTCATTATGGTCTTTCCATTGTCTTTCAAGCCTTGCTTACCACAGTGGGTTGTAATGGCATTGAGATGAGTGCAAAAGAATATCATGGGCGAGGCGAGCTCCCTAGGTATGTCTTGCCCTTAATGTGCCCTCAACAATTGTGGGGGATGTATGAAAGGGCTAGGGGATTAGGGACAGAGCCAGCCGACCAAGGTCGCTAGTCATACCTAATTTGAGGACCCTTAGGTGTGGTGTTGTGATCGTGTGTGCTTTTTCTTTCTTTTTTTTTTTCAATATAATAGCATGAGGAGGCGTATACATGGAGGCAACGGTACAAGGGCATGACAGGAGTTTATTCCTCGTCATCTGAATAGTGGGTAAAGGTTGCTGGAGGGCGGGGGGCCTTGTTAAGGAATTTTCGACTCAACAAGTAGCCTTTGATGTGGAGGCGGGTTTTGAGGGTGGTGGTAGAAAGAAAGGGGTGGTTGCATTGGGTGAATTTGCTGTCATTCATGTCTTTGAGTAGTGCACCACAGAAATATGGCAAAAGAGAAGCACGCATCATGAGGCGAGTCATGGTGTTGCTGTCTATGGCGTTGGGGTCAAAATAGAGGGGTGGGAGGTGGCGTTCTTGGGGTGTGGGCTCTTGGTGGACTAGGATCCTAATTAACCTAAGATAATTACAAGTGGTGATGAATGCGGGGTCGGGGCAAGAGGTGAATTTACTAAGAAATTTATCTATAGAGCTATACAAGTCGGGGAGGGTGAAAAGGAGAGCGTTTCTATGGGAGATGCTATTGATATTATAGATGATGGGGAAATCAAACCTGCCGTGGATGGATGGGTTGAAGTCCCCACTCCTACCCTTCGAGGATATGGCATAAAAGTGGGGTCATTTCTCTCTGAAGGGAGGGTGTTGCAAAATGCCATCCACACTTCCAGGTTGATGTCAAAAATGTGTCTCCTCTAGATGGGTTGGCAATTATAGCCTTCCACTGATCTAGGCACCTGGAGGACTTTATCTTGCCAAAACTCGCGGTCCTCGGATCCCCAAGCAGTTGGGTGAGCCTCACGCTCTGCTAACCATTTGGCTTTGAGCCTTGCCCCCATGGCAATGACATCCTCCACCAGCTGAATGGGCAGTACCCTATTCAAGGCAGTGGGAAACTCAAAGCGCAAGTCGAAGGGGTCGCGGTTATACTCCTACTGTTCTCAGATAATCAATTCGGCACGAAATTCAGTAGGGGAACCTTGGGTGCGCAGTAGGAGAGGGGCAGGCTGGTCTGGCATTCAGCTTTCTTCTTGCCTTCTCCACCATCTCTTTCCTACGGTTGGTTTGGGCCGCTCTTCGCTCGGCACATGTATCAGGGGGTTGTACTTCGGCTTGTTGTGGTTGAGGGGGTGGTGGGACATATTCCTCCTCCTGAGGTCCCAGATCGAGCTCCGGTTCACCCCCTTCTTCTTGATCGTCTTCTTGTGTTTTTTCCTCTGTGAAACCGAGGTCATCTATCTCCTGCGCCGTCAGGCCTACCTGTGCAAGATATCTTCTCTGCTCTTCTAGGCTCTGCGGCGGGCCTCCTAGCTGCAGCGGCATGTGTAGGCCTGCTGTGAGAGCTCTGTGTGCAATGGTTAGTTTCCTTTGCAGCTGATCATTGGCTTCATCTCCTTCTGGTCTGGTGGCGTGGAGCAGCATATTGAGAAAGGTGTGCTGCTGGGCTATCATGGAGAGCTGGGCTACTTCTGCCTGATT
Organism: Lygodium microphyllum; assembly: GCF_053477565.2. Classification (NCBI taxonomy): domain Eukaryota; kingdom Viridiplantae; phylum Streptophyta; class Polypodiopsida; order Schizaeales; family Lygodiaceae; genus Lygodium; species Lygodium microphyllum. The sequence goes on along the minus strand of NC_141152.1, from coordinate 139,773,971 downwards.
CTCAGCCAGCACCTTGTCTCCTTCGGCCTTGGCTAGCCAGCGTGCTAAGTCCCGTACTCTATGCTCCTTATGATCGGAACATTCCTTTGCCCTTCTTTCCATATCTTCCAGGCTCTCCCCTGATGGAGGGTCATTGCCATGAGTTGTTGTTGCTGGGCCTTGAGAGCTCACGGTGCAGGCGGGACTGCTCCTGGCGTTCCTCTGCGATTTGTGCATTGAGCTGGTCCAGCTTCACCTGCATCCTTTGCACCTGTTCTACCCTTAATTGATCCAGCTCTGCAGCCTCTTGTCTGATTTTGTCAAGCTGGCCTTGCACTTCCAGGTTGGCTGCAGATAACTGATCATTCTTGCGCCGAAGGTGGGCATTCGTTTCCCTCTCCCCGATGAGACGCTCCATCAAGATTTTCCTTCTTCCCTCCCAGGCAGCGTCGCGTTCCTTCAGGGCTCTTAGTTCTTCTGCCTCCTTAGTGCTGGCTTCCTCCCTGAGCGCAACGGTTTCTCTTTGATATTCTATTATCTGCTTCACTCTGCCCAGCTGAAGGGCGGCTTGTGATTATCGTTCCACTGCCAGTTCCTCCATGGCTATCCTCCTTTCTTGTCTAGCTCTTTGCAACTGTGCAAGAAGCTCCTTCACGTACTCGTCGTAGTGGCCTGCTGGAGGTGGGGGGTGGGGTATGGTTGTAGTGGTGGCAACCTCTTCTAATTTTTGTCTTTTCAATTCCAACCCTAGCTCCAGTTCAGCCGTGGCTGCCCTTTTGGCTCCTGAAGCTGGGGTAGCCACGACCGCTTCCCTTGCCAGCTCCCTTTCCACCAGAAACTGCAGCCAGGTGACCACGTTGCTCTTGTCGACTTTTGGGGTATGCCCCTGGGTGGCGGTGGCAGGGGGTGTCACCATGATAGGGGTGGCTTGCATGGGTGGCATGAGGAGAGGGGAAGCTGGCCTGATTAGGTCCTTTCCTTTTCCTTCTGCAGGGGGCAGGTGCACAATTTCCGACACACCAGTACTGGGACCCGGTGCCTTAGGTTGGTGCGGACCCCCTGCTCCTTCCATGTCTCTTCTTTGTTGTTCCTCGATGGAGCGACGGGTTGCCAGCTCCAAATCTTCCTCTTCCTTCCTTCTCAGCTCCTCCTTGGCCCTCTTTTTTCTTTCCTCCTCATCCCTTACCGACTCCCTTTGGGCCCATTCGAGCTCTTCCTTCTCTTTCTTCTTTCACTCCTCCTCTCTTTTTCCATGTAGGGCCTTAGTTCGTTGTTCCGCCTTCCTTTTTGGTGTAGCCTGGGGTTCTCCCTCCTCGTCAGTGTCCGTTTTCGTTTCATCAGACTACTCTTCCGTGTGAGGCTGGGACTGGGTGATTCACCACTTTTCTTGTCACCTCCCTGTTTGTCTTCTCCTGCTTGTCCCTGCCCTATCGCTTCTTGAATGATTGCGGTAAGGACACCTCCAAACCCTATGGTGGAGGCCTTGGAGGATGAGGCTTTGCGGGTCGATCGGGGTGAAGGGGATTCTCCTGCCACGGCTCTTTCTCCTGTCGCCAGGGCCTTTGCTGAAGCCTCAATTGTCTTTCTTACGAACCCATTGAGGTTCACCTCGTCCAGCGATTGCACCGCGATGCTTTCAAGCAGAGGTACATTGATTCTGGACATAATGTTGTTGTACCGCTGGCTTGAGAACAGGGCATGCATCACCTTTGCCTGCAGCTGAATCTGTTGGTTGGGGATGTCCGCCAGGCTAATTCCGTCGTTGGTGTGGACCTTAACTTTATCCATCCCCAACATGGCATAAACGTCTCTTTTTGGTTTCCTTTCCACCTTGTTTGGCAGTCCTAGTGCCCTTTCCACCAGCTCGGGGGTTAGCTCTCTACCTGCACCTGTTTGGTAGCTTCCCTGTCCCGCACCGTGACGGTGCCCCTGTTTCTGTTGAAGGTACGCAATTACTCAGCATACACAGGGTGTAGTTTATCCTCTGGCCCACTGCGTCCAGGTACCTCTGTAGGTGGCATTGCTCTATAATTTGACGTACCGCCGGTTCTTCGATGACTACGTCTTCCAGGTTGAATATGTGGCGGAACTTCAACTGGTTGAACGGTCTTGTTTCCACCGTGAGGCCGTACTTCACTTGTTCTTCCTCCGAGAAGGGGAGCTTGCCTGCTTTGTCTTGGCTTGCCATGGTCGCCACCTGCACATTTAGCCAATTCTATTTTTAGTATTTTTTGGCAACTAATTTGCTGGATGACCAAAAGCATAGCAGATTTTATTGCCCATAGCCCTAACTTTTCCTTTCAGACTTCTATCACCTCCTTTTATATGGCATTTCAATTTTGAGCCTTTCACACTTGGTTTACTTTTTAGATTTAACTTCGTTTATCCCCTTACTGCCCCTTCCCCCTTTTGGAAAAGAAGAATCCGTCCCAGGATTGGAGGTTGTGGGGCCAAGGCGTTCATGTTTATTTGTGTAGGAGCCAAACATAGAAGTTGGGGTTATATTCTAGGTGTGCAGCACAGTCCAGGTCACAAGGTCGAATGCCTACATGCATGATGTACGTGAGGACATCTGTGAGCAAATCACCGGAGTTGACCTGACTTGCGATGTGGAGCTCTTCCTATGTTAAGAGGCGGTCGAGATAGGGGTGCCCTGAGATATGATCTCGTCCATGGGCCGACCCCAAAGAGTGGTTAACACTCTATACGAGGTAGGCGCGACGTAGGTGGGATCATACTCGGCCGTTTTGATGGCTCGGCGTTGTTCGGCGTTGGTCATTATGCGGCATCCGTCGACTTCCCATTTCAACCTAAGAGCGTACCACTGCTTCAAGAAGGGTGATCCCGTATCCGCCAAGTGGGATAACCTTGCGCTCTCTTGGTTAGTGATGGCAGATGTTGTCCATGGGTCAAATGATGTGATGAGGCGTTGCTTAATGGCTTGCTCTTTGGAGACCTCGCTAGCGAGCAACTCGGCGGCAGAGCGAGAAGCCTGTGCAAAGGCGAATTCAAAAGTCTCCCAAGAGCAAGGCATATTGCGCACGTCTGTTGCAAAGGTTCTGCTAATAGTCCCAAGTCCAGGCAATCATAGCTGAGGGCCAGTGCAACAAAGGTGGCATCGAGCTGTTTGATGCAGTCCACCACATCATCTCCAGTGTCCTCTGTGAGGTCAGTGGCCAGCGTTAGAAATGACTTTCGTTCATAGGAGGGATTAAGGCCGGCGGGTGGTTGAGGTTTGCTGGAGCTGGAGGTTATGACAGTACAGAGTTGCGGCTGGGGGTCTGTTTGAGTTGGCAACCTGGGTGTTGGAAAGATGGATGGGTCGGGTTTGATCTCAGGTGCTATGCTACTGCAGTCAGCTAGGTTGTGGAGCAGCGGGTTGAGTTGGTTGGATGATGCCACTTGTGGTGATGGCCGTTGTTTGGGTCGATAGACATGTGCAAAACTCTTGGGTTGACACGTAGAGGGGGCCAATGAGAGGGGTGAGCCCTGCGATTCATGGTCTTGAGGCATCGGGGGACAAGGACTGATTAGACTTGAGGTCGGCGTAGAACTAGTGCGTTTGACAGTCGGGATTTTAGGGATCCACAGCGAGGCATTCCCCTCATAGTAGCCTTGTGCACGCAGGAGGATTTTAGGGACCCATATTTGTTTAATCACGCGGCACTTGCGATGATGGCGTCTTGGTTTCCTAGGTTTAGATTTGTAGGTCTTCTGCAGACATGCGCATCTAGTTCTAGGCGGTTCTCGAGACTGCTTAGGTACCCATTGCAAGTGAGGCTGTTGGGGTTTTGCTTTGGGTGCTGCGGGCTGCAGTTTATGGGGATCTGGGTGCGGTAGATATGCATGGCCCCCCCCTTAGTCCTAGCTACGGCTGTTTCTATCGGTGGCCCTGTGAGCGGTGATAGGGTTACGAGGCCCTTGCTGAAAGTCGTGACAATACGCACGTTGTCGATCGTTAAGTGGATGCGTTGCGACTCATAATCAACATTGCGGTGGGTCTGCTTTTTAAAGGTTCACCCAAGCAATGACTTTGTGCTTGCATCCATGGTACTTGGCAATACGTAAAATAGCATGGGGATAGTTTCAGACTCGATAGAAACGATGACTCGGCATGTGCCGAGAATTGGGTAGGATTGAGCCCCGTATGGGCTTAATTTGGCTGTTGTGGGATGAAGTATTGGCGTGCCAAGCTGGATCCAATGCTTGTGCGGTAAAACGTTAAAATCCGGCCCCTCATTAATCAGGGCATCGAAGGAGCATGTCTGCTTGGCAGTGACCGTGACACGGAGGTAGGCGGGTTCTACAGGCTCCTCCTCATTCTCACAGATTTCCGTAATTGTGGCTACTCGTATTTTGACGGGTGGTTCTACCATTGGTGGCTCATGCAAGGGATGAGTGGGCGGGTAGTACTTCTTGACCCGGCTGCCATTGAAAAAGCCCATCCCTTCACCATCCAGTGTTTCCGGCTCGACATTATCAGTTCGGCTGATTGCTCGGACCTTGAAGGGTCCGAGACCTTTGAATTTCATCTTTTGCTTATGTCCTTTAACTGAGTAGAGGAGCACTAGGTCACCTTGCTCAAACTCCCGTTGCTTAACATGTTTGTCAAACCAGCTTTTGCGTCGGGCTTTCTCGCAGATAAGTGCGTGGGTGGCTAGAAGACGGGTCCAGCTCAACCAAGCGTTGCGTCCATGCTTCCTTCCCTTCCCACCGTTCTTGGAGCGCTATCCTCAGGCTAGGGACGAAGAATTCTAATGGGAGAATGGGTTCAGTCCCATAGGTTAGCCTAAAAGGTGTTTGATCGACGGCCGTTTTATAAGCTGTTCGGTAGGCCCACAAGGCTGCCATCAACTTGTTATCCTAGTCACTTCGTGAGGCTGAGACCACTTTAGTGAGGACATTGATGAGAATTTTGTTGGTTGATTCCACCTGGCCATTAGCCTTAGGGTAGTATGGTGAGGACTTGCGATGGATGATGAGAAAGGCGGATAGGAGATGGGCTATCACTTCGTTGATGAAGTGCGTTCCTTGGTTGCTAACCAGTTCGATGGGGCAACCAAAACACTAGATTACTTGCTCCCATAAGAACTTGGCAATCGTCCTAGCATCGTTTCTCCGCGTGGCTCTCACCTCCGCCCATTTGGTGAGGTAATCCGTGGCCACCACGATGTACCTGGCTTGTGAGTATTGCGCCACGGGGCGATGGGTCCTATGAAGTCAATCCCCCATTTTTCAAAAGGTTGGCGAGAAATAACAGGGGTTAACTCCATCTGATCTTTACGAATTGGGACTTTTGTCCATTGGCACTCGTCACAATGCTTGACGAATTGTGTAGCATCGCGGAAAAGTGTGGGCCACCATAGCTGGGACTGCAGCACCTTCCATGCTGTCGTGTCTCCGCTAAAGTGTCCTCCTGCAATGCCGTTGTGCGCCTCTGAGAGCACATCGTGCGTCTAATACTCACATACGCATCTACGTAGCAATCCGTCTTGCCCCAGCCTATAGAGCTGGCCTGCAATCAGCTGGCAGGGCTGGATTTTCAGGATCAAGTGCCTAAGCCGTGCCCATTCTATTGGTCGTTCGGGCAACCCATGCTCGAGCACTTGAACTATGTCATCTACCCAGTATGGTGTCAGATTGGCCCTAAATAGGTCTCCTTCGCTGGATAGATGGAATAAGTGGCTGTCCGATAACTCATCCATGATGCCCTGTCCAGCGGCTTCTCCTGTGGGTATACGGGACAAATGATCAGCCATGTAATGTTATTTTCCCTTCCGCACCACCACGGAGAAATCGAACTCTAGGAGTAGGAGAAGCCATCGAGCTATACGTCCTGTAGCTTTAGGGGCTGAAGTCTCTACCTCTGCGTCTGAGACTTTCTTCCCATGAGGTAAGGTCGTAACATTGTCAGTTTTTAGTGCGACCTTAGCCTGCGATCTCTTCTTTTTCCGCCTACGGCTTTTCTTTCCTACTGAGGTCACGTCAAGATTGCTAGGTCCTGGTAGAGAGATGCCGGCCTGCTTCGTTTGTGCTCGGGTCATAACTCGCAAGGGAATAGGTGTGGCCTCCCCATCGGGGTTTTCAACACCAAACAGCCCCAACGGGATGGATGGCAAATTAGCTGAACCGGAGGGCGACTTCCGTTTTGGGCAGTCTATGAAAAGATGGGTGATTCCGCACTCTGCGCACCTTTGGTCAGCTTTGTCCCTGTTTTGCTGCTCTCTTTCGGGGCAGTGCGATGAGACGTGACCCGGATGTCCACAAGTCCAACAAGTGACCGGATCCTGTGGCTGCCCTCCTAGGCCTCTACCCCATCCTCGTCCTAATGCCATCACCGGCACGGGTCAGTAATCCATGAGGACCACATTGCCCTCGTGGTCATGCGAGACGTAAGGGTATAGGTAGGTCTCTTCGTCACTGGGCTCCTCTACGTAGTGTACGGGAGCGTCGCTCGGTGGGTGGGTCACATAGGGACCAGGCGGCCTCGGAATGCCGGTAGGATTTATGTCCAGCCTAGGGACAGCTGGTTTCATATCCTTAGGCGCAGGTAGGGCTAGCAGGGCTTCCCGTCCGAAGAATGGCTGCGGCCTGTTAGCCAGATAAGGCTGGCCGTAGGGTTGCGCGTATGGTAGTCTTCGTGGTAGTCTACAGTGTGCGGCATCGTGGCTGAACCTACCGCAGTTAGCGCAGGGTCTTGACCTAGGGTCTTGACACTTCGCTGGCAGGTGGTTTCCTCCACAGTACACGCACTGGACGTGCAGATGCGTCGATTGCCTCAACATGTCTTGTATTTTGGCCAATTCCGTCTTGACCTCGACCAAGCCGTGGTCCCCATTTCGGTGGTCTTTCCCTTATCTTGGGATGATGGGTTTGATCGCTCGGTCGTTAGAGGTTGACGTTCGCTCTAAACTCCGTGGGTTGGTTTCTTCTAGGTTTGAGCTCCTGGAGCTCCGCTCTTTTAGTTGGTCATCGACCCTGATGGCTTCCTCAAAAACCCTAGCCACCACGTCTCGTTGCAAGCTTGAGTTGCCTGCCAATGCCTTGTACAATTCCTCATCTCGAATTCCGCTGATGAATACAGTCGATACTGCCCTGTCAGTCGGTCTCTCGCCTAAGGGGATTCTTTTAAGGAGGCTTCTCACGTGGGTCACATAGTCGCGGATGCCCTCCTTCTCCTTCTGCTTGACATTCATCAGGCGTACTAGCAGGTTGTCAGAGTATCCGGGTTCGGCAAACCTCTTGAAAAAAAGGTCCTTGAGGTTATTGAAGTTGGCTCGTTCTATGGCGTCCAGGCTTGTATACCACGTCCTACCCTTATCGCTTAAGCAAAGTCCGAATGCTTGCGAACGTTGAGCCTGGTCGTTGATGCCATTGGCTTCACAGACTTGCTCAAACTGCTCGATGAAGCTGTACGGGTCGTCAGGTGGCTGGTACTTGTTGAGTTGCTTGGTGACAATAGGTATTTTGGCTTGGCTCTTTGAGCCCTGGTTTGCCCCCAACCCTGCAAGTAGCGATGTTGCTAGCGCAATGACACTCTACTCTACCGCGGTGTTATCAAGCAACCGTTTCATGAGGAGCTCGCCCAGCGTCAGGTCTTCCTCTAGTGCTCTTTCCTGGTCTGTTCGGTTTCGGCTAGCCAAGTTCAGCACTCGCTGCACCTCATGCAGCTCCATGCTTTGCCTTAGGCTCCTGGCTTGTTGGTCCCTATTATACTTGGCTATGCCATGCAATGCCTTGCGGGCTAGCCTTCTCTCCTTCTCTAGGTCCGCAATGATTGCATTTGCCGTCCTGCCACGGTGCTCGTACTGGGCATGCGCATCGTAACTGCTCACCATCTGCTGTATAGCGTCTGGGAATGCGCTCACATCGAGCTCCCCTGTAAACCGATGGTCTGAGCCTCCCTCTATCATGGTTGAATTCTTGCGCCCGGTCGTGAGACAGATCCTTGTCGTTGACGCTCCTTGCTTGATTCTACCCTGTGCTTCGCGCGTTTGCCTATACCTTGGGTCTTCTCCTATTGGTGGGTTTTTTGGGTGATTTATCTGAGTGAGTTCCTTTAATTTTTGAATGCAGTGCTCAACTTATGGTCACTCATGAGTGTGTTGTTCCTCGTGCACTTGTGCTCAATCAGGCTTTCGGCTTTCCTAAGTGTACTTCAAGTGCGGAAATTCAACATGAGTGCTGCGAGCAATTCCCCGGCGTCTCACTCACTCTCGCTCAGTTTGGGCTTGATAGGCTTTGCTACTCCAATCCTGGCCGTTCTACGGGTTCTAGGGTCTTGTGCTGCTTCCTGTTGTTCGCGCGGGGGTGGGTCGCTGGGGAGTGCCCTAGTGTGTCCCTGGATGGGTCAGGTTTTTGTTTTGGTTTGACTCTGGGAATCGGACGTCCGATTTACCAGTGGTCCGATTTACCACTGGTCCGATTCTGGGAATCAGACCAGGTGCATTAGGGCTGAGTGGCAGTCTCAAGGTCCGAGTGTCCGATTCTCAAAAATCAGACATGCAAGTGTTCGATGAGTCGAACAAGGGGGGTCCGATTCTGGGCTGGTCCGATTTTGGGTGGTCCGATCGGACAGGATGGTCCGATTTCTAGAATCGGGCAGACTGATCCGAGTGTCCGATCCTAGTGGTCCGATTATGGGCAGGTCCGATTCTGGGAATCGGACCAGGCAGGTGGTCCGATTGGTGACGTGTATTAATTCGTCCGATCGGACAGGGTGGGTCCGAGTCAAAGCGTCCGAGTTGGACGGGTTGGTGGTCTGATTCTAGTAGTCGGACAGGTTGTTCCGATCGGATGGTTGTCCGAGTGTTCGAGTGTCCGAGTGTCCGAGTCGGATAGGTTGGTCTGAGCGTTCAATTCTGGGAATCGGACACTGGGTCGGACGTCCGAGTCCGCCGGTCCGATGAGCTTGCGCACACGGATTCGGCCAAATATCTCCAGATGTCTATTACTATTGACCACGAAATTCACCAGCGATGGAGTTGGAGTGGTGAGGGGGAGATCGGTTACCTGGGGATTGCCGAACGCAATGTCCTCCATGCCCTGGTCAAAACTCACACACACACACACACATACACACACACACACACTCTCTCTCTCTCTCTCTGTTGGTTGGAAATGGGGGTTCTCTTGCCCTCCCAGAATTTATACCCTATTGTTTCTTCCCTGAACACTACAGATCCCTTTCCTGGCATTTCCTACGCAGTCACCTTCGCATTTACTCTATTTTCCCCCTATTTTCTGTGATTTTCTCCCTATTTCATAGCAGCAACCCCTCTGCCTCTTTGTGTGTGATTTCCTATTGTTAATCTACCCTAAACACAACATAAATCGAAAGCAAAACACTGAACTAGTTTCTCCATGTTTTCCAATCATCAACAACCAGAATATCCCAAAATACTTACCTGTTCTGAAGATAAAAATCACCCAACTTCCTACCTATCTCAAGCTCCGTTTCGGGGATGAATACCCTACTTCGATGCTCGATATGAGGCGCGCAAGTGCTCAAGCTTGAATCCATTGGTCCCGGCAACGGAACCAAAATGTGGGAGCTTTCGCTCAACCGCCAAGACCCTCGGACCGCTTATTCTTTCAAGCGTTTCAAGCGAGCTGCAATGGCTATCTCTCACCTAGCCGACGCGCCGTCGATCCTACGAGTGTAGTGAGCTTACCTTGATGCTCGATCGAGTACCCTCCTCCCTCTTGCACTCTGGTAGCTCCACGATCCTAGATGCTAGCTCAAGCATCCTCAAGCCTCCTCCATCTCCAAGCTCCATCCTCCATAGCTGCGTGCGCAAAAGGAGAGAAGAGAAGAGAAGAGAAGAAGAGAAGAGGAGTTTCTTATTATTTACAAATAGTGCTCAATTAAACTCACTTGGTGTGTGTGTGTGTGTATGTGTGCATGCTCACTTTCGTGCACTGTGGGAAATCAGGCTTTCAACTTTTCTTAAGTGCATTTCAAGTGTTGGTTGGAAAACAATGTGAGTGTGAACATAAAGTGATGATTACAGCTCTCGCACTCTTGTCTATGTACTCGGCCTAATGGGGCTCTCAACTCAATTCTTGGCTATTTTCTCTAGTCTCTAGGGTCTATGCTACGTTGTTCAACTTGCTTAAGGTCAAAAGGAGTGTATTGGTTAGCCTATGGCTCTAAGTGTGTCAAATGTGCTGATGTGAGTGCCAACATTGTGCGTGGCCATTTGGCTGTGATTTCTAGGGTTAGATTTACCTGTAAGTCTTTCGGTGAATTCTCCTCTTGCGGGTTGTTCTCTCTATCATCCTAGACGCGCTAATTTTGTCAATTTTGATGTGTCAAAATCTGGTCCAATTCTGCAGTGTCTGATTTTGTAGTGTCTGATTTCAAGAATCAGATGTCCGATTTGACAAGTGTGCGATTCTACAATGTTTGATTCTGCAGGGTCTGATTATGGAATGTTCAATTCTAGGAATTAGATAGGGTACATTTGATCAGATAGGATGGGTTGGTCAAATGTCCCGATTCCAAAAATCAGACAAGGTCAGGTTCGAGTATTGGGGCATTTGATTTTGAAGAGTCCGATTAGCCGATCAGACAGATCGAGTTCGAGTGGTCTGATTATAGGCCATTCAATTCTCAAAATCGGACGAGTCTAGAGTGTCGGAGCGTCCTTGCAGATCACATTTGATTCCACTGGCACATAAATAGTGGGAATGAAATCACTTTGCACCAACAATTTTTGGCCACGCCTGCTAGCAAGATTCACTAGGATCAAAGGCTAGATGCACAAAAAGGTTTCTACACACCTGATCCAAGCAATAAACTCCTATGGCCTTCGATCGATTCATTGGAATCACCAAGTCTTGCACAAGCTCTCAAGCTCTCTCTCTCTCTCTCTCTACTATAGAACCTAAAAATGAGGTTTCACTTTACCTCCCAAGGTCTTAAACCCTTGTTGGACACAGCCTTAATCTATCCGATCACTCCCCATGCGATTCTAACACCTCCAAGCACTCTTTTTTCCCATTTTTCTCTCTGTTTGTGCCCTGTTTGGGCCTATTTAACATCAAAAGCTCTAAAGTTTTTTCCTTTCTATTTCTTGGTCCTAACCTACTCTAAATGCAACATAAATAAAAAATAGAAAATTGAAATGCTCTCTCCTACTTGCCTAATCATTAAAAAACCAAAATACATGTTGTAAAGATTACAAACCCAAAACCTCCTACCTATCTCAAGCCTCGATTTGGGGATGAAACCCTTACTTCATTGCTCGATTTGAGACGCTGTCGTACTGCTGCGCATCCGAGGTGTGGAATCCACCACAAAGTTGTGTGTGTGACATTTATTACTTTGTACATATTTAGTTGTTGTGTTTGTATTTTGTTTTGCGTGGGCAGTATGGTGGAGGTGGGATCTTTGTTCCAATGCTGACACTAGTGATGTGATTTGATCAAAAGTCTTCTACAGTTCTTTCTGAATGTATGATCATGGGAAGTGCTGCTACATCTCTCTTGTACAATTTTGGGCTTTTTTCTCCAATTATTGATTATGATGTTGCTCTGATTTTCCAACCTGCAATATTGATGTTGGGAATCAGCATTGGGGTGGTCTTCAATGTGATATTTCCAAATTGGATAGTCACTATTCTGCTCTTAGTGCTTTTCACTGGGAATTCATTGAAAACATTCTTCAATGGAATCTCTTTATGGAAGAAGGAGACACTTGAAAAGAGGGTGGTTAAGGAAGAAAAGACTTGGTGTGCACCTTGTGAAGCAGGTCTTGAAAATGGAGACTACGAGGCTTTGCCTGCAGACTTCACTAGTTTTTTTTAAACATTCATTCCCAAAAGTGAAGTGGACCAGTATTGCAGCGCTATTGTTTTTGTTCTAGTGAACACTTCCTCTGCGGTTTCTGTGTGCTTTTTCTGGCCTTTTAGATGACATGGGGCTATTGTGGGAAGGAAGCTTTTCTAGAAAAAGAAGGAGCTTTTTGAATCGGGAGAGAGAGGGAAAATAGGAAAAGGAGGAAAGAAAATAGAAAAGGGGAAAAGAAAATAGACGGGAGGGAAAAAAGGAGAACAGAGGATACGAATGAAGAACAGGTCGCAGGGAGTTGAGGAGGATAGGTGGGGAGTGCAAGCGGATCGACATGGTTTATGAGGGAGTCCAGAGACGCCAATGTTTCAGGCTGATAGCAACATACGTCAAAGTGGAGGCTTGATGAAGCTGTGATTTTTTTTCGAAGTGTCGCTGAAGACAGAGCAGGCCGACCTGTCAGCATGATTCGCGGGGTTCGAGAGGGAGGGGAGGCTAACGGAGCAAGAGTGAAGAAGGACCGTATGATGGCCATAAGGAGAGGCTGTCTTATCGATATTGTGATTTAAGGGGGCTGCTTTTAGGTGGTAGACACGAAGTTTGGTAGAGTTGTCTTCCAGATTTGGGGCGTGCATTCTGTGCCTGCACAGGGACGTTGGCTTTATCAGCTGGAGTATGATTGTAAGCTTGGCGTCGAGCTGGAGATGGTATTGCAATCACTCATGCGTAGTAGGCAGCGTGTTTATTGATTGGCCGTGAGTTGTGGAGCTGAGTTGGTGATCAGGGCGCCATGTAATCGTGCTGGATTGCAGCAGTGTGATGAACATTTGGCATGACGTTTCGTCAAGCCGGATTTGGCATCCGATATCATTATGACTAGGATAACAATGGGCGTACTGGAATTCCTTTCCCGTGAAGTAATCTCTATTTGCCTCAAGAAGATCAGCCTTGGTGCATACCTTTCTTAGTCAATCTGGAAAAAGGAAATCCTTGTAAGCTATGTCCAGAGCAAGAGTGAAGGCCTTTACGCTGCATCAATCTGGAGACCTGCAAGGAGAAATTACAGTTATTTACACCTGCAAGTTCTGGCTTCAGTGAAGTCATAAGTACAGTAACATTTTTTTTTTCTGAAATTTATGAGAAAATTTTGCCATCTCATCTGATGTCTCTCCATGTACCCCAATTTTTGGAAAGGTTTCCATCAACCTCAGTAGGACAATCCTTTGATTCTGAGAAGTCCTATATAACAAGAACTCGTGCCTCATTTGGAGATGGCTTAAAATCTCCCTATAGCCCTTCTCTTTCAGAGTCCATTCCTGGCTTTCTTTCCCAGGATGCCTGGTCTAGATTTTCCTCAACTGATTCTGTTCCATGTGAGGAATTTCCAATTACCCTTCTTAATCTAGAGTGGAATTCGTCTACAAAAGCAACAAATTGGGTTCAACCATACCCGTATGATCCTTCCAATTGTCAGTGGAATTGGTTTTCTTCATCAGAGTCTTTATGTACAGAATAAACAACTCAATCTGGAGTTTTGATTCTAGGCCTTCCAAAGGATTTAGCATAACTATGTCTCATGCGGGTTTCATTTATTAAGTATGATCCTTGTTTCCGAATGGTATCTAGACAGTGAAGAGCAGTTTTTTTTACATATGAAGAGTTCCTACAAAGCAAGAAAAACACTTGGGATTAAAGAAGCTTTTATATTATTGGTTGAAGTTTATTGAACATATGCATGTTACAACAGCAATCTTTACATCCAATATGAAGAGTTTGGTGTTTACTATGGCATAGCCTGATCTCACTTGTTTTATCTTCTATCTTGGAATTTCTTAAGAACCTCTGTGGTTACGACATTGCTTTCACAAACCCTTCGACATCTTTGGTGAACCCGACGTGAAAGCGTCGCAGAAATTTCAGGATGGGAGACACTTCAGCCTCTATTTCAGCTTCTTCTTCAACTCCAGCTGCGTCTACTTCAGCTCCATCCATGACTGCTGCGTCAAGTACTTCAACGGAGGATCTAAAACAGATTTTGCAGAATATGTCCATGTATATGCAGCTCCAAAATCAGCAAACACAAATGTATATGCAGCAGCAACAACAATTGCATCAACAGCAGTTGTCTCAGCAAAGGCAACTCTATTCGGAGCAAGAGAATGCAAACAGCGCGACTAAGGCTATTGAAGCAGTTGAGAGTGAGAAGAAGCTATTTGACGGGCGTAATGTTTCAGCATATTTAAAGACATATGAGATCAAGATGGGGTTTTTTGGAGTTCCTGCTGGACTTATGAGTAAGTACTTCCTTCGTCTTGTCACACCTGCTTTGAGGACAAAGATAACTGATTTATTTATTCAAAATACACATTGGCAAGATTTTAAGAAGGCTCTAAAAGAAGAATACTTCCTTGAGGACTTTGGTATGGCTACTCGACGGTCATTCCGAGAGTGGGTCTACATGCCAAACAAAGGTCTTGCTGCTTCGGAGTTGATTCGAGAATTCGAAGAGAGGTATAGTCAGCTTGATGCCATTGAACAAAGAGCATTGGATGTTGAAAAAGTTGAGATTTTCTTGCAAGCTACAGATCCTGCTCTTCAAGAAGAATTGGGTGAGCTTCTTGAAGATCGCACGAAGCCTATGGGTCTTAAAACTGATTGGCAGGATGCTCAGGATGCAGTCTCGACTTTGACCAAGAGGAGGATATGGAAGACTCGCCTATAGAATGGTTCCATGACACCTACACCATCATCTGCTCCTATGCCTACTTCTATCCCTGTTATTTCTTCTCCTCCTCAGCCAGTTTCTTGGCCTATGCCAGTGCCTACTGTTTCTACTCCACCTATTCCTCCTGTTCTACGACCGATGCCTACACCTTCTGCTCCAAAACCATCCGCTCCATCGGTGCCTACTTCTCTTGATGATATAATAAAAGGAATCACAGATTTGACACTTGAGTCAGTCAAAGCGGAGTTGGTGGGTAAGTTGAAGGAGCAGTTTGCTTCAACTGCGCCTGCTACTTCTTCTAGTGCTCCTATTGCACCTAGGAGTGCTCCTAGTGCACCTAGGAGAGATCGGAGATGTATTTGGTGTGATAGTACGGAGCGTCAGCATTGCAGGGATTGTGACTCTTTCCAGGATGCAAGGAGGCAGAATTTGGTATATTGGGGGCAAGATGGTAAGATTTGGTTGACTGAGACAGGAGCTCCACTTGCTACCAACTTTGGTAAAGGTGGAATGAAGAAGTTAGTGGAGGACATGGCTGCGCGTACTTCTTATGTGACAGCTAGAGGTGATGCTTCTGCATATGGAGTACAGATTGAGAAGGGATCGGAGACTCAGTCCGCACTATGGACTTATGCTATGGAGACTGCAAACAAGGGGAAAATTCAGCAAACTGTTTTGACTAGCGCAGGCTCTAGCATCAGATCAGAGACAGGATGGGACTCGCCTGTTGACAGGTATTCTATTTATGCTTTTTTGGCTAAATCTCATGGTGCAGATGTATTTGTTGAGGAGAAGCGTAAGAGGGATGAAGACAATCCAAGTGCAGCTAAGAAGACTAGAGGGGGTGAGTTTGTTACTCCACCTACTGCAAGACCGTCTTCACGATCAGGGCCAGATCGACAGATGGAGGATGCTCAAAAGAGAGAAAAGAGGCAAGAGCCTAGAGAGAGAAAGCAGCCAGGATTCAGATTGATGTCCGATATTGAGACATCTACAGACATGAAGAAAATCTTTAATGATAAGATACTTGGCAGTGAGGTGACTTTCACTATTTCCGAGATTTTGGGCATCTCAAAAAGAGAGTTTCAGGATCAGTTTCAGGAGGTCCTGAAGAGGAAAAGACATGCATTGTCTACCACTGATGCACAGGGAGTTTTGATTGGAGAGTTGGACGAGGATGATGATGAGGTTATGGTTGTTAATGCTTCTGTTTTGCCGCAGGTAGAGAAGAGGGTTCAGCCTATGCATTATGCTGAAATTGATGAGCCTGTTTTGATACCGCGTAGTCACTTTTCGCGGAGCCATTGGGCTAGGGCAACTACAGAGACGATGGTAAAGGTTGGAGAGAAACAGGTGCCTTATGTTGCATTGGTTGATCATGGTTCAGAGATTAATCTCATTGTTCGTGGAGTTTATGAGAGTAACAGATGGCCTATGGATGTAGAGCATGGGTGGCGTATGAGAGCCGCCAATAACACTGCAGGTGATTTATATGCTACTTGCCCTAGTGTCAGAGTTTCTATTGGTGATGTAGAGGAGGATTTTCATTTCTTTGTGCAGGATTCATGCTCGTATCCCATAATTCTTGGTCAGCCATTCATTACAGAGATGCGCATGGAGACAAAGGTCATGGATGATGGATCTGCTTATGCACGGATTCGCAGTAAAGATGGTATGAGAGCAGTTCAATTTATGACTGTATGTGTGAACCATGTTAGAAACAGGGATACTCTCAGAGATGCACCCTTGCCCACTGTGAGGGATTCGGGTTTTCATTAGGTACCGCCGTTTTGCGAGACGACGGTGGTACAGAGGAGAGGAGATTGGAGTTCTCGCCTCCTGGCAGCGGTGTTTTCTCCTCCGGTTATGTTGGGATTTCAGCAAACAGTTCAATGAGCTATCAGAAGACTTCTAGATTGTCTAGAGCTGCCAGGCAGTATATATGCAGGAAGGAGAAAAATTTGAAAAATGCAGGAATTTTGGAGGATGATGAGCACATAGATGGTATGTATGACAGTGTGATTTGTGCAGATACGATGACAGAGATGGGAGATATGCTGAAAACTGATATGCTGAATTGTCATGGTAATGTATTAGTGCAATCCCTGGACATGTTTCATGAAATTGCAGATTTTATGTCACAGATTGAGTCAGAGGCTGAGGTAACTCAGCAAAGAGTGTTGAGTGCTGAAGAAATTCAGCAAACAGAGTTTCCAGCTGGTTATGATCAGCTTTCAGAGAGACAGAGGGCTGAAAATTTTCAGCCAACAGAGTTTACTGCTGAAATATTTTAGCATTCAGAGTTTGGGGCTGTTTCTATGCAGTCCATAGAGCGGAGGGCTGAGAATATTCAGCCATTGGAGTGCAGAATTGCTGATTTACAGCAAGATTTATGTAATGCAAAAGAGCATAATGAAGCCAGGGTTGACACGAAATACAAAACTGTGGATAAGAAGGTAGATTTTATAGGCAAGATTATGGAGTATTGTTCTACCACTTCAGAGATACAGAGATTCATTGGAGCTTGTGTGTTTTACATGATTTGGACACCCCATTTTGCACACATAGCAGATTGTTTTTATGAGCTGTTTCAAAAAGGGCAAAAACTATTTTGGGATGAGAGCCACACTAGAACCATGCGGAAAATGAGGAAGTTATTGCAGATTTTTTGGAAAATGGTGAAAAGATGGTTTGGGCCATACATAGTCAGACATGTCTTTGATAATGCAACATATGAGCTGACAGAATTGGATGGAACAGTGCTTAGAGTGCCTATTGCTGGAAAAAGAATCAAGATTTTCAAGAAAAGAGATGATGAGGAATATGCATTGGAAGAATTTTCGAGAGAAGAGCAACGACAAGAAACTCCAATGGAAGAGACAGATGATATGGCTGGATATCCTGTTGATCTACCAGAAATGCATAACGAAGAGATTGATTTGTTTGTGGATCTTGATGATAATGATCATGGGTAGTTGGCCCATCCGGAGGATGCGCAGGATCAGAGGGGGTGGATGTCGTACTGCTGCGCATCCGAGGTGTGGAATCCACCACAAAGTTGTGTGTGTGACATTTATTACTTTGTACATATTTAGTTGTTGTGTTTGTATTTTGTTTTGCGTGGGCAGTATGGTGGAGGTGGGATCTTTGTTCCAATGCTGACACTAGTGATGTGATTTGATCAAAAGTCTTCTACAGTTCTTTCTGAATGTATGATCATGGGAAGTGCTGCTACATCTCTCTTGTACAATTTTGGGCTTTTTTCTCCAATTATTGATTATGATGTTGCTCTGATTTTCCAACCTGCAATATTGATGTTGGGAATCAGCATTGGGGTGGTCTTCAATGTGATATTTCCAAATTGGATAGTCACTATTCTGCTCTTAGTGCTTTTCACTGGGAATTCATTGAAAACATTCTTCAATGGAATCTCTTTATGGAAGAAGGAGACACTTGAAAAGAGGGTGGTTAAGGAAGAAAAGACTTGGTGTGCACCTTGTGAAGCAGGTCTTGAAAATGGAGACTACGAGGCTTTGCCTGCAGACTTCACTAGTTTTTTTTAAACATTCATTCCCAAAAGTGAAGTGGACCAGTATTGCAGCGCTATTGTTTTTGTTCTAGTGAACACTTCCTCTGCGGTTTCTGTGTGCTTTTTCTGGCCTTTTAGATGACATGGGGCTATTGTGGGAAGGAAGCTTTTCTAGAAAAAGAAGGAGCTTTTTGAATCGGGAGAGAGAGGGAAAATAGGAAAAGGAGGAAAGAAAATAGAAAAGGGGAAAAGAAAATAGACGGGAGGGAAAAAAGGAGAACAGAGGATACGAATGAAGAACAGGTCGCAGGGAGTTGAGGAGGATTGGTGGGGAGTGCAAGCGGATCGACATGGTTTATGAGGGAGTCCAGAGACGCCAATGTTTCAGGCTGATAGCAACATACGTCAAAGTGGAGGCTTGATGAAGCTGTGATTTTTTTTCGAAGTGTCGCTGAAGACAGAGCAGGCCGACCTGTCAGCATGATTCGCGGGGTTCGAGAGGGAGGGGAGGCTAACGGAGCAAGAGTGAAGAAGGACCGTATGATGGCCATAAGGAGAGGCTGTCTTATCGATATTGTGATTTAAGGGGGCTGCTTTTAGGTGGTAGACACGAAGTTTGGTAGAGTTGTCTTCCAGATTTGGGGCGTGCATTCTGTGCCTGCACAGGGACGTTGGCTTTATCAGCTGGAGTATGATTGTAAGCTTGGCGTCGAGCTGGAGATGGTATTGCAATCACTCATGCGTAGTAGGCAGCGTGTTTATTGATTGGCCGTGAGTTGTGGAGCTGAGTTGGTGATCAGGGCGCCATGTAATCGTGCTGGATTGCAGCAGTGTGATGAACATTTGGCATGACGTTTCGTCAAGCCGGATTTGGCATCCGATATCATTATGACTAGGATAACAATGGGCGTACTGGAATTCCTTTCCCGTGAAGTAATCTCTATTTGCCTCAAGAAGATCAGCCTTGGTGCATACCTTTCTTAGTCAATCTGGAAAAAGGAAATCCTTGTAAGCTATGTCCAGAGCAAGAGTGAAGGCCTTTACGCTGCATCAATCTGGAGACCTGCAAGGAGAAATTACAGTTATTTACACCTGCAAGTTCTGGCTTCAGTGAAGTCATAAGTACAGTAACATTTTTTTTTTTTGAAATTTATGAGAAAATTCTGCCATCTCATCTGATGTCTCTCCATGTACCCCAATTTTTGGAAAGGTTTCCATCAACCTCAGTAGGACAATCCTTTGATTCTGAGAAGTCCTATATAACAAGAACTCGTGCCTCATTTGGAGATGGCTTAAAATCTCCCTATAGCCCTTCTCTTTCAGAGTCCATTCCTGGCTTTCTTTCCCAGGATGCCTGGTCTAGATTTTCCTCAACTGATTCTGTTCCATGTGAGGAATTTCCAATTACCCTTCTTAATCTAGAGTGGAATTCGTCTACAAAAGCAACAAATTGGGTTCAACCATACCCGTATGATCCTTCCAATTGTCAGTGGAATTGGTTTTCTTCATCAGAGTCTTTATGTACAGAATAAACAACTCAATCTGGAGTTTTGATTCTAGGCCTTCCAAAGGATTTAGCATAACTATGTCTCATGCGGGTTTCATTTATTAAGTATGATCCTTGTTTCCGAATGGTATCTAGACAGTGAAGAGCAGTTTTTTTTACATATGAAGAGTTCCTACAAAGCAAGAAAAACACTTGGGATTAAAGAAGCTTTTATATTATTGGTTGAAGTTTATTGAACATATGCATGTTACAACAGCAATCTTTACATCCAATATGAAGAGTCTGGTGTTTACTATGGCATAGCCTGATCTCACTTGTTTTATCTTCTATCTTGGAATTTCTTAAGAACCTCTGTGGTTACGACATTGCTTTCACAAACCCTTCGACAACGCACAAGTGATCAAGCTTGAATCCGTTGGTCCCAACAATGGAACCAAAATGTAAAGGCAAGCTCATGCTCAATTGCCAAGACCCACGGATCATTTATTGTTCAAGAGTTTCAAGTGAACACATATGGCTATCCCTCACCTAGCCGATACACCAGCAGCTCCACGATTCATGATGCAAGTGCAAGCAACCTCAAGCCTCCACATTCAAGCTCCATCCTCCATAGCAGCGTGCGAGATAAGAGAAGAGAAGAAGAGAGGAGATGATGGAGAGCTTATTCTCCTTGATCCCTCACCCTCACACACTCATTCCCTCACACTCTTACACTCCCTCTCTCGAGCATACACAAGAAAGCAAGAAGGAGAGAAGAAGATGAGTCCACTTTGCCATACACCAAACAATGAGCTCCTCATTCACTTTTCAATTTTATATACAAAACCATAAATCCCTTTTGGGCGATCATCCCCTTATCCCCTTTTTTACATGGCCAGGCGTGGCCTAGGCCCTCTTATCCATTGTCCTCTTGTCTTCCTAGCTTCCTTCCCACCACCCATCTACTTCTACAATTTGCACACAGGAGGGAGCCTGGCACTCTTTTACAAAATGTTTTAGGGGTGCCTCATATCCTGAGGGGTCCACTAGGGTTTACCGTATGGTACCACATGAGTGTAAGGGAGGGGGGTTATTTAAGGAAAGGAAGGTACATTTTATAAGGTAACGTCCCATAAATAGGGGGTAGATAATGGGTATTTTCATATATTTATTGCAGGCACGTGACGTCTCCTTATTACTACTAGTGAATCCCCCGTGCATCATATTTAAAAGTGCACTTCCACCTTTTCCTTAGCTTTTGAGACCGCCCTTTCGCTTTCGGCCGTTTCCCTTTCTACTTCTTCCGTTGTTTTTGATTTCCTTCTAGGCCACCTCTTTTAGCTCCCCACTTGCACTTTTTCCCTTTTTTCGCTTTCTTCTTGTATTGAGGTTAACATTGCTTGTTGAGGTGTTCTTGCTCTTTCCAAGATAGTGGGCATACGAAGATTCCTTAAATAGGATTCCAACATCAACTTTGAGCAAGAAAAATGATTTTATCACTCAACTTCTTGAGGTAGGTACTCACTATTTGATTTTCATTTTGGGCATTTTATTACGATGTCCTTTAATTGTCCGAGTCTTAAGTTAGGTTCTAACTATGTTGGAGGCTTTAGTTAGGTTGAGCTTGAATTGAGAGTTGCTGATTCACTTGGGCTTATTGATTTTTTGCTAGTGTCACTCTTTTTCAAGGCATTAGGAGTATGCTCCTTGGTAGATTTGGTGGGTTAAGTGGCATCTAGGAAGTGCCTAGAAGTATGCTCCTTGGTGGAGCTGATGGATTTACTAGTAGCTAGAAATTGTGACTATTTTATTACCACATCTTGATGGGAAGTACTACTTATTGAGTTAGTGGATTTGGTATTGATACTCATTGAGAAAAACTATTATTTTAGATCCTAGGTTTGCTTAGAAGGACTCTTGGGGTTAAGGGGTTCGTGTGTATCACTAGTCCCTTATGGATATGTCTTTAAGGACTAGGATTCTTCCCCTTTAGAGTCTCTTTTAAGGGCTCCTTTAGGAGGTATGGACTCTTGGCCTAGATGCTCAGGCTTATTTCTCCTTTTTCCTCTATCATGGTGAGGAAAGATCATTAGTAAATCACTCTATTTTGTACTCTCAAATGAAGAGTGGGTTGCACTAGGGTAAAATTAAGAGATAGATTAGGTTTCATGTCATAAAGCCATGGATTAAATCACTTGAAGAAGTTAGAGTTGTATTGAATTGAAGCATAGCCATCTAGAATCGTTGGGTCTTGGTTAAGGAAAAATGCATATGCATTGATATCAAGGACCACACTGTTAGTAGTCATGTGTGTCTTCTGTGGTCATCTCCTACCTATGAGCCTCAGATGAGAACATTAGGAGCTCTGGAATTGTCTTTATATGTCAACTTATATGTTTTAGACATGTTAGATGGAGGTCACATTAGTGGATTTCTTTTTGTGCACTTTTGGCTATTTTTAAGGGGTTTGACCAGATTTAGGGTTTTTGGTCTTTTTCGCATATATGTAGGTAGCTTGGCCTCCCACTTTAATTATCCATTATCCATCATTGATCCATCATGATCAACCAACCCTCCTCATTCTCTCATCCCCCTACTACAGTTTGGTGCCCACATTGACATGTAGAGCTACCTGTTGGGGCTGATTGTTGTAGCCTTGTACCTTCAACCATTATAGTCACAATGTTCATTCTCTCTCCTAAATTCTCTTTATCTCCTTCTTCTCTTTGTGTTCATTTTCTTCTTTTCGTTGCACATTCTCATATGGTATCAGAGCCATGTGTGGGAGCCAAAGATCTCAAAGAGAAGCATGCTATTCGTGAAAAAACTTGCCATGTCTCATCTCCACTTGTTGCAAACCTTGCACTTGAGTCAAACAGGGTAGGTTGGCTCATTTCCAACCCTTTTTTTAGGTTGCACTTACCATGGAAGATTTATGTTTTTCTCTTGGGCGGCCTCTATCAGACTAGGTGGTATCATTATTGCACCTAGGCAGCCATTCTGTTGGCTAGATGTTACCAAAATAGACCTGTGTTTTCTAGAGGTAGCTTCCAACACCATGATGTAGAACTAGCCCCTACGTTACTTGTGTTTTTGTGTAGGCAATCCCCCGACACATGTGCTCCAAAACTAGGCTCTTATATCACCTTCATTTTTATGCAAACAGCCCCCAATATACTTGTTGTAAGAATAGGCCCTGCATTGCATGCACTTTTTGTAGTAGGTATCCCCCCACCCCTCAAATTTGTGTCTTGCTACTAGGAAGTATCCTTTCTACTAGATGGTAGCCTTTAAGGCTAGGCGATAGCTCTTCTTAACTAGGCAATACTGTTCTCTATTGGGTGGCATGTATATAAGTGGACAACATCCTTTCTTTGCCGTGTTTCAAACTTGCAAGTATTTTTTACCGAGGTGGCTTGTTTTTAGTGTTTGGTGGCCTCTTTTTTCAAGCAAGCAATAGAGAAATTTTGTGTTTATTATAGGTACACCCTCTTTTAGCACTCCTAATACATGACTTGCTACTAGATTGTCTATGTTTCCAAGTTGAAGCTCTGTTTTCCTTTGCATTTATTGCGCCCTCTCTCTACCTAGCATTATGTGCTCCCTTTAACATTGGATACTCCCTGTCTACCTTGCGTTGATTATTTTTCTTCTGCATCATGGCCACAAACTCAAATTATCCCAAGGACACCTCTTATTAGTCACCTTTATTCATGTGGCAACATCTTCTTTTGTTTTCTTGCAGTAGGTATTTCTTGAAGGGTAGATATGGCTGACATGCATGCTATGGGGGATCATGTGGTTTGAGATTATTTAGACCCACCACCATCTTATTACTCTTTCCTGTTATATTCATTTGGGGGTTCTAGTCCCCAATTAGCATTGATGGCATCTCCTATGCAGGTGCCAATCCTACCTTCTCTCTCCACATCTGACAAGCCTTGGATGGGGTGAACTATCCTTTATGGTTGTGCTGCATGGAGTGCCTCCTCAACGAATATGATATTTGGGGTTTTTTAATAGTTCCCATACCCCAACCTACTGTGGATCCTCATGATGGTGTGAACATAGATTTGACAGCATTATGGAGTTTGTTGAATACTAGAGCCCACTCTTCTCTCCTTTTGAGTTGTACAGATTTTGTGCTCATGCATGTTAGACATCTGCACCACTACAGAGATTTGGAGGGGATTGGAATATTTCTTTTGGATCAAGAAATTTGGGCATTGATGATGCCAGGAGGCATATTCCATGGTGGATTCCGTGAGGTTTTACGGTGGATTCCGTAAACTTAGATGACCGGGGCTCATACACAAAGAGGATTCTTTGTGCGAGAAGTTGATGGGGACGCCTGTCCTTTTCGGGCGTTTCATTAATTTAGTGTGTACGTGGGTGATTCCACAAAATGCATATTAAATTAATAAACGTTTATGAGTTTAGAGTGCGCACTCGTAATAAATTAAGGTTAGGATTTATTTCTAACCAGTTGATTTATTGACCGTCATATCAAATGGGCTTCTTTTATTCAAAGTTTTCATCCTATCATTCAATACCAACCTGGAAAAGAAAATGTAGTGGCTGATGCATTGAGTAGAAGACCTGCCATTCATAATATTTCTGTCATATCTTTTGATTCTTTGATTGCTATGAAAGATACATATCACCAGGATATTACTTTTCATGTTGATTGGAATAAATTAGTTCAAAATAATTTCATTCCTATTGATTCATTGTCATATAATGATGGATTTATGTTTTATGAAAAGAGATTGTGTGTTACAATTCCATTCCGATCTTTTGTTTTGAATGAAATTCATTGTTCCCCATATCAAGGTCATAGAGATATCATATCTACATTACATATGTTAACTGAAGATTTTTATTGGCCGCATATGGATGCTGATGTATTTAACTTTGTTTCTGAATGTTTGATTTGCCAAAGAGTTAAGAGACATCATGGTAAACAGTATGGATTACTTATGCCTTTGTCTATTCCATCTAAACCTTGGGAACAAATTTCTATGGATTTCATTACTAGTTTACCAAATATAAAATCTAACCATGATATGATTTGGACAGTTGTAGATAGATTTAGTAAACAAGCATATTTCATTCCATGTAAGAAAACTTTAACAGCATCACAAGCAGCACAATTGTTTTTGAAAACTGTTTTCACTAACCATGGATTGCCAAAAGTTATTATTTCAGATCATGATTCTAGATTTTGTAACAACTTTTGGATTACACTGTTTGCTAACCTAGGCACAAAGATTGATTTCTCATCTGCATTTCATCCAGAAACTAATGGACAAACAGAAGCCACAAACAGCACAATTCTAGATCTTTTACGTGCATATACTATCTCTAAACCTTAGACATGGGACACACATTTGCATTTATTACAGTTTGCATATAACAATACACCGCACACATCTACAAGGAAAGCACCGTTTGAAGTCATTTATGGATATAGATTATCTACACCTGTTGCATCTTTGTCTAATAGAATTCAGAGTGCTGATGATATTGCTAGTATGCATAACAGTATATTTGATGAAGTTAAAGATATGATTGCTAAAGCCCAGCAATCATATACCAAACAAGGAAACAAGAAAAGACAAGCCATGAATTTCAAAGTTGATGATTATGTTTGGCTGAGAATAGAAAAACGTAGACTACAAAGTGTAGATAGACATCCAGTTGTCAAATTAGCTCCTAGATTCTATGGACCATTTAGGATCATTCATAAAATTAATGATAATGCATTCAAGTTAGAATTACCATCTCATTGGAAAATTCACAATACATTTCACATTAGTTTATTGAGACCATTTAGAGGCCAATTACCTGTACATTCTATTTATGAAAACCCACCTTTATTAGAGGAAGAGACTGAAATACTTGAACCAGAAGCTATCATAGACACTGACTTTATGACCACTAGAATTGGCCGAAGGTATTCTAGATATTTAGTTAAATTTAAGAACCATCCTGTAGAGGAAACACAATGGATGCACGCTAGAGACTTAAATGCTTTCCCCACTCTGTTAGCTCCACATTGAGCTAATAGCAATTGAGGTCAATTGCTATCCCACCCCGGGGGTATGATGCCAAGAGGCATATTTCATGGTGGATTTCGTGCCACGGTGGATTCCATGAGGTTTTACGGTGGATTCCATAAACTTTGATGACCGGGGCTCATACACAAAGTGGATTCTTTGTGCGAGAAGTTGATGGGGACGCCTGTCCTTTTCGGGCATTTCATTAATTTAGTGTGTATGTGGGTGATTCCATAGCGGGTGATTCCGCAAAATACATATTAAATTAATAAACGTTTATGAGTTTAGAGTGCGCACTCGTAATAAATTAAGGTTAGGATTTATTTCTAACAAGTTGATTTATTTATGTAGCTGAAGACTGCTAGGTATTCACTTTTGTCGGTTTAATTGTATTATTTTACTAACGATTGTGAATGCTTCAGTTGATGTGTAGAGATAGCAGCAATGGCGGAGGAAAGCATTGGAGTTTAGCGAGTATTCCATCTATGGATTATATTTTGATAGGTGCCACGCCTATATTTTGTCATGTCTATTGAGGCATCGATTATTTATTATTATTTTGTATGCACCTATGCGCACGGATATGTTATTTCTATTTGGACATTGTATTGGGCGTGCCAGACTCTTTGGGCATCGTCCATTAGCTTTATTCCTATTTTTGGAAAAGCAAACTCAAAAGCTAAAAGCTTGATATATTTTTGTAAATTGGGCTATTATTGAGCATGAAGATGGAAATATACATAAAATACATGCTTTGTGAAGCGCTCACACAAGGCATGGGGGGAGATTGCACCCAATTGGTCTCTTGCTCTTGTCGTTCATGCTTTTTACCTTGTAACTTGTGCAAAAAGTAGAGTTCATTGTTCTTTGGGACCTTCCAAGATTCACTACGTGAGCATACAGCGACCGATCTGCGCACCATTACCTAAGTGAAAAGAGGTGAAATTGGTTCACATTTCTAGATGCCACTAAGAAGGACTCCTTTGTACTACTAAAATGTTTATTCATCAAGTGCTTTACTAAAGCCAACTATGGGGATAACCATTGTGAAAGTAATGAACATTGAACAATTGCAAGGGAAGAGTATGAATGATTGCATCTCTAAGGTCCAGATTTCGTTCAAAATAATTCCCCTATTGTCTACAGAGACTTAGCACCAAGGCAATTACAAAAGCCTTTGTCAAAGGCATCCATGTGAAAGGATATATGAAACCTTAGCTAGGAACTCCAACTTAAATCGCTCCAATATAAATGAGTCTTTGATGAGAATATTCATGTGCATGATCTCCACTAAGAATTCACTAGGAACAATCGATCAATTGGATCGTGCCAAGATATCCATGCAAGGAAAAATCACTCAAAAGAAAAGGAAACACAAGACTCAATTGTTTATGTCAAAAAAGTAGTATCAAGAGCTACTCAATATGAGGGAATCTCTTAAAATCTTGAGACCATACTTGATAGAATATGCAATGTGTCCGCTATGATGGAGACCAAAAATCTTCATGACCATCATGATTGTGCATTAACTATGGTTGATTTGGAAGTGAAGCTACATAGTGCAAAGCCCCTTAATGGCTCCCTACGCCTATTTTTTCCTATCAATAATATAAGCACAGCACAAATTATCCTAGGTAACCCTCACTTTCCTCAAACTGGCATTGTTGGCCTCCTCTAAAACATAGAATGATTGTAGAATAAGCTAGGATTAATCTCTCTAGGATCCTAGACCCCCACATTGATTGTCACAAACCCACGCCAAATGCCCCTATTCATTTCATAGAGAAACTAATGGAAATCACATGTGCACTAATCAAGATAGGGAAAGTGAGCATTCAAGATCCCACAACAGCAAAATGAATGAATCAATCAAGGGCAAAAATAATGTCAAGAAAAGGCAAAAACAGTTGAACTCAAACTCAAGAGTGAAGGACTCTCAATACCACTACAAACAAATGCCACTTCAAGTGTAGAGAGTGCTATACTAGCATCTCAGATAGCTAAGGAGATTCTTGCTAAAAGATAAGATGTATCCCGGCCCAATTCAATAGCTAGCTACAATTAACAGAGTCAATGAGGTAATGCAAGATCATTTGCAAATAGGGTAGGCTAATTAAATATTGAGCATTCCAAGCATGTCTAATATCTTCTAAAGCAAAGCTGCAACAAATAGATAAAATTACTACTAAATTTCCAAATGACTAGTAGCCCATTAAATAAGAGATTTCTCTCGCTCTCAACACAAGTGATTGTAGTATATATATAAGAACATTGAGCATACCATTATTATAGCCCTTACATCATAGACAAAAGTTACCATTCCACTACTCAAAACTCTGCTCAAAGGTAGTCCATCAATTTGGCAAGGATTAAAATGCTACGTAGAATGAACAAACCTTGCCACACCCCACCACATTCCACAATGTAACTTTAGTGCCCCCAAACTTGAGGGCCTTACGAGCTAACAAATTTTGGGAGGGAGCTAAACTACATGTTCTTCTTCCCATGGAAACCCTAGTAGACATTGTATGGTGAGGAATTGTGGATACTAGAGCCCACACAAGCATATTTAATTTGGGTATACTCCAAGCCTAAGGGAGTCCAACGATTGAACCAATGCACTTTAATATATCATCTATTGATTTAAAGTTGGACCATTAGGATTATTAAGAGATTGGCCACTCAATATTGCTAGGGTATAGTGCAGGATTAACTGCATTGTAATGAAAGAATCTGACTACGACTTGTTGCTCAGTCAAGCATGGATGTGCAATGCACATCTCATCGAGGACTACACCAAGTCTTGTTTAATTTCCATAACAACCTCTTCATCTTCTTGATATAGAGAAAGCCATATACACTGAGGATGAGTAACTCAGAGGACTACCAATCACTTCAAGATGATAACGACTTTGATTTTGTCTTTTTGGATTATGACTCTAATGGGGCCACACCATTGAGCAAATATGTATGGACCCAAAACCCTCTTGAACATAGAGTCTACTCATTGATGTAGGCATTGTGAAAATTTATTTGGAATTATATTTTCTCAAATACCTCAAGGTACTTGATTATAAATAAATAGGGTATCATATTGATTATCTGAGTCTAGACCTTGAGGTATTAATGACTAAGAATTATATAAATATTGAGACGGCAAGGTCAATATGTTTGGACATTGATAATGGACCACCTAGTTAGATGGATCCACACATCTACACTTAGAACATCAGTGGTCATTATGACACTTACATGGCCAAAGACTTATCACTTATTATATTTGGCTTATTGCACTTACCTATAGCTACCATAATTATAGCGCCAGTTGATTAGTATAGTCAATTGTGCACTATTTGACTTAGTAGGATATTTTCATTTATGTTGTATCTTACCTATACTTTGTTTACATTATATTATGTGAAAAGAAGAAGAAGAAGAAATAAACAAGAAAATGTTTTGGTTTCCATCTCTCTTCTTGTGTTCTTGAGTGAGCTTCCTCTTGTGTGTATGGCGTGTGTTTGTTGTAGGAGCTCAAGCAAGTCCCGCCGCCATGCGATTCATAACATAGTATTAGATCTTTTGCCATTAAAAGGCTAGTTTCTAAGGCTGAAGTAAATTAGAAGAAGCAAGTATTTGAGCAAGCAAGCAATAGGTAAGCTCTCCTATTCTTCCACTCTTTCTCTTCAACAGTGCTTGGAGGCATCAAAAGTAGGGTAGAGTAAAAATATCATATTACTATGAGATTTAGTGTGAGCAGAGCATTACATATTCTACAAATAAGTAATTTAGGGCTTACCTACTACTTTTTTGGCTATCTAAGGCCATTTTAGGCATCATTTTGGACCCACAAAGTTGAAGACAACAATTTCAAGGTATACTGTTATTTCAATTTTGTCGGTGTCGGAAGTAGATATATAGGTTACATATTTTGAATTTATAAGTTTTGAGGTGTTTGTTAGGAAGCAAACACAAGTTTTATCTAATAACAAGTTACAAAATACATATATTATTGAATAGTCAGTAAAAATGGTACTTGGTTTATTATTGTTATACACTTGTGAAATGTTGCAGAAGACTTGTTTGCTATTTTGTATCAATTCTGCAATAATAGTAGAGAATGGTGAAATTTCCATCATTGAGAAGCTGGACAAGAACAACTACCCATCATTGAAGTTTCGTGTGACAAACTTCATTATTAGAAAAGGCCTTTGTAAGTTTGTTTCAGGTAAAGAAATTGAGCTAGAGCTAAGTAATCTTGCGACTACAAAAGAATTAAAGGCATGAAATGAATGGAATGAAAAATACAAAAATGTAATGTATTAGCTATCTATAGTCATTGATAACACTATGTTGGGGTATATAAAAAACTTCACATTCAACTTAGACAACTTTTGAGAATATATTTTCAATAAACACAAAGGCATGGAAGATTCAACTCAAGCAAGAGTTGAATACTTTGAAAAAATGGAATATATCTATAAATGAATACATTTTGAAAGTGAAAAGTATTGTAGATACCTTAGTAGCTATTGATGCAATGCTTAATGATGATAATTTGGTTTCACCTACTTTGGGTGGCCTTAATAATAAGAACTAAAAATCATTTGTCACTTTTGTGTATGTACAAAAGTTGTTTCTAGGTTTTGATGAGGTGGTCTCTCTCATGATCACTGAAGAGACCAAGATACATGGTGAATCATTTGAAAGAAGTGATGAACATATCCAAGCATTTTACTCAAGTTCAAGAAGGGGACGTGGTAGATTCTCTTTAAGAGGCCATTGCATAGGGCGTACCACTGATAACTAGTAAAATTGATTAAATTAGTAATTTAATTAAATGAAGGTTTCAAGAGCCTATGGCAACTTTAAAGACATGGGAAGCTCTAGAGGAAGAGGTGGATGGCAGAACAAAGGTTCTTGTGATTTTGGTATTGTTTGTCATTATTGTTATTGTGGCAAAACAGGTTGTATTGTAGCCTAGTGTTATGTTAAGTAGGATGATATCTATAGTGGTAAATTGCAGCAAGAGAATTGTGCATTGTCTTCAAGGTAGAATGAAGACAAAAATGAGCATCTGTTTATTATGAAATATATGATAAATGTTGTTATAGAAAGGGGACACATGATGATGTATGGTATATTGATTCAAGTACATCTAATCATATGACTAGTCATGTTGAAGGGTTTTTAGAGGGGCAAGATTTACAAAATGTAAGCTACGTACAGACAGGTGATGATTCATGCCACCCAATTTTACACATTGAAAAAATTTCATTGTCCTTGCATGATTGTCAAACAAAGAGTTTTTTATATGTGTTGCATGTACCATCCATCACAAAAAATTTAGTGTCTATTGGCCAAATGGTATAACAAGGGTTGGAGATTCAGTTTAATGCAAAAGATTGTTTTGTGGAAGACTTTAATGATAAGTGTAGGTTGGTCACAAAAGGAGGTATAGGTGGTTGCATGTTCACTTAGATGTTGTAATTCTTGCTATGAATGTTACTATGTACGATAAAGGCAAAGGAGTACTTGCAGATATTGAAACATGGCATAAACATATTGGGCATGTAAATGTACAAGGCTTACATTAATGCAACCCAAAGGATTGGTTGCAAGATTGCTTATGTTTAAAGTTGTAGAAATTCATAAAGTATGTGAAGCATGTTAATTTGGTAAGCAAACAAGATGACATTTTTCACACAATAGAGATGTGAGCAAGAATACACTTAATGTTGTGCATACAGATATTTGGGACCTACACAAAACATATCTCTTGGTGAAAATAAATATTTTATCATTTTTATAGATTTGTCCAGAAATCTATGGGTGCATTTTTAAAAGGAAAAGAGTGATGTGTTTGAGCACTTGAAAAATTTCAAGGTTACTATTGAAATAGAAACAATCTTGAAAGTTAAGTGCTTGAGGGTAGATGGAGAGGGAGAGTACCTCTCTAATGACTGTAGTGACTTTTAAGGTCTCATGGGATAAAAAGACAATTTACTTGTAGGTATAGTCCATAGTGAAATGGGGTTGCAAAAAGGAAAAATAGGCATATTAAAAAAGTTCCACAAGCACTGATAGCTTAAAAGAATTTACCAAAATATTTTTTGTATTAAGTTATTCATATTGTTGTCTATATTATGAATAGAACTCCTACAACTATAGTTCATGGCACATGCCTTAAAGAATGCTTTATAGGCAAGAAGCCCAATGTGTCAAACTTGAAAGCATTTGATTGTATTGTATATATTCATGTGCCAAATGAGCTCCAAAAAAATCATGATCCAAAGGTTGAAAAATGTATTTTTGTTAGATACTCTTTAGAGTAGAAAGGGTATCACTATTATAACCTTGTCACATGTGAGCTCAACATGAGCATGGATGTTATTTTTTATGAGATGAGTAGTTGGTATGCATCTAATGGTGATGCATTGGATGATCATGATAGTTATGTGTAGATAGAAAATCAAGAATCACAAAGTCTTAATGGACTAGAAACATCATTTGATACTATATCATAGTTAGCCTTGGTCTAGAAGACTAAGAAACAACCCCACATCTTCAAGTGCATCTACAAGTGTTGTAGGTAAAGATAAAGGAAAGAAGAAAGTGTGAGATGGTAATGATGCATCTCCTAGTCATTTGGGGTTTGGTGGAGATTCCAGTGGTTCATAGATTTTGGATAATGAGCTTGGTATTCCTTCAATTAGAACACCAAGTGTACAAAGAAGACATGATAATGTAAAGGCTCCATTGAGTGATCTAGTGGTATGAAGTCTAGTACGGTTAGAAACCCTATTAAAATATTGGGTTTTTAAGGTTATGCAACTCACCATTATGCTTTAATGATAAAAGTGGTTGAGGATGTTGAATCCACTTATTTTGAGGATGTCATTGGTTATCTTCATTAGGATGTAGTAATGGATGAGGAGATGGATGCATTAAAGGCCAATAAAACTTGGGATTTAATACCATTGCCTAAGGGAAATAAATCTATTGGCTACAAGTGGGCCCACAAAATTAAGCATAATGTGGATGGTTCTATTACTACCTATAAGACTAGGCTAGTTATAAAAGGAAATACTCAAATATATGCTATAGATTATGAAGAGAGATTCATTCCAATTGCTAGGATGGCAACTATTGGATATGTGATTGCTTTGGCAATAGCCAAAGGTTAGATTTTGTGGCAAATGGATGTAAAGAATGTCTTCTTGAATGGTGAATTATAGAAAGAGATGTATATGAACCAGCTAGTAGGTTATGAGGATTTGGAGCATTCCACATATGTGTGTACGTTAAAGGAGGCACTCTATCAGCTGAAGCAGACATGTAGTGTATGGTTTGACAAGATCAAAGAGTAACTTGTCAACATTGGCTTTTATGTTTTCTATGCTCATCACTCACTTTATGTGAGAAAGGGAGATGCAGGTTTGGTCATCATAATCATCTATGTGGATTATTTGATTAGTACAAGTGATAGTGACATTGGGATTATTGAAGTCAAGATCCTTGAAGAAGAAGTTTGAGATGAAGGATTTGGGTAATATAAAGTACTTTCTTGGTATTGAGGTGATTAAATCTAATGATGGTATATGGCTATCCCAAAGGTAATAGGCCATGGATATGTGTCCAAGTGTGATATAACAACGTGTAACTCTCTTTCAATGTCATTAGAGAAAAATGTGAAGTTAAGTGGTGATGTTGTGAATGAGATAGAAGACCCTACAATGTTCAGGAGGATAGTAGGGAGTTTGATTTACATGGCCATCATAAGGCCAGACTTGTTTTATGTTGTAACTTGGCATTTTCAATCAATTTATGGAAATACCTAGAAAGCCTCAATTAGATGCAATTAGGCACATATTGAGGTATGTGAAGTCCATTTTACATTATGGACTTTTCTATGAGGCAGGTAATGATATACATATGTTTGGATACATAGATGTAGATTGGTAGCATGCTTGATAAAATATTGCACATTTTTGTCTTCATTCTATTGTGAAAATTATGCATAGTTTCCTTGTTGCAATGTAGCACTAGGAATATCATCCTTCTTAGCATAACAATGGGCTACAATATGACCTCTTTTGCTACAATAATGACAATCAATACCTGTTGAGATTTGCAATCACACCTATTGCAACCTCTTTTGATAAGGCAGCCCTGGGTTGATCAGTTCTTTAATACTCATTGAAGATTTGAAGATCTCTCACGCATCTAGCTCCACAAGTATCTCTTGATACTAGTCACTTGGTGCTTTCTGGGCACTTGCACTTGTTAGCACATTCACGATCAGTTCTTCTTCTGCTAAAATTTGAGAATTTTGGAGCTGATTTGTTGTTGCTCCTACAAATCCAACATGGAAAAGGATTCTCCGACAGTTCGCTTTAAGGGGGTCGGGTTTCACACCTGGCAGACCTGCATCAAGCTTATCCTAATGAAGAAGGGTCTCTAGGCCATCACAAGTGGCAAAGCAAAGAAGCCTTGTGATGCGGACCTAATAGTCACTTGGCAAAAGAATGATGATAAGGCTCAGGGAATTATCAACCTAGAGCTAGACGACAGCTATATCTGCCATGTGGATAACTGCAATACTTCACATGATACATGGAAGAGACTTGACACTTTGTTTGGTGCACGGTCTAAGTCATCAAGTATGGTCTCTTGATTGAATTTTTCAAGCTTGACATGAATTCTAACACATCACTTGCCACACATCTAAATTACATGGAGGAATTCTAACCCAGCTTATAGGAATCAACATTAAAATGGAAGAAGATGTTTGCATTGGTGTTCTGCTTAAAAATTTGCCTCCTGAATATAATAATGTGTCAACAACCTTAATCAATATGCCAAACCCTAAGCTTGTTGATATGCAAGCATCACTATTAGAGGAGGAAAAGAAGCTAAAAACTAAGAAAGAAACAAGCACTTTTAGAGATGAGCAAGCATTATATGTTGGCAACACGTACAAAGGCACATGTACAAAGGCAAGAAGGACCAACTTTTCTGTGATTTTTTGCAAAAGGACCGGACACACCAAGAAGTTCCACCATGCCAAAAAAAGGTCCCAAAAAGCCTATCTTGATGTAGTTAAAGAAGAAGAAGACCATGGAGCAAAGGAAGAAGAAGAAGAAGAAGACCATGAGGAGAAGGACAAGCTTCATCAGTCCTTCTATTCTGATAGATTGTTTTAGCCTTGTAATGTCTAAATCCAAAATGCCTTTATCATAAGCTTGTAAACTTTCCATGTAGCCATGTACTACAACCTCATACACTTTGTGAGGCCCCTCTTACAACCTCTGGATTCCCACCACGTTTGTGATACCCACACTTAGCCTTTTCTATGATAGCCTATGGTGTTTTGACATATCTATGGTGTGCCCACACTTTGCAAGTGTTGCTTTCACTAAAGCCTCTATATACTTTGTACTTCTAGTTGTGATTGAGAAGGGGTGTTTAGATTTACAATCACACCTATTGTAGCCTCTTTGGATAAGGTAGTCATGGGCCGAGGACATGCAGGTTGTAGTAATCGCATAGGCATAGAGGAAAAGAGTGTCATCTAACCCAACTCTATTTAACATTGTACTTGCTTGTTATTTTCATATGAGATGAATGCAATGTCACTATCATGCTGCTCTTTAGTGTAGTGTACTTGATGATTGTCATTTACTCTTGAGTCAGGGTTCTTGGTCTCTATCATTGATGCCAGGAGGCATACTCCACGGTGGATTCCGTGCCACGATGGATTCCGTGAGGTTTTACGGTGGATTCCGTAAACTTAGATGACCGGGGCTCATATGCAAAGA
This sequence comes from Lygodium microphyllum, assembly GCF_053477565.2. Lineage (NCBI taxonomy): Eukaryota > Viridiplantae > Streptophyta > Polypodiopsida > Schizaeales > Lygodiaceae > Lygodium > Lygodium microphyllum. Next base: position 139,738,582 of record NC_141152.1, on the reverse strand, counting down.
GGATTCTTTGTGCGAGAAGTTGATGGGGACGCCTGTCCTTTTCGGGCGTTTCATTAATTTAGTGTGTACATGGGTGATTCCATAGCGGGTGATTCCGCAAAATGCATATTAAATTAATAAACATTTATGAGTTTAGAGTGCGCACTCGTAATAAATTAAGGTTAGGATTTATTTCTAACCATTTGATTTATTTATGTAGCTGAAGACTGCTAGGTATTCACTTTTGTTGGTTTAATTGTATTATTTTACTAACGATTGTGAATGCTTCAGTTGATGTGTAGAGATAGCAGCAGTGGCGGAGGAAAGCATTGGAGTCTAGCGGGTATTCAACCTTTGGACTATATTTTGATAGGCGCCACGCCTATATTTTGTTATGTCTATAGAGACATTGATTATTGATTATTATTTTGTATGCGCTTATGCGCCCGGATATGTTATTTCTATTTGGACATTGAGATTGGGCGTGCCAGACACTATGGGCACCGTCCATTAGCTTTATTTTCCTATTTTTGTAGAAAGCAAACTCAAAAGCTAAAAAGCTTGTCATATTTTTGTAATTGGGCTATTATTGAGCATGAAGATTGGAAATATACATTAAATACATGCTTTGTGAAGCGCTCACACAAGGCATGGGGGAGATTGAACCCAATTTGTCTCTTGCCTCTTGTCGTGCATGCTTTTACATGGTTTTTTGTGCAAAAAGGTAGAGTACTTTGTTCTTGGGGACCTTCCGAGATTCACCACGTGAGCTATCTGCGACCGATCTGCGCACCAGTGGTATCAGAGCGGAGCAGAGATCAAGAGCTTCCAATCGCTACCAATCTCGGGCGAAGGCAGAGCTCCAGGAACAAACGGGCTCTACAGTCAATCTCATCGCGAACCGTCGATACAGGCAGACTTCTGGCGATCAAGAACCCCTGTTTCCACTGTCAGATCGCGAAGGACCAAGCTCTGCAGGCGGAGGACCACTCATACACTTCCATCATCAAGTCGTGGAGTTACAGAGATAAGCTCTCTTCATAATCAAGTTTATTATCATAAGAAAGCTTAATCTTAAGCTTAGGAAGGCCTAATACTCAAAATCGTGACAAAACGGCTTCATCCCGAGAAATCCGACGGAAAAAACGGACCCCCCCCTCACGATATTTGACGACGCCCTGTAAGTCCACCCTTAAGCTTCATAAGCTTAAGCTTAAGGCTTCCTGCAAGTTACACAGGTCAGATAAGTCGGCAAACTCCGGGTCTCGCACTTCTGAAGTCAAGTTCCGCAAGTCGACGGTAATCAAGTTCTGCAAGTTCTGCAAGTCGGCCTAAGTTCAGCAAGTCAACAACTCTGCAAGTCTGCTAAGTCTGCAACTCTGCAAGTCAGACTAAATCAAAACTGACTAGTGCTTAAAACTCATAGAAGACTTGTTCGTATGCAAAAACTCTGAACTGGAAAGTTGTTCGCAGCAAGCTGTTCTACCTATCTGCAAGTTCGTTGAAGTACTTTCAGCAAATGGAGACAGAAATATTGCAGAATTTCTGAAAATTGAAGAAGAAATACCCAAGAATACATAGCCTTGTAACCACAAATTTGAGCTACGCTCATCCCGCTAACCTGATTTTGAGTGAGAAAGGTTTGTTGAGTTTTACAGGATGACTACCCCACATATGGATGATCCTATGGCTGAAGACGACCTACCTGAGCCTACCATGGAACAAAAGCTGGATCTAATCATGCTACAATTGGAAGAAGAGAGAAGGGCTAGGCAAGCCTTGCAAGCGCAATTGACAAAGCTACAAAGAGCGTCCACTGATAAAGAAGAACCTCAAGCTGAAGATTTGATTCGCCATACCATCGACGCCACCCTTGAAGCACAAACCATTCGCAAGGAATCCAAGATAAGTAAACGAAGTTTCAAGTTTCGCACTTTCAATGGCATAAGAGAAGGAAAGACTATTTTATCATTCATTAGCTAGTTTGATGACTATTTCCATGAGGAAACTTATCCCGAAAAAGATAAAATCAAGTGTGTTACTAATCATCTGATAGACAGAGCATCACTTTGGTGGACTGTAGTCCACAAGAGTATAGAATGTCCTGCTACTTGGGAAGATTTCAAGAAGAAGTTCATGCAAAATTTCATTCCACCGCAATTTCATGAGAAGGCTATAAAGCAATGGGATTTACTTCAACAGCGAGATCGTGAGCCTATTCCACAGTATACAGAGCGTTTTTGGAATGCACTCCTACAGCTATGCATGCTTGAAGACGTACCAGAGATGACACATAAGCGGAAGTACATGTCTGGACTTCTTGGACATTACTACGCTGAAGTAAACATGTTCAAGCCTGCTACCCTTGAAGACGCCATCTCCTTAGCTCACGACACTAAAGATAAGTTACGCGGAAGAGATCGACGACCACAACAATTCCAAGCAAACGGTAATTATGGATCTAAACAATTCAATTCCAATTTCAGAAGGTTTAATCCAGGACGTTTCTCATCACCATCTTTCCGCAAGAATTGGCCTAAACCACCTGCATTACCATCCACTGTCAATTCAAATTCTAAGCCTATTCCACAAGCAAATCCAAATGTACCCAGACTTCCAGCCATTGCAAATAATGTGACCAAAGCCAAGCCAATAGTATGCTACAAGTGTCACCAGCCAAGGCATCTCGCAGCAAATTGTCATTCAAAGAAGCCACCAGCACATATCAATCACCTTGGAGCCATGGATGAAGACGAGCATGAGGATATGCCGGATTTCACTGAAGAAGAAGATGATCCTACTACTACTTCCGACACTTTACCAGGTATGCCTACTCCACATTCATTGTTGACTATGAAATGTATGGTGCATGGAAAAGAAAGAACTATATTGCATGATGACGGTAGTACCCATGACTTTATTTCAGCAAAATTGGTAAAGGAATTAAAATTGCATACAGTACCTACGCATTATCGCATAAAAGTTGCATTTTTAGGCACTAGATACAATGGCACACAAGAAGTTCAAGATTTAGAAATTCAAATTGGTTCATATATTGAAAGAAGAAATTTCTTAGTTGTCCCATTACAGTCAAGCGACATTATTCTAGGAATGCCATGGAGACACCAGCATAATCCAAATATAGATTATTCCACGCACACAATGAATATTAATTTTCAAGGACAATCTATTACATTATTTGGTATGCATGCATCTCATATTTTTCCACTACTTTCGCATACTCAAGCAAAACGTGCACTACGCAGGAATACTAAATCATATCTCATTTGGGTGAATGAATTGCATGCAAAGGAAAATCATATGCACCCTAGGCATAAGGAATTTCTTGCATATTTTAAGGACTGTTTTGCAGAAAACCTACCACCAGGTTTACCACTTTCACGTCCAGAAGACCATAAGATTGATCTAATACCTGGCACACAACCACCTTGCAAAGCACCATATAGGCACAATCAAATAGAGCAAAAAGAAATCCAGAGTCAAGTTGAAGAATTACTAAATAGAGGCCTAATTTGACCTAGCAGTTCTCCATTTGGTGCACCTATGCTCTTAGTCAAGAAAAAGAATAATACCTATCGTATGTGTATTGACTACCGAGCATTAAATAAGATCACTGTAAAGAATAGATATCCTATACCTAGAGTTGATGACCTTATGGACAAACTGCAAGGATCTTCTATATTTAGTAAAATTGACCTTAAGTCTGGATATTATCAGGTGAGACTAGATAGAACCGACATATTTAAGACTGCATTCAGGACACAGTTTGGCCATTATGAATTCTTAGTCATGCCATTCGGATTAACTAATGCACCTGCTACTTTCAGTAGAATGATGAACCGTATTTTTCTGAAATATCAATATTGTGTGATTGTTTTTTTTGATGATATTTTGGTGTTTAGTCAAAGTGAAAAAGAGCATTATGAGCATTTATCATTAGTTTTTCAATTACTGAAAGAAAATCAATTGTTTGCAAATCCTGAAAAGAGTGAATTCTTTAAGACAGAATTAGAATATCTAGGTCATATTGTATCAAAAGAAGGAATTAAAGTTGATCCTAAGAAAATTGATGCAATATTGCATTGGCCTGTTCCTAAAAATGTACATGAACTACGCTCATTCCTTGGTCTTGCTAGTTTCTATAGGAAGTTTGTACGTAATTTCTCATTACTTGCTTTACCATTAACCAAACTTCTTAAGAAAGAAATTGTTTATCAATGGACTGAAACTCAGCAGAAATCCTTTGATTTACTCAAACGTGCATTAACCAATGCTCCTGTTCTACAATTGCCTGACTTTAATAGACCATTCTTTCTAGTTGTGACCGATGCTAGCGGATTAGGAATAGGAGCCGTATTAATGCAAGACAACCATCCAATAGCATATTCTAGTTCTAAGCTGAAACCCTCTGAGCTCAAATATTCCACTTATGACAAGGAACTCTTAGCAGTTGTACAAGCATTAAAACAATGGAAGCATTATTTAATGGGTTCAGAATTCATGATAAAGACTGACCAGCAAAGCATTAGACATCTACTTAGCCAACCCCAAATTTCTGACCGTCATATCAAATGGGCTTCCTTCATTAAAAGTTTCCATCCTATCATTCAATACCAACCTGGAAAAGAAAATGTAGTTGCTGATGCATTGAGTAGAAGACCTACAATTCATAATATTTCTATCATATCTTTTGATTCTTTGATTGCTATGAAAGACACATATCACCAGGATATTACTTTTCATTCTGATTGGCAAAAATTAGTTCAAAATAATTTCATTCCTGTTGATTCATTGTCATATAATGATGGATTTATGTTCTTTGAAAAGAGACTGTGTGTTACTATTCCATTCCGATCTTTTGTTTTGAATGAAATTCATTGTCCCCCATATCAAGGTCATAGAGGTATCATTTCTACATTACGCATGTTAACTGAAGATTTTTATTGGCCGCATATGGATGCAGATGTATCTAATTTCGTTTCTGAATGTTTGATTTATCAAAGAATAATAAGACATCATGGTAAATAGTATGGATTATTAATGCCTTTATCCATTCCATCTAAACCTTGGGAACATATTTCTATGGATTTCATTACTGGTTTACCAAATACTAAATCTAACCATGACATGATTTGGACAATTGTAGATAGATTTAGTAAGCAAGCATATTTCATTGCATGTAAGAAAACTTTAACAGCATCACAAGCAGCACAGTTATTTTTGAAAACTGTTTTTACTAACCATGGATTGCCAAAAGTGATTATTTCAGATCGAGTTTCTAGATTTTGTAATAATTTTTGGATTACACTGTTTGCAAATCTAGGCACAAAGATTGATTTCTCATCTGCATTTCATCCAGAAACAAATGGACAAACAGAAGCCACAAATAGCACAATTCTAGATCTTTTACGTGCATACACTATCTCTAAACCTCAGACATGGGATACTCATTTACATTTATTACAATTTGCATATAACAATACACCGCACACATCTACAAAGAAAGCACCTTTTGAAGTTATTTATGGATATAGATTATCTACACCTGTTGCATCTTTGTCTAATAGAATACAGAGTGCTGATGATATTGCTGTTATGCATAATAGTATTTTTGATGAGGTAAAGGATATGATTGCTAAAGCCCAACAATCATATACCAAACAAGCCAACAAGAAAAGACAAGCCATGAATTTCAAAGTTGATGATTATGTTTGGCTTAGAATAGAAAAGCGTAGGCTGCAAAGTGTAGATAGACATCCAATTGTCAAATTAGCTCCTAGATTCTATGGACCATTTAGAATTATTCATAAGATTAATGACAATGCCTTCAAGTTAGAATTGCCATCTCATTGGAAAATTCATAATACATTTCATATTAGTCTATTGAGACCATTTAGAGGCCAATTACCTATCCACCCTGTTTATGAAAACCCACCTTTATTAGAGGAAGAGACTGAAATACTTGAACCAGAAGCCATCATAGACACTGACTACATGACCACTAGAACTGGCCGAAGGTATTCTAGATATCTAGTGAAATTTAAGAACCATCCTGTAGAGGAAGCACAATGGATGCACGCTAGAGACTTAAATGCTTTCCCCACTCTGTTAGCTCCACATTGAGCTAATAGCAATTGAGGTCAATTGCTATCCCACCCCGGGGGTATGATGCCAGGAGGCATATTCCACGGTGGATTCCGTGCCACGGTGGATTCCGTGAGGTTTTACGGTGGATTCCGTAAACTTACATGACCGGGGCTCATACGCAAAGAGGATTCTTTGTGCGAGAAGTTGATGGGGACACCTGTCCTTTTCGGGCGTTTCATTAATTTAGTGTGTACATGGGTGATTCCATAGCGGGTGATTCCGCAAAATGCATATTAAATTAATAAATGTTTATGAGTTTAGAGTGCGCACTCGTAATAAATAAAGGTTAGGATTTATTTCTAACCATTTGATTTATTTATGCAGCTGAAGACTGCTAGGTATTCACTTTTGTCGGTTTAATTGTATTATTTTACTAACGATTGTGAATGCTTCAGTTGATGTGTAGAGATAGCAGCAGTGGCGGAGGAAAGCATTGGAGTCTAGCGGGTATTCGACCTTTGGACTATATTTTGATAGGCGCCACGCCTATATTTTGTTATGTCTATAGAGACATTGATTATTGATTATTATTTTGTATGCGCTTATGCGCCCGGATATGTTATTTCTATTTGGACATTGAGATTGGGCGTGCCAGACACTATGGGCGCCGTCCATTAGCTTTATTTTCCTATTTTTGTAGAAAGCAAGCTAAAAAGCTAAAAAGCTTGTCATATTTTTGTAATTGGGCTATTATTGAGCATGAAGATTGGAAATATACATTAAATACATGCTTTGTGAAGCGCTCACACAAGGCATGGGGGAGATTGAACCCAATTTGCCTCTTGCCTCTTGTCGTGCATGCTTTTACATGGTTTTTTGTGCAAAAAGGTAGAGTACTTTGTTCTTGGGGACCTTCCGAGATTCACCACGTGAGCTATCTACGACCGATCACCAATCATGTCAGTGTCTTCATGTGTCTAGTCAAGGTCTATGAGCCACCATAGCTACCATGCTCTAGATCACGTGTTTTCACAATACCAAAATATTTAGAATCTCTATTATTCCATCCATATCTTTCTCTAGAGCTCTCTCTACCTCTAAGTTTTCATGGCCTAAAACCTACATTTCACCGAATTGTTGATTAACATGTGTGGTACTGGTTATCACTAGCATGTTCCATACTATGGCCTCTTTAAAAGAATTTTCCATGTCCCCTTTTTTCAAAACTTGAGTAGAAAACTTAGACTTGTTCACTAGTTCTTGACCAACTATAATATCAACTATGTTGATAAATACATTTCTCTACAATTGGCGAATGTATATGTGATTATAATATTTGACTCCAAGGAGGTACAATCTAACTTCATTCAAACCGGTCACCCACCCAAAACCATAATGCTCTTAAGCTAGCTATTGGATTATCAAGCCAACAAGAATTCCCTTGTCAACATCACACAATCACAATAGCAAAAATCTAAAGCCTCCTTGCTCATCTCTATGTATTATATGCTAGGGAAACACCAGCAAAGTATCAATGCCGCCAACTCCTTAATATCCATGCATTATGACTCGATGGTTCCCAAAATTTATTTTACAAGCACAGGGGTATTGTGAAGGTTTTCATAAGCTTTGGTTACTAAAATTCTCCATGGATGCACTCATAGTAGTAGCTCAGACACCATTGGTAGAATCACCCCGACTGACACAAGTCAATACTTAACAGTTGAACAAGACCCAACTTTCTTTCCTTCATGACCATCATGCCATTCATAACCATCATGAAAATTATCCTCAAAAGAATCTAGCTTCTCCCATGTTTTATCCATATTCAAACTTGAACCCCTCTTTCTTATGCTGAAAACTTCTTGCGAGGACCATCAAACTCATTACATAAATCAAACATGCATTAATACTTATAGGATTTTCCTTCTTCACAAGACTCATGAACATAAGAACAATTCCTTGAAGTATGTCTAGACTCAAAACAAACTTTGCATCACTTTTTCTTCTCCTTTTATTTACCCATTTTGGTTGCATCTAGAATATGAACATGTAAATAATGCACTTTTTACACTCAATATACTTACACCTTGAACATACACTACCATTCGCCCATCATTTGCCACAACCATCACAAAAGTAACATTCATTTATCTTACATTATAGGTCACATAGGCATGCACATTGCTAGAGAGGCACCATCCCTTCTTATCGGCATTGTCCTTGGGATGTCAGAGAGAGAACTAGGGAGAGAAGAAGAGGAGAGAGAAAGACTGCAGGAAGAGAGAGAAATAGAGTGACGAGGAGAGAGAAAGACTAGAATTGGAGAGAGAAAGACAGGAAAGATGAAGAAGCCATGGAAGCTTGGAGCAAGAAGGGAGAGAAAGATTGTAATTGTATTGATATGTCAAAAAGATGTGAAAAATTACAACTTCTCTCCTTATATACCAGTGTCAGTGTGACATGGCATATTATTAGCATTCTAAGTATTCCCAGCTTCTTACAATCCATCCCTTCCCAAAAGTTTTTGTCCCCAAAAACAAAACTAGAAAGAGCTAAAGAAAAGATGGATAGAACAGAGTACTACTCTGTTTTACAGCTTTACAAATAGGGAATGAGTGAAGAATTTATCATTACAAGGGCTGAATTTGAAGTACGGAAAGTGGACCCTGCTATATACATGATTTGAAGAACTTTAGAAGCCATTGGAGCTATAGAATCTTCAACAAATAGTTCCAGAAGAAAGTAGACAGCTTGCTGGAATAACAGTCCCTGCTGGACCAAATCAGCCATAACTTTTGATAGAAGTGTCCAAATGAAGTGTACCACATATCAAAACGAAGCTCTTGAAGAGTACTTTAAGCTCATGTAGATAGCTCAATTCTGAAAATGAAGTACGATAAAACTGTTCTAAAACAGCGTGCTGTCCTGAACCAGTCTGCACCAATACTAGCTCCATAAGCAATAGGCTTCAGCCACCAATGTATCCTTCAAGTATGGATACTCATCCAATATTGAATCAGGTCTCCAAGAAGCCTCTTCAGAGGGTAAACCTCTCCATTTAATCAAATATTCCACAATAGAACGTGATCGAAGCTTCTTTTCACGCTGACCTATAACAGCCTCTGGGATGTACTGAACAATACCATCTTCATCAACAGGTGGCAGCTCATCAACTAAATCCACTGGATCACCATAATAGGGCTTGAGCTGACTAACATGGAAGACGTTATGAATCTTTGTAGAAGAGGGAAGCTCTAGTCTGTATGCCAAATCTCCAATCCGCTTAAGGATCCTGTAAGGGCCATAGAATCTGTGGGCAAGCTTATTACTGGATCCATCTTTCAATGTAGAATACTTGGATTTGGGCACCTTCAACAAAACCAGCTCTCCTTCCTAGAACTCTAAAGGCCTCCTCTTCTCATCAGCATACATCTTCATCTGATCTTGAGCCTTCCTTAGATTCACCTTGCATTGCTGAAGAAGGGTCTGCATTCTATCCAACTCTTCCTTCCCATGAGGGTTGATCTTTTCGTTAAAAATGACTGTGGGTAGGGGCACCTTGTAACCATACAAAGCCTCAAAGGGTGAAACTCCTATGCTCGCATGAGTGGAATTATTATAAGCAAACTCAGCCAGGTGTAACCAAGAATCCCATGAGGTTTGGACATCATAGCAAAAATGGCGAAGATAAGTCTCCAACCATTTATTAACTCTCTCTATCTGTCCATCAGTTTGGGGATGATAAGCCGTAGATGGAGCCAACTTGGTACCCATAGATGTAAATACCGCTTGCCAAAAGTTACTCATAAACTTTGAGTCCCTATCATGGACAATCACCTGCGGTAATCCATGCAATCTGAAAATATGCTCCATAAACTGGTTGGCCACCTGAGAAGCAGTAAACTGAATTTTTGTTGGGATAAAATGAGCTGCTTTGGTGAGTCTGTCAACCACCACATAAATGCTATTCCACCCCTTCTTGGTAGTAGGTAAGCCAGTGATAAAGTCCATAGTAATATGAGTCCATTTATCCGTAGGAATAGGCAATGGCTGCAATAAACCTCCTGGCTTATGGGTGCTATCCTTATTTTGTTGACAAGGCATACACTTCATAACGAAGTCCTTGACATCTTTCCACAGTCCTTTCCAATAAAAGCTCTTGCTGATCCTGTCATAAGTCTTGAAAACTCCCAAGTGTCCAGCTAAAGGCGAAGAATGCATCTCCTCCATAATTTTTCGCTTGAAGGAAGAAGTAGAGGGAATAACAATCTTGCCCTTCCACCAAATAAGACCATTTTTAAGCTGGTAGTGCGAGTTTTCTTCCATGAGACCTTGCTGTAATTTCTGAAAGATTTGGCTGAATTCCTCATCTAAGAGATATGCCTCTTGTAGCTCTTCAATCCAATCACTATGTAATTCCGTCATGGCTGATACTTTGCAAGCCCACATACGAGAGAGAGAATCAGCCACTATGTTATCTTTGTCCCTTGTATGAGTGATGTCAAAGTCATAATTTTGTAATGTTGCTACCCATCGTCGTTGCTTTGGAGTAAGATTTGACTGAGTAAGGAAATACTTGAGTACGCGATGATCACTATGCACTCTGAATCGGCTGCCATATAAGTAATGGTGCCATTTCTTGATTGCATGCAGAATAGCCAACATTTCCTGATCATAAACATTCATGGCCATCTCCTTATCAGTAAGCTTACGGCTTTCAAATGCAATTACTCCATGCTCCTGAAGCAAAACAGCCCCAATGCCACGGCCACTAGCATCACATTGTATAGTAAACTCTTTAGAGAAATCCGGGCATACAAGAATAGGAGTGGAGGTAAGTAATTCCTTTAACTGGTTGAAGCTGCTATCTGCAAGAGAATCCCAAAAGAAAGCCTCTTTCTTCAACCTGTCAGTTAAAGGGGCTGCAATTGCCGCATAATGCTTTATAAATCTGCGATAGAATGAAGATAGACCAAGAAATCCTCTAAGAGAGGTAGTAGTAGTAGGCGTTGGCCAATCTTTTATGCATTGCACCTTCTTGGGATTAGCCTGTATTCCTTTTTCACTGACTATATGTCCCAAGTATTCCACTTCAGTCTGCATGAAAGAACACTTCTTCTCCTTAGCAAAAAGCCTATGATGTCTCAACACATCAAAAACCTTCCTCATATGCGACAAATGATCCTGAAAAGTCTTGCTGTAGATCAAAATGTCATCGAAGAATACCAAGACAAACTGAAAGAGGAAAGGTTGTAGAATCTTATTCATCAGGCTTTGAAAGGTAGCTGGAGCGTTTGTAAGGCCGAATGGCATCACCAAGAAATGGTAAAGCCCACGATCAATCCTAAAAGCAGTCTTGACCTCATCACCCTCTCTCATGCGAATCTGATGATACCCTGATCTCAAATCAATCTTCGTGAAGAATCGAGCCCCCTTAAGCTCATCAAGCAAATCATCTATCCTGGGTATAGGATACCTGTTCTTCACTGTTATCTTGTTAAGATCCCTGTAGTCAATGCACATTCTGAAAGATCCATCTTTCTTTTTGACTAACAGGACTGGGGATGCATACGGTGAAGAACTTGGTTCAATGAATCCCATTTCAAGAAGCTCTTTGATTTGCTTGGCTACTTCCTCTCGTTCACATTTTGATAGTCTGTAAGGTGGCTTATTGATCGTCTTTGAGTTGGGTTCCAAATCAATGGGGTGATCCACCGCTCTCTTAGGAGGCAATGAAGTAGGTACTTCAAATAGATCTCTGTACTCCTCAAGAAGAGCTGTCAAGGCTGGATGGTTTGCTGAATTATTGGGCTGATCCTGTGTTTCTTTGTTCAAATGCAATACAAATATCTGTGAGCGCTTCTTATACTCTTTCTTGAGTTGTTGAATGGTGATAAGCTGAAAATCAGATTTACTAGGGATCCCCTGTAAACGGATGAGCTGTCCATTGGAGAAAAACTCCATATATAACTGTGAGAAATCCATAGTAATCCTGCCTAAGGTCATCAACCAGTCACAACCAAGTACAATATCTATGGGCCCCATTTCCAAAGTGATCAGGTTTACTTTGACTTCAAAATTTTCAGCCAGCTGCAAAGAAACCTGTGGACAAATCTGTGTGCTGATTTCCTCTTCACCATTAGCCACTTGTACTCTAATGGGCTGCTGTAAGTCGGTGGGAACACAATTCAACTTATACAAAATGGATTTATTGACAAAACTGTGAGTACTGCCACTATCTATCAGGATGAACACTGGCTTTCCACATATGCTTCCCTTCATACGAAGTGTATTAGGGTTCTTAGATCCCGTCCAAGCATCCATAGAGATAGAACAATTAGTGGCAGCAGGCAACTCATTACAAAATCCACCAGGATCAAATGGGATATCACCGCCTGGATCAAAAGGAAAAGAGTCAGATGGATCATAGAAGTACTCCTGTCCACCATCATCCTCGAAATCTTCATTTTCAGCATTGATTGGGACTCCATTAACTTCATCTATGTCATTTTCAAGGTCCTCAAGAACTAGCATGCTCTGAATTTTTGGCTTGGCATTTTTGTATACACACTTTGAAGCATGGTCAGGAGTATACTTTTCTCCACACTTGAAGCATAAGCCTTTGTCCTTTCTTTCCTTATAAAGATCCATGGGAATATTTCTGGAATTTGTATTGGCTGAAGTAGACTTAGGCTTACTGTCACCTTGCTTAAATTCAACCTTTGGACTATTTGCTGTCCTGAAATTGCCTTGAAGCCTAGAAGCATTAAATGGAGGATAAGTTGGTATCCGTAAGCTCCCACTAGGCATATGGTTGCTGCCATAACTGTTACCAACTTGCCCTTGCTTTAAAACAGTCCTTGGCTATCCATAACTTGGCTGAAATGAAGACTCTTTCCTATACTTCCTTCCAAAGCGCTCTGCAAGCTCAATAGCTTTGAAAAGTGAAGTAGGATTCTGTGCCATAACATCAGCTGACAAGGATGGTTCTAAACCATACATGAACTTGTGTAACTTGGCCTCATCACTGATGTTTTCCACATACATGGTCAAGTTGAGGAATTGGTTTGTATATTCCCTTACACTTAGGCTCCTTTGTTCCAAGTTATACCATCTTCGTTCTAACTTCTCTTTCTCAAGAGGTGAAACAAAGACTTTAGCCATAAGTGCCTTGAAAGCTTCCCAATTCTCAATAAGTACATTCTCTTTCTTGATATACCTCCACCAAGTGTGAGCAAATCCTTCTAAGTGGAGGGAGGCAAAATGTATCTTCATATCATCAGTTTTAGGAAATATGTCGAAATAAGACTCCATCTTAGAAGTCCATTCCTCTAATTCTGATGGTGAAGATGACTGGCCATTGAATTTGGATAAAACAATTTTATCCTTGAATTCTCTATCATGGAAAGGTTGCTGTCCCAAAACTGGCTGATCGAAATTTCTAAGTACAGAACCCCCAAAATGAGATTGAAATCTTCCAACAGGTGGCTGAGAATTACCCTGTAATCTTCCTGCTGGTAAAGCACCCCTAGAATGCTGAGTATGCAGTCCAAAAGCTTGAGTATTGGCGCCGTTCAAACTGCCCAAATAGTCATCATGCCTTTGTGAAGCTTCTCCCACTTCATATTGACTATTGGGTATGCCTCTTCTTCCTATTATCCCATCCCCATAACCATTTTGGTTGGATGGCTGAAGTGGAACTGAGGGGTCACTATTTGAACAAGCCTTCTCATTTGCTTCTTTTGATCCCTTTTGTGACTGCATGAGTTGAGAAAATTGTGCCATAAGTTGGGCATTAGATCCTACCAACTTATCAATGGAAGCATTGGTTCGGTTAGTTGATTCCATCATCTTCTCAACAGTAGACTTTGTTTGATCAAATGATAAAATCATATGCTCCATTGCTGACAAAATAGTCTCATGACATTCCTTATGTCTTAGTTCATGGGCACACAAAGCGTCATTGAGAATACTAATCTCTCCTTGTTGAGGCTCTTCAGGGTTCTCTTGAAGTGTGCTTTCCATCATAGAATCCCTGATTTGCTATGCATAGTCCTCCTGGACCTTATTTTTACCTTTATGCCCTGCCATACTAGTGCAGTCCTACAGTACCCCCTGTCAGTAAAACGGCTATAACTTTGGCTAGAAAACTCCGATTGCAAAACTTTTTTGTGCGAATCGAAGCTTACAATGCCCTCTTCGAGATGAGCTGTAGCACGCTATAATAGGTTTAGGACAGAAAATTTTGTAACTGACTTTCAGAGTCTGAACTGTCCAGTCCTGCACCCTGTTTAGACCTGTAAGTGCCCTGTTTTGACCCTGTAATGCAAGAAAGTAACCTCCAAAGGCTACCAAACCCTGCAAAGGGGTATATAGGACCTGTGGGTACCCTGTAGTACCTGCACCTGTACTTCAGTATCAAAGGGTGTACCTGTATCCACCTGTAAATACCCTGTGGGTAACCTGAAAATGCCCTGTTTTACCCTGTTTTACTCCAATAGGTACTTGAGTCGTTGGAAAGTCTTCAATCTTCAATTCTCCACTCGCTGTACCTGTGTGAGGGATAAAACGGCAGGACGGGCTCCCTACACAGGCTCCGAATCACCGGGAGGTGGGCAAAGTTCCCCCCGGGTCGGTTGGTTGCACCCCTTCGGGATCTTCGATAGTGAGGGAGGGTCACCTCTCTTTTGTCCCACTATCTCCCCCGGCATCCACCTTTTTCCTCGGTGGGAATATCAACATGGCAGAGGCTAGTGTACTAAGCAATCAGCATGATATGCATTTGGAAAATATTCATTCAGCCTTTCATGAGATGCAATTGATTGAGATAAAAGAACTTGAGATGGGAGAAGGGTTACCTATGCAATTCAGTGACTCACTGATTGCTAGTACTTACCCTTTACAATTTTCCAATTTAGGCAAAAGAGAATCAACCAATCAATTGGATTAGAGTAAGCAAAGGAATCAATGAATGTATTCAGTCCATAGGATTCAAATGTTATGCTGAAATCTCAGATGAAGGCCCTTCATTCACTGATTGAAACTAATATTCATTAGACAAGCATTGCATTCATGAATAGATGAATTCAAGCAAAGGTTGGTTGAGAATTTGATGAAAATGTTCAATTCTTTAATCTCTCAGTCAAATGGCTTAAGCTCAGCAATTGGATTAATGAGAGAGATTAAAAATTGAAGAGAAATACCTTGACATGGCTGAAAATAACTTGCCAAATGCTTAATAGGGCTCCCGGTTGTCCAATGTTAGCAAAATAATCCAATAAGCTTGCTTATCTGATGGTAGAGACCAATCTTGAAGCTTCAAATGCTTGAAATTGAAGCATTAAACCCGTTTCCCCCAAATTTTTGCTCCATAGAAGCTCTTGATCTTCAATCTTAAGTCATCCCGTGCTTAATCCTTGCAATTTGTTGAAGAATCCTTGCTGAAATGATTCCACGGGCCAAAAGGATGAAGAATCTTCAAGAAATTGTCAAGAAATGGAAGCTTGGGCTGAAGCTTTCATGGCTGCCCATGGACTATTCACCTAGGGTTCAAGTGAGCTGAGGAGTCTTCAAATGTTGCTGAGAATCTGAATGTAGCTGAAGATTAATGCCTGGAATGGATGAAGAAGAGTGCCAAGGCTGAGGGAGAGCAAGCTTGGAGCAGGGCAGGGCTGGAATCAGCCCGAAAATTGCGCCGCAATTTTCGGGGCTGTTTCTGGCCTGTATACCTGCTCAATCTTGAGCAAGTAGGTGCTCAACTTGAAGCTCATGCTGGAAGGCTTCTATTCCAGGTGATTGTAGGTCAGGAAGATCAGAGGTAAGAGAGATATGAACAGATCTTGGGGCTGAACCTCCATGGAACCTGCAGGAATTTCCAGGAAAGGGGAAAGAGAAACCCCTCTTTTCAAAGTAACCACAGTTTGTTCTCAAACTAAGCCCGGTTAACCATTCTTTACCCTAGTTACCTCCATTTTTGCATAAAATTTGATGACGTCCAGCCATTTAAGCCTTTACCCGCCATATCTGACCTTGGATAACTCCAGATGTAGTCATTGCTAACTGTAGTTGTTCTACAGCACTCCACTAGTCACTGTCTTGTACCATTTTTGTCTGAAATTGGTTTTGAAATAGGAAAATAGGAGTGAAAATGGAAGAAAATAATGGATCAAAGACTGAAGCTCTGATACCACTTGTCAGAGAGAGAACTAGGGAGAGAAAGACTGCAGAGGAGAGAGAAAGACTGCAGAGGAGAGAGAAAGACTGCAGGAAGCGAGAGAAATAGAGTGACGAGGAGAGAGAAAGACTAGAATTGGAGAGAGAAAGACAGGAAAGATGAAGAAGCCATGGAAGCTTGGAGCAAGAAGGGAGAGAAAGATTGTAATTGTATTGATATGTCAAAAAGATGTGAAAAATTACAACTTCTCTCCTTATATACCAGTGTCAGTGTGACATGGCATATTATTAGCATTCTAAGTATTCCCAGCTTCTTACATGGGATTAAACTTCTAGGGCACACATCGCCAACTCTAAACATATTTCAGTGCAACTGTGCAAATCCTTAGGACATTACCTTAATGCACTAGTCCATAACATGATTATGAAATGTTTGAGGCACCCATACACTAGAGAAGCACAACAATCCATTACATATGCCTTGTGTATTAACGGACCACCCTCTTCTCTTGTATATGTCGTACATAGAGACACATTCTTACACATAGGCAAGTTCTTAGTGCATTTTCATCACACATATATGTATAGCCTAGCTTGTACACTTCAGCATTGGTAGCTACACACATACATGCTAACCCGTGTATCCATCATAGGATTTACACACCTAGACATTTACCTTGCATCTTACATCCACACACATATAGGTTTAGGGCATATAGGTTACATTGTACCATTGCACATGTAGACGCTATTGTGCATGTGAAAATTAAGGCATTGATACTAAACTAGAAGCACGAATACAACAAGCTGAGGAAAGAAAGAATTAAGAATTCTTCTTTAGCACACTATGAAATCATACCTCTCCATAGAACAAAAACCGTTGTGCTAGCAAAAGTAATGGACAAATTCCTAGCGATCATGAATCCTTCTCAACACATTATGAAATAAGACCTCTCCATAATGACCTCAAGATTTAAAAAACAAAATGGAACCAACTAGTAGATATTGCAATAGGTGAGAGGATAGAGTGCTCTAATACTTCCATAGCTAAATCTACCAACACTCTTAACATAGAATAAGGAATTGTTAATTCTTCAAATGACCAAAACTTGGAAAGGGAACACATGTTTAGAAATCCCAAAATTATTCTCCAACTCCACAAAAGACAACCCAATTGCAATGCAAAATGCAAAATCTATGTGATCGGTTTAGGGATACAATACAAACCAAAGATGCCAAGGAATCATCTCATGACTCTCCCCATAAATCACCCATCCCATAGCCTTATAAGCCTAAATCTTGTCAGAATCATTACTAATTCGACCATGAAAAAAACTACTTCCCTAGGCCACAACCCATTGGAAATGACCCTCTGTGCATTGTATACAAATCCACTCATATGGGTCACAATTGTCTTGAATGTAGGGGACCCAATAACAATACTTGCATGCGTGTTAGACTTCCTATCTTTACCTGCATGGCTAAGGTTGTCACCATTGACCTAGGAGATAATAAGCTAATACCACCTACCTACCTTAGGGTCAAATTAGTTGTAAAGAAAGAGTACATCACTAAAGCTCTCATTGATGAAGGAGCTGATCATGATACCCCCACCTAGGATACCTAGACTTGCATAAGACAACCCGAGCTTGTGCCTACTAATGCTATAGTCTATACTTATGGAGGATCACCATACTCTCTCTTAGGCAAATATAAAATTTTAATAGCCCTTGAAATTGAGAGTTTGTTGACTATATTTTATGTGCTTCCCAATACAGAGAACATAGGCAAGGAAATTCTACTTTGTTGACCTTTCAAGCATGCCATAAAGTGTGATCTGAACTATCAAACACATCAAATACACCTAACTCTACATGGTGTTAAGATAATCGTGACATTTGGTAGAAGAAACCATGCTGATGTGCACAAGAGGGTGAAGAAACCTATCGATGAGCCATCACAAAAAAACAAATAAAAAGAGTCATGAAGTTCTTAGAGAACTACTAAAGGCATAAGGCCATAAGTAGATACCCATCAATGCAAAGTTTAATAGTCTTAGTGAGAATATCCAAATATCTAACAGGTCCAATGCTATTCCCAATACTACCAAGAAAAGAGCTCCACAAAAAAAGAGGAGAAGATATTGGGATATCACCACAAACATAGAGAGGGAGTTAGCCCAATGTTGTGATGTGTATCAAAATGCTACTACATGCTCAAGGGTATTACTCAAGAAATCAATGGATTTTATTATCCAAATCCCCTATGTCACCACCTCTATTCGCCAATCTGATGGGACCTCAAATGGGCCGGAACTGGCTATGGCACTAGTCGGAGCTCATGCTCATAACAGACAAACACACCCTCACGGCCTCGCGGGCCAGGACCATCTATCTACTGCTAAAGGACTAACTGTCCTTAAGCCTAATCTATGCGTTTATAGTTTTATAGTTTAAGTTTCCCTTTCTATAAACTCCACAGAGGGAGAACCCATACACATTGGCCATAAATGCCACGATAATCACATACATGGGAGGAAACCTCTCGGTGGAATCACTGCGGCCCCACTGCAGCTCTCCTACATCACAGGGATTGGCCCCTTGATGCGCTGCTCAACATATAGAACAAATGAACAACTCCACTCTTTCATTTCAAACGTCTCCAGGAGATACCAAGTGTCCTTACCAAATGATCCCACAAGAAACGAACGTCTATCCTATGGCTAAGGATGCCTTTCCACACTCAAGCGTGGGTCATTGTCATTGAAAACAGGTGCTATGCATTCAGGTTTTTTAATTCTGATACCATGATTGACATGCACATGAAAAAGTGAATGATTCTAAAGTGCTCAAACATCATTTTCAATCAGCAATGTGTTGTGCACAACCAGGCTTTCCAATGTATTTTCTAACCCATTGCGGCGATGTAAGGATAACACCGAGACCACACTCGTGCTACTATCCTCTTAATTAAAGTACAATGGACTTTGTGATATGATATGCATCATAAAATCAGCAATAATCAGCACGCAAATCACACCATTCAAACATCCCAACCCCCTACGTTTAGGTATTGCTTTCGTTGCATAGGTGTAGAGGTTCATTTTGTCATGTTTTAATGTATAAAAAGCGATAAATCACAAACTTTGACAAGGAGATAGGGCAAACTGAGGCTAAACCTCATGGTTTGCCACTACCATACATCCACAAACAATCATTATATTTTTTCTTATTTTTCCAAGACGTATTTCTATTTTTCCTCCTTATTTTCTCCATTTTTTTATTTATTTGATAATAAAATATTCTATTTTTTGGATTTTCTTGCTCCAATCACTTCAGCATACTAACATTCAATTTATCTTCCATATTCCCCCCATGGGAACACCTTTTACCCACCCGAAACGGAAAAACTACCATTTTACCGCTTAAAAACCGCATTTCGGGTTTACGGGAATTAAATAGAGCATGTAAATCATTGCAAAATCAAGATTTCTTGATAAACAGAAATTAATCATAATGCAACTAGCACACAAACAAATTTTCATCCAATAAGAACATAATTATCATCGTAAACTATAAAAAATCATTCATTTTCTTCATAAAAATTATCACACCGTGTTTTTACGTAACTCGAGACGCCTTGAATGATTGCATAACCAATAGACGGAGAATCCATTGCTCTCAATCCAATGCTGCACTTCAATCTTCAGCATCTCTACCAATCTCCATCACCATTTCCTTCATTCTCCCTCCCCGGTTCCTTCTTCAAGATGGTGTACATGAACAGCCCATAGAGAAGAGAGAAAGGGAGGAGAGAGAAAGACTAGAATCAGATCTCTTTATCCACACAGCCATTCCTCGTGCAAAGGCCGGCGATAGAGTCAGCCAAGAGGGAGAAGTTGAGGCCCAATGTCGGTTGCATATGTTACTTTCAGCCTGGAATCATTATCCATGAGGGGGAGGGCGAAAAATGCGCTGCCCTGTTCACGCCATCCTCTCCACATTTTTTCCATGATTTCTTGCATAAAATTTTAGGGGGGTTAAAGGTCTCAAAGGGCACCCCCCCCGTTGGTCCTAAATTTTGTCAACCCTTTCATATCTTGGCCAATTTGTGGCCTCTTCCTCATCCAAGCTCTGTTTCAAGCTCTGAAAAATCATGCGCATCCAGCTTGGCATCCCGCACTGACTGGCAGCTCTTGACATCCTACACGACAATTGGAAAAATTATCAAAAATCCACAAGTGTCACTCGGGTACCTTTTAAAGCCGTCTTTCACTTGGTGCTTAAAATCATCCTAGCTGCAACCGCCGCCTTCGATGTTAAATATTTTTCCCCTAAATTCCAGATTTTTTGGCAAATTTTAGGCACATCTCAGGCTCAAAAATCCACTCTCATTGGTGACCACGGGATAGGGCGACTCAGCCCGTCGAATCCCACCACAGATCTGCACAAAACAACCAACGGAAGCATCAAGCTGATAGAAAATAGACACATATTAAAACACATCACAATGCTCACCCTACCCCCTAACAAAACCGAGGCATGAAATCCACAAGGAGTAGGCCTAGCATAATCTGATATAAGGTCCGAAGCTAGTCACTAACTGACTGCTCCAACACGGCCAAACTAAAAAGAACTATCAAAGAGGTCGCCCTAAGTGGTGGTTTGAACTACCTACCTAACTAAGGACAACACAACCAGGAGCTTCTACTAGGCGAGGACTCCTATAGCCTGGTCGAGAAGTATTTTCTTTTAGCACATTTCTTCTTTTAGGTATTTATTTTCCCACATACTCGGGCATGTAAAAAGAAGGGAGCTGAGCATAGTGACCCAAGGAGAACAGAGCATCGGCCTAAGGTCCTGTCTCAGTACCCAAGAACCTACCAAGCCCTCGCAAGGCGACACTTAATACTTTTCTGACGCTCACTTTTATTTTCGCTCCAACCTTCCTTACTTTCTTCTTTTCCAGCGACACGCCACCGCTAGGAAGACAAGGCATCGGCCCCGACTCGTCCCCAGAAACCTACCAGGCCTTCGCAAGGCAATGATCAACTTCTTATAAATTTTCATTTCTTTTCTTTTCTATTTTTATAGGGGTTAGAACCCCTTTTTACACACCTTTGTATATATTTATTTTCTTTGAGATATTTAGGGTTTTTTTTTCCCTCTCTATCATCATCATTTTTCCTTCTGCAGGCTTCTCTAACTGCCTCAGAACTAAGCAAGAACTCCTAGAATGACTGCCTAGCAGGCTTAGCAGAACAGAGTCACTAGAACTACCTTCTGAAATAGGTCTTTCAGTGCCTGGCAATGTCTTTACAGGAGGCAACAACTACTCAGCCCTCCCTCAAACATACCTAACCTAAACCTAGGACTTCATGCCTTGGACACGGTGGTCCCCAACCAAGAAAAGAAAATCCCCTACAAGTACACAGACACATATATCATAAAAACACGGTACTCGTAAAGGAGAGATATCACCTGGATAGGGCCATGAGAAGTCTCCCGTGCGACATAGGCTCCTTCCAAGCTCTTCTTCAAACCTGTCTAGCACTGGACTAAAATAAGAAACCATTAACCGCACCCATACTAAACAGACGACTGGCCCTCTTGGCCTAATGAAATAAAACATTTAAAACCTAGCAAAATTGGCCCTCTTGGCCTAACGAAATAAAATGGAATAGCACCTACACATCCCTCCCTGAAATAGTACAGATATACAATAATATGCTTCTTTCCAAGGAGGAAAAATAGGGCTCACAGCCCTAAGCTAAAATAACACCTATACATCTCTCTCCGAAATAGTACAGATATACAATAATATGCTCCTTTCCAAGGAGGAAAAATAGGGCTTGTAGCCATAAGCTAAATGCATAAGGTTATGACCCATCCCTCCTACATATATAGCAAGGGGTGTACGCATAACATGTATCTAATCAACCTATGGGTCCAGGATAACAACGATGGATTGGTCTTGGCTACTCTTTATATCACCCATATCAACCATCGCCTGCCATATATTGCATGCTCTGATAACATTCCCCACAAGCGATCAGGTCCTGTCTCATTATTGATAGCAATATCCAAACTAGGACCACAGTTGAAGAAAAGGTCTTCTTCATAAGCAAGATTTGCCAGTGCATCCGCAAACTGATTACAGTAACATGGAATCAGCTGAAAAGACACTCTCTCAAACTCCTCAAGTAGGGTCATAGTAGTTCGATGATACATACAAAGGATGGGATTCCGCACTGTGTATGTCCCATCTAGCTGATTCAAGATCAACTGGGAATCCCCTTTTACTAAAAGCCGCCGAATACCACCTTGCTTGGCAATATGCAGTCCCATAATCAAGGCTTTATACTCCACCATATTGTTAGTGAATCCACCCGGAGAGATAAGCAGCTAACTTCATCGTATCTGTACGTCGGGGATCTCAGATTACTACTCCAACACTCCCCTTTTTATTAGGGCCCCTGGATGCTCCGTCAAAATATAATGTGTACGTCTACCATGGGTTTACACAGCCTGCCATCATGAACTCCTCTATTCATAATTATGATAGTCAAAATTTAGCATGTTTAGAGGATGAACTAACGGCTCCATCCCACCTTCTTCATTAAACTCAACAAGGATACTTGTCAACATTCATAAGCAGTGATGACAAAAGACTTTGATCTCCCACACAAAGGTTCGGTCTTCTTGCTCAATCACTTTGTATCCTTTGCTCCACCAGATAAGTTTCCCTTGATGGTATCTCTGCTCCAGATATGGGTCTCCAAATAAGAAATTAACTGCCCCATCAACCAGCTTTAAGCTCTTTTGCAGGTCTCAAATCAGCCCCAGCATGGACCTGCAATGCATTTTTTCGTGTTAGCATACTTAGAAATAATAAGGTTTAATCTTATTAAGATTAACCTTATTTTTAAATGCTATTCCCTGCAGATCAGCTAGTAGAGCCGTAGACTTATTTGTTCTTATCCTATCAATCTTGTAGGGGCCATCCCATCTAGGTTCCAGCTTCCCTGGAAATAGCTCCCTACATGCATCGTAGTACAGAACTAATTGCCCTTTTTTAAAGGTATACTTCTTTGCTTTAAGGTCATGCAACTGCTTCATCCGACGTTTAGCTACCTCCTGGTGTAATAAGCTCTGCAACTTCAGTTCATCCAGGTGGGCTATGGTCGTGAAACATTCAAAGAGTGAATCCTCATCTCCCAACGAGTGATTAATTGCAAACCGTATGGTTGGCAACTCGATTTTGAGGGGTAACACACACTCTTCCCCATAAACTAATTTAAATGGAGTATGGCCAGTAGCTCGCTTGAACGTTGTATTGTACGCCCATACTGCCACATACAACTTCCTATCCCAGTCTCGTTTCTTCTCCGAGACTATTTTAGACAAGATACCCACAAGCTACTTATTAGTACTTTTGACTTGCCCGTTGGCTTACGGATTATAGGGGGTCGTTTTATTATGCTTGATTTGCCAAGCTTCAGTCAGGATTTTGATCACTTTATTCAAAAAGTGGGTTCCACGGTCCGACACTAGTTCCTTCAGTGGACCGAAACGGCAGATAATCTACTCTAAAAGGAAACTTGCAGTCTCTTTTGCATTGTCCTGCCTCATCGCCCGTGCTTCTGACCATTTTGTAAAGTGACTATAATGTACCTCTTCTGGGTAGTAGACGACGGGGTAATAGGACCCACAAAATCAATGCCCCACTTCTCAAATGGAAGGATAACCATGATAGGCATAAGTGGGCGTTTCCTATTCTCTCTACTGTCATGTCTTTGACAAGTATCACATCTCTTAACATACTCAAAGGAATCTTGGAAGATGGACAGCCACCAATATCTAGCTCTTAAAGCTTTCTGTGCCATCAACCGTCCAGCGAAGTGCCCTCCACATGCAGAGTCATGGCACTCTTCCAAGATGAAAGGAACCTCATCAGGCATCACACATTGGCGGTAGATATCATCAACACCCTGCCGATATAGTGTCCCTGCGATCAAGGAAAACTTCAAAGCCTGTTGTCCGATTTTCCTCCTTTCAGATTTTGATAAACCAGCTCCAGTCTCTCTTGTTGATAGATAATGCGTGATAGCAACATACCAAGATGGAATAGAAGCTGTATCAATTTTAAACATTTCTTCAATATCACTTTCTCCAACAAAAGTCTCTTTCAGCTCCCTGAAATCCACAAGGCATTCCACAATCCCCTACAACCTCGGTGGCTTACTCTTAATCTCATAATCAAACTCCTGCAAAGTGTTTAACCACTTTGCCAAACAATCAGGCGGTTGTAGCTTGTTCATAAGCAATCTAAGCCCTTCCGCCTTCGTATAAAATACTACCTTCTCATAGAGGATGTAGTGCCTGAAATTTTTAGTCGCAAAGACCATCGCAAGGCACAACTTCTCCATGTAGGTGTAGTTAATTTCTGATATGCCCAATTTTCGACTAGCAAAAGCTATCGGATGATACCACTTTTCCTCCCAAATTTGGGCTAAACAGCCCAGCTGATACTATGCATGGTGACTGTTGAAAATATGTAAAATACCTCACCTCTTTTAGGTGCTTTTAAAACTGGTGCTTTTACTAGCTCCTTTATCACATCCTCGAAAGCTACCTTACAAGGGTTGCTCCATACAAATAGACAGCTAAAGGATAATAAGTTCGTTAATGGCAACGACCTTTCTGCCAAGGCATTTATAAACCTCTGATAGTACCCTATCAATGATAGAAAGCTATGTACCTCTTTCGAAGTGCGTGGTGGACTCATAGCGACTATAACCTTGATCTTTTCAGGGTCAGTTGCTATCCCTACTGAAGTGACCACATGGCCTAGCAATAGCCCATAAGGCACTCCAAAGACACACTTCTGTGGGTTAAGAGTGATACAAAATTGTCTGCAGCGCTCAAAGCACTTTCTTAAAATAATCAACATCATTTCCCTTATAGTGGCTGCCCCCAGGTCATCGATAAATACTTTCAACTCGTCTGGGGAGATATCACCAAAGGTCTTGTCTGCTGTCCGTTGCCATGATCCAGGTGCATTGCACAATCCAAAGGCCATCACATGGTACGCAAAAGTACCAAAGACAATAATAAAAGTCATTTTCAACTTGTCCTCTTCTGCAATTGCCATCTGGTTGTATCCTACAAAGCAATCCATACCCGCTAATTGATCCAAAATCAGGTCAATGAATGGCAACGGGTAGTAATCCTTAACCGTCTGCTTATTCAGCTCTCTAAAATCTACACATAGTTGGATCTGGTTGTTTTGCTTCTTCCTGATGACAACCGGTAAACATAATTCTGTGTGCTGTACAAGGAAGATTAAACCAGCTTTCAGTAACTTCTGTAACTCCTCAAACAGCCCGTCCCTCAATTCAAAAGGCATACGCCTTACCTTTTGATGCACAGGACGACTACCTTCTTTTATAGGAATAGTATGAACAGCCAGGCTGGGAGGAATGCCTCTTAGCTTGTCATAACTCCAAGCAAAGATATCGTAGAATTCTTGAATCAAGGACACAGTCCTCCCTTTCTGCTGAACTAAGCATGGAACCTAATTTAATTGGTCGCGAATCATTCGGCGTGCCAAGTTCCAACTCAATCACATCCGCGTCTCTTATCCTATCTTGCGACTCTATCAACTCATTTAGAGTTATCTGATAAATATCCTCTGTAGTGGACGCCTCTCTAGATTCATCGCTGGATGATGTCTCACTACCAGATGGATCATCTGTTGTTTCTAATTCAGTAGAGGATAAAGGAGCTCTCTCACTCTGAGGAGACTCAGGGTAAGCATCAACTATTACTCGATTAGCACCTCTACCTAGAAGCACTCGACCAGTGGGTATATCGACTTAATAGTCTGTTCGTAAAATCCAAGGCCTACCTAGCAAGACTCGATAGCTAGGACGTCCTGCAAATCTTATCACCCTAAAGTCCAAGAAGCATTCTACACTTGCAACTGTAACATGGACTTTAGTAACACAACCTTCTCGTTGCCTTAGACTATCATAAGTCATTCTACGAAGGGTGGAGCTATCTTTTTGGATGCCTAGACCCAACCTCTCCATCAACTCTGAACTCATGATATTGACGAAGGACCCAGTGTCTACGATAGCATGCTCTACTAATATTCCATCCACGTATGCTGGAACCCTAGGGCAATGCTTTTCAGCATGATCAAACCAATCTTCCCCTACTCGTGCTGTGCCAAAAGGTTCTACAATATACCCAATACGCAGGATCTTCTTGAATTCCTTGCGTACTCCTGGAGATAATTTAATCAATTGTAAGAGGTTTGCATTTGGTTTGACTTCGCAAAGGGAACTTGCTAAATCAAAATCATGATAGGCAGCCAAAGCTCTCTTTTCTCGCCAAACCATCCTTTATTTTGGTCTCGGGACCGGCTTTGGTGCTTCTCTTTTAGCTCTTGCCTTCTTTCTTGGCACTTCCTCATCCTTCTTAGGATCAACTTTTCTATCAACAGGCCTTAGAGGTCCACCTTCCATGCCAAGATTCAGGACTTGCGTCCCCTTATCCCCTTGCTTAGGGTTCCCCTCGACCGGTTTTGTATTATCCTTATCACCCTCTTTAGCCTTTTGGCCTCTTGTCACGGCTCGTAGGTTAGATATTTTAGTGCCATTGATGCATACAACCTCAATAAGGCTAACTCCATTGCCTTGTGGCAACTCTTCTATAGTAGTCTTTCCCCTTTGCAGTATTTGTCTTGGTCCCTCATTTTGCTAGAGGTTATTACCTTGCACTCTATGATTAATTGGGCCTGGCTGTTTACTCCCTTGTTGGAGGGAACTAATCTTACTCCAACAGGTAGCGGCTAAGTGGCCCGACTTCCCACAAATATCACATTTCACATTTGGACCGTTTCTAGGGAAATGTTGTCCCCCACACCACTTACAACTGAATCTTGAGGGACCACCCTCTTCAGGGCGTCGACTCCCTATCAGATTCTGTTGCTTCTTCGGGAAATTGACGTCAACAGCTATTTGTCGATATTGTTCAAAAATCATATCAGTGTAGTGCTTCATCATATCCTTCACTTCGCCAAGGACATTAGAGGCACTCGACTCATAGCCTTGATCGTCTATCCATCATTCCATTGGCCTAACAATTTGATTGGGCATTGGTTGTTGACTCACAGGAACAACATTAGGGTTCGAAACTTGGCCTCCAACATTTGGTGGAGCCAAGTGACTAGCCATAGGCATAGTCACACTGGGAGGAGCTGGTAGCAAAGGTACATTTTGAACCATGCTTCCTCTCCCATTAGGGTTATTCATAGGCATCCCTTGACTTCCATTTATCAATGGTAAATTGCCTCCAACTAAACCCGCAATAAGATTTATTCGAGAGGAGTAGGCCGTTTGTAATCGTGACTCTACTCCTTCTGCCTGTGTGATGGCGGTGTCTATATCAGCCAAAGCCACACTACTCAATTGTACCTAAATATTGAAGTCCAATCCATGCAAGAAGTATTGCAATTGGGCAGCTGGCGGAATAGGAATGTAAGTTTGTAACTTACGAAACACTTCCTTAAGCTTCTTGGCATAGGCTTTCACATTCTCATGGGGATCTTGGCGCATTACATTCAAAACATGCAACTAGTATTGGCCACCTCTTTCAGGGGCATATTCTCCTCGGAAAGCTGCATAAAATTGGTCGATTGTGGTTATGGTTCCAGTCTCTATGCTATGATACCATACTGCAGCCCTTCCTTTTAACGTCATGTTAAAGAACATCATGAGATGTCCCTCATCTTGGATGCAGTAATTAAACATTAATCTTTGGAACTCACAAATGTGAAACTCCGCATCTTCTTCGGCTAACCCATTAAAAATGGGCAAAGGAACTCCTAAAGCTGGCAGATCCGGTATCCCTACAGGAATTGCAATGGCTTGTGCCATGACAATAGGAGTTTGAACTGATGGGATCACACCCCCACTTGAAATGGGTTGACTTGGTGGAAGAGAGGAAGAACTTGCGCTTCCTTTTGTACCTAAAAGACTATGTGCAGCAGTTGGGTTACTAAGATCATTGCCTCTTATGTGTATGGGGCTACTCCTTTGAGGAGAATAGCGACTTACAATCTCCAATCGCCGTCTAGCCCTCAGCACGTTTTGCTTTTTGTATTTCGGCTTGACGGTCCTTGTCACAGGACATAAACCAACTTTTTGGTCCCTAAAAACCCTAGATTTGAGAACCACCACTTGTTGGCAGCTCCCGACAAATGCACCACTGATGGGACCTCAAATGGGCCGGCACTGGCTATGGCACTAGCCAGACCTCATGATCATAACAGACAAACACACCCTCACGGCCTCACGGGCCAGGAGCGTCTATCTACTGCTAAAGGACTAACTGTCCTAAAGCCTAATCTATGCGTTTATAGTTTTATAGTTTTGTAGTCCAACGTTTCCCTTTCTATAAACTCTACAGAGGGAGAACCCATACACATTGTCCATAAATGCCACGATAATCACATACATGGGAGGCAACCTCTCAGTGAAATCACCGCGGCCCCACTGCAGCTCTCCTACATCGCAAGGATTGGCCCCTTGATGCGCTGCTCAACATATAGAACAAACGAACAACTCCACTCTTTCATTTCAAACGTCTCCAGGAGATACCATGTGTCCTTACCAAATGATCCCACAAGAAACGAACGTCTATCCTACAGCTAAGGATGTCTTTCCACACTCAAGCGTGGGTCATTGTCATTGAAAACAAGTGCTATGTATCCAGGTTTTTTTATTCTGATACCATGATCGACATGCACATGCAAAAGTTAATGATTCTAAAGTGCTCAAACATCATTTTCAATCAGCAATGTGTTGTGCACAACCAAGCTTTCCAATGTATTTACTAACACGTTGCGGCGATGTAAGAATAGCACCGAGACCACACTCGTGCTACTATCCTCTTAATTAAAGTACGACGGACTCTATGACATGATGTGCATCAAAAAATCAGCAACAATCATCATGCAAATCACACCATTCAAACATCCCAACCCCCTACGCTTAGGTATTGCTTTCGTTGCATAGGTGTAGAGGTTCATTTTGTCATGTTTTGATGTATAAAAAGGGATAAATCACAAACTTTGACAAGGACATAGGGCAAACTGAGGCTAAACCTCATGGTTTGCCACTACCATACATCCACAAATAATCATTATATTTTTCCTTATTTTTCCAAGACGTATTTCTATTTTCCCCCTTATTTTTTCCATTTTCTTGATTTATTTGGCAATAAAATATGCTATTTTATTATTTTCCTTGTTCCAATCACTTCAGCATACTAACATTCAATTTATCTTCCATATTCCACCCATGGGAACACCTTTTACCCACCCGAAACGGAAAAACTACCATTTTACCGCTTAAAAACCGCATTTTGGGTTTACGGGAATTAAATAGAGGAAGGAAATAATTCCAAATCAATATTTCCTGATAAACAACAATTAATCATAATGCAACTAGCACACAAATAAATTTTCATCCAATAAGAACATAATTATCATCATAAACTATAAAAAATCATTCATTTTCTTCATAAAAAGTGTCATACCGTGTTTTTACGTAACGTGAGATGCCTTGAATGACTGCATAGCCAGCAAGCTCTCAATCCAATGCTGCACTTCAATCTTCAACATCTCCACCAATGTCCATCACCATTTCCTTCATTCTCCCTCCCTGGTTCCTTCTTCAAGATGGTGTACATGAGCAGCCCATAGAGAAGAGAGAGAGGGAGGAGAGAGAAAGACTAGAATATGATCTCTTCATCCACACAGCCATTCCTCACATGAAGACCAGCAATAGAGTCAGCCAAGAGGGAGAATTTGAGGCCCAATGTCAGTTGCATAGGTTACTTTAAGTCTGGAATCATCATCCATGAGGGGGAGGGCGAAAAATGCGCTGCCCTGTTCACACCATCCTCTCCACATTTTTTCCACGATTTCTTGCAAAAAAATTTGGGCGGGGGGGGGGGGGGGGGGGGGGGGGGGGGGGGGGGGCTGTTAAAGGTCCCAAAGGGCACCCCCCCTTTGGTCCTAAATTTTGTCCACCCTTTCGTATCTTGGCCAATTTGTGGCCTCTTCCTCGTCCGGGCTCCATTTCAAGCTCTGAAAAATCTTGCGCATCCGGCTTGGCATCCCGCACCCACTAGCAGCTCCTAACATCCCGCACGGCAGTCAAAAAAATTATCAAAAATCCACAAGTGTCGCTCGGACACCTTTTAAAATCCGTCTTTCACTTGGTGCTTAAAATCGTCCTAGTTGCAACCGCCGCCTTCAATGTTAAATATTTTTCCCTAAATTCCAAATTTTTTGGCAAATTTTAGGCACATCCTGGGCTCAAAATTCCACTCTCACAATGCCCCAATCTCACCTGATGCAATGAAACATAGCATAAGTCCCAAACAAAGCTCCAAGTCAAACAAAACCACGAGAGAAATTGATCCAATTAAGATAGAAACCTAGAAGCCAAACTTTTCCTATCAGAAAAATAAGACTCATCTCAACATAACTAAAACATAGCCACTTGATAATCCCTTCCCTCCCATTGTGTAGTCCCCTCATCCCAAGAAAAGGACCAGCATAACGTGAGAGGAGGGTCTCAAGATTTTGAACCCCCCCACACATGTTGTACAGTCCTCCCATCTCAAAACAAGGATCATCACAACACGAGAGAATAGACTCAAGATTTGAACCCCTCCTCGTGTTGTGTTGTTTTCTCCCATCCCTGCTCCAAACCACCGAGGATCCACACAATGTGAGAGGGGAGCCTCGAGATTTTAAACCCCCTCCCTATCACATTGTGTTGGTTTGCCCCACCCCAAAAACTGCCAAGGACCCGCACAATGCAAGGGGGGGTCTCAAGACTTTGGACCCGACCCCCCTCATGTTGTGTGGATTCACCCTACAATGGGGGGGGGGGGGGTTTAAGGTTTTGAGACCCCACTCCCCTCACTTTTTTGGGTTCCCCTTTGCTGATTGGTTGGTGTTTCTCATATAGTTGTGTTTGCAGATATGGATGCCACACAGGTGCATCATATGGAGGCGACTCTTGAGCCTACAAGGAGTGAAGCCACTCCTAACACTTTGGCATAGAAGCCTGCTAGTGTTGAAGGCACTCCTAGCACTCTAGCACAAGAGCCTAGGAGAAGTGGAAACAGTCCTAAGGAGATGCTTAAAATTTTCTTGGGGGGGGGTGCAAAATATGGAGCCCTCGTCGCATTGTGCGGGGTTGGAGAAAACTGCCCAACGCTACATTAGGAGGCCCCCGCCCTCGCATTGTGTAGTTCTTGGCCCCAACAGGGGAGACCACACAATGTGAGGGTATGGTCACAATGTAGAAGGCCTTCCCCTCACATTGTGTGGTCCTCGAGAGATAGGTAGGGGAACGACCACACAATGCGAGGGCAAGGGGTCACAAGATTGGGAGGCCCCCTCCTCGCATTGTGTGGATCCCACTACGGGAGATGGCACAACATGAGGGGAGCACATCAAGATTTTTCCACATCCTCCCCTCGTGCTGTGCAAGACCTAGACTAACACTATGCAATGTGAGGATGCTCTTTTAACTCGTTATTTCCATATCACATTGTGTGAACTTCGCAAGGGGAGAGATTCACCACCATAGATGAGTGCCACGAGCTATGGAGGTTCGAGAGGCTTGCAACATGCAAAGCAAAAAATCAATCGACTATCAAATTTTGTGGTATATATGATGCTTACATGTGTTGACATCACTAGATGCTACATTAGCAAGAACGTGCACCCACATATACAAGAACTAAAAGTGCATGCCATGTGTCCACTACCATGGTCCCTTTGCATGTGAAGAAATGAGTGAGGCGCCATGTGTCCACTGACACATCTCCTCACACATGCCGTAACGTGCACATGTAGTCACCATGTATGCAATACCTAATGCTATGAAGAGCTGAGCCAAGAGCAAATTCACCCCTATTTTTGCGCTCACTCGCTCCCTCTCTATCACTCTACTCTCTCTCTCTCTCTCCCACCCTTCCCCTTGGCTCGTGTTCCTTGACTTCTTGCTTTTTGTCCTAAGGTGTGGGCCTCATTGCACTGTCTTTTGGACTTCCCCGTGGTCCCCCTCCCCAAGTGTTGCAACCAGTTAACGAGAGGAGGGGGTTTCAAAATTTTGAGCCCCCCCTCCCTCCCCCCTGCATTGTGCAATCCCCCTACCAAAAAAACCACAAAGGACTAGCACAACACGAGAGGAGGGCCTCAATATTTTGAAACCCCTTCCCTCATGTTGTGGGGTCCCCTCGTTCCAAAAGAAGGACCAGCACAATGCAAGAGGAGGGCCTCAAGATTTTGAGACCCCTTCCCTCATGTTATGTAGTCCCCTCATCCCAAAAAAAGGACCAGCACAATGTGAGAGGAGGGCCTCAATATTTTGAACCCCCCTCCCCCCCGCACACGTTGTATAGTCCCCCGATTTCAAAACACGGACCAGCACAATGCGAGAGAAGAAACTCGAGATTTGAACTCCTCCTCGTGTTGTGTTGTTTTTTCCCATCCCTGCCCCAAACCACCGAGGATCTACACAATGTGAGGGGGGAGCCTTGAGATTTTAAACCCCCTCCCCCTTGCATTGTGTTGGTTTTTCCCCACCCAAAAAACTACCAAGGACCCACACATGCGAGGGGGCAGGGCTCAATATTTTGGACCCAACCCCCCTCATGTTGTGCAGGTTCACCCTACCCCAAATTGCTAAGGATCCCCACAATTTGGGGGGGGGGGGGGCTTAAGGTTTTGAGGCCCCACTCCCCTCCTGTTTTCTAGGTCCCCCTTTGCCGATTGGTTGGTGTTTCTCATATAGTTGTGTTTGCATATATGGATGCTACACAAGTGCATCATATGGAGGCAACTCCTGAGCCTACGAGGAGTGAAGCAAGTCCTAATGCTTGGGCACAATAGCCTTCTAGTATTGAACGCATTCCTAGCACTTCGGCATAAGAGCCTAGGAGAAGTGGACATAGTCCTAAGGAGATGATTGTAGATTTTCTTGGTTGAGTGGGACAAGAGCATTTGCTATCACAAGAATCCTAGGTATTTTCTATCATTGCATGTGTGAAGGAATGTATCAAGGCCTTGCGAGTCTACCTCAAGGAACATGAGTTCACTTTTTTGGAGCGAACATCTACTAGAGAGGTTTCTATTGAGGGCCTAAGGTATGTTTACATAAATGATGCATTTGCTGATCGAAAGGAAAAAGTTATATAGGGTATTGCTAAGGGTGTTCTTGAGGGCATGACGAAGGTAGATCTATAGTGCCATGCACACAATCAAAAGTGCAGTCTCATCGAGTATTTTCAAGGGTTTGCATAATTTTTGCATGTGTTGTTAGGGGATAAAAGGAAAGAGCCTGTCCAAGACCTAGAAAATAAACAATAGCCCTGTGAAGTGGAGACAGAGGGAGTACAAGAGGTTTCACAACTAGTAGATGTGGCCAGTGAGAGGGAGCAAAGTGCTCAACTGACCCGGTCAAAGACCAAGCCACTTTTAACCAGGTTGTCAAGCCAACTCCTAGGAGTTGTTATAGTGAATAGGTGATATTGGTAACTAATTTATATAATTTATGCTAGTCTTCCTCAATATTTTCGACACTCCTTCATAGTAGTCCAACTAATCTAATATTGAGAACTCAATAAGCTTGCATATTCTCGCACTTCATCTCTATTTCTACATTAAACACTTAAATACTAACCCTAGGATTTTTATCCCTTTATTATCAAATCAACTTAACATTCCTCAAACCCATAAATTCTACTTTTCTTTTAAAAGCACTTCCCTTGTCCCATATTGGTATAACTTAATACATCATCAACACTTTTTATTTGCATAAAGTTAGACACATCATATTTTATATTAATAATGTTCAAAGTAATAATATCGAATAATTTTTTTTCTCTAACCCCAAGAACATTTCATAAAACATCCAAAACTATGTTCTTAGGTTTTTTATAGAAGATCCTAATTTTTATTGAATTAAAAACATGATTTTTATCAAAAAATAATGTAATGCTCATCTAAAATAACTACTTTTGATTTTAAAGACATAGTAAAAATCTTCCAAAAATTCTAGAAAAAATTCAAATACTTCTAGTAGTTAGTACTTCATTAAAAAAATCCTATCTAATAATTATTTAATAAAATATTTTATAAAAATTTATCTATGTTTTTTTATAAATATTTTTTTACTGTTTTTTATTTTTAAAATATAATATCAGACCTGCATAAATTCTAAAAACTATCCAGAGTTGAATTTCAAGTTCAAAGAAATTTTATAAAAATTCCAAACCAAATAAATATTTATGCAAAATTACTTTTTTGTGTTAAACGAGTTAGGGCACTTACGTAAAGTACGAGAATCATCATTGCGTCTTTGAAAGCCGTGTCCTTTGCAATCCATCCAAGGGGAGACTATCCAGTCATTCCTAACGATGAACTCATCATTTCTCTTCTCCCAAGAGATCCACTGGCTAATTGCATTGTTGGTATGGGAGTAGCCACTTGTAACTCTTTTAAGACTTAATCTTGATCAATTTCAAGCTTAAGAGCTTAGCCTCCATGGTTTTATGCTAACGACTAAGAGAGGAGAAGAGAGTAATGCAATATCTCCATCATCTCTCCACAGAATCAGGAGTGAAGTAGAGCGATTGGAAGGAAACAGAGAATTATTCTACTCTATCACTTCAAAAGGAGGGGATACATTGAAGCTCCAAAACTTGAAGTGAGAGGAGAAGTCATGGCGATGGCTATGGGAGAGGCATTGGCTTCAATTCTCTCTTCTTGCCCTCTCCAACTACAATTTTCTTGAAAATCCCCTTGCTTGGATGTCTTCGAAAGCTTCTTAACTCTCTTTCCTTCTTCAATTGATGGCGCCCCTCCCCCCCCCCCCCCCCCCCCCCCCCTTGAGATGATGGCGTCCTCTTCTTCCTTTAGTTTGCTCTCTCTCCCTCCCACCACAGGATGGCACCATGTTGCTGTTGGTAATCAATGTGTTAGATGTGACTTGCCTGCTAATTGCAACTCAAGCGTGTAGCTAAATTTGGCAGTCACCTCTTCAAGAAATGGTGCCCTCTTCTTTTCCCTATTCGTTTTCTTTCTCTCCCTCTATAGGATGGTGACCCCCCTTCATCACAACTCTTCGATTTCTCACTAACTCCTCCCCTTCCTCTTCTCCAATTGGTCCCCTTTGGGCTTCCTCTCCCCTTCCTCCTCCTCTTCCACTAACAATTGACATTTTTATTGCATGTTTTTGTTGTAGATACATTTATAAATGATAATGCAAGTGACCCTTTTTCTTGATTTTCCAATCTCTAAGTTGCACATCAAATTGGTGGCAAGTGCATGGATGACCACTACAACTCAATATTAATTTGTATTTATTTCTTCATGGATAAGAAACCATGTTAGTATCTTGTCACATTAACTCAAATACTCATGGTCCACTAATTGTTATATCATGTCATTAACTCTACTTACTCGAAGATGTCTCATATACTTGGCATTGTAGAGTTGTGACTCTCCTTGTCCACACTAGAATTGCCTTTGTTTTTTGACTTGTCCCTCCCCTCCTTTAATATTTAATGTGATCATCCTGGAAATACAACTTTCTCCCTACCATATCCCAATGTCTATCCTATGTATGATGCAGTGAAAATTTTGCAAGTTCAACTACTCCTATCTACGATCATCATCAACAACCAAGACCACTTGTCCTATCTGTGCTATCGAATTCATGTCTTTTGCTTTTGCCAAGTCGCACTTGACTATACACTCAACCATCTCTAACCTTTCAAAAGCAACTCATTTGAATTTCCTTTATGGGAAGAAAGGTCAAATGATCATCCAAGCCAAAATTCTAATCCCTTCTGATTAGATAAAACTATCAAATTCTACCTGGTATTTTCCTAAGTCCACCCTCTAGCACAAAACTCCTTTGAAATAGGATTTTCCACTTGTTGAACTGCATAGACACGTCCTCTGAAGACAAAATCTCGATTACATCTACATTAAATTGATGTGAAAAGTTGGTAACAATGTTTCAATTGTGTACAATTTTGCTATAAAATTTTGCAATGTTAGGCATTGTTTCTAGGTGTTGTCATTTCTCCCCCACTTAATTGCAAAGGGTCATCATGAGCACAGCTACATCACGAACACAGCTACCACGAGCACTGTGACACAACCTCAAAAGAAAAATATACTCTCCCTCTCTTAATTCCGAAGCATCCTTGAGAGCACAACTAGAAGAGCTACAAAACCACACAAAGAAAGCTAGTAGACATTGAAAAGATAGGAAAATATTTACTAGTGTCATATTATAAATCTAGCAAAGCAAATATTCAATTAAGTTGTGCTCAATTGGACATAGGGCACCCGTCAAGGAAATCCCTACAACCTACCTGGACCTCAGAGGTGATGGTTATCTTCTTTTGTTTTTTTTTTCTCTTCCTCTAACCCTGCAGTCTCAGGGCCTTTTTCTTTCTTTCTTTCTTGCCTTCCGAAGAATAAATATATAAACTTTTCGGAATATTTATTACTTCAATTGGAATTTAAGTTTTGTCTTTATAAAGGATCAACTAGAAGACTAAGAATGCATCACTTAATTGAATGGTTAAACATTTTAGCTCAACAACTTCACTCACGGAATCTAATCTAGCACATAATACTAGTCACTCTAGCTGGGCAAATGATAAGCAAGATACTCATAAGTTCAACATCTCTCATCCAAGCTACTCCTAGTGAAAATTTTGTGGAGAGAACCTTGTTATTCAGCTACCCCCACATCATTTAAAAAAATGGCAGAAAAATAGGGAGAAACTCTATTGGATTCCCAATCAGACTTCCATACAATGAAATTCACTATGTCATGCACACACATCACCCCCTTTCAATCACTCCCTAGTGCTAAAGTCCCATCCCATGTGGGTGGAATCTCATATAGACTAAATTGTTTATATATTTCT
Organism: Lygodium microphyllum; assembly: GCF_053477565.2. NCBI lineage: Eukaryota > Viridiplantae > Streptophyta > Polypodiopsida > Schizaeales > Lygodiaceae > Lygodium > Lygodium microphyllum. The sequence goes on along the minus strand of NC_141152.1, from coordinate 139,701,275 downwards.
TTCGATGTATTTGTATTTGAAAAATTTAGGTTTGTGTTTCTTCTGTAGATATTGAGCTTTGGAAAACTCTAAATGATTTCAATCAAGTTATATTGTTAACATTCCCGTATTTCAAACGAATATAAAGAGATAAATTAGATATGAAACAACATGTTATGTACATGGATATTGCAACTCCAAGATAATTGCGAAGATAGTCACGCAGTGATTCGCAAATTGCAACAATCATCAATTATGCATAATAGAACTCAACCACTAACCAGTAACCCATTAATATGTTAGATTAATAAAGAGTGAAACTCCTTTGAAAATCAGCCATCTAGTCACACTACCTTGTAATGAGCTCCTAGCACTGAAGGAGTATCCCAACCGTGCATGCAACTAACTGCCTAACCATGTGAAGACTAACTAGACTAAAGTGTGCTAAAACCTAAAATATAAAGGTATCAACCAAACCAAAAGTTTTGTTCTTTTTTTTGTCCAAAGGAGTATTTGTTTTGTATGTTTTTTTTTTTCAAATATGTAGAATAAAGTAAACCCCAAACGACTCTAAGAAAACAAAATATATAAACTAAAGTATTCAAACTTCCTAAGATCTTCTACTGCAAATAATAACCCTAATCCAAAAGTATCCACACTATCTAAGTCAAGCCTATCAATGAAACCATGCTCATAAATAGCCTCCAAAGTAGACACATCAGAGGTCATAGACTGGCTATGAGGTGCATCGCTAAAAACCCCAATAACATCATGGAGCAGAGCCGCAGCTACATCGTCATCATAGGACATAGGTGCTATTGGTAAATATCCTAAATAATAGCCCTTGGTCGCATCCATATACCAACAGATATAATCCCAACAGGGACAATTCACTTGATCATCGGGATATGATGGAGTAAAACGGTAAATAACAGCTTGATATCACGAAAATTCTTACTGCTCTCTACCCACCCTGGATTGAACAACACCACGCTCAGGCGAGAATACACTATCATAATCGTAGTGCTCATAAATGTAGCTGATAGCATCCTACATGGCAGTCATACCATAACGTCGAAAGTATGTGCAAAACTGCCAACACAAAAGCTGAGCATGCACGAAAAGATGCATTGACACTATCTACAACCAAATGGTGGATGGTATTGCCAAAAAAAAAAGATCATAAAAGAAGAGGCGCAACAGGCCTCTCCTCTCGACGCATATAAGAACGTGTCATGTGTCTGAAAACGTGGAATACTATAAGGCCCAACATGAATAGGATCAGAACTATGAGCATTAAGATGAGGATAAATCACATCCATCCGCAGAAAAGCCATACATGCATCCCATTAAAACCCCCCAAAAGAGAAAAGAAATCCAAATATAGATTAGTTAAGGGGTCATTCTAACCACTTACCTAACTATACCTAACTAAACTAAGTCACAAAATGTTTAAGGCGGATGCCATTAACTCTAAAAATCTAATTTTCAGCATTAATATCTTGCACATCAAGAGAACCATTATCATAAACTTTAACAACCTTAAAAGGTCCTAACCAATGAATTTTTAGCTTCCCAAGAAATTTATAATAGCGACTATCATATAATAAAACTAAATCATCTTCTTTAAACTCTCATATTTTGATATTCTAATTGTGCCAAGCTTTATGATGTTTTTGCATTACTTCTAAGCTCTGTAAAGCTAACAGTCTTTCCTCATCATCTAACCTCACCAATTGTAAAATTATTTACTTCAATGATTAAGCCTCACCTAATCGTAAAACGAGAGGGCGATTCGTAGAGTAAGAAACTCTTGCTCAATTGGAAAAATAACATTAGTTCCATAAACTGAATTGAAGGGTGTATTTTGCACTGACACCTTATAAGTGGTTCTATAGGCCCATAATGCCTCATACAAACGTTCATCCCAACCTCTCCGGTGACAAGCAACCGTTTTAGTTAAAATCCCACAAATAATGCGATTGGTTACTTCAACTTGCCCGTTAGCTCGAGGATAATAATGCGTTGATTTGCAATGCTTAATTTTGTATATTTCCATTCACTTGCTAATAAGACCATTCAAGAAATGGGAACCTCGGTCACTTACTAATTCCAATAGGCAACCAAAATGGGTAATGATATTCTCATACATAAACTTAGCCACATCAATATCTTTATCTATCTTAAGTGATTTTGCTTCTACCCACTTTGTAATATAGTTAGTACAAACCAAGATATAATGGTTAGATTTATATCTAGTAGGCAGATCAATTGGGCCCACAAAGTCAATTTCCCACTTCTCAAAAGGTGCTAATGCTAATATAGGTGTCAAAGGTGTAGTAAAAATTTTAGAAGGACAACCAGTCCTTTGATAGACATTACATTTCGACAGTAATAATAAGCATCTTTAAATAGAGTAGGCCACCAATAACCAGCTAGTAGAGCTTTTCATGCTATCAATTCACCGGCAAAATGGCCACCACACAGCTCATCATGCAATGCCTTAAGAACCACAGGGACTTCATATTCCCTTACACATCATCGATAGATACCCTCACATGGAAAGAATTTACAAAGGTAACCCCTCTAATAATCCATAGGAGTGTGCTTGCATTAAAATTTGTCACTTCCATCGTTTATCAGCACCAGGTGGATAAGAGCGGTACTAAGAAAATTTGCAATATCATCATACCATGGAATTTGCATCTCCATAGTAAAAAGTAATGCATTTGGTAAACCATCCTCCACACCTTCTTTCTTATCAGATGCTAATAATCGTGAAAGATGATTTGCTAGAACATGAGCTCTATTAGGACGAGTAACAATTTGAAAATCAAACTCTTGAAATAACAATATCCAATGAATTACATGTCCCGAAATTTTTGCTTTATCAAGCAAATACTTTAACGCCTCATGATCCACATAAATGGTAAACTTATTCCCTAATAAATAATGATAAGTTTTTTCCAGTGCAAATACCATTGATAATCATTCTTTCTCAGTGGTAGTATGATTTCTTTCTACATCATTTAAATTACAACTTGCGTAATAAATTGGATGATCCACTTTATTATCATCTGCTAGGCATAAAACAACTCCTATAGCATACATAGATGCATCGACATGAATATGGAATTCTTTTGTCAAATTTGGGGGTGCCAATTCTGGTCCTTCAATTAACTTTTTCTTAATAAATTCAAATGCTTTTTGATTCGTAGAAAATTTGTCAAAGGTGAGGCCCTTTTTTGTGAAATCAGAAATGAACCGTTGATAATAATTTAGATTCCCCAAAAATCCATGCAATTGCTTAAGGTTTGTTGGAGGTGGAAGAGTAGAAATCTTAGAAATTTTAGTGGATCCATAGCAATGCCTTCTTTAGAAACAATATGCTCCAATAACATTCCTTTTGGCACTCCAAAAACACATTTTTCAAGGTTCAAGGAGATACCTACTTCATCACTGCATTTAAACACTTGCACCAATTGATTTGGCATTTCTTTTGTCGTCCCATAGACACAAAAATCATCTAGAAAAACTTCCATCCATTGGCGAAGAAAATCTTGATAGGCCGAAATCATAACTCTTTGAAATGTTGTAGGTGCATTGCACAATCCAAAAGGCATTACTTTATAAGCGAATGTACCCCATTCAGTAGTAAAAGTAATTTTGGATTGATCGTCAAGATGAATCAACACTTAATTATAGCCATTAAACCCATCCATGAAAGAATATAGCTCATGGCCTACAACTTTATCAAGTACCTAATTTGTAAATGGCAATTGAAAATGATCTTTATTTGTTTTGCTATTCAGCTTTCTATAATGAACACAAATGCGAATCTTCTTACTGTTCTTCTTGGATACTACCACAATAGAAGAACCCCATTCACTATATGAAATATGATAAATAAATCCTGCATCAAGAAGCTTAGTAATCTTAGTTTTGACCAGTTCTTCATATACATGATTTGTTTGCCATTGGCATTGACATACGGGTTTTGTACCTGGTTCTAGATCAATATAATGTTGACAAAGTTCAGCTTTAATACCTTTAAGGTTAGTATAAGACCAATCAAATTTCCCAACATGTGCTCGTAATACCTCCTCAAACCTTTCTCGATCTTGGGATTCCAATTGAGCCTTGAGATTCAAATATTTTCCTTTTGCCATTTCTATTTTAACTACTTCCACTTTGGGCTCTTCAAGAAACAAAGAGGCTATTTTCCACGGGTTGATTGTAGGTACATCCTCAAATATCCCCATTGATGCATTTTCAAGAAAACTATTCCTAGCACTCTATTCTTGTTCTTCTTCCCTCACATTCACCGAATGTACCAAGGGTACAGCTGTATAAGGAACAATAGTAAGATCATTCTGAATACCCTCAGTCATTTCTATCATATGAACATCCAATAGATTTAGAAAAAGCTTATCGGTATGACTTCCTTGTCCTTTACTCCAGCCATGCAAAATAGGCTTCAAATTTATATTATACTTTGTCGTGAACATGGTATTTATAGAACCTATCATCTGAAAAATCTTATCTTGATCGCATGGATATTGATCATGTAACTTATGACGATATTGACGTAAGATTTCACTTTTCTTTTCTAAACATTCTTGATCATCTAAACTCCAAGACCATTGGTTACCCTTAAGCTTAATAGTTAATGAATTTAGATCCTCATTTTCCTCACCTTGAATTCAACAACCCAGATAATGTATGAATTGTTTAAGTTCTACAAAATCCCTAGGTGTCGCAGGTTCAAACTATCTAAGTTGTGGTTCCTCTCCATCCCCATAGATAGTAAAATCCATCACCCTTTCTTTGGGATGATGTAATACAACCTTTGGAATATTTTGCATATTGATCTTAGTGGATTCACATTGGAGTCGTTGGTAACCAGCTAGTGGTCCCTTAGAACAATGATGCAACTTCTGTGTAGTTCCATTGAAGTGCTTAAAGGGATGATACAACCAAGGAGCACTAGTAGGGTTTTCCCCTCGAGTTTCTGGTTCAAAAAGACAATTAGACTTATCTTTTCCCGAAATCGATTAGTCTTTTCATATTCGTCCCACTGGTTCTTATCTATAGGTAAGGCTTGTTCCATTTGTAACTCCCTACTACTAAATTCTGACCTCCGTTCCTCTAAATGAAACTTTAAAAGTGAAATTTCATATATATATCGCCTTTCTCTAAATTCAAATTCATCCTTTTCCTTTTGTAACTTAGTAATTTTCTTCATTGCTTCTTTTACAATAGTCATTTCTGCCTCACGTTCTACTTCCAAAGCCTCATTTAATTCTCTAATGATGCTATCATAATTACCATGATGCTCACTAGATGGTTGTGTAAACCTATGCAAGCCCAAAGCTGAGTCATCCTCAGTTGGTCTTTGTAACGGTTTGCACCTATTCCTACTCCTCCATTCTCTTTCCTTTCTTTCTAACTGGTAATAATAAGTTCTTCTAGCTATATCTGGCAACTGTTCAAATCCAAAGGATAGAGCATTTTCCTCATAAGGGGAAACAGTAAAAACCCTACTCTCAAGCATGCTATTATCATTCTCAGTAACGTCAAATTCATCCATACTCTCCAAAGAGGTTGTTGAGATGTCATCTACATTAAATGTCACTAACTCATGCATCTCTTCCTCTTCTAATTCATTCATAGAAATTGCTTTTTCCCTACTATACGTTAAAAACACATCTTCTTGATAATTTTCCTCTTGATCCATGGATAATTAGGAATATATTTCAAGTGAATCATCAAAGTATTCTGCTTTCCATGTAGAGAGCATTAAGCAATCTAGGGTTGTGTCTTCAATTGTAGATAACAAGTGAGTAATGTCACTATTCGAATCATTGTCTAATGAAAATGTTACAGCATATTCACCAATACCCATATGTTCTACCTTATGAGGCTGATGTACTGTATTTACCTCCACTTTTTCTACTTTTGCTAAGCATTATGTTCTAAATAACCAAGCATAAGTCCCTTCATTATCAGCCCTCTCCATTTTCAAATCATAAAACTCACCGTTGGATTTCTCATATCCACATCACTAACCATCTCATCTCCTGACTCTTTCAAAAATCCTTTAAAAATAACTTGTATTTTAACTCAATCATTTCGAGGACCAATCACAATTGAACCTTTATACCAATCCTGAGTGCACTTTGCTTGGTATAACCACCCAACAACACAAAATATGAAGAGGTATTTGACAATGAGCAAACTACTAAGTAATTCACACGAAATTCTAGGCCAGTAATTACAGATTTCACATTACAAAGTAACCCCAAAGGAATCACTTTACTTTGATCAACCACATGTAAAACGATATTATTATTCAACCCTAATTCGTGCATTGTTTGTTTTGTCATCAAATTGACTGTTGAGCCACCATCTAAGTGCACTTCATTTAGCAAATGGCCATTAATAGTAGTATCTATAACTAGAGCTCTTGGATCCACAAACAAATCTACTATTTTCACATCGTTATTTACTTTTTTTTTGAAGAATTTATGATTACTTAGGAACGTTAATTTCAATCCTCTTTCTTCGATGCCAAACTAATTTATGATAAAGTTGCTTTCAATATGTAGGCGCTATTTCTAGTAATTGCCGAAGGTTAATGGTCAAAGATATTTTCTCTAATGTAGCCCAAAGATCATAAGTCTTATTTACTACTTCCACTTGCTCTTTATTTCCTTCCTTAGGAGGTATCAGCCTTTCGAGAAAAGGAGCTACCCCCACTTGAATCTTAGGATTTGCTAAAGGCACATATAATAATGGATGGTCAGAGGAATGTTGTGGAGAATTTGACTCAGGTAGCTCTACATTAGGATCTATATCCTAAGATTTATCCTTCGCTGCTTCTTTTAATTGTAAACTTTATTCCTCTAGACCTTGCTCCTCTTGTTGCTTCTTTTGCGCTCTAGTTACCACACCAATCATGGGGTCAGCCTCTTAGAGTCACCTTACGGGGTATGAACTTAGACATGACTCCATTCCCTTGCCTTGTTCTTTCTACTTCAACTAAATTTGTAGATGAGGTTGAGGGTTCGTTAAAAAATTGCTTACCCTTGTAATTAGTTTGGTTATCTTCTCTCTTAGGCCAATCCTCTTCGTGATGCCCTTCGCCCCTACATCTCCTGCATAAGGAGTATAGTCCTGATTTTTATGTGCATTTAGACAATATGTAGCTATATGACTTTCTTGTTGGCATCGATAACAAATTCCCCTAGGCCCTTGTGGTCCCCCTTGCCCCATTCGATTATGAAAAGAACCATTATTTCTCCAAAAAGAAGAATCTCTTCCTCAATTTCTATCATTATTGTAATTATTTCAGTGTACTAGGGGTCTACCTTGGGTTGGCAATCCTCTTGGCCTAAAAGGTTGATTAGGTGGTCCAATCGCATAAGTCGTATTATTAGGATCCATGTAATTGTAATTCATTTGCATTGAATGAGCTTGTTGTTGCTCTTGACCTATCTTGTGCCAACAATTTGTATCTAGATGCCTTGTCTTACGGCAAAAGGTGCAGAACGGTGGATGGTCAGGCATTAGTCTTGAAGGGGTCGGACACTCTGTAGCCAGATGGCCATACCCATGACACTTACCACACCAGATATTGGATCTAGGTGGGTTTGGAGTTGAGCTACTCGAGGATTGTTGTGCACTAGAAGACTGTGTTGTTATCGAATAAATTTCTTTCAAAGGTGGTTGCACTACACTCATAATCTCCTTCAACTTTCCTAGGGATTTTGCAATAATATCATCTATTTTTACTTCATCAAGAGAGGACTAAGATTGGGGCATAGAAGGCATTCTTGTTTGCATCATATAGACTAGAATAGAAGTGTATAGATTTAAAGGTACACTTGGTACATTTAGATTTGTCGTTATCAATGTATTTAAAGGAACGATCACATAAGACACGTTCTTAGATATCCCGCTTGAAGTGCTTGGATATTCCATCTGAGATTCTTTAAATAAGTCCCTCCATTGTTATTGGCTGAGTTGCACTTCTTCCCACCATTTAGCATCTATTTTAGCATTTGCTAACATAGCTGGTTATTGTAGGCTAACATGCTAATGAACTTTTGGATTAAGCCCATCAATAAATTTACACTTTTGCATATGTTCATCAAAAGTTGGATTCATCTTTCGAATAATTGTCTCCATACGTTCAATGTAATGTTCAACACTTTCGGTTGTTCCTTGGGACAAATAATCCAATTGAAGGGCTAGTCTATCTTGGAAACCTTGTTGTCGAAATTTTTCCAAGAACGCTCTTAATAAGGCCGCATAAGTCACTTTATGTTGGGCATCTAGGTTCCCATACCACCTTACTGACTCATCTTTTAATGTTGCAGGGAAGATATGAAGCTTTTGCTATCTCATTGGCGACATAGATAACCTCAAATCTTTGCAAATGCACATTGGGATCCTCGTCCCACAGTCCCCCAAATTGCATGAAATCAACTAATCTGACTAGATTACGAGCCATATCCAACCACGCAGGTTCCTTAGGCTCCTTAAATAGTTGGTGCAATCCAAAATTTGACTCTAAATCCCAATCAAAGGGTGGTTTAGTACTCCCCACTGTAGCATTAGCTTCACTCTCTCTATTTTTGCTACTTTATCTCCTCCTTTCCCTAGTGATACTACTGGTGCCTGAGGCCACTCGATCCCATTGATATGATTCTACTTCACTTTCCATTGACGATGTCCTATCGAATGATATACTAGGCCTAAGAGGTTCTACGTTTGAGTTAGACACAGCATCTATCCCCAGATTCAATAATGCATTCACCTTTTCAAGCCTTTCTAATAGCCAAGCCTCTTGTCACGCTACATATTCTCTAGCTCGTCTCTAGCTCGTTGATCTCGAGCTTCATTTTGCTGTCTCCGTCTCTCCTCTAAATTCATCCACTATTAATGCAATAGCTATTGTCGTCATATTCCAAAATTTTGCATGTTCTGTTTGAAGCTATAGAGTTAAATTTTTGTGTGCATGCACGCTTAGAAGGTTTAAATACTTGGTAACTCTAGGTCTATTTCTCCATAAGACAACTTTCCTTCTTGCCCAGGAATTAGGCCTACAATTTCAACGATCTCTCTAATGTTTTTTATGTGGAAAGTAACTTTTAAACCTTTGAATACACGTATTTAAGGCAACACATCATCCCATACCACTCTTCTAAAAGTTTGATAAGTGTTACGATAATACCAATCAAAGTGGTACGATACACTGGTTGTATTTATTTCCATTGCATCTATTAGCCCAAAGTGTGTTGTTAATAAAACTATGGTTTGCGTGCAATCATTATAACCCCAACTCCAAGAAAATAAATGTTCTACATTTATAGTTAATTTCAAGCTAAAATATTTACCCCCCTCTACTAAGTTTGTGTCTCTTGCCAAATTCAATATTCTCCTTTGGCAATTTCGAGGCAAATTTGGAAAATAGTCCCTTAGAAAAGAAACCTCGTATTCACTCATCAATACCTAGGATTTTAATATCCTAGGGAGATTGATCACCCATTTGAGTGCACTTGGCTCCCGGCAAATGCACTGAAAAATGACCGGCCAAAGACCAAGCCACTTTTAACCAAGTTGTCAAGCCACCTCCTAGGAGTTGTTGCACTAAATAGGTGATATTGGTAACTAATCTATATAATTTATCCTAGCCTTCCTAAATATTTATGAGACTCATTCATAGTAGTCCAACTAATCTAATATCAAGAACTCAATAATCTTGCATATTCTCACACTTCGTCTCTATTTCTATACTAAATACTTAAATACTAATCCCTTTATTTTTATCCCTTCATTATCAAATCAAATTAACATTCCTCAAACCCATAAATTCTAACTTTTAAAAAAAAACATTTCCCTTGTTCCATATTGGTATAACTCAATACCTCCTCAACACTTTTAATTTGCATAAAGTTAGACACATCATATTTTATATTAATAATATTCAAAGTAATAATATCGAATAATTTTTTTTTCTCTAACCCCAAGAACATTTCATAAAACATCCAAAACTATGTTCTTAGGTTTTGTATAGAAGATCCTAATTTTTGTTGAATTAAAAACATGTTTTTTATTAAAAAATATAATATTAGTCTAAAATAACTATTTTTTATGTTTTAGACATAGTAAAAATCTTCCAAAAATTCTGAAAAAAATTCAAGATACTTCTAGTACAAAGTAATTTATCAAAAAAATATCACATCTTATAATTCTTTAACCAAATATTTTGTAAAAGTTTGTCTATACTATTTTTAAATACTTTTTATTTTTAAAATATAAAATCAGACCTACATAAATTCTAAAAACTATATAGAGTTGAATTTTAGGTTCAAAGAAATTTTATAAAAATTCCAAACCAAATAAATATTTATGCGAAATTACTTTTTTCTGTTAAACTAGTTATGACACTTACATAAAGTGCGAGAATCGTAATTGCATCTTTGGGAGTCGTGTCCTTTGTAGTTCCCAGCCAAGGGGACTCTATTCAGTCATTCCCAATGTTGAACTCATCATTTCCCCTCTCCCAAGAGATCCATTGGCTAATTGCATTGTTGCTATGGGAATAGCCCACTTGTAACTCTTTTAAGACTTAATCTCGATTAATTTCAAGCTTAAGAGCTTAGCCTCCATGGTTTTATGTTGACGACTAAGAGAGGAGAGGAGAGTAATGCAATATCTCCATCATCTATCCACGAAATCAGGAGTGAAGTAGAGCAATTGGAAAGCAACATATAATTCTTATACTCTATCACTTAAGAAGAAGGGGGTACATTGAAGCTCAAAAAATTGAAGTGAGAGGTGAAGTCATGGCGATGGCTATGGGAGAGGCATTGGCTTCAACTCTCTCCTCTTTCCCTCTCCAACTACAATTTCCTTGGAAACCCCCTTGCGTGGATGTCTTTAGAAGCCTCTTAAATCTCTTTCCTTCTCCAATTGATGGCGCCCCCCCAGGATGATAGCACCCTCTTTTTCCTTTAGTTTGCTCTCTCTCCCTCCCACTATAGGATGGCACCCTGTTGTTGTTGGTAATCAATGTGTTAGATATGACTTGCCCGTTGATTGCAACTCAAGCATGTAGCTAAATTTGGTAGTCATCTCTTCAAGAAATGGTGCACTCTTCTTTTCCCTATTCGTTTTCTTTCTCTCCCTCTATAAGATGGTGGCCCCCCTTCTTCAGCACGACTCTCCAATTTCCCACTAACTCCTCCCCTTCCTCTTCTCCTCTTCCACTAACAATTGACCTTTTATTTGCATGTTTTTGTTGTAGATACATTTATAAACGATAATGCAAGTGACCCTTTTTCTCAATATTCCAATCTCTAAGTTGCACATCAAATTGGTGGCAAGTGCATGGATGACCACTACAACTCAATATTTATTTGCATTTATTTTTTCATGGATAAGCAACCATGTTAGTATCTTGTCACATTAACTCAAATACTCATGGTCCATAATTGTTATATCCATGTCATTAACTCCACTTACTTGAAGATGTCTCATATACTTGGCATTGTAGAGTAGTCACTCTCCTTGTCCAAACTAGCATTGCCTTTGTTCTTTGACTCGTCTCTCCCCTCCTTTAATCTTTAATGTGATCATCCTAGAAATGCAAGTTTCTCCCCATATCCCAATGTCTATCCTATGTATGATGCGGCGAAAAATTTGCCAGTTCAACTACTCCTATTTACGATCATCAACAACGACCAAGACCACTTGTCCAATCTGTGCTATCGAGTTCATGTCTTTTACTTTTGCCAAGTCATACTTGACTATACACTCAACCATATCTAACCTTTCAAAAGCAACTCATTTGGATTTGTCAGTATATCCTTTATGGGAAGAAAGGTCAAATGATCATCCAAACCAAAATTCTAATCCCTTCTAATTAGATAAAACTATCGAATTCTACCTAGTATTTTCCTAAGTCCACCCTCTAGCACAAAACTCCTTTGAACTAGGATTTTCCACTTGCCGGACTGTAGAGACATGTCCTCCAAAGACAAAATATAGACCGCATATGCATTAAATAGATGTGAAAAGTTGGTAACAAACCATAGAAATCAGAGCTAAGGCCTAAGAAATACAGCTCAAATGGATGCCTAAGCACAAAGGCCCACCTCCTAGAAGTAGGCCCAAGAAATATAGCTCAAATGGATGCCTAAGCACAAAGGCCCACCTCCTAAAAGTAGGCACACAACCTCACAATGTTAGAAACTCACACCTAAGAGCTAGGAGGTTGCAGAATAGGGAATACAGGCAAAGAAAAATAGTCAAGCCGCTATGGGTTCCCAAAACCTTATAGCAAGCACACGGCTATTACGAGGGCAATGCCTAGATATGGGTGCCTAAAACCAATACTGTGAAGGGCACTACTCAAGTGCCACCCTCAAACCCATCCACACAAGATCGAACAACAGTTAAGGAAGCAAGGCCCCAAGAGACGCTCATACCGAAGCCTACAAAGCCCAAAGCTACTAAACCCATAGAGCCTAAGACCATTAAGTCATCGGCACTACATTAAGTTCATCGACCAAAACTACAACCGACTCCCATTGACTCGACCACCCCCAAGGAGCCTAGTGATCCAGCTACTTCTCAAACTAAGTGTAGCACATCCTCTGAGCCGCAAGCCCAACGCATGGTCCCTAAGGATGCCATTATTCCTTAAGTTGAAAGGGCATTGGGCCTAGCCAACAAAGTTGAAAGTTGGCCAAAAAGAGATGTGTACAACATGTTGGGAGCAGAGAAAGTGATAGTCTGCACCAATGATGGCATCAAACTAGCTGACATCCCCAACCCTGAAGTCCAAATATAGGCAAAAATGGTGCACGCTTTATTCTCCAGCGAAAGGTAAAACACATTGATGAACAGAATCAATGTGCCAATACTGTGAGCATCATTGCCAAGTCTTTTGACGAGGTGAATCTAAACGACTTTGTGAGGAAGATGATATAAACATCAGCAAAAGCATTGGCCATAGGTGGATGACCTGTTGGTGGAAAATCCAAGGCCTCCAAAGCCAGAAAGTCATCATCGTCGAAGGCCTCCACCATTGGGTTTGAAGGGATCTTGATAGCCCTCGTCAAAGAAGCCTTGGGGGAAGCACAAGAAGATGAGGAAGTTGTTGAGATGCCAAACAAGTCACCCTTGAACCAAGAATAGGAGCACTCTAGTGAAAGAACTGTGAGTGGCGATGAAGGAGAGCAACAAGCACCATCTAGCTAGGAAGCAGCCAGGAGGTTGAAGAAGAGGACCCCACAAAAGAAAGCCAAGGAAGAGAGCAAGAAGAAAGAGAAAGTGGATCTGCTAAGAGCACAAAGCGAGTCCAAGAGTGCTGAAGAAAGGAGAAAGAAAAGGGAAAAGGAGTAGACGAAAGTAACAGAAGAGGAATCTACGAAGGCTGAAGACAAAAGGAGGAGGAGAGTAGAATAAGAGACCAAGGGGCTAAGGAGAAAGAAAGAAGAAGACATAGCCCTCACCGTCCACCTCTCAATGGAGTAGCCTTTAAGGGAAGAAGAGTTGGTAGCCATGAGTCCCCACATAGAGGAACAACCCAGCACAAGCTCCCAAGCACCCAAGATTATGCCACCCCTAGTGGTGGAGGGCAAAGGTAAGGGTCTAATTGACCCCATCCCATCTACCCTAGTACCCACTACCCCAGTCTCTATGCCCACTCAAGGCTCTTCTACCACAATGGATGCTAGCAATCTTCTGGCTTCGGTGTACTTTCTAGTCAACAAAGAAATCATTCAAGGTGCAAGTGGAGGAACCCTTGTGAGCTAGAGCTAAAAGATCAACTATTGTGGATCCAGAGTCTAAACAGGACCCCAAAACGCCAAAAATAGAAGCATCTACAACTATGACTCCCACTGCACTGCTGTTGGCTGTAAACTATGATGAATATGTACAGGAGTTTTTGTCACAGTTGGAAAGGGCCAGAAAAGAAAAGAAAGTCACTGTTGCGGAGCTAGAGGCCGAAAAGGAGGCCATGGCAACCTTTCAGCTAGAGAAGACATGCCAAGTGGCAAGCTACCAAAAAGAAATAAGCGAGCTAAAAGCAATGCTCAAGGCTAAAGAAGGAGAAGAGAACAACTGGTGAAGAAAGCTAGAAGATGAAAATCAAGAGCTAATGGGGCTTCAAAGGGAGTACAAGCTCCTTATCCTACAATAAGAAGAGCTGGAAGGAGAAATGAAGAGGGTCCAAGATGCCATGGAGGAGCTCACAGCTAAAGAAGAAGAGAGAGCCCAAGGGTACCAGGAAACCATGGCCCAACTAGAGAAATTGGTGGAAGTGGAGTTGAAAGAACAGAAAAGGCTAGAAAGAGAAATCGAAGAGGAGGAGCAGAGAATGAGGGCCTTAGCCCAAGGACATAATGAAAGCTTGGAAGGGATGAAAAGAAGAGCAGAAGAATGGACAAGCAAGAGTGAAGGACACATAATAGCCCTAGCGAGCCGCCTGGCCCTTGCATAAGGCGATAGAGTGTTAGTGGATGGCAAGGCAGAGGCCAGTCAGACAATACTAGAAGCCCAACAATGTGCCTTCCTCGACATCATAATGGATGTCACAGAGTCAAAGGAGGAGGAGGCCATTGAATCCATAAAGAAGAAACCGGAGATCGCCCACAGAGCAATAAGGTATGGGCTGAGTGCTCAACCACAAGAAGAAGGGATCAGCCTAAGCTGAGAAGAGCAAAGGGATTACTTGCTAAGGGTATAGTTGACAATTGAAGAGGTGGACCTGCTAAGCTTCAAGGAAAAAGAAGAGCCGAAGAGTGAACCTAAAAGGCAAAGGCCACTTCCAGAATCCAGGCTGGAGTTTGAAGAGGAACTAGGACTGCAACCTCCCTCTCCACAACCAAAGATGTAGCAAGAAGTGGACCCCACTGCCGATCGAAGAGAAAAACTCAAGAGAAAAAGGGCGAGGATGTTAGAGCAAGCAAGGAGAAGATTAAGAGCCCAACCAACAATGGCCACTCAAGCACCCATTCCACCATGAGAAAATTACTTCCTTGTGAATTGGAATGTGGAACTCATAGTGTGGGAGAAAAAAGAAAATGGCCACCAATCCTTTGACTTCACCTCCGAAATCCCCTCCACCTTATGTAGAGTGCTAAGGACCAAAGTGGTGAAGGAGGTAATAAGCGTGGGAGGAAGGCTTGATAGTAGGTGGCAATGAGAGAGGGAGAAGAACCCGACATGATGGAAAAAAAAGGCACCCAAATACTAGGAAGACAAAGTTATGGAGGTGCCCCAGATAGTCCAAGGCTTCGAGTCCCAACCAAAGTGACAAAGGAGAATCTAGGATGGCAACATAGATGCCTAGATGTCATTTTGCAATACACTACCCTTTGAGAGAGATGACCCCACACATATGCCTAGATGTCATTTTTCAACACACACAGAGAGATCACCCCACACATATGCCATATCCAAGAACACAATATTAGTGAGTTTGGGAATCTCCCAATTCCCATTTTTTGAATACTAAAAAGGTGACACCTAAATAACATGCCCATAAGTTTCTCAAAACCATATGATGTGGCCTATCATTTGAAAGCACTTGAAAAATGGAATCTATTGAGCTATAGAGCGCTCGATTTGGGGTTATAGTGTTCAAGTAATGACAAATCCAAATATTTGACCACCTGTCCCAAACTTATGGGAAATTCCCATATTCTCCATTATGGTGTTCAAGAAGGGTAGGGGTGGATTTCAACCTTGACATCCATGGTAGATACAATATTCCAAATATATATAACATAAATGCCACCAAGCCGGAGTGAAACGTGAGAAGGATCAAAGCTTGCACAAGGGAGTTATAGCGGAAGAGCAAGAGAAAGAGAGAGAGGGATTCACAATGTGGAATTCCAACGATCACAATGTGTGACTGGCCTTCCCTTTATTCATCTATCACTAAAACAATAAAGAATAAAGTGACGACGATGGACACCCTTCACCTACAGTGTGCAAACATGGGCACTGTCAGTATAGTAATACACAGGCGGCTAGGAGAAGGCACCTTTACCCCCAACAACCTCCCATTTAAAGGCAAATCTACCCTAGTGAGGAGTGAAAAAGAAAAAGAAAAGACAGTACAACATGTACACATGTACAATAGGATGAGGAAAGACGTCATCTCATCCCATGCCCATCAATCTCCTGAGGAAGGCAAAGCACTCTGTAGAGGGGCTTTTGGTGAGTAGATCTGCAGGATTCTGGTCAGAGTCGAGATCTTGACAATGTCAATAGACTTGTCCTCAACAACCCCATATATGAAGTGATACATCACCTCAATGTGTTTTGTCCTCGCATTGGAAGATTAGATTCTTTGCAAACTGAATAGCACTAATAGAATCTGAATGTAGTGTACGAATAGCATCAATACCAAGATCATGAACCAAACAGCCTAACCATATGGCCTCCTTGCAAGCCTTAGTAGCTGCAACATACTTGGCCTCAGTGGTGGAAAAAACCATACACTTTTTCACCCTAGACATCCAAGAGGCAACACCTCCACCATAAGTGAACACATAGCCAAAAGTGGACTTCCTATCATCTCCATATCTTGCATAATTAGAGTCAATGTACCCCATGACTCCTGTATCTTAGCTGCCATAGCATATGCACATATCTGCAGTAGTGTACTGTAGGTACCTCATGATACCCTGCATGGCATCCCAATGCTTCTTGCCAGGTGTAGCCATATAGCATGCCACAACACCAACTACAAAGGTAATATTTGGACGAGTGGCTATCATGGAAGTGGCCCACTATAGATGCATAAGGAATCTTGGCCATCTCGGCCCTGTGCTCATGTGTCTGCGGACAATCAGTCTGCATACCTTTACATAAGAAGGCAATGGAAAACCAATAGGCTCCATGTCCTGCATGTAAAAGTGCTCAAGGACTTTATGAATGTACTCCCTCTATGACATGTAGAGGAGTCCCTGATGCCTATCGCGTCGAATGCACATACCAAGTATGTGAGAGGCTAGTCCTAGATCCTTCATCTCAAAGTTCTTCTTGAGCTAACCCTTAAGAGTATCTAGCTCACCATGAGCTTTCCCTGCTAATAGCATGTCATCCACATAGAGTACCAAAATAAGCATAGATCCATCACGGGGTTTCTTCGTGTACAAGCACGGATCCATAGCACTATGGCTATAACCCTATGATTGCATAAAAGCATCAAACTTATGGTATCGTTCCCTGGGTGCCTACTTCAATCCATTAAGACTTTTCTTCAATCTGCACACTAGGTGCTCCCTACCAGGCTCTGCAAATCCCTTAGGCTGCTCCATGTAAATCTCATCACGCAAATCCCCATGTAAAAATGTTGTCTTGGCATCCATTTGATACAAGTCCAAGTCAAGCTATGCGACTAAAGCCATAAACAAGAGGAGGGCAGTCATCTTAACCACAGGAGAAAAAACTTCATCAAAGTCAATTCCATGCTTCTGTTTAAAACCCTTAGCAACAAATCTTACCTTATAAGCTAGCTTGGGGTGTCCAGGGGTACTCTTCAACTTGTACACCCATTTGCATTGAAAATCCTTCTTGCTACTAGGCAAGGAAACCAAATCCCAAGTCTCATTCTTATGCAAGGAGTCTATCTCAGACTACATTGCCCTCTCCCAGGAGTGATTGTCACCCCTACGCATAGCCTCATCATAAGTGAAAGACTATCCTGTATCTGTAACCAAGACATAATGCATTGAGGGCTGAAATCTATCAGGGGGCATCTATGTCTAGTAGAACGCCGCACTGTAGGCTCTGGTGGCTACTCAAAATTCTATCCAACACCCTAGCCGCCATGAGTACGTGCTACTTGTTGAAAGCTATCCAACTAGTTGTATGGGAGCTCGTGGCTCTTCCCAAAATATAACCTTGTGTATCTCCACTATCTTCTCAAGCTGCCTATGCATCTTGTCTTCATGGAAGACTACATCATGGCTGCGGATGACTTTTCGCACATGTCAATCCCATAGACTATACCCATCTCTCCTCCATCTCCACAGCCAAGGAATATGCATTTAACACTCTTAGGATCCATCTTGTTATGCTCGTCCATGGGCACATAAAAAAATGTCTTGCATCCAAAGATACATAAATGTGCATAAGAGGGAGGCTTTCCTGCACAGTCCAACAGTGTTGGGGTGGGTATGCATGGCTAAGCATATTGCGAACCCTCTCCTGGATGGTGATATTAATCCATTCAGTCTTACCATTCTAGGGAGGGGTGTAGGGGGGGTCAACTAACACTTAATACCCCTCTCATCGCATAACTGCTCAAAAGCACACGAGACATACTCACCCCCATTATCTGTCCTTGGGCATTTTAGCCTATGCCTAGACTGGTTTTCTGCCAAAGCAAGCCATCTCTAAAAAACTTCCAATACATCAAACTTCTGCTTTATGGGATAAGCCCATACTTTATGTTAAAAATCATCTATGAAAGTAACAAAATACTTTGCACCACCCATAGACTGATAGGGCATGGGCCCAGAAATATTAGAATGAACCAAAGCCAAGGGCTCACTCATGTGTGACATACCAGACTTCTTATGCGTAGACCTAGTCTGCCAGCCATAAAGACAATGATCACAAGAATCAAAATGAAAATAGTCAAGGGGTGGTAAGTACTGCAAACCAGAAAGAATTTTCATTCCCTTAATGGACATGTGCCCCAAACGGGCATGCCAAAGAGATACATGAGGTAGGGACCCCATAAACAAAGCATGATCAACTGTAGATCTAGAAACAACTAAGGGGTAGAGGGTACCAGCACCTTTCGCAAGCACAAGCCTTCCATGAGTAATCTTCCATATAGAGTCTCCAAAAGATACATGATATCCTGCATCATAAAGTTGTCCAACAGACATGACACTGTATGTCAATGCAAGTACATGACTATATCCTGCATAACAAAACTGCAGCCTAACATCACCAATGCCGACAATCTCAAGAGACTTGTCATCACCCAAGCACATAGAACCCAAAGAAGAATGGTATAAATGGAACCACTCTTGGCAAGGTGTCACATGAAAGGATGCACCTGAGTCCAAGAGCCAACACTATGCATACATAGAGTATATCTCTGTCATCTACAAAGAACTAGATGAAGTTGTTGCAAGGATATAATCCCCATCACTATCTTCGAGCTACATAACATTGATCTCTTCAATTTTAACACTTGACTTAGCAAGTACTAAGTTGCGATCGGAAGATTTTTCCTGCACTTTCTCTTTCCCCTTGTCTTTACACCTTTCATTGTGCAATTCATGACACTGTGGCCTTATGTGGCCTTTCTTCCCACAATGATGACAAGTCAGATTTGCATTTCTCCCATGAGACTTATTGCGTGACTTGCCATGCGACTTGGACCGAGATTTCTGTGAATCCCATCCATGGCCATTACCACAGTCATTCTTTGCATTTCCATCATGTCAGCCTCTAACTGTCAAAACATGAGACACATGAGAGGCATCCAAATTCTTGTGGTTTATCTCTTCTTGCAGAAGAGAGCTCTCAACGTCAGATAGCTTCATAGTAGTGGAAGAAGCACATAAGGTAGTACCGAATACATCCCAAGACACATTAAGAGTTCCAAGCAAGAACAAGGGAGTAACATCCTCTTTGAAATAAATGCCCTATGAAACCAAGTTCTTAAGAATATCATGAAACTAGCTCAGATGAGTTGACATGGTTACCTTCTCTTTCATGCAAAGATCCATAAGTTGTTTCAGCCAATACATTTAACTTGCAGGACTTTGCTTGTCATAGAAGTTCTTGATCTTATCCCAAAGCTACCAAGCACTCTGTGCTTCCTCAACCACATTGTAATGCATCTATTCAGTGAGAACAAGATGATGGTGGACTTGCATAACTCATCAAGCTCCATCCTTTTGTCATTAGTCATAGTTTCAGGCTGCTCTCCACTCAAAATTAGTGGCTTTATCTGCCATTTTTGCACCAATACCTACCAAACTTCACTCTTCCAATAGGCATAATTCGTACCATCAAGCTTATGATGTTGAAGATAGCACTGTCAATGGAAGAGGATGCAATACTACAAGCTAAAATAGTGCAAATAGTTCAAAATTGCTTACTATAAACAACAGAAAATGACCAAACAACCACCAAAACTAAGGCCAAATTGCGAGAAACGAGTATTTAATAACGTTTCCCACCAAGTACCATCAAAAGTACATCAAAACAAGATGATTCAACGTGAAAAATACATGACAATTTGAAGATATATGCCATAATTTATAGCAACATTGTACAATGAGAGCTGATAGTAGGCAAAACCCCATATTCAAAGTCAATCACTAATTACCAATGCAAAAGTAGCATCAAACGGGCATAAACAAGCATGTAATAGTCATACTGACATGAGCCAACACCCAAGCATATCAAACAAAGTCCGTCAATAAAGTTGGTACACCCCCAATCAACAGTGCGAAATGTACATACCACTGCCAAGACCTAACACAAGTAAGTGTCTGCTCAGTGAATACAAAGCCGAATCAGCCCAAGTATATTTACATGGACCAAGGCATATCAATCATACATCATCCACAAGGAGATCTCAGTCTCAAGTATCGAAAAGCTCAATATGCATAACCCGCACTATTCAATGTCTGATAAGCATACAAAGACACTCCCAATGGCACAAAAGCCATAAGTGTCAAGAAAATAAGCTCAAACAAAGCATGTAAGAGTACCAGTGATGGAGTATCTAAGATCATACATCAATAGACATCTAGAGCATATGAGCAGTCAAGTATCTAATGATAGCATCCAACGTCATGAAGACAATCCCAATCAACATCTAGCGAGCAAAGCAAGACCAAAATAAGCTCCAAAATATCCAAATTCAAGCCAAAACAAAGCTCCAATAGCATTCAAGTCCAAACAATGTAACTAGCATGTGTAGGTAACATAAGCATCAAGCATGTACCAACGAGTCATACATAGACCATAGGTACAACCTCTATCACAAAGCATGCCAGTATAGACAAATGTTAAGTAAATTCCAACTAGCAAAAAAGGCTCAAAATACATTTTGAAACCATCCAAAGCATTTTCCAACCTTCATTTGCATCCCAATAGTCATATGAAACACCCAAGAAGCACCCGTGTGATCAATAGGCAAAGCATAAAGTAACTGAATAAGCTTCGTCCTTGGAGTGTACAGTAATTATTTACTATGTAAAATTGAGTATTTTAGGCCACTAAATCAACTCCAAATGATTGCCAATCAATAGGTATACATTTCCCTAACATTCAAGGACCATTCAAGACCAACCGAGCATCAAATGTCAATGCTATCCAAGCATAAACATAAAGTGATGATGTAACACTATTTGTGGCTACCTATGACTATGAAAAATAGTCATGGACTGAGGTAAATTAGTCCACAAATCAATGCCAATGATAAACCACAATTTTGAGCATCAAGGGGGTGTTCCCAAGTGCCAAATGAAGTGCAAAGGGAGAGTTGAAGTAAAAAACAACTTTTGTAGGTCTTCAAAATAGCCCAAATAGGGCTGATGTTTCTGGATATGCTACTGGTCCATGTGGCATTGATGGGGTGGAAGGGGGCTCAAGTAGGGTTTAAAGAAGGCCTACACAAAGCCTTGTCAAGCCTAATCAAGCAGGAGCCAATATATGAAATGGGGGACCTCCAATGGTTGGAGCTATGGCTGCCCCTTCCTACTGTACCCTACAAATTGAAATAAACACTCTAAAGAATACTTCAATACCTCTGAAGGAATGCCCTGAGGGTGCCCAAATGGATAGGTGCTTGGGAAGCTCGGGCTCGAAGGAGTTAGATATGGCTGCCAAGAGTGAGAACCAATGGTGTAGGGATTCGAATGAATACTGAAGGAGTCACCGGCCAAGCTTGAATGCTTAAGCAACCATGCTCTAATACTAGTTGAAAGGTGAGAAGGATCGAAGCTTATACGGGAGAGCTATGGCGAGAGAGCAAGAGCAAGAGAGAGAGAGAATCACAATGTGGGAAATCCAATAGTCACAATGTGTGACTGGCCTTCCCTTTAGTCATCTATCACTAAAAGAATTAAGAATCAAGTGACAGTGAGACGGGTACCTGCTACCTACAATGCGCAAGCGTGGGTATTGTCAGTGTAGTAATACATGGACAGCTAGGTAGAGGCACCTTTATGCCTCCTAACCTTCTCCAAAATCAATCTACGAGACTCAATCGCCCATTTTCTCAATGAGCTCACTTTTTTCCCAAATCCAACCTTTATTACTACTTGTAATTATTTGAGATTGCTTAGGGTACTACTTAGACAGGAGTCGACACCATAGGAGCGCCACCTCCCACCACTCTTTTTTTATCTCAATGCCGACATAGATAGCTGTGCAATGGTCATGCTAATTATGCATGCTAATCTCCTACCCTCCTTTTGATGCTTAGCCCTCTTAGAGAATATGAGCAACAGTCGTTTCACTAGCTGCAACCATCCCTTTCTATACACCACTCCTCTTAATGCTCAACTAGGTCTAAAAGGAAACATCCAAAGTAGACAATTTCTTAGCAAATCCATTAAGCCTCCAACCCCTCCCTCTCATATCTTCATTTATTTATTATTTTTTTAAAAGAGAAAAAGGAGAAGAAAAAAAGAAAAGAAAGTACCATAAGAGAAAAGACAAAGAAAAGAGAAAAGCAAAGGAAAAGAATAAGAGATCACTAGAAGGAAATCATAGGAAGAGTAACTAAATAATCTCACTCCATGTAGGCCATAAACACTACACTTAGGGGTCCTCAAGCTAGCAATGTTCTGTGGCTTTGATCAGACGGCTCCGTTGTAACCCCCTAGCCCATTTTGATTCCCCACATCATGCTTAGGGCACATCAAAATCAGGGCATACCTAGGGAGGTCACACTCACTTATGGTTAGACCTCTCTCCCTAAGCTATGCACCACACCTACAACAATGTACCAACTGGGTCCGCGAGTGTAGGATAACACCGCAAGCTTTGACCCAACTCCGAGCTCCACTGGCACCTGCACCATGCACTACACAGAGAGGTAGATTACCTCTTATGAAGTGCACAACTTTGTCTTGTAGGTTAAGATCGCTCAGTATCGACCTTGGAGGGCACAAGGAGGGATCCATCCAACACCATGGTCAATTTCAAGGACATATCCATCCATCTGCCATTCTCCAAGAAGGATCTGTCCAACACTATCTTCAATTTCAAAGGACAGATCCACCCACCATTAGCACGAGGGAGGGACCCACCCCAACACCATCTTCAATTTCAAGGGTAGATCCATCAAATACCATCCTCAATAAGGGCTTGTATACAAACTCAAAAAAGCCATCTGGCTACACCCACCCCACCTTTCAGCTACTACACATTAGTGCCATGGGACTAGCACTCGACTAGGAGGGGGGTAATGTTAACCCCAGTTCAAGACGGAGAAAAAAAGTCCAAAGAAGTTCAAGAAAACTCCAAATGCGGACACAAAGAAAGAAGCAGGAAGGGAAATGGCCAAAAGTGCAAGGGAAGCATCAAAAGCTAATTCAAAGGCAAAAGTGCAAGGGAAGCATCAAAAGCTAATTCAAAGGCAAAAGTGCATTTTTAAATGCAAGGCAACCGTAAATTTTTTGTAAAAGTGTACCAGACTCCCTCTTGTGCAAATTGTAAATGGTAGATGGGCATATGTAAAGAGAAAGGGCACTAGAAGGGAATGGAAAAAGAGGACCTTGCCACAATGGCCAATCATGTAAAAAAAGGGATGGGTGCCCAAAGGGATAAGGGTTTTGTATATAAACTCCAAAAGTGAAGGAGAAGCTCATTCTTTGGTGTGTGGCAAAAGTGATCTCTTATTCTCTCCTTCTTGCTTGCTTGTGTATGCTTGAGAGAGGGAGTGTGAGAGTGTGAGAGAGTGAGTGTGAGGGTGAGGGATCAAGGAGAAGAAGCTCTCCATCATCTCCCGTCTTCTTCTCTTGTCTTGTCTTGTCTCATATGTTACTATGGAGGATGGAGCTTAAAGGTGGAGGCTTGAGGTTGCTTGCACTTGCATCTCAAATCGTGGAGCTACCACGTTGCTTGAGGGAGGAGACCACTCATTCGGGCTTCAAGGTAAGCTCACTATACCCTCATAGGATTGAAGGTGCATTGGCTAGGTGAGAGATAGCTATTTGTGCTCGCTTGAAACTCTTGAAGTAATAAGCGGTCCATGGGTCTTGGCAGTCGAGCATGAGCCCCCACTATAATTAGTCATGTTAGTTTTATATGTGAAGCATCCCTTAGATGCCTCATGAAGTGGATGCCTCATGAAGTGCAGTTTATAGGTAGTTTTAAAAACATGAGTTGATTAGGCATTGAAAATATGGTCTTGTTCAAGTATTAAGCATATTGGGAGATTTCTTACAACATTTGAAAAGCTCAAGGAAAGATATGAAGATATTTTGGATTTTGATTTAGATTCTGATTCAAGTTCAAGTGATGATGATGATGATTGGTGCTCTTTACCCATGATCTTGCCTAAGATTGAGGTAAATAGAGCAAGAGAGGACAAGATCCAAAAAAGGCAAGAATCTTCGAGTTCCCCAAACCCAACAAAGCAACTTTCCAACAAGAGAGTGGATCATCACACACTATACATCAATAATCTCAAAGTATTTTCCATATTTTTGTATTTGACAAATTGACATAGTCAATCTCCAATCAACTTTAATCAAGAAGAAAGTAAGCTAGCAGTTATAAACAATGAAGATGATCAAATTGGTGATTAAGAAGATCAATTATGTATTCAAGAAGATGATGCTATTATGAATGATAAGTTTGAGGATTATGATTGTTGCAATGAGGATATCATTGTGCATGATTTTCTTGGTTCTCTTATTGATGCTAAGGAAGATAATGTAATTATTAAGTTGGATTTCAATCAAGGAACTTTTCCCGAACTTGAAGAAATGTCAGTACTTGTAGTGCAAAATGCACCATATTTGAATGTATTTTTTAGGATACCAATGTTTTCAACATGCAAGATAATCTTTCAGGTCATTGCATTGCTCGATCTGAAGAACAAGTCAATGTTCTACTACAAGGATTGCAGAATTGCAAGATTAGCACTATAATTCCTTTATAAGAAGAGTAAGATTGCAAGATTTGTACTATATTTCCTTTGCAAGACTTGATTGAAAATGAAGCATTGTATTGCTGAATGCAATCAATTCGCATGGTTTTTCTGAATTTTTGCATAAGGTACACTCTATTATTCAATCTCCAAAACTGAGATGATTCCTACAGTTGTTGCTGAATTCTAAATTCCTGCAACAATATCTTGACTTCATGCAACAGCAACCAAAATTCATGTAGCAACAAGTTGAATTTCTGTAGTACCTATAGCAACAAGTTGAATTTTTGTAGTACCTATAGTAGTAAGCTAAATTCTTGCACTTCCTACATCAGTAAAATGTACTAAACAAGTTAAAAAATAGTCAGAAGTGCTACAACAACCTCA
Source organism: Lygodium microphyllum (assembly GCF_053477565.2). Classification (NCBI taxonomy): domain Eukaryota; kingdom Viridiplantae; phylum Streptophyta; class Polypodiopsida; order Schizaeales; family Lygodiaceae; genus Lygodium; species Lygodium microphyllum. The sequence goes on along the minus strand of NC_141152.1, from coordinate 139,675,738 downwards.
AAGATAGCAAAGACAACAACGACATGATGATTACTAGTTCCAAGCACTTAAAAATGTGTAGCTACAAGTTGTTGTCAATTATCTCACATATTTCTTTTGGGATGCAATGTCTTATTCAAGATCCAAAATAGGTGGTACATTTCCATACATTTATTGTAATGAAAATGCTAGAGCATCATTGATATATTTTCAAGTCAATGCAATTATTCTTTACAGTTGGAGTGGTAATCTACTTATTCTGTTATGGTTCTATATCTTCCTTCTCTATTATATATTATGGGTGTCATTATATATTATGAGTTCTCAACCCTAGCATATTTCACTGAAATGGTTGTACTATAGAACTATGGCTCATTACTTGTCAGCACAATCGCAACCACTTTCATTCTAGCTATAATGCAAGGGGACATTATTGAACTTCCAATTAATGGATTTAGGCTCCAAATTCTAATTTAAGTTGATTACAATGAGCCATAGAAGGATTCATAGGTTCATCAAGTAGTTGGAATCAATTTTAGGCAAGTCAGTATTGTAGTGCCTCAAGCAGCAATAGTGTAGAATTCTATGGATATTATGGTTATTTGTTAGTTTTATGGGATAAATAGTTTTCAAACTTTGATAATATCTGATTGCATTTATGCTGGTGATATTTTTATGTTGGCAATAGTATTTATTTGTCTTGAATATGGATAAACTAGATGTCATTCATGTTACAAAAAATTGCAATATTGATTAAGGTGATTGCAACCATGCTGTAAGAGACCATAACACCAATACAAGAAACAAGGTTATCACAATAAGAAACAAGGTTATTGCAATAGAAAATAAGGTTACCATTGCAAGTAGTTGTTTTACCATTGTTATTTAATAGTGACCTCATACAGCAAGACACGGACCCCATACAGCAAGACAGTGACTTTATACAACATGATATTATATTGGTTGCAAAAAGCAATGGTAACCCTAAGGGGAGTAAGGGAATTGATATGGAGATACTTAAGGAGTAGTAAAATCCTTCATAAAAAATAGAGGAGGATTTTGATAGAGAAAGTCAATATACTATTATTGATATGGAGTTGAAATATGAACACACTATGAGTAAGTCAACTAGAGTGTTTGAAGATGATGTTCAGAAGTGTATTAATTGGATGGCGATTCCTATTCTAAAACAATAAAGACAAGAAGATAGTCGTGGGTAAACTAACACATTAACAATACGATAATTAAGGAGACGGATCTTGTCATGGTCTATAATTCAAAGGTTGGAAAGCATCCGAGAAAGTTGAAATTGTATACTGGTACTTTATGAGGTTGTTAAAGATGTGAACAAGGGACTTTTTTGTTGACTACTTTACAGCGTGAAATAATCAAGCCAATAGTAAATGGGTTTCAACTAAGGAGGTTGGTACAACTAGATTATGATGATTCAAGAAGTTCATAGAAAGCCCACTGTTGCAGTTAATTTGGTTCTACTTTCTACAGTGTTTCTTTATACAACAGGCAGTGGGTTTTTGCCTCATAAGGTAGTTAATGATTTTTTCGCTCTTTCTTGACCTTATGAAGTGTTGCAACAATCATTTGTGTCTGAAAATATGGAAGCATTTATTCATGAAAAGAAGGAGAAAATCGATGGGATGTAGGTTGAGTATCATAGAATTGTGGAAATGGTTACTACTTTATAGAGTGTTAAGCAAATTGATCATGCTGAAAATTGGTCTTCTAATGTTGATGTTATCAAGGATGATATTTATTATGTATTATATGATATTCATAACCAAGTGCAGATTGGGGTGCTTAAGTGGATAAGATTCATGACATAAATGTTTTACCTCTTGTATCACAAGAGCAACATGCACAAGAGCAGTCTATCTCTGACTCTCATGAGCTGCATAGTTCATGAGATAATTTCTTATACCACTATTAGACTTTGTTTCTTTGTTTTTCCATCATACTTACTATGTATGCCTTTATGTTTTGTGATTGTCTTTGGAGGGGATTATACAACCATTTAGAGGTCTATAAGTATCCTACAAGAGAAGCTCTACTTATCGTTACTCTTTGTGGCTTACTTCATGGTGCAACATTGTGAGTAAGGCATAATCTTTTGCACTAGATATATCAATTTTTGGATAAGGCATTTCACATCATGGATCATGCAAGGGTTTGAGTCATGGTTGTGCTAGCCATCCATTGAGTTGTGCCAGGTGTTAGCCATGGTGGTTTCACAATTCATGTATTATGCCCTTAGCATGGTTTTACCTTAGTCATGTTAGTTTTATATGTGAAGTAGCCCTTAGATGCCTCATGAAGTGCAATTTATAGGTAGTTGTAAAAACGTGACCTGATGAGGCATTTGTGTGCCATTCTTGTTTTTGGGTTATCTCTAATGCTCATGACCTATGTATGATGGATTTTCATTATTATATAGCATATATGATAGTTGGCACCATCATTTATTGTGTTCTTGTACTATTCTCAACATGTTCTTTGTGATTTACTTCTCATTCTCTAATTATGAGTGCTGAAGTCTATGTTCTTATGTCTCATATGTGATTATCTTTGAGTTTCTATGAGTTTTTGACATAAGATTATGTATTTTTCCCATGAGGAACTATCTATCCCATTATGTATTCTACATAAATAGGGTAGCAATAGGATTAATGAGCATGAGAGTATGGTTGTGTAGAAGACAAGTCAATAGTCATAGACATAGTGGATCACAAGAGTCTCTTAGTCATGGTTCTGTTGATAGAACTTGGAGTGGTAGATTGAGGTCATAGATTACTCCACCAAGCACATCACAGATGTTAAGAAAAGGTAAAGACAAAGTTTGGGACTCACCTATTGTGGTAGATGTATCATCAGGTTTCTTTCATATTGATGCTCATTCATATGACTCTAAGCAAAGCTTGGGTGAGGAGTTTTGGATTCTATCTATTAAAACACCTAGTGTATGGAAGGTGCAAGAGGATGCCAAAGCATTTGGTAGTGATCCAAGTGTACAGAGGTCAAGTAGAGTAACAAAGCCAATGCAATGATTGACATATGATAGCTATGTAGCTCATCACTATGCATATATGGCTAAGTTGTGCAAGATATATGGAACCCACATGTTTTGAGGATGCAGTGGATAATGAGTATTGGGATCGTGCTATGGATGAAGAAATTGTTGTAGTTATGGCTAATGACACGTGGGAGTTGGTGCCATAACCTCAAGGCAAGCCAGTTATTGATTGCAAATGGGTTTACAAGGTCATATGGATCTATTGAGTGCTATAAGGCACGACTAGCTATCTACCAAAGAGTATGCCCAGACTCATGGTATTGATTATGAGGAAACCTTTACTCCAATAGCTAAAATTACCACTATAAGGGATATCATAGTAGCGACTACATCAAAAGGTTAGATCATGCATCAAATGGATGTTGAGAATGCCTTCTTACAAGGAGAGTTGCAAGAGGAAGTTTATGTGGAGCAGCCACCAGGTTATGTAAATGAGAATCATTCAGATTATGTATATTGGCTTCATAAGGCCTTGTATGGACTAGAGAAAGCACCTAGGGCATGGCATAATAGGATTGCATAATATCTTGTCTACATTGGATTTTACATAGCACAGGCTCTATGTATGTAAGATTAATGTAAATATTGTGGTCATTACTATATATGCGGATGGTTTGATCATTGTGAGTGATACTGAGATAAACATTAAAAATGTAAAGAGTCTTCTCAAGACTAAATTTGAGTTGAAGGATTTGGGAGAGCTATGATTTTTTTTTGGCAAATAGATAATCAAGACTCTAGAGGGTATATGGTTATCACAAAGACATCATGCGTTAGATATATTGAAGAAGTGTGGTATGGTTGATTACAAGCCTATTTCTATACCTTTGGATATTAATGCTAAGCTTAGTGCATATGAGGGTGACTTGATTGAGAATATCATTATGTATCAAAAGATTGTGGGAAACCTTATCTATTTGATGATCACTAGACTAGACTTAAACACTACATATTGGGTTTGCAGAGTTAATTTATATAGCTTTCACAGAAGCCACATTTGGATACAATGCAGCATACATTGCGCTATGTCAACTATGTCTTATTCTATGGTGCAATTGTACCATTGGATTCGCATTGTTATACAAATAGAGACTGGGTTGGTAGTAATTCAAACAAGAGATCTATCAATGATTTTATGTTTTCCTTTGGGAGTGATGATGTTACTTGAAGCAACAAGAAATAGTTGATAGTTGCCTTGTCTAGTATAGAGGTAGAGTAAGGGGTGTAGCAATTGCAGTATGTGAGATAGCTTGGTTATGCAAGCTACTTGGTGATTTGGGGACGCAAGTGGATAAGAAGGTTATCATATACTATGATAACCTTAGTAGCATTCAATTGGCTAGGAACCCAGTGTATCATTTGTGGACCAAATACATAGAGGTCCATTATCATTTCATTCAAGAGCAGGTTCTAGTAGGTGATAGTGACCTATTTTATCTCAACATAAAGCAAAAAGCTACTGACATTTTCACCCAAGCCTTGGGAGTTGAGAAGCTTCAATGCTACAAGACTATGCTTGGGGTTCACAAGCTCATGCTAAGCTCGAGGGGGACTGTTGAGTTATCAAGCTCTACATGAGCAAGCATCCACTATGTGCCTTGGTGATGTGACACAATATTATTCAATGGAGTGTTAGTGATTGATATGAGGATACGCAAGTGATTCTACAACACCACGTAGCTCATCCTTAGTTATAGCATGTTCATTATGCCACCTCTTCTTGCCTAGGAAGTTTATTGTCACGTGCTTGCCTAATAATTCCATGGTAGCATGTTTTAGTGGTCCATCGAGGAATTTTCCTAGACAACTTTGCCTAGCACTCCCATGAATGCACGTGGTCTATCGTCTAGGTTTCCTAGAGCCCACCCCATAAGGGAAGGTGCTGCCCATCCCCACGAGGATCAACCTGCAAGCTCGGGGTCCTAATTTGACAAATGAGGTCTCAATACATTAGCTAGCTCCATCGAAGGTGTCCCACAAGGGCTTCTCGTCCGACTGTAGCAGTTGTACTTATCCTTCGATTCATGGAGTGCAACGCTTTTTTCCAGTCACTAGTTAGGATGCAGGGAACCTTAACAAAGTTCTAGCACAACTACCACACATTTCCCCTAAGATAATTTATGATTAAAGTTTTAAGACTTGGCCCTAAGTAAGTCAACACTTGTCTCTACCTTATTTTTTCTAATTAACATATTATTCAATCTCTTAAGAGAAGCTCCCAGCTTACCAAGGACCATCCATCTGTAGGACAGATGGGTGGTCTCAGGGATCTCGCCCACTTGCTTCCCACAAATGGTTTTCTTTAGTTTTCTAATTACCTATCACATTAAGTTATGGCATATAAAAGCAACTTTGTTAATTAACCCGTTATCACAGGTTCCTTCACATAATTTTAGGACACAACACAAAGACAGAGAAAACAGTTTTTGGCAAAACATATTTTGCAAAGTTATTTATAATGATTTTCCCCTTCTACTGCCTATGTAGATAATAAACCTTCGTTCATTGGAAAATCCCTTTTGTCTGCACAGAAGAAAAGAAACCCTCCAAGATTTCTGTCCCTTCACTAGTACGGGGGACTCCAAGTTCCCATCCTAATTCATGTGAGGGTCAAGCAGTTCCTAGGAGCGATCGAGAGATTTATGGCCAGAGCTCCCCTGGAACTCCCCCCTCCTTCTACCTAACGAATTCCTCACCAAGCGACCTCTCACCGTCGAGGCTGGTCCAAAGCTCCTCGCTGTGGTACAAAACAATCCCCCTTGGAGTAGGGTTCCGCGTTTAGCCATGGGGGAGGCATAGCACAATATTTTCTCTTATTATCTTGATTATATATTTATAATCAGATCCAACTGCTACAAGCAGAATCAATTTTCATGTGTACCCATCAATGCATGCACAAATAAAAAAGAAACAATAGCAAGTGTTTTTAGCATAGGAAGCAACCCCACCCAAATCTAGGGTTTTTCTTTTAAGGTCCCACCTTATTCTTAGGGTTTCCCTTCCTACTTGCAACTCTTTTCTGAGATCCGCAAGTTATTCCATGAATCTGAAGTCTATTTTATTCTTATGAAAATTTTTGTATTTCGGCCCTAAAAGATAATATGGGCAGTTATACTTATGGCAAGCAATTCATGCGCTAACATGCCCTAACCTGCACTTAGCAGGATTTCAAATGCTTTTTCAAATTTGTTTAGACTTTAGAATTTGTATTAATAAATTCTTATCAATGTCCAACAAGTCCTACAGACTTTTGATATTTATTTAATTTCATGATACTGATAGTTTCAGGGTTGTCAAGTATTTCATAGTTATTCTTGCTTCAACATTCTTGATATTTTAGGTTAGGTTTTCTTGCTGATTCATGCATGGATCAACTCATGATATTGATAGTTTTGCTTATATAATTATTAATATTAAACTTTTATATATTTTTAATAATAAAATAATTTTTATTTTATTCTACTCATATTCTATGGTTTAATCCACGATGTCTGACCATTTGTCAAACTTTTAACATTATCTAGAAAGAATAATTTTCATTTAGCTATGTCATAAATGCAATGCTGATTGTTTTTCTGAAAACTTTATTCTAGGCAATGCAAAATCATAAGTGCAATTTTTCTTTTATCTTTCATACATCGAATTATATGCGCATCTAATATATATTTTCTTATACAAATTTTTGTTGATTTAATGCATTGATTATTTCATGATATTATCTAAATGATTTTCTATCAATTATTATAAAACTCATTTGTGTCTATTTATCATTAGCAAAATGAAATAGAGATAGTCACTTTCAAGAAAAATTTATAAAATATTCCCTTTTCTAATATCGTCTACATTTTTTTGTTATTATAATCACATGCGTCATTAATCAAATAACAATAAATATCACAAAATAAACTATAATTATTATATTTTCTTAATGACAGATATATAATCCTTCTTCAAGTGAAAGAGTCTTTTCACTGAATAATTAATTATTAGTATATTGCTTAGGTTTTTTTTCCTTAGCAACAGTTTATATGCATTTTATTTAGAATGTGTTTATAATTGTTTAAAGCCAAATATAGCAATAAGCTTATAAAACATTAATTTTATCTAAACTGACAAGATGTTACCTCTATCAGGTTTGTAATAACTGGGGTTTTGCCAATTCCTACCATGTCATTTTCTCCATCGGTCATATTTCTTACTTCCCATGCTTTAAATGGGCTTTTTGAATTTCAAATGGGCTTCAAATGGATGTCAGGCAAAATTGACGTGGTAGTTCAGGGAGAGTTGGTGGTCAGCCAAAAAAAATTCACCATCATTTCTCTTAGTGGTATGGTCGTATGGGACGAATGTGTAACAGGGGATAGAGAACATGAAAATGAGGTAGAAGGGGGATATGTTCCTCTTTCAAGCTCAAAGCTTCAATGGATAAGAAAAGTAGAGAAAATTTACCATCATCATGAGGTCTTCCTTCTTGCTTTCTTTGTGAAAGAGAGGGGGTGTATTTATAGGCATGAGGGGAAACATGGAGTCGACTGATTCTTTTGGCTACTTGTCAAGAGCCAATTGAGCTTTATTAAAAATGCATTTTGATTGTCTACATGTTGGATGGTGGCATGGGGATGATTATTTTATGCTTTCTCTCCCTCCAAGCATAAAAAAGTCATGAATTTTGGTCCATTTTTAAAAAAACTTCTTTTGTCTTCAAAATGACTTCATCTAGTGGTTTTTGGCCAAGCTACCTCATGACTTATCTAATTTATGACGTCATGTCATACTCTTTGATACTTAACTTACTTAATATCATGCTCATTTTTGCACATTCTTCATTTACCTATTAAGGCTTTTGTGATTTGACTTGCGGTTACAAAATCGATGCGATCTTTGACGCATTAAAAGGAATCAGGAATACTAAATCATATATAATGCAGGAAAATTTATGTCCAAGCCATTGTAATATTATTTGCGAGGTGTCTTTGCTTTTTGTTGGCTTGGAACATTGAGACATCTTCTCTTGTCGAATTACGAAATTGATTTAATGCAAGACTCGATATATTAAGAAAATTACGAGCGGTCACTTATGTGATAGCTCGATGAGTTTTTTTTTTTAATGCCTCAAGTCTGAATTCATTTCTTGATATGAAGCACTATGGCATGCAGGAATATTACATTTGCACTTAGTGACCATATATATATACGTTGGGATACTTTCATATTAGTCTTTTATCATATTGTAGACTTAGTTCTTTTGTATGGAAGAAGAAGGAAGAAGAATAATAAGATTTCAACCCTATCTCTTATGTGTTCTCAAGTCTCCATTGCTTTTGTATATGTGTGCTCTTGGGTGCTTCATCCTCTCTCTCCTCTTGTTTGTTTTCAATATGCACAATGACATTACTACATGTAGAATATAGTACATCGAACACAAATAGAGGAACAAAAGATAATAGGAATTGTTCAAATTAACTTGGGCATCATCAAAAAGATACAAATGATGCTTTACAACACTTTTTCATCCAATGCTCTTTCAATATATATTCTTTTTGTTGGGTAAAACTAGAGTCTTGATGCTTCAAAAGACATACATTAGATCTCTTGCTTCAATTGTGCTGATGTTGCATCAAGGAATTTGTCTTTGACAAGCACTCAATGGTAAAACTTTCTCATCATATTTAATCTGAAGATGAAAATTGGCTACAACAATGTTCCTCTAATGGATATCCAAAATGCGTGCTATTCTTATATGGTTCATTTGTGTTTTGCCATTGGCATTATTTGACACTATTATCAAATATGATCTCTTTTAAGGAGAGATCATGTGTGAAATAGGGAAGCTTGAGCTCGTTGAGAATATTATAGATGTTGGATAAAAGAGTGCTCTCAACATTATCTATTAATGATTGCAAATCTTGAAAAGCCAAAGAAAGAAAAGTTGTTTAAATATCTCTCTTTGGCCGCATGTTGTAAACCCTTGTGTGTTCTTGATAAAGATTACACACACACACACATATTATATTTGTGGCATCTCCAATAGCTCTATTGTGAGTAGTACCTTATTGTCTTATCACACAAATAATAAAGTATAAGTGTGTGTGTGTAGTTAGGGTTAATGAGTAACATGGATGGCCATCCACATTGGCCTTCACCAGAAGAACCTCCCCATTAAAGGCCAATGTGCCTTTGGAAGGAGGTAACCTCACACTTTTTTGTTGCTCAATAAAATCTCAATAAGGAGAGTATATTACTTAGGTTTTTTTCCTTAGCCTGCTCACTAGTGAAAGCATCACTTGTACCCTTTATTTGCACACTTGGTGCATTAGCACTTACCCTATGTGAAAAAATAATAGTGACACGACATCCTAGAAAGTAACCGTTCTTGTTTTCACTTCTTTAAGAGGCTACATATGCATCCTCTTCTCATTCAAGATCACATCATTACTACTAACAATCTTTCTACCTTCTAGATCCCAAAGACAATAACCCATCTCACTACTTTGTCCATAGCCCAAAAAGATGCATGTTGTGGATGTTGGTCCTTAATTATTGTATTTTTCCTTTAACACATGCACATAACCTTCAAAACCAAACACTCTTAAGTTATCATAAGAGGGCTTCTTAGCGGACCATGGCTCTCTATGAATGCCACCATCCAAAGTAGTATTAGGTGATCTATTTATCAAATCTATAGTAGTCTTCATAAGCCAGTCCAAATGCCTATTTTGTAATGCCATTTCGAGTAGGAATGCCACATACAATGAGTTCTCTTTTTATACCACATGCTTCACAAGAATTTGTGATCTCATGAGAGAAGTATTCTCCACCATTATTAGGTCTGAGATACTTAAGACTCTTGCTAAACTAATTTTCTACGATTATCAAAAATTTAAGAAAACAAAACAAAGCCTCGTCTTTCCTACCCATAGTGAAATACCATACTTTTCTAGTCGCATCCTCAATGAATATGATGAAATAGGATGCCCCTATGGACTTTCTAGGCATAGACCCACATGTATTCTTTTTTGTTTAAGTTTTTCTTATGGACTGAATGTTCATGCTTTCCATATATACAATGCTCATAAATAGAAAGATCAAAAAAATCAAGAGAAGTCAAGTAATCCAAATGAGATATCATATTCATTCCTTTTCTAAACACATATCCCAATCGGTGATGCCACAAATATACATTTGGCTATTTAATTTCACTACAATTACATGTTTTTTGACAAAAGATACATGAAGGGGATATAAAGTGCCACATTTGGCTCCTTTGGCAACAACAAATGATCCCTTTTATAGACTTTCCATGAATGATTCAACAATATAGTAGAGTATCCTAAGTCATCTAGCTAACTAGCTGATCTCAAACTCTTAGTAAGCGTAGGTACATGATGTGCATTTTCAAGAGTAAAGATAGATTCATTCTAAAGCGCAAAATACGCATCACTTGCACCAACTATATCACATTCATACTCATTACCAAGATGGAATTATCCACATCTACTATTCTCATATGAATATAAAAACTTTTTATGAGTCACATGAAAATATGCACTAGAATCAAGAATCCAATCTTACGCTAGCTATATATCCACACTAAAACTAGTATATATGTACAAAAAGTAGAAGTGAATTGTACCTCACCATCATCATTATGTAGGAATTTTGGTATTTCCACACATGATCACAAGCTTCACAACATAGATATGGAGAATGACAACTCAAGGTACTCATGATTATCTATGAGAGAGAATGTGTGTGTGTGTGTGTGTGTGTGTGTGTGTGTGTGTGTGTGTGTGTGTGTGTGTGTGTGTGTGTGTGTGTGTGTGTGTGTGTGTGTGTGTGTGTGTGTGTGTGTGTGTGTGTGTGTGTGTGTGTGTGTGTGTGTGTGTGTGTGTGTGTGTGTGTGTGTGTGTGTGTGTGTGTGTGTGTGTGTGTGAAGAAAAGAGAGCAAGACACAAACTAGATGTAAAGTAAAATGATATTCATGTTGATAAGAAAGTTGCTTACATATCATCAGTGATTTCATGATTACATGGGTCCAACTACTTCTCTTGAATATTTTAAATACATCTCCCCCTTTTTCCACCAACTAGAGGAGGATTCACATGATCCTATTAGAGAGGCATATTTCAACACCCTCCCTAGCTTGAATAATACGTAAGACATGGATAATGAATCATTGGGATAATTGGGCTAGACGGAACTCTCTCCTAGATAAAGAAATGAATAAATTTTGTACATTACAATTTCTTGATTAGTGATGATGAGTGAGAGATAAAGGTGAAAACAATGAAGAGAGAGCATACAACAAACACACTCAAAAGGCGTATGAGCACTTAAAGTTTTAACAGATACCTTGGATGGAAGGAAGGCCCAATGCATAGCCCAACACCTCTTGCAAAGGGCTAATCCATCCCATATGCAATAGAAGGAGGTCAACAAGGTAATGAGTATAGAAATGGTGAAGACACAATCATGAAATTTGACGACGGGTGGCAAGAATATAATTTGGACGACGACGAATCTGTTCACGATGTCCTCCTGTCCACAAAATCCACGCTTAGTTACTTAAGCTCTTCAGTCCTCTAAGTCACCAAGTTAATTTACTTCGGCAAGTCACAAAGGTTAATAAAGTCACCACAGACTTATCCAACTATTCCCATAAAGACTGTGTCAAGATTGTGGGAGAGAAGAAAGGAATCTCACCTGTAGCTTTCTTGCTTGCACAATGGGGGAATACACACAAAGGTGGAGGCTGAAAACAGTTTTCCTCTTCTTAGTTGTGTAAGCCAAAAGAACTCTAGTACATAGAAATAGAAGAACCCTATATATAGGTCTCAAACCAAACTCAACTAACTAAGGTGGCATACTAACTGACCACGAACTAGAGTAGATAAGGATAGCTGTCATCTAGCTATTATTCATGGGCGGTGTACCAACCGCATCTGCAACAACTGACAAGTCGGTGACATAAATGCACAATGGTCACCCTGGCATATCATGAGTGGAGCTCGATATCTCAACACTCTCCCTCGAGCTCAATCCCAATTCCTGCACACCAAGCAGGTCTCTGAACTTGCGCAGCTTCTCTGCGCCCAATGCCTTCGTCAATATGTCAGCTACCTGATCCTCTGTGCTGACATAAACTAGATCAATAAGACCTAGTAAAACCCTCTCTCGCACATAGTGATAATGCACCTCAATGTGCTTTGTTCTAGCATGATCGACTGGGTTATTTGCCAAGTGTATACTACTCATGTTGTCACAATAAATGACAACTGGCCCATCTGTAGACTTATGCATATCATAAAGTAGCTTATGCAACCAAGCAATCTCACATGCAGCCATTGCTACACCCCTGTACTCAGCCTTTGTGCTCGACAAGGCAACTGTAGGTTGTTTCTTGCTACTCCAAGTGACTGCAACACTCCCAAAAGAGAACACATATCCACAGGTAGATTGTCTATCAGAAATACTACCAGCCCAATCAGCATCAGTGTATCCATGCAACTGTATCTGAACCCCAGTCTCATAAAATAGTCCATACTGCATTGTGGACTTCACATACCTGAGTATGCGTCTAGTCGCATCCAAATGCGGTTTCCTTGGAGCCTGCATAAACTGACTTACCAATCCAACAGCATAGCTCAAATCTGGCCTGATAATAGTCATATAAATCAAACTTCCTACTATGTGTCTATACATAGTAGGGTCTTCAAGAAGCTCACCTACATCTGCGCTCAACTTCACATTCTGTCCCAAAGGAACTGAAATAGGCTTACAGTCTGCCATCCCATATTTGGACAGCATGTCCAATCCATACTGCCTCTACAAGAGCCATATCCCACTTGGTGATCTAATCACCTCAATGCCCAAGAAATAACGTAGCTCTCCCAAATCCTTCATCTCAAACTTCTGCTTCAATAGCATTTTCACATGAAGGATATCTTCATCACTATCACCTGTGATAATCAAATCATTAACATAAATGACAAGCAGCATAATACATTTCTCTGTTTTTCTCGCATAAAGTGAGAAATCTGCCTTGGAAATCTAAAAGCCAATAGTGGCAAGATACTGTTCTATCTTGTCAAACCATGCTCTAGGTGCTTGCTTCAAGCCATACAAGGCTTTCTTCAACCTACAAACAAACTCAGGATGAACAGCATGCACATAACCTGGTGGTTGCTCCATATAGACCTCTTCTTGCAAATCACCATGCAAGAAGGCATTCTTTACATCCATATGATGTAAAGACCATTCCTTTGATGCAGCCATAGCAATGACTGCTCTTACGGTTGCCATCCTTGCAACCGAACTGAATGTTTCTTCATAATCAATGCCATATGTTTGTGCATACCCCTTGACTACTAATCTTGCCTTGTATCTGTTCACAGAACCATCTGCATTGTGCTTCACCTTATAAACCCACTTACAACCAATTGCATTCTTATCTTTAGGCAAAGGTACCAATTCCCATGTAGCATTTGCTTCCAAAGCATCCATTTCTTCATCCATGGCTTTCTCCCATTTTTCTTTTCCCATGGCTTGCTCAAAAGAAGTGGGTTCTAGTTCACTACAAGGATTTGAGCTAGTAGCGATGCCGATTAGCGACGGCGGATAGCGGCATTGCTATTGGCATCGCTAATAGCATTGCTATTTGGGTCGCTATTTGCGTCGCATTTGCGACGCAAATAGCAACGCAAATAGCGACGCTCCACAGGGAAAAAAAGCAGCCAAAACCGAGCGTGGTTTTCATTTCGCATTTGCGGCTTGTGTGTTTTGAGAGCGAGAGCGAGGGAGAGAGCGACCGTCGTGAGAGGAGAGGAAGAAGACTTGCCGCCGCCGCCGCCGTTGTTCGCGAAGGAGAGGAGGAGCCTTCATCGCAAAGAGGAGCCACCCCACACTCGCCATATCTCATCAGTGAGTCTCCCTCTCTCTTTCTTTTGCTTGTTTAAGGTTTAAATCACTTTCTCTTTTGCTTGTTTACGAGAGGAAATGAGAGAGAAAGAGAGGGAGAGGGAGAGGGAGAGAGAGGGAGAGAAAGAGAAAGAGAGGGAGAGGGAGAGGGAGAGAAAGAGAAAGAGAGGGAGAGGGAGAGGGAGAGGGAGAGGGAGAGGGAGAGGGAGAGGGAGAGGGAGAGGGAGGGGGAGGAAATGAGAGAGGGAGAGAAAGAGAAAGAGAGGGAGAGGGAGAGGGAGAGGGAGGGAGAGTGCGTTCTCTCTCTCCATCTCCCTTTTGCTTGTTTAATGTTTGAATCACTTTCTTTTTTTCTTGTTTAGGAGAGGAAATGAGAGAGAAAGAGAGAAAGAGAGAAAGAGAGGGAGAGGGAGAGAGAGGGAGAGAAAGAGAGGGAGAGGGAGGGGAAGGAAATGAGAGAGGGAGAGAAAGAGAAAGAGAAAGAGAGGGAGAGGGAGAGGGAGAGGGAGAGGGAGAGGGAGGGAGAGTGTATTCTCTCTCTCCCTCTCCCTTTTGGCTGTTTAATGTTTGAATCACTTTCTTTTTTGCTTGTTTAGGAGAGGAAATGAGAGAGAAAGAGAGGGAGAGGGAGAGAGAGGGAGAGAAAGAGAGGGAGAGGGAGGGGAAGGAAATGAGAGAGGGAGAGAAAGAGAAAGAGAGGGAGAGGGAGAGGGAGAGGGAGGGAGAGTGCATTCTCTCTCTCCCTCTCCCTTTTGCTTATTAAAGGTTTGAATCACTTTCTTTTTTGCTTGTTTAGGAGAGGAAATGAGAGAGAAGGAGAGAAAGAGAGAGAGAGGGAGAGGGAGAGGGAGAGGGAGAGAGAGAGAAAGAGAAAGAGGAAGAGAGGGAGAGGGAGAGGGAGGGAGAGTGCGTTCTCTCTCTCCCTCTCCCTTTTGCTTTTGGAGAGTGTTAAGATATATTGTGAGAGGGAGAGGAAATACGAGAGAAAGAGAAAGAGAGGGAGGGAGAGGGAGAGAAAGAGAAAGAGAATATATATTGGAATGATAGCATATCCATGATTATGGTAATGGTATCCACTTTACTTTTTTTATGGGTACCATTACATCTACTCTTTAAGAGGGCTAAAAATTAGTCATACCATTTATAAAGTCTAATTAGGAGATTTAAGATGCACGATAATAGACTTATCGATAATGGTATGCAATGTTCTTTGCCATGGGCCATGTACATTGGTGACTCTTTAAGATGGCTTAAAATTGGTCATGTCCTTCATAATGTCCAAGTAGGGGATCTAATTGTGATATGCATAATTCATTGTTTTTGTATTAACTTTATAGGCATAACAAATTAGAAATCATGCCAACTAGTCAACGGAAGGACTAAAAGAAAATGATACCCTAGCTAATGGTCATTATGGTACTTCATCAAAATGAACCCAAAAGTATTGTTATAGAAGAAGAATCCCTTAAATTGAGTATAGGATATTTTCTCTCAGGCCTTATGACTATGAGTAGAATTGATTGAAATAAATTTTATTACTATAGTTTATAAATTTCATAGATGGCATTAAGTTCAATATGCGATCCGAGGACAAAAAAACCACATTTCTAAGATGCTTTTTGTTGAGACTGATTTATTATTAGACTATGAGTCCAAGAGCCAACACTATGCATACATAGAGTATATCTCTGTCATCTCCAAAGAACTAGATGAAGCTTTTACAAGGATATAATCCCCATCACCATCTTTGGGCTAGATAACATTGATCTCTTCAATTTTAACACTTGACTTAGCAGGTACTAAGTTGTGATCATAAGATTTTTCCTACACTTTCTCTTTCCCCTTGTCTTTGCACCTTTCATTACGCAATTCATGACACTCTGGCCTTATGTGGCCTTTCTTCCCACAATGATGACAAGTCAGATTTGCACTTCTCCCACGAGACTTGCTACGCGACTTGCCACGTGACTTGGACCGAGATTTTTTGAATCCCGTCCATGGCCATTACCACAGTCATTCTTTGCATTTCCATCATGTGGGTCTCTAACTTTCAAAGCATGATACACATGAGAGGCATCCAAATTCTTACTATTTATCTCTTCCTGCAAAAGAGAGCTCTCAACATCAAATAGCTTCATAGTAGTGGCAGAAGCACATAAGGCAGTGCAGAATACATCCCAAGACACATTAAGAGTTCCAAGAAAGAACAAGGGAGTAACATCCTCTTTGAAATCAATGCCCTGTGAAACCAAGTTCTTAAGAATAGCATGAAACTGGCTCAGATGAGCTGATATGGTCACCTTGTCTTTCATGTAGAGATCCATAAGTTGTTTCAGTCAATCCATTTAACTTGTAGGACTTTGCTTGTCACAAAGGTTCTTGATCTTATCCCAAAGCTACCAAGCACTCTATGCTTCCTCAACCACATTGTAATGCATCTATTCAATGAGAGACAAGATGATGGGGGACTTGCATAACTCATCAAGCTCCATCCATTCGTCATTAGTCATAGTTTCAGACTGCTCTCCACTCAACGTTAGTGGCTTTATCTACAAATTTTGCACCAATACCTACCAAAATTCGCTCTTCCAATAGGCATAATTTGTACCATCAAGCTTATTGATGCTGAAGATAGCACTATCAGTGGAAGAAGATGCCATACTGCAAGCTAAAATAGTACAAACATTTCAAAATTGCTTACTGTAAACAATAGAAAATGGCCAAAAAACCACCAAAACTAAGGCTAAAGGGCAAGAAATGAGTATTTAATTATGTTTCCCACCAAGTATCATCAAAAGTACTTCAAGCCTAGATGATTCATCATGAAAAATACATGACAGTCCAAAGATATATGTTGTAATTTATAACAACATTGTACAATGAGAGCTGAGGTAGGCAAAACCCAATATTCAAATTCAATCACTGATTGTCAATGCAAAAGATGCATCAAACAGGCATAAACAAGCATGTAATAGTCAAACTAACATGAGCCAACACCCAAGCATATCAGACAAAGTCCGTCAGTAAAGTTGGTATACCCTCAAATAAACAGGGTGAAATGTACATACCACTGCCAAGACGTGACACAAGTCAGTGTTTGCTCAGTGAATACAAAGCCAAATCAGCCCAAGTATATCTACATGGACCAAGGCATATCAACCATACATCATCTACAAGGAAATCTCAATCTCAAGTATCCAAAATCTCAATATGCATAACCCACACTGCTCAATGTCTGATGAGCGTACAAAGACACTTCCACTGGCAAAAAATCCATAAGTGTCAAGAAAATAAGCTCAAACAAAGCATGTAAGAGTACCAGTGATGGAGTATCTAAGATCATACATTAATAAGCTATCTAGAGCATATGAGCAATCAAGTATCCAATGATATTATCCAATGTCATGAAGTAAATCCCAATCAACCTCTAGCGAGCCAAAGCAAGACCAAAAAAAGCTCCAAAATATCCAAATTCAAGCCCAAAAAAAGCTCCAATAGCATTCAAGTCCAAACAATCTAACTAGCATGTGTAGGTAACATAAGCATCAAGCATCTACCAATGGGTCATACATAGACCATAGGTACAACCTCTGTCACAAAAGCATGCCAGTGTAGACCAATGTCAAGTAAATGCCAACCAATGCAAAGCTCAAAAAAGGCTCAAAATACATTTCGAGACCATCCAAAGCATTTTTCAACCTTCATTTGCATCCCAATAGTCATATGAAACATCCAAGAAGCACCCGTGTGACCAATAGGCAAAGCATAAAGTGACTAAATAAGCTTCAGCCCTGGAGTTTACACTAATTATTTACTATGTAAAGCTAAGTAGTTCAGGCCACTAAATCAGCTCTGCAGATGATGGCCAATCAATAGGCATGCATTCCCCTAACATTCGGGGGACCATTCAGGACCAATCATGCATCAAATGTCAATGCTTTCCAAGCATAAAAATAAAGTGATGATGTAACACTATTTTTGGCTACCTGTGGACTATGGAAAATATTCTTAGACTGAGGTAAATTAGTCCACAAATCAATGCCAATGATAAACCACCAATTCGGAGCATCAAGGGGGTGTTCCCTAAGTGCCAAATGAAGTGTTTTCAAGCTACCAATGAGTGCAAAGGGAGAGTTGAAGTAAAAAACAAAATTTTCAAGTCTTAAAAATAGCCCAAATAGGGCTAATGTTTTTGGGTATGCTACTGGTCCATGTGGCATTAATGAGGTGGAAGGGGGGACTCAAGTAGGGTCTAAAAAATGCCTACTCAAAATCTTGTCAAGCCTAATCAGGTAGGAGCCAAGATATGAAACGGGGGAGCTCCAAAGGTTGGAGCTATGGCTGCCCCTTCCTATTATATCCTACAAACTAAAATAAACACTCAAAATAATACTTCAATACATTTGAAGAAATGCCCTAAGGGTGCCCAAACGGGTAGGTGCTCGAAAAGCCGCGGGGAGTGATCGGAGCTGGAAGGAGTCAGATATGGCTGCCAAGAGTGAGAACCAATAGTGTAGGGATTCAAATGAATACTAAAGGATTCATGGACCAAGCTTGAATGCTTAAGCAACCATGCTCTAATACTAGTTCAAAGGTGAGAAGGATCGAAGCTTACACGGGAGAGCTATGGCGAGAGAGCAAGAGCAAGAGAGAGAGAGACTCACAATGTGGGAACTCCAATAGTCATAATGTGTGACCGGCCTTTCCTTTAGTCATCTATCACTAAAAGAATCAAGAATTAAGTGACAGTGATAGGTGCCTGATACCTACAGTGTGCAAGTGCAGGTACTTTCAGTGTAGTAATACATAGGCAGCTAGGCAAAGGCACCTTTACGCCCAACACGAAGGATGCCCTAACCTTCTCCGAAATTGATTTATGAGACTCAATCGCCCATTTTCTCAATGAGCTCACTTTTTTCCAAAATCCAACCTTTATTACTAGTATTTATTTGAGATTTGTTAGGATACTACTTAGACAAGAGCCCATGCCATAGGAGTGCCACCTCCCACCACTCTTTTTATCTCAATGCTGACATAGATAGCTGTGCAATGGCCATGCTAATTATGCGTGCTACTCTCCTACCCTCCTTTTGATGCTTACCCCTCTTAGAGAATATGAGCAACAGCCATTTCACTAGCTGCAACTATCCCTTCCTATCCACCACTCCTCTTAATGCTCAACTAGGTCTAAAAGGAAACATCCAAAGTAAACAATTTCTTAGCAAATCCATTAAGCCTCCAACCCCTCCCTCTCATATCTTTGATGGACGAGGACTAAATCTTCATGTTTTTATTTTTTATTTTTTTAAAGAGAAAAAGGAGAAGAAGAAAAGAAAAGAAATGACCAAAAGAGAAAAGACAAAGAAAAGAGAAAAGCAAAGGAAAAGAATAAGAGATCACTAGAAGGAAATCATAGGAAGAGTAACTAAACAATCTCACTCCACATAGGCCACAGACACTACACTCAGGGATTCTTAAGTTAGCAACGTTCGGTGGCTTCGATCGGTCAGCTCCGTCTCTAACACCCCTAGCCCATTTTGATTCCCCACATCACACTTAGGGCACATCAAAAGCAAGACATACCAAGGGAGGTCACACTCACCTATGGTTAGACCTATCTCCCTAAGCTATGCACCACATCTACAACAATGTACCAACTCAATCCTCAAGTGTAGGATAACACAGCAGGCTTTGACCCAACTCCCAGCTCCACTGGCACTTGCACCATGCACTACACAGAGAGGTAGATATACCCCTTACGAAGTGCACAACTTTGTCTTGCAGGTTAAGATCGCTCAATATCGACCTTGGAGGGCACGAGGAGGGATCTATCCAACACCATGGTCAATTTCAAGGACAGATCCATCCATCTGCCATTCTCCTCCAACACTATCTTCAATTTCAAAGGACAGATCCACCCACCATTAGCATCAGGGATGGACCTCAGCAAGGGCTTGTATACAAACTTAAAAATCCATCTGGCTACACCCACCCCACCTTCCAGCTACTACCCATTAGTGCCATGGGACTAGCACTCGACTAGGGAGGGTAATGTTAAGCACAATTCAAGATGGAGAAAAAGAAGGCCAAAGAAGTTCAAGAAAACTCCAAATGTTGACATAAAGGAAGAAGTAGGAAAGGAAATGGCCAAAACTACAAGGGCGGATTCAAAAGCTAAGTCAAAGGAAAAAGTGTATTTTTAAATGCAAGGCAACCATAAAAATTTTGTAAAAGAGTACCAAGCTCCCTCCTCTACAAATTGTAAAGGGTAGATGGGTGTAGGTAAAGAGAAAGGGAAACTAGAAGGGAATGGAAAAAGAGGACCTTGCCACAATGGCCAATCATGTAAAAAAAGGGATGGGTGCCCAAAGGGATAAGGGTTTTGTATATAAACTCCAAAAGTGAATGAGAAGCTAGTTCTTTGGTGTATGGCAAAAGTGGTCTCTTCTTTTCTCCTTCTTGCTTGCTTGTGTGTGCTTAAGAGAGGGAGTGTGAGAGTATGAGGGAGTGAGTGTGTGTGGATGAGGGATCAAGGAGAAGAAGCTCTCCATCATCTCCCCTCTTCTTCTCTTCTCTTTTCTCATATGCGGCTATGGAGGATGGAGCTTGAAGGTGGAGGCTTGAGGTTGCTTGCGCTTGCATCTTGAATCATGGATCTACCGCGTTGCTTGAGGGAGGAGACCACTCGATGGGCTTCAAGGTAAGCTCACTACACCCTCATAGGATCGAAGGTGCATTGGCTAGGTGAGAGATAGCCATTTGTGCTCGCTTGAAACTCTTGAAGCAATAAGCGGTCCATGGGTCTTGGCAGTCAAGCGTGAGTCCCCACTACAATTAGTCATGTTAGTTCTATATGTGAAGCATCCCTTAGATGCCTCATGAAGTGGATGGCTCATGAAGTGCAATTTATAGGTAGCTGTAAAAACATGAGTTGATTAGGCATTTGTGTGTCATTCTCATTTATGGGTTATCTATGATGCTCACAACCTATGTATGATGGATTTTCATTATTATACAACAAATCTAATAGTTGGTCCCATCATTTATTGTGCTCTTATACTATTCTCAGCATGTTCTTTGTTCTCTACTTCTCATTCTCTAAATATGAGTGCTGAAGTCTATGTTCTTATGTCTCTGTGTGATTATCTTTGAGTTTCTATGAGTTCCTAACATACGATTAGGTATTTTCCCCATGAGGCACTATCCTTCCTTATATGTATTATGCATAGATAGGGCAGCAACACTTTGATGATCTTGCCATGCTTCTTTGAATCTATGGTATGGAAGTTTAATAGCAAAACGACCTCAATTGATGCCAGAAATTTGAAGCTCTATAAAAAATGACCCTCTTTTGTGGAAGAAAACCTAATTTCTTGTATGCAATTTGAAAGGTTTTCTAGGTGTAGAATTCATGCAAAGACTTGAAGAAGTACCGGAGATTTGTGAAAAATGACTTTGTTTTATGGACAAAAAATAAATTTGTTGTATGGAGCTCAAAGGGTTTTCTATTTGTATACACGGCCATTGCATCCTTGTATCTCTATGTTCAAACACCATTAAAAATGGCAAAGTTTGAGGCCAGCAATTTGCTTTTTCTACATGAAGCACAGGTTTTTGCATGAAGCAAATTTTTTGAATAAAGTTGTAGTTCTTGCATGAAGCAAAATTCTTGCATGAAACAAAATTCCTACATAAAGTAGAATTCCTACATGGAGCACAATTCCTACATGAAGCAAAGTTCCTTCATGAAGCAGAGTTCTTGTATAAAGCAAAATTCCTAGATGAGACAGAGTTTCTGTATATTTCAAAATGGAAGAAAAATTCCTACATGATGCAGAGTTTCTTGTATATTTCAAAATGGAAGCAGAATTGTAGGAATATCATGTGTGTAACAAACTTCAACTAAATCTAGTAAGAAAGAGGAAGCACTATATTTTGCTTGTACAAGAAGCCTATGGAGGATTAACGAGAGAGCATTCACGTTTCATTTTCATTTCTTCTGAAGTTTAAAATTTCAATCCGATTAATTGCAGTGTGTAAATCAAAGAAGAAGAAAAAACATTGCAAATTTTGCTTTGAGTCTAGACATACTTCAAAGCGTTGTCTTATGTTCATGGGTCTTGTGAAGTAGGAACATCTTGCAATAATTTTTGCATGTTTGATTTATGAAATTGAGTTTGATGGTATCGCAAGAGGTTTTCATTAGCAACCAAGAAAGCTTCAAGTTCAAAGATGGACAAAGCATGGGAGAAGTTGGATTGTTTTTAGGATATTCTTCATGATCCTTATAAATGGCATGATGACTATGAAGGCAAGAAAGCTTCAAGTTCGAAGGTGGACAAAGCTTCAAGTTTGAAGATGGATAAAGCATGGGAGAAGTTGGATTATTTTTAGGATATTCTTCATGATCCTTATAAATGGAATGATGTGTTGAGATATCGAGCTCCACTCATGATACGCCAGGGTGACCGTTGTGTATTTATGTCACCGACTTGTCAGTTGCAGACGCAGTTGGTACACCGCCCATGAATAATAGCTACATGATAGCTGTCCTTATCTACTCTAGTTCGTGGCTCAGTTAGTATGCCACCTTAGTTAGTTGAGTTTGGTTTGAGACCCATATATAGGGTTCTTCTATTTCTTTGTACTCGAGTTCTTTTGGCTTACACAACTAAGAAGAGGAAAATTGTTTTCAGCCTCCACCCTTGTGTGTCTTCCCCCATTGTGCAAGCAAGAAAGCTTCAAGCGAGACTCCTTCCTTCTCTCCCACAATCTTGACATGGTATCAGAGCCTTGTTCGTGGTAAGGAGCTCAAGAAAGCAAGCCAAGCTCGCGGTGTTCTGGTAAGAGGAGCAGTGTTGCTTTCATTTTCTGTTTTGGGAGCAGATCTCTGTAGGTAGCATAGCCAGAAAGTGCAGGAGTGCATTGTCTCAGGTTGAGACGCCCTTCGCTGTGAAGCAAGAGGCACTCAGGAAAAGGCCCAGTTTTATGCTGTGCAGCCACTATTCTACAGGTCGGTGAAAAGTTACTGTAGAAATTGCATCGTATGCTTGTGCGCAGAGACATTGGGAGTTACAGAATCATCCTTGGTTCCTGTTTATGCAAAATCATCACTAGGAAGTGACTGTGTGGTCAAATACCACTTTCGCCAGTTTTGCAGATTTACCCTTGTGAGGGTGAAGCTGTGTTTTTTGCAGTGACAGAATTTTTTGCAGTGTTCTGTAATGGCGTCTGATTCTCTTTCACAGATTGTCACTGAAAAGCTTGACAAGAACAACTTCCAAGCATGGAAGTTTAGAATGACGAATTTTCTCATGGGAAAAGGATATTGGGAATTTGTTGCAGGAAATGAAGAAGAACCAGTTCTTCCTGATGTTCCCAATCAACAGCAAATGCAGGCATTTAAAGCATGGCATGAGAGAGCCAGGAAAGTTATGTATTGGCTGTCTATCAACATTTCAGACTCTATGATTGTGCATATTCAGGATGCAAGTACACCAAAGGAGGCATGGGATACTTTGTCAAAAATGTATAGCACAAATACGCAAGCCAGGAAAATGCAGCTCAAGAAAGAGTTGCACAATGTGCAAAGAGAAAATATGAGCATCAACGACTACCACATGAAGATGAAGAAGATTGCAGATGCACTTGCTTCCATTGGGTCACCAGTGGAAGATGATTATTTAGTTTCTGTGACCTTGAATGGTCTAGGAAAGGATTATGCACAATTTCGGACATCCATTTCAGTTCGTGAAAGATTTCCTGATTTTGAGGAGCTGATGGCTCTTCTAATTTCTGAGGAGCAAAGAAATGGTGGTGCATCTTCTTTAGGAGGAACTTCAAAAGAAGTTGTCTTCTACTCAAATGCTGGAAGAGGTAGAGGCAGAGGTAGAGGAGGCCGATATGGAGGCCGTGGTAGAAATCAGAATATGCAGCAAACTCAAGAAAACCAGTCCTATGGAGGAGGACGTGGTAACTCTAGAGGCAGGGGGAGCCAAAGAGGTCATGGTGGATGGCAAAGAGGCCAAAATGCAAACAGTAATGTTGAATGCTACTATTGTGGTAAAATGGGTCATATGGCTAAAGACTGCTATAAAAAGCAGAATGACATCATGAATGGAAAATTGCAACAAGGAAATTATGCATCCTCTAGTAGACAGGGTGATGACAGAAATGAGCATCTGTTTATGGTGCAGCACATGAACAATTCTGTGACAAGTGCAGAAGAAAGCAACGATGTATGGTATGTTGACTCAGGTGCATCAAACCATATGACAGGTCATGCAGAATGGATGGAGGATGCAAGGAAATGGAAAAACCAGGATTTGTGGAGACTGGTGATGATACTGCACATCCTATTGTGCAGATTGGAAAAATTCCTTTGTCTATGCAGGATGGGAAAAAGAAATACCTGTCCGATGTATTTCATGTCCCGAATATCACCAAGAATCTGGTTTCTGTTGGTCAAATGGTTGAGCAGGGCTTTCAGGTCAAACTTAATCCTCATGGATGCTTTGTTGAGGATATGAAAAATAAAGGTCGCTTGATAGCAAAAGGAAAGAAGAAGGGCAGAATGTTTACATTAGATGCAGACATGTCTAAACCTGTCATGTGGTTTGATGCACCTGAGTCAACATACCATACATCATTGCTTTCTTCTGCACTTGTCACAGAATTGTTCATGTGCTGCACCATGAACAAATGCTCATTTCTGTCATCACCCTGTCTGCTAGAAGATGCATAATTCCCTTGTTGCAGTTTTCCATTCATGATGTCATTCTGCTTTTTATAGCAGTCTTTAGCCATATGACCCATTTTACCACAGTAGTAGCATTCAACATTACTGTTTGCATTTTGACCTCTTTGCCATCCACCACGACCTCTTTGGCTCCCCCTGCCTCTAGAGTTACCACGTCCTCCTCCATAGGACTGGTTTTCTTGAGTTTGCTGCATATTCTGATTTCTACCACGGCCTCCAAATCGGCCTCCTCTACCTCTGCCTCTACCTCTTCCAGCATTTGAGTAGAAGACAGCTTCTTTTGAAGTTCCTCCTGAAGAAGATGCACCACCATTTCTTTGCTCCTCAGAAATTAGAAGAGCAATCAACTCCTCAAAATCAGGAAATCTTTCACGCACGGAAATGGATGTTTAGAACTGTGCATAATCCTTTCCTAGACCATTCAAGGTCACAGAAACTAAATCATCATCTTCCATTGGCGACCCAATGGAAGCAAGTGCATCTGCAATCTTCTTCACCTTCGTGTGGTAGTAATTGATGCTCATATTTTCTCTTTGCACATTATGCAACTCTTGCTTGAGCTGCATTTTTCTGGCTTGCGTATTTGTGCTATACATTTTTGACAAAGTATCCCATGCCTCCTTTGGCGTACTTGCATCCTGAATATGCACAATCATAGAGTCTGAAATACTGATAGACAACCAGTACATAACTTTCCTAGCTCTTTCATGCCATGCTTTAAATGCATGCATTTGCTGTTGATTGGGAACATCAGGAAGAACTGGTTCTTCTTCATTTCTTGCAACAAATTCCCAATATCCTTTTCCCATAAGGAAATTCGTCATTCTAAACTTCCATGCCTGGAAGTTGTTCTTGTCAAGCTTTTCAGTGATAATCTGTGAAAGAGAATCAGACGCCATTACAGAATACTGCAAAAAAATTCTGTCACTGCAAAAAACACAGCTTCACCCTCACAAGGGCAAATCTGCAAAACTGGCGAAAGTGGTATTTGACCACACAGTCACTTCCTAGTGACGATTTTGCATAAACAGGAATCAAGGATGATTCTGTAACTCCCAATGTCTCTGCACATAAGCATACGATGCAATTTCTGTGGTAACTTTTCACCGACCTGTAGAACAGTGGTCGCACAGCATAAAACTGGGACTTTTCCTGAGTGCGTGCAAAAAACTTCCGCCTCCAAAACAGGCCCCGAAATGGCCTCAAATCAAAAAAACAAGGTCGCCCAGGCTAAAGCCCTTTCCAACAGCATATACTGCCCTCTTGCTTCACCGCGAAGGGCGTCTCAACCTGAGACAATGCACTCCTGCACTTTCCGGCTGTGCCGAACAAGGCTCTGATACCATGTCAAGATTGTGGGAGAGAAGGAAGGAGTCTCACTTGAAGCTTTCTTGCTTGCACAATGGGGGAATACACACAAGGGTGGAGGCTAAAAACAGTTTTCCTCTTCTTAGTTGTGTAAGCCAAAAGAACTCAAGTACAAAGAAATAGAAGAACCCTAGATATGGGTCTCAAACCAAACTCAACTAACTAAGGTGGCATACTAACTGAGCCACGAACTAGAGTAGATAAGGATAGCTATCATGTAGCTATTATTCATGGGCGGTGTACCAACCGCATCTGCAACTGACAAGTCGGTGACATAAATATACAACGATCACCCTGGCGTATCACGAGTGGAGCTCGATATCTCAACAATATTTAGTTTGTTACACCTACCTACAGTTGGCAAAGATATAACGCCAATCGATTAGTGTAGTCGATTATGTATTGTTTGACTTACAAGTCCACTTTCCTTTATGTTGTATCTTATCTATACTTTGTGTACATTTTATAGTGTGTGGAAGAAGAAGAAGAAACCAGCAAGAAAACGTTTTGGCCTCCATCTCTCTTCTTGTGTTCTTGAGTGAGCTTCCTCTTGTGTATGTAGTGGTGGAATTTGGCGCAGCAGCTCAAAGCAAGTCCCCCCACCATGCGATTCTTGACAACAAGGTCATTACCACCTCATGTTCCTTGTGCTATATGCTTACCTGTAAGTTAAACATGAACCAATTTCAAGAAAATCCTTAGAGGGATAATTATGTCGAAACATCCAAGGGTAAAGTCTTGGGAGAAAAGTTTTAGTCTAGTTATTTGATCTTGCACTCTATGGTACAATGTTGAAACACATCACATTCTTTGTAGAACTTGCATTATATAGCACTACATGCTTAGAATTATAGGAATATGAGTGCTTGTTGTTACAAATGAGTAAGGACGTCTAAAGCTTGTGACTCCATGAGTGTGAGCTAACCATATTCGAAAACTTATCATATATGAAATGCCCCTAGCTTAAGGAGAGTCTGTGGAGAGCATATCATGACCCAAATGATTGTAAATATTTTATTCTCATTTTATGCTTTCAAGTGTTCTTGTTTTCTACGCTACTAGCATGACACTATAAGTGTAGCATCTAGTACTAGTGAGATGATAAAGGAACATTTTTGACTAGTTAACGTGCTATGTGAAAAGGCATGTGGAAAACACATTCTTATAACATATGGTTTGAGTTATGTAGCTAGTTAGAGATTACCAATAAAATGGAATAATGTTAGCACCTTGACATGTTTCAAAGTTACAAATTTTTGGTGGTTTCTTCTAGAGTCTACAAAAAATATGTATTCTACATCTTTGGGGATAGGATTCGTATTTCTTGGAACCTATTGCAACTATTACATACAATTTCTACTTTGTAATCAAGCTGTCCACATTTCTTCAAAATAATTCTATTAGTGTACTAAATTTTGAACGATATCTTTTCACTCTTGAAAATGACCAATTGATGAATATTAGTTGCTAATACATACTTGGAACACTAATAACCTCTGTAAGAGAAAAAAAAGGTTCACGATACCATTTCATTTCTTGAGTTTTCCCATTTCATACTGAGAGGGACATATAAGAGCTTATCAATAAAAGAGTTACCAAAGATGTTCTACAAAAACCAAATGTATCATAGACATGATCAAATGATGAGGACTACAATGCAACATGTCCTCATTGCTAATGAAGATAAAGCAATAAATATAAGGTGACATCATCACTTGTGAGACATGAGGGAGGGCTTCACCTTGAATAAGAAATTGTGGATGGTTTTAACTTCTCTTTATAAAGCATTTTTACGTGATCTGTCTAGCAATTTGCTTTTGAAAAATGGATCATCTCTACAAAGGTTGATGGTGTTTACAAGTTCTAGTAGCTTAGCATGCTCATTCATAAAACTTGCATTTTGTCACTTATGTCTATCCATTAGAAATACAATCACTTGAACAACACCTTGTTTGTATACTCTCAATATCAATTCTTGTTTCGTATGTTAACAAAGTTGACATAGGACCTGAAGGGTCCCCTATTAGTATGTGCATTCAAGAGAAACTTCAAGATACATTCATGTTGAAATGACCCCTTTTTCTTCATAAATTTACACATTTTTTTCAATAATTGACTTTTGAAACCCATCTTGTAAATTCATATTCTACACTTTTTTTAAAAATCTAAATCTCAAAACCTTTTCTAATGAACTCACATGCTACACTTGCAAATTTTAAGGTGAACCCCAAGGGTATATGTAGGAGTTCAACTTTGAGATTGGATCCATTCCACAATATTTGTTCATGCATTGCATGTTGATTGGGCTATCTCACATGGACATCAATACTCATATTCCATTGATAACTTCCTAACAACATAGGAAATTAGGTCATGTATGTAGTCTTGGATACAAAATTTCACATAGATGAGTGTGATCTAATGGAAAAACTTTCAACATGCTTAGTCATTCTTCTCTATTCTCCCAAGATTAGTGGTTGAGTATGGATAGCTAGTGTTAGGCTTTGGCCCTGTCTCGCATAATAATTTCTACAAGTTTTGCAAGGTAGAAGAAATAGACCTCTATAAGATCTCCCTTAGCACATTGGTAGAGGCAATACTATAGTTAAGCAATAGCCACTTCTAGCACCCACAACATTTCCTATGATGCCATGAGCTAGGTTGCATTTACTTGGAAGACTTTATCTTCTTAAGGCCATTTTGTGGAATTATCGTGAATAAAGTGTGAATTCAATTAAGCACTATTCAAAGTTACTCAAAATTAGTATTTTGTTTTGTTTTGTGGGTCAAGTATGCACGATTACTAGACTATTGAATCAAAAAACTACTTGACTCTAATTTCTATTGGTTAAAAAGTTTAATAATTAAAATTATTTGATTAAAAATTATTTAATCTAGATATTTTAATATATAAAAATTTGGTCACACATGCATGTTTATTGGTAATGCTAATAGCCATGGTTACATATGATTTTTATTTTTATTTCTGTGGCAAGGCATGCACCCCCTACCACCCTTCCTGCCAGATGTGCAAAAAATGTTCCATAAATAATTTTTAGGTTGACCATATAGCTATTGTCAAAACACATGTATTGTAAGATGCTAGAAGAAAAGTGTTCCTTGATTCAATTTCCAAATAAGTATAATATCGACAAATGACATCTCATACAATTATATGGACTCATAGGGAGCAGAATCTCAAAATAGACAAATATATCAATAAATATCGCAAAATTTGAGTCCATACAAAAGGTAAGAAATATCTCGAAGAAAGCCTACATTAAAAGAGCCTGCATCATGGACTATAGGGCCAAAAAAGTAAGGGATGTGTGCTCTACAAATTCAAGTGATTACTGCAACTCCTCACTGTCTAAGAGCTCATCTTGATACAATGGAGCATTGAACGGACTCTTCAATATAAAACAACCAAAGATTAATCTATATATCATAATGCATCACAAAAAAACTAGAAATTGAAAATAGGAAAAAGGCATAACTTATTGGACTGTCGCACACATACAATCTATCGATAAGAGAAGTGAGACCATACTTCTCTGCATATCGAGTCTCCAACCCTATGGGATCATGATTTGTGATCAAGTGTTGCAAGGAGAAAAAAGTGACATTGTCTCACTTCACAGATATGTTCAGTGATTTATAAGTTGTCGAATTCAGTGTAATGGATCTCACAAAAGGAGATTAAAACATCACTCATTGAATTCGCAACACAAGGAGCAATGGAGACGATTTGTCTCTTTGAGAGGTACATATCTATGAGTATACTCATGATATAAACTTGCCTCTTAATACATCTCGTGGACAAAGTGGAGATTACAAGAGTGGTCCATACCAGATGAATGTTCTTCTTGAAGCACTTCATGAAAATCCTGAAAGGCTTTGTGTGACAACCGGCTTCTCCAAAGAGAGCAACATGTCTAAAGGTTGGCTATTCTCAAAAGCACTAGCATATATTTTGAAGTGGCTATCAAGAGTAGATTTAGATAATAGGATGCTATGGATGCTAAAGAACAATGATCGACTAATAGGAGATATGGTAGTCAAAAATGGAATAGAGAAGAGAATTAATGGCACCATGGAGGATAAAGTAAATAGTTTTTATATGTTGCACCATGCATCCATGGAGAAGTGGCTCCATAGGTAAAAATAGGATAGAAGAAAATGTGAGACAAGGCGATCAGAATATTGGTGTAGTATAAGCCAACAACTAGTTCAATATTGGGCATAGAGGAGATGTTGTATTCATGCCTATGAGATGGTTGCATGATCCGTTGATGGTAGCTTCACACCAAGGGCTAGAAGTCTCTAGGGAGTAGTGGGAATTCTCGAGGGGACGCAGTCCAAAGGTAGCCACCTAATGTCTTTGTTGTTATATCTAGAAATTATATGCAGCTACAAACCTAGGCATTTCAATGTATGGTACAAAATTTACAGTGCGGCATGGTCATGTGGGGAATATTTTTGAGTTGAATGCATTGACAAAATGTGCTCCACAATCAACTATGGGGTCATGGAAAAGTTTAAGCAAAAAAAATCAATGATAGGCTATGGAATCGAACATTATTGTGAATGAGATGGAGTATTTTGGCAACCTGCAAAGTATTTTTTTAGTAGATTATCATAGCTTCTCCATGATCATATAAGATGTACAATGGTCTAAACTAGTATTAGAAGAAGTAGGGGCAACCATTCAATGAGGACTCTCTAGATTCTTGGAGGTAGACTCTGAGAAAATATGGAGCAATTTGTGTGACACATTTGTCTTGCTAGATCACCATGAACATGTGCACGACCCTTTTTGTTAATTTTTCCACAACATTAAATGGCCATAAATACGTTTTTGTTCTTCACAACAAGCTCTCATTTGATATTATTGAACATGTAATCTTCTACCAAACCCATGATAACCTCATCGGTGGTATGTTGTGTCATCAACACCTCAGAGCGCTCGAGTGTATGATGAAAGCAATGTTCCTAGCATACATAAGGAGAGTACGTAGGAGAGGAGTCACTATTGCAAGGGGTGGAGGATGAGGAGGGCTTGCAGTGTGGAAATAAGACAATCACAAGCAACCTAGGAAAAATACTTTAAGAATGAAGTAGACTCCTCTTTTCATGGGGACCTATGCATAAACCTTCCTATGTATGTTGAGCTATACCAAGAGCTTGTTATGGAGCTGTAGAAGTGATCTTATTTGCGTTCACTTGTTAAATTCCTTGACTATTAATTTTTATAGTATTTTATTGCATATTTTTCAACAAACCTCCTTCTTTGCAAATGTATATTATTGTGCTTCACCTTCACCCTTATATTGATTATGCTAATATCTTTTATTTGGCTGCGTAGGTCATTGTAGACAATCTAGAGAGCAGGACAAGCTGAGAGATGATAGATGAGAAGCTACAAAATATCTTTATGTGTATGTCTCTGGATCAGATGGTGTGCTTTAGAAATATGGCAGAGACTAGGAGTTTTCTTGATCATCATCCAGGCATTCAATCCGTTCTACCCTGAAATGCTTTAACACATTGATCTCTAATGGGCGAAGTTGATACTTTAGGCTAGCCACAAAGGGAGGCTCAAGGATGCCTCACTCAATCGATGGAGATGGTGGTTATGGTAGACGCCTCAGAGAGCCAGAGACTTTCTCTCCTTCTCATTCTAGGGGTGGTTTTGGGGGTCTTATGGAGTTACCAATGTTGTGATTTCATAGTTGGTTGCTCTTCCTTATTCTAGAAATGGTTTTGGGGGATGTTTTGGAGATACTAATACTATGATCCTATGGCTGGTTGCTACTCCTCACTCTCGTACTAGTTCTAGAGAGGGTGGCTCAGGTGCATGCTATGGAGACACCGATGGAGTGTTCCCATCCTATCGATCGAGTGGATGCTTATCACCTCTAGGATTTGCTACACCTATAGGGACATCTAATCCCTTTACTCTAGGCTTCACTCAGCCATCCGCAAGTGGCACCCCTATGGATGCTACTCTGAGAGATACCACCCTTGTTGTAGGTATGCCAAATGGAGAGGGATCTCTTGGTTATGCCTAGAAGTGTGGTCACAAATGGTAGAGGGCACATCTTAGACACACCTCACCAGGGTATGTGTACTTAGTGGATGAGAAAATTAGTGTCATGAGAATCATGAATATTGAGGGGATGAGAATGATGGTATGCATGAGGAGTTGTGCCAACAAATATTTAAGCATAATGTTCTAGAACACTAGAAAAACATACCAAAGGAAGTCAAGGAGTATGTGATCGCATCTTTGTACAAGGAGTTCTCAGTACCTACAACAGTTTGATATATACAAGGCAATTAAGTGTGGTGCTTCAAAGCCTAAGTGGTTGGATGCAGAGGATTAGCATAGACTTAGGGAGGAGGCCATAGACTCTCCAAGACAATGGTGACAACAATGGGAGGTGGTGAAGGTATGATTGGAGATAAGGGTCATGCATCATCTTGGGAGTGGAAAATATAGAACTTATGTATTGTGATCGGTACTATGAACTATCAAAAATTCAATGCATTAAAAATTATAGATCGACACAAGGTAATGAAGTATTGGATGTACTTATTACCAAGGCTGGGATGAACCTAGCATATCTCTGCCAATCATGGGATTTTAGTCATATTATTTGATTATCTTTAGCAAATATGAGCATGAGAGAATACATCATACCCATTGGTGTGCAAATAGATTTGATAATTTGCTTCACCATGCACTCCTCTTTATTGGATAGGACCTGATGAGCATGAGGTAGTTGTGCATGACCATCAAACCTCATTTATTGGACAGAGTGTCTCCATCTTTCCTACCTCCTTCAAATCCATTCGTACCCCTAAAGTGTCTCTCTTTCCAGTGATATGGTCCCACAAAAAGTTACCAACATTCTTGAAAATGTGCTTGGGATCCAACAAATGGTTGATTGGTATATGAGTCTAATATGGCAACTTGTAGAAAACTAAAAACCATCACATTCTACTTGGAAGAGACTCTTCATAGGCCATCTTCCACTCATTCCTGACTTTGGGCATTCATTCATATGGGAGATTGTCAAAGGAATCCCACTCTCAAATCATGGTCCTTCGGTAAGAATATGAATAGACCATCTTCTGCATGGTCCCAAAACTTTGGGAGTCCAACTTTGGTTCCCAACTTTGGTCCACCACACAATGGGCATGCTTGATAACCTGATGTGACTAGGCCTTTCATAATATCTGTATCTAGTCAACACAAATATAAACAAGCCACATGAGATGCCGACAATGAGAATGAAAGCTCGTTTACCTGAGCACTCGTCAAATCCTAGAAAGTCATACATGGTCCACATAAGAATGGCTTGTATGTTAACAGACTGTCTCCCTATATGCCTCCTCATGTCTTCCATAGTAATCTCCTCCTCCCACAAAATCTTGAACTCATCAACTAATGGATGGAGATAGAAATCTATATTCTTGACTTTCTAGCACCCAGTAATGAGCAAGCTAAGGATCAAGTGTTCCTTCTTCGTATAAATCCATGGTGAGATGTTGTAGTTCACAAGGACGAGTATTGGCTAGACACTATAAGAAGTCCAATGGAGTCCGAATGGATTCACACCATCCATAGCAAGATCGAGCCAAAGATTTCTTGAATCTCATGTAAATCTTGGAAAGGTGGAATCAATGTGACCTCATGCTCGCAAGTCAAATAGTATTTTTTTAATTATGTTTATGGATCCATTTATGCATGACACGTTGTCAAAATCACCATGCCTAATGCTCGCAAGTCAGCTAGTATTTGTTGGATTCTATTTTTGGATCCATTTATGCATGCCACGTTGTCAAAATCACCACACCTTATGTGTGAAGGACCTGAGGAATGGATGATATAAGAAGTGAAAAGTGTATGAGAATCTTTTGAGATATGGTTTGGCATTGCAAGTCTTAGTGATATCTATGTGAGCACCACACTTTGGACATGTTTCCATGGACTCATATTCTCCTCAAAAGAGCACACAATCATTGGCACATGCATGAATGTTGTTATAATCTATGCCAAGCTTCTACAACACTTATCATGCATCATCACGGGACTCAAGCATTGTGTTTCTAGATGGTAATATGTGACATTTTAGTAGCTTGAAAAATATCCGAACACTTTTAAAGTAATAAAAAATTATTCTTATTTATACATCAAGATAAAGATGTATAATATGTACCTGAACAACTCAATCACACTTGCATCGCTTCATCCGTACTTTTCTTGTATACTTAGGAGTGCAAGGAGTGTTCTTAATTGAGATACCTAACACCCATTGTATAATGGTATAGATACCTTCTCTCTTAATGAATCAGATGACTCCGTATCCATGGGTAGTAATGTATCGATCATAGCCTCCATCTCATGCTTCAACATTTGGGAAGGTTCAAGTAGTCTCCAATGTCTTCTAGTGTCAAGAGCACAGTTAGTAGTGTACCATGTAATGGGCTTATCAACTCGGGCACTCTTTCCACTATACGACCATAAACTCTTCTTATGGGATGTAATAGGTGCCTTGCTTGAGATGGACCAGTACCTCCCCATGGGCATTTCTAAGACATATTTTATATTATTGTGGTTTATTTCAACTAGACTTTGATTGCAAAGCATGAATACTTTGCTCACCATTAACTCAAAGTCCAAGATTTCTTGATCAATGATTTTGGATTAAAACTCGTCAAAGCATTGCACGTGGTCTATAGACATGCAATGTTTTCTTCAAGTTTCAAGCTTATATTGAGTGCATGAATATGGGACATGCTGATTGAGGTATGTCTCTTGATCTCAAATGTTGTGGGCCTCATAGCTATCCATTTTCTATGTCATGGTGGACAATACACTTCTCTCTCGCTCCCTCTCTCTCTACCTCTTTGTTTCTCCCCTCATCCCTTCCTCTTTATTTCTCTCTCCCTCTCTCATTCTCTCTATCTTCTTCTCTCCTTTATTTCTCTTCTTCTCTTTCTCCTTTTCTCTCTACCCCTCTCTCTCCTTGTTTCTGTTTCTTTCTCTCCCTCTTTGTTTCTATAACTTCTCTATATTTTTCTCTCCCTCCCTCCCCCCTCCCTCCCTTCATTTGTTTATTTTTCTATCTCTCTCTCTTAATTCTTCTATCCCCCTCTCTCTACCTTGTATGTTTATTTCTCCTTGAATCTTCTCTCTTTGTTTATCTCCCCCCTCTCTTTATCTCTCTCTTCCCTCCTCTTTCTTTGCATCTTTATTTCTCTCTCTCCCTATCTCTCTTTGTTTCTCTTCCCCTCCCTCTCTTTATCTCTCTCTTCCCCCCTCTTTCTTTGTTTCTCTTTCTCTATTTTTTATTTTTTATTTTTCCCTTCCCCTCCTCTATTTCTTTATTTTTCTTTATTTCCCCTATATTTATATGTCTCTCTCCCTTCACATCTTTATTTCTCTCCCCGCTATCTCTTTATTTCTATTTCTTTCTCTCCCCCTTTGTTTCCACACCTCCATGTGTGTGTGTGTGTGTGTGTGTGTGTGTGTGTGTGTGTGTGTGTGTGTGTGTGTGTGTTTCTCTCTCCCTCTATTTTTCTCTTTCCCCCTCTCTTTATCTCTCTCTTCCCCTCTCTTTTCTTGCATCCTTATTTCTCTCTCCCTCCCCCTCTCTCTTCCCCTCTTTTTTCGCATCTTTATTTCTTTCTCCCTCCCCTATCTCTTTTTTCGCATCTTTATTTCTTTCTCCCTCCCCGTATCTCTTTGTTTTGCTCCCCCTCCCTCTCTAACCAGTGATATATAGCATCAAAATATCATCCCAAAGCTCCAATACATCAATGTTTAACATCCATAAGCATTCTTAAGATTTTCCAAACATTTTACTGATATCTCAAACCAAAATGAGAGTGTTGTCCATTGTAGTAAATAGCCAATCTGCACGAGTGTAATTGGTTTCCCTGTACAGCTGTCATTAGGGCACTTTCGCTGAAAGTACTGACCACCACACCACTTACAAGTATAACTTGATGGACCACCCTCTTCAAGACGTCAACTTCCTATCAAGTTTCCATTTTTTTAAAAGTTCCTTTCACTTAGTTTTACTATTTCTTTAGAAAATTAACATCTATGGTTATTTGTCTATATTGTTATGTTATCATATCATTATAATGCTTCATCATGTGTTCTGTTATATCAATATAATGCTTCATAATGTCCTTGACTTTGCCAAGAACATTTGACGCACTAGACTCATAACCATGATCATCCGCTTGTTGTTCAACTGGCCTAACCACTTGATTAGGTATTGGCTATTGATTAGTTGGCATGACATTAGAGTTCATCATTTGGCTTCCATTATTTAGTGGAACCATTTGACTATTCATTGGCATAGTAACATTAGGAGGAATCATATTAGCAACTTATTAGCAACTCCCAGCAAATGCACCACCTTTCGGGACCTAAAATGGGCATGGCACTAGCTCTAAGACTCTAGCTAAGCCTCACATTCTCAGCGAATCATCCTCATGGCCTTGCAACCAAGAGCGCCTGGAGGTATACACTAATCTAGCTAAATCATGTGTTTGCACCAATTTGTAGTCCAACAATCTTTTCCATGCCAACTCCAACAAAGAGAGTATCCAAACATACATGCGATCAGTACCTCGTATCACATACACAAAGAGTCTCCACTAGCAAAGTGTTGTGGCTCCTACGGCTCTCCTACACCCTGGGGATTGGCCCCAAGATGCATCGTCTAAACATAGAACACAATCGTAATATTGTCCACTCTTTTGATAAAGCATTCCAAGAGATATTTTTGTTTCCTCACATAAGAGTCCCCAAAGACAATTGCCCTATTCTATAGTTCAAGAATCCTAACATGCTCTCATTGTTAATGTCAATCATTTTAGCAATCAAGTGTCATGTATCCAAGAGATTTTCTCTTAATGCAATGTTTAAATATAGATGCAATATGCAATGCCATATAGTGCTCAAATAAATTAGCTTCAGATCATCCATATCATGTGCAAAGCATTCTTTCTATAATTTTCCTTCTAGCGTAGTGTTGTGTTGCTTGAAAACAATACCCGACTAATCATTGATATTGTCCTTTTAAACTTAAATGAAGCGAGTCCTATATGTCATGATATACATTGAAATGAAAATTTAATTGATAGTTAACTTTTCACAACCCCTTTCTCCCTATTGTTTAGGTTTTGCAATCGCGCATAGGTATAAGAGGGTGTTTTATGTCATTTTTGCATGTAGAAAAGTGATATAAATGCACTCTTTCACATAAAGATGGAGGTAGGCTGAGGCAAAATCTCATGCCCTATCTTCACCATGCATTCACACACATATAGCTAAATTATTATACATTTTTACACAAAAACTAATTTTTCCCATCAAAAAACTCATTTTTCATGATTTTTATCATTTATTTTAAGATTAGTTACTCTAATTTTGAGATCCATGAAGCTTATATGGATTGTGATTCAGCATTTTTTTCAATATCACTCCATAAGAACACCATTTGAACCATAAAAATCCATAAAATTATCATGTTTCTATTAAATACCACATTATGAGTTTTATGGTTTTGATTCTTATTACTTGAATTACTTGAAATTACTTATTATTCTATGATTTCAAACATGTTTAAGCATATTCAACCATTTCCAACCATTTTCCATCACAAGAATAAAGGTTCATCATAAAAATTAAATAAAAGACGCTTACTCTAAAATTTATATATGCACGCATTGTATTTCGAAAATGGGAAGCCACCGATGCTCATTTATAGTCGTTGATGCCTCCGTTGCACTTGTTTGATCCATCCATCGCATCCCATCTCATGAATCGGTCCCCATTTCCCCTCATTCTATGAGCCCATATGAACCATGTTTATGCGAGAGAGAAAGAGGAGAGAGAATAACTAAAATCTGAATTTTCCATTCCCTTCATCAAATCACATGTGATCTAGGGTGAAATGGAGTGAGGAATTGTAGAATCTCATTCCCCAAAGAAGGAGGGTTGATGCCAACAGTCATGAATTGTCAATTTTGGGAGGGAAATGGGATGCAAAAAAATATGCACCCCCCATCTCAATAGGTTTTTTGTTTAATTGCATGCTTTTTAAGCCATGATTAGTAATAAACTTTTAAAAATTAGTTCCACACCCTCTCATATTCACACTATATGGAAATGGATTTGGGCAAGATAGAGGAGCCAACAACCTCGGAATCGTGATCTTGACTACTAGACGCTTCTTGGCATCAAAATCTATCACCCTGGCCTCCATCACGTGCTTTTCGACTTTTGGATCCAGTAGTTGCTTCATAACACCAAACCTTTTGCACCATTAAATGGGGGTCAAACAGACTCTGAACAAACAGACACTTGCATTATTGAATTCCTGGCATCAAAATACATCTAGAAAAAGCTCCAGCTCCTTGATCTATAATCGTTCCATTTTTCGCCAAAAATGCCTCTTTTACGGCTTTCGGGCCACTTTTGCTTTGTAAAGTGAGCTTTAAAATGAGCTCTCAGAGGGAAATACTAGGATGATATGCCATTGGAATCGAGATGACATATGAATTGGGGATTGTTGCTGGGCACACCTACGATTGAGTGAAGCAAGAAATTAGCTAGTCTGATTCAAAGGTGAAATAGGTGGAAAGACACAAGGATTTGTTTCTCTCCCATTCAAGGAAGTAGAATGTGAAGCACACATCCGAAATTACGGGGTAACATGGTACACTTCAATTATGGTCTCACTAAGGAACGAGACAGCCTCTCAAGGTAGTATCATCTTACATTGTCAAGACTAGGGCCACCATGTATGGCTTACAACCAAAACTACCTCAGGCAAATCGTGTGAATGTGTATGCATTCAACTTAGTGTGTGGAGGAATAGAAATTGTGGTCGACATGTGTTATTAATATCCCTAAGCCATTGGACACACAGACAAACATTGACATCCCTTTCGACATTCAAAGCCTAGGTTGAAGAGTGAGACATAATCAGATCACAAGAAATAAGCACAAAAAGGTAATCAAGACTCAATCTAGAGTGTATTTCCAAAACCAAATTCACTGCATTAGTTAGGGACCAAATGGTCACAACAGAGTTCTACAAAATACAAGAGCGGAACACTCACACATACAATAAGGCAGTATTACTTTCGAATACACTGACTGTGAATAATATAATATAGCTCTATTGTTAGAGCACACCAAGAATGCTAATCAAAGAAGATTGAAAAAAAGACTCGTGAAGGATATGGCATAGAGCAAGAAGACCTCCTACTACTTGGCCTCCAGGACAATGAGTATGCTCAAACAACAACAACAAACCATACTTTGCTTCCTCTTGTTATATAAGTCATTGCTTTTGGTAGGGCCTTCTCACTGCCCATGTGCCATGTCAGGCAACAGGACATTCTCTACACCCATGTGCCATGCTAGGTCGCCATTACCCCTTTGCTCATGTTGGCTCTTCAATAAACCACTGATAGCTCCCGTGTTTAATGTTGCTACTACCTTTAACAACAGATTTGTGTGAATATCTCAAAATTAGTGCTAAATTTGGAAAAAAAATCTTTTGCAAGTAGACACGTCAAAATGGTTAGGAATTGTGGCTCACTTCTCCAAAATCCATTTCTGCAGCAACATATGGCTTCTACAAAAAAACAAGCTATTGGTAGGGTTTCTCATAGATTAAAGGTCAAGTCTAGCTCCACAATTCCAACTCTTGGGAAGCTGAGCTCTGATACCATGTTCAAAGAGAGAAAAAGAGACAAACAAGAAAATGAACCATGAACAGAGAGCAATATACTCTCTCTTCTTCCATTATTCATTCACTGTGTGACACACAAAATATTCTAAGTTTAAGAAACACATGCAATGTATGCAAGTAGGTCACTAACTAACTAGACATCTCTAACATGATTTAAGTCTACTCAACTCATTATTATGCCATGCATGACTGGTAACAACTAGCCATAGTTGTACTAAGTAGAGTCGGTGTCAATACCATTGATGAGCTTCATTTGCAACAACTATCACCTCCTATAATAATCAAGCCATCTGCATAGATTGCTATGACGACCAAACCTACATCACCCTTCCTCACAAAAAGTGAGTGTTCTATATCAAAAATATAAAAGCCAATGTTAACAAGATACTCTTCTATCTTATGGAACCTTGCTCTAGGTACTTGCTTTAGCCCATAGAGTGCATTCTTTAAGATGCACATATATGTGGGATGGTTTAAATCCTTATTACCTATTTGATGCTCCATATACACCTTTTCTTGCAAATCACCATGTAAGAAATTCTTCACATCCATGTGTTGTAAACTCAAACCTTTGGCTATTTCCAAAGCAATCACATATCTGATAGTCGCCATCCTAGCAACTTGATTAAATGTCTTTCATAATCTATGCCATATGTCTATGTATAGAATTTTGCAATAATTAGCTTGGCCTTATACCTAATGGAATTGTTTGCATTATGTTTTATTCTATAGATC
Organism: Lygodium microphyllum; assembly: GCF_053477565.2. Taxonomy (NCBI): domain Eukaryota; kingdom Viridiplantae; phylum Streptophyta; class Polypodiopsida; order Schizaeales; family Lygodiaceae; genus Lygodium; species Lygodium microphyllum. The sequence goes on along the minus strand of NC_141152.1, from coordinate 139,635,105 downwards.
CACTTATAACAAATATCTTTCTTGCCCTTGGGCAATGGTACTAGATTTCATGCCTCTAATCCAACCATCTCCTCATCCATTATTGCATCAAAATGAGCATGATCGACACAATCCTCAAAACAAGTGGATTCAATATCCTCAACTACCTTTACCATATAAGGATAATGGAGAGTTGCATAACCCTCAAAACCAAATCTTCTAATTGGGTATCTCACCTGCTACACCTACGTACCACTGGATCACTCAATGGATCCTTTACATTACCATATGCTCTTTGTATATCAGGTGTCCTAACTGAAGGAATACCAAGCTCATCCTCCAAGCTCTCTGAGCCACTAGAGTCTCCATCAAGAACTGCATGACTAGTAGATGCATTATTTCCATTTGACACTTTTTTCTTCCCTTTCTTTCATTACTTGCAATATTAGTAGAGTTGTACTTGAATATGTGGGACTACTCATTAGTCTCCCATACCAAGGAGTGATTGCAGATCTAGTACTAGATGATGTCTTTGGACCACTAAGAGTTTGTCATTCCTGCTTTTCCCTTTGCATAAGACTATCATGATCATTAACATCGTCCAATGCATCTGCACTAAATGCATGTTAATTTCCCATCGCATAAAAAATAACATCCCTACTCACCCCAAACTCTTCATTAACAAGATTATAACAACAATATCCTTTCTACTTACTAGTAGAGTAACCAATGAAAATACAGTTTTTAGGCTCTTGGTCCAATTTTTCCTTAACTCAATAGGCACATGAACTTATGTAATATAATCAAGTACTTTCAAGTATAATACATCAAGTTTCTTTTTTGTAAAACATTTTTTAGGAGTCATATCACAAACTACAATTGTGGGAGACTTGTTCACAATGTAGATAATAGTGTGAATAGCCTCAAACCAAATATTCTTGGGTATATTCTTTTCAACCATCAATACCCATGCAACTTTTGCAATATGTCTATTTTTTCTTTTTGCACCCATTTTGTTGTGGAGCATATTTGCATGTAAAATGCTTCTTTATCCCATCAGACCTCAAAAAATCACTAAACTCATTAGAGATATATTCTCCCCCTCCATCTAACCTCAAGCACTTAACTTTCAAGCATGTTTCTATTTCAACAACTTTGAAAGTTTTGAAGTGCTCTAATATTTCACTCTTTTTCGTCATAAAATATACCCAGAGTTTCCTAAAGCAATCCTCAATGAATGTAATAAAATACTTACTACTACCAAGAGATACATTCTAGGTAGAACCCCAAACATTTGTATGCGCATAATCAAGAGTATTCTTGTTTACATCTTTGTCATGCAAAAATAGTTGCCTTTGCCTACTTCCCAAACTGACATGCTTTACAAACTTTCTATGTAATTTTGTAACTATGAATGTAGAAAAATTTGTAGGCAACCCTTTCCATTGCATTAATTTTAGCCTTTCTACATGCCCAATACATTTGTGTCATATTTCAATGTCTACAACCACACATTTGCCTTTAGTATATATAGCAATATTTATAGCATGAATTATAGCATCAAATGTAAACAGTGGCCAACTCTACTTCCTTTTGTAATCAACATGCACTTGTTATTAAAGTCTTCAACAAAATAACCCTTCTCATTAAATCTGACCTACAACCCTTGCTCTACCATTTGACCAACAGATACCAAATTCTTTGTGATGGATGGCACATTTAGAATATCTGACATACACTTTGTTTGACTATTATGTAAGGAGAAAGAAACTTTTTTAATATGTAAAATTAGATAACACAAATCATCACATGTCTCTACATAACCTAGACTTTATAAATCTTACATCTCTCCAAACCATTCAATATGGTTTATCATATGATTAGATGCATCCAAATCAACATACCATACATCATCACATGCCTTATTTCCTATAGTAGTATTCATTGTATGTTGGATGATAAACAAATGTTTATTTTTGCTATCATTTAATCTTGAAGACAATGCATAATTCCATTGTTGCAACTTACCACCACTGCAAATGTCATCCTTCTTATCAAAACAATGGACTACAATATGACTTGTTTTTCTATAATAATGGCAAACAATATCAAAATTACTAGAATATTTGTTTTACCATCCACTTTTTCCTCTAGATCTCTCCCTACATCTAGAATTACCATGGCCTCTTGAAATCTCCATATCACCAAATTATTGATTTAACTTATTTTACTAGTTACCACAACTATGACCCATACCATGAGCTTTTGAAGAGGATCTACCACATCCCCTTCCTAAACTTGAGTAAAAAGGTTGGATATGTTCACCACTTCTTTTAGATGATTCACTCTACATATTGACCTCTTCAATGATCATGAGAGAGATCAATTCATCATAATATGAAAATTCCTTCTAAAGTACATAAAAATAATAAAAGATTTCCAAACCTTTCGTTATTAAGGCCATCCAAAGTAGATGAAATGAAATCATCATCATCAGGCATTGGATTAATAGTTTTTGAGACCACCCAAACTAGATAAAACCAAATCATCATCACGCATTGTTATTAATAGTTGCTAAGGCATCTACAATGCTTCTTACCTTTACAGCATATTAATTTATAGACATCCACCATTTCTCTAAAGTATAAGTTGAATCATTTGTGCCTTTGTATTTACTAAAAACATATCCTCAAAGGCTATCCAAGCTATAAGTGAACTTTATGTATTTTTTATATACCCCAATATAGTGTTATCAATGATTGTTTATAGCCAATGTATTATCTTTTTGTCTTTCATATTCCATTATTTTCACACCTTTAATTCTTCTATAGTTATCGTATCACTTAGGTCTTATTCTTTTTTTGCACTTGAAACAAACTAGAAGATGCCTTTTTCAATGAGGAAGCTTGTCACATGGAACTTCCATAATGAGTAGTTATTCTTATCTACCTTCTCAATAATACGATTTTCACAATTCTCAACCATTATAACACAACTGAGTACCAAACAATAAGTAAAACTTCTACAATTCTTCACAATGTGCACTATAATAAATCGATCAACTTTTTTCACTGTCTACTCAATAATACATAGAATTTGCAACCTATTTGCAAATAAACCTTATGTTTGATTCTAGAAAACACCTCAAATCTTACAGATTTGAAATCTACAACCTGTGTACTAGAGAATGGTTTACATAGCTAAAATTACAGTATAACTTGAAGCTATTGTCCAAAACCCTATGGAGCTAAAATGGTATTTGAAATGGCTCTAGATTTCCAAAAAATTGGCAAACTAAACCCTAAAGGGTTATTGAAAAAATGTACACTGTTCTGCTTGCATACCAAATCTCATAGTAATCTGAGATTTTTTACTATGCCCTGCTTTTCGTGACTCAACAAGCTCTATCCAAGGGGATGAGAGAGAGAATGGGAGATCTTCTTACCGATTGCTTACTTGCTTGAATCCTTTCTCATTCTCCTTCACTTCGGCCTTCAAAAATAGCCTCTCTCAATGGTGCTACTCTAACACCATGTCACAAATCATGTGATGGGGGTACTTGCTTGAGGTATTGCATCCAATACACATAATACACACAAGATGAAGCTCACTCAAGAACACAAAAAGAGAGATGGATGCCAAAATATTTTATTGCTGATTTTTCGTCCTTCCTACATGTACAATGTAATGTACACAAAGTATAGAAAAGAGACAATATAAAGAAAAATGGTCTACTAAGTCAAACAATGCATAATTAACTATACTAATTGATTAGTGTTATAACTATGCCAATTGTAGGTAGGTGTAACAAACCAAATATAATAGAGGTGATAAGTCAATGGCCATATAAGAATTAAAATCACCACCAACCTCCTAAGTATAGATGTGCACAATACTGACTTGCTCCACAATCGCCCTGTCAAATGGCCACCTTGCACAAGTAGAATAGCTGCTACCAATTGGTGTCGTACAACATATGATGACATCAATGTCTGTAAACCTTCCACACCTCTCATATCTTTTTCTCAAATAACCAACTTTCCTCAAGAGCATCATCATCACCTACATAGTAATGAAAATGAACCTGGTCTCAATATCAACTTCCATTATCATTCCTCTGACAAGACCACTCCACAATGACATCCCTAATATTCTGCACATGTCCTTGTGTGGAGTGCCATGGGACTAGTACATTTAGGAGGGGGTAATATTACCCATCTCATTATAAGTACAAGAGTTCAAGATTTCAAGATCAAGGGTTCAAGTGCAAAGTTTGTGATTCTCACAAGCTTAGGGAAAATATACAAGTGTTACAATCAAAGGATGATAGTAATGTCTTAGGAGTATCAAGGATTATTTTTGTAGAGGAAACACGATAGTAGTAGCAACCTTGTGTTACTATTAAGACCACTCATAGAGATCCTAAGAAGCTAGAAGCTTTTCCCCCGTGCTTCCAAATCAATTGAGCCCCAAATACTTCCAAGCATTTTTGAGATCCTGTTTAGGAGTCATCACAACTGCCCGTGCCATTAGATCTATTGACCATATAGCTACCCTTCCCAATCTAAGGTGGAACGTAACTCTTCAAAGCCCCCTGGATTGTCAATTTTGCTCAAGAACAAATCAATAGGGCTGCAATGAAATAGGATGCAAGCGCAAACATCAAGAGCACCACTGATTCATCTCTTGTAAAGAAATGCTTTTTTTAACCACTAACCCCCCCCCCCCTCTGCAACAAACCTAAAGCTTAAATAAACGAAACAATTGGTTATCGAAATAGCAAAAGAGAAGGTGCAAAACAAGGACCAATCAATGGCATAGTGGCTCAAAGAAATTGGTAATAATATAAAGTATTTACATATTTTAGTGTTTAGTGGACTTAGGCACATTGGTTGAGGATTATGAAAAATTCCTAGATTGGCAAATTACCATGAAATGAGCAAGAGCATACATGTCCACACTAGCTAAAAACGATTGGTGTACTCACATACTAAACATCTAATGCCAACATGGAACTGCTTTTCTTGATTCCTTCCTACCAGAGTGACAATTGCAAAAAAAAAAGAGCATAAAGAAAGTGCAAGTCTAGATAATTGAGAACAATGCAAGTTTGATAAAGAATGGTTTACTATTTGAGCTTTATTAGCAAGACTTAGAGCTCAACCAATAACTCTTTTCACGGAAAGATGGGGAGTATGGGACTCCACGAATGAACCAATTTATGTAGCTCCCACATCCCTATTATGAGTATTGGTGCCCATGCACAATGCCGACTCAATCACATTCTACCTTAACAAAATTCTCATAGAGAAGAAATTACATGTTGGTAGAGTAGCTGATTGGGCTAGCTTGAGAATATAGTAAGTCATATTGATACTTACATAATGCTCTTTGAAAAGTCCCACAATTCCTCGAAACTTATGTAGCATTTCACTACAATCCTGATTTGTACATAAATAAGAAATATATTATGTTATTATATACAAATAATTGCTTAGATATAAAATCCATGAACATCCGAGAACACATCTTGATAGTAGGAGGGTGGGTGATCGATCGACTCGAGCGATGAGACTTCCCAGGACTCGGAATTGCCCCTCCAGCTACAATCGTTGCCATCGATGGAGCCCTTTCCTGTAAATGCTGTCCTCGTTGCAATGAATTTTCTCTGGTTGGCCATGCCACCGATCACGCCGTGTACTGGGTGGCAAGCTGCAATATGACGACTGCGCCCGCCCATGCAAGAGCATGATCATTGATCGCTTACTAGTTCATCAACTCCACAACAGCAACAGCCATAAGTGGCCATCTAAATCGCCCAAGTCATGATGGTCATGGAGCATGCATGCCATGTGGCTTTATCATCGCAAAGAACAAAAGTCGAAGCATAACCACTTCCACCACGAGATCACGATGTGTACTGCATATTCCAACCATATATATATCCACCTTAGATTGTGTCGACTGCCCACTTCCATGCAGCATAGCCTGACAATCACCAGGGCTAAGCATGTCATGCCTATGCTCACACATTGGGCTTATAAGGTACGCGATCCCTCATGGTTGCTCCACCCAGGACTACAATGTTGCCAGCTTTCTTCTCTAAAGTGACCATAGCTCTTACCACATGATCTTCTAAGGCACCCTTCTCTTAGCATCCCACTTAGGTAAGGATGGATCACTTCTTCCAGCTCTAAGTTCCTTGCCTCATTGACCTCACCAATAAGTGGAACCAATGGAGCCGTCCTCTAAGTAAGTAGATACCTAAGTATGTACATGCACTCACATAAGTATCACACAAAAACCCATGCGCGGTTTGGGTCCTCAACTATGAGACAATGATGCAAACTCAGTTGGAGTTCTGGTTGGAGTTTGACCCATCTCCCAAACCATTAAAGTATATCCTATGTACAAAAAAGAAGACTAGCACTTCAAAGTCTAGGGAGAGAATGCATAAGAGGTCTTCCCTTGTACCAGGTACGAAAGACCGAGAAGAATCTTACGACATCACCTATTCATCAACACTAACTCATCCACATACTAGAACTTGCAATGCCATATCCATGCAAGCCTTATCTAACCAAAAGGGACCACTAGTTAAGGTACCAACAATGAGCTCAAACTCTTTAGTAGCTACATCACCACCAACACTGCCATTAACCACCAACCACTATGTACCAACAAGTGAAATCACATCTAAGAGAGAGGTAATGTTAACCACAATGCTAAAGAAGGATATAAGTCAAGAAAAAGTGCAATGTGCTAGAATCAAGTCGATAAGGATTATAATTTTCAGATTGCACTATATCATTTTAGGCATTATCATCCGTTATGTGTGCTTGTCTTACTTATTGGGGTTACACAATTATTTTGTACCATTATTTCAGAGCCAATCTTGCTCTTGGGAAATTTTTAAAAAGTCATCGCATAGATTACAATACATGTGTCTATAAGAGGTTGCAAGCATTGATTTTCTATTCGCTTTTGTTAGAAGTAGTACATGCGCTATATGCATGTATTGAAAAATGGACCTATCAAGGGCCAAAAAAGTGGGATGGATGCCGAACTTATGGGGGAAAACCTAAATCCCAAAGCCCATGTATAAAAACCAAAAAGTGAATGGAAGTGCTCATTTGGGTGCATGTAAACTTGAGGGCCTCCTCTATTCTTCTTACTTCCATACATCTTCTTGTACAAAATGTGAGAGTGAGAGAGAGAATGTGAGGGTATGGGAGAGTCTGTGAGTGAGAAACTCAGTAGAGTGAAGCTTGACTCTTCTCTTGCTATTATTCACTTCATCCCATTCATGATGAGAGTGAAAGTGAGTTTGTGTGTAAAAAAGTATTTTATACACAACCTCATTCTTCTCTTCTTATTATTCTCTTCATCCCGTTCATGGTTGAAAGTGAGGTTATGCGTGAAAAGGTGAGAGTGTGAGGAGGTGAGGAATCGAGTGTGGAGAAGCTCTTCTCTACCTTCTTCTCTATCTTCTCCTTTATCGTGGAGCACTCAAGGAGTAGATCGATGGTTAAGGAGTGACAAGAGTGGATTAGAGGATTGTCCCTCCAATCATGTGGCCATTTGTCAAGTCTTCACTAGTGTATAGAGGTAAAAAGATGAGCCTACCACAAGCTCTAGTTGTCGCTTTCTTGCTTGCTCTTGGGATGGTGAGAGAAGAGTAGACAGTTGTTAGATAGGAGTGTGAATCAATAGTGTGAGAGGTAGTTCATTCCAAGGGTATTGGAGCTCATGAAACAATAGAAGTTTCGTCTAAGTCCCACGTATCATGTGTGTAGCTTGACACTGGCCAACACTCTACTTATATGCCTAGGGCCAAGAGGCAATCCAAACTCCCTCAAATCGCCAAACAAGTAGATAAGTATGAAGTATGGAATGAACCCTACCACTTCATAGAGCAACTTGAGTAGGTGTGTGAGGCAAGTAACCTCATATTAGACTCAATAAGAGCATAAGTTTGTGGGCTATGTCTAGGTGAGAAGGGTCTACAATTCCATGGGTAGTAACTTAATTTTGAAACAATCTAACATCAATAGCATATGACAAGGTCACTAGATAAGATGATCCCTATAGGGAGAGGAGGAGAGACACTACAAGATACAGGCCTCATATCGACGTTCAAAGCGACGAAAATATTCATCGAAAAAATTGCCCCCGTTATCATTAAACATGTTGGTATTAGCATCTCCATGGAGCTTCGTTATTGGCGTTGCTATTGGTGTGGATATTTGCGTCATTATTTGTATCGCAAAAGCGATGCAAATAATAACGACGGTTATAGAGAAAAAAAATTGTGTGAGGGGAGCACCACATGTAGCACTATGTTGTATTTACATTCTACAAATGGATTACATGTTGCGTGTACAATAGTCATCAAAATGAGCACAAAATGTACTTGAACCCACAAGACTAATACATAGAATAAATACAAGATCGTTGATGAATACTCATGAAATTATGGCAACATACAAAGAATGATAATAACGTAGTACATAGAAGATGCATGCATAAATCATAGGACCAAAAAGAAAGAGAATGTGCGCTCCATGAATCCAAGTGCGAGATGTAGATCCTCGCCATCTGAAAGCTCGTCCCGACACAGAGGAGCATCGATCGAAGTCTATTAAAAAAAACAACTACACGTCAGTCCACCATACATAATGCATTTTAATAAAAATAGTAACTACGAATAGGAAAGATGAGTAACTTACTGGACCGTCGTGTGCATACAATCTATCGATCAGTGCAGTGAGACCATGTCTCTCTGCATATCGAGTCTCTAGGCCGGTGAGATCGCAGTTTGTAATGGAGTGCTGTAAAGAAAGCAAAATAAAACTATTAGAAACATGATTGTCAATACAAGTGATATTATTAAAAAGAAAGTAAGAAAAACAAAAGAAAAACTTACAAAATCCTCCAGATAAGTCCTATGGACGCCACTCCCAAGATGATGGACCACCCCTACCTTGAGTCATTCCCTTGCTGCCTTGTGCTGCTGTCTTCAATGTCCTAGAGATATGTAGCCTCCTCTCTAAGTCTCCACCAGTCATTTGCGTCTAGCCACTCAAGCTTTGAGGCACCACTCTTTAGTGCATTTCATGTGTCTGATCATCTATGTGACATATATGCGCGCATGTACTCCATCATCTAGCTTGTGGAAAACCTCTCTGCCATGGTGGATACCGAAAACTCCTCATACAAGGATGCTATTATGTAGTCCTTGCTACCCATGGGTATGTTCTTCCAATGGCCCCAGACATTGTGCCGAAAAACTTGTTGGCACAACTCTCTCATATGAGCCATCACCCTTCTTCCCTCATCATTCATGATCAGGCTCCTATCCTGTCATCTACAAGGTATCCATGCCCCTCTAGGATATGTCTAAGATGTGTCCCCTCCCACCTACAACCACAGTCCTAGGCATAACTAGGAGACCCCTATACATCTAGTGTACCCACGGGGGTGGTATCTCTCGAAGCAGCACCCATAGGGGTGGCACCTATGGATAGCTAGGAGTCACTAGAGTAGACATCCCCACAGGTGTGACGAATCCTACAAGTCTAATGCAACTCGACCAGAATGATGAGACAAAGACACTATATTGATGCCTCCACAACAACTACCTGAGCCACCACACTCTCTCGAACCTACATGAGAGCGACGAGTAGCACATGTATCTCAAGCCGACCACAGGCTCACGACATCCACATCTCCACGGCATCCCCAAAAACCACACCCTTTGTTCGGCCCAAGTTTGGAGCATCGATCTCGTCTACTAGAAACCGAAGCATCATAGTATACCGAAGTAGATCTAATGGAATGGCTTGATGGTGTTCGAGATAGCTCCTGATCTACCATATCTCTAAATCGAGCCATCTAATCTAGAGACATACGTGTGAATATCTCTTGCAACTCCTCATCCCTCCACTCATCATGCTCGTATCGTCAAAGGTCATCTTCACAGATAAAAAGTGATGTTACCATAATCAATATAAAGATTCAAGCAAAGCATTGTAATATAACTCTGAAAAAAATGAGGTTACTTGAAATGTATATTCTAGAGTCCTGTTATGAGTGATTCATCAACAAATTGAGTAGGCGAATGATGCAAGTATGATATAGCCTATGGTCCCATGTCAATCTCCTGGCACAACTCTACATACACTAGAAGGTCGATAGACAAGTCACCACAAAAGGATGAGTCCACCTCATTCTCAAAGAATTCTTGGCCTTTTGTCTTTCCTTCATTATTACCAGATTCTACCTCCTCTACATGCTCCAAGCCATATTTGACCTTCACCCCTTGCAATATCGACCCCTCCATCTACATATTGTCCTCATCTACGCTGGGAACATTGCTTTCATCATACACTCTCGCACTTCAGGGAGCTGAGAAAACAACATACTACCATCGAGGTTGTCAAGGGTTTGGATAGAAAATTACCTATTCAAAATCACATACAAAAGAGATTCAACATTTATAACATATACCATGTCGTAATAACAATTTTAAAAAATAGTTCATGCACATGTTCACAATGGGCCGAAAAGACAAAAATGTCGCACAGATCTGTCCATCTTTTTTTTGAATCTATTTTGAGAAATCTAGATGGACCTCGTCAAATGGTTGCCCCTCGGCTCCTTCCAGTACCACTTTGAGCCACTGCACATCGAATATTATCATGGTTGAAGAAGCTACAATAATCCATTGAGACAACACTTTGCAAGTTCCAACCACCACATCTCTGGTCAGTCTATCATCGTCCTTCAGTGACCATAGCATACTGTTGTCTAAATCCACCATTGCTAGCCACTATGAAATATACACTAACACCTCAAACACCAACCAACCTTCAACCATGCTACCTTCTGGCCGAGCTCATTGTTGCATAAAGCCTTTTAGGATTTTCATGAAGCACTCCAAGAAGAACCTACATCGTGTATGAACATGTCCCACAATCTCCACTTCATCTACATGATGCACCAGGAGGTGGGTTTGGATCGTGAGCATGCTGGTGGGCATGTGCTTCTCAAAGAGACAAACCTTCTCCACTCCTCCCCACCTTGCAAATTCAGTAGAGGATGTCTTGATCTCCTTCTGTGAGATCCATTGCACTAAATTTGACAACTTTTAAATCTCCCCACGTATTTCTGGAGTAAAGCATCCTGCGATCGCGATTGGTAGTACAAACTACCATAAATGAATAAGCATTATAAACACCGACTAGACTCCAAATAGAAAAATATGTAGGCCACTCACAATCCATTCATAGTAAAAACCAAATATATCTTATGCAAATCATGGGATTTTAGCCTTGATAGTTTGTCGTCTTTAGAAAAAGTCGATCTGAGAGAATGCATCAACCCATTGAAATGTGGATAGACTTGATAATTTTCTTCACAATACGCTTTTCTTTAGTGGACAAAACCCAAGGTGCGCAAGGTAGTTACAAGCTACCATCAATAGTCAATTGTAAAGCACCTCCATCTTGCCTGCCTTCTTCAAATCCATTCGTACCCCTATAGTGTCTCTCTTTCCTTTAATGTGGTCCCATAATAAGCTGCCCACATTCTTGAAAATATGCATGGGATCCAACAAGTGGTTGATCTATAAGTGGGTCCAATACGGTAATTCGTAGAAAAATAAGAAATGTTGCCTTCCATTTGGATGCGGCTCCTTTAAATGGACCATTTTCATCTCATACCAGCTTTGGGCGTTCATTCGTGCTGGAGAGGTAATCCAAGAAAACCTTCCCTCAGTTCATGACCCTCCGGTAAGAAAGATGTGTGTCCTTCATATACCATCTTCTTCATGATTCGTGACCTTCGGGAGTCTAACCATGGCCCACACAATGGCATGCATGATAGCCTGAGGTAACCAGACCTGTCCCAATATCCCTATTTAGTAAACACAAACTTGAACGAGCTATGATAGATATGACCAACAAGAACAGAAGCCTACTTACTTGAGCACTCCCTGAATCGCAAAAATTCATGCATGGTCCACATGAGAATGACTCGTATATTGGCATACCGTCGACCATCGTGCTCGCTCATATCTTCTACGACAACCCCCTCCTCCCACAAAATCTTGAGCTCATCGACTAATGGGCAAAGATAGACCCCATATTCTTGACTTTGTAGTGGCCACGAACGAGCAAGCTAAGGATCAGATGTCCTTTCTTCGTAGAAATCATGGTAGGATGTTGTAGTTAAGGACTACATGCCACACATTGTAAAAAGTTGAGTGGAGACTAAATGGGTTCACACCATCCATAGCAAGACCAAGCCAAAGATTCCTTGGCTCTCGTACAAAACCTCGAAAGGTAGAGTCAATATGGCTCCATGCGCATGAATCTGGTGATATTCATTGGACTCCATTTGTGGATCTATTCCGCACATGCCACGTTGTCAACAAGCTCGCCATGCCCGATGTATGAAATATATGATGTATACAGGGATGAGTTGAAATTGTCTAAGAACTTTTAAGGGATGGTTTTCCCTTGCAAGTCCTATCAATAGTTGTGAGAACCACACTTTGGACATGTCTCCATAGTCTCATACTCTCCTCGAAATAGCACACAATCGTTGACACATACATGGATGTTGATGTAGTCCATGATAAGCTTTCATAAAACATGTTACACATCATCACAAAACTCAAGCATGGTATTTTCAAGTGGTAATATATGATACTTTAGCATCCTGAAAAGAATCATAAAGCACCTTGAAAAAGTACAATTTTTTTAATAATGGTGCCGAAAAGAAATCAATGAACCATACATAGAATGTACCTGAACAACTTGATCACACTCGCATCGCTCCACCTGTATTTTGCTTGCACACTTAGGAGTGTAAGCGGCGTCTTCCGGAGAGATACTCAACACTCATCATATAATAGTATGAATGCTTCCTTTCTTAGCAGATCAGATGTCTCGGTATCCATGGACATCAATGCATCGATCATTGCCTCCATCTCAGGCTCCAAGATTGTAGGAAAGTCTAAAAGGCTGACTGTCTCCTCCGGTATTGACAGTATAGACTGGTTGTGCCTTCCAAGTGATGGATTGGCTCAAGCACTCCATCCATCGAACGCCCACAAACTCTTCTAACTAGCCGCAATAGGTGCATTTCTCCTTGGGATGAGACATCACCTCCCTGTATAAATTTTACGGCCACATCTAATGTTTTTGTACATGATATTCAATTAGTTTGCAAATATAAGACATGATTGATACACATTTTTCTTACCGTTTGCTCAAAGTCTCAGATTGCTTGATGAATTATCTCTGATTGAAACTCATCAAAGCATCATACATGTTTTATAAATAAGCTACGCTTTCATCTGATTGCTAGCTTGCATTGAGAGCAAGAATGCGGGACATGTTGATTAAGATATATGCCTCGCGATCTTGAACATCACAACCATCATCATTTTCCATTTTGTCTACATTATGACAAACAATTGGTTTTTGTTCTCTTTCTCTTTCTATTTCTTAATTTGTTTGAGAATGGATTTCTTCTCTTGTAACTCAACAAAATTAATGTCAACTAAAGTCTTGGTTTTCTCCTCCTTTCTTTGTTTCTCCCCCTTTCTTTGCACCTTTCTTTGCGCTCTTCATTTTATGTTCTCTTCCCCTTCTCTTTCTTTTTCTCTCTCTCTTTCTTTGTTGCCTCTCTCTTTGTTTCTCTCCACCCCCTCCTGTTTTCTCACTCATTCTCATCTCTCCCTCCCCCTCTCTCTCTCTTTCTCTCTTTCTTTGTTATCTTTCATGTTTATTCTCTCTCTCTCGTTCTTTCTTCCTTTTCCTTTCTTCCCCCTCTCTCATTTCCTCTCTTTCTCTCTCATTCTCAAGAAAAACAAACCAAAAAAATGAAAAAAGAACAAGAATAAACTAAGAGGAGGATGGATTATTTGTCTCCTCTTCGCGACAAACCCTCTCTTTGTTTCTCTCCACCCTCTCGTGTTTTCTCACTCATTCTCCTCTCTCCCTCCCTCTCTCTCTCTCTCTCTTTCACTCTTTCTTTGTTATCTTTCATGTTTATTCTCTCTCTCTCATTCTCTCTTCATTTTCCTTTCTTCTTCTCCCTCTCTCTCTCTCTCTCTCTCTCTCTCTCTCTCTCTCTCTCTCTCTCTCTCTCTCTTTGTTTGTTATCTTTCATGTTTATACTTTCTCTCTCGTTCTCTCTTTCTTTTCCTTTCTTCTTCTCCCTCTCTCATTTCCTCTCTTTCTCCCTTAATGCACCTCATTCTCAAGAAAAACAAACCAAAAAAAAAAAAGAACAAGAACAAACCAAGAGGAGGATGGATTGTTTGTCTCCTCTTTGCAACAAACCCTCTCTTTGTTTCTCTCCACCCCCTCTTTTTTCTTCACTTGTTCTCCTCTCTCCCTCCCTCTTTCTCTCTCTTTCTCTCTTTCTTTGTTATCTTTCATGTTTATTTTCTCTCTCTCATTCTCTCTTCCCTTTCCTTTCTTCTTCTCTCTCTCTCATTTTCTCTCTCAATGCACCTCATTCTCGGCAAAAACAAACAAAAGAAAAGAAGAATTAACAAGAACAAACCAAGAGGGGGCAATGTACTCACTGCAAAGGCCCAAGGATAGCTCCTTCGTCTCCTCTTCATGACAGTCCCTCTTCTTCATTCGTGCACTTCCTCCTCTTTTTCGTAAATGATGACGGCAACGGCGGCAATGGAGATGAGAAGCTCTCCTTCTCTCTCTTTCTCTCTTCCTCTCCCTATCCCTCCCAAATGCACAATCTCTTTCGCTCTCTCTCAAACTCTTTGCAGCAAAATGTTACACTTGGGTTTCACCTGTATTTTTTTTCTCTGAGTATTGTCACTATATGCATCAATATTTGTGTGGCAATTGCAACACAAATAGTGACGCTGCTAATATGCATCGCAATCGCCCGTCGCTATGCCCCTATATTCTTGTAGTGAGATAAAAAGGGGGTAGAAACTCAAAAACTCTAGCCTAGAAAAAATTAGCACAAAGTTCAATATACCTCAAGATATTGTAGCTACCTTCAAGAAACTCCCAAAACTCATGGAAACTATCAAGCAACCAAGGGTATATAGATATAAGATACAATGTATACATTGTGGTGGAGATCACCTAGAAGTAGAGTACCCTAGGCCTAGTTAGTTATGCACAAATTATGGCCACTTTGGCCATTAGGAAACTTACTAAAAAGCTCTAGGATGATTCCCTTATCCTACTTTGTATGGCAATGTTAGATTCCAACAACAAAATATAGGTTTTTTCCACTAGAGATTGCAGCAATTGGCCTTGCCAACCTTGCCTACAATAGCAATTTCCCTAGGAGCAAAAATGAACATTTCTCACATGCCAAGATCTCTAGTTCTAATAATAACTCACCCTTTAAGCAACACTCCTACACACTTCATAGAAGAATCACTAGAGGAGGGGTACAGAAATCCTTCACTTACAAAAAACAGGGCGATGTAATCCTCATGGACTACCCCTTTTTCTACTTGATGTATGGTGTAGCCCAAGGAGAGGCATGATCCAAACCCACAAGACCATTGATTGCTAGAATTGCAGTTAGCCTAGGCACATGTCTACAAAGTATGCACAAAAGCATGAACCTCCCAAGGAAATATGTACCAAGTGTGGCATCACACATATGTACCCAAGTTGCCCTAAGTGGAAATTGAGCACAACAAAGTTGTTCCTTTATTGCCAGTAAGCCTTGGATTTGAGATGATGAAGGATGAAGACACCATCCCAATTTGGATAAATGTCATTACAAAGTCTTAGAGCAAGAAAGAAGTCAGCATCCTTAGTCCTTCAACTATTAACAAATATATGATCAAGGAAAGAGCTCACAAAAGAGAAAGAAGCATGAAAAAATCAAAGCTTCTTTAAAAAGTAATAGACTCGCAATACTTCTTGAAAATGCTATCACTTCTAGTGTAGAGAGTGCTACTACTGCACCCAACATTGAAAAGGCAACTAGTGCGGAAGTAGATGATAATCCTAACATAGAGCATCGAAACTAGGAGTGATCAACAAAGATAACTGGGTCAATGAAACACAAGTCAAGATCTTCAAGAGCATGAGCTAGCAGAAGGCATGAGTGCTGTTCCACAAGAGCTTCAAAGCTTGTTGAAGGGGAATCTAGTTCTTGTGAGAATCTTCAAAGCTTGGGTCAAGGGAGGTGAAGTAGAGATAGTTGAAGTAGCTCCACAAGAGCTTCAACAAGGAGGAATCTTGATTCATACTCTAACTCCAACCTTAGGTGCTTCAGGAGTAAATGCACTCTAAGGACCAAAGCATCATGCCCTCCTCCTATCGAGGCTTGGAAAAACCCTCCTATCAAAAGTATATACTTCACTCTAAGTGTGGTTGATGGCTTCATAGTTTACCCATTCATGGTGTTAAAAGATTGGCATGTTAAGATTCCCAGTGTCAAGTTCTCCATAAATATTGTGATAATGAAAGGAGTTTAATATGATATGTTGATTGAACATCCTTGGATGCAAAATGCAACATTAATCAAGGATTGGAAAAATGGACTGGTCTTCTTGGGCAACACTAAGGATTTAGTTAGGATTGAAACTCAAGTAGATCTAGATGTCATTTCTAGAGAGAAGATACAAACTTCCCTTCATTAGGGCTAAAAACGTTTCAAAAAAGACACTTGTAAGAAAATGATTCGGTTTCTAATTAGTTGAGATTTTGGAAGAATGAATCCTCCAAATGTGGTTACTCATATGTGATTAATGAGAGAATATTTGGTTCATTGAAAGGGTCGACCACATCAATTGCCCTCATCTTTTAATTTATGTCAGGGTCACCTTTTCGGTTGTTTTTGTCTCTAAACTTGGGAGATTTTGTATTTTCAAGATAGATGCACCAAAATCGTGTTCATCTACTCCCACATCTTCTTTTCACACACCAGTCTTTTGCCATTCCCTTTCACTGTTCTCTTCTTTGCACTCACTTACTTACCACTATGAGATTCATTTGTGATTGATTTAATAAAATGTTTAGCAATACCTCTTCAAGTAATACATATGCAAGCACAATCAAGTACAAACTTATCATTCAACTAGATCCAATTTATACATCTTGGAGAAATATATATCATGAGTACTAACAGATGAGATGGAGGCTAACAAATTGCAAATACAAGGAAAGAAGCATATAGATTTGTGGGTGGATGGAAATATTTATCCCAAGGACCCTTCCACAAGTAAACCTCCTAATTTTTTTAATATTCATGACTACGTAAGATATGTTGGAGAAGGTTATAATATGGGATTCTTGGCTATCCTACAAGATTATGCTCTACATCTTGCACATACATGGCTCAAAATGCACAAAATGAAAAAAGCATTATTAATTGCACAAACAAGCATTTCCAAGCTAACAAATAAGATTCACATTCTGGAAAATGCTAATAAATCGTTACAAGACAATCTACTACACTTGAGGAAACTCCAATAGGATTCACAGAGAGAAAGAGACCATTTAAAAAATATAACTAGCTTGTGTGAGAGAGTAAAGAAAAGAAGACTAAATCTTGCAATCATAAACTCAATACAATGCAATGGTCCACATGTATAGACTCATAGTAGAAAAATGTCACTGTGTTTTGAAGTTTGCTTTGAAGTTAGATGAAGCACAAATTCAAAAAGGATAGAAGCTGGAAAGATTCAATATATTTGCATCACGAATAGGGTATTGGACTATAGCAATCGTGGGGGTCAAGCACTAGTGCATAAGTTCTAGTTTGAGATTGAGATTTAATGGGTTGGTGCAGCTCAGGTACCAACTAAGAATCATCAAACATTGAAATGGTTATTTACTCATACAAGTATTCCAAACATTATTAAGTCTCAAAATGAAGGAGAAATGTTGGTAGTTGATGGAGTTGGTAATTTTAATGTGGAATGACATATGAGCGCTAACTTAAAAATATCAAATGTATGCTTAGAATATGTAATGGGGAAAATGCAAAATATCATTGTGTTTATTGCATGGAAAGTGTTGGGTCTAAAGATTGGAGCAACTTGAGCCTTTGCAAGAAGAGCCCCAACTAGAGACTTTATAGAGTTAAGTAAATTTTAAAAATAGAGACATATGGGATCCTATTCTTTCAATTCCTCTTAGCAATATTCATATTTGTACTTTGCATGTAGAGATTAGAATAATTGACAAACTTCTCAGGTTGCATCTTGACTATACATGCTCAATTAAGCCATTTTCTTTATCAGATGAGTGTATTGACAAATGTGTTGTCTTTATCAGATGAGTGTATTGACAAATGTGATGCATTACTCTCGAAAATGGGTTTTCGTGGAGATCAAGTTCAATTAAGAAAAGATTCAACACTTTCAGGGAAAACAAGAGATGTCTTGGTTGATGTCTCAAAGGGAGGCTCAAAAGCCAATCGCTTTTTAGGAAAACATACACGAAAGAAGGTAAGCATTACTTGGAAGTATTGGAAAGAGGTGTGTGGGATAATGGCAAATGTTACAAGCACACTGCGACTTGCATTTCCAAGAATGGAGGTTTGGAGACACCTCGATGTCTTTCTAAAGCTCCTCAAGCAACAAAAGACAACATACACAATTCCAAAAGAGTTCCAACATTTGATTACAAATCTTGTTCAAGCAATAAAAAGGAGGCATGGGAAGAAAAAGATATCACGTTTTATTTGGTTAAAGAGAATATTTAATCCAAGTTTTCTTCCAAAAATTTTCCAATGGTGTAAAATTATTGTTACTCTCTTATATTTGTAGCATATCCTTCATATCCATGGGCCTTACTTTGTGGAGAAGCAAGGCCCCTTAGCAACTTATAGCAGCCAAGGCATGAGAAAATCTCACTAATCAAGCATGTACAAGTTTTTTTTGAAGCATAAGACAGTTTTTTCAATGACAACTTCAAAGAATGAATAGTAAAGATGACAATGAAACTTGAGAATTCATAGTATTTTCAAGGTAGAAAAGTACAAAGCTAGCTCTCAAGAGCTTTTACATCTTGCTCCTCCTTAGGGATCCTTCCTCTACAACGTATAAATTTTCTTCTCTTATAGCCAACTAAGGATTTTATATCAGTTAGATTTGTTACCAAAGCATAAGATGAGAGGGCCAAAAAGTATCATGCTCTAGAAGCAGAGAAACCATGACCGTAAACAAAAATCCTAATTATTGTTGTCTTCTCCAAAAACATCACCTTGTGCACATATTATACTATAACCCAAAGAAACCAAGTAGACTTGTAAGTGCCTTAATACATATATAGGCCGTGTTGCTTCCTCTGAGAAGATGTTATGGAATACTAAGAAAATGTGAGGATCAATCCTCGCCAAGTAATGGCCAAGTGCAACATCTTTCAATGAACTACCACCAGCTCTTGACCCTTTCCCTTGCCTCAAGAAGTTATCAAAATCTTCAATCTCCAAGTACAAAAAAGATTAATATCAAATGAAAGTTGATATCAAACATATTAATGTATCTTACAAAATTGGAGATAATAGTACCAATTGGTTTCCATCATGCTCTAGCTTAGTTGGTTTCCATATATTAATTGATGATGATGTCTCATTGGTATCTTGCAATTCTTTAACATACTCCGACTGCCCTCTATCAAAATTGAAAATTCCAAGTCAGTCTTGAAGACAGTTGAACTCCTCATCAGTAATCCACAACTCTTTCTCGCCATCCTTTACCTTATTAAAACAAAGAGAAGGGCATCCCCTGCATCAATAAACTTGTCATCTGCAATTTCAGTGTCCAATTTAAGTAACTCTTCTTTCAATTCATTTTCAACATCAACTATGTCATTTGTAGCATCAGAAGCCTCTGCAATGATTGCTAAACAATAATCCTCTCTGAGATTAAAGAGCCTTTTGATGTTTGATAGTAGTATGTATTCCTTGTCCTTAATAGGAAAAATTGGAAGAGAAGGAACAACATAGAAAGAAGGGGAGTCAGACATAATATCTACATTTACATGGCTTTCATAATGGTCTCAGCTTTGAATTTGGTGACATCTAGTTTGTCAATAATATATGCTTCTTTCAGAGGGTCCAAACATTCCTCTACATCCTTCTCATTTGCCAACTCATCCAAAAGATAGAAGCTAGAAGATTTTTCTATCTTTAATTGTTATTCATCAAATTGATAGGATATTTAACAAGAGTATATACAATGAATGCAGCTGCTTTTGACATAAGATTGCATTTCCTAGAATGAGCTGAACAAAACACATCTAGTGCACAAAACCTGTCGAGAGAATGAGCTCCACACTTCCTTGTGAATAGTGACTTCTCTGAAAGTGAGGTCCCAATAGGTATATGAACATATTCCTTTGTATCCCTTTCAACCACATGCAATGCTAGACTTTCAAACTCAGCAAACTCCTCCAAAAAAAAAAATTGCAAGAAGTAACCACATGGTCAATATCCCAATTAGGGTTGAAAATGTCCTTTGCAATTGCATTGTAAGATAACCCCATGCCATTCTGAATGAGAAAGTCTAGGAGCCTTTCTGAGGGAGAAACCATTGTGATTTGAGACAATCCAAGAACCCTCAATGGTGACTTAACTTTTCTTGGAGATTTCTTAGACATTCCCACACTTGTTGGTTGCTGAGCAAGGATATGAGGCAAAGGGAATTTCAAGAGCAAAGGTAGCATAAACTGAACCCCTTAACACTGAAGACAATCTTCTTATTTTCCTCTTTGGTGTGTCCATATCTGAGGAGCCTTGAATATATTTATCATCAGATGTCATAGGGTCCACAATGTGTCCACAAGGAGAAGAACCCAACCACACGAAAAATGTGTCCTCGCTTTGTATCGTACAATGTCAATACGGTGGTGTAACAACAAACTCTCATGCCTAAGGAACCCTGCACTCCTCACTTCGTATCATCCTTCAAACAAAGTGAAAGGAAAAAGCACGTAAAATAACTAAGAAGACTCAAAAATAGCTTCAAAAGCCTAGGACAATTAAGGTGCAAGATCTGGTAAAAAAGCAAATGAAAGCCTTGCCACTTGTATTTATACAAAATTGGAGGTCCTTTTGCCACATGGGCGGCCATGTGGATGGCCGTGGAAACCCCTAGCAAATTATACAATGCCACATTTCATGGGCCACACCAAGTATATAAGATGGGCCCTTGCTTATATGGCTCATTTTAGTTATCCAATAATGGTATGCCTAATGTGTCATCCACGAAATGACGTAAAGAGGAGTCCTATGGAGCTTGTGAAACTTGTGTTTTGTGCTGTATGAGACCCAGTGCAGGCTCCCTTATTATCCACGATACAGTGCAAGGAGGACCCCTTCATCAGAGCTTCACGTTTCCTACCTCTCATGTTGTATCGACATCTCCTTTGCGCGTGTGTCGCCTCCTCCACGATATGAAGCAAGAAGGATCCATTTTGGGCTTTCGCTTCACTACTATCGCATCGTATTGATATCTTTATATCCCTGTGTTGGCTCCTCCACGATACAGAACAAGGTGTATCCCTTCTGACCTTTTGATTTTTTTATCTCGAACCGTATCAATGCACATGTTAGCTCCTCCACAATATGGAGCGAGGATGATCCCTTCAAAGCTTTCAGTTTGTTGCTCTCGGCATTATATCAGCATCTCCTTTGTGTGATGCACGTGTGTGTCCGCTCATCCACGATACAGAGCGAGGATCCCTTTGTAGCTTTCCGTTTGCTACTTCTCGTGTCGTATTGATAATGACACCCCCATTCAAATAGTTTTTGATTGCTCTTCTTGTCATTTTCTATCAAGAAATTATGGCAAGGACAAAGCAGACAACAATAAAAGTTTATATAAAGAGCAAGGATAGTGAACAATAGGCAAGGCCATTAGAGGTTCCACAAGTTGTCCCTCTTGAGAGCCCTCCTACCCCTAGTTTCTCCTAGTCTCCTACTATGCAATCAAAGCAATCAAGTGAAGAGACTGTGTCTTCTCCCCGTGCCCAAGACAAGGTCCATGTGGTTAATGACCAACCCCATGATCTTGCTAGATAGTCCTCTCCTTCAACTGCCAAGGTTCCAACCTCCCCTAGAGCATCTAATAAGCCAACAAATCAATTTAGGCCCTCTTCTACTCAAGGAAATGAGCCTTCCAAGCCAAGGAGAAAAAGAAGGTGTAGGTTTTACTATATGCAGAAGTGGTTTAGTGAGATAAGGAAGGCCTAAAGAGCTACACAACATGTCATTCCAAAGACATCTTTTATCAGAGTTGTTAAGGGTATTTCTAATAGATTATCAAGAGTGTCAACTAAAACTGACATTCAAAAGAAATGGCATCTTGCAGCAATTCTTTGTCTTCAGGAAGCAGCTGAACATTCCATTATTGACTTTATGAATGATGCTTACATTGCTACTACTCATGCTCAGAGGATCAGCTTGATGAACTAATTTTAATGTATGGTCAGCAGAATCGTATACAAGTTCGACAAGGTATTAAGGCCCTTGCCCACTACTAATAAAAAAGCCTTTGAGATCCTTAATATTTTCCCAAAGTTATCTAGGAAAGCCAAAGGGCCAAAGATTAAGGATGTGACACACCTATACCCAACAAGTACTACATCCCAGCAAGAGTTTGTCCAAGAATTAAAAAACACAAGAGGTCATAGAAATTGAGGATGATGCTTGCATAAGAAAAATCGTTTTGCTTGGCCATGTTAATAATAAGAGGATGGATAAGGTGTATGGACAAATGGTTTTCAATGTTTCTTGCACTTCTGAGGAAGATGACTATCTTAGCATATCTCCTAAGGACAAGTCCATGCTAGTGAAAAATGATATTCAATTATTAGATTATGTAGTTTTTTCTTACATAAGGTAAGGCATTTTGATTCTCAAAATTTTTAGTATATAGAATGATTTTTTTGTTGATTGCAAATAACACTCCTTTATTTTTGTTATTGGCTTTAGGGCGTTGATTGCTTCTCTTAGCCAAGATATCTCTAAAAGTATACTTATCATTGATCCATTGTTATTAATGGAATTGTTTTCGAGATCTGATTCAAACATTGCAATGTTTTTCAAATCTTTTAATTCCATCACAAACTACCATATCTTTTTTCCTTACGTTGAAAGGTATGCAAATTTTCAAAAGGGTTAACATATACTTCTTTGTTGTATTTATTTCTTACTAACATTTCGCTTTGCAGAGAACATATGCACTAGAGAAATAATCCTCATGAACTCTCTAAGTGGTATCCATGGCCAAGAAAAAATGTGCATTGAATGAAATGTTGCTTTCTTTTTTATTAATTTTTTATTTTATTTGATTGTCTATTTTAGTTACATGTTTCCATTTACAATGCTAGTAAGCTCATGACTATCTTCTTGGACACAACATATGAGGATATTGCTAATCTTGAAAAACCATATAACTTTCTCTAATAAGAAGTACCATTGCAAAGTGATACGCATACTTGTGGATGGAGAGTGATTTCAAACGTATGCAAGACAATAGATTCAAAGATACTCAAGATAGATAGGATGAATGTAAGTCTCTTTCATATTGTTTATTTTTCTAGGGACCCTTTTTCAGTTTACCAACTTGTTACATTTTTTCTTGGAGTGCCAAGATTACCCTAACTCATATATGTGGTGGATGGGAGCATTGTATTGAGTTGATTTTAGATAAGAGAATCACACCAATCGATCCCGACTTCCTTCCACGAAAATCTTCAACTAAGAGTAGGGGCAAGGGTAATGGCAAGTCATCTAGAAAGTCTAGTAAGGTTAACTCCAAAAAGAAAGGAATGCCAAACACTTTCTCCTATGAAGTTTTATCCAATCTTGAAGAGAAGAGAGTACCTGTCAAAGTCAAATTCTTCCAGCAACCAAAGAAAAAACCCCCTATGAGGAAACTAGAGATCTTTGCAAAAAGTGACGAAGAAGTTACAATGTCAAAGAATGAGAAGGTGTTGAAGATTGAAGAAGATAAATAGATGCAAACATAAACTTGGAGAAATCTCCTTTATTGTTTTGAATCCTTGTATATTTT
Source organism: Lygodium microphyllum (assembly GCF_053477565.2). Taxonomy (NCBI): domain Eukaryota; kingdom Viridiplantae; phylum Streptophyta; class Polypodiopsida; order Schizaeales; family Lygodiaceae; genus Lygodium; species Lygodium microphyllum. Next base: position 139,611,083 of record NC_141152.1, on the reverse strand, counting down.
TGTTTCAATTTCGTAAGTCCTGATTTAATGAAAAGCTTTTTTGTCCCATGTAAATGTAATAATTGTTTTCATATTTATGGCTCAAAACTTACAATTGTGGAGGCAAATATCTCATACAAGAGAAAGAGCATTTTGCTCTTTTCCCAATTGTTTTACCATTGACTTTGAACTTATATCTAAGAGATATATTGTCTAGCAGCTCCAAGGTATCTCTTACATCCTTTAGACTCCAATTGGAAGTAACATTTATCTTCTTTTCTTCTTCATGTGCTATAACTTGCACCTTAAGTTTAAAAGGCATGAAATATATATCAAAATCCGAGGAAATCCAAATGTCTAGTTTAAGTTTGTATCTCCTATAATTGAAGCACAAAGCAAGAGTTTGTCGGGCGATGTTGTAAGACAAAGACAAGGATTGGGGGCATACAATACACCTCATGGTATTGCCCTTATGGTCATACTCTCTAGATTTCCAAAGCATTCCCATAATGTTGTCCAATTCCTCTTCTATAAAATTTCTACTTCGCCAAGATACCTTTGTCTTTTGTAAATGTGCTATTTTGAAGCACACCACAAAGATATGCAAGGGTATAAACCATGATATGCATATTCTTCTTGAGATCCTTTCAGCCATCATGGACTTTTGAATATCATGATATATTTTGAATTTAAAATTGTGCATCATTGCCTTATCAGGAATCTCCCAATTTAGAGATGAAAGACTTAGAAATGGAAAATCTTCAATATGTCCATATGTACCTACTCTAGAGGAAACCAATACCATGCATAATATATAAAAACCACTCCCTCACTAAAAGAACCCACGGTCTGATCGGTATAGTTAATGTATGCGAACACCTTATGATCGGCATAGTTAATTTGTTATGAGTACTTACTTAAATTAAAAAAATATTACATACGTTATCAACTCAAGATTTGCAATGTATTTACTGGAAAACACGTTCGTTTGGAGGCAAGTGCATATCCTTGGCCATGTAAACATGTTGCACTTTGACAAATCACCCTTCAAGCATACTTTTGAAAGTAATGATACGTCTCTTCCAGTAATGTTGTATATCCTCTCGGTTTCTTATTTTCACCTTGTGAGAGCCCTTTGCAAGAGGCCGACATGGTAACCCAATCATTTATGCTAAGGGTTTTTTGCTCCCAATATCCATCAACTCCGTGGCTACTATAGACAGTGCAAAAGTTTACTAGATGAGAAGGACACATCTTGGATGCCATACACAAATTGAATTTTCAGAGAAAGAAACTCACAGAAATGTGAATGAACTAAAAAGGAATACTTAGAAGACTAATGAAAATATATTGGGCGCCAAAACCACCATTCATGAAAAAGGAACAATACCATGAGGCTAATGAGAAAACAAGTCAAAAGGGAGCAAAAAACCCCACTATGCAGCTATTCAAAGCACACACAAAGTCAATCACAGTGCCATCACCAATAATGAACCCCAAACACCGAAGGGTAAAGGGATTTCAAAATCCCTCTAACAAAATAGAGCTTCATAAGGTACTAACACAACATCAATGGTGCTTAGAAGACAATATGGATGTAAACTTCTTAATATATTGAAGGTGCAACAAAGCCACATCAAATGTTGTTTGATTATCATAAATGACCTAAAAGTAATCCTTGTATGAATTAAAGACTTTGATGAGGAATAAAGTAGCAAATCAAAAGAGGAAACATCAAAATATGAAAGCGTTGAGGATTGAATAATAAGTATGCTAGCTATGATTGAGACTGATGCAGAGTTGAATAAATCCTTATAGACCCTAAACCCCCCCAATGTTGGTGTACTAGTGGATGCTAGCATAGTTAGGATTAAATTAGAGATGAAATGGTTAGAACATTTGGAGTCTTTAGATCATGAACTCCTAGGTTATAAGCCATAGATCTCATTTCTACCCTTGAAGCCCTTGTGACAATGAGAGAAGAGAATTAAGACCCTGACTCTCTAAGGAAGGCAAATAATTTAAGCTCAAAGTTGGAGTAGAGAAATAATAGTGACCCTGAGATTCCTCAATCTTCTTAGAAGAAAAGGACAAATAGAGATCTAGATGTCAACTTGCAAAGGAAATAATGGAAGAATGCTTAAAGAGATGTAGACTCCAATATAAGGCGTCAAAAGAAACCTCAAGTTCTCCCAAAGTATTACACAAATTTCAAGAAGAGAGATCGTATTATTGTAATTCAGTAGTGAAAAAAGGCAAAGTGATTCCAATTAACCAAGCAAGGGACCCGCAAAGATAAAAGAAGCAAACCTTATAGGAGCGAAGAAACACCAAAACCTATATATATCATTGAGGATCTCACTACAAAGGACGAGCATAAGCTTATTAGCTTAAAGGAGTTCCTAGATACATTCACCTGAAATTACACTAATCTAAAGGATTTTTTGCCTCGCATGTTAGCACACACTATTCCAACAAATTCCAATGCCAAGACAAAGAAACAAAAGGCCATACACAATGAATCCAAGATATGTACACTATGTTAGAAAAGAGCTAAATAAGCTCCTCATGGCTGGATTCATCTGCAAGATCAAGCATATAGACTAGGCATCACCAATTATTGTGGTACTCAAGAAGAACAAAAAGATCCAATATACATAAACTACAAGAAAGCAAACATAGTTACCAAAAGGATCACTTTCCACTATCTTACGTCAAGCACATTATTAAACATGTGCTGTGCAAGGAAGCTTATTACTTCCTAGATGGATTTTAAGGATACAATCGAGTTCAAATTCACTTGGATAGCAAGGCACAAAATGGAATTTGCCACCAAATGGGGATCTTTACATACATACTCATGTCTTTTGGCTTGACTAATGCACTCTTAGGCCCTACTAGGTACTAAAGATGCTTTGTGTTGAACCATGCTTCTATAGCGAGACCCCTGTACAAGCTCTTGATTATTTGGAACTAGGCCCCCAAGAATGCCAAGCTACATATGAAGCTCTCAAAAAGGCTCTCACCATGCACATATCTTATAATCCCTAAATTGGGCAGTCGCATTCCAAAGCATATAAATTATCCAAAGTTTCTATTGGAGTGATATTGTGTCAATCTAGTAAACACAACGTGGACTTTCCAGTGAGATTTTCTAGTAGAGACAACTCATCAATGTTAGAATAAACTAGTCAACCACAAAATGAGAGATTAGGAATGGTATATTTGGTTTGAAAGTTTCATAACTACTTGCTTCCCATCTCATTCACATTCTTTGCAAGCCATCAAGCATTACTTTACTTAGTAAACAAACCATATACTATAAAATGTATTGCTAGGTAGATTTTGTTACTACTAGAATTTGATTTTTTTTCATGATCGTGCACAAGGGGAAACGACACCATGTGTTTGATCACATGTCTCAAAGAACAAGTGACAAACAATGGACCAAAATCAATAATTATCTCCCTAATGCACACTTGTTTAGAATCTAGCAAGATATACATTAGGAAAAAAATGAACTCACAAATGGGCCCTTAAAAAGAATATATTTTAAGATGTGGGCCTTTTGAATTGTCCAATAGGAAGGTGGAGCCCCAAGAGGAATACCAAGGAAAAGGGAATTCTCTTGCAAGAAAATCTATCTTGTAACATCAATAAGCTTTTATTTCTTTCTTTTCATAACCAAAACAAATAAAATAGCAATTCTTCACGCAGCATCATAGTAGATATCTCCCACATGAATTTGATAGAATCAACCATAATCTTCAACATCTTCATAGAATCCATCAATATAACAAAGAATACAAAGGAATGCACCATTTTTGAATGGAAATCAATCACATAGTATTCACCTTCAATGTCTTCATAGTTCTGTCTCTCAATCGCTCATATACAGTTACACTGTTTATGATAGATTTGACTATCTTTTGCTCTCTCTCTCTCTCTCTCTCTCTCTCTCTCTCTCTCTCTCTCTCTCTCTCTCTCTCTCTCTCTCTCTCTCTCTCTCTCTCTCTCTATCAATAATACATCATCTCCTCACTACAATACTCTCATAATAACTCTCAATAATCCTTCTTAGGTCGTGGATGCACCTCCCAAGAGGTATGTCAGATATGAAGAGTCACCAGAGCCACTACAGTGTCTTTTCACAGCTCACTACTGTCACTGTCACTTAGTCTTCTCTTCAATCTTCAACAGCTTCTTCTTCCACTTGTTTTAGCTCTTCTGAACTTAGATTCATCCTTTCCAAAAGTTAGAAAACTTTTTCAAAGTCACACATACATTCTACAGAACACTTACAGAAGGTCTACAGAATAGTTACAGTACAGTACCAGAGCAGCTACAGTACAGTTACATTACAAAGACAGAGCAGAGACAGAGCAGAGACAGAGGCTCTACAGAGGGTTACAGAAGGTCATCAGAACCTCATAACTCATACTCAAACCATTCCAAACTATCAAAAACTAACTATCAAAAACTATTCAATAAGCTTCCAAAAGATCTCAATCTTCATTAATCATTAATTCATGCTTCATACAGAAGACAATCAGAACAAAACAGAAGCTATATAGAAGGTATACAAAACCAATCAGAACCTAAATAGAACATCATAGAGCTTCATATCTCCACTTAGAATCATCATGAACTTCCAAAATATAATCAATATCATCCAAAACACTCTCAAATACTTCCATTAATAACCATACATCACTCTTAATCCATCAAAAATCAATCATTCATACCTCAAAAACAATAAAAATCAGTCAAAAATTCAGTCTTTTTCCACTCTCAACATATCCCCATACTTAGAAAGAAAGCATCCTCGTGACCTAAGGAAAAGAAGAATATAAGTTCATTAAAGAGTTCAATTTTATCTTCCGTAGGGTTTTCAGTAGTCTTGCCAAACCACGACCCCAACTTATCACCTGTATCTAATAGAAAATACTATTAAATAAAAACTCCCGTTATTCATTAACTCATCTGGTTAATCATTTAAATAGCCATAACAAATTTGTAAAGGGTATAAGAGATTCTCTTCAGCTTTCCACCATAGGCTTTCCATCCACCATCAATAGTTTGAAAAGAGCTCTCGAACAAATTATTCTCAATCAGTACGAACTCATCACGTACAATTATTACAACACACACACAAACACTAACACAACCATCTGAATGACACCTCCAAAAAGATATATATATCATTAAGAATCATCCAAAATACATTGCAAAGGCATCAATGAAGGTGATCCCTTTTGAAGACTTGGTGGTTTCGAAAACGATCCATGGAGAAGGATTCATCTACAAATGTCTTTGGAGGATTTTGAAAGAACTGCAGGTAGCACATCCTTTCTAGCAAAACAAGGTATCTGCTAGGTAGACATAGGGCATGAAAATATAGGACATCCAACTAGTGGGAGTCAATGTTCACATTGACATTTATACAAAGCTTTGGAATGGCCCTTTGATCATTATGGGAATGCCTATGCATGTATGCTAGATACCAAGTAAAGTGAGTTGTCAATCTCACCGAAGGATCTAGAGATTGTGAATATTGGTGAGCAAAATGAAGGTAATTCTGGTATGCTTGACTGGCAGTTGTCCAATCTCCTGGAATTATTGGCCAGTTTATCTAAGGTCCTATAAGAGAATCAGTCGAGCTCAATCCTCTTCTTCTTGGAATTTGCTGATCAAACCCTTCATATTCACTAACCAACTAAGGGGGTTGAGAAATAGAAGTGGTAGGAGATGGAAGTGGAATAAGTAAAAGAGGATGAAGAGATGGCTAGGCAAAATCATAAAAGGAAGAATAAGTTAAAGAAGAAGTGGCCGAAAACTTTAGGGAATCAGTTGGAAGGGTGTTAATTGATAAATAAAAAAGGTAAAAGATATATGGATAGATGGAGAAGGTCATGGTGGAGAAGGGGAAAAAACTCTATCTTCAATAAAAGAGCAATAGGTAAATATAGGAATTTGAGAAAAAGATTGAGGTTGGAAAAGAAGAGGTAAGATTGCTATTGAATTGGTTTGATAAAGGGAAAAATAGGTATCATAATGATGAGCCATTTGTTGGTAGTACAATAGGCTAGGAACAGAGGGACCTAAGACAGATCGTCTTTGATAGGCATCAAAAAAGGTTGAATCAAATGGATAGTTTTTGGAAAGGTGAGCTAAGAGATCCACCCTCAGTTCATTAGTGCTCTATACATAGATAGAAGCTATGTTCTGACGTTGATTCAGGTCCACAGAATCAATCATTGAGTGCCAGGAATTGTCAGGGCAAGTAGTCACTTTTGAGGAGTAACATTGGAACATGTCATCTATCCATAACTCCAAATAGTTTATATACAAAACAGCTTGCAAAACCACATCTCCCACATACCAGGCCATATCTACTTCATCTAGAATCAACAGATCACCTCATAGATACATATATGACAGCAACATGATATCCGTCATCACAGAATCTTCAAATACCATACGGACCACTGTTGTCAGTAACTCAGGAGACCAAGCCCCAACCATCCTCTGGAAGCTGAAGATCCATCGTTGAAAGCTTCATGTAAAAGGCCAACTTTTGCAATTGAAAGTGGACAAAGAAAGAATGGTCCGAGAAACATACTCCTGAAAATGCTCAAATGTAGACCATAGCAAATCCATCCTGGACTGCAATCTTTCCACTTTATCTTGAAATAAAGGACACAATGTAGCCTATCTCTGGAGAACTGCCAAGTCCTGCTTAGAGAAAGAAGGAATCAGTGGAACATTGGAGCTTGGAGGAACAGACCGTGACTGTGTCAGTTGGTCTTGCAACTGCTTGATTTGGGAAGCTTGTGATTCCACTGTGTCATGAGCAGTCTGTAAGGCTAAGAGTTTTGCATCTAAAAGAGTTTGAAACTCTTGTGTTTCTTTGGACATCCTCTCCTTCTCCTCTGAGATTCTAGTGACCTCTGATTTAGCTTCTGTTAACTGAATCTTCAATGAAGATATCACTTCTCTTTGGGTCTCAATCATTTGGTTCTGCTGCTCCATCTGCTTAAACAGATCTGCTAGTGTGTCTTTAACAGAGGCTAACTCTGATATTGCCTTATGCAACTGGTCTTTGGACTGCATCAGTTCTTCATAAAAGGAAGCATACAGCTATTGAACACAGGTTGTCCACCACTGAAAGTTCAATCGAACTCTGAATGTCTTTACAGAGAAATGGAAATCATCTCCCGACACTAGACTATTCAGTAACGGGATTGATATATCCAAGGAACCCTCTCTATGTGCTCTGAATAGGTTGTTACATGTGAGGTAAGCAGGGAGGTCACTGCCAGATGTAGCAGAATTTGTGACTGAAGAAAGAACCAAATGAGCTTTATCTGCCACACGCTTCAAGCGTTTTCGCTGAATGACCAGTGTGGAGAAGGAGAATCAAGATCCTCTATATCAATAGGTTCTGACTCTTTTGAAGGTGGTGGAGGAGGTACTGGATCAGATGGAGGAGGTGGTAGCACATCCTTCTTTAGGCCTGAGTACGTCAAGAAAGCATACAGGTAGGATCTATATATGACGTTTGTGACATTTCCCCTGGTTACTTTGACAAAATGTTGTTCCATCTTTGTAAGCAGGTAAGTACTCCAATCAATAGCCACTCCTTTTAACACCATCCTGGAAGCTGTGAAGAGCTCTTTGGACAAGTAATGGGATGGTGTTTTGGCAGGCATAAACCTGTCTTGGAGGAACTGGTAGACCAACTTCCACACAGGATCAGCGATCATGGAAAAAGAGACTCATGAAGTGTTGATCACTTTCTTAACATCCAGAATTTCCTTGGTCTGCTTCTGTTAACAACTTGAAAATCTCATCGTTGGAGAATAATTGTCTAGCTATAACAAAAGACTCTCCTTTGTAGGGAAGAGACAGAGGCTTCCCTAACCCTCGGGGTGTCAATGTCATGGAAGCACCATGAACCAATCTCGACTTCTTACTGTATGAGGCAAGGAACTCATCACAGAATGAATGATCATCTGGAATCAAGGAAAATGAAGCAGCCACAAAAGTCACAAGTCCTGCTTTCGCTATAGGCTCAAAAGTTAGTAGGGAAGAGTAATCCCTACTAACCAACGGGACATACTGGATAGGAGGAGGAGCATGAGACGCCATTCAGATGGAAAACACATACACTACAACACAAACAATCACAAAGAATGCCTACAAAACAACCAAAGGGCTATCAACAATCAAAAAGAATGACACACGTACATACATAGACGTAACTAACCCATTTACCACCCCAAACAACACACATCCTAAAAAAAATTCGACATGACCTCTACACATATACAATCGAAAACTTCATGCGATGCAACAAAATAGGCACCCAAATCCCCGTATCATGCAAGAAAGAAAGAACTACACACCGTACCCATAATCGTAGCACATAGACAAATCATAATACCATTAAAATGTAAATCAAGACCAGACCATAACCTTGACCATCAGTTTCAACTAAAAGACTTTTATGCGCCCATCCCATGAAGCGTGTTTATTAAAAAGAGAGAAAAAATGCAATAAGGGGGAATGATTTTAATGAAGGGCTCATTTTAAGAAATTATTAACAATGCATGACATTTTATTAGGTTATAAACCTTAATAAGAAAACGACGGTTCCTTCTTAAAATTTTAATTACACTTTATTAGGGTGAAACGGTGCTTTATCGAAACCCGAACTACGATTCCCAAACTGGGTCTCTAAATGCAAATTCTTTAATTAAAAATTAATAGTGATGTGGAGCGTTTTTTTGCCAATGCATACTTTTTTGTGGCGGCTGGTTCATTTTTATTACAAATTAAGGTGCCTCTTAAGCGCACGTAGCGCGTACAAAGTGAATGATTAGTTTATTTTTAAATTATTAAATTGTGTGTTTAGCGCGAATGCGCGTGAAAAAGGTAGGTGAATATAGTTCATTTTAGCAATTAATTGTGGTTAAAGGAGTAATGAAAATAAGTAAAGCTCACAAAATAAATACCTGGTAGGGGTGTGTATGCAATGGACTGGAGGCGCATGGATTGGTCTCCCAAAAGCAATGAATCCAGTCAAACAAAAACAAAGACCACCCCTAAAAAAAATAAAGCATCTTAGTGTTTTTATTTTATTTTTATTTTATTTTTCTATTTTTTATTTTGTATTTTATTTATTTTTTATTCTAGGTGTGTTTGTTTTGTGTAGATTGTTTGGTTAGGTTTATTTATTTTATTATTTTTATTTTTTTCTATTGTATGCTTTTTTTAATAATAATAAAATCAAAATATATAACACATGGATATATTATGAAGTGTAAGAATGAATTTTCAGTCATCTTGCAAGTGTCCACAATGTATGTTAATTCATCCATGATTTTCAGCTGATTTTTAGAATTTAAAATGAATTTTTATGATGTGTAATATTAAAATTAGGGTTTTTTTGGCTTCAAAGAATATTTTTACCTTTTATGGAAATAGTTATTAATTGAGAAATTAGTGGAAAAAGTGAACAAGAATTTGTGGAATTTTTTCAAATTTTTTTGAATTTATTTTTATATTTTTACTGATTTTTAATAAAATTTACTCATTTTTCATGTAATTTTAGATTGCTTTTCATATTTTTAATTTTTTATAAAAAATTTTAACTTTTTCCTTTACAAATATTTCAAATAATTTCAAAAATATTGATAAATTTTTAGAAATTTTTCTACAATTTTTTCTGATATTAAATGAAACTTTTTTAAATTTTTTTATGTTTTTTCTATTTATTTTGATGTATTTTTATATATTTGCGAATTGGAAAATACAAGGTGGTACCCGGGCTGCATGTGAACAGCGATGACTGTGTGTGAACGGCGGGTCTGCAATCTCCACCGCACGGATAAGGCGGAAGCGCGTCCTCGCGCATGAACACCCGCTAGTACACCCATACTTAGCAAGAAAAAGAACGGAAGAGAAAAGCAGGAATGGGGGCTAGCTGAGTAAATTAGGTGAATTAGGTTAGCTTAGTCTGATAAAGTTAATTAAGTTAATTGAGTTGAATAAATCAATTAAGTGAGTTAAATTAAGTTTGTTGGTTAAGTTAATGCAGGTCAGGTCAATTAAGTCTGGTTAGTCTAGGTAGGTCAGTTAAGTCTGGGTAAGTCAAGGCTGGTTAGGTTAGTCAGGCCTGATTAGGTTAGTCTGAGTTACTCTAATCAATGTAGTCAGTCAAGTCGAACCAGGGTTAGTTAGTGGGTGGGTCAACTAACCCTAGTTAGGTTATTGGGGGGGATAAACTAACTCTAGTTAGGTTAGTGGGGGGGTAAATTAACCAGAGTTCAGTTAGTGGGGGGGTCAACTAACCCTAGTGAGGTTAGTGGGGGATCAACTAACCCTGGTTAGGTTAGTGGGGGGTAAACTAACCCTAGTTAGGTTATTGGGGGGGTTAATTAACCAGAGGTCAGTTATTAGTGGGGGGGGTAAACTAACCCTAGTGAGGTTGGTGGGGGGTCAACTAACCTTAGTTAGGTTAGTGGGGAGTTAATTAACCAGAGGTCAGTTACTGGGGGGGGGGGGGGGGGGGGGTAAACTAACCCTAGTGAGGTTAGTGGGGGGTCAACTAACCCTAGTTAGGTTAGGAGGGGGTAAACTAAACAGGGGTTAAGTTAGTAGGGTTAACTAACTATAGGTAAGTTAGTGGGGGATAAACTAACCCTAGTGAGGTTAGTGGGGGATCAACTAACCCTAGTTAGGTTAGTGGTCATAAACTAGGGTTAGTGAACTACTAACTAAGGTTAGTTAGGTTATTAACTAGGGTTAGTTTAAGTGATTAGCTAGGGTTAATTTATGAGGGTTAGTTAGTTACTAACCAGACAAAGTAGGGTGGTGGGGGAGGTGGAGGAGGAAGAGGAGGAGGAGGGGGAGGAGGAGGAGGAGGGGGTGGGCAAGAAGGAGGAGGAGGAGAAGGGGAAGGAGGAGGAGGAGAAGGGGAAGGAGGAGGAGCAGGAGGAGGAGGAGGAGGAGGAGGAGGTGGGCGGCCGATGGAGGAGGAAGAAGGGGAGGAGGAGGAGGGGGACCGATGGTGGCGACGTGGCGGCACGAGGAGCCAGGGCAGCAGACGACAGGCGGCCACGACAAAGGGCAGGCAGCGAGGCTGTGGCCTTGGACGATGGAGGCGACGTGGGCATCGGCGTGAGGGCGCAAAGCCGACGGGGAGGCAACATCAGGGGCGCAAAGGCGACGGGGAGGCCGCATGGAGGCGCAACAGGGCGACGTCGAAGACACAGTCAGCATGCGTCGTCGGAGGCGCAGCAGGCAAGCGTCCAAAGGACTAGGCGGGGCGGCGGGAGCGCGGCTGGAGAGCGGCGTCAAGGGCGCTGCAGGCGTCGTAAGTTCCAGCGGGAAGCCGAGGGAGAGAGAGGAGGAGGAGGAGGAGGAAGGAAAGAGGAGGAGAAAGAAGAGAAGGGGAAGGGGAAGGGGAAGAAGAAAAGAAGGAGGAGGAGAGTAGGAGGGAAGAAGAGAAGAGGAAGGGGAAGGAGCAAGGACGGGACGCAACGAGAAATAGGTACCTTTTTTTTCAATATAATTTTTTAAATTTTTTTTTTTTGGCCTTCTTAGTGGTTTTTTTTTCTTTTTTCTCTTCTCTTTGTCTCTGGTTTTTTCTTCTTTCGTTTTGTTACTTCTTTTTCTTTATATTTATTTATTTATTTTCTTTCTTTCTTTTTGGTTTGTCTTGTTCTCTTTTTATTTTTTTTTCTTTTTTTGTTGTTTTTTAAAGGAAAATAGAAAAAATAAAATAAAAAATGAAAAATGGAGGGGCAAAAAAACACACCTCTGGCTCGTGCGCATGCGCGAGCAGGGGTAAAAAAATTTGCAATGACAAAGACAAACGGGCTGGGACAGTGACGCGCAAGCCACCGACACCACGGGGCATCCCAAGGCGCGTAAAACCAAAAACAGGTCCGTTCACGCGCTAGGCGAGAAACGAGGTCACACAGGAAAAAGGAAGAAAAATTAAAAAAATCCAAACCGCTCATCAGATCAAAAATTTGTAAAAAGAAAAAATGTGCCGGGAGACGAGGAGAAAATGGTGGAAACATGCAACACTGGGTCCGGGGCAAAATCAGGGTGTTCACATGGGAAAAACGCATAAAACAAACCCGAAAACACATATGAGTATTAATATCGAAAAATCCGCACATCGGAATGAAGTGCGAAAAGAAGGAAAATTATGCAGAATAAGGTCCCAACAACCCTATCATGATAAAACACAGTTTTGATTGAGATAGGACGCGCTCACATGAAAAAAACCCCAAAAATGGGCCCGAAAATGGACTCGAAAATTAATACGAGAAGAACCATGCGCCAGAATAGAGGACAATAAAAAGAAAAAATGTCCAAAAGAAAGGGATACACAGGACTGGCACATCAAAACTTAATTGGGGGAAATTAGGAGGGGTTCACGTGAAAAAAACACGAAAAATGCATCCGAAAACACTCGAAAAAATTAATAACTAAAAGTCCGACAGTCGAAAGAGGGGGGAGGAAAAAGGAAAAAGAGGAGGAAACGCTGGCAAGACACAGCTGTCAAATTAAACTAAAATTTTGGTGAAAATAGGGCAGGTTCACATGGAAAAATGTAAAAAATAGGCACGAAAAATGTCCCAAAACCCGTAAAAATTAATAACGGATGAACCGTGCATCAAAAGGGCATGGAATAAAAAGGAAAAATATCAGGGGGAATGGGTAGGACAGGGTTGGCACATCAAATCAAGGTTTTGAAGCAATAAAGGTGCGTTAACATGGAAGACCCGTCCATTTTACGGAAATTGCTTCAAAAATTAATAACTTGAGAACCGTCTGTCGGAAAAGGGGTTGGTAAAAAGGAAAAATAGGCAGTTCAAAGGGATGAACAGGACTGTAAGGTTGGATTGGGATTCTGGTGAATGTAGGGTACATTCAAATGAAAAAATCACAAAATAAAGAATAATGGCAAACGGTCAAGGAACAACCCCCGAGGACAGGGTGAAATAGAATGAAAGAGTGGAGAAGAGACCCCATCAGGGTAAAATAAAATCATGACATAGATGCATGATAAGAACACGATATATGCATAGGGGTATGCATCATCGACACGCAGGGACGCGTCCCCACACTTAAGACCTTAGCAGGAAGGGTAAACTAAACATCAAGGACATGGTACCTCACATCAAACCAACCACGATGTCCCCACACTTAAGACATAACCATCACTGAGAAGTAGAAGGTGTAGGGTTAGAAAAACTTGGCCCATATTGCCGAGGAGAAATGTCAACTGTCGAGGTTGCGTCTGTCGTCGTCATCGGCTGTAGGAGGTAACAAGGTATCTTTACAGCACTCGCCAATGTCCTTTGTGGCAGGGACTATGCGACAACACCCAGGGAGGTAGCTAGTTGAAGAAATCACAGGAAATTCTGCGATGGCAAGGGATATTGCACTCAACTCACGATCACTCAAATGGACTGAAAGAGCAGTCACTCGCCCCATTACTAAACATCACTCGAGGAAATAATGATAAAAACCCATAGCTCACATCCGGCTTAGGAATCAACAAGGGAATGGTGTAAAGAGAGTATGCCAGGGTGCACAATTGATGGTGCATCAGTGCGTCCAACCTGTCTGGCATAGGTGCAAGGAGAAAGGCCAGGGAGCCTTGTAGTGCAGTGTACAAAACAAAATGACGTATCTTGTATTGATGGCAGAAACCCAGCCCATGGGTGCATAGGGAAACAGAAACGTACCTGACTCTAAGGGTCGTAACGTCCCTCAATCCTCACCTCTCGATAATTGATTGAAAAAACAGCAGTCCTACTCATCCCACCCTCTGTCTCGCGCTCTGTTGAAAGATACAGAGGGCAGCCCTTTCCTAAAACCCACTGATGTAATCCTCACTGTCACTTGTGCAGAGGTTGTATGCCTTGTACGCATTTGATAGTGCAACTGTGCATCCTGCCCTGTGCCGGCATAAAGTGCAAGAAGGAAGGCCAAAGAGCCTTATGGTGCAATGCACATAAACAAATCGTGCTTTGTGCATTGAGAGGCCCATCTCGTGCATGCAACACTGTTCACACATCTCACCTCTCATTTGATTTAAAGGAAAAGACTGATCACTCACCCCACCCTCTGCCTCACTCTCTGATAGATACAAAGGGCAGGCCATACTCACATCCCCATCCTGTTAGGATGAAAGCTCACATCACTCAAGGGGTTGGTGATGAAGATCATGTCGACGGTTGTTGTCGTCAAAATCATGAGGAGAAGGTGTACCCAGGGAGGCAGCCTACAAGTCTCATACTTCAATGATTTGTAAGAAATGTCATCTGCTAAGAAGGGCAGACGAACTGATATTGCAAAGACAGAGCACCAAGGGAGGTGGCTTCAAATTACTTGCTGAAGAGGTTCTGCTGGTGAGTCAGCTATCCTGAACTGCGGGGTGTTTCCACCTTTTCTTGGAACGAGGCCTGTTATGACAGGGAATTTCTTCATTTTCTAATAGTTTTTTTTTCTTTTCTTTTCTTTTTATTTTTCTTATTTTTATTTGTTTGTTTGTTTTTTCTTTTCTTTTCTTTTTTTTATTTCGATGAAAAAGAGAATGGTAGAAATACCATATGTCAAGACCAACCTCGCCTCCGTTGTTGGATCAGATGAGAAGATAACAATGTCGGTTGAGATGTTTCTGCGAGGGGATAACAGAACAAGACCGCCTCATGAGGAGAATCATAATGGCTATCAGAAGCACGACAAGAAGGACAGTACGACGCCCAAAAGGGAAGGGGTACGTCGACTGTGATTATCAAGATCCCCAGGGAGGGAAGTACTTCAGGCGATAGCCATTGATGAGGAAAGGATCATCAGAGGCATCAACAATCTGCACCTGAACAGAGCCGTTAGGATTGACGGGGCCAGTACCTTGTACGGGTCCATCCACCGTTGTTGAAGCTTGCCAAGAAACTTGCCAAATCTCGAATCATAGGCTAGAACAAGATCACCTTCTTTGAACTCCTTATGCTTGATGAAACTGTCATGATAGACCTTGCGTCGTGCTTGAGTGGTTTCCATGCACTGTAGGGCCATCCGTCATATCTCATCTAAGCATTCCAAGTGCAGGAGACGACGTTGCAGTGACTCATCATCTCCCAAGCATTCTTTAACTGCCACTCGCAAAGAGGGCAATTCTAGCTCAACAGGGAATACAGCTTTTGTACCATACACTAACTGGAAAGGGGTCTGTCCTGTAGCTACCTTATGAGAGGTTCTGTACGCCCAGAGGGCCTCTGTAAGTCGATCATCCCAATCGCGATGATGTGCGGCAATCCTTCTTGTCAGAATTGAGCAGAGGATGCGATTGTTGACTTCAACTTGGCCGTTGGCTCTAGGGTAATAGGGAGTGGACTTGCGATGGCGAATCTTATACAGCTCTGTCAGCTCCTCCATGATTTTGTTAAGGAAATGAGTACCTCTATCACTTACTAGCTCAAGGGGACTGCCAAAACGGGTGATAATATTCTCGTACATGAATAGGGCTACGCTATTACCATCGTCCCACTTCAGGGCTTTAGCTTCACATCACTTTGTGACATAATCCGTACATACTAAGATGTATCTGTTCTACTTCCATCTGGTAGGTGGATCAATGGGACCCATGAAATCAATCCCCCACTTCTCGAACGGCTTTACGGGAAGAATGAGTTGCAGTGGCATGGCACTTGTTTTGGTGGGTTTTCCCATTCGCTGACAAGCATCACATCTCTTACAGTAATCATATGCATCCTTGTGGAGGGTCGGCCACCAGTATCCTGCTAATAGAGCCTTCCTGGCTGTCGCTTCTCCTGTGAAGTGTCCACCATATGGTTTGTCATGACATGCTTTCATTTCATCCCTTGCAACACATCTTCGCAGCACTTCATCTTTGCATTTCTTGTACAATGCACTGCCTAGCAAGGTGTAGGGGACTGATTCTAACAGAAGCTTCTTCTTCTCACAGCTTGAGATGCCAAGAGGATACTGTTGAGTTGCTAGGAGATTGTCTATGTCTGCATACTAGGGAGTAACTGTTTCAACTAGAAACAAAGAAGCATCAGGAAGGTTTGGATCATCCTGTTCCTCTTCTTCTGATTGAGGGATATGTGATAGATGATTAGCTAGGACATGGGAACGACCAGGCTTAGTGACCACTTCAAAATCAAACTCCTGGAATAGGAGCAATCATCTCATCAGTCGTCCTTTAACATCTACTTTGTTCATCAGGAAGGACAAGGCTTCATGATCCACATAGAACTTGAAATGTGTTGACAGTAGATAGTGTCGAAACTCCTCCAGTGCAAACACCATTGCCAAGCACTCAAGCTCTGTCACTGTGTAGTTCCATTCCCTATCAGTGACCTTTCGGCTTGCATAATATATCAGTTGATCTAATTTAGAGGGGTCTTTTTGACATAGAACAGCACCTAGCCCTTCAACCGATGCATCTGTATGCATATGGAACTCCTTCGTCCAGTAAGGAGGCTGCAAAATAGGTGCTTTGATAAGGCACTATTTTAGGGTATTAAAGGCCTCTTCACAGTCATCAATCCAAAGGAAATCAGCTTCTTTCCTTAAGAGCTTGTGCAGAGGGGCTTCCTTGGTTACAAAATGTGCAATAAATCTTCTGTAGTAGCCCACATGGCCAAGAAATCCTCTCAATTGCTTGAGGTTTGTCGGTGTTGTTAAGGCGGCAATCTTTTCAATCTTCGCTGGGTCTGTTGCAATCCCTTGTGCCGAGACAATATGGCCCAAAAGAACTCCCGAGGAGACGCCAAAGATACATTTTTCATGGTTGAGAGAAATCCCATACTCTCGACATCTGTCAAAACATTGCTCTAGGTGTCCCCAATGCTCTCGAATCAAACTATAGACACAAAAGTCATCAAGATACACCTCAATGAAATCATGTAGATGATTTTGGAAGGCAACCATCATTACTCGTTGGAAGGTGGCAGGAGCATTACAGAGCCCAAATGGCATCACTCTATAAGCATAGATCCCCCATTTTGTGGTGAAGGTTGTTTTAGATTGGTCCTCTTCTATGATTTGGACTTGGTTATATCCACTGAATCCATCCAAAAGGGAATACATCTCATGGCTTGCCACTATGTCCAACAGTTGATCTGTAAAAGGGATAGGAAAATGATCCTTCTTCGTCTTCGAATTGAGCTTTCGAAAGTCCACACATATTCAAAGTTTCTTGTTCTTCTTAGGTACTACCACAATGGGTGAAACCCATTCACTGTTAGCCACGGGATAAATGAACTCTGCTTCAAGAAGTTTCAATAATTCGACCTTCACCAAAGCAGAATAATTAGGATTCATAAGCCTTTGTCTTTGCCTTACAGGTTTGGCATCAGGCTCTAGGTCAATGTGATGTTGACATACTGTGGGATCAATCCCCTTTAGGTCTTTATATGACCAAGCAAACACGTCTAAGTTCTCTTTTAGTAAATCTCGCAGGACCACTAGTTCTTCTTCTAGAAGATTGAGACCCACTTTCAGGTGACGTTCAATACCGTCAGTATCCAAGAACGTTACTTGTCTTTCACCTTTCACCTCATGGATAAATGTCCCACGAATTGCTTCTGGATAGAGGTCTGACTCTTTCAAGAGAGTAGTATCCTCGTCTGATGTTCCGCTAGAACCAGTGTCCTCCTTCTGTACAGATGACTCATTCGTCTGTTGAGGTTGCTAGAAGGGTATCAGAGCTTTGTTTGCTTCTGTGTGAATGGTGATTTCTTCTAGACTTAGGGATTCATCTTCAGAGGATGCATCGAGGAATGTCACATAGTACGGACCTGCTAGGGGTCGTGGCTCTGAGGGCTTTGTCTTTTGTTGACAGGGAGCATCATCATCTTTTCTCCAGAATGAATGGTCAGAGCAACAGGAGCCACTGGTGAGCTTAATTTTTATACCTTTAATCCATTGCTTATACAGATTCTGCATACTTTGTGGTCCATTGATCAACCCAACCGGAACCATAGTCATTCCATCCAACACCCTGAGATCTTCGGTCTCTGAGGTCTTTGTAGGGACATCAACAAAATCATCCTCTATCAGAGGAAATTTTTCATCTGCACTTTCATAACCTGCTTCATTTTCTTCCTCATCATTTTCATCCTCTTCCTCTGGAGGCTCTGCCTCTGCTTCTGTAGAGGCTCTATAAGAGAAGAACAGATCTTCTGCCTCTGCATCTGCTTTTGCTTCTGTCAGAGCTTCTAACTCTGCTTCTGGCTCTGGCTCTCGCTCTTGCTCTGGCTCTGTTACTATCTCTGTATCCGCTCTGTCTCTGTTCTGTATTCGTTCTGTACTGTCTCTGCTCTATCTCTGCGACTGTCATGTAACAAGGAGAACAGTACATCCATGCTTCTATTTCACTATCAGAGATGATTTCAGAAGTTAATTCTAGTTAAGGCAAGAGGTATTCACCCATGGACAAGGATTTTACTTCCCTTCGCAGTTGGCTTACAATGCCCACTGTTAGGGACTGTGCCTCTGTTTTCTTAGGAAAGATCTGCTTAATAGCCTCTTCATCTCCTAATGTACCATCTGTTACCTCATTGGAGGAGTCAGTTATGACTTCGATGGAGGTGGATCCATTGCCTTTTTGCGATCCATACAGCTTTTAACACCACTTTGTTGGGTCCTCTGCCTAGGGTTAGTATTCCTTTAAACCAGTCCATCCTAGCTCTTGCTTCAAAAAGCCAAGGTCTTCCCAACAGCAAAGGGTATGAGGTCCCATAAGAATTTGGTTTGACCACCAGATATGTCAGCCAATAATCTCTTCCTGCAATGATTGTTTTTACGTATGGGAGGATACCCAAGGGTTTGACTCTGCTTTGGTCTGCCAATCTGATAAGCCACTATGTAGGTTGAATTCCTTGCAACCCTAAGTCCTTCATTATCACATCCGTCTCATTATGTTTACTGATGAGCCTCCATCAATCAATGCATCTGAAATAAATTATCCTTTAATTCATACACTAATCTCTAGGTTTCCAGGATCTAGGAAGGCGTTAGCCACATCTATTTTCTTTACAGATTTTTTGCTCTTGGTCGCTATTGAAGGAGCGATCCTTAATCCACATCTTCTTGTCAAGATGCTTTTGAATTTCTTTCGGCAGGCTGTGGGAGACAACATCAGCAACTGTCGGAATGTTAGGTTTGGTCTAAAAGTATTTAGGTCTTTGACCAAGTCATAATCTTTGATAGGATCCACAGGCTTCTCCAGCCGGTTGGGGAATGGGGCTACACCTATTTTCATCTTTCCTTTTTCTTCTAACAATTACAACATCAGCACTTCTTCTATTTCTGGAAGTGCTTCTATATCATCTATCTCCTGGACCTCTGGTCCTGTCTCTGGGACTATCTCTGTAACTCTCTGTGGCACTACAGTGCTCTGGACTGCACTATTATGTCATTATTGCTCTGTCCCTCTGTTGACAAGTTGAACTTCACAGTCTTGGTAGGAGAGTTATTTTCATTCTGAACAACTGGTTCCCTTTTATTTTCATCTTTCCTTTTTCTTCTAACAATTACAGCATCAGCACTTCTTCTGTTTCTGGAATTGCTTCTGTATCATCTATCTCCTGGGCCTCTGGTCCTGTCTCTGGGACTATCTCTATAACTCTCTGTGGCACTACAGTGCTCTGGACTGCACTATTATGTCCTGTACTGCTCTGTCCCTCTGTTGAAAAGTTGAACTTCACAGTCTTTTCAGGAGAGTTATTTTCATTCTGAACAACTGGTTCCTTTTTCTTGGTGCGTGTAACAGTGGCAACTTCCAATTCTACCAAATTGGAGGCAGGCTCTTGTACCTTTTGTTGGCTATCAGTACCATTGGCCTTTACAGGGACTGGACTTGAAAAGTCCTTTGTAGTATGGCCTTCTCCTTTGCATCGACTGCATAAGGGCTTGTAATCCACAGATCGTCTAGGGTTTGGACAATTTGGGGAGATATATCCCTTTTCTCCACACCTATAACATTCCACTTCTGATCTCTAACCACCGCCAGACTGTCATCCTCTGTAACTTTGAGAGGGAAACCTCCTCAGACCAAAATTAGGACCAAACTCCCTAAGCTTTGGTTCAATATCCTGTGTTATTATTTTAGATTCCAGCAAGTTGAATCTTGCATTTTCATCCTTTTGTCTTCGTTCATGCATCTCTTTCAGAGAGCAAATATCCTCTATATGGTTCTTTCGCAAACAGTAGGAATAGAAGGCTCCAAGAATGGTTGGTTTTTGGGTACATTCAGTGGCTAAATGTCCCGCTTGATGACACTTTCCACATCATGTATTAGAGTGCATCACATCTCTTTCAGCTCTCGCAAGAGTGGATATATTGGCGGTATTCACCTTCAACATCTATAGCTGCTCTGTAATCACATCCAGAAGCTCTTTCTTAATACGTGCAACTGAGTTGGATAAGTAGTCCTTTAAATTTTCACCTCCTGAAGTGCTTGTAGTAGGATTTTGAGAAGCGTCTGTAATTACTGCATACACTAGTTGGGTCGATCTAGAAGGTCCTTTGTTTTGGTTCTGATTCAGAGCTCCTGCTAAGACTTGGGGTTGTTGATTCCAGTTGGTAGGGTTCCACTGTTGTTGAGTCGCCATTGGAGGAACTGTTTGAGGCCACTGTTGCTGTGGTACATCATTTGAGGCACTGTCATCTGTGGTGACCACAGTGGATTAGGTGCATTATACTACGGCACTGTTTGCATCTGGGGATAGGGGTAGGGAACTGTCCCTGGGACTGCATTTGGTGGGTATACCATTCCAGGCATCGGAGGAGGTAAGACTCCTCTTCCTGGAGTCATTGACAGCCTTGCTTTAACTTCCTCATACAATCTTGCACCTTCCACTGCAGCTTGTAGATTGACTGGTCTTCTCAATTCCACGAACTTGCGAACTTCTGGTTGTAGGCTCCTTAGAAACACTTCTTTCTGGATTCCTTCGTCCAAATGATAGTTAGTCCATCTCTTTAGGATGTATTCCATTCGCGAGACATAAGCTTCTACTCTTTCTCCAAAGGACTGACTTAGCTTCATGAACTCCTCTCGTATCTGCTCTTCAAAACCTTCACGCCTGAATTTAGTGAGGAAGGCCAACTTCAGGTCATCCCATGTACCAAAAGTTCCTGCTGCTTGTCTCTCATACCACTGAAACGTTGTGCCCTTGAAAGTGGCGGGAAATATTGCTAACCAATGCTCAGGGGTTCTGACATCACGCATGCTACCATGAACTCTGCTACATGAAGATCAGGGTCTTCATTATACTCTCCCTTAAAAACTGGCAATGGGACTACATTTGCTGGCCTGTCATCAATATTTTCAGGACAAATCTGACTAGGAAGGGAACCTTGAGTCGCCATGGGGACTTCTGTAAAGAGTGCTTTTAGGGCGTCAAAGGAGGCTTCTGCTGCTAGCTTGTTCTCAGCTTTGATTTTTGCATTCTCTCTTCTCACGTACCTCTAGATTCGTTCCAATGCTTGCCTCTTGATTGTGTCATTCATCAGGGGCTTGGCTCCAACCACTTTGTCTGTACTCAACAAGATAGTATCAGAGAGGGCTTCAGTCTCTGGGGGATTCTCTGCCAACATCTCTTCTACTTCCTTCTTCTCAATATCTCTGAATTCGGCTTTCAAACCACTACAAAGGGGAAGATATTCCGTTTTGAAAGTATCAAAACTCATTCTTCTTAGGATCGTTGTTGTGCCATTATAAGTGTTTCTACTCTTCAATTTGTTCCCAAATAGCTTGCCACCAAGATTCAAGTTTCTGCTACTTTAACAAGAAGAGGAAACAGTCCACCACATAGAGCATGCATCATGATGGTGATATGTTTCCGCCATTGTGGGATAAACTTCTTGTGGAAAGTGGCTTTGATAATGAGAAATTCTAACTCTTCAGTGGAAGAAGGAACTTTACAAACATCCATTGAATTCTCCTCTTCTTGGCAATGCCATTTCCTTCATTTTCAGCCTCTTCTGGTGCTTGTTGATGGCAAGTTTTCCCGACTGTGCACCAAAAACATGGAGCCCCAAGAGGAACACCAAGGAAAAGGGAATTCTCTTGCAAGAAAATCTATCTTGTAGCATCAACAAGCTTTTATTTCATTCTTTTGATAACCAAAACAAAGAAAACAGCAATTCTTCACGTAACATCATAGTAAATATCTTCCACGGATTTGACAGAATCAACCATAATCTTCAACATCTTCATAGAATCCATCAATATAACAAATAAAACAAAGGAATACACCATTTTTGAATGGAAATCAATCACATAGTATTCATCTTCAATGTCTTCATAGTTCTCTCTCTCAATCTCTCATATATACTCTCTCTCTCTCTCTCTCTCTCTCTCTCTCTCTCTCTCTCTCAATAGTACATCATCTCCTCACTAAAATACTCTCATAATAACTCTCAATAATCCTTCTTAGATCGTGGATGCACCTCCCAAGAGGTATGTCTGATATGAAGAGTCACCAGAGCCACTACAGTGTCTTTTTACAGCTCACTAGTGTCACTGTCACTTAATCTTCTCTTCCATCTTCAGCAACTTCTTCTTCCACTTATTTTAGCTCTTTTGAACTTAGATTCATCCTTTCCAAAAGTTATAAAGATTTCCCAAAGTCACATACATTCTATAGAACACTTACAGAAGGTCTACAGAACAGTTATAGTACAATACAAGAGCAGCTACAGTATAGTTACAGTACAGAGACAGAGCAGCTACAGTACAGTTACACTACAGTGTCTTTTTACAGCTCACTAGTGTCACTGTCACTTAATCTTCTCTTCAGTCCTCAGCAACTTCTTCTTTCACTTATTTTAGCTCTTTTGAACTTAGATTCATCCTTTCCAAAAGTTAGAAAGCTTTCCTAAAGTCACATACATTCTATAGAACACTTACAGAAGGTCTATAGAACAGTTACCGTACAATACCAGAGCAGCTACAGTACAATTACAGTACAGAGACAGAGCAGAGACAGAGGCTCTACAGAGGGTTACAGAAGATCATCAAAACCTCATAACTCATACTCAAACCATTACAAACTATCAAAAACTATTCAATAAGCTTCCAAAAGATCTCAATATTCATCAATCATCAATCCATGCTTCATACAAAAGACAATCAAAACAAACAGAAGCTATATAGAAGATATACAGAACCAATCAGAACCTCAATAGAACATCATAGAGCTTCATATCTCCACTGAGAATCATCATAAACCTTCAAAACATAATCAATATCATACAAAACACTCTCAAATACTTCCATTAATAACCATACATCACTCTAAATCCAATCATTCAGACCTCAAAAACAACAAAAATCTGTCAAAAATTCAGTCTTTTTCCACTCTCAACAGAAGGCTAGATGTTGACATCCATGGAGGGCGAATCTTTTCTCTCCAAATATTGGGTTTTCTATTAAAAAAAAGGGATAATGGTGGATTTAAAAAAGGGAGAATGAATAGTACACAAAATTTGAGTTTCTCTCACCTCGTATTTCTCCCCTTTTTTTGGAGAATTTACAATTTCGATTTTTTTCCCTCTCACGAAATCAGTTTGACCCAAAAGTTGAGCAACATCTCACTTTCCCTCTCTTCTCTATACTCGTGAATTTTCGTCTCCATTGAAGCTCCCTACTGAGAGTAATTAGGATTTTGAGCGTTCTGCTTACCTCTGCACTTTCTTCTCCACACAGCTCCAAATCTTGGACAAAACACAGGTGCCCATCTCTCTTTGCATTTTCTCTTGTTTGCTATTTATTCAATAGGTTTTGATGTCGTTTCTTACTGTTGTTGTTGTTTTATTGCAAAGGTTGTTTGGGGCAGGAGATAGAGATGCTCATCTCTCTATCCTTTCTTTTCCCCCTCTCTCTATGTGTTGTTTCTCTTTTATGTTGTGTTTTTAATAGAATTTGATATTGGTTCTAATTATTATTTTCTTGCAGAGTTTATTTGGAGCAAGAGGCAAAGGTATTAAACTCTCTCTCTGTTTGGTTTTTTTTTTTGCTGATATCTTTTCAATACAACACAATGTTAGTTCTAACCCTTGTTGTTTTGTTGCAGAGATCATTTTGGGTGACATTACATAAGTGCTTATCTCTCTCTCTCTCTCTCTCTCTCTCTCTCTCTCTCTCTCTCTCTCTCTCTCTCTCTCTCTCTCTCTCTCTCTCTCTCTCTCTCTCTCTCTCTCTCTCTCTCTCTCTCTCTCTCTCTCTCTCTCTCTCTCTCTATGTTTTCTCTTTTCTACTATTTTTTCAGTATACCTTCATGTAAATACTAACTCTTGTAAAATTGTCTTTTGCAGAGATCAATTTGGGCAAGATTGGATAGGTGCTCGTTTCTTTCTCTCTCCCGCATACTCACACAAACTCTCTCTTCCTTCCTCTCTGCATTATCCCTTTTCTACTATCTTTACAATATGATTTGATGCTAGTTCTAACTTAAGGATCAATTGTTGTTGCAGCACTTAACACAAGGTAAAGCAAAGATTCTGTAGCTCAATTTACAGGTAAATCTACCATATTTCGTGGTACCAAAATTTATTCATTTAATTAGTGATTTTTATATTTGATGGAATTGATGTTTTCTTATGTCCATTATTTGCAATGGGTTTTGATTAGCAATGATTCAATCTTATCTTCAACAAATCTGCTTATAGGTAAATTGGCCCTATTTTGTATTGCTTCTATTCATGCAGTTATCTAGATATTTTTTGCTAAAAGAGATTCATGCAAGTATTTTTGTTAAAAGAGATTCATGCAGGTGTTTTTTTGTACATGCACGTATTGTACAAGGTTAGGTGAAGCATATAATTCTCTATCAACTATTTTGATGTGGTGAGTGATTACTTTGTGTTGGATGATATGGATCTGCTGGAAGTCGATGGTTCAAAAATCATTTGCTTTATTGGTCATGTGTGTCCATTTGGATCTCCATGCCAATTGGCAATGATCCATGAAACTCTTGTATCATATCGTCCATATAACACACAATGTATTAAGTCTTAGAATATCTCAGGTGTCAATCCAATGTGCCTATTAAGATTTCATGCCATGTGGCTACTATCCTTGTAACAACTACTCTATGATACCCACATTTCATACAATGTATTGAGTCAAATCAGACTCCTCTTTATTATAATAAAATTTATTTTGGTGAAATTCTCTAAGTATTCTTGTGCTATTCTTTTCATTATATTTTACGTAAATGGTATGATTAAAGTGATGTCTTGAAATTAAATCTATACTTCATATTGATGTATATATCCACATGCATTTCGATATCGATGTTTATGTCTGTTTACAAAAGTGTAAACATCTCTTAATGCCATGTTGATTTGTATGGCATATTGGTGATTACTGAACAAACTTAGAATGCTTATTATTAGGGGTTAATACATACTTCTTTACATCTAATGCGTAGGTTATAATGCCTTAGAGAAGAACAAGCATTCTCTCGATAGAAGTACATAACAGAAAAGATGAAGAAGGGAATTGGATCACTGATACGTATCACTGCTCATCTTGGATACATATGCATCCAAGTATGAAGGGAGCTTTCAGGGTGAAAGCATCTACAATTGCAGATGTATCAAAGCACTGGAAGGGTAAAATTTTAGCTCTCAGACAAAGGAATGTTGATTCTCACCTTGTAACAGAGGCGTTTGTACAACATGTATTCATGCAAAAACAAATACACATTGCGTCCACTGTGCCCTTTCAATGAAACATCGCAAACAGTAAGTATTTGCAACTCATTGAGAATGAGAACTTTCATGATGCCTATGTAACAACTTGTCTTGTCACTTACAGAAGTATACCCTTCGAATTGCTGTGAGTGGCAAAATGTTAAGAGTTTCACTGGTTTTTTTAAGTGTTACCACCTCGAAATTGGTAGATTGCTCTTTGAGGGGTGTATAGCTAAGCAACTCGTAGAGGACCTTGTTTTTTTCTATGACTCCAAGTATATATTATCCAAGGGGAGTCCAGAATATGGAACCCTTGAGTCTATGCACATCGAATCTCAATAGCATTGAATGGCCATTGTGTAGTAGCGACATTTTGCACATGTGTAGCACAAAAATTTCAGCAGACATATTGAATTCTATGAAGCCAAGCACCGGCTCAAAGAATGTACATCTAAGCTGGTTCATACATATTGCAATTTTTGCACACATGTTCAAGGAATGTAAGGGTTTGAGACGTACCAAAAGCAGGTACGTCATAAAAAATACATCAGAGGATTATGTAACAATGATTCTAGGCAAAACTTGGACATCAAAAATAACTCACAGTCTTGACACAGTGGAGTGTCGAGTCATAACAAGGGACATGGCTTTCAGGTAAAAAATTTCTCTCTTAGTTGACTATTATCTTACTTTGGGATGAATCGGCTCTTTCCTTTCCAATTACAAGTACTTTGTCGCACAACAAACTTTATGCCTAGTGTTCAAGTATCGTAGATGAAGGATGCTGAAAGGTAAATGGTTGTGCCTTGATCACGACATGTGTGAAAGTGCAGCTGTGGATATACTGTCATTTGTGAGGGCCGCAAGCCCCAAGTGTTGTAAATGGAGGATGATTGGCCCTTGAGTATAATGCACCAGGAAATTACAATGTTAATGCAAAATCCACCTGCTAGCTTCTATTTTAAACTAGATGGTAGAAAAATTCGACGCCGAGCTCAGGATACTCTTACCAACGGAAAGTGTGTGGCTCCACATATTTTAGAAATTGTAAAGTCTCCCTAAAAATCCCAACACCAAAAGTTGTAATATCCAACACTTGTAAATTTTTGGATTTTTTTTGCCAATAGAATATTGTCGCTTATAAACTTGCAATATTTAAAAA
Source organism: Lygodium microphyllum (assembly GCF_053477565.2). Taxonomy (NCBI): domain Eukaryota; kingdom Viridiplantae; phylum Streptophyta; class Polypodiopsida; order Schizaeales; family Lygodiaceae; genus Lygodium; species Lygodium microphyllum. The sequence goes on along the minus strand of NC_141152.1, from coordinate 139,584,181 downwards.
TTATGATATTTATGCAAAATCATACACTTATTATACACTTTTCACATCAACACATTTACATATGCATGTAGACTTTACAAAGAGTAAAGCCATAACTAAATATCGTATGCGAACAACCCTTAATGGTTTAAAACTTAAGGTTTTTAAGGTAGAACTAGCTTAGTTCTTGTTTCATTGTTTCATTTCACACTTTCTCTCTTCATCTCTTTATATCCACCACATCCCTCCTACCTGCTATAATGGATGCTCGTGCACACTTTGATGAGTGGATCCACGAGACTATCTTTGCCAACCAGGCTGATGAGATATTCCAAGTTTTCTCTAAGAACTTCAACCTTGAAAGCATGCTCTCATCGCTAGATCTCCCCCTTCAAGTTTTGGAAGACTTTGTGAGCACCATTGCTACATGCACATACTCCATCAAGAGATCTGACATGACTTGGGTGCCTTTGGAACAGCTCATGGTATTTTAGGCAGGGAAGAATCACCAAAAAGTGGTGAATAGGTGTCTGGCCCATGTGGATCCTTCGCATAGAGTATGCACTGTTCCCATGGGAAGTGCACTAGGTACATCACCTTTGGATCTCCTGGAGTGTGATTACGCATTGGCAATTTACCTCCTTGCATTGGATACACCCTTAGAGGAGGAGAGCGATGAAGACACAACTCCACAGGTTGTTTCTATCACATATACGGGAGAAGAACCGATTGAAGAGCTCATAAATGTTGAAGAGAAACATCGAGTGGTGACAGAGCAAGGGTTGGCTCTCATGGTGCCATCTTCTTCAAAACAGCCACAAGTCGACAAACCCAACCTTGCCTCCTTGACACCCATTGAAGTAGATGGTGTACAATACTTACTTCTATCAGATGTACTGCAATACTTGGAAATGAAGGAAGAAGAGTTATTTTCTATCCTAGTCAGGGATTCAATGGAAGACCTAATCGATTATAATTACATGGATGTGCATCCAACAATGGCAGAGATTAGAAGATATGATGGCACAAGCTTAGATATTATGAGTGCGATCATAGCAGCACATGAGCATATTACCTTAGTTGAAGAAGATTACCTTGTGCCTGATGCTGAATTTGAAGCACTACAGCATGATTTGTTTGGACCAAAGCGCCAGCTTCCTACCAAGGAGTTTGTAGATCCCTTTGCCCAAAGAGGTGCCTCCTTGACACACGAGGAAATGAAGATACAAGATTATCTGGAGAAGGTGAGATTTTTGACTATCATATATTTTTATGCAATGAAACTTGATGGTAGGGTGCGTCGGGTCCCCAGGAGTCCACCGATGAAATCTTGGCCAAACATTATGCATGTAGCTGCCATGTTCAAAGTCTAGTGTCTGGGGCCACTTTCTGGGCCAAAAAGTGATCCCAGACGCCAGACTTCGGTCTAGAAAGTGGCCCCAGACACCAGACTTCGAACAGGGCCCAGAAAGTGGCCCCAAACACCAGACTTCGGACAAGGTAGCTGCATGCATCTTTTTTTGCCAAGATTTCACCGTTGGACTCCCAAGGACCCAACGCACCCTACCATCAAGTTTCATCACTTTTTGATAACTCTAGGTTAGTCGCTAAATATATTGTTTGATTTGACTTTGTCATTCAAGACATACTATATATAGATGAGTTTGTATCAAGGCAAGGAGGAGCTCAACATGCGGATCGACGCAAGGATTCAGCTCTTAAGGAGTATATCAGTAACCTTGTTGCAGATTTGGTGGTCTTCTACAAGAAGTGCTCACCAAGAGGGCAAGAAATAATCATGAAAATTTGAGCTTTGACCAAGTTTGGACCCTTTCGAGCGATACATATGACATCTAGCTTGGAGAAGGTGGTGATAATCAAGCGGTCAAAGCTTCTTTACTTCTTTGATCAAACGTGGTGGAGCAATGTGTGTACTTGCGACATTAGGCGTGTCGGATCCGCTTCTCCTAGAGAAAGAGCTAAAGGGGAAGCGCATCATTTTTGAAGCAAAGAAGGAACTTATATTTCCATCGGAAACTGGCCCCTCCTCTCCACCGATGAAAAAGCCAAGGAACAAATGAGAGTTCTTATTGACTATTGGCTTTTTGTATCTACCATCACTAACAACCATCACATGTATTTTTCTTTATGAATATTTATTAAATAAATATGCAGTTCATATAAGTGTGATAATAATGTGTGATACGTGAATGACGCATTCGCATATGTTAACATAATTCAGCGCGTAGTACTACACTTGCGATTGTGTAAGTATGACGATAATGTGTGGTACGTGAATGATGCATCCGCATATATTAATATAATTCAACGCGTAGTATTGTACTTGCGATTGTGCATAAGCAATAACATAACTTGTATCCATACGTATTACTACTTTTGATGCGTTCATACGTTAAACAAAAATTAAGAGTCATGTGTTTCAAGAAACAAAACAAAACAAGTTTACTCAATTATTTGAATTCAGTACACATCGCACAAAATATTATGTATATATAAATAAATATTCCAATGTGGCAAAGTATACAAAATTTTTTGGGAGATGTTATGACGTTGTAACAGTCATTACAAACTTGCATCAATAATCTAGTAAACTATGGCGGGGTCCCCTTGCTGTGTCGAAGCCGAACGATAAAGTTCATATCTTTATCTGTGATTGTAATACACTTTGCATAGATGGCTACAAGTTGTGTATCATCGAACAAGTCGATGAGAAACCCCTCTACAGCGGTTTGTAGGGCCTCTATGGCTACAGCAGTCTACCTTCCTACTGGTGGTCCATCCCGTACTCATGCCCAAAATCTTCCCATCCCTTTCAGCTCCAAGTCTTGCATAACTTCTCGAACAGCTTTATGAAAAGAACTTTTTGGGATGGGAAGCTCGTATCCACGTTGGATTCTCCTTATCTCTCGAAGGGCGATAATACCCGGTTTCCATCTCCTCTTCTTCTGTGGTGGTCCTTGTGCTCTACAAGGAGCACCTGTTGCTGCACTAGAGGAGGCTCCACCTTGTGCTCCAGGTGGCGGGCCTTGGCGTGATGTCTTCCCGGGGCCAAAACGGCAACCTGCTTGCTTGATCCATGCCATGCAAGCTCAAGGAGGGCAAGACAAAGAAGAAACAGAGGTTGGGGATGTGAAAATGGAGGAAGCAAAGAAATCAAGATGTAAAAATGAGAAGAAGAACGAACCTTTAACCCATTTAAACCCCAAAATCGGGTTAATGCAGCTTCATACGCACTATCCATCGTATGATCGTAAATCCATAATCTTGTATCGGAATGCGACGAAACTTCACACGCACACTCGTTAGGTAGCTAAGAGCCCTTTTTTTTTTAAGTGCCTGCATACCCCTGGTCCGAAGTCTGGCGTCTGGAACCACATTCCTGGCAAGAATGTGACTCTAGACGCCAGACTTTGAACCAAGGCTCTGCAGTCACTTTTTTCCAAGAATATGGCTTTAGACGCCAGACTTCGGACCAAGGATCTATATGCACTTTTTTTCAAAAGAAAAATAATTTGGGCTCTTGGCCACCTAACGAGTGCGAGTGTGAAGTTTCGTCGCATTCCGATACATTTTAGTATTTAAAAATTATCCCACACCAAAATTATGGATGGATTAATAATTGAGAAATCAACATCGCGACTACTGGCCCTTAGAAACTTTGCACCACATAAACTATATAGAGGCACTAGGAGTAAAGTCTACAACAAGAAATGGCAAATTTTTGCATGTTATTCCTATTGAAATTGACAGTGCTAACAAAAACTATAAAGTAATAATTGAAAATACAACGAAGATGCACAGTCAAAGTTAAGAGCGAAGGACAAGTAAAATTTTAATTCATATTTTAAGGGCACATACAATAGTTTTGCACTAGGACATAGTCATATGTCCAATGCACGAGGATAATACTATGCCAAAAAAGATAACATTGCAAACTTTGTTCATTCCATTGGAACGAATGCATCCTTCACTGCTTGAAGATTTCTTATAAGTTGGAAGTCCTTGGGAGTTACAGTGATGCGCTTCGCATGTATTGCACAACGTTGAGCATCAGTCATCAAGTCAACTAAAAAGGCCTCTGCAGCACATTGTAGAGCATGAAGACATTCTTTTGTGAAGCGATCAGGTCTATCCTGACCTTGTGCCAAAAACCACCTACTTTCTTTGTGGTAGAGGTCTTGCACAATCTCACGAACAAGTCTCAAGAAGCTTGCCTTCAGAATGATAAGATCAAAAGAGCGTTGATACCTTCTAATTTCTCTCAAGGCCACTGTACCTGGCTTCCACTTGCATTTCTTGTGGGAATGCTGAGGAGGACCCTTGTGAGGGCGACTTGAGGAAGGTGGATTAGGTTGAGAAGGGGGTGCATCTAAGCTAGTAGATGCTCCAAGGGGCTGAACACGATATGGGGCTCTGAGCGGAAGCTTATTTGCAACTACCTTAGACCTAGCCATCTTTCCTACACAAGAGATGTAAGAACTCAATGAATAAGATAGAAAGTGAAACCGTCTTTTATATAACCCTAAACTGTGAGACTCATTCACATAGATGCACACTCTCTCTTTCTCTCTTAAACTATGAATTGCATTCACACTGACTCACATTGTTCATCTTACTATCTTAGCTCTTTCGAACCCATTTGCTGCCTTATCAAAGCCTCGTTTCTAGCCACTTGGCATGGTTTTCTTTGACACTTGAGGCTTCATAACGTACTTTAGTGACACGACGTGATTCCATCATGTCTGCAACCGATTCATTAGCACTTTCATTTGCTCTCTTTTGCGAGAATTTAGCTTCATCCACAACTATAATCCCATGCCACCAAGATAGCAATTGGATCATTGGATTGCTACCATTCACCCCTCCACCATGATCAGTTTTTCTTTGGTATGCACCACGCGCTATCCAATGTGGATTTTCCATCCCTTGTGTGGACCAAATTCCGATGCTTTCCTTTTCTGCAAAGTATGGTCCATGTGCCTCAAGGATATGCTACAAAGACACATATCACACATGAGTAAAACTATACTCAATAGTTTATACAATTCATACAATTTTAAAATATTAACTTAGTACGCACCATGTAATGTGTGATAGAGCTTTTGCCCCATGCTTCCACCATGTTTTCGTAGAAGCTATGCATAGCATTGATAAATCCTTGCTTATATTCATTGTTAAACACCATGTTGCGAAGTAAGGGAGGCAATTTGTTAAGACTTATCCAAACCTTACCTTTGGCCAATCTTGTTTTTCCTCCATTACTTCGATTAGGAACTGCAAAATGTAGCTTTTTCCACCCATCGTAGTCCTGCGGCCTACGAACCATGACATTCCCTTCCTCATTGATGGGTACTAAGAGAAACTTCCTAGCCTTTGCTCCTCCAAAGCAAGGCTTTTTTGGCAAGTTACCAAATTTTACTGATCTCTTCTCATCTTTTTCAATTGTCACTTGATACTTGAGTAGCCCAATTTCTGATAGCACTCGCTCCACATTCCTACACGTTGCAATGGCTTCTTTTTCTGGTTACATCTTATAAGTAAAGCAAATGTATTCATATACAAGTTTCTCCATGATTCTAACAAAAGCATGCAATGAACAAATGTGAATACGATCCAAGGGAATGTTGAATATGGACTTCCAAGTGGGATCTTCTCTATTGCGCATCGATACAGCACTTGTCACCTTTCGCCAGTTCTTCTTTCTGTCCTTTCCTTACACCCTCTCTGTCAAGCAATATAGGCATGGATTCTTTGTATTTGCACCATTGGAGATTCCACACATACATTTTAAAGTTTTCAAGTCTTCTGTAAAATGCCATTCAATCAAGTATTGACCATACCCTTCAACCGAGAGCATCTCACCATGTTACTGATGATCGATGATGCTTGAAATGCTTGTGTGCATAAAGAATAGCTGCAACACCTCAAATGTTTCCTTAGGAACTTCAAATGCAGCGGACCACCACACATGGCGCTCAGATTGAACACTAAAGTTCCCTGGCTTGTTCTTGTCAAATTGTAAAGCTCTATTCATCAGAGTTACACTAACTCTTTCAATCTTTACTCCTTTGACGACCTCACTTTCATCTAATTTTATAACAAACTGCAATTTACCATTACATTCCTTAACAGACATATTGTAGTACATTACATTGCCGACTGCACCTTGTTCAAATCTAAATAGTAATTATTGAGATTGGTGAACTTCACCTCATATGCATTTTTGGTCCCAACCTTTAGTGTTTCCACACATTGAACATACATGGGATCTCCTATCAACTCCAAAGCCTTTGTATTAAGTTGCCGTCAGGCCTCTATTAACTTTGAAGGTTGAGGAAGAGGCACGATTCTATTTCTCTTCAACACACAACCAAACCCAGCCTTCACACCTTTGAATATCTTTGAGTAAGTCGTTGTGCTAATGTCGGCCTTGTCACAAATAGATTGTGCATCCACAGCTGAGAACTCATTTGACACATCTTTTAATGTGTACTTAATCACCTTTTCCTTCACAGCCTTAAACTTACGATTGCTCAAAGCGTTTTCTAGTGTACTTGCCTTCAGCAATCTACTAATACACGATCCAACCTCACCCTCACCTAGGTTCTCTTTCTAAGCTACCTTACATGCTTCGATACGTCGTTTCCACTGGCCATTATTCACAATTAACTCATTGATTGGCTTCTTCTTTCGTTTGCGCTCCTGTATTAGCTTGTTGTTGATCTTTCTCAAGTCTTCCAATTGTGCCTTTGCCTCCTCATATGAGATACCAATGTCATGGATAGTATCCTGCATTGAAATAATTTGATTCTTTTATTGAATTACAGTGTCATTCAATTGTACCACTTGTCCTATGAGCTGTTGTATATGAAGTTGATGTGCAACGATCACATCATGGCAATTTTTTATGGTTGCTTGGTAAGTTGTAAATACTTTGAACACTTGATCATTGAGCTGCCTAGAATAACAAGTAACCCATTTTCACCCTCGCACACATACTTTAGCAAATTTGTGATTCCTGAGAAAGTTGGAGGTCTATTGTTTAAGGGGTCAATTGGGTAGATTCCCCCATTAATCCACAAATCCACATGTTTCAATTCCATTTGCCTATAATTCTGCAAAACCTAAGGGTTGACACTGGTACGCTGGGTTCTTTTGAATAATGGGGCATATTCAATCTCTACCTCAATATGTAGCTCCTTTCCTGTATTTATTTTACTATTAATAGAAACGTGAAGCCTACTTGGTTGTCACAAGAGGTAGAGTGGAGATGCACATAGAGGCACATAAAGGTGCCAAGGAAAATGATGGTATAAGTAATTCACTCTGTTAATGAAGGTTGCATAAGCACAGAGAAGATATCACAATAGAGACATGAGAGAGTATAGATATAGAGAGAAATAGCTCAGAGGGTAGGGATGTCGAAGACTTTTCGTATTTTAGATGTTTCTATTTTGCCTCCAAAAACATCTTCAAAAAACACGAAATTTGACCAGCTCGTTTGTTTTTTTACCAAAAGCTAGGATATAAAAAAATCCCCAAAATATCTTAAAAGGAACTTCTGAAATTTCATTTTCCTTGTTCTCGATTAAAAAATCAATTACCTCGTATCTACTAATCATTTTGCATTGAAAACGAAGCACCACACTCTCGTAACTAACTTCTTTTTTAATATAAAATTTGGTTCAAAAATACTTCTTAAATGAGGAGAGAGAAGGAATCTGAGCATATCTTTGTAGATAATATAAAAAAGGCAAAACGAGATTGCAAAAGTGGAGAGAGGATGATTATTTTACTATTTTTCTCTCCTCTTTTTCTTGTTTTAAGGAGGAGAGAGAGGGGGGCTAAAAGGCCCATTTGTGAGCTCATTTTTTTCCTAATGCAAGTCTTCAAGGCTAAAAGAACACGCTGTTGGGGGTCAATGGCATCATAGTAAACTTGAAGAAGGAACTACATGAATGCCTAATAGAAAAGACAAGACTCGCCCACCTCATCAAGACCTATTCCTACCAAATGATTACATGACAATTGTATAGATTGCAATTGCAATAAGGTAGTCTCTTAAGAAGATACGTATATGAGGAGAGAGATGGAGATGTACTCCAAGAAGCACACACGAGGACAAGAGGTAATTTCAATGCTAGTATTCTGGCTCAAAAGTGCTTTAGTTTACAGTTGTGGTGGTCTACATTGTTCAAGGACATGGCATGCTTTGTAAAGCATTATAATGAATGCCAATGTACCAAGGTGCCAATCAACAAAGACAAAATGGAACTTAGACCAATGATTGCCCTTCAACCCTTCAAAAGTGGGGCATAAACTTCATGTGACCCATTAGCCCCACATCTAATACTCACAAGTAGAATACATTATCGTCACTATGGATTACATGACTAAATGGACAAAAACTAGGGGCACTCACAAGAATGATACCAAAACCATGGCCAAGTTCCTATGGGAGCAAGTCATCTCAAGTTTTAGCTACCCCATCAAGATTTTGAGCAACCAAGGAACACATTTTATCAATCAAGTCATTGAGCACTTGCTCTCCACATTTGTCATTTAAAGGAAGCTTGCTCCTTACTATCCTTAAGCTAACGACCACGCAGAGTCAACAAATTAAATATAAATCTCCTCACTAGAAATGACTTCATATCTAGGATAGACTTGGAAACTAAGATCGTGATAGCATTATGGGTTTATGAAAGTGCTTACAGAAAAAACTACATGGCAAATGTCATTCAAACTCTCAAATGGAAAAAAATCCATTGTCTATGAAACTTCTTATTCCCAATTTGCAAATACAAAACAAAGGCCTAGGCCAACCACCTTGTGGAACTAGAACGCTTAATGGAGACGCATTTCTTAGCAACCATGCATTGATTTTTGAGAAAGCCAAATGAAAGACATAGACCACATGCAACAGAGGAACTTTAAGAGGTAATCTAATGCTACTATACTCGATTACGTGCCATGAACAAAAGGCAAGTTTCAAAAACCTCAAACCCTATCGTGTCCATTTTATTAGTCAATCAAGCAATGTGAAATTAGAGACTTTGGAGAGGGAGAGCATTGGACATGTTAATGGAAGCAAAATCAAATAAGTATTAAACCCCATAACATGATAAACAGTATGATCAACTAGAAGAACAAGCAGAACTCAATTAACACGCTCATCCGAGAGAGTCAACCCATGGACCCCAAACTAGAGCTCCAAACTTCCATGTCAAGGTCACTACCATCACCGAGCTTGACTCCAAAGAAGGGCTAATCGTTCCATTTGCATATTTGGAGACGTATTCATAGCCTATGCTTGCAATCGTTACGATTATAAGCATTAGCATATTTAATTGTTTTCATTTTCATTGTTTTTCTCAAGTCGAGACAACATAGTCAAATATACTCATTACTTTGTCTCATACACCATTCTCTCTCTCTCTCTCTCTCTCTCTCTCTCTCTCTCTCTCTCTCTCTCTCTCTCTCAACTTCATACATAAAGTGTGAGGTATGCATCTAGAAAAATTGCCTTAAGAGCTTTTGAGACTTCTAGGCAACTAACACATGCAAGAGATGGGAGCTCATGGTATACACATAGGATATGGAGCTAACATGGAACGACTTCCTTCCACTAAAACTTGTACTCCCCCTCCATAGAATCCTCACACTAAGAGAAACCTAGTAGTAAGTCGAGATCTCTATTAGCTACACAAAAACATGTGGATTGCACCCCCCCCCCCCAATCCCCTCCCCTCAAAGATGTCCTATTATAGACACCACTTCTAAAGACCATGGAATACAATTTCATTGAGAGGCTTGGGTACCTACACCTATACATGTAACATGAGATACATGATATTGTCAATTAGCTCAAGGTCTCTTCTCCCCAATCAAAGATTGTGACAAGGAAAGCAACCCAAATCCCCGAGAGACAAGATCATCTGAAATTGTGCCAAGAGGTGGAGAGCAAGGGGCACTACATATGCAGATGCAAGGCCCATAGCATAGTTTGATCAAGGCACCCTACACTATTCAAAGTGGACACCTCCCTCACACTAGTCATGGAGCCCCAAATCAATGACACTTGGACCGATTCCTCCTTGAGATTCAAAGGCTTCGGCATTATTGCTCCACTCGAGAGAGCTGAGGATATCAAAAGTTGCACATTGACCAAGGTGTAAAAATATCAACACTGCTAGATGGAGTTAGATAGGACTGCCCCTCATCGTTGTATCCTTAACACACATACAGTAGCCTATCATTCAGTTACATATGTAGTTATTTAGTGCTCCATCCACCCACCCCTTACATTGACATTGTATTGTACATCATTTTGCTCTGTATATCACATATCACACTTTGCATTGATATCCAGTGATACTATCCACTGTACATGGCTGTCTCACATACTGTTTTCAGTCTCAATAAATCTCTCTCTCTCTCTCTCTCTCTCTCTCTCTCTCTCTCTCTCTCAACCTAGGGACCCTCCCCCCTCCCACGTGTCCACCCTAAAAACTGAGCTACACAGATATCTTGTATACATAAACATAATCTTTATACATTCTTGGACAGCGCAAATGTTGTTAAACATTGATACTTTAACAGGATCAAGGTTGATGAGGTATAATGCCCATAACAGGTAGACATGTAGATACAACTAAGGAGGAATCATTTTGTAAGAGTTCCCTTACGTAATACAAAATCCAGAAGCTAATGCTTAGAGTTGAATTCAGAAAGTAGATTTCAAACACAAAATTGCTCTCAAATTTTGCTTGTAGAAGTTCTCTACTACCACCGACACATGATTCGATCAATTGGGCATTCACTCTATACAGGCTGCTGAAATCGAATGTGGCCATCCAAAGCATTAACAATTAGGCCAATAAACAAAAGAGGGCACTATGTTCCAGACATAATCAAGGATATTTTGGCTACAGATACTATGTTTCATGGCCAAACTTCTCCTATCTACATTATTAAGGCCATGAGACAGCAGGAGCATGTTTGGAAGCTCCATGTGAACTTGACACAGCTACCACATTACTTCTCTAAGTTCATCAACACCATGAGCAAAGTTGCAGTCATCTCCAAAGTGGCACTCACCTCTTTGCCAGAACCGGCAAAGTTTTGTCTTATAGTGTGGATTGGTGTTCCTCCGTGGTGAATCCAAACTCAAAACAGTTCTCATTGCTCCTGAAACCATATCATCATAATCATCTTCGAGGTCCTCTGAATACTCATAATCATCTTCATCCCAGTAAATTCCATCTTCGTCATCAGATGTGGGTACTGGTTCATCAAGTAAATAATCCTCATCGAAAAGCCGACAACGGCAAGTTTGCTTTCCATCTTTCCATGGTTCTCCACACAAATAACAAAACTCATGACCACACCTGCAACAATAATGCAAATAAGACTCGTTTTGTTAACAGAAATTAGAGGGATTGAACAATAATAGTAAATATACAGGAAACATTTGCATCCCATGCTGTCCACAAGCAGAAGTTAGGTACATGTCCAAGTTAGGAAAAGCCAATTTTTAAAAAAATTGCCTGCAAGTGATGTGATAGCAGCCCTCAGAAAGCTCTATCATTCGTTTGCACATTTTACAACGCTTCCAATTTTTATGCTCAGCTAGCTTATAAAGCTCTGCATCTTGTGCATTTCGTATGGAAGGTGGCAACCGCTGATAGTCTTCACATGACATTGAAGCATGCCAAGGGGCCCGACACTCCACACAGAATACCCTGTGACATTCTTTACATCTTGTAGCTGTAATACAGGAACTGGAAGGATTTGATGTGCTAGCTCCCTGACTGACAGCTATTTCCTTTCTGCTCATAAGAGCTGAACAATTTGGGAATGGACAGTAGACCCTTTCAGCTTCAGGCATCCTTGCCTCTATTAGCCGCTTGTTATAGAGGTCATACCATTTCTGAGAGAGGATAGGCAGGCACTGATCAAGACCAAGTGTTTGAATGCACCCAAATTGAGGACAACGAATAGGAACTTGACCTGACTGCACCTTAACCTCTGAATGCTGGATAATACATATACGGCAAAAACTGTGCAGACACCCAGAAACCGCGAACATATCTGCATGGCACTTCCGTTCTAAGCATATTGTACAGAAACTATTCACTTCTGAAATTATTTCACTTGTGCCGCCACTCTCCTTGGGCAGATGCCTATTGACAACTTCCCTTGCCAATCTGACAGCATGGTTATTCTCATTACGGGGAACCAAAAATAAATTGAACTGTTGCAACTTCCTTGCATGATCCAGCGTTTGTGACAGAAGTTCTTTATGTTTCCCAGAACGTGCTCTCCATCTCCTTAGAACCTTGCATGAAAATAAGTTGTTTTTAAAATGGGACTTGGCACAATTGAAGTAAATCAAAGACAGTTTCCATGTTTTACAACAAAGGAACAAGAAGGATAAGTAATCGAATGATGCAATTCTATGATAGTTCCTAACTTGATATCATTTGAGTAATTACAAATATCAGGAGATAAATCAAGGGCAAAAGAAAAGAAAAAGCCATGCAAACACTTTTCTCCTCAGCATAGCTTCACTATTTAACATAAAAACAACTAAAAATCTCCATGTTTAGAAAGAAACAGGAGATACAAGCATGGTGCTATACCCCCCTATATCAGTGGCAATATCATATGGGCAATGAAAGCACAGCACAGACACAGATAGAGAGAAAGAAAGAAAGAAAGAAAGTTATATTAACGTCTACAACAGGCCAAGTTGGCCTATGAGACCAAAATGTTGCATACAAATGTCTGGGAGATTTCAAAAGTCCCAATGAAGCTAACATTTATGCTATGTTGAACTAAATTGAGTAGGTACAAAATGATATCTGGACTAGATACAATCTAGAGGTACTCCCAGTGCGGTGTGGAACTGCTCCTGGGGTGTTCATCCTAAGATGTCCCGCATGGGTCGGTCTAGCATGGAGAGGCTAAAGCGGCGGGGCAGGGCCCTCCGATGGCAGCTTAGTATCCCTTGTATCTTCGACCAGTGTCTTCTGCGGGGACGGGGGCCGGCGGGGCGTGGTCGCCGGGCTTTACCTCTCGTCGTGGCTATTTCTAAGGTGGTCCCCGAGGGCCGGGAGGCCGGTTGGGCTGGTGGGGCCTCGGTGGTAGAGAGTTTGAGTGCGCATGCGCGCGCGTGTGTGTGAGAGTGAGAAACTTGAGAGAGGTGGAATCTTATATCTAGACTGCCCTAAATCTACAGCACAACTCAATGGACCAAATATTGCAAGAACAGAAAACCAATTGCATACAAGAGAATGCCAGAGAGAGAACTGCTTTGTAAGATCGCTGCTAGATTGTGATTGTGTGCACAAGGGAAAGAACTAGAGGAAGACAATAACTACCACTAAAGAGGACCTAAGAATCAAATCATATTCAGCCTGTGAGATCTCGTATGGTCAATAAGAGCCAGATGTTTCTCCTCGTGTCCAAATCTTTGGAAGTGAGTTACGACTACCAGTCTTGTCCTCACACTCAGTTATCAGCATAGGCTGTTCTTCAGCATAGGTTGTTGTGGAGATTGAACTGGTGAAGATGTGTTCGAAGTCATCTTCCGGTTAAGAGTTCCCATCTCCCATAGTTACAAGGATGGCTGTCCAAGGCCCTCACGACATGAAACACTCTGCCAACACATTGTCAAGAAATTTCTTCCACATTGGCTCAAGAAATTTGGGGATTTTCAGGTTTTTTTATCCGGCACACATCACGAGGCAGATTTCAGCTGTTGTTCACTGTTGATACACATCCTGAGGCGACATTTTTGCAGAAATTCCAACTATAAGGTACAAATTTCGTCAATTCCTTTGAAATTTTAGAAAGAAATTTGGGGCTTTGCCCGACACGCACTCCAAGGCAAACAACAAGTAGTACAAGAGCATGTAATTGCTGTTACAGTCAGATTGGGTTGAGAATTTTGGGAAAATTCAGTAAATTTTGGTAAGAATCAACATTAAGTTGCTATATTTTGTACTTTTGCAGGCACACATTTCGAGGCAGGTGTGGTACAGCAGTATAGTGCTGTAATTTACTGGCTCAGTGCTGATTTGGGTGGCATTGTGCACACTTTGGCATTTGTGTGACAGTTTGGTACTTATTTCTTAATCCCGTGGGGGATTTTGGTACTCTGAGGAGTATACTCTATACTTCAGCATTGAAGTATTTGGCTACATATTTTTTTCTATCATTGACAGCATGGCACGTCAGGGGAATAATGATTAGAGCAACATCCTTAGTGTCCTCACTCAGGAGGACAAACTTAATGGCTCAAACTACCCACTGTGGAGTTTTATGGTCCGTAACCTTCTTGTGACGAAGGACTTGTGGGACTATGTTATAGGTGATTTGAAGCGACCAGGAGGTCTTGTACCTCAGACACCTCGGCCAAATGCTCAAGGATAGGTTGTTGGTGCTACTAGTGGTGGTATTGGTGCTACTACTGCAGCTGTCCCTCCTCTCCCTCCTTTCTTTTTTTTGCAAATAAAATATGGCTGATTATATAACTCAAAAAAACTTATTACAACAAAGTGCTCATGCTCAACAGACTAGCTAGAGCTGGTGAAAGTTACAAATACATCATGTATACAAGTCTCTCAAGGCGGTCTGGGGGGAATGGGGACAAGAAGCCATGGAGAGAGGTGTATCACCATCTGGGGCTGCTTGCCTGCATCACGAAAAACAAGTCCTCGTCGTCCCACGTGCACATGAAATGACATCAAAGCTCTTGACGAGCCCTGGACAAGCCCTGCACCTGATCCCATCGGCCACGGAGGGAGTGGATGATGGAGGTCCATAGCTCTGCTAAGGTTTCCTGCACTGAAAGTCTCTCTCCGCCGAAAACCTCCTGACACCGCACCTTCCAAATATGCCAACCAGTAAGACTCCCTATGATCTCCCATACCTCAGAGCGGTCTGTTGTGGACTCCAGTACCTGGCGGATGGGTAGAGCCTCTAGTCCGACCACTGCGCATGACCCTGCCTTGATTATGACTATCGTGTCCTCCATATTCCGGCCTCATACAGAAGGTAACGGCCCTAGCTGACTGCCTGCCAGCAGAAAGCTCCCCATGAGATACATCCGAGGCTGGGTGCTATATGGCGAATGATGCAGCATGCTTCTCTCCACACGAGCTGCGCCGTCTCACACGACCATAGGCAGTGCCTTGTGGTTTCTAGAGACTGTTGTGTGCAACGCTAACAATCTCCCTCCTGCATCCTGGCAAGCCAACTTCCCACTGCCAAGCCTCCATGTGCCACCAGCCATAAGAAATAGGATACCCTCCTCGGCCTCCAACTATCCCATAGGCGGCACCAAAAGGCCTGTCGGAAAGGCTCCGTGATGTGCTCCGCCCAAAGCTTGCTACGTGACCGCGCCCAATCCATATTCTCCTACATCAATACGTGTCTGCCAATCCTAGTTGTGTACTCCAGGAACCGCGGTGGCTTCTTGGCGACCAGAGTGGCCGACCATAACCACTCTCCTGGATCCCACTCTAGCTCGTCAAGTGGCCTACTCTCCCAGATAAAGAGGCACCACTCCCTGAGCTCCTGCCAAAAGACAAAAGGGTCCAACCGCCATGTCTTCCCCTAAAGGCCAATCACCCTGATTCTCTTCCATGAAAGGACAGCCATCCCCTCATCCTACTGTCCTCTGTCAAGAGCCAAACGCCTCCCCCCCTCTTGTATGGTGAAGAAATGGGACTCAAAAGATGCACATGCACTTTCTTTGATTGCCTTGTTAGTGAAAAGGGTAATTATTCTGCACATTCGGTCTTGTAAGACCTTAAAATCAGCATAGGATGTACTTGAGCATATATTTGCAACACACAATGAAGCCAGGATATCCTATCTCTGCAAAGAGTTGGCCAATGTGACCATGGATGAAGGTGATAGCATGACAGAGCACCTTACTCACATACAGGATTTGCGTGAGCAGCTACTCAATGTTGATGAGGTCATTCAAGATGTTGAATTGGTAAACACCACACTGAACTCTCTTCCAAAGTCATATCTTGGTTTCCACACCTCTTTGATATTGTCTTTGGGGGGGGCCAACAGCCCCTTACATTTGTGGAGTTGAAAGGCCTCTTGCTACAAGAGAAACAGACTCGGAAGAACGTAGCATTGCGTTCAAGTGATGTGGCTATGCTTTCCAGGTTCAAAGGCAAAGGAAAAGTCAAGCAAAATGTAAAACATCAGCAAAATGGTGATGCTGGACAACCATCAAAGAAGGTTGTCCAAGACACAAAAAAAACTAAAAAGAAGGAAAAATGCCATTATTGCAAGAAGCCTGGTCACTATATCGATGAATGCAAAAGAGATTGGCCAAAGAGAAGAAAAAGAACTCCAGTTTGGCTGTCCAAGAAACATCAACCAACAAATCTACTGATGATGATACTTTAGTCAACTTTGTAGAGGAGGACTATACATTTCTCACATGCACTTATGATTCTTCAATGGCTGATTCAGCACTTAATGCTGCTGAAACGCAACAAACATGGTATTTTGACAATGGGGCGCCAAAGCACATCACTTCAAGGAAGTGTTTGTTTACCTCTTTGCATTCATCCCCTGTTGGGAAGCATGTTACATGTGCGAACAGCAGCAGTTATGATGTATGTGGCATTGGGATAATCACTATTACTGTTGCAGATGGTTGTGATTTCATGCTTCTAGATGTCTTGTTTGTACCTGGCATTACAAAGAACTTGTTATCTATCTCTGCTTTTAATAAGAATGGCTTTCAAATCATCTTTGAGGATGACAAATACATTGTTAGAGACAAAGAGATGGATTATGCACTTAGGCTGTCTAGCACCCTGCATAAGGATCTATTTTTGTTGGATACATATGACAGACAGTCTCATGATGCTTTAGCAATCACTACTCTTTCACCCGCTATGCAAAATGCAGAGCTATGGCATGCCCGCTATGGACACATGAGCTTTGGGAGTTTGATGACCCTTCAGAGGTGTCAAATGGTAGATGCATTGCCTCCAGTGGAGACTCCACCTCCTCATGCATGTGAGGGATGTATTTTGGGCAAGATGCATATGTTTGCCTTCAAAAATGATGGTGCAGTGCGTGCTGTCCGAAAAATGCAGCTTATTCACTATGATGTTTGTGGTCCCATGAGGACATGTGCACTTGGAGGTCATCAGTACTTTGTTACTCTCGGTATACATGGGTGTATGGGCTGAAGGCAAAATCCGATGTGTTCATGCATTTCAAACATCTTGTTGCAAAGCTTGAAGCTGAAACTGACTTAAATTTGCAGACACTTCGCACTGATAGAGGGGGAGGATACATGTCTCATGCTTTTGAGACATATTTGCTTGATCATGGCATTACACATCAAGCCACTGTTAGAATGACTCCTCAACAAAATGGTGTTGCTGAAAGGAAGAATCGAACTCTTATGGAGATGACTTGTTGTATGCTAAAAAGCAAGGGGCTACCTCATAAATTTTGACTAGAAGGCCTTCAGTGTACAAATCATGTGTTGAATCGTGCACCCACTAAGGCACTGAAGATGATCACACCGTTCGAAGCTTGGCATGGCAAGAAACCCAAATTAAACTACTTTTGGGTGTTTAGTTGCATAGACTATGCACATGTT
This sequence comes from Lygodium microphyllum, assembly GCF_053477565.2. Lineage (NCBI taxonomy): Eukaryota > Viridiplantae > Streptophyta > Polypodiopsida > Schizaeales > Lygodiaceae > Lygodium > Lygodium microphyllum. The sequence goes on along the minus strand of NC_141152.1, from coordinate 139,566,525 downwards.
CCGAAAGAGCTTCGTGGGAAGCTTGATGACAAGGCTATAAAATGCATATTTATTGGCTATAGTTCGGAGAGCAAGGGCTATCGCTTGTATGACCCACGCACAAAGAAAGTCTTTGTCAGTAGGGATGTCCTATTTGTTGAAAATGCTGCATTTTTACATGATCAGTTTCAAATGCCAGCCACCCATGACATTGGTGATGTCTTTGAGGGTCCTTTGCCACTTACTTTGGAGTATGTGCCTGCTGTAAATGACAAGACAGACTTAATACAGCAAGCTGTTGCTGCACCATATGCTCCCGAACAAAAGGATATTAATGATGGTCTGCCACATGTAGTGGAAGAAGAAGTACAGCATGAAAGGGCTGATGTAAATGCAGCCAAAACAGTCCCAAGATGGCTATTACAGACTCTCCAAGAGAGTAAAATGGATGCTCCTATACCTCAATGCACTAGAAGGGCTACCAGAAATGCAGCAAATGATGCAAGGGGGGCACATTTGATTGATTTTACAAAAGTAGATGATTGTGATAAGCATGTGTTTATGAGCTCACTATTGGATGATGATGAGCCTACTTCCTTGGACAAAGCTCAACAAGATGTACATTGGATGCACGCCATACAGGATGAGTTAGACTCTATTGCCACTAACTCTACATGGGATCTTGTGGATTTACCACCTGGCAAGAAGGCAATTGGCACAAAATGGGTTTTTAAACTCAAACGCAAGGCTGATGGTACAATTGACATGTACAAAACACGATTGGTAGCAAAAGGCTATGCATAGAATAAGGGCATAGATTATGAAGAAACTTTTGCTCCTACATCCGGTATGAGTACGGTGAGATGTGTGATTACTATGATTGCAAATTATGGTTGGAGAGTACATCAGTTGGACATTAAGACAGCATTCTTGAATGGGGATTTGCATAAGGATGTTTATGTGTCACAACCTCTAGGGTTTGTGGTTAAAGGGAAAGAGCACATGGTATACAAGCTGCATAAAGCTCTTTATGGTCTCAAACAAGCTCCTCGTGCATGGTACTCCAAAATTGACGCTTATTTGGCTAGCAAAGGGTTCAAAAATAGTCCAACTCCTCCCACTCTATACATTAAGAATGAGTAGGGGGCTTGCTAATTATCATTCTTTATGTAGATGACATGCTGCTCACTGGACCTACAGAATTAAAAAATTGCAGATTTTAAGGCTGAATTAAAACATGTATTTGCTATGTCAGACATGGGCTGCCCACACTATTATTTGGGGATTCAATTCACCCAAAATCAGCATGGTATCATCATGTCACAATCACAATATGTGGATAAGCTGTTACATAGATTTAGTGTGCAAGATTGCAAACCTATGTGCACTCCTCTGGAGCCAAGCTTAAAGTTGTCTATTCATGAAGGTGACGAGATGTCTGATATTGCCATTTACAACCAAGCTGTTGGCTATCTTATTTATCTTTGCAACACACGCCCTGACATTCAGTATGCAGTATCTCAGGTGAGCAAGTACATGCATAGCCCACGGACCATACATTGGCAAGCTGTTAAGCGGATCTTCAAATATTTGCAAGGTACTCAGTCACATGCATTATTATTTCCTGGGGGGAGACTTGCACTTACAGGCTTACAATGATTTAGATTGGGCTAGTGATGCAGACACTAGGCAATCTACTAGTGGACATTGTTTCTTTCTAGGCCATTCATGCATTTCATGGCTAAGCAAGAAACAGCCTATAGTTGCTACCTCGTCTTGTGAGGCTGAGAATAGGGTACCCTTTACGGCAACAGTAAAATGTATATGGTTGTGCAAATTGTTGGCTGATCTACATTTACCATTGGAGGGTCCTACACCCATTCTTTATGATAGTCAGGGTGCTATTGCAGTAGCACAAAATCCTGTGTGCATTACCATTATGTCAGAGAGAGATGCTATTCAGGAGAGATCAACTTGATGTATGTACCCACACAAAAAAATGTTGCAGACATTTTCACCGAGGCACTACCACGCGAGAAGTTTGAGGCTTTTCGAAAGTCCTTAAACTTGTTACCCTTTGGTGATTGATCATCCTTGTACTTCATCACATTGGCACTGCAGGGGGTGGTTAGAATTTTCCGATTCTATGGGCAATGCCCAATGTAATTTGTGTGGTATGGACACTTATTAAAATGTAGGTGTGTACACCAAGTGTCTTAGAAACTTAATGTTATATTAATAAGGTAAATTACGGGAAACAGGCACGAGGGATGTGTTAGAGATCAGATCAGGGCAGCAGGGCAGGCCTGGTGCAGTCGGCACGTGGCAGTCCGACCTGCAGCAGCCAGTCGGCTGCATTTAATGCAACCGCCTGGCTATTTCTGGCGCCCTCTTTTGCCCCGTTTCTCAGCTATTTATACCTGGCAGTTTCAGCAGTCTGGTACACTTCTCTGCTCGCAGATTACAGACCGGTGATGCGCAGATTCCATCTCTGTTCGCAGATTTCAGACAGCAGACAGTGCAGACTGCAGTGGACTTCGAGGTGAACAGCAGGTTGCATCGTCGAGGTGGAGACACGCAGTCCAGCGCACTGCGCCCATGTATATATCTGCATATCTTTGTATTCAGCATTCTTTATACAGCAGATCTTCATCATCCACTGTCTCTTTCTCTCTCTTCTCTCTCTGTGTTCTCTCTCTCTCAGTCCTACGCTTCCGCACCGCTGCACTCTGACATGGTATCAGAGCAGTGTTTGAGGGCTGACTGAACGCAGAATCAACCTGAAGAGGAGTTTCCATCGCGACACAAATTTGTGTTTCTTTGCGTTTAAGGGCAGACAGGAGGGCTGCGCCTTGGAACAAGGCTGAAACGAGTGTGGGCGCATAGGAAAGGAGTACAGGTGGTGGATTTGCTGCTGCTTACTGCTGTTTGACGCGGAGGAAGTTTGAGTTTTCAGCCGACAAGTGCAGGTTTTGCTTTTTCATCGCCTCCGGCAGGTGAAGAAGGTTCATGACGCGGAAGAGCCTTAACAGGCTGAGTTTTCCCACCCAGAGGGGGCTGCTTTTGCGTTTGTGAAGGCATTGCAGGTGAAGATGTCTACAGAGATTAACTTGGAGTTCCAGGCGATTATGGACCGGAAGGTGCCTGTCTTACCGGCTCTTCCTACAGCTCAGTAGCTCGACGGCGACAACTACCGCATTTGGCGCGTCATGATGTTGGCCATTCTTGAGTCCTATGATTTGGCGGAGTTGGTACAGGAGGAGATTGACCGGCCCTCGGTAAGAGATGAGTCCAAACTCTCTTCCGATGCTCGTGCGGAGTTGGCCAAGGCCCAGTCTCATTGGGACAAACTGAATGCCAAGATTCGATCCTTTCTCTTTCTATCATGCACTACAGCCGTGATCGCTCACATCGAGCACTTGACGGTGGCTCGGGAGATATGGCTGGAGCTTGATCAGATGTACAATCGGATGACCCTAATGAAGCGGGTTTCTTTGGAGGTACAGATGCGGACCTTGTCCGTAAATAAGTCTTCTTCGCTACGGGAACACATTAACAAGCTAAGGCAGCTACAGATGCAGGTTCAGAATGCGGGGAAGCCGATTTCCTCCGAAGACATGGTGATCACACTATTGTCCCAGTTGCCGCCACGATTCGGTACATTTTACTCTGCCCTTATTGCTTCGGGGCAAGAGTCTACTCTTCGGTGGGAAGAGTTGGTTCCTATGGTCTTGGACCAAGAGGAACAGTTAAAGGGACAGAATGCTTCCAAGTCGGAGGCGCTGACAGGTCAAGCCTCTCAGAAGAAGGGGAAGGACCAAAAGAAGAAGAAGGGGGATAACAAGTCCAAGAAGGACAAGGAGAAGGACAAGGACAAAGACTCCACATGTCATATTTGTGGAAAGACTGGCCATTGGAAGAAGGATTGCCTTGATAAAGACACGAAGGACACCAAGGATTCTGGAGCGGTGGCTGCACCCTCATCAGCTGCATTTCTTCATCTAGCTGTCATTGAGGACGCTTCACCTAATGCTTCTGATGCTGCGATGACGGCTCCCCAGGCTCGAGAGTGGATTGTTGATAGTGGTGCCTCACGGCACATGACTCCTTCATCAGATGGTGTTGCCCAGTTGCGACCCTCGCGTGGGCAGATTCTCATTGGAGACAGCTCTTCAGTTTCTGTTGCAGGTCGGGGTAAGATGCAGCTTATTCCGGATGGACGAGGTGGTACCCATACCTCAGAGGTTTTGCATGTACCAAGATTAGGGTACCATCTCCTTTCAGTTCATAAGATTTGCTCCCTTGGTCTTTTGGTGGAGTTTGACAGTACTACAGTGCGAGTCCTTGATCGTGGATCGAGGAAGGTTCTCTCATCCGGATATGAGGAGAACGGCATTTACAAACTAAAGTCTTCCACCGCCCTCTCTACTCTTCTTCTTACCTCTCAGTCACAGTCAGAGTTATGGCATGCTCGGTTTGGTCACCTGAACTATGACTATCTTCAGAGGGCGTCACGTGGACAACTTGTTCGAGGGTTGCCGGATATAGTGGCGAGCCAGCAGCCATGTGTCTCCTGCATACGGGGGAAGCAGCATAGGGATGCCATTCCCCACACAGCTTCGCAACGGTCCACTTCACCGATGGAGCTAGTATCTACGGATCTATGTGGCCCTATGAGGAATGAGTCCCTGCGTGGAAGCTCGTACTTCATGCTGATCGTGGATGACTACAGGAGGATGACATGGGCCTACTTTTTGGCACTAAAGTCAGAAGCTTTCTTGCACTTCAAGGATTGGCTTCTCTTTGAGGAGAACCGATCAGGCCGGAAGTTGAAGACCTTGCGATCCGACAAGGGAGGTGAATTTGTGTCTAATGAGTTTGCTCGGTTTCGTGCAGATAGAGGAATTCACCAGGAGTTTGCCAATACCAACACTCCTCAAGAAAATGGTATTCTTGAACAAAAGAACCACAGTGTGATCGAGATGGCGCGCACCATGATGGAGCACCGACAGACCCCTCAGGTTCTGTGGGCCGAGGCTGTGGCTACTGCAGTCCACATCCTTAATCGATCCCCTACTTCGGCCGTGGAAGGAATGACCCCATTTGAGGCTTATTTTGGGACGAAGACCGATGTTTCTTACTTTCGGGTCTTTGGGTGTGATGCCTATGTTCACATCCCCAAGGCTCACCGTGATAAATTTGAAGCAGCTTCCCGAAAACAGGTATTTGTTCGCTATAGCTCCCAGTCCCAAGGCTACCGACTGTATGATCCCATCAAGCGGGATGTGTACACTAGCCGTGATGTGCGGTTTGTGGAGGTTCCGGCTACTTCAACGGGTGAGGAGCATCCCGTTCTTGGAGATCCAAGGGAGAGTTGGGCTCCTTCCACAGTTCCACTGGAGCCCATGCCTTTTGATTATGATTCTGTTTCTGACACAGAGTCTACTGTTCCACCGGACACCTCTGAGGAGTTACCGCCGGTGGATATTCCAGAGTCTTCTGCTGATGGAGAAAGACGAGGGGAGGTTCGGCCTCCTCCTCGCTGGGCCCGTGACACACTCCGTGATTCAGGGATCGAGGGGGTTCCAAGACCAAATACCTAAGCGATGGTACTTTGGATAAGCACAAGGCTCGCCTTGTTGCTAAAGGTTTTGCACAGCGCCCAGGGATTGACTGTCATGACACTTTTGCCCCCACAGCTCGTATGGCGACCATTAGAGCTATTCTTGCTTTGGCTGGTCATAGGAGATGGCCTGTTTATCAGTTGGATGTGAAGTCGGCCTTCCTCAATGGTGATTTGAAGGAGGAGATCTATGTTGAGCAGCCTCCTGGCTTTGGATCTTCCGATGGGAAAGTCTACAGGTTGAAAAAGGCCTTGTATGGCCTCAAGCAGGCTCCGCGTGCATGGAACGAGAAGATTGATTCGTTCCTCCACCCTCAGTTGGGATATCGGCGGTCCAAGGCCGATCCGCAGCTGTATGTGCACACTTCAGAGGATGGTTGTGTGTTGTTTGTCTTATATGTTGATGATTTGATTGTCACAGGTGATGATGCACAGCAGGTCCAGGAGACGAAGTCAGCTTTACATCGGACGTTCGAGATGACGGACTTGGGTCTACTCCATTTCTTTTTAGGCCATGAGATTTATCAGTCTCAGAGGGGGATCTTTATCTCTCAACAGAGATATGTACAGGAGCTCTTGGTGTCTTTTGAGATGGAGGATTGTCGGGCCCTATCTACTCCTATGGATCCGAATTGGAAGGCCACTTCCCATTCAGCTTCTCCTTTGGCGGATGCGTCCCGCTATCGACAATTGATTGGGTCCTTGATTTGGCTTCTCAACACGAGGGTTGATCTATGTTTTGCTGTTGGGCTCTTGGCAGGGTTCATGAGTGAAGCTAAGACGGTGCATTGGCAGGCTGCTCAGAGGATACTTCGGTATTTGAGGGGGCGTCTGATTTAGGGATTCATTACCCCACAGGGACAGATGGGTCAGATCTTGTACTTGCAAGTTGGAGCGACTCGGATTGGGCCGGTGACGTAGACCACAGGCGGTCTACTACAGGTTACTGTTTTACTTTGGGTGCAGGTGTTATTTCCTGGAGTAGCAAGAAGCAGCCCACGGTAGCCCTTTCGTCTACTGAGGCGGAGTATCGGGCCGCGTCTTCCACCACATGCGAGGTTGTGTGGCTTCGGAGATTATTGGAGGAGCTTGGGTGCCCCCAGACTCGTCCTACATTGCTGCGATGTGACAATGAGAGTTGCATTGCCTTGGCAAGAAACCTTGTTTTTCATGCCTGGACGAAGCACATTGAGATCCAGTACCACTTCATCCGAGAAAAGCTTCTGGATGAGACCATCACTGTGGAGTATTGCAAGACGGAGGACAATCTTGCGGATTTGTTTACGAAGGCACTTCCTCAGGCTCTACTTCGGAGACATTCCAGATCCCTTAGGCTTCTGCCCTGCCCAGGCTCTGAGAGGGGGTGTTAGAGATCAGATCAGGGCAGCAGGGCAGGCCTGGTGCAGTCGGACTGCACAGTCGGACTGCCACGTGGCAGTCCGACCTGCAGCAGCCAGTCGGGTGCATTTAATGCAGCCGCCTGGCTATTTCTGGCGCCCTCTTTTGCCCCGTTTCTCGGCTATTTATACCTAGCAGTTTCAGCAGTCGGGTACACTTCTCTGCTCGTAGATTACAGACCGGTGACGCGCAGATTCCGTCTCTGTTCGCAGATTTCAGACAGCAGACAGTGCAGACTGCAGCGGACTTCGAGGTGAACAGCAGGTTGCATCGTCGAGGTGGAGACACGCAGTCCAGCGTACTGCACCCGTGAATATATCTACATATCTTTGTATTCAGCATTCTTTATACAGCAGATCTTCATCGTCCACTGTCTCTTTCTCTCTCTTCTCTCTCTGCGTTCTCTCTCTCTCAGTCCTACACTTCCGCACCGCTGCACTCTGACAGGATGACCGTCCGGAGGCCTTGGGCGCCCGAACGGGGTTTAGGGGAGCCTAGAATTAAAGAGAGTCCAGGAATAGTAGGACTCACGAACAAGTGACGGCTGGCAATCGGATCACGATGAGAGTTGCTAGCAATAACTAGGCAAGGCTGGGAGGAAAAAACATATCTCGTGCCCCTTTGAGTATCGGATGGTGCACTCTTCTGTTCTCTTCATCTTATCAGTCTTTTTTTTATAACATTGGTATCAGGGCCGCCATCGCATCCTGCTGGAGCTGTTGGGTCCTGTTTCAGCCAGCGGGTCCTGATTTCGTCAGTTATTCACGAAGTCTTTTTCAGGTGACTAAGGCGAGGGTCAGGCGACTAAGGCGAGGGTCAAGCGATTTGACGGACACATCACCCGTCATTCATTTTTGGGCCAAGTGATTTGACGGACACGTCACCCATCATTCATTTAAACTGGCTGCAGGGAGACATAAAGCGTGAGACGGTACTCCACGTGCCACACGTCATACACGATTGTCTTCGGAGAGCAGTTATACAACGGCAGTCAAATCCATCACCGGCCGACTGAAGTCAGGGATCAAATTCGTTACTAGTCGACTGAAGTCACTCAGACCTGTCCTATACATAGAAGACATACTGATGGTTCACGTGACCATTAAGAAGGGGAATATTTAGTCCCGTTTCTGCCAATAAACTTCATTTTCAGTGTGACCGGCTTAGTTCAGGAAGATAAAAATTATCCCTCACTCTTCGGGCTTATTAATAAAACCAGCAACAGTTGCCTTGTCATTATTACCAGGGAAGTACTTTACTTTGTATGCAAATTTCTTATCTTTGCTTTCCAATTCCAGTGTATTAATGGCAGAAAAAGGGAAAGAGGGAGTAATGGAAGGTTCTAGTTCTGGGGACCACCCTATGATAGATCCCCATGAAACGGAGATGCAAGAAGAACAATGGGAAGAATTCTTTGCCACACGAGAACAATTTGATGATCTAACTGCTCGTGTGCAGGCATAGGGGGTCCAAATGGAATTTTTAACTCAAATACTCACCGAAATAAAATCTCAATTAACTTTATTACTAGAAAGGGATAAAAATAAGATAGAAATCTCGGATATCCCATCTTCATCGAAAGATTTAGATGTGTCTATGCGAGATCTTAAGGAACCCCACCATAAGTTGAGGGATAATCCAGTTCTTAAAGCTATGAAACCCCCTCAGTTTCACGGGGAGGAAAAAGATAGAAATAAAGACACTATCTTTAATTTTCTTCAAAAATGGGAAGATTTACATAAACTTAAAAATGCTCCACCACATCTCCAAGCGCTGAAGGCCAGTTTAACTTTGGGGCCAAAGGCGTATAAATGGTGGTGAACTTTAAAGGAGGCAAATAAAATACCTGAAACTTGGGCTCAATTTGAATCCGTCTTTTTGAAAGAATTCCTTCCTGAAAATGAAATGGAAAGAAATTGGGAAGATTGGGATTATGTCAGACAAAAGGGAAAACCCCTGATGACATATTTGGAGAAATATCGTGAGATAATCCTCAAATTGGAAGGAATAGATAAATTTCAAAAGACAAAAGAATTCATTAGGGGACTAGATAAGGCCTATAAAAAGGAAGTAAAAAGGAGTTCACCTAAGACGCTGGAAGAGGCAATTAAACTTGCATTAATCAATGAAGATAGTACGCGTCCAGGTACACTCACTAGTCTCACTGATACGGAGCCCAAGTCTAAGGAATTGGAAATCTCAAAATTTGTGGGCAAATTTAAAAGGAAAATGCCATTTTTTAAGGGCAAGAAACAACCTTTTGAAAAGAAACAATATATAAGGCCAAAGTTAAGTCCAGATGACTTTGATAAGGTCAAAAAAGAAAAGTTGTGTTTCAATTGCCTATCCCCTAACCATGCTGCTTGGAATTGCTCTCAAAGGAAAAAGGGGGAAGACAAAGGAAAGGATAAGAATAAGGGCAAGGGAAAAGAAAAACAAATCCATGTAGTGCAGACCCTAGAATTAATGGGGCATAAAATGTATAAATCTTTAGAGGTCTTGCACAAGGATGTACAACACAAGTGTTGTATGTCAACTTCTATGTGGCAGCCTACCTTTGGGCCACATGATTTAGTTAGAGTGCATGGATTGATAGCTGGAAAGAGGGTTAGAGTCATGATTGATGACTCTGCTACCCACAATTTCATAAATTATGCACTTGTCAAAAAATTGAAACTTCCCCAACAAAAGAGTGGGCATCAATATGTTGTTGGTATGATGCAAGGTCAAATAATAAAATATGGGATACAATGGTATCCAATTTGAAAATTGAGATCCAAGGATATAAAGATAAACTTGATTTCCAAATTATGAATATGGAAAGAGCCGATATTGCTTTAGGGAGGGAGTGGCTATGGGGATTGAAACCATCCTTAAAACGTAGTTATCATCATAATACACTGGAATTTGAAAGGGATGGTAAGACTTTTGTGATTCAAGGTGAACATGAAGTATCTGATAATCCTTTGTTGTGTTCCTCTGAGGTTCAGAAGCTGATAAAGAAGGAAGCTTGTGAGGTATATATGTTATGGTCTCTTCCTATACAAAACACTTTTGCTTTCTGTAATATAAAGCAACAATTTTCTTATGTTTGTGAGTTGAAAATTTTCTTATGTTTATGAGTTGAATGTAAATAATGAATTAAGTAGTTTGTTAGATGAATTTAAAGACGTGTTTCCTTCTGATTTACCAAGTGGCCTTCCACCCGATAGGGGTGATATAAATCACCCAATTGACACAAATAAGGATACACACCCTATTTCTAAACCACCTTATAAGTTAAGTGAAACATAGCACCAAGAAGTTGAAAGACAAATTAAGGATTATCTTGATAAAGGATTTATACAACCTAGTAATTCACCTTGGGCTTCGCCAATTTTATTAGTAAAGAAAAAAGATGGTTCTATGCAACTTTGTGTTGATTATAGAGCACTTAATAACATAACGGTGAAGAATAAATTTACTATGCCCAGAATGGAAGATCTTTTTGATCAATTACAAGGGGCAAAATTTTTCACACACATAGATTTAAGATCAGGCTATCACCAAGTAAGAATTAAGGCACAAGATGTTCCTAAGACAACATTTCGTACTAGATACGGGTATTATGATTTTTTGGTGATGCCTTTTGGCCTCACTAATGCACCAGCTACCTTTATGAAGCTGATGAATAGTATCTTACGGCCCTATCTAGGATATTTTGTAGTAGTCTTCTTGGATGATATCTTGATCTTTAGTAAATCAAGAGAAGAACATTTGGAACACTTACAATTGGTATTCCAACTGTTAAGAACACATTCCCTTTATGCGAAGAAAACTAAATGTAAATTCTTCGCACAAGAGGTCAAATATTTGGGGCATGTTATCTCGAAAGAGGGAATCAAGATGGACCCAGAAAAAGCAAGGGCAATTATTGAATGGCCATCTTCAAGAAACCTGGAAGAGCTGCAGATCTTCCTAGGTTTATTTGGATTTTATCGTAGATTCATTCGAGATTATGCCAAAATAATTGTTCCAATGACAGACCAACTTAAAGGGAAAGGAAATAGTTTTAATTGGGAAACAGGCCAAAATGAAAGTTTTCAAAAACTTAAGGTAGCTATTGCTACAGCTCCAGTACTATTAATTGTGGATCCCAATAAACCATTTGTGGTTGAAGCCGATGCCAGTGATAAGGCGATAGGCACGGTCTTATTACAAGAAGGTCGACCGGTTGCTTTTGAAAGCAAGAAATTAGACCGTGCAAAACAGAATTATTCTATTTATGAGAGGGAGTTGTATGCAATAGTACATGCAATGAAGAAATGGAGGCACTATCTGTACGGTGCCAAACTTTTGATCTTGTCAGATCATGAAAGCATTAAGTGGCTTAATGATCAACCGGATCTACAAGGGCGTAAAGCTAGATGGGCCGAACTCCTCCAAGAGTTAGACTATAAGATAAGATATAGAAAAGGAAAGTATAATATAGTAGCTGATGCACTCAGCAGAATGCCCATCATAAATGAATTGAGTTTTACGCAGTTCACTTCCGACTTGCTTGAATCTTTAAAAGGAAAATGCCAGGTTGATCCGACATATTCCAATATATGGGAAACAATAAAAAATAGGGATCCAAAAGGAAGAGCCTCCACTGAGAAAGGAATATCTGAGGATGTTCAACAAGGAAATGGAGCATCAGGGGCTGCTCAAACCTGATTCAAGTGGAAGAATTTTACCATTGATAATGGTTATTTACTCTACAAGGGTAGGGTACGTGTCCCGAAAGATAAAGAAATAAGGCGCCAGATACTCTTTGAGTGTCATGATACCCTAGCGCAGGACATCCAGGAGTTAATAAGACTTATAGTCTTATTAAAAGGCATTTCTATTGGCCTGGAATGAATAAGGACGTCCTTGACTATGTGGTCAAATGTAATAAATGCCACGTTAATAAAGCTGAAAGATTGAAAATGGGAGGACTTCTCCATCCATTAGAGATTCCTTCAAAAAAATGAGAGAGTATCTCCATGGATTTTATTATTGCATTACCCAAAACACAGAGGGGGCACGACTATGTGTGGGTGATTATGGATAGGTTAACCAAAATGGCTAGGTTCATTCCAACTTCAAGTGATGTTAAAACACCAGAATTGGCTAGATTGTTCGTAGAGAACATATACCGATTGTATGGCCTTCCGGCAAATAAAGTTTCTGATCGGGATAGAAAATTTGATAGTCAATTTTGGTGTGCGGTATTTAGGAAGTTGGATACTAAACTTAGCATGAGTACGGCGGACCACCCGCAAACTGAGGGGCAAACTGAAAGAGTTAACCAAATCCTTGAAGATATGCTTAGGGCATATGTAAGTGAAAGGCAAACTAATTGGGAAGAGTATCTACCAATAGCAGAGTTTGCATATAATAGTGCCAAGCACTCTTCCACTGGATATAGTCCATTTATGTTAATGTATGGATTTCAGCCCAAAGCTCCTCATGCAGTAGGACTTGCATAAGGAAAGGGTTCAGGCAGCCAAGGACTTTTTGGAGGATATGAATAGTATGTTAAAATTTGCTCCAGAAAATATTAAGAAAGCTCAAAATCGAGCTAGAGCTTATGTAGATCCTCACCGAAGAGAAGTCTCCTTTGAAGAAGGAGAACTGGTTTATCTTACAGTGCCTGAACAAAGTAAAACCATGAAAACGGGACAATGTCCAAAGCTTTCACCCAGGTATTGTGGTCCTTTCACAATACTTAAAAAGCTTACAAGCTCCAACTACCTACTTGTAGTAAAATACATCCAGTTTTTCATGTGAGTAAGTTAAGGAAAAAGCTGGGTGATTTGGATAATTTAATCTTAAATGATAACATTACGGAGCTATTAGATGACCAATCTAACCCACATGAACCAGAAAGAATATTAAATGTTCGTAACAGACGAACAAGGAATACAATTTATCAAGAATGTTTGGTCAAGTGGAAAGATTGTTCAGAAGAAAGCTCAACATGGGAGCGAGTAAGCACCCTAAGGAAAAGGTTTCCCAATTTACAGTTAGACCTTCCAAGTATCGTTTTCGAGGACGAAACCGATTCTTAAGGGGAAGGAAATGTTATATTAATAAGGTAAATTATGGGAAACAGGCACGAGGGATGACCGTCCGGGGGCCTTAGGCGCCCGAACGGGGTTTAGGGGAGCCTAGAATTAAAGAGAGTCCAGGAATAGTAGGACTCACCAACAAGTGATGGCTGGCAATCGGATCACAATGAGACTTGCTAGCAATAACTAGGCAAGGCTGGGAGGAAAAAACATATCTCGTGCCCCTTTGAGTATCGGACGGTGTACTCTTCCGTTCTCTTCATCTTATCAGTCTTTTTTTTATAACACTTAAAGTAATGACACTAGGCTCTAGAGTAAAATAAACCTAACTCTAGTTAGTTGGTGGAAGACTGGTTAGGTCAACCCTTGACCTAAACATAAGTTGTACTTTCACTCTATCTTTCATTCTAGCAAGTACACTCTTCTCTTTTTGCTCCAGCTCACTCTCTTGCCGTCATTGTCTCTCCTCTCTCTCTCTCTCTCTCCATAGTTGGCTGCCATTTCCCAACACGAATGCAGAAGGGTATGGACAAGACTAAAAGATAATGAACACAAGAGAAGAGGGGGAGTGTTACATTTAGTGTTAGTGTTACATTTGGTGTTACATCCTTTCCAAGATTTCTGCCAATGCCTTTCTTCAATGTTACATTTAGTGTTACATCCTTTCCAAGATTTCTGCTAATGCCTTTCTTCTATCCTCCATACCATAGCACAAGAGATCTCTCCTCGTCTCACCACCCAGCCTCACCTAGAAGGTTGCTGGCCCCCCTAATCGTGATCCGATTGCCAGCCGTCAACTTCAGGTGAGTCCTACTATTCTTGGACTCTTTTACTTTCTAGGCTCCCCTTGACCCCGTTCGGGTGCCCAAGGCCCCCGGACGGTCATCCCTCGCGCTTGTCTCCCATAATTACCTTATTAATGTAACAGGGAGAGAAAAGAGACAATAGAACACAGAAATCTGCAGCAAATGAATGCTGAAATGAAGAAGGCAAATATACAAATGGGCTGTCGATGTATCTCCTCGAGCCGATCTCTCTCACCACCAGAGCACAAGTGAAGTGGGTTGGCAAAAGGCTGCCAATAAATAGCTAAAAATAATGCCAAAAAATGACCAGGTCAGACAGCTAAAACCGGCTGACCAGCTGCAGAATACGGCTGACTGGCTGAATAAAATAATCAGTAAACTGCGATCTGCCCAAATGTGCTACATGGCACTGCCGTCTGCCCACAAACTGTATGACCTACCCGTAATAAGGTGCCTCCTCTTGACGATGGCTGAAAATGCCCAAATTGACAAGAAATGCATAACTGTGCCCAAAAGAGCTAACTATACCACTGTAGCCTGACAATGCTAGTCCAAGGGATGACTAAATCTCTGACACTCCCTCTCAGATCCTGAATGGGTCATAAGGCTAAGGGATTTGGAGTGTTGTTGAAGAACCGTCTAAGGAAGAGACTTCGTAAACAAATCTACCAAGTTGTCCTCTGTCTTGCTGTAAACCATATCAATGGTCTCATCCAAGATCTTCTCCTAGTTGAAATGATATTGTATCTCAATGTGCTTCAACCTAGTATGAAATACAAGGTTCCATGCCAAAGTAATGCAGCTCTCATTGTTGCAATGAAGAGTCATAGGGCTTATCTCTAGGCAACCAGGCTCTCCTAGTAACTTGCAAAACCACATTGTCTCACATGTGGTAGAAAACACCGCTCTATACTCCACCTCTGTAGAAGAAAGGGCAACTATAGGCTGCTTCTTGCTACTCCACAAGATAACACCAACACCCAAAATAAAGCAATATCCTGTTGTTGAACTCCATTGGTCAACATCTCCAACCCAATCTAGATCCGTCCAACCTGAAAAAACAAAGCTAAATCACCAGTACCTGCTAGATGATGAATACCAAGATCAGGGATCCCCCTAAAGATCCACAAAATCCTCATAGCAACCTTCCAATGAACCAACTTAGGTTCACTCATGAACTCTATACAAGTAAACCTACAAGAAAACACAAATCAATCTACATATTAAGGAGCCATATCAACTACCTATAGCAGGTAGCATCCACTGCCGGTAAAACTACATAGACCATAGCCTTCTAGTTCCGATCCATAGGAGTACAAATAGCCTTACATTCTACCATCTCAATGTAGTTAAAAGCTCCTACACATACTATTGATGGGAGATAAAAATCCCCCCTAGAGTCTGCCAAATCTCATGACCTAGAAAGAAGTGAAGAAGGCCCATATTCGTCATCTCAAATATCTCATGAAGTGCCTCCTTGTCTGCTTAACCTTTTGGGCATGGTCACCTATCATAAGATCATCCACATAAAGCATAAACATCACGTGCCCTCTAGTTGAGGTCTGGACATACGATTGGGGATTGGAAGAGGAACGTTGATACCCTAACTTCCCTTCGAAGAATGAGTCTATCTTCTCATTCCAAGCACATGGAGCTTGTTTAAGGCCCTAAAGGTCCTTCTTCAACCTATAAACCTTGCCATTGGATGAGGAAACGCCAAGAGGTTGCTCAACAGAAATCTCCATTAAGGAAAGCAGCCTTCACGTCAAGCTGATAAACCGGTAATCTCCCATGGCTGGCTAACGCAAGAACGGCCCTAATGATGGCTATCTGAGCTATAGGTGCAAAGGTGTTGTTGGGAATAAAGGCCCTCGTGCCTTTTAATATGCTCCGGTGTGAACACACCCTTAGCACTTGTACTTACACATATATATCTATCTAAAAACCTAAAGATACTCTCTCATCATTGTACCTAAAATCGTGCACACTCTACTCTACTCCCTCTCACCCTCTCTTTCTCTCCATGACTAAGGAACACCCACTGTCTCGATCTTCGTGCCTGACCCATCACTACAAACTAGTATCAAAGCTACGGTTGAGGCATTCGTACTTCTCGGAGTTCGAGCAGGAGCTCACAAGCAAGCTCAGGTCATGAGTTCGTGGGCAATGGTTGTTGCAGACGTGACAGGGAAGCTGACCATCGAGCTCTCGGTGGGCAGCAGACTGACAGTCGATGGGAGGGCTGGCTATCAGACGTAGATCAGGTGGCATGTGATAGAAAATGCTTCCTGTAGGCGACGGCTGTTGGTGCTCGACGGACGGGACCAACGGGACTTGCCAAGGACGGGACGAGGCAACCACCGTGAAGACATAAGCAATGTGACCAGACGCCAGCGCGACCAATGGGCAGCACAAGCGCTATCTGCAAGTGACGTCTGCAAGGGGTCGCGACGTGAGGGACCCGCGACCAGCCCGTGACGGACAGGCGACACGCGTCAAACAGCAGCCAACGAGGTTCCAGGTCACGCAACATGACGTGACTAGCAAGTCAACGGACCTCGTCACGTCATTCTTTGTGGGCCACAAATTCTTTTTTTTCCCTTAAATTTTCTTTTGGAATTTCCCCTTGGCTCAACAGGGGTTTGTGCGCGCAAGCACAAAAGGTCAGATTTGTGCAATCTTGGCCCAGAAATTTGGGCCTTCTCCAAACTGAGTATTGTTCATGCAAAATTGAGATATTTGTTCAAAATTTGCAAGAATTTGTGACATTTTGCCTCCAACATTTAGGGCTTTTCATGTACATGCACAAATTGGGCTGAAATTTATCCAATTGCTCGGCATAAATGCACATTGGACCCCGTGCAATTTGGGGCTTTTGCAGTTTGGGCAAAATTTGTGCACCATTGGGTCATTTTATGTACATGTAGGTTCAATTCCATGTAATTTGGACATCAACACTTGGTAAAATTTGGGGGTTTTGCTGAAATTGCTCTATTTTGGCAGAATTGGCATGTTTTATGCATGACAGAGAAAATGCAGATGTGTGATTGATGCTTTGAGCACAAAAATTTTGGGGCTTTTTTGACCGTGTGTGTCAAATTTTATGCCCGTGGGTACATGTACAACAAAAATTGCACCTAAATTTTGGGATTTCTCATGTAATGGGATGTATATGCCCTTGGAACAGCTGTAATCAGTTGCGGAATGTTGTAGCACATGGTTTGGTGCTTCTGAAAATTTAATTACAGATCTGAAATCTGTACTTCTACGTGGTCATTTATTGCTGCTTGGTACTTGTTTGTACCTTGGTCACTTGGGTGACAGTTTGGGCCTGCATTTGCTGTTTTTTGGTCACATTTGGGCTGAAAATCATGGCTGGCAACAATGACAGCGCAGTAACCTCACGTACATAAAGAAGCTTGAAGGAGCTCATAACTTTGCAGTTTGGCAAAAATAGTGCTACAATATCTTGTTGCAAAAGAAGCAGGCAAAGCCAATTAAAACCAAAGGGACAAAGCCTGCGGACATGGAACAAGAAGATTGGGATGAGTTAAATGAGCTTGCATGCTCAACCAACGAGCTATCAATTTCTAATGCCTTGTTGTTTAACATTGAAGGTTTGGATTCTCCATATGCTATATGGACTCGACTGGAAGAACTGTACACACAAAAAAGTGCTGCAAGCAAAGTGTATTGGCTGAAAAAGCTTATGGATTTGCGTATGAAAGAGGTTACAGCAATGTCTACTCACTTGAGTGAGTTTAACTCCATTTTCAGCCAGCTGGTTGCCTTGAAATTCATGATTGATGAGGAATTTAAGGCTACTTTCTTACTTTGCACTCTACCAGAGAGTTGGGATACATTCAAGACTGCTATGAGCAATTCTAATGTAATCCTTTTGTATGTTGATGTAGAGAGTGCTCTACTTATAGAAGAGATGAATCGACAAAACAATGCATCCAATAAGTCTCTAGTGCTTTGCATACTAGGGGCAGATCATAGCAAAAGGGCAAATATGATAGCAAGGGACGCAGTAAATCACGTGGCAAAGATGTTGAATGCCATCATTGTGTCAAGAAGGGTCACTTTAAACGTGATTGCTACAAGTGGAAGAAAGAGAAAGGAAAGGGTAAGAAGACAGATGATAGCAAGGAAGAGAAGAAAGACAGTCACCCTAAGAAGAGCAGTGTCAAAATTGAAGAGGTGAATGTAGTTACTCATGATAGTGATAGTGGGAGTGACATACTCTTTATCTCTTCACACTTTGGTGCACATGCTTTACTTGCAGATACAAATAATGACATGCATATCTAGATTCTCGATTCAGGTGCTTCCTTTCATGTCGCCCCTCATCGAGAGTGGTTCTCTGCCTATACAAGGGGTCGACATGGTGTTGTCCATCGTGGGGACAACTATGCATGTGACATTGCAGGTACTGGCAATGTGCAGTTGCAATTTCAACATGGCTCTGTCTTTACACTTCAGCATGTACGGCATATGCCTCAACTCAAGAAGAGCTTGATTAGCACAAGGCAGCTAGATAATGATGGCTTTCATACCACCTTTGGTGATGGAAAATGAAAAACCTGTAAGGAATCTAGAGTGATTGCCAAAGGTTGTAAAAGCGATACTTTGTATCCTCTTCATGTATCTAGTGTGAGTGATCATGTTGTTGTCGTGACCAAGCAGCCAAGTGTTTCTTTGTGGCATGGCTAGTTGGGACACATGAGTCAAATAGAAATGAAAGTGCTTTCTCGTTTGGGTTACTTGCCTTGTCTTCGTTATGCTGATTTTGAGTATTGTGATCATTGTATTTATGGTAAACATGCACACACGTCTCATAAAAAGTCTCTTTCTTTGAAATCTCCTTCTCTAGAGTTAGTACATTCGAATGTATATCAGATGCCAGGATTATCTTTAGGAGGAAAGAAATTATTTGTCACCTTTGTCGATGATCCTACACGAAAGGTATGGGTTTATCCTATTTGTAGCAAGGATGAAGTGCTTGACAAGTTTAAAAAATTCTTGGCATTGGCTGAAAATCAGACAAATAAGACACTTAAGTGTCTTCGCTCTGATAATGGTGGGAAATATGTGTCCAAGGCCTTTCAAGCATTTTGTGATAGCAAAGGGATAAAGAGGGAGCTCATTGCCCCTTATAATCCACCCCAAAATGGATTTACAGAGCGCATAAATAGGACCATACAGGATAATAAGGTCCGTACGATGCTATCTCATGCTACATTACCCCATGGTTTTTGGACAGAGGATGTTATGACAACAATACACTTGATTAATCGGTCACCAAACAAGTCTTTGGGGGAGGAGTTCCCCAAGAAACGTAATTGGGCAAGCCACCTTCATATGCTCACCTGAAAGTGTTTGGCTACGAGGCTTTTGTGCACATTCATAAAGAAAAATGCAGCAAACTTGAGCCAAAGTCCTGTAAATGCATTTTTCTAGGATATGGTGATGAGGGTGAAATGGGGTATAGATTGTCAAATCCTGAGAAAAGAAAAGTAGTACACAGAAATGATGTTATCTTCCGGGAAGATCGCATACATAAACAACCCAAAAAGAGTGAGAAGGCCCATAGGGTTGTATTCTGGGAAGAAATACCTTTTGGACAACAAAATGTGCCCATTGTACAGCAGCAAATATCTGCTGTAATTAAACCTGTAAATGCAGAAAATAATGCTGGAAATTATCAGCCAGCTATTGCCTATGATAATGAACCACTATATGTGCAAAAACAGTCAGGACAGCAAGCTGTTAATGCTGATTTGCAGGCTGAAATGCCAGGACAGCAAGCTGAAAATGCTCAACTACTAGCAAACGATGATCATTGGGTTAGGAGATCGTCTAGGGCTACTAGACAACCTGATAGATTCATTCCTGGTGCAAATTATGTGGCTGATTATGTCATGTTGACAGATTGGTGAACCGTCTTGCTTCAAGGAAGCAATGAACAGACAAAACAGCAAGAAATGGTATAAAGCCATGTTGTCAAAAATGAGATCTCTTGAGAAAAAATGGAACTTGGAACTTGGTGCAATTGCCTAAAGGGCAAAAAACACTTCCATGCAAATGGGTTTACAAGATGAAGGTCACTTCTGGTCCTCACCAAAATACAAAGCAAGATTGGTTGCAAAGGGATACAAGCAGGAGTATGGAATTGACTTTGATGAGATTTTCTCTCCTATAGTCAAGACGACTACATTGAGAACCATTTTAGGCTTGATTACAGCTGAAGATATGGAGCTCATACAGATGGATGTAAAGATTGCATTCTTACATGGTGATTTGCATGAAGACATATATATGCAGCAGCTTGAAGGGTTTGTTAAAAAAGGGAAAGAAAAGATGGTATGTAAACTCAAAAGGAGTTTGTATGGGCTGAAACAAGCACCAAGAGAATGGTATCATAAGTTTGATACATTCATGCAGTCTCAAGGTTTCCATAGAAGTCAAGTGAATCACTACTTGTACACTAAGAAGGCAACGGATGGCAGCCTAATTATCTTGGTGTTGTATGTTGATGACATGTTGGTTGCTAGCGGGGATACTCATGCCTTGGACTTACTAAAGAAAAGTCTTCATGGCAGCTTTGACATGAAGGATCTTGGTGATGCAAATCACATTCTTGGTAAGAGAATACGCAGAGACAGGTCCAAAGGATTGCTCTATCTATCTCAGCAAGAGTGTATCTCCAAGGTTTTGCAGCGTTTCAATATGAAGGGAGGAAAAACAATCGGGGTTCCATTGCCTCCATATATGAAACTCGGTGTAGAGGACAGCCCTACATCTGATGATGAGAAGGCTTAAATGGCCAAGATAGCATATGCTTCAGTTGTTGGCAGTTTGATGTACGCTATGGTTGCTACACGTCCTGACATTGCCTTTGCAGTGGGAGTGGTTAGTAGATACATGGCAACCCCTGGCAAGAAGCATTGGGATGCAGTGAAAGGTATTATGAGATACCTCAAAGGCACAAAGGAGTTGTGCATCTGCTTTGGGAAGCAAAAGGCATCTGTTGTTGGCTTTACGGATGCAAACTATACTGGTCATCTGGATTGCAAGAAGTCCACTTCCGGGTTTGTGTTTACTTTCACAGGAGGAGCAGTCTCTTGGATCTCCAGGCTACAAAAGTGTGTTACATTGTCTACTACAGAGGCAAAGTATGTGGCTGCCACTAAGGCATGCAAGGAAGCTTTATGGCTTTCACGTCTGGTGGGAGAGCTTGGCATCACAGAGTTACCTGTTCTCCATTGTAATAGTCAAAGTGCTATCATGCTAGCACGGAATCCTGTCTTTCATCCAAAGACAAAGCACATACAGGTGAAGTACCACTTCATTAGAGATGTACTTGACAGCAAGAGCATTGAGCTTGTCAGTGTATACAAATGATAACCCTGCAGACCTTCTCACGAAGGGTCTTCCAGCAGAACGGTTTGCTCATTGTCAACAAATGATGGGAGTTGGTTAGATATATGTATTTCAGCTTTGTACATACCTAGACTTAGCTGATTCTTTTCTCCTCCTAAGGCACATTGCCTTTAGGTGAGAGGTTGTTGGGAATAAAAGCCCTCATGCCTTTTAATGTGCTCCGATGTGAACACACCCTTAGCACTTGTACTTACACATATATATCTGTCTAAAGACCTAAAGGTAGTCTCTCGTCATTGTACTTGAAATCGTGCACACACTCTCCTCTGCTCTCTCTCACCCTCTCTGTCTCTCCGCGACTAAGGAACACCCACTGTCTCGATCTTCGTGCCTGACCCATCACTACAAGTGTCACAGAAATCCACACCTAGCCGCTATGCAAAGCCCTTTGCAACAAGCCGCACCTTATGAGATAGAGAAGAGAAACTTAGATAAATGAATGAAATAATAAAGTGAATCTGATACAAGAGTGTCATAGCACGAAAGATACCCAAGGGCACGGAGACTGCCGATGAAGCCTTTCAGTCTGCAAACGCAGGGATGATGAGGTGTCGCCTAGAGCAGGGAGACTGTCGTCGAAGAGGAGCCCTTAAATCTGTAACCCAAGGATGAAGATCGGTGCCGCCTAGAGCAAGGAGGCTATCGTCAAAGGGTGAGGAGCTTCTGAGTCTGCAAACGCAAGCCTAATAATTGATGCTAGCTGCTAGAGAGGGACGCTGGTGGTGGCGGAGGAGTCTGAAGGTCACAAACTACAAAACACAAATCAAGGCACTCTCTAGAGATGATGACTAATGAAGGGAAGCCACCAGAAGATAGGGGAAGGTACCAGGCTGCCCAAACACAAGCAACACTGGCCTCTAAATCTAACGCCAAATGGAGGAGATGGTTGCCAACAGTATAGGAAGCACTACGATGTCAAACATAGGAACACGGCCTGAAGATGATGACACCAATTGTAGGTAATGACGCAACACAGCGGAGCATCCACTTAGATAGACAAACACAAGTGGGTAATGCCGCCTAGAGGAGGAGTTGACGCCGGGCTGCACAAGATGAGGCTAGAAGGTATGTTGTTGCCAAGGTGTGGATGATGACGCCAATTGTGAAGGAGAGACCCACCACCATAAACACAACCCTATGGATGAAAAAGATTGGCGTCTGGCAACAGGAAGGGGTGGAGATGGTGGAAGGAGCGAGTGTGAGTGAGAGAGAGAGAGAGAGAGATGATGATGGGTGACCAACAGAATGAATCTGTGGTGTGAGTAAGTGAAGAATGAACAAGTGGTCCCGAATATATAGATACGAACAGTCTCAAGTCTCCCCCACTAAAGTCTCTCAAATGGCACTTTGACTCTCTCAAAAGGCCCTAAAAAGCCTTTTTGAAGTTGAGAACACAAACCAAAAATGGGAATGAAGAAGCAAAACTATACTAAACGATGTGGTTTCTCAACATCCCTTCTCAAGCACAAAAAAGAAGCACAAAAGAGGAGTGAGGTGAAGAGAAGAATATCCACCCTGTAATCCAAGAATGCCACCTAAAAGGAGATCAGTGAAGATAGTCAAGAGACCGTATGAGCAGTAGAGCCTGAAACACAATTTCGGCTGAGAAGCCACCATCTCCGTTACACCATGCTAGAGGGAATACGAAGGCCTGGCCATAAAGTCGCTACCGAAAATCCAAGGGCTTTGATCAAAGATAGATCCTCTAGATGTTGGGTGTCAATGGAGGTAAAACTACTCAAAAAAGAGCCAAATCACGAAAGTAAATGATGGTGTGTGAAGAACTCCGAGAGGAGTAGAGTCCCCCTCTCAAACTGAAGATGGAGAAAACCCCTTTGAAGCCAAAGAAGGAGATGCCTCCTCTAAGGGCGAAGAAAGATGATCCCTCTCTGTGTCCCCCTCACACAGAGAGAGAGAGAGAGAGAGGGGAACAACTCAGAGATCACAAACTCCAAAACATCTAATGACAAAGAAGGTGCCGTTGGTCGAGAGCTCAAAAGAAGCAGAAGCCGAAAAGCGCCCAAAGGTGTCTTCTTGAACCTGAGTAGAAGAGGGTGGGAAAGGAGGAGGCTCAAGGTGAGCCAAGGGAAGGAAACAATGGCAGGCTCTCAACGGAATGGACCATGGAGGAGATTGTTAGAGATCATAGCCAGGCAGGCAGGCAGTCTGCACAGCAGTCTGCACAGTCGGACTGTGCAGTCGGACTGCCACGTAGCAGTCCAACTGCCTACAGCCCAGTCGGCTGCATTAATGCAGCCGACCTGTCCTGGTTGCGCCCTATTTTCTGGCGCCCTCTTTTGCCCCGGTTGTCGGCTATTTATACCCGACAGTCTCAGCAGTTTGACACACTTCTCTGACGCAGATTACAGACCGGTGACGCACAGATTCTGTCTCTGTTCACAGATTTCAGACAGCAGACAGTGCAGACTGCAGCGGACTTCGAGGTGGACAGCAGGTTGCATCGTCGAGGTGGAGACACGCAGTCCAGCGCACTGCGCCCGTGTATATATCTGCATATCTTTGTATTCAGCATTCTTTATACAGCAGATCTTCATCGTCCACTGTCTCTTTCTCTCCCTTCTCTCTCTGTGTTCTCTCTCTCTCAGTCCTACGCTTCCGCACCGCTGCACTCTGACATGGTATCAAAGCAGTGTTTGAGGGCTGACTGAGCGCAGAATCAACCTGAAGAGGAGTTTCCATCACGACACAAATTTGCGTTTTTTGCGTTTAAGGGCAGACAGGTGGGCTGCGCCTTGGAACAAGGCTGAAACGAGTGTGGGCGCACAGGAAAGGAGTACAGGTGGTGGATTTGCTGCTGTTTACTGCTGTTTGACGCGGAGGAAGTTTGAGTTTTCAGCCTACAAGTGCAGGTTTTGCTTTTTCATCGCCTCCGGCAGGTGAAGAAGCTTCAGGACGCGGAAGAGCCTTAGCAAGCTGAGTTTTCCCAGCCAGAGGGGGCTGCTTTTGCGTTTGTGAAGGCATTGCAGGTGAAGATGTCTACAGAGATGGACTTGGAGTTCTAGGCGATTATGGACCGGAAGGTGCCTGTCTTACCGGCTCTTCCTACAGATCAGAAGCTCGACGGCGACAACTACCGCATTTGGCGCGTCATGATGTTGGCCATCCTTGAGTCCTATGATTTGGCGGAGTTGGTACAGGAGGAGATTGACCGGCCCTCGGTAAGAGATGAGTCCAAACTCTCTTCCGATGCACGTGCGGAGTTGGCCAAGGCCCAGTCTCATTGGGACAAACAGAATCCCAGGATTCGATCCTTTCTCTTTCTATCATGCACTACAGCCGTGATCGCTCACATCGAGCACTTGACGGTGGCTCGGGAGATATGGCTGGAGCTTGATCAGATGTACAATCGGATGACCCTAATGAAGAGGGTTTCTTTGGAGGTACAGATGCGGACCTTGTCCGTAAATAAGTCTTCTTCGCTACGGGAACACATTAACAAGCTAAGGCAGTTTCAGATGCAGGTTCAGAATGCGGGGAAGCCGATTTCCTCCGAAGACATGGCGATCACACTCTTGTCCCAGTTGCCGCCACGATTCAGTACATTTTACTCTGCCCTTATTGCTTCGGGGTGAGAGTCTACTTTTCCGTGGGAAGAGTTGGTTCCTATGGTTTTGGACCAAGAGGAAAGTTAAAGGGACAGAATGCTTCCAAGTCGGAGGCATTGACAGGTCAAGCCTCTCAGAAGAAGCGGAAGGACCAAAAGAAGAAGAAGGGGGATTACAAGTCCAAGAAGGACAAGGAGAAGGACAAGCACAAAGACTCCACATGCCATATTTGTGGAAAGACTGGCCATTGGAAGAAGGATTGCCCTGACAAAGACACGAAGGACACCAAGAAGAAGGACACCAAGGATTCTAGAGCGGTGGCTGCACCCTCATCAGCTGCATTTCTTCATCTAGCTGTCATTGAGGACGCTTCACCTAATGCTTCTGATGCTGCGATGACGGCTCCCCAGGCTCGAGAGTGGATTGTTGATAGTGGTGCCTCACGGCACATGACTCCTTCATCAGATGGTGTTGCCCAACTGCGACCCTCGCGTGGGCAGATTCTCATTGGAGACAGCTCTTCAGTTTCTGTTACAGGTCGGGGTAAGATGCAGCTCATTCCAGATGGACGAGGTGGTACCCATACCTCAGAGGTTTTGCATGTACCAGGTTTAGGGTACCATCTCCTTTCAGTTCATAAGATTTGCTCCCTTGGTCTTTTGGTGGAGTTTGACAGTACTACGGTGCGCGTCCTTGATTGTGGATCGAGGAAGGTTCTCTCATCCGGATATGAGGAGAACGGCATTTACAAACTGAAGTCTTCCACTGCCCTCTCTACTCTTCTTCTTACCTCACAGTCACAGTCAGAGTTATGGCATGCTCGGTTTGGTCACCTGAACTATGACTATCTTCAGAGGGCGTCACGTGGACAGCTTGTTTGAGGGTTGCCGGATATAGTGGTGAGCCAGCAGCCATGTGTCTCCTACATTCGGGGGAAGCAGCATAGGAATGCCATTCCCCACACAGCTTCGCGGCGGTCTACTTCACCGATAGAGCTAGTATCTACGGATCTATGTAGCCCTATGAGGAATGAGTCCTTGCGTGGAAGCTCTACTTCATGCTGATCGTGGATGACTACAGCAGGATGACATGGGCCTATTTTTTGGCATTAAAGTCAGAAGCTTTCTCGCACTTCAAGGATTGGCTTCTCTTTGAGGAGAACCGATCAGGCCGGAAGTTGAAGACCTTGCGATCCGACAAGGGAGGTGAATTTGTGTCGAATGAGTTTGCTCGGTTTTGTGCAGATAGAGGAATTCACCAGGAGTTTGCCAATACCAATACTCCTCAATAAAATGGTATTCTTGAACGGAAGAACCGCAGTGTGATTGAGATGGCGCGCACCATGATGGAGCACAGACAGACCCCTCAGGTTCTGTGGGCCGAGGCTGTGGCTACTGCAGTCCACATCCTTAATCGATCCCCTACTTCGGCCGTGGAAGGGATGACCCCATTTGAGGCTTATTTTGGGGCGAAGCCAGATGTTTCTTACTTTCGTGTCTTTGGGTGTGATGCCTATGTTCACATTCCCAAGGCTCACCGTGATAAATTTGAAGCAGCTTCCCGAAAACAAGTATTTGTTGGCTACAGCTCCCAGTCCCAAGGCTACCGACTGTATGATCTCGTCAAGCGGGATGTGTACACTAGCCGTGATGTGCGGTTTGTGGAGGTTCCGACTACTTCAACGAGTGAGGAGCATCCCGTTCTTGGAGATCCAGGGGAGAGTTGGGCTCCTTCTACTTCTACAGTTCCACTGGAGCCCGTGCCTTTTGATTATGATTATGTTTCTGACACAGAGTCTACTGTTCCACCGGACACCTCTGAGGAGTTACCACCGGTGGATATTCCAGAGTCTTCTGCTGATGGAGAACGACGAGGGGAGGTTCGGCCTCCTCCTCGCTGGGCCCGTGACACACTCCGTGATTCAGGGATCGAGGGGGTTCCTGAGGAGTGGGGACCGCAGGATGGTCCGCGGTGGTCACGCAGGCACCAGGCACATTCTACAGAGCTTGTTTGCTCCAACTATTATTTAATGACCCGTGTTATGCAGGATCGAGAGCCCACGTCCGTGAAGGAGGCTTTACAGTCCGCCCCATGGAAGAAAGCTATGGAAGCTGAGTTGGAGGCTATTGAGTGGAATGGCACTTGGTCACTCGTGCCCCGCCCCCCGAAGAAGAAGGTGATTGGAGTCAAGTGGGTCTTCAAGACCAAATACCTCAGTGATGGTACTTTGGATAATTACAAGGCTCGCCTTGTTGCTAAAGGTTTTGCACAGCGCCCAGGGATTGACTGTCATGACACTTTTGCCCCCACAGCTCGTATGGCGACCATTAGAGCTGTTCTTGCTTTGGCTGGCCATAGGAGATGGCCTGTTTATCAGTTGGATGTGAAGTCGGCCTTCCTGAATGGTGATTTGAAGGAGGAGATCTATGTTGAGCAGCCTCCTGGCTTTGGTTCTTCAGATGGGAAAGTCTACAGGTTGAAGAAGGCCTTGTATGGCCTCAAGCAGGCTCCGCGTGCATGGAACGAGAAGAGTGATTCGTTCCTCCAATTTCAGTTGGGATATCGGTGGTCCAAGGCCAATCCGCAGCTGTATATTCACACTTCCGAGGATGGTTGTGTGCTATTTGTATTATATGTTGATGATTTGATTGTCACAGGTGATGCTGCACAGCAAGTCCAGGAGACGAAGTCAGCTTTACATCGGACGTTCGAGATGACAGATTTGGGTCTACTCCATTTCTTTTTGGGCCATGAGATTTATCAGTCTCAGAGGGGGATCTTTATCTCTCAACAGAGATATGTACAGGAGCTCTTTGTGTCTTTTGAGATGGAGGATTGTCGGGCCCTCTCTACTCCTATGGATCCGAACTGGAAGGCCACTTCCCATTCAGCTTCTCCTTTGGCGGATGCGTCCAGCTATCGACAGTTGATTGGGTCTTTGATTTGGCTTCTCAACACCAGGGTTGATCTATGTTTTGCTGTTGGGCTCTTGGCAGGGTTCATGAGTGAACCTAAGACGGTGCATTGGCAGGCTGCTTAGAGGATACTTCGGTATCTGAGGGGGACGTCTGATTTAGGGATTCATTACCCCGCAGGGACAGATGGGTCAGATCTTGTACTTGCAGGTTGGAGCGACTCGGATTGGGCCGGTGGCGTGGACCACAAGCGGTCTACTACAGGTTACTGCTTTACTTTGGGTGCAGGTGTTATTTCATGGAGTAGTAAGAAGCAGCCCACGGTAGCCCTTTTGTCTACTGAGGCGGAGTATCGGGCCGCGTCTTCCACCACATGCGAGGTTGTGTGGCTTCGGAGATTATTGGAAGAGCTTGGGTGTCCCCAGACTCGTCCTACATTGCTGCGATGTGACAATGAGAGTTGCATTGCCTTGGCAAGGAACCCTGTTTTTCATGCCCGGACGAAGCACATTGAGATCCAGTACCACTTCATCCGAGAAAAGCTTCTGGATGAGACCATCACTGTGGAGTATTGCAAGACGGAGGACAATCTTGCAGATTTGTTTACGAAGGCACTTCCTCAGGCTCTACTTCGGAGACATTCCAAATCCCTCAGGCTTCTGCCCTGCCCAGGCTCTGAGAGGGGGTGTTAGAGATCATAGCCAGGCAGGCAGGCAATTCTGCACAGTCGGACTGCCACGTGGCAGTCCGACTGCCTGCAGCCCAGTCAGCGGCTGCATTTAATGCAGCCGACCTGTCCTGGTTGCGCCCTATTTTCTGGCGCCCTCTTTTCCCCCGGTTGTCGGCTATTTATACCCGACAATCTCAGCAGTCTAACACACTTCTCTGACACAGATTACAGACCGGTGATGCGCAGATTCTGTCTCTGTTCACAGATTTCAGACAGCAGACAGTGCAGACTGCAGTGGACTTCGAGGTGGACAGCAGGTTGCATCGTCGAGGTGGAGACACGCAGTCGAGCGCACTGCGCCCGTGTATATATCTGCATATCTTTGTATTCAGCATTCTTTATACAGCAGATCTTCATCGTCCACTGTCTCTTTCTCTCCCTTCTCTCTCTGCGTTCTCTCTCTCTCAGTCCTACGCTTCCGCACCGCTGCACTCTGACAGAGATGTGGGCCGTAGGAGCCACTAGACCCAAAAATAGGCGGGAAAAACCGTCGCTCAAGGTGGTGGTCTCCAGGAGGACTTATCACCTTGTGAGGTCTTATTGACTCTGTCTGCCCGTAAGGACTTAGTGCATGTCAAATGTGTCTTATTGCCTTGAGCATAGTAAGGTGAGAACCAAGACAGAACAATCTTTGCAACCCAGAAAGAAAAGGTAGCACAAAGAGTGTCAGGTAGTGGAAGATACATATACTCCGGTGGGGTAGGAAGTAGAGGTCGATGTCGACAAACTTCAGGGATATGACCTTTCTTGCCGCAATAGGAGCACCCAAAAGACACGCCATCTGTCTGTGGAGACGCCATGGTACCAAAGTGGCAACCTACAAAAGAAAGGGTGGAAGGGAGAAGAAGGATATCTCCCAGTGACGCAACAAAAGTAGAGTAATAATCAAATGTTGATGTTGGACCTACAGCCTGTCTTTGCCATCTCCAATCTAGAGAATCTTCACAGCTCACTAAGCGCCTCTAATTTGATACCATGTCAAGAAATGATTGAGCAGCCAAAGAGACAAGAGGGTTAGCAAGGAGAAACACGGAGTGTGTACGGCAAACACTGAGAAGAGAAGAGAAACTCATATAAATGAATGAAATAATAAAGTGAATTTGATACAAGGGTGTGTAGCACAAAAGATGCCTTGGAGAAAGGAGATTACCGAAGAAGCCTCTAAGCCTGCAAGCGCACACATGATGAGATGTCACCTAGACTAGGGAGACTACCATCGAAGAGAAGCCTCTGAATCTGCAACACAGGGATGAAGATTGGTGTTGTCTAGAGCAGGGAGATTGTCATCGAAGGGTGAGGAGCCTGTAAGTCTGCAAACACGGACCTAATGGACTGATGCTAGCTGCTAGGAGTGACGCCGATGGTGGTGAAGTCTGGAGGCCACAAACTACAAAACGCCAATCAAGGTAGCCTCTGGAGATGAAACTAATGAAGGGAAGCCACCAAAAGATGGGGGAAGGTGCCTGGCTGCCTAAACGCAAGCAACCTTTGTTAGCAGATATGTCAATTCATGGCTAAGTCTGTGCATGTCAATGGGCTAGGGCACTAGGATATTATCCTGATTATTTAGGCATTTTTCTTGGCATTTTATGATAGTCATTTTAGCATTTATTGCTGGCCAACCTGACATGATTTATGGCATTATTTTTGCCTATTTATTCAAGCTTCTCCACATTCATTATAAAGTCCATAAACTGATCAACCACTTACTTTGCTCTAAATTGAGCCTTTATTGGAATGAAATGAACTGATTTAGTCCACCGATCTACACCACATAAATACTATTCCACCCATGCTTTGTTGTAGGCAATCCCATTATGAAACCCATGCTAATATCAATTCACTTCCCATGAGGAATAGGTAGTGGCTGAAACAAACCACCGGGTAGAAGTGTGGAATCTTTATTTCGTTGACACAGTAGACAACTCATGACATAGTCTTTAACATCTCTCCAAATCCCTTTCCAATAAAAGCTCTTATGGATGCTATCAAATGTTTTGAACAAACCATGATGTCCCGCTAAAGGTGAAGAGTGCATCTCTTGCAAAATGCAGTCTTTGAAATATGATTGAGGAGTCAAGAAAACCCGTCCTTGATACCATAAAAGACCATTATGCCATTTATAATTTGGATACACTTCTCCTTTGCCTTGCTAAAATTCCTTCATCATTTTGGGTGTTTGCTCATCAAGTAAATACTCTTCTTGAATGTCATGGATCCAATCCTTATGCACGGTTGAAATGATAGAGATAGAACATGTCTACATTCTTGATAAGGTATCCACCACCACATTGTCTTTTCCAGCCATATAAAATATCTCAAAATCACATCCTTGAAAAGTAGCTAACTATCTTCGTTGCTTGGAAGACAAATTTGGTTGTGAAAGAAAGTATTTCAGCACACAATGATCACTTTTGACATTGAAATGGCTACCATAGATGTAATGATGCAACTTTTTAATAGCATGCAATATTACCAACATCTCTTGCTAATAAACATGTAATTGACGCTCATTGTCATCAAGCTTTTGGCTTTCATAAGCTATGACTCCACGGTCTTGACATAAAACAATCCCAATTCCTCTTCCACTAACATCCACACATATGATAAACTCCTTAGAGAAATCCGGGCATACAAGGATAGGCGCTGTAATTAAAAGAGATTTCAGCTCATTGAGACTTTGATTGGCAATGGAGTTCCAAAAAAAAAGCCTCCATTTTAAGCATATCTGTTAATGGAACCACCACATGAGCATAATTCTTAGTGAACCTCCTATAGAAGGATGATAACCCAAGGAATCCTCTCAAAGAGATTGCATTCGTAGGAGTAGGCCATTCTTTAACACATTTTACCTTGTTGGGACCCTCTCTAATGCCTTACTCTCCCACAACATGACCTAAGTATTCAACTTCATCTTCCATGAAAGAACACTTTGTTATATTGGCAAAGAGTGTATGTCTTCGTAATGTGTCAAAGACCTCTCATATATGCTTCAAATGCTCATCCTTGGATTTGCTATAGATAAGGATATAATCAAAGAAAACAATGACTATTTGAACAAGAAGGTTTGCAATATTTTATTTGTAAGGGCTTGAAAAGTAGCGAGCACATTGGAAAGTATAAATGGCATAACCAAAAAGTGGTATAACACTCTTTCAATCCTAAAAGCTCTTTTGAACTCATCTCCTTCCTTCGTTCAGATTTTATGATAGCCCGATCAAAGATCTATTTTAATGAAGACCTTTGCATATTTAAGCTCATCCAAAAGATTATCAATTCGGAGAATAGAATACCTATTCTTGACCGTTGACTTGTTCAAATCCCAATAATCAATACGCATACGAAAAAATTCATCATTCTTCTTGACTAAGAACACAAGAGAGGCAAATGGTGATTGACTTTGCTGAATTAAACCCATTTGGAGCAATTCTTTGACTTGTCGCTCCACTTCTTCCCTCTCAAACTTGGACGAGCAATAGGGAGGTTTGTTGATGGGCTTTGTGTTGGGCAACAAATCAATAGGATGGTCAACCTCTTGCTTTGTGTTGGTCAACAAATCAATAGGATGGGTCAACCTCTTGCTTTGGAGATACAGATGATGGTGGCTGAAATAAATCCTTGTATTCCTCCAATAGCTCTTCCAATCTTGGATCCCTTTTCTTTGTAGAAGAAGATAGCTGATTTGATGATTACTCTTCATCTACTTTCACAAGCAAAAGAGTAAAGATGCATGATTTGGCATTGATTTCTTGTCGCAATTTCTTTATAGAGATGAGTTCTATCTGTTTGTGGTCTATGCCTTTTAATTCCATGTGTTGTCCTTGCCAATTAAATTCCATTTGCATTTGCTCCAAGTCCAAAGTGAAGTTGCTAAGTGTCTTCAACCAATTACATCCAATAACAATGTCAATAGCGTGAAGAAAACTGCTAGGGTTTGTACTAAGGAAATACAGAGAATACAACCACGACAGAAACACAAAGAGACAGATACAAACACAAAAAGCAAAACTCAAACCCTAAATACAAAACATAGAAACTCAAACACAAACACAAGAAGGAATAGAATAACACAACTCTAAAGTGAATAAATACTGCAAATGAATGTAAGAGTGTACAAATACTCAAGGGCAGAGTAGTATCTCGGAGAGTGACGTCCATCGGAGACGGATCCCAGGCCTGTGACCACCACTCAAAGTGTAAGATGGAGAGGATGCAGCAAACGCACTTGTCAGGACCTGGAGCACCAAACGCAAGCTAGACAGATGACGAATAGAACTGGCAATTGTCGTCTAGTGTGGAGAAAGCTGTCACCTAGGAAGATGACACCAAACGCAAGCTATGGATGCACTCGCCAACTGTCACCAAGTGTAGAATAGGTCTAAATGCAACAGCAAAAGGTCGCCCGATGATGGAGA
This sequence comes from Lygodium microphyllum, assembly GCF_053477565.2. NCBI lineage: Eukaryota > Viridiplantae > Streptophyta > Polypodiopsida > Schizaeales > Lygodiaceae > Lygodium > Lygodium microphyllum. Next base: position 139,533,570 of record NC_141152.1, on the reverse strand, counting down.
TGGACTGCCAACTGTCGCCTACATGCTGGAGAAGCAAATGCAGCAGCAAAAGGTGTGGCAGTAGTCTCTAGGACTGAACAGTCGCGTGTGTGGGCTGATGGCTGAAATCTGCACTCGAGTGTGAAACCTGCACAAACGCGAATGAGGATAAAAGGGAGCAACCTTTCTATTTATAGATATTGAAGGGTGCCCCAAAGAATTAGGGTTTTTTAGGGACCACTGAAACTCTCTCAAACTGCTCCCCTTTTTAGGGTTTTTCATTAAGTGTGTTTTGGGGCTATTTAAGAATGCTAATCAGCTAAAAAGCGTGTTTTAGCTCAACAAATAGGCGCCATATCCCAAGTGATCAAGTCCACTTGTATTGTGCAAGCAGGCAATAGCTCAATTGAAGTACATGGATACACTTATTTACTAGACTCATATGCACCATTGGCAACTTGTATCCGCAAGGAGAAATCCATATCAATGGGCTACAACTTCAGCCCGTTCAAAGATTTGGTGTTGACGAATCTATAAGTGCTGCCCGTATCCACTAAAATATGTGCAGCCTTGCCATTAATGATACCTTTGAGTCTAAGTGTACTTTCCCCTTTGCAACTGGTCCATGCATAATGTGAGATGGTACACAAGGAAAAATGAAAATCATGAGTGCCACCTGGATCAAATGGAAATCCATCCATGGAATCATAAAATCCTTCATTAGTGGCATCCTCTTCTTCATTAATCTCTTCGACCATTGGTGGGTATGTTAGCAGATCAGATCCTGCGCAGTCGGACTGCCACGTGGCAGTCCGACCTGGCACAGCACAGTCAGCTGCATTTAATGCAGCCGACAGGCCTATTTTTGGCGCCTGTTTCCTGGCTATTTATAGCCGAGATTTCTGCAGTCTGGACACACTTTTCTGCTCGCAGATTACAGACTGGTGGCACGCGCAAATTCCGTCTCTGTTCGCAGATTTCTGACAGGAGACAGTGCAGACTGCAACGGACTTCGAGGTGAACAGCAGGTTCCATCGTCGAGGTGGAGACACGCAGTCCAGCGCACTGCGCCCGTGTACATATCTGTATATCTTTGTATACAGCACACTTTATACAGCAGATCTTCATCTTCCACTGTCTCTTTCTCTCTCCTCTTTCTCTGCGTTCTCTCTCTCAGTCCTACGCTTCCGCACCGCTGCACTCTGACATGGTATCAAAGCAGTGTAGAAGGGCTGACTAAGTACAGAACCAACCTGAAGAGGAGTTTCTATCGCGACACAAGGCTGCGTTTTCAGCGTTTGAGGGCAGGCAGGAGGGCTGCACCTCGGAACAAGGCTGAAACGAGCGTGGGCGCGCGGGAAAGGAGTCCAGGTGGTGAATTTGCTGCTGTTTACTGCTATTTGACAAGGAGAAAGTTTGAGTTTTCAGCTTTCAAGTGCAGGTTTTGCATTTTCATCGCCTTCGGCGGGTGAAGAAGTTTTGGGACGCGGAAGAGCCCTAGCAGGCTGAGTTACCACAGTCAGAGGGGGCTGCTTTTGCGTTTGTGAAGGCATTACAGGTGAAGATGTCTATAGAGATTGACTTGGAGTTCCATACGATTATGGACCGGAAGGTGCATGTCTTACCGGCTCTTCCCGCAAATCAGAAGCTCGATGGCGACAACTACCGCATCTGGCGTGTGATGATGCTGGCCATCCTTGAGTCCTACGATTTGGCGGAGCTTGTACAGGAGGAGATCGACCGGCCCCCGGTAAGAGATGAGTCCAAACTCTCTTCCGATGCTCGTGCGGAGTTGGCCAAGGCACAGTCTCACTGGGACAAACTGAATGCTAGGATTCATTCCTTTCTTTTTCTGTCTTGTACTACAGCCGTGATAGCTCACATCGAGCACTTGACGGTGGCTCGGGAGATATGGCTGGAGCTTGATCAGATGTATAACCGGATGACCCTAATGAATCGGGTTTCTTTGCAGGTTCAGATGCGGACTTTGTCCGTGAACAAGTCTTCTTCGTTGCGGGAGCACATCAACAAGCTTAGACAGCTTCAGATGCAGGTTCAGAATGCGGGGAACCCGATTTCCTCCGAAGACATGGCGATCACACTCTTGTCCCAGTTGCCGCCACGATTCGGTGCTTTCTACTCCGCCCTTATTGCTTCGGGGCGAGAGTCCACTCTTCGGTGGGAAGAGTTGGTTCCTATGGTCTTGGACCAAGAGGAACAGCTAAAGGGACAGAATGCTTCCAAGTCAGAGGCACTGACAGGTCAAGCCTCTCAGAAGAAGGGGAAGGACCAAAAGAAGAAGAAGGGGGATAACAAGTCAAAGAAGGACAAGGACAAGGACAAGGACAAAGAATGCACATGCCATATTTGTGGAAAGACTGGCCATTGGAAGAAGGATTGCCAACAAGAAGGATACGAAGGATTCTGGAGCGGTGGCTGCACCCTCATCAGCTGCATTTCTTCATCTAGTTGTCATTGAGGACTCTACACCGAATGCTTCTAATGCTGCGATGACGGCTCCCCAGGCTCGAGAGTGGATCATTTACAGTGGTGCCTCCCGGCACATGACTCCTTCATCAGATGGTGTTGCCCAGTTGTGACCCTCGCGTGGGCAGATTCTCATTGGAGATAGCTCTTCAGTGTCTATTGCAGGACAGGGTGAGATACAGCTTATTCCAGATGGACGTGGCGGTATCCATACCTCAGAGGTCTTGCATGTACCAGGTTTAGGATATCATCTTCTGTCAGTTCATAAGATTTGCTCCCTTGGACTTTTGGTGGAGTTTGACAGTGATTCGGTGCGAGTCCATGATCGTGCATCTCGGAAGGTTCTCTCATCTGGATATGAGGAGAACGGCATCTACAAATTGAAGTCTTCCACCGCCCTCTCTACTCCTCTTCTTACCTCTCAAACACAGTCTGAGTTATGGCATGCTCGGTTTGGTCACCTAAACTATGATTATCTTCGGAGGGCGTCACGTGGACAGATTGTTCGAGGGTTGCCGAACATAGTGGTGAGCCAGCAGCCATGTGTCTCCTACATTCGTGGGAAGCAGCATAAGGATGCCATTTCCCACAAAGCTTCGCGGCAGTCTACTTCACCGATGGAGCTTGTATCTACGGATCTTTGTGGCCCTATGAGGAACGAGTCCTTGCGAGGGAGCTCGTACTTCATGTTGATCGTAGATGACTACAGCAAGATGACATGGGCCTATTTCTTGGCATTGAAGTCAGAAGCTTTCTTCCACTTCAAGGATTGGCTTCTCTTTGAGGAGAACCGATCAGGCCGGAGATTGAAGACCTTGTGATCCGACAAGGGTGGTGAATTTGTTTCTAATGAGTTTGCTCGTTTTTGTGCAGATAAAGGTATTCACCAGGAGTTTGCTAATACCAACACTCCTCAAGAAAATGGCATTCTTGAACGGAAGAACCGAAGTGTAATCGAGATGGCGCGCACCATGATGGAGCACCGACAAACACCTCAGGTTCTGTGGGCCGAGGCTGTGGCTACTGCAGTCCACATTCTTAACCGATCCCCCACTTCGGCCGTTGATGGGATGACACCTTTTGAGGCTTACTTTGGAACCAAGCCCGATGTTTCTTATTTTAGGGTTTTTGGGTGTGATGCCTATGTTCACATTCCCAAGGCTCATCGTGATAAATTTGAAGCAGCTTCTCGAAGACAGGTTTTTGTTGGCTACAGCTCCCAGTCCCAAGGCTATCGTTTGTATGATCCCGTCAAGCGGGATGTGTATACCAATCGAGATGTGCGGTTCGTGGAGGTTCCGGCCATAGCAGCGGGTGAGGAGCATCCCGTTCTTGGGGATCCACGGGAGAGTTGGGCTCCAGCGTCAGTTCCTTTGGAGCCCGCATCTTTTGATTCCAATTATGTTTCTGATACAGAGTCTACTGTTCTACCGGTCACTCCCGAGGAGTTACCACCAGTGGATATCCCAGAGTCTTCAGCTGATGGAGAGAGACGAGGAGAGGTCCGGCCTCCTCCTCGTTGGGCCCGTGACACACTCCGTGATTCAAGGATCGAGGGGGTCCCTGAGGAGTGGGGACTGCAGGATGGTTCGCGGCGGTCACAGAGGCACCAGGCACATTCTACGGAGCTTGTTTGCTCTAACTATTGTTTGATGACCCGTATTATGCAGGATCGAGAGCCCACCTCCATAAAGGAGGCCTTACAGTCCGCACCATGGAAGAAAGCTATGGAAGCCGAGTTGGAGGCTATTGAGAGGAATGGCACGTGGTCACTCGTGCCACGCCCCCCGAATAAGAAGGTGATTGGCGTCAAATGGGTCTTCAAGACAAAGTACCTTAGCGATGGTTCTTTGGACAAGCACAAGGCTCGCCTTGTTGCTAAAGGTTTTGCACAGCGCCCAGGGATTGATTGTCATGACACTTTTGCCCCCACTGCTCGTATGGCGACTATTCGAGCTGTTCTTACCTTGGCTGGCCATAGGAGATGACTTATCTACCAGTTGGATGTGAAGTCGGCCTTCCTCAATGGTGATTTGAAGGAGGAGATCTATGTCGAGTAGCCTCCTGGCTTTGGATCTTCAAATGGGAAAGTCTACAGGTTGAAGAAGGCCTTGTATGGCCTCAAGCAGGCTCCGCGTGCATGGAACGAGAAGATTGATTCGTTCCTTCAGTCACAGTTGGGATATCGGCGTTCTAAGGCCGATCCGCAGCTTTATGTACACACTTCCGAAAATGGTTGTGTGCTTTTTGTGTTGTATGTTGATGATTTGATTGTCGCAGGTGATCATGCACAGAAGGTCCAAGAGACAAAGGCAGCACGTTCGAGATGACGGACTTGGGTCTACTCCATTTCTTTCTGGGCCATGAGATTTATCAGTCTCTGAGGGGGATCTTCATCTCTCAGCAGAGATATGTACAGGAGCTCTTGGTTTCTTTTGCGATGGAGGATTGTCGGACCCTTTCTACTCCTATGGATCCGAACTGGAAGGCCACTTTCCATTCAGCTTCTCCCATGGCGGATGCTTCCCGCTATCGTCAAGTGATTGGATCATTGATTTGGCTCCTCAACACTCATGTTGATCTTTGTTTTGCTATTGGGCTCTTGGCAGGGTTCATGAGTGAACCTCGGACGGTGCATTGGCAGGCTGCTCAGAGGATACTTCGGTATTTGAGGGGGACGTCTGATTTAGGGATTCATTATCCCGCAGGCACAGGTGGTTCAAATCTTGTACTTGCAGGTTGGAGCGACTTGGATTGGGCTGGTGATGTGGACCACAAGCGGTCTACTACAGGTTACTATTTTACCTTGGGTGCAGGTGTTATCTCATGGAGTAGCAAGAAGCATCCACAGTAGCTCTTTCGTCTACTGAGGCGGAGTATCGGGCCGCGTCTTCCACCACGTGTGAGGCTGTGTGGCTTCGGAGATTGTTGGAGGAGCTTGGCTGCCCCCAGACTCGTCCTACTTTGCTGCAATGCCACAATGAGAGTTGCATTGCCTTGGTACGGAATCCTGTTTTCCATGCCCAGACGAAGCACATTGAGATCCAGTACCACTTCATCAGAGAGAAGCTTCTGGATGAGACCATCACTGTGGAGTACTGCAAGACGGAGGACAATCTTGCAGATTTGTTAACAAGGCCCTTCCCCAGGCTCTACTTCGGAGACATTCTAGATCCCTCGGGCTTCTGCCCTGCCCAGGCTCTGAGAGGGGGTGTTAGCAGATCAGATCCTGCGCAGTCGGACTGCCACGTGGTAGTCCAACCTGGCACAGCACAGTCAACAGGCCTATTTTTGGCGCCTGTTTCCTGGCTATTTATAGCCGAGATTTCTACAGTCTGGACACACTTTTCTGCTCGCAGATTACAGACTGGTGGCACGCGCAAATTCCGTCTCTGTTCGCAGATTTTTGACAGGAGACAGTGCAGACTGCAACGGACTTCGAGGTGAACAGCAAGTTGCATCATCGAGGTGGAGACACGCAGTCCAGCGCACTGCGCTCGTATACATATCTGCATATCTTTGTATACAACACACTTTATACAGCAGATCTTCATCTTCCACTGTCTCTTTCTCTCTCTTCTCTTTCTCTGCGTTCTCTCTCTCTCAGACCTACGCTTCCGCACCGCTGCACTCTAACAGGGTAAGCATCAACATGCAGTAAATTTCCCTCTTGATCTTCTTCTTCTTCTTCAACTTTCACATCTTGAGTGATCACCATATTGATTTTTGAATTCTTAGCTTTGAACTTCAGCTTACGATCTTGTGACCACTTCTCCCCACATTTGAAGCATAATCCTTTGGGATGCATTTCTCTAAGCTTTTCATGAGAAAGGAAGTTGGTGTTAGAACTATTTTGGGACAGTTTAGGAGCATTTTCAGCTCTCGAAAATTTGCATCTTATATCAGCCACATTTTTGAAATTTTGCCCCTGTTTTTGTGCATAATTTCCACCCTGTTTAGAGGCATAAACAATGGGAAAAGTTAGCAGTTTGCTGCTACAACTGTTTTGACTGTTATAACCCCTGTTTTCTTGCTTTAAAGAGTCTCGTGATTGGCTGAAAACTTGCCCATATTTTGTAGGTTGATTGGAAAAATTATTGCCCAAACTCCTTTGCTGGAAATTTCATGCATCTCTCTTGTACTTCAAGGAATATCTTTCAGTCAATTGTATGGCCTCATGTAAAGTTTTTGGTTGTTGAGCTCCTACCTCCGATGATGGGGCAGGGTCAAGACCAAAAATGTATTTATTTAGTTTAGCAAAGTCTGAAATGCCTTCAACATACATGGAGAGATTCAAGTAGGTGTTGAAGTAGTCTCTAACGAGCATTCCTCTTTGGGCACATGCATACCATCTTCTTTGAAGTCTTTCTTTTTCCAAAGAAGAAACAAAAACATCAATCATTACTAGCTTGAACTCCTCCCAAGTGAGAAAGTTTTGCCCAATCTTGCGTGTGTAACACCACCAAGTATGGGCGTAACCTTCAAGATGAAGAGCTGCGAAATAAATCTTGGCTTCTTCACTTCCAAGATAAAAGGTTAAGTACAATTCAAGCTTATTAATCCACTCCTCTCATTCCAAAGGTAAAGCATTATCCCCTTTGAAATTAGTGATATTGATCTTTTATTTATACTCCTTTTCATTGTAAGATGACTGCCCATAAGAATGTTGCTTCCATGAATCTTTGTTCTAAGAAATTTGCCTAAAAGTAGGTGGCCCAAAACCATGAGATGAGGGTTGACCGTTTGAAACATGATCTTTCTTTGAGAGATTGTGGATTGATCTTCTCTCATCATGTCTTCCACCTTCATGAACTTCATTGCTTACTGCATTTCCTTTTTGTACATTTAAGGACTGATGGTAAAAAGACTTGTAGAAGGGGTCATATCCATGATAATCATCATCCCATCGATTGTTGTCTTGTTCCCCTTCATGTCTAAGACTATCTTTTGGGCTGCTAAGCTGAGGCCTTGTGGTATGAATGCCATGGATTTGTGAAGGGTGATGGTTACACCTCACTCTAGATGGTTCTCAAGAAGAAAGCCTTATTGGGGCTAGAAATGGAAACCAAAAATGGGAATGAAGGGAAAATGTACAGAATGATGTGATTTCTCAATAGTACCCTGTTAGGGGACATTTTCTCTCCTTTTTTTGGGGGGGGTTTGGGGAGTGGTTTTTTGGCGGGTTTTTTCTATGGGTGAGTTTTTCAAACTTCTTCCAAGGACTTCCCCTTTTGTAGCACACACATTCAAAATCAACATACTCTTGTATAAAGTCATATCAAATCAGCCCAAATTACAAATGTAGTTTTTCTACAATGGAAATACATGTATGCATGCATGCACATGCATATGTTCTTTAGCAATATACATTCACCCATACATCCACCCACCACATCACATGCATACATTTTAAAATCCTATTTATGTATGTCATCCCCTCCCCCATCCCACCCCCCACCTCTGTTCCCTGCTTTTAGCCATCCCCCGTCCTCGACCCCATCCCCTGTTCCATGTTACTATGCTCCTAATGGTGCCTACTAAGTCATTGATAGGGCTCACATGCAAGAGATAACCACACAAAATATTGTTGTCAAAATGACGATTCACACACAACTACAAGGCAATAACCTATTCCAAGCTTTTTCTCTAGACCCCAATTGTTGGTCAAAGGTAAGAGATATAGTGTGGACTTACAAAGTGAAAGGATTTAGCATAGTTATTCTACTTCACAAAGTTTACCATTGTGAGCTGCAAGGTTAGAAACTAGGGTATGTTCACTTGTGAGCCACGCAAAGTCTAAGCAAACATATCCACTTTTACCACATATATAAAGGGTCCAAGCTTCAGTTGGGTAATGAATCTTCTCCAAAGTCTCCATAAGGGCACACTTTAGTGCCTCAAACTTTTATCATTCCTTTGAAGCTCAAACACTCAAGAAAAAATGGGCCTTTCTATCCCTTTTTGTCTATCTACCCTCATATGTTTCTTTGTGCTTCCTATTTCTACAAGTTATTGTATGTATCACTCTATCTACTTGGCAAGCACTATTTTCAGTTTATCATTGGTTGATCACAAAGTCAAACCCTTCTGACTGCACCCTCTGTCAAAAGCACCCTACCTTCAAACATTTCCCAGGTTTCTTTCATTGCACCGACTTTGACTCTCCCCTACAACTTCATTAGATGCAAACACAGGATCATGATTCATCTAAGGATTGAGCAAGTTAGCATGATGCACATTAGCAAGATAGACACTGCTCAGACCCTGAATGCTGAATGTCAGACTCTGTAAAGCAATGCATAGAAGAACAAATGCACAAATCAGCTTTATTAGACAGTCAAGACCTTCACAGGTCACCAATACTTTTTAGCTCCTTGAACTCACCCCAATCCTAAGAAGAACTCTTTTCTTAGGTAGAATCAGATTTGTCCAGCAAATACTGCATGTTAACGTCACATGCATAAGCAGGGAAGACAGCGCTCAGGGCTTGAATCTGATAATCAAGGTCAGTCAAGCAATGCAAAAACTTAACTTAAGAATTCACTCTCTCATATTCCACCTAAACCACTGCCATTTCTACATCTGTCAACAAGCTGAATTTGAAGTACCTGGTTATATACAAGGACTGAATCTGTGTAGGCATCAGCCAGGCATAAGCCCATTGTGTGTACCATTTCCAATCCTGAAATCAGAGCCACATAATCAGCAACTCCCTTTCTAGATTCTGACTTAAGTGGCTTCCGCAGCTCTGACAGCACATTGCCACACGAGTCCAGGATGACTGCACCAATACCAAACTCAGAGCAGTCATCATCCCCAGACGATACTGCCGTGACGTATAGCTTGCAGTACAAAAGCTCTTGGGCGTCCTCGCCACCAAAATCCTCAAAGGGATCCTCGCATTCATCGCCATGACTCTCCCAGTCACTGTCGCCAACACCAGCAATGAACTGTGCAAACTTAGCATCGTGAGCTCTGCGTTTGAGCTCTATTTGGACAAGCTTGCTTTCACGCGCAATCTGCTGGAGGTCGGATGCTTGCTGCTGGCATTTATAAAGCTCCGTACTTTGCAATGAAATCGCAAAGGAGCGGTCGTTCGGATGATCGGGAAGGGCAGGAGGAGGCGGGTGTGGGACCTGTGGATCAGTCTCAGTACTGTGGCCATGGCCGACGGCACGGGAGGCAGCAAGAGCTTCCTGGAGCTGGAGCCAATACGCCAGGTCAAAGTCACTCTCCGCCATGGAAACTCGGGAAAGCTCCTCTGCCTGAATGCTGAAGAGGTTTCCCTGCTCGTGAGATTGACTATTCGCAGCAACCGAATCCATAAGCCCTCTCGCGGACTCCGCCCTGATTGATGGTCGCCCCCAGCACTCGCGTACCGCCTTCTATACTTGTATTATTAGAAGTCACCAGTAGTAGCGGTGGTTTTAACAAAAACGCGAATTTTTTATTTTATTATATAACCCACCAATTTTATGACATTTTAACAGCTCTTTAAAAGCTTTCTCACTAGCTATTGCAACCATGGGGATTTTTGCAAAGACAATGGGATCAAATCATCTTAAGAGACAAAAAGAAGGCAACTTTTGTATACCACAACAATTATGTCTTCTTTTGCTTCAAACCACGAACTATTCGATAACATCCGAGACGGTCCCCCGACACCTGCAACCTAATGGTACTTCTTAGTCCTCGCTAACTAGTGTCTCTAGTTGGTTTTGCAGGTAACGGGATCACCTCTTCACCATGTATTTATTACTGTGGTTTGGAAAATACAATCCTCAATTTTTTGGTTGTGAGAAAGGTCGTATATTGTAAACTTCATCATGCTTCAAGACTCCAATGAGTATTCCTTTTATTAAGGATATATCATTGCCCTCCCATATGTGTTCAACTAAGAAATGTAGCCATGATTATTTAAAACTTTATTTTGTTGCCATTATATCCGAAGGTTGGTAATCAATGAATTATTTATGTGATAACACACACGTACTAGTGGTCATAGTGTCCCTATGCAACTATGATCTTCATTCTCAATTACCTTTAATGGTTTTAATTACTGTCTTTTCAGAATATGTGGCATTCTGAGCTGTTGACTCTTGGCTATGAAGACATCCTCCTTGCACCCCTACCTTTGTACAATGACTACTTACTTGTATTAATGATGTTGAATTTCACCATACGATCATCAAACTTGACTCTTCCACCCTCGCCAATGATCCAGATTCTGAGGCACTTCTAGTTTTGCAATTGGATATTGATACATGGCTAAAAATCTACCAAACACACTTAGTAGGTCCAAAAGCTACTACTTCAAAGCTTAAAGCCCTCATTGAAAGTCTGCCAATGTGTATGGAAGAGGATGAGAAAATGCACTTTGAATGGCTTGAGTATGTTAGAAAGGTATTAAAACATGTGTTCGCTATTAACAAAGTCCCTTTTGCTTCTGAAAACCCCAAATGAAGGACATCATTTGAAATCCTCTCACCCTCTCCAAGCCCTAAAAATGTTGAATACTCTTCCCTCATTTACCCATCACACTCTAAAGAGGAAGCCAACACATTGGCCACTACTTAGCAAACTCCCTCATGGGTAAACAATGAGGAAACACTTTATGTTGATGCCTTCATACGACCATGACATTTGCGTGATGTGGCTTATCCTACTTGGAGAAAAAGATCTATCTACATTGGCTAAAGAATATTCCAAACTAGCTCATGATGAGACTTCTTCTTTATCAAGCACTACATGACTAATAGGACCATTCTCAATGCAAACTTTTGAAGTGAATAGATGCCCTTCCCTGTATGGTCTTTGCATGTCCACTAAGTCTCATAAGGAACTAGATGGCAAAAAGGATGCTCAATTCCTCTATGGATATATGAATTACTTTAGACCTTTATATAAAATGTGCATGTGGTGCCACTAGTCAAATTCCTCTATGGATATATGAATTACTTTAGACCTTTATATAAAATGTGCATGTGATGCCACTAGTCACAATTTGAATGCAAGAATAGTTTTATTACGTAGTTTGATCATGCCTTATCGTTCATTATCCACAATGTAGATAAGATCTTCATCAAAAGAACATCAAGGAAATCCATGGTTCTCTTCTTCAAGTGGATTGGTGAATGCCATGTTTTTATTAGAGCATCATTGTTATTTGATTATTACAGGGACTGAGTTCTCTTGGCCATGAAAATGACACTCACCCATAAAAATGAAGCTCTAATTGTAAACCTCAAAGGAGATGGCATTGAACTTTTTGACAAATGCCTACTTCCCTCAAAACTCAACTCTCATGAATCTACTCCATAGACTAACAAAAGAAGCAGCTTCTCTCGACAACAAGTTACATCTTCCTCTGGAAGTAGAAGAGGATACCCTCCTGCCAAGCCAAGAAGCTTTGGGAATAGAAATCTGATTCTCTATGAACCATCTACAAGAAGCTCTGCATCTACCAATTTGAAATGTAAAGGTATATCATAGGAAGACTATATCAATACTATTAAGATATTTCTTTATGATTAATGCAGGTTTCTTTCGTTAAGCAACCTCATAGAAGCAAGTCTCTTCTCTCCAAAATAAGTTGAAAGGTTGTAATCCATGTCCTTTTTGCCAATATTCTCATGGAGAAAATACATTTTAAATCTCTTCTACGAGAATTCTTTTTTGCTCAAGATATATCTCTCACTATTTCGGTATGGTCATCGATCACGTTTGGATGGCCTTTTTTTCCCTCTCTCAAGCAATCATTGTATCTCCCAAATGATTGCTTCATTCATAGAATAAATTTGTTATGCTTTTGTCACCTCTATGACTTAAGTTTATATTTTAAAGATCATCAATATGTTGTCACTATTGATCTCAATATTATCAAGGATGATTCTCTTAAAAAGTTGTTAAAATTGGGATCGAAGCATATCCCCTCACAACCATCGAATGTTCAAGAAGCAAAGAGTACTCTACTTAATGTTTTTCTTGCCTTTAGTGAGACTTTAAAATTGCAAATCCCTAGTCTTGATGAGTCTTTTACACAATTCATCCACAACAAACTTAAAATACTAATGAGATCACGAAACCTACAAATTCAAAAAGGTTATTCATGCTTTGATACTCTCACATCCACTTCTTCATTGCAGGCTCAGACAAAGCCCCAAATAATCCTTGGTTCATGTTATGTAAAAAGCTCTTATTACAACTTGCCGAGCAAAGGTTAGCGGACTTGATTTCACTACTAGTACTCTTGATCATAACAACATTCTTCATTCATTTCAAGAACTGACAAACTATTTGAATCTTCAACTTATCCCATCTTCTTTGTCACTTCCTTTCCTTATGGCAAATTTTAAATTGCACAAATTGGATTTTGCCTTACAAACACATCATATTGCCTCTACTGTGAAATTACCATTCTTTGTGCGTCCCTACTAAATACATGCAAAGTAATGCTTCAAACTGTGTGTGGGACCTTTAATCAAATGATTTTTCTAACTTTAGGCCTAGGTATTCCAATCATATTGGTTCCTGACTCTTTTATTGACGTTATTAACCTTTCCAATAACATTTTTATTACTTGTTCACTACTTGATATCAAGAAATGCTACGTGACTATCACTCATGAAGGATCTAAAGCCTTAAAGAACATTCTAAGCACTATAATCTCTTGATCATTCCAAACCTCTAATTCCCCTTATATTACATTTCAAAGATTCCCAATTGATTCTACTTATGGATCTTGGTGCAACAATAGGAAATATTTCTCTTTTAGTCTACAAGAGGTTATCTTAATCAACAGTTGGCTGATTGATCATACTTATATCCAACTTAATGGGAAAATCAACAAGCAAATTCAAGGCATTCCTATGGGCTTTTCTTGCTTACATCTATGGTGCAATCTATACTTATTTTACTTTGAATGTAAAATTTGCCAAAAATTGGCAAAACAATAAAGATGGGATATCATGAAGTGGTTCTCTCATTGTTTTCATTTTTATGATGACCTCCTTCTTATCAATGTCCCAAACCCTTTGATCTTCTTCAACACAACACTAGAAAACATGTAATCTTTTTTTTATATCTAAACAAAAGACTTTACAGTCCTTGATTCTTCCAATAATATGTTCTTCCTAATAGATGATCAAAACTACATGTCCATCTATACAGCATTTCTCAATATGGAAAGAATGATTTCCAAAGAGGGATATTTATTGAAAAGATTTAGCAAGAAAAACCATCTCCCTTTTGAACCTACCAGGCTCATAGAGGTAGCAGTAGACTCTCCAATTGGGCACATAAAATCATTCTTTCGCAAATCCATTCTTGCATCTACACTACTAACTCTATATGGGAAGTTGCATCTTCAATCAAGATGGCAATAAATAACTTCTACAATAATGGATTTGAAAAGGCAAAAACATGGAGATTGGTGACATCTTACTTAAAGAAAGATTATGATCGACATCTTTGATCTAATGACTCTCGTCCAAGGTGCACATAGAGGGAACCTTACCAATGGGTAGGTCCCCCTATGTGACACCTACCCACTCTCATGCTTCCTCAGGTTAGTGGTTACGGTGGGTACTTTTATGCCTATTTCTCTCTTTCTCTCTCTTCTTAAACTAATTTCATATCAATTGTATGTCTATAGAAAAAGAACAAGAAAAAGCTGCTCTTTTGATCCAATGCCATAACGTGTATATCACACAAAAACCCTTGTTACATCTTATGAGAATCTTCAAATAAATTGGTAATCACATTCCCCTTTATAATTTGAAATTTTATATGTATTTATGACCTTATATATGCTTGATATGAACCTTCCTACACATTTGAAGATATGTCCGTTTAATATCCAAGGCTTCAAAAGAATCCATTGATGGTTTCTTTATATACGTCTAATGTGTTCAAGGAGCTTTCTATCTTTTTCCTGTCTATCTTGGCAAGTAACTCTTCCTACAAAATATAATTGAAAGCCCTCATAACACGAAACCTTTCTTCTAAGTGAAACATGAAGGCGAAACATGAGTCTAGTTCCATGTCTCCTATATGCACAAGCCCTTTAAGCTTAGATTTCCCAATATCCTTGAGATTTGTAATCTCATAGCCCCTATTCCCCTCCTAACACATTGCCTAAGTATGATGTGAAATAACCTCTCTATAGAGAGTGTTGTCTCATGTAAACTTCACTCACCATAGAGCCTAATTCCACTCCTAATTTTGAAAAGTGAATCTGTTGACCTTAAATTGTTTCCATGAATCATTTCACCATGGTGTGGTTATGCTACCCCATGAGATATTAATAGCTACCAATCCCCTTGCTAGCTCATTTGCCAATTATGAAGCACATAATTCATTCATGTAATACAAGATAAGTCTATAGATATTTTCATGTGGAACCTCACATTATTTAGATGTTGAACATATTGGGTGTCAAGATAGTACATTTTTGTGAGGATATCGAAATCAACCTTAGGCTAAAATTTGTAACTACTCCCCAAATAAAGATGATTCCTTTTAGTAGCATACTTATTAAGCCTTTTTTATCATTATCTTTAGATTTCAAGGGAAGTGTCAATAATAGTAGTGTATTACCTTTTGGGTGATCTTTGGCTTATGTGCAAATGTCTTTAGAGAAAGAGAAGGGGCGGATTTCCTTCGAAAATAAGTAAGTATACATTGCTTAAATGAATTGACCAAGCCCCATCCATAGTAATGATCTCATGATTGACCAGTCAATCACCTATATATGTGCCATTAGAGTGCTTTAAGGCTCTATTCAATACACGAATGAGAATGATTGAGATCATCTTAAGTTAGCAAAGATGTAAAGCACCATAGGTAGGTAGTTGAGTACTACCAATAGGCACATGTCAGATTTCACTGAAGCACTAGGCCCTCCTGGTGAATCAACCACACATTAGACCACCTTAGTCACTCTACCACATAGTGCACTTGTGCACCCAATCACATAGCATATATGGGTTCTTGATCCCTTAAGCCACAAAGCTCTCATGCACTCTAGTCTCTAATCCTCTTAACCATCATTAGGGCACATCGCTACACTACTTAATGCACATTAGGCAACCAACCATTATGTAGGAACTTGACTACTTCTTGGCCCACACTTCAGCATTTGATCATTCTGATTACACTACACCTTAGGTGCTCTACCACTGTCACACTCGACCACTTGTAGATCCCTTGCATGTGTATATTAGTGTGCTCACATAAACACTACTCTTCACTTGCACACTCACCTAGTATAGGGTACCTTATACACACTCACCTAGTATTAGCGTGCTCACATAAACACTACTCTTCACTTGCACACTCACCTAGTATAGGGCACCTTATACACACATAGGGATAGACGTGTGCACATACTAGCACATCCACTTTTCTATGTAGGAAATAGAATGCCTTGTGCATAGCATACACATAGGCACTCGTGCACACATACTTTTACATAGACACTCTTGTATTCACTCTTGAATGTGGGTTAGTGCATGTATTTCACTCTTAGACAAGGGCACTTTGCTTTTGCACATAGGTATACATGGACTCATTTCACCAGCTTTTACGCCCACGTGGCACATACTGAGTTGACCCCTACACACTCAAATCACTCCTATGCACCTACATATACTCTAGTTCACTCCTATGTACTCACACACCTCCTAGACACTACCCTAATCTTCACTCATTCACACCCTTCTTCACTCTCTGTGCACCCGTCACATATACCATGTGCACATACTCGCCACTACTCTCACTAGTTCACTCATGCACTCACTAATCATACTCACACATTTATGCACATGAAAACATAGGCAATTCATTCACACACATACATGTAATTGGAAAAAATCAATACATGCTTAATTGAATTATCCTTTCACCTCGAACATGTAAGTCGTGATGATGCCACATAGGAGTACTGTCGAGTGGTTCCAAAAAATGTGAATGCTCATTGAATCATTATTTGTTAGACTCCACACCAAGCAACATTATCACCAAATTCCAACTAATGCGACTATCATCATAAAACCAATTTCGGTTACTAGATTCCTGATAAGAAGATTCAAGGCATCATGACTATGATAAGCGAAAATCCAACGTTGTATATTTATATTTAAGGTTCCCCTTTTGGCTATATAAAGGCCTGAGGTTCTCACACTAAGCCTCATATCTTTCTTTCTTCTCTCCATGATACATTACATCCCTCGTCACCAATGTCCCTTAAAAGAAGAGCCAAAGTCCTATTTGGGTGCGCTCACTATTATTCTTTACACCAAGGTAATCATAGCATAAGAGCATGGGTGAGCCTTTCGCTCTTGTTCATTCGAATATATGTGGTCCCATGCCCTATCAGCCCCTAGATGGTGCGAAGTACTCTGTCACATTCATTTATAATTACTCATATCAGGTCTAGGCTTACTCTATCACATAGAAATCAGATGTCTTGTCTAACTTTTAGCATTGCCTTACTCTAGTTGAGAACCAGTCTAGATATAGGCTAAAATGCGTAAGGTCAAATAATGGGGGTGAGTATGTCTCAAAAGTTTTTCAGCAATTTTGCAATGAGTGGGTATTAGGCATTAGTTGACCGCCCCCTATTGTTAACCTCAGCACAAGAAGAAAGTGGAAAAAGTGGAAAAGCACAAGTGGGGTCACCTAAAAGAGGTAGCCCAAGAAGGAATTGGATGCAATGGAAGAGGCATGATGGAAAATGGCTACTCTAGTTCTCCCCTTTAACCCCTCCTTCTAGCTTCAACCATATGAGTACCGTTACTATTTTCTCCTAATTGTACCCCCCAAATCCTCTAAGTATCCCCTTATGATTTGTTTACAATATGTTTGGTTCATCTAAATTTCTATCAATCACATGTGTAACCCTCTTTTTAAATGAACACATGCGCATGTACTCACATTTGTTTAGATTCTTCACAATCGTATACATACTAACACATGCAAACACAAACACACGCACGCACACACTCACGCACGTATATGTTCATAGTACAAACACACTTAGATTACTATATCATATATGCCCTAACAAAGCAAAGAATACTCTACTTCATTGTCTTCGCTTATTCATCTACAATATATACCTTAGTATATCTACTCAAAAATAGTTGCTCTAACTTATGAATTTATATTAACCCACCCTCTAATCCATTAACCATTAACATATGCACTCTTAGCAAATTTCCTATATATATAATCTCATATATTCTAATAACCATACACCTACTATTCCACTAACTAATCCATAAGCCTAAGCTACTCTTATTCTCTAAAAATTCTATACTCACATATATATTCTCTAAGCTAGTTACCCTTCTAGCTAATCTATGAGTCTATAAAATACTTTGATCCACCACTTATTCTATCCAATAAATATAAAAAATAAACAACCCACCAATCCTATGAAATTTTAAGAGCTCTATAGAAGCTTCCTCACAAGCTATTGCAACTACAAGGATTTTTGACAAAGACAATCAGATCAAATCTTCTTAAGAGAAGAAAATGCAACTTTTGTATACCACAACAATTATGTCTTCTTTTGCTTCAAACTATAGGTACTATTCACATGGTGTGAAGGGTATAAGAATTGAGGTGGTCCCATAACACTTGCAACCCATTGGTATTTAGTCTTCACTAACTAATATCTCCAGTTGGTTTTGTAGGTAACATGATCACCTTTCCACCATGTATTTAATATTGCGGTTTGGAAAATGCAATCTTTAATTTTTAGGTTGCAAAAAATGTCATATACTTTAGAATTCATCATGCCTCAAGACTCCAATCGTTATTCCTTTTACTAAGGATATCACATTGCCCTCTCATATGTATTCAACTAAGAAATGTAACCATGATTATTTAAAACTCTATTTTTGTTGCTATTATATTTGAAGGTTGGTAATCGATGAATTATTTATGTGATAACACACACACAGAGAAATGCATTATCAAAACTGTGTGTGTGTGTGTGTGTGTGTGTGTGTGTGTGTGTGTGCGCGCGCGCTAGAGGAAATACTTCTCACGGGTATGAATGAAGAGGAAGCCAAAAGCCTGCATATTGGTATGTTTGCCATCTTGCTCCTGCTTTATGAAGATGATGCGGTCTTCTTTACATATACTGGGGAACCTATGCAGCAGTTCATGGGAATTCTTGAATGGTTTTGTCAAGATAGTGGTTTGACGGTGAATGTAACAACAACAAAGCTAATGGCTGTGTGCACCAAGCAATCAAAGACCCTACCAAAAGTACACTATGCAGGACAGTCTATAGAGGTAGTATCTACTTTCAAATACTTGGGGATTGAGATACTTGTAGACCACAGATGGCATGCATGTGTGGAGCGGCAATTTTGCGACAGGAAAAATCAAGTATTATCACTTTGAAAACAATTGTAGCCATAAAGATACTAAATACTGGAAAATACACTATATGATTTTTGATGCATATGTTATACAAACAGTATTATATGGAGTGGAAGTGTGGGGAGGGAGCATCTCCTCATCTGCATGGAACAACATTGAGAAGATGCATAAAGCTTTTATTCATAGACATTTGGGTATCAAAAGCACCACACCATATGTACTTATGCTTTTGGAAACTAACCATCGGCCAATTGAGGTACATGCTATGATCTGAGTATTGAGATATGCCACTCGAGTACATCAAATGGATGACAGTAGGCTCCCCAAACGGGCATGGGATGCTAGCACACACCTACAGAAAACATGGAAAAGTAAAGTGCTTTCAACAGGATGGGTGCTGGATATGCGAAAATGGTTTAAAGGGTGGGGAGTGGATAGATATCTAGATATGGCATCCAAAGATATATGCATGGACCCATTTCAATCAGACCTCTTATGAGCGTACCAAGAAAAACATGAAAGCAAGGGTGCAAATGGCAAACTTGCTAATTACAGTATGCATATCTATCCTTCATGTTGGGAATCCTACATGCAGGCCGAGGCACACGCACAGCCATACATAGCCAATCCGCTCTCAGTGGTATCTAGACGGAGTATTGCACGACTTCGAACTCGATCACACACTTTATTGATCGAGACAGGCGCATGGAGTGGACATGCAAGAGAGATGAGGTCATGCAAGCTGTGTGGACTATAGAGTGTAGAATCAGAGGAGCACATGATTATGACATGCCCGGCATATGCACACATACGGGCTGACTCTGATATCCCTTTACAGGGGCCACTTCACCAGTTTCTGACCACTACTCCTATATCGAAGTTAGGGGCTCTCATCACTCGCATGTTACGCTTTTGGGAGAACCATGCTGCATAGATCGTTCTTTCACCATAGCTACCCTTTCTTACCATGGGGGAGGAGAATCATTGCATATGTGTAAAGGTCCCATGGGTCATAATTTGGCCTTCCACGGACGATAATAAACTACTCTACTCTACTCTATTCTCATTCTTGACATCCACACAAGCATACAAACATCCACATGTAAAGCTATTTAATCCCATGTATTATTAATCCATTTTGCATATGCAAAGAGAGAGATTCAAATATTTGAGAATAGGTTATCAAGAATTGCAAGAAAGTTGTGACCAAAATAGGATTAGCAAGCTATGATGTAGTATTTGGAGCTTAGAACATGTATTAGGGATCACCACACACACACACACACACACACACACACACACACACACACACACACACACACACACACACACACACACACACACACACACACACACACACACACACACACACACACACACACACACACACACACACACACACGCGCGCGCGCGCGTACATGCACATGCATGTATGTGGATATTTATTGTAAGAAGAAAGTTTCAAATTTCTAAGGTAGATTTAGTAGGGAATGTGTGTGTGTGTGTTCAAGGATGTGGGGTTTGTAGGAAGGAGTGGGGGACTACACATCATTGCCTTATGTGCACCTTGAAACACAAGCATGTGTTGGTATAGCGCAAAGATCTTTGAACTCTTATGTAAAATATTAAAGAGCTTTTAAATTTTCTTTTAGTAACCATATGAGATTCCTTGAATTCTTACTCAACGGTGTGTGTGTGGGTGGGTGTATAGCTATAGAGTTGACTTTATGGGCAAAAAATCTAAAAGGAGATTTCAATGTTCTTCCTTTTCTCTCACAAACATGCATTCCATTGTTGTTGGAAATAATTAGAGGGTGGTGTGTTTTCAAAATCTAAAACTTAGAAAACCACTTATCAAATGTCAAGAGAAAGTAGTTCCATAAAGCATTACATTGATGTATAATGGTGTAAGGATAAGCTCATAATGTGAATTTACAAGATAAAATAATGGATATTACATCATTCATATGATGTTACAATTACATGTGTAACATTAAATTTTCAATACAAGAAAAATAGCCTCTCCAATCTTCAACAAGTAAGTTAGCAAACACTAGTAAGTGTGTGTATTGCAAGTAATAAGTTTAGGGTTTGGGGTATAGTTAAAGGGAAAGTGTTAGAGAGAGAGAGAGAGAGAGAGAGAGAGAGAGAGAGAGAGAGAGAGAGAGAGAGAGAGAGAGAGAGAGAGAGAGAGAGAGAGAGAGAGAGAGAGAGAGAGAGAGAGAGAGAGAGAGAGAGAGAGAGAGAGAGAGAGAGAGAGAGAGAGAGAGAGAGAGAGAGAGTGTGTGTGTGTGTGTGTGTGTGTGTGTGTGTGTGTGTGTGTGGGTGGGTGGGTGGGGGTTAGACACTATCACTTTGCAAGCAACCTAATGACCCATGCTTGCATAGGTCCTAACACAAAGTGCTAGTACTATCCTAAAAAGTAGAGCTCTAAACACTACCTTTATGAAAAATTCTAAAAACCTTAAAGTAGAGCACAATTGATTCTTCCTAGGTTGGCCTCCCCAAAAGCAAAATTACATCACACCCCAATTTAATATTAACTAGTTGGCTTGGTTAACTGCACTTTGCACAAATGATGCCATTCTTGTATATGCTTCCTTTGCTCACAAAAAATCAATCAAATAATGTGCTTCATGCACAATAAATGGTGTGCTCCATGTGTAATGATTAATTTTTAAAGTTACTTGAAGGTATGACATAGATTCTTAGCTATTGAATGTAGCTTGTAAGTTAGGCAAACGATTCATACTTTTATGTGTAATGATGTATTTTAAAAGCTACTTGAAGGTATGTCACAAATTCATAGCTATTGAACGTAGCTTTTATGTGAGTCAAACAACTAGTACTTTTTATATCTTCATTTTTGCATGCTTTCAAGCAATGCATCCTTTTAAGTCACAATATTGGTCTCTTATCATCAATCATGCTTTGTGCACACAAGCATCCTTATGAAGCTGGCTTTGCCTTACTAGGTTCTTTGCTTCAAAACTTTGTAATTGATATTATCAAAAGATTACTTTCTTTTATTATTATTATTATTTAAAATTCACTTCGAGGAGGAAACATATATATGAGCTACAATGATGTGCAAAACTAAACATCACAAGAGGCGATTGACTTTGCTTTTCAAAACTTAAGTTAATTTAGAACTATCATATATTCAATGGAAAAAAAACACACCTTTCAAAGAATCACAATGCAAATAATTTCAAAGAATTGTATGTACATGCAATAACATAAATGAAGTACAACCATTTTTAGCCAATGTAAGAATAAAAGTGTAAAGTAGACTCAAGCAAATTGTGATGAAAGAAACACAACAAACATGCTTTATCAATAAGTATCGATGCATCTATGTCATTATGTATTGGAGAAGAAGTCCCACATTTTTCATATGAATGATTGGAACCTTTAATAGAGGCCATTGGTCTTTATGAACTTCCTTTTAAATGAAAACTAGGCACTCTATGTCTAGATTCTCTCAATCCTTCATGCCATTGTTCTACCAATGCTTCACATTGATATTCTCCCATCACAACACACAAGGGTTTGAGGCACCAATGTTAGTAGAATAATTAGGGTACTTCATGTCCTAATGTACATTTCATGTGGCAAAGAGAGTTCATGTGAGTCACAAAAACTTGATCATGAGAGGCCCCACATCCTAGTCCGTGCAAAGTGCATCCTAACAAATATAGAGTGCACTCACATCTTAAGCCACTCTTCATCTGACAAAAGTATTATTTGCTACAAAAACTCCATATGAAGGCATCATGTTGCAAAGTTTTTTTTTTCCGAAGGTGGGTGCAAGAGAGCACTAAATGCATGCTATTTAGCATCCCTTGAAAGCTGTATATAGAAATTGTAATAATTATAGAAAGATATTACTATTATAATAACATTATTCACCTAACATCACAATATTTATCATAATTACATATTCTTTTAAATTTAATATGACCTAACATTTACCTAATAAATGTATTAACATTATTATGTATATATTATAGATGTATTTTATTCACATATATACACATACATTCATACACTATTAATATACACACATACATAATAATGTATTAAAATTTTAACATTACATAAAAGTATTAATATTAATAAGTAAATTCAATAAATATTATGTTATTAATTTTAGTATAGGTATTAGATATGCATCAATAATGGATTAATTATATTATCTACAACAATTCATGTTTATTCATGACAATAGTATGATTGTATGGTTAAATACCATTTTATATATTAATCTATATGATTAAAAATATTATTTTTTAGAATGTTTTGATGGAGTTTAGTTGCTCCCAAGTGACTAGAATGTTGTCAACAACAATAATTACGAAAGTAACACATACATGATTTAATTCTTACTAAAAGTTAAACTACTACACAATTAATTGAGAACTACTATATATCAAGTCTATATATATATATATATATAGAGAGAGAGAGAGAGAGAGAGAGAGAGAGAGAGAGAGAGAGAGAGAGAAGAGAGAGAGAGAGAGAGAGAGAGAGACCGTGATGAACAATGCATGCTCAGAACAGACATCAACAATCAGACAAACATAATCAATGAATGGAATGGAATGAATAGTGACAAACAAACAAAGCTCAAGAAACGGTCATTAGCAAGCTCACAAGAGTCCAAAAAAGCACTGGATGAGAGCAGTTGGACAAATAGAGCTCACACTACTCCAGAATAGCAATGAGTGAGAGTGACAACAGATGTAGCTTATAGTAATCTTACAAAAAGTAGTAGCATTGTATGGGCAAATCATTGTAAGGCTTGCATCATTAAAAAGCACTAGCATATAGTAGTAGTGCTCCTTTTTTTCAACGTTGGCTTTCATTAGTGTTCTATTTTGTAATCGTATTTTATATTAGTTCTAAAATATAATTTTATTCAAAAGCAAAGTAAAAATATAAATAAAAAATTGTCTAGCTGCATGTGTAAAAAGCTTAGTATAAAAGCCCTTTCAATTTCTTTCCATGTCCATAAGTTGCATGTGTAACTACTGTTGACTATTGACCATTAATTAATTGTATTAAAAAAGTTATAACAATAGATAAAAATTGTCTAATGTTGGAGAAGGAGAAGCATGGTTCATTGTGCATATTAGTTCTTGTCTACTACTTCTCAAAGGACAATTAACCTCTATTTATTACTTAACCAATCGTAAACAACAATCATAAAAATTGTAACTTAACCAATTGCAAACAACAACCATAAAAATTGAACAGAGACAATAGCAATAGCCAATACCATATATGAGAGCAACACAACAACCATATGATAACCAACTATATACCAACAACACATGACATACTTGCCTACACATGGTCTAGACTTCAATGCAATATCTAACGAATGGACATAAGTGCACATACTCTTAAAGTTCTAAAATGTGTTTACTTTTTTACTTTGTGATTGTTTGCCTTTTACATGTTCATAATTTTTGCATTGTGACTTTTCTGCTTTTTAAAGGTTTTTTTAAATAGAAACAAAGTCATTTATTTCAAAAAAGGAAAAAAAAGATAAATAAAAAATAGTATCGAGTTGCACTTGTAATAAATTAATTATAAGAATGTATATCATAATAGGATTAAGTATGCTATATATATTAATATACTATAAATATGTATAATCATTAATAATTAAAGTTGCTAATCACATAGTTAATTAATCATTAAATATTTAAAATATTAGATGTATTAATAATTACATATGATATTCATAGTACACATGATATTAAATTGATTATATATGACAAATTTTATAATTAAAATGATAATTGTATCATAGTTATACACATTATTCTTATATTACATATGATAGATAGATAATCCTTAAAAATTTCAAAATATAATCATAAATGAGATACATTATTATTAATATGGCTCATTACCTTTGTATCAACCACTTGTATATCGCCTTCCACCTACTACTACCCTACCTGTATGCTGCCACGTGCACCTCCTAGGATTGGATTGGCTTGTTGCTGAGAGAGAGAGAGAGAGAGAGAGAGAGAGAGAGAGAGAGAGAGAGAGAGAGGGGGGGGAGAGAGGGAGAGAGAGCTCTTTGCATATTTTGGCAGTGGATGTAGTTCCACATATATCTTTATGGCATCATTGCCTTGGGCACATGTCCTTGAAAGGAATGAAAATGCTTACTCGTTTGTACCACCCCTTGACTATAAGTGCTTTTAGTCTTGTGATCATTGTTTATATCACAGACATACATGTAGTAAGCATAAAAATTCTGATATGAAATGCATGGGTAAGCCATTGGCTCTTATTCATTTGGATGTATGCGGTCCCATGCCCTGCAAGTCAAGGTGGTGTGATTTATTTCATTACTTTTATTGATGACTATATGCATAAGGTCTGGGTATATCCTATTAAGTAGAAATAAGAAGTATTGGCCACATTTCAGTGTTTGCTTACAGAACCAATCTGTGTATAGGCTAAAATACATAAGGTTAGATAATGGGGATGAGTATGCCTCTAAAGCCTTTGGGTAGTTTTGTGATGAGAGAGGTATTAAGTGTTAGTTGATCACCTTGTACACCCTACCCTAGAATGGTATTGTTGAGTGCATGAATGAGTAAATTCAAGAGAGAGTTTGTACTATACTTAGGCAGGCAAACTTACCATATCATTTTTGGATTGAGGTAGTTACTATATTGCCATACACTTGATAAATTGATTCCCATGTACTACACTTGACTAACAGGTTATAGAGGACATATGGTTTTGAAAAACCTCCTTCATATGCTCATTTGCTTGTCTTTGGTTGTGAGGCTTTTTGCCATGTATCCAAGGATAAGTGCAATAAGCTGGATCCTAAGTTAAAGAAATGTATATTTCTTAGTTATGGAGATGCAGGTGAGATGGGCTATCACCTATGGGATGTGTAGGCTCGAAGATTATATGCAGCCATGATGTTGTTTTCCATGAGGAGACAATGCATAAGCAGCCTAAGCATGTTGTCGAAGTATGCATGGTGATATTTCAGGAGGAGCTTCTTACTATTGTACAAGCAACTAGATAGCTTATAGCGGAGCAGCTGATGCCTTGGCAGCTCAGGTCCTTGATGCTCCACAAGATGTATAGGCTCCACAACCGTCTTTGAGATGGTCTATTAGAGATGGATAACGACTTGTGCGGTTTGAGCTCTCTATGGATTATGCTATGGTGATAGATGCTGGTAAGCCTCTTACTTATGATGAGGCTGTATGCAGAGGTGATAGCTACTCTTGGAAGAGGGCCATGTAGTTAGAGAATGACGACTTATTGCAAAAAAATCATACGTGGGATTTGGTTCCTTTGCCTAATGGCAAGCATGCTTTGCCATGTAAGTGGGTATACAAGTTGAAAAGTACCCTTGGATGGCCCAAGTTGGGATACAAGGCTAGATTGATTGTTAAGGTGGTGTTGACTTTGATGAAATCTTTTTTCGTATTGTGACCTGACAACCCTATGCTTGGTATTAGCTGTGGTTGCTCAGCTTGACTTGGATCTTATTAGATGGATGTCAAGATGGCTTTTCTTTACGGGGACTTGTATGATGAGATTTACATGGACTAGTCTAAGGGCTTTGCAAAACATGGCAAGGAACACCTAGTGTGTAGATTGAGAAAGAGCCTTTATGGCCTTAAGCAAGCACCTAGGGAATGGTACCACAAGTTTGATACTTTTATGCATTCACAAGGATATTCCCATAATGATATGGATTTGTGTTTATACACGAAGAATGCTTATGATGACAACCTTATGATTTTGATCCTCTACATGGATGATATGTTGCTTACTGGGAGTGCTCATGGTGAGTTGGATGCCTTGAAAGGTCAGTTTGAGAAGAGCTTTGAGATGAATGACATGGGGTAGGCCCCACATATTCTTGGGATGCACATTATATGCGATCACTCTAAGGGGCTCCTCTACTTACCACGGAAGGAGTACATCCAGAAGGTCCTTGGGTAGGTTCATCTACAAGATGTTAAGCCTATTGGCAGTTCTTTACCTTCTCATATGAAGGTTAGTGAGGCCGATTGTTCATATAGTTTAATGGCTAGAAGGATGATTGTCCACCCTAGTCTGATGAGTAGAAGGCCGAGATGGCCAAGATCCCTTATGCATCTGCAGTGGGCAGTTTGATATATTCCATGATAGCCACTCATCTTGACATAACATTTGTAGTGGGAGTTATTACATGTTATATGGCTACACTTGGTAGACAACAATAGGATGTTGTCAAGGGTATTATGAGGTACTTGAAGGGCACAATAGCTATGTGCATATGTTATGATGGCTAGGATATAGGAGTCATGGGATACACTGACTCTGACTATGCAAGACATGGAGATAGTAGGTAGTCCACCTTTGGCTATGTCTTCATCTTTACTGGAGGTGATATTTCTTGGATGTCTAGGGTGCAAAATGCATGGACCTATCTATTACTATAGAGGTAGAGTATATTGCAACCCCCATTGAGGCTTGCAAGGAGGCTCTCTCATTAAACCATTTAGTGGTAGGCCTTGGCATTATTGATGTAGTCCCTACATTGCATTTGTATTATATGGGTGCTATTTAATTGGCCAAGAATTTGATCTTCCATGTGAAGACGAAGTCCATTGGGATGCGTTACTACTTTATTTGAGAGGTCATTGAGGACAGGTCCATTGATCTTTTCAAGAACTCAACTAATCAAAATCCTATAGATCTGCTCACTAAAAGTCTCTCAATGGAGCATTTCTCCTTCCTTAGGAAGTTGATGGGTGTTGGATAAGATGACATATTTTCTTATCCTATTGTACTTATGTATATCTATACTTTGCCACTTTTTTATTGGTTACTCCTCATTAGGGACATAGTTGCCTTTAAGTGGGAGGTTAGGGTAAAGGTCTTTGTGCCTAGCCACCCATGTATTAGTTATATTAACAATTCTCATATACCCACACATCTGTACATTACACATGTGGTGGGTGCCCATCATTGTCACTTTATTCTATATTCTTTCAGTGACATTTGAATAAAGGGAAGGACAATCACACATTGTGATTGTTAGAGTTCCCACATCTTGTGTGTGTCTCTCTCTTGCTCTTGCTCCTTTCCACCATAGCTCTTGACTCTACTATGTGCTTCCACTTTAGGGCTCACTCCCTTCAGGGTTAGACTAACCTTCACATGAGAATGTAAAGGACAATGAACAGGCTTACCATCCTTGCATATGAAACTACTGAAGGATTTTTTGGGTATACTCCTATGATAGATGAAGGAGCCCCTTAGAGCGATCACACATGATATGCATCCTAAGAATGTGCGAGGCCTATCTCATGTCCTTCATCTCAAATCTCTTCTCTTGAGCTAAGTTTTCAAGGCATCCAACTCATCATGAGCTCTCCCAGCAATAAGCATATTGTCCACATAGAGTACCAAAATCATAAGGTTGCCATCACAAGCCTTCTTCCTGTATAAACACTGATCCATAGCACTACACTATATCCTTGTGAATGCATAAAAGCATTAAACTTGTGGTATCATTCCCTAGGTGCCTGCTTAAGGCCATGAAGCCTCTTTCTCAACTTGCACACTATGTGTTTGCTCCCTTTTTCTTCAAAGCCCTTAGGTTGCTACATATAGATCTCATCCTACAAGGCCCCATGTAAAAAAACTGTCTTTACATCTATTAGATAATAAAGGTCCAGAACTTATAAACAAACTTGGGATGTCCAGGGACATTTTTACGCTTGTATACCCACTTGTAGGCAATGCCTTGTTGCCACTAGGGAAAGGAATCAAATCCTATATCTAATTAGCCTGTAAGGAGTCAAACTCCAACTATATAGTATTGTCCCATGAGTGACTATCATCTCTATGCATGGGCTCATCATAAGAGAGCGGCTTACCTGCATTTGTCACCATAACATAATCCATGGAGGGTGTAAAGAGCTCACACTAACATCTAGCTCTAGTAGAGTCTCTCAAAGCAAGCTGATCTTGCACAACAGACATGCCTGGGTCACTAGAGCATCAGTAGTGGCAAGTTGTCTAACTAGCTATACGGGAGCAGGAGGCTCCTCCTGAAAGATCACCCAGCGTACCTCAATCACTTGCTCATGCTTTTATGCACCTTTTTGTCATGGAAAACGACATCATGGTTGTGGATAACCTTGTGACTCTACATATCCCATGGGCGATAGCCCATCTCACCTACATCCCTATAACTAAGAAAGATGCATTTCACGAACTTAGAATCCAACTTATTACGCTTGTCCTTGGGAATGTGGCAAAATGCCTCACAATCAAAGACGTGTAGATGAGCATATGATGGAGGTCTTCCACTCCATATCTCCTTTGTAACCTAGTAATCAATAGCAATGCAAGGGATAGATTAATTAAGTGTATGGCAGTAGTAACTGCTTTAGCCCAAAAGTGATGTGGTAAGCTTGCTTGGCTAAGCATATTGCAGAGTCTCTTTTGAATCATCATGTTTATGTGTTTAGAAATACCATTTTGGTGAGGGGTGTATGGGGCAATCAATTGATGCTTAATACCCTGCTTATCGAAAAATTGCTCAAAATCTTTTGAGACATACTCACCCCCATTATCTAACTTTAGGTATTTCAACCTATACCTCGATCGATTCTCAATAAGAGCAAGCTAGCATTGAAAGGTAGACAAGACATTTGATTGTTGCTTAATAGGATAAGCCCAGACCTTATGTGAGTAATCATCAGTGAATGTGACAAAGTACTTCGCACCACCTAAGTGACTAGCAGGGCATGGGACCACATACATTGGAATGAACAAGAGCCAAAGGCTCATCCGTGTGCTTCATGCAAGACTTCTTATGTGTACTGCGTGTTTTCTTGCCGTATAAACAATGATCACAAGGCTCAAAAACATTATAGTCTAGTGGCAAAAGATACTACAAATTTGTAAGCATTTTTATTCCTTTCAAAGACATGTGTCGAAGGTGATGATGCCAAACAGATACATGTGGAATTGCAACCACAACAAAAACATGGTCGATTGACCTAGATATAAGCAAAGGATAGAGGGCACTAGACTTAGCACCATGTGCAATAATAAGATTCCCATGGGAAATCTTCCATGAGGAATCACCAAAAGAGACAACATAACATGTATCATCCAAGGTGCTAGTAGAGATAAGGCTCTTTGTGAGAGTCAGTACATGATGTACATCATAAAGAGTGAATATGATACTTGAATGAAAATATAGCTGGACATCACCAATACCAATAATCTCTAATGGCAAGTCATTATCTAAACGGACAGATCCAATCATACTATGATAGGAGTGAAATCACTCTCTATGAGAGGGGTCACATGAAAGGAAGCCCCTGAATCTATCAAACCAATGCTGAGTATATCTTGACAAAGCATCAATCAATTGTCAAGAATCGAATAAAAAAGCTGAAAGGATAAGACGATCTGATATATTAGGTGTCACTATATTAATCTTCTCAATCTTGACACTAGATTTGGTAGGCACAATGCTGCAATCATCATTCTTGTCTTGCACTTTACCCTTTCCCTTTTCCTTGTGCTTATCGTTATGCATTTTATGGCACTGTGGCCAAACATGACCTGCTTTCCCAAAATAATGACAAGTAAGACTGGACTTAGAGCCATGGGACTTATCAAGACTATCCACATGTCCTAGATTGAGACTTGTTAGAGTCTCTACCATGGCCATTTCCATCTTGGTGGTGGCCTCTCACAATCAATGTATGAGACATACGAGAAGCACTAACCTATACAAAAAGTGTCCCATGACTCAAGTAGAGTACCAAGCACAAATAAAGGATGCAAAGTAATCTCTTGTGAAGCTAAATGATTGATGATGATGTGAAACTCATTCAAGTGTGCAGACATAGAAGTCCCTTCCTTCATGCGAAGCTCCATCAACTGTTTCAATTAATACATTTGAGATGCAGGACTTTGCTTGTCATAAAGATCCGTAATCTATATATAAAGCTCATATGCAATTTGATTTCTAGTCACAATATTATAGTAAACCTACTTAGAGAGTGATAAAATGATTGTGGATTTACATAGCTTATCTAGTTCGTCTTGATCCTTAGCTACAATGTTTTTGGGTTTGGAACTCCCATATTTGAGTGGTCTAACCTGTAATTCTTGTACTAAAACCTACCATATTTGGGTCTCCCAATAGCTATAATTGGTCCCATCCAATTTCTCAATATTGAAGATAGCACTATTGCGAGAATCACTAGCTACAATGAGATCAAGAACGTACAAAGAAGGGCAAGATGGGATACTATAATACCTTGCAAATTAGCCCCAAAACCACTACTAAATCAAGTGAGATATAGGAAATATTGCTAGAGTAATGAGCTATCAACAAACTATAAGCAAAAAACTGTCAAGTCTAGGTGACTACCCTCAAATAGAATGCATGGAACTAAAATGATAGGCTGTCATAATACATTGCAACAATATGCCAACAACCATTTGTGAGCAACCAAGAAGGAAGAATCCACAAACAATTGGCACTAAAGATAGTCACAATTGCAATGTGTCAAAAACCATACATGTAATAGGCATAGATGTCATGCACAAGGTAGGTCTCGAGGGTAAATGAAGAGAACTGCCAGATGCATGACCCGATGTGAGTAAAAGCTAAATACATAAACCAAAAGCATATAAATACCATTGATAACACCTTGGCAGACATAAGTACTACGTCCAATCTAAGAAATCAAATCAGTCCACAATAGGGCAACTACATCCAATAAATATTAAGAGAACATGTATATGTCACAATGAGTTCCATTGTCTCACTGTGATAAGCTCAAGCTCAATTGTATAAACCAAATGCTATGTAATACATCCAAGTGCCAATGTGGCTTAGTACATAAAGATAAGTAGCTCCCATTGAAGCAAAAGTTGAATGCCAAATGAGCAAGCAAAGCTCAAAACATCATGTGAATGACATCCGAGTATCCAAGCTGCATAGAGCATAAATTCAGAAGCATTGAACCCAAGTAGTCTGCAAGACTCAAACTGTGGAGTCCAAGTAGCATCCAAGGACAAGAATGACAACCAATGTCAAAGAATCCAAGCTCCAATATCACCTTATGAGTATGTCATAAATATATCCATAGGCATTTATGATGACCAAAGTGTTGGTACATCTAGTATGTGGTATCGAGTAGCTTCAAAGCATAATGTGCATAATCTTTATCAAACAACTTCTTGCTATCCACTATGAAGAGCAGGGATATGACAATCAAAATCGAGTCAATGAAAGCTCAATCTAAGCCAAAAAGCATTCTAAGGCATGTATCAAGCATCTCCAAGTGTCAAGCAAACATTCGAGCATCAATACCAAGCCTTGGAAGCATCAAGTAACAAAGATATATACTTTTCCTAGATAAATGACATTCAACCCTATTATTACAACAATGAAATATCTAAGAAAATTGAGCCAAATGTGTGCTCAAATCAACCCAAAAGCATAACTATACCATCCGGGAACCAAAATAGCATCCCCGAAGCATCAAACATGCATTGTGGAATTTATATTTGATGTCCAAACCATAACAGTTTTGTTTTGTGTGAAATATATAAAAAAAAGTACACAAAATCAACTCTATGAGTGTTTAGATTTTTAGATCTTGTCGCACTCTTTGTTTTTAGCTATAGAATTTCTAAATCCAATATCATATGCAAAAGTTATGGCCAAAATACGACATTGTTGTCAAGCTACCATAGCTATCTATGACTTCTATAACATGCTCTATATCCACTAAAAAATGGATTAAATGACTACTCCTGAGCTCAATAAGCACTCAACAAGCTCAAGTAAGCCTTGCGAAGCTCCTCAACAAGTGTGGAGCAAGACGGACTAAATCTGAAGAAGGAAAGGCTCAATGCATATCTCAAGAGAAAGAAACAATGGTTGCCATGAAACCTTGAGTTGAATCTTTGAATTTGGGCTAAAGCAAAGGATGAAGAGGTTCGTTGAATGGTTGGATTTGATACCACTTGAAGAGAGTGAGCTCAGAGTGGAAGCATGCAAGCGGAAGTAAGAGCTATGGTGGAAGGAGCAAGAGCAAGAGAGAGAGAGACACAAGATGTGGGAACTCCAATAGTCACAATGTGTGACCAGCCTTTCCATTATTCAAATGTCACCGAAAGAATAAAGAATGAAGTGACAGTGATGAGCACCCATCACCTACAGTGTACATGTGTGCGGGTATTGTTAGTGTAGTAATACATGGGTGGCTAGGCACATGCACCTTTTCCCCCAACACATGTTACACATAAGATACGATGCATGCATAATCCATCTTCATAAAGCCATTGTATATCAACCTATCAACTGGATGCTTTATTCTTTTCGATTTTCTTAATTGAGGTGCATTAGACAGTGTCTCAATTGTTCTTGCATGTGGTGGTACATACTTCCCTGCACTCTTTATACTAGGAGTTCTAACATGACATATCCTAAACTTATTATCCATAGACTCAACATCCTTTGAACTCTCATCCTTCCATAGGCTTCTTTCCTTGTGCTATTTCTACCTTCTTTTGTGTACTCTTCAACCTGCTACTCCATGGACTACTACTCCCACTACTTTCTTCATGGATGATTCCTTTGACTATTGTTTGCTGCAATTTTCTTCCCATAACCACCATCATCACTATTCTCATAAGCATCAATCTCAACTATAGCTTTTGGTCTATATGAAGACTTATATTAATTGAACCTTACATCCTTGCTTATGTAGACCTCTCTAGTGATAGGATCGTGGCATTTATAACCCTTCTTCTCATTTGGATAGCCTAGGAAAAACATTTGATAGGCTTTGGTTCCATTTTCTGCCTCAAATCTTCATGAACATGAACATAACATACACAATGAAACACCCTAATATATGCAACTATAGGTGTTCTTCCACACATATTCTTATTTGGTGATATATGATGAATCAACGTTGTATGAGTCTTATTCATAATATGAATTGCAATATGTACTGGGTTAGCCCAGTAATTCAAAGGCATATGCATTTAGTTCATCAAAGCTCTTGCAACTTCAGCAATGATATTGTTCTTTCTTTTTGCAACACCATTTTGTTGTGGTATATATTTGCATGTCTCTTAATCCCATGATCTCTCAAACAGTTAGGGAACTCATTTGATATATATTCATCTCTATTATCCAATCTCAATCACTTTATGTAACTTGCAAATTGGTTTTTTGCTATAGCTTTGAATTTCAAAAACTTTTCAAGAGCCTCACTTTTATGTTGCAAGAGATAGACCCATGTCATCCTGCTAAAATCATCAATAAAAGCAATGTAAAACCCATATCTTCCACTCAAAGAAACATCTTGACACGGACCCCAAATATCTGAATGTACCATTTCCAATGGATAAGTGTTGATTCTTCACCTCTTTGGAAATGGGAGCCTAGATTGCTTGCCAAACTGACATGTCTCACATACATAATCGTAGTCAACAAAGCTTAAACTGTGGAAAGACCATGAACAAGTTGTGTAGACTGCATTTGTTTCAACCTTTGCAAGTATTATTCTATGCCATAACTCAACATCCTTGTAGTCTCCACATACATTGGACTTTCTATGATACGAGTATCTACATCCAAAGCAAACAACTTGTCTTTCTTTTGGCCATGAGCAATCAACACGCCAAGTTTTCCATTTCTAAACTCTTCAATGAAGCAATTGTACTTATTGAGCCTTACTTGTAGGCCTTGATCATCCATTTGTCCAATTGAAGCCAAATTTTCAGTGATGGTAGGTACATATAAGACATCTCCAAGTTTATTATCTATCCCATCTTTAGTCACTAAAGGAACACTACAAATGTGACTTATCTTATGCAAGGTATCATCTCCTGTAGCCACATAGTCTTCAGTTTGCATTTGTTACTTCCTATCAAATCATTTTGCATGATGTGTTATATGGTTTGTAGCTCATGAATCCAAAAACTAGTTATTTCAAGGATTAAAATGTCGGCTTTTATACCACCTTTAGGTGCCAAATTGAAAGGAAAAATTATAAAAATTCCAAACAATTTAATATGTTTTGATCTTGTCTTGGACTTTAGTTTTGAAGCAAAAAATTACAAAAAAACAATAGGAAAAATGATCAAATTTAGGCTTATATTTTGATGCCCTTTTCCCATTGTAGTGTAAACACACAAAGTGTGAACCAATTCAACAAAATAACTAGCTCAATAGTTTTTTAGTGTGTTTTTTTTGAAAATAACTAGTTTTGTTTGCTCTAGTGTGAACACAAAGGGATGAACTAGTTTATTCTAGGCCAGTGTGAAAGGAGTTTAATTGGAGGCCTATTTTAAATGTTGTAATAAGGCTTTAAGCCTTTTAAATAAAAGAAAAGTTGTAATATTTCCACACAATAAAAGTTAGTTGGTTAGTTCGAAAGTTAGTTAGTCAATCAATCAATTAGTAAGGTTACTAACTAAAGACTAACTAACTAACATTAATAATTAAGGACTTTTATTTAATTAAAAATATTTTATTTAAAAAAATTGAGAGTCGTAAATTTGATATTTTTCTCAGATTAACAAGGACCGTAGCTACCCTTCACGTAAGTTACAACACGTGAATGAGACTTATGAGCTATATTAATCACTAGTATTAATGTGTATAGCTTGGATGGTCCAAAAATATTAGATTTTGGGCAAAACTAGTTTATTTTAGATATTAAAAAAAAAGATATAGAGATTTATAGAACAGGATGTCATTTCAAAGAAAAGACAAGTGATGTTTTAGTTAGTTTTGGAGATTTTATAAAAAGAAAAATAAAAAAAAGTGACTGTAAAATTGCGCGCACCGCGATCGCAGTTTACAAACAGAAAATAGCACTTTGAACAGAGAAAAGAAGAAGGAGTGAACTAAGAGCTTTCTAATCAAGTGTCTTGGGGTTTTACCCCCCTTTCGGAGCCAATAGAACCATTAGATATATGATTTGAGCGTTAGATCACTGATTTCCAAGATTCCCCTCCACAAAGAGCTCCATTTCTTAGCCACAAGCCCTCTTCTCTAATTCACTATAAATATGAGGCATGGGGAGGCACAAGGAGACCCCGAGAGGCTACGAGAGAGAGGTAGAGAGAAGGATAGAGAGAGAGAGCGCACAATTCTCTCTATTTTGATCCTCGACTTAACCATATTCTCTTACGCTCTCCCATCTTGAATCTATTCCACCTTCTTAATCTCTTGAGTCTACTTGCGGATGATGGCCCCCAAGCAAAGAATGTCACATGCGGATGGCAATCCCATTACCAACAACGAAGCTTCAGGCGAAGGCATCACTGCCAATCCAACTGCGGTACCAGTCGTAAGTAATGTATTTCCAAATTGATAGATGTCTGTTTTGATTCTTGTATGAGATACGTTAGGCCCCATACTATGAAGCACGAGTATAGGCCATCGAAAAGGATAAATTTCATCTCACCTACTCGAAAGATGGAGTTTGTGAAGTGCATATATCAAGGGAAGTTAATTACACCTAGTTGCATATGGCTCTGGTAGAGCAATTATAAGGAAGAATTAGTCAAGGGTTATGTATGGTATAGTCGTCAAAAGAATGACATTAAAAGATTGTGCATACAAGTGCTAGGTTAAAGCATAGTCAAAGGTTATAAGTAGCATAATTGCTAAAAGAATATGACATTAATAATCATGAATAGAGAGTACTAGTTTAACATTTAAATACTTCAAAAGTACTTAGCTTAAGAGCCCAAATATTAAGAAGAACTAGATTCTAGCTCAAGGCAGTGCCTGTTGGAGTCTAATTACTTGAGATCATCTCGCACTTATCTTATCTAGTATTTACACGTTATGCCTATAACATGTTTTGATATATGAGAATAATTTCCTATTTGCCTCATGACTTGACTAAGAGCTAGTATAAGAAATTAATCATAAGGATTAAAACTAAGATGTTTTGAGATCCATTGGATAACTATAATCCAATTCAAGGTTGGGTCATCGATCAATGTAAGTGACCTATAGAACTTACGTCATGAATAGTGTTTGAACCCTTAACATATGCCCTAGCCGAAGGAAGGAAGTGTTAAGAAACATTTTGCATAGTATCACTCTTAGATCCCAAGGGGAAGAGCAAATATGCAATGGAAATGTTATATCGTCTATTCTTGCATTGTTTGGAAAGAATACAATTGGTTTTTTTGTTGGTTGATCGAACAACATCCAAAATGCTTTTACATTCAACTGGTTGTTGGTTTGTTGTTTGGATTATTATTCCAAGTGCTTGTGATTTATGGTGAATGCATGGCAAGGGTCTGGGATGACAAGTTGCCATGGGAATAAAGGAATGTTTTCTTAGAAAAGGATATTAGGATTGAATGCCTTGTTTGTGCTTGATTCTTGGAAAAGGAATGTTTTGTTGGAAAAGGATATTAGGGCTGAATGTCTTGTTTGTGCTTGATTCTTAAAGGATTTAATTAAGGAAGGATCGCGCTAGGCTACCCCCAAGCTAGCGGCGAGACCCTACTCCAAGGGGGTCATGATTATCGCTACATGAGGCTTGGACCGGCTCCGTAGGCGAAGTAGGGCAATAGGAAATGTGGGTGCCAGAGGGGGCTCTGGCTATAAATCCTGCATTATTCCTAGAATTTGACGAGCCCCTTCATGACCCAGGATGGGATCCTAGAACCCTAAATACTAGTTACAAGGGTAGAATCTTGGTGGGTAGAATACCCTCGTGGAATTCTGTGTATCTTCCACTCGGTCGGAAAGATATGGAATTTGTGGTGCCATGTGATTTGGACATGTTACTTCTATTGGACAGAAGGGATACATAATTTCTCCTGTATGGGCAAGAGACAAAGATTAACTTGAAGATAAGTTAAGGAACTTGTTTGAACTTGTTTGCCAAAGGATTGCTTGCTCTGTTTTCCTGTATATGCTGTAAGTTACGTGAATAAATTGTGTTCCTAAAAGGCTTAATTAATGAAGCTGATTTTAAATATTGCACATAAATGTGGTAGGACCTAATTAGAAAACTAAAGCTATTAAGGAAAGCGGGTGGGCATACCCCCAACGGGTCTGTCCTATGACAAGGTGGTCCCAGAGAACTAGGAGGCTTCTCACAAGGTTTTACCAATGTTCGACGACCCTTAGGAATTGTTAGATTAGAACTGCAATTCATGTTGTTTTAGGGGACCGGAATGGGATTATGCCCTACGGGTAGAGAGGTTGAGCAGTGCATCCCTGTCATTTCCCATTCTCTTTGAACCAAGGGCGACATGGGTCTGCTTCGGCTTGGGTATCTCTGCATAAAGTAGGATACCCAGGATTCGACGCTAGAATGATGTTAGGAGACGTTGGCCACTAGGAGCCCAAATTTGAGGCTGATCCTAGTGGGTTTGGCCACCGTGAACGTTCCATTGCGAGGCAGATTTGGAAAACCCTAGGAGACAAAACTTGAAACATTCCATGGGAGTGCCGGGCAATGACGCTTAGATTCGTTTCTCGATAGACTGCTAAAAGCGTACCTAGACAGCCGATGGGCAGACACCTTACAATTGGTATCAGAGCCAAATTTCGTAATGACGCATGATTGATTAATGTATGGTTCATAGGCATATCTTAAACAAAATAATCTAAGTGGTATGGCTTGTTTGTTAGGCACCTCTTGCACCCATAAATGCTAGCATGCAAGAGAAGAAATTTCTTCTCAAGCAAAATAAGGCACTTGAGTTTGATGGAGAAGGAATAGACGTTGCAGCAAAGGCAGAGATATGAATCGAGTCAATGGGCGATTATTTTGCCTCTTCACGAACTACTTCTACCAATCAAGCAATGATAGCCAAACTTAAGCTAGTTGGCCAGGCTCGGTTATGGTGGAAGCAATGGTGCAAAGATCAAGGTATTTCTAAAGCGGCTGTCACTTGGGCTCAGCTTAAAGATGTTCTACGCAGACGATACCTTTTGCCAACTTATCAAACTTTGAAGATGAATGAATTCTTCAAGCTCAAGTAACTGGAATTAACCTTGGAAGCTTACTACTCAAAGTTTGTAACCCTACTAAAATACGCACCACCTATGGATATTGCATAGCAAATATCAAAGTTTTGCCATGGCCTAAACACTCCTCTGAACCATCGTCTTAAAGCAATGCGTCCAATGGACTTGCAAGATGCGTTATTCCGAGCGAATCCAATCATCCAAGAACTTAAATCGGGAAATTGTAGCAAAGATGACTCCCGAGATCTGGGTAAGAGATGCCATACATGTGGAGAGATAGACCACATCCGTAGGAGATGTCCCTACTGTCAATGCTTCCATTGTAATGAGCTAGGATACATCCAAACAGACTGCCTTGATCTAAGTCCAGAAGACATTGAGCCTCCAGGAAAATGAAGCTACACAGGTGCAGTCTATGTATATATAGAGGAATCAAATAAAGACGAAGACCTAGAACTGACAACACCTCTTCAAGATGACTAGAGACCCTAAAAATTTTGTCGATATGGAATACAAAATGTATTGGAATAAACTTTACTCTTGTAACTACAGTTACCTAAGTAATATGAGTTGCATCTATTTTGAGCCTAGAACTTGTAAATGATTAGAGATACACTGGCAATGAATGACAATTATGAATTGCAATGAACTTTTATTTAGTCATTCCTTCTCAACTAATATAGATTGGGTCTTACCAGAATGTCGAAGCTTGGAAGTATGCTTTAATATTACAAGCAAAGCCAATTGTCCATGGAGTTCGGTCCCGAACTAAGAAGAGGACAATCTGGGAGCATAGTTTTCGAGATAAAGGACCACTCCAATATGCTAAAAGGATCCTAGGACAATTTGGTCTAAAGAAGAAAATCCTACCAACGACAACCAATAATCTTGTGACCACAAATGATAAAATTCCGCAATATTTCTATTGCAGGGAGTTAGGTCATTTCAAAAGGGAATGTCAAAAGCACCCTAAACACCGATGCTTCGAGTGCCACAACATTGGATATAACTACATCAATTATCCCAACAGAACTTGAAGAGAACTTGAGCTTACAAGAAATGAAGTTGTACAAGCTCCAGTGATGGAGAATATACCAGATGCTTGAGAAGATATCCATGAGATGTAACTACAATAAATTTTCTCTTGTGACCAAGACTCGGATATATCAAATACAATAGGTTGTTGTTTCAAAAGACCATGTGCATGTGAGTGATTAGAGTAGTGTAACAAAAGCATGGTGGGGCCATAACCCACAGGTTCCAAAATGATACCCCACTTTCTCTCGAGATGAGGACATCTAGATTTCTCTAAGGGGAGGAGGATGTAATATTTCCACACAATAAAAGTTAGTTGGTTAGTTCAAAAGTTAGTTAGTCAATTAATAAGTTAGTAAGGTTACTAACTAAAGACTAACTAAGGTAAAAACTAACTAACATTAATAATTAAGGATTTTTATTTAATTAAAAATATTTTATTTAGAAAAATTGAGTCATAAATCCAATATTTTTCTTGGATTGAGAAGGACTGTAGCCACCCTTCATGTAAGTTACAACGTGAACGAGATTTATGAGCTATATTAATCACTATATTAATGTGTATAGTTTGGATGGTCCAAAAATATTAGATTTTGGGCAAAACTAGTTTAATTTAGATATTATTTAAAAAAAGATATGGAGATTTCTAGAACTGGATGTCATTTAAAAGAAAAGACAAGTGACGTTTTAGTTAGTTTTGGAGATTTTATAAAAAGAAAAATATAGAAAAGTGACTGTAAAATCGCGCGTACCGCGATCGCAATTTACAAACAGAAAATAACACTTCGAATAGAGAAAAGAAGAAAGAGTGAACTAAGAGCTTTTTAATAAAGTGTCTTGGGATTTTACCCCCCTTTCGGAGCCAATAGAACCATCAAATTTATGATTTGAGCATCAGAGCACTGATTTTTCCAAGATCCCCCTCCACAAAGAGCTCCATTTCTTAGC
Organism: Lygodium microphyllum; assembly: GCF_053477565.2. Lineage (NCBI taxonomy): Eukaryota > Viridiplantae > Streptophyta > Polypodiopsida > Schizaeales > Lygodiaceae > Lygodium > Lygodium microphyllum. Next base: position 139,492,673 of record NC_141152.1, on the reverse strand, counting down.
TACAAGCCCTCTTCTCTAATTCACTATAAATATGAGGCATGGGGACGCACAAGGAGACCCCGAGAGGCTGTGAGAGAGAGGTAGAGAGAAGGATACCCCTCCAAGAGATTGTGAAAGAGAGCTGGAGAGAGAGAGAGAGAGAGAGAGAGAGAGAGAGAGAGAGAGAGAGAGAGAGAGAGAGAGAGAGAGAGAGAGAGAGAGAGAGAGAGAGAGAGAGAGAGAGAGAGAGAGAGAGAGAGAGAGAGAGAGAGAGAGTTACCCTGAGAGGCTGCAAAATTCTCTCTATTTCGATCCTCGACTTAACCATATTCTCTTATGCTCTCCCATCTTGAATCTATTTCACCTTCTTAATCTCCTGAGTCTACTTGCGAACGATGGCCCTTAAGCGAAGAATGTCACGTGTGGATGGCAATCCCATTACCAACAACGAAGCTTCGGGCGAAGGCATCACTGCCAATCCAACTGCGGTACCAGTCGTAAGTAATATATTTCCAGATTGATAGATGTCTATTTTGATTCTCGTATGAGATACGTTAGGCCCCATACTATGAAGCACGAGTATATGCCATCGGAAAGGATAAATTTCATCTCACCTACTCGAAAGATAGAGTTTGTGAAGTGCATATATCAAGGGAAGTTAATTGCACCTAGTTGCATATGGCTCTGGTAGAGCAATTATAAGGAAGAATTAGTCAAGGGTTATGTATGGTATAGTCGTCAAAAGAACGACATTAAAAGATTGTGCATACAAGTGCTAGGTTAAAGCATAGTCAAGGGTTATAAATAGCATAATTGCTAAAAGAATATGACATTAAGAATCATGAATAGAGAGTACTAGTTTAAAGTTTAGATTCTTCAAAAGTACTTAGCTTAAGAGCCCAAATATTAAGAAGAACTAGATTCTAGCTCAATGCAAGGCCTGTTGGAGTCTAATTACTTGAGATCATCTCGCACTTATCTTATCCAGTATTTACATGTTATGGCTATATGTTTTGATATATGAGAATAATTTCCTGTTTGCCTCATGACTTAACTAAGAGCTAGTACAAGAAATTAATCATAAGGATTAAAACTAAGATGTTTTGAGATTTGTTGGATAACTATAATCCAATTCAGAGTTGGGTCATCGATCAATGTAAGTGACCTATAGAACTTACGTCATGAATAGTGTTTGAACCCTTAACATATGCCTTAGCCGAAGGAAGGAAGTGTTAAGAAACATTTTGCATAGTATCGCTCTTAGATCCCAAGGGGAAGAGCAAATATGCAATGGAAATGTTATATTGTCTATTCTTGCATTGTTTGGAAAGAATACAATTGGTTTTTTTGTTGGTTGATCGAACAACATCCAAAATGCTTTTACATTCAACTGGTTGTTGGTTTGTTGTTTGGATGATTATTCCAAGTGCTTTGCTTGTGATTTATGGTAAATGTATGGCAAGGGTCTGGGATGACAAGTTGCCATGGGAATAAATGAATGTTTTCTTGGAAAAGGATATTAGGACTAAATGCCTTGTTTGTGCTTGATTCTTAAAGGATTTAATTAAGGAAGGATCGCGCTAGGCTACCCCTAAGCTAGCAACGAGACCCTACTCCAAGGGGGTCATGATTATCACTACGATAGGCTTGGACTGGCTCCGTAGGTGAAAGGTCTGCCAATAGGGATAGTCTCGAGTAGTAGGAAATGTGGGTGCCAAAGGGGTCTCTGGTTGTAAATCCTACATTGTTCCCAGAATCTGATGAGCCCCTTCATGACCCAGGATGGGATCTTGGAACCCTAAATACTAGTTACAAGGGTGGAATCTTGGTCGGTAGAATACCCTCATGGAATTATGTGTATCTTCCAATGGGTCGAAAAGATATGGAATTTGTGGTGCCATGTGATTTGGACCAGTTACTTCTATTGGATAGAAGGGATACATAATTTCTCTTGTATGGGTAGAAGACAAAGATTAAGTTGAAGATAAGTTAAGAAACTTGTTTTAACTTGTCTTCCAAAGGATTGCTTGCTTTGTTTTCGTGTATATGCTGTAAGTTACGAGAATAAATGATGTTCCTAAAAGGCTTAATTAATGAAGCTGATTTTAAATGTTGCACATAAATGTGGTAGAACCTAATTAGAAAACTAAAGCTATCAAGGGAAGCAGGTCGGAAGACCCCTGATGGGTCTCTCTTACAGCAGGGTGGTCCCAGAGAAGTGGGAGGCTTCTCACAAGGTTTTACCGATGTCCAATGACCCTTAGGAATTGTTAGATTAGAACCTTGATTCATGTCATTTTAGGGGACCGGAATGGGACTATGCCCTATGGGTAGAGAGGTTGAGCAGTGCATCCCTCTCGTTTCCCATTCTCTTTGAACCAAGTGCAACATGGGTCTACTTCGGCTTGGGTATCTCTGCATAAAGTAGGATGCCCAGGATTCGACGCTAGAATGCTGTTAGGAGACATTGGCCACTAGGAGCCCAAATTTTAGGTCGATCCTAGTGGGTTCGACCGTGTGAACTTTCCGTTGCGAGGTAGATTCGGGAAACCCTAGGTGAAAAAACTCAAAACATTCCATGGGAGTGCTAGGCAATGTTGCTTAGATTCATTTCTCGATAGACTGCTAAAAGCATGCCTAGACAGCCAATGGGCGGGCACCTTATAAAAGCCAATCATTTGCTAATCATGCCATCTCAAAATGGTGCCATATTTGTGAGGTCTCATATCTATGATGAAGGGATTAAATATGCCAAAGACATACTCATTTACTTTGCATTGAATGCTTGAGCTTTAAGCTCATTACTACAAGCTAGGTAACCAATTAATCTCCTTCCTCTTCTCTTTCAGCGATTGATAAGACCTTTGCTCATAGGTAGACCCTATGCTTATCTTGCAAGTTGCCCCTGTGCTTTTAGGCACAAGTAGGCATCCTGCTCAAGCAAGTTATGAGCTTAAAGAGCCCTAGAGCTTCTGATATGAATATACATATCGATTTGTATCTCAAAGAGAATTGAAACCTTGCTATCATCCATGATTTCCAGCATTATATGGCTTCTTGATGCATTCAAAGCAAGTACTAATACCCCAAATTCGAGCTACAATGCCTCTTCAAATCCATGTACCTATTTTGAGGTAATTAGTTGAGGATTTATACACAATTTAATGGTGAACATCAAGCTTTAAATCTGATGTAGACCTTGATTTGTCACACTCCTCAATCCAATTCTTGACTCCAACACTCCCACTTTGATATCAACTAAAAGGATTTGAATTAGATGCACAATAGAAGGGAGATGACACAAGATATAGATGCTCAATCCTTCTTCTTCTTCTTCTTCTTCTTCTTCATTCTATGCTTCTTTCAATGCACACGATGAGTATCTCCCAAAAGTGGATAGATACTTTGACTTTAGTACACTTTACACAAAAATCAATTTTCCACTTCAGTAAAATCATAGGAAATGACTCGACATATGTTCTATTTCTCAATGAAGACGAGAACTTGTCTCTTTACTTCATTTTTTTTGTCACTCACATGTTTGGACCTTATTTCATCACCACAATAACCTTGGCATTGAAAACTGAAAAATCAACAATTACATGCATATCTGACAACCCTCAAGTTACTTGAGGAAACGCTTTGTTCCACAAACAATACAAATATTGCAGGGAGGTATATCAAGAGTAATAATCAAAGTTTTGGAAGGCAACCATCCGTTGAATCCGTCCAAGAGGGAATACAGCTCATGGTTGGCCATTGTGTCCAATAGTTGGTCTGTGAAAGGGATAGGGGAATGATCCTTCTTCGTCTTCGAGTTGAGCTTTCGAAAGTCCACACATATTCAAAGTTTCTCGTTCTTCTTGGGTACAACCACAATGGGCGAAACCCATTTACTGTTAGCCACGGGATAAATGAACTCGACTTCAAGAAGCTTCAATAAATCAGCCTTTACCAGAGCTGAATAATTAGGATTCATACGCCTTTGTCTCTACCTCATAGGTTTGGCATCATGCTCTAAATTAATGTGGTGTTGACAAACTATAGGGTCAATCTTTGTAAACCAAGCAAACACATCTAAGTTCTCCTTTAGTAGGTCTCGCAGGACCACTAATTCTTCTTCTAAAAGATTGAGATCCACTTTCAAGTGACGTTTAGCACCGTCAATATCCAAGAACGTCACTTGCCTTTCACCTTCCACTTCATGGATAAATGTTCCATAGATTACTTCTAGATAGAGGTCTGACCCCTTCAAGGGAGTAGTGTCATCGTCTGATATTCCACTAGAACCAGTGTCCTCCTTCTAAACAGATAACTCATTTGTTTGTTAAGATTGCTGGAAGGGTATCAAAGCTTTGTTTATTTCTATGTGAGTGGTGATTTCTTCTGGACTTAGGGATTCATCTTCAGAGGATACGTCTAGGAATGTCACATGGCACGGACCTTCTATAAGTCGTGGCTCTGATGGCTCTAGCTTTTGTTGACAGGGGACATCATCATCATCTTTTCTCTAGAATGAATGGTCAGGGCAACAAGAGCCAATGGTGAACTTAATTTTTATGCCTTTGATCCATTGCTTATGCAGATTTTGCACACTTTGTGGTGCATTGGTCAACCCAAATGGAACCATGGTCATTCCATCCAACACCCCAAGATCCTTGGCCTCTAAGGTCTCTGTAATAAGGACATCAACAAGATCGTCTGCTATCAAAGAATCTTCTTCAACTACACTTCCATAACTTGCCTCTTTTTCTTCCTCATCATTTTTATCCTCTTCCTCTGGAGGCTCTGTCTTTGCTTCTGTAGAGGCTCTGTAGGAGAAGAACAGGTCCTCTGTCTCTATGTTTACTTCTGCTTCTGCCTCTGTCTCTGCTTCTGACTCTGCTTCTATCTCTACTTCTGTCTCTACAACTGCCATGTAACAGGGAGAACAGTACATCCATGCTTCTATCTTGCTGTCAAAGGTGATTTTAGAAGTCAATTCAGGTTGAGGCAGGAGGTATTCTCGCATGGACAAAGACTTTGCTTCCTTCCGTAGTTGCCTTACAATGCCCATTGTTAGGGAGTATGCCTCTGTTTTCTTGGGAAAGATCTGTTTAACAACCTCTTAGTCTCCTGATGTACGATCTGTTACTTTGTTGGAGGAGTCTGTTATGACTTCGATGGATGTGGATCCATTGCCTTTTTGCGATTCATACAATTTCAACATCACTTTATTGGGTTCTCTGTCTAGGATTAGGATGCCTTTGATCCAGTCCGTCCTGGCTCTTGCTTCAAAAAGCCAAGGTCTTCCCCAAGCGTAGAGGGTATGAGGTTCCATAAGAATTTGGTTTGACCACCAAATATGTCAGCCAATAGTCTCTTCCTACCAAGGTTGTTTTTACGTATGGGAGGATACCCAACGGTTTAATTATGCTTTGATCTGCCAATCTGATAAGCCACTCTGTAGATTGAATTCCTTGAAAACCTAGATCCTTCATTGTCACATCCGTCATTATGTCTATTGATGAGCCTCCATCAATCAATGCATCTGAAACAAAGCATCCTTCTATCCATAAACTAATCTCTAGGGTTCCAGGATCTAGGAAGGCGTTAGCCACATCTACTTCCTTCACAGGTTCTGAGGCTCTGTTGGACTTTGTTGTTGTTGGGGGAAAAATCCTTAGGCCGTGTCTTCTTGTCAAGATGCTTTTAAATCTCTTTCGGCAACTGGGAGACAGCATCAGTAACTGTCCGAATTTTAGGTTTGGTTTAAAGGTGTCTAGGTCTTTGACCAAATCATACTCTTTGATAGGATCCACAGGCTTTTCCAATCGACTGGGAAATGGGGCCACACCCACTTTTAACTTCCCTTGCTTTTCTAGGAGTGGAAGCATATGCGCTTCTTCGTCTTCATGGGGAGGTACTTCTGCATCCTTTATTTCCTCGACCTTTGGTCCTGTCTTTGTGGCTCTCTGTGGCTCTATAGTGTTCTGTACTTCCTTATTCTAGATTGTATTGTTCTATTTTTCTCGAGGGAGGTTGAACTTTACAGTCTTGGCAGCTTGGCAGAAGGAACTTTCTCTTTTGAAACTACGGGTTCTCCTTTCTTTGCTCGCGTTATTGTGGCCACTTCCAATTCCACCAAATTGGAAGCAGGTTCTTAGGTCTTCTATTGGGTATCAAAAGTAGATTTCACAGGGGCTGGACTTAGACAATCTTTTGCAGTATGGCCTTCTCCTTTCCATCAGCTGCATAAGGGCTTGTAATCCACAGATCTACTATGGTTTGGACAATTCAGTGACATATGACCCTTTTCTCCATATATGTAGCATTCCACCTTGGATCTCTGACAACCACCAAACTGTCGTCCACTGTAACTTTAAGAGGGAAACCTCCTTGGACCAAAATTAGGACCAAAATCCATAGGCTTTAGTCCAATGTCCTACGTTGTCATTTTGGATTCTAGTAAGTTGAATCTTGCATTTTCATCTTTCTGTCTTCGTTTGTACATCTCTTTCAAAGAGCAGATATCCTCTGTGTGGTTCTTCCTCAAATAGTATGAACAGAAGGCTCCAAGAATGGTTGGTTTTCGGGTACATTAAGTGGCTAAATGTCCCACTTGATGGCACTTTTCACACCATGTAGTAGAATGCATCACATCTGTCTTCACCTTCAGCGTCTATAGCTACTCTATAATCACATCCATAAGCTCTTTCTTGATACTTGTGACTTAGTTGGATAGGTAGTCCTTCAAATTTTCACCTCCTGATGTACTTGTAGTAGGGTTTTGGGAAGCTTCTATAATTACTGCATATACAGATGGTTTTGGAAGGCAACCATCATTACTCATTGGAAGGTGGCAGGAGCATTACATAGCCCAAATGACATCACTCTATAAGCATAGGTTTCCCGTTATGTTGTGAGGGTTGTTTTGGATTGGTCCTCCTCTACGATTTGGACTTGGTTATATCCGTTGAATCCGTCCAAGAGGGAATACAGCTCATGGTTGGCCATTGTGTCCAATAGTTGGTCTGTGAAAGGGATAGGGGAATGATCCTTCTTCGTCTTCGAGTTGAGCTTTCGAAAGTCCACACATATTCAAAGTTTCTCGTTCTTCTTGGGTACAACCACAATGGGCGAAACCCATTTACTGTTAGCCACGGGATAAATGAACTCGACTTCAAGAAGCTTCAATAAATCAGCCTTTACCAGAGCTGAATAATTAGGATTCATACGCCTTTGTCTCTACCTCATAGGTTTGGCATCATGCTCTAAATTAATGTGGTGTTGACAAACTATAGGGTCAATCTTTGTAAACCAAGCAAACACATCTAAGTTCTCCTTTAGTAGGTCTCGCAGGACCACTAATTCTTCTTCTAAAAGATTGAGATCCACTTTCAAGTGACGTTTAGCACCGTCAATATCCAAGAACGTCACTTGCCTTTCACCTTCCACTTCATGGATAAATGTTCCATAGATTACTTCTAGATAGAGGTCTGACCCCTTCAAGGGAGTAGTGTCATCGTCTGATATTCCACTAGAACCAGTGTCCTCCTTCTAAACAGATAACTCATTTGTTTGTTAAGATTGCTGGAAGGGTATCAAAGCTTTGTTTATTTCTATGTGAGTGGTGATTTCTTCTGGACTTAGGGATTCATCTTCAGAGGATACGTCTAGGAATGTCACATGGCACGGACCTTCTATAAGTCGTGGCTCTGATGGCTCTAGCTTTTGTTGACAGGGGACATCATCATCATCTTTTCTCTAGAATGAATGGTCAGGGCAACAAGAGCCAATGGTGAACTTAATTTTTATGCCTTTGATCCATTGCTTATGCAGATTTTGCACACTTTGTGGTGCATTGGTCAACCCAAATGGAACCATGGTCATTCCATCCAACACCCCAAGATCCTTGGCCTCTAAGGTCTCTGTAATAAGGACATCAACAAGATCGTCTGCTATCAAAGAATCTTCTTCAACTACACTTCCATAACTTGCCTCTTTTTCTTCCTCATCATTTTTATCCTCTTCCTCTGGAGGCTCTGTCTTTGCTTCTGTAGAGGCTCTGTAGGAGAAGAACAGGTCCTCTGTCTCTATGTTTACTTCTGCTTCTGCCTCTGTCTCTGCTTCTGACTCTGCTTCTATCTCTACTTCTGTCTCTACAACTGCCATGTAACAGGGAGAACAGTACATCCATGCTTCTATCTTGCTGTCAAAGGTGATTTTAGAAGTCAATTCAGGTTGAGGCAGGAGGTATTCTCGCATGGACAAAGACTTTGCTTCCTTCCGTAGTTGCCTTACAATGCCCATTGTTAGGGAGTATGCCTCTGTTTTCTTGGGAAAGATCTGTTTAACAACCTCTTAGTCTCCTGATGTACGATCTGTTACTTTGTTGGAGGAGTCTGTTATGACTTCGATGGATGTGGATCCATTGCCTTTTTGCGATTCATACAATTTCAACATCACTTTATTGGGTTCTCTGTCTAGGATTAGGATGCCTTTGATCCAGTCCGTCCTGGCTCTTGCTTCAAAAAGCCAAGGTCTTCCCCAAGCGTAGAGGGTATGAGGTTCCATAAGAATTTGGTTTGACCACCAAATATGTCAGCCAATAGTCTCTTCCTACCAAGGTTGTTTTTACGTATGGGAGGATACCCAACGGTTTAATTATGCTTTGATCTGCCAATCTGATAAGCCACTCTGTAGATTGAATTCCTTGAAAACCTAGATCCTTCATTGTCACATCCGTCATTATGTCTATTGATGAGCCTCCATCAATCAATGCATCTGAAACAAAGCATCCTTCTATCCATAAACTAATCTCTAGGGTTCCAGGATCTAGGAAGGCGTTAGCCACATCTACTTCCTTCACAGGTTCTGAGGCTCTGTTGGACTTTGTTGTTGTTGGGGGAAAAATCCTTAGGCCGTGTCTTCTTGTCAAGATGCTTTTAAATCTCTTTCGGCAACTGGGAGACAGCATCAGTAACTGTCCGAATTTTAGGTTTGGTTTAAAGGTGTCTAGGTCTTTGACCAAATCATACTCTTTGATAGGATCCACAGGCTTTTCCAATCGACTGGGAAATGGGGCCACACCCACTTTTAACTTCCCTTGCTTTTCTAGGAGTGGAAGCATATGCGCTTCTTCGTCTTCATGGGGAGGTACTTCTGCATCCTTTATTTCCTCGACCTTTGGTCCTGTCTTTGTGGCTCTCTGTGGCTCTATAGTGTTCTGTACTTCCTTATTCTAGATTGTATTGTTCTATTTTTCTCGAGGGAGGTTGAACTTTACAGTCTTGGCAGCTTGGCAGAAGGAACTTTCTCTTTTGAAACTACGGGTTCTCCTTTCTTTGCTCGCGTTATTGTGGCCACTTCCAATTCCACCAAATTGGAAGCAGGTTCTTAGGTCTTCTATTGGGTATCAAAAGTAGATTTCACAGGGGCTGGACTTAGACAATCTTTTGCAGTATGGCCTTCTCCTTTCCATCAGCTGCATAAGGGCTTGTAATCCACAGATCTACTATGGTTTGGACAATTCAGTGACATATGACCCTTTTCTCCATATATGTAGCATTCCACCTTGGATCTCTGACAACCACCAAACTGTCGTCCACTGTAACTTTAAGAGGGAAACCTCCTTGGACCAAAATTAGGACCAAAATCCATAGGCTTTAGTCCAATGTCCTACGTTGTCATTTTGGATTCTAGTAAGTTGAATCTTGCATTTTCATCTTTCTGTCTTCGTTTGTACATCTCTTTCAAAGAGCAGATATCCTCTGTGTGGTTCTTCCTCAAATAGTATGAACAGAAGGCTCCAAGAATGGTTGGTTTTCGGGTACATTAAGTGGCTAAATGTCCCACTTGATGGCACTTTTCACACCATGTAGTAGAATGCATCACATCTGTCTTCACCTTCAGCGTCTATAGCTACTCTATAATCACATCCATAAGCTCTTTCTTGATACTTGTGACTTAGTTGGATAGGTAGTCCTTCAAATTTTCACCTCCTGATGTACTTGTAGTAGGGTTTTGGGAAGCTTCTATAATTACTGCATATACAGATGGTTTTGGAAGGCAACCATCATTACTCATTGGAAGGTGGCAGGAGCATTACATAGCCCAAATGACATCACTCTATAAGCATAGGTTTCCCGTTATGTTGTGAAGGTTGTTTTGGATTGGTCCTCCTCTACGATTTGGACTTGGTTATATCCGTTGAATCCGTCCAAGAGGGAATACAGCTCATGGTTGGCCATTGTGTCCAATAGTTGGTCTGTGAAAGGGATAGGGGAATGATCCTTCTTCGTCTTCGAGTTGAGCTTTCGAAAGTCCACACATATTCAAAGTTTCTCGTTCTTCTTGGGTACAACCACAATGGGCGAAACCCATTTACTGTTAGCCACGGGATAAATGAACTCGACTTCAAGAAGCTTCAATAAATCAGCCTTTACCAGAGCTGAATAATTAGGATTCATACGCCTTTGTCTCTACCTCATAGGCTTGGCATCATGCTCTAAATTAATGTGGTGTTGACAAACTATAGGGTCAATCTTTGTAAACCAAGCAAACACATCTAAGTTCTCCTTTAGTAGGTCTCGCAGGACCACTAATTCTTCTTCTAAAAGATTGAGATCCACTTTCAAGTGACGTTTAGCACCGTCAATATCCAAGAACGTCACTTGCCTTTCACCTTCCACTTCATGGATAAATGTTCCATAGATTACTTCTAGATAGAGGTCTGACCCCTTCAAGGGAGTAGTGTCATCGTCTGATATTCCACTAGAACCAGTGTCCTCCTTCTAAACAGATAACTCATTTGTTTGTTAAGATTGCTGGAAGGGTATCAAAGCTTTGTTTATTTCTATGTGAGTGGTGATTTCTTCTGGACTTAGGGATTCATCTTCAGAGGATACGTCTAGGAATGTCACATGGCACGGACCTTCTATAAGTCGTGGCTCTGATGGCTCTAGCTTTTGTTGACAGGGGACATCATCATCATCTTTTCTCTAGAATGAATGGTCAGGGCAACAAGAGCCAATGGTGAACTTAATTTTTATGCCTTTGATCCATTGCTTATGCAGATTTTGCACACTTTGTGGTGCATTGGTCAACCCAAATGGAACCATGGTCATTCCATCCAACACCCCAAGATCCTTGGCCTCTAAGGTCTCTGTAATAAGGACATCAACAAGATCGTCTGCTATCAAAGAATCTTCTTCAACTACACTTCCATAACTTGCCTCTTTTTCTTCCTCATCATTTTTATCCTCTTCCTCTGGAGGCTCTGTCTTTGCTTCTGTAGAGGCTCTGTAGGAGAAGAACAGGTCCTCTGTCTCTATGTTTACTTCTGCTTCTGCCTCTGTCTCTGCTTCTGACTCTGCTTCTATCTCTACTTCTGTCTCTACAACTGCCATGTAACAGGGAGAACAGTACATCCATGCTTCTATCTTGCTGTCAAAGGTGATTTTAGAAGTCAATTCAGGTTGAGGCAGGAGGTATTCTCGCATGGACAAAGACTTTGCTTCCTTCCGTAGTTGCCTTACAATGCCCATTGTTAGGGAGTATGCCTCTGTTTTCTTGGGAAAGATCTGTTTAACAACCTCTTAGTCTCCTGATGTACGATCTGTTACTTTGTTGGAGGAGTCTGTTATGACTTCGATGGATGTGGATCCATTGCCTTTTTGCGATTCATACAATTTCAACATCACTTTATTGGGTTCTCTGTCTAGGATTAGGATGCCTTTGATCCAGTCCGTCCTGGCTCTTGCTTCAAAAAGCCAAGGTCTTCCCCAAGCGTAGAGGGTATGAGGTTCCATAAGAATTTGGTTTGACCACCAAATATGTCAGCCAATAGTCTCTTCCTACCAAGGTTGTTTTTACGTATGGGAGGATACCCAACGGTTTAATTATGCTTTGATCTGCCAATCTGATAAGCCACTCTGTAGATTGAATTCCTTGAAAACCTAGATCCTTCATTGTCACATCCGTCATTATGTCTATTGATGAGCCTCCATCAATCAATGCATCTGAAACAAAGCATCCTTCTATCCATAAACTAATCTCTAGGGTTCCAGGATCTAGGAAGGCGTTAGCCACATCTACTTCCTTCACAGGTTCTGAGGCTCTGTTGGACTTTGTTGTTGTTGGGGGAAAAATCCTTAGGCCGTGTCTTCTTGTCAAGATGCTTTTAAATCTCTTTCGGCAACTGGGAGACAGCATCAGTAACTGTCCGAATTTTAGGTTTGGTTTAAAGGTGTCTAGGTCTTTGACCAAATCATACTCTTTGATAGGATCCACAGGCTTTTCCAATCGACTGGGAAATGGGGCCACACCCACTTTTAACTTCCCTTGCTTTTCTAGGAGTGGAAGCATATGCGCTTCTTCGTCTTCATGGGGAGGTACTTCTGCATCCTTTATTTCCTCGACCTTTGGTCCTGTCTTTGTGGCTCTCTGTGGCTCTATAGTGTTCTGTACTTCCTTATTCTAGATTGTATTGTTCTATTTTTCTCGAGGGAGGTTGAACTTTACAGTCTTGGCAGCTTGGCAGAAGGAACTTTCTCTTTTGAAACTACGGGTTCTCCTTTCTTTGCTCGCGTTATTGTGGCCACTTCCAATTCCACCAAATTGGAAGCAGGTTCTTAGGTCTTCTATTGGGTATCAAAAGTAGATTTCACAGGGGCTGGACTTAGACAATCTTTTGCAGTATGGCCTTCTCCTTTCCATCAGCTGCATAAGGGCTTGTAATCCACAGATCTACTATGGTTTGGACAATTCAGTGACATATGACCCTTTTCTCCATATATGTAGCATTCCACCTTGGATCTCTGACAACCACCAAACTGTCGTCCACTGTAACTTTAAGAGGGAAACCTCCTTGGACCAAAATTAGGACCAAAATCCATAGGCTTTAGTCCAATGTCCTACGTTGTCATTTTGGATTCTAGTAAGTTGAATCTTGCATTTTCATCTTTCTGTCTTCGTTTGTACATCTCTTTCAAAGAGCAGATATCCTCTGTGTGGTTCTTCCTCAAATAGTATGAACAGAAGGCTCCAAGAATGGTTGGTTTTCGGGTACATTAAGTGGCTAAATGTCCCACTTGATGGCACTTTTCACACCATGTAGTAGAATGCATCACATCTGTCTTCACCTTCAGCGTCTATAGCTACTCTATAATCACATCCATAAGCTCTTTCTTGATACTTGTGACTTAGTTGGATAGGTAGTCCTTCAAATTTTCACCTCCTGATGTACTTGTAGTAGGGTTTTGGGAAGCTTCTATAATTACTGCATATACAGATGGTTTTGGAAGGCAACCATCATTACTCATTGGAAGGTGGCAGGAGCATTACATAGCCCAAATGACATCACTCTATAAGCATAGGTTTCCCGTTATGTTGTGAGGGTTGTTTTGGATTGGTCCTCCTCTACGATTTGGACTTGGTTATATCCGTTGAATCCGTCCAAGAGGGAATACAGCTCATGGTTGGCCATTGTGTCCAATAGTTGGTCTGTGAAAGGGATAGGGGAATGATCCTTCTTCGTCTTCGAGTTGAGCTTTCGAAAGTCCACACATATTCAAAGTTTCTCGTTCTTCTTGGGTACAACCACAATGGGCGAAACCCATTTACTGTTAGCCACGGGATAAATGAACTCGACTTCAAGAAGCTTCAATAAATCAGCCTTTACCAGAGCTGAATAATTAGGATTCATACGCCTTTGTCTCTACCTCATAGGTTTGGCATCATGCTCTAAATTAATGTGGTGTTGACAAACTATAGGGTCAATCTTTGTAAACCAAGCAAACACATCTAAGTTCTCCTTTAGTAGGTCTCGCAGGACCACTAATTCTTCTTCTAAAAGATTGAGATCCACTTTCAAGTGACGTTTAGCACCGTCAATATCCAAGAACGTCACTTGCCTTTCACCTTCCACTTCATGGATAAATGTTCCATAGATTACTTCTAGATAGAGGTCTGACCCCTTCAAGGGAGTAGTGTCATCGTCTGATATTCCACTAGAACCAGTGTCCTCCTTCTAAACAGATAACTCATTTGTTTGTTAAGATTGCTGGAAGGGTATCAAAGCTTTGTTTATTTCTATGTGAGTGGTGATTTCTTCTGGACTTAGGGATTCATCTTCAGAGGATACGTCTAGGAATGTCACATGGCACGGACCTTCTATAAGTCGTGGCTCTGATGGCTCTAGCTTTTGTTGACAGGGGACATCATCATCATCTTTTCTCTAGAATGAATGGTCAGGGCAACAAGAGCCAATGGTGAACTTAATTTTTATGCCTTTGATCCATTGCTTATGCAGATTTTGCACACTTTGTGGTGCATTGGTCAACCCAAATGGAACCATGGTCATTCCATCCAACACCCCAAGATCCTTGGCCTCTAAGGTCTCTGTAATAAGGACATCAACAAGATCGTCTGCTATCAAAGAATCTTCTTCAACTACACTTCCATAACTTGCCTCTTTTTCTTCCTCATCATTTTTATCCTCTTCCTCTGGAGGCTCTGTCTTTGCTTCTGTAGAGGCTCTGTAGGAGAAGAACAGGTCCTCTGTCTCTATGTTTACTTCTGCTTCTGCCTCTGTCTCTGCTTCTGACTCTGCTTCTATCTCTACTTCTGTCTCTACAACTGCCATGTAACAGGGAGAACAGTACATCCATGCTTCTATCTTGCTGTCAAAGGTGATTTTAGAAGTCAATTCAGGTTGAGGCAGGAGGTATTCTCGCATGGACAAAGACTTTGCTTCCTTCCGTAGTTGCCTTACAATGCCCATTGTTAGGGAGTATGCCTCTGTTTTCTTGGGAAAGATCTGTTTAACAACCTCTTAGTCTCCTGATGTACGATCTGTTACTTTGTTGGAGGAGTCTGTTATGACTTCGATGGATGTGGATCCATTGCCTTTTTGCGATTCATACAATTTCAACATCACTTTATTGGGTTCTCTGTCTAGGATTAGGATGCCTTTGATCCAGTCCGTCCTGGCTCTTGCTTCAAAAAGCCAAGGTCTTCCCCAAGCGTAGAGGGTATGAGGTTCCATAAGAATTTGGTTTGACCACCAAATATGTCAGCCAATAGTCTCTTCCTACCAAGGTTGTTTTTACGTATGGGAGGATACCCAACGGTTTAATTATGCTTTGATCTGCCAATCTGATAAGCCACTCTGTAGATTGAATTCCTTGAAAACCTAGATCCTTCATTGTCACATCCGTCATTATGTCTATTGATGAGCCTCCATCAATCAATGCATCTGAAACAAAGCATCCTTCTATCCATAAACTAATCTCTAGGGTTCCAGGATCTAGGAAGGCGTTAGCCACATCTACTTCCTTCACAGGTTCTGAGGCTCTGTTGGACTTTGTTGTTGTTGGGGGAAAAATCCTTAGGCCGTGTCTTCTTGTCAAGATGCTTTTAAATCTCTTTCGGCAACTGGGAGACAGCATCAGTAACTGTCCGAATTTTAGGTTTGGTTTAAAGGTGTCTAGGTCTTTGACCAAATCATACTCTTTGATAGGATCCACAGGCTTTTCCAATCGACTGGGAAATGGGGCCACACCCACTTTTAACTTCCCTTGCTTTTCTAGGAGTGGAAGCATATGCGCTTCTTCGTCTTCATGGGGAGGTACTTCTGCATCCTTTATTTCCTCGACCTTTGGTCCTGTCTTTGTAGCTCTCTGTGGCTCTATAGTGTTCTGTACTTCCTTATTCTAGATTGTATTGTTCTATTTTTCTCGAGGGAGGTTGAACTTTACAGTCTTGGCAGCTTGGCAGAAGGAACTTTCTCTTTTGAAACTACGGGTTCTCCTTTCTTTGCTCGCGTTATTGTGGCCACTTCCAATTCCACCAAATTGGAAGCAGGTTCTTAGGTCTTCTATTGGGTATCAAAAGTAGATTTCACAGGGGCTGGACTTAGACAATCTTTTGCAGTATGGCCTTCTCCTTTCCATCAGCTGCATAAGGGCTTGTAATCCACAGATCTACTATGGTTTGGACAATTCAGTGACATATGACCCTTTTCTCCATATATGTAGCATTCCACCTTGGATCTCTGACAACCACCAAACTGTCGTCCACTGTAACTTTAAGAGGGAAACCTCCTTGGACCAAAATTAGGACCAAAATCCATAGGCTTTAGTCCAATGTCCTACGTTGTCATTTTGGATTCTAGTAAGTTGAATCTTGCATTTTCATCTTTCTGTCTTCGTTTGTACATCTCTTTCAAAGAGCAGATATCCTCTGTGTGGTTCTTCCTCAAATAGTATGAACAGAAGGCTCCAAGAATGGTTGGTTTTCGGGTACATTAAGTGGCTAAATGTCCCACTTGATGGCACTTTTCACACCATGTAGTAGAATGCATCACATCTGTCTTCACCTTCAGCGTCTATAGCTACTCTATAATCACATCCATAAGCTCTTTCTTGATACTTGTGACTTAGTTGGATAGGTAGTCCTTCAAATTTTCACCTCCTGATGTACTTGTAGTAGGGTTTTGGGAAGCTTCTATAATTACTGCATATACAGATGGTTTTGGAAGGCAACCATCATTACTCATTGGAAGGTGGCAGGAGCATTACATAGCCCAAATGACATCACTCTATAAGCATAGGTTTCCCGTTATGTTGTGAAGGTTGTTTTGGATTGGTCCTCCTCTACGATTTGGACTTGGTTATATCCGTTGAATCCGTCCAAGAGGGAATACAGCTCATGGTTGGCCATTGTGTCCAATAGTTGGTCTGTGAAAGGGATAGGGGAATGATCCTTCTTCGTCTTCGAGTTGAGCTTTCGAAAGTCCACACATATTCAAAGTTTCTCGTTCTTCTTGGGTACAACCACAATGGGCGAAACCCATTTACTGTTAGCCACGGGATAAATGAACTCGACTTCAAGAAGCTTCAATAAATCAGCCTTTACCAGAGCTGAATAATTAGGATTCATACGCCTTTGTCTCTACCTCATAGGTTTGGCATCATGCTCTAAATTAATGTGGTGTTGACAAACTATAGGGTCAATCTTTGTAAACCAAGCAAACACATCTAAGTTCTCCTTTAGTAGGTCTCGCAGGACCACTAATTCTTCTTCTAAAAGATTGAGATCCACTTTCAAGTGACGTTTAGCACCGTCAATATCCAAGAACGTCACTTGCCTTTCACCTTCCACTTCATGGATAAATGTTCCATAGATTACTTCTAGATAGAGGTCTGACCCCTTCAAGGGAGTAGTGTCATCGTCTGATATTCCACTAGAACCAGTGTCCTCCTTCTAAACAGATAACTCATTTGTTTGTTAAGATTGCTGGAAGGGTATCAAAGCTTTGTTTATTTCTATGTGAGTGGTGATTTCTTCTGGACTTAGGGATTCATCTTCAGAGGATACGTCTAGGAATGTCACATGGCACGGACCTTCTATAAGTCGTGGCTCTGATGGCTCTAGCTTTTGTTGACAGGGGACATCATCATCATCTTTTCTCTAGAATGAATGGTCAGGGCAACAAGAGCCAATGGTGAACTTAATTTTTATGCCTTTGATCCATTGCTTATGCAGATTTTGCACACTTTGTGGTGCATTGGTCAACCCAAATGGAACCATGGTCATTCCATCCAACACCCCAAGATCCTTGGCCTCTAAGGTCTCTGTAATAAGGACATCAACAAGATCGTCTGCTATCAAAGAATCTTCTTCAACTACACTTCCATAACTTGCCTCTTTTTCTTCCTCATCATTTTTATCCTCTTCCTCTGGAGGCTCTGTCTTTGCTTCTGTAGAGGCTCTGTAGGAGAAGAACAGGTCCTCTGTCTCTATGTTTACTTCTGCTTCTGCCTCTGTCTCTGCTTCTGACTCTGCTTCTATCTCTACTTCTGTCTCTACAACTGCCATGTAACAGGGAGAACAGTACATCCATGCTTCTATCTTGCTGTCAAAGGTGATTTTAGAAGTCAATTCAGGTTGAGGCAGGAGGTATTCTCGCATGGACAAAGACTTTGCTTCCTTCCGTAGTTGCCTTACAATGCCCATTGTTAGGGAGTATGCCTCTGTTTTCTTGGGAAAGATCTGTTTAACAACCTCTTAGTCTCCTGATGTACGATCTGTTACTTTGTTGGAGGAGTCTGTTATGACTTCGATGGATGTGGATCCATTGCCTTTTTGCGATTCATACAATTTCAACATCACTTTATTGGGTTCTCTGTCTAGGATTAGGATGCCTTTGATCCAGTCCGTCCTGGCTCTTGCTTCAAAAAGCCAAGGTCTTCCCCAAGCGTAGAGGGTATGAGGTTCCATAAGAATTTGGTTTGACCACCAAATATGTCAGCCAATAGTCTCTTCCTACCAAGGTTGTTTTTACGTATGGGAGGATACCCAACGGTTTAATTATGCTTTGATCTGCCAATCTGATAAGCCACTCTGTAGATTGAATTCCTTGAAAACCTAGATCCTTCATTGTCACATCCGTCATTATGTCTATTGATGAGCCTCCATCAATCAATGCATCTGAAACAAAGCATCCTTCTATCCATAAACTAATCTCTAGGGTTCCAGGATCTAGGAAGGCGTTAGCCACATCTACTTCCTTCACAGGTTCTGAGGCTCTGTTGGACTTTGTTGTTGTTGGGGGAAAAATCCTTAGGCCGTGTCTTCTTGTCAAGATGCTTTTAAATCTCTTTCGGCAACTGGGAGACAGCATCAGTAACTGTCCGAATTTTAGGTTTGGTTTAAAGGTGTCTAGGTCTTTGACCAAATCATACTCTTTGATAGGATCCACAGGCTTTTCCAATCGACTGGGAAATGGGGCCACACCCACTTTTAACTTCCCTTGCTTTTCTAGGAGTGGAAGCATATGCGCTTCTTCGTCTTCATGGGGAGGTACTTCTGCATCCTTTATTTCCTCGACCTTTGGTCCTGTCTTTGTGGCTCTCTGTGGCTCTATAGTGTTCTGTACTTCCTTATTCTAGATTGTATTGTTCTATTTTTCTCGAGGGAGGTTGAACTTTACAGTCTTGGCAGCTTGGCAGAAGGAACTTTCTCTTTTGAAACTACGGGTTCTCCTTTCTTTGCTCGCGTTATTGTGGCCACTTCCAATTCCACCAAATTGGAAGCAGGTTCTTAGGTCTTCTATTGGGTATCAAAAGTAGATTTCACAGGGGCTGGACTTAGACAATCTTTTGCAGTATGGCCTTCTCCTTTCCATCAGCTGCATAAGGGCTTGTAATCCACAGATCTACTATGGTTTGGACAATTCAGTGACATATGACCCTTTTCTCCATATATGTAGCATTCCACCTTGGATCTCTGACAACCACCAAACTGTCGTCCACTGTAACTTTAAGAGGGAAACCTCCTTGGACCAAAATTAGGACCAAAATCCATAGGCTTTAGTCCAATGTCCTACGTTGTCATTTTGGATTCTAGTAAGTTGAATCTTGCATTTTCATCTTTCTGTCTTCGTTTGTACATCTCTTTCAAAGAGCAGATATCCTCTGTGTGGTTCTTCCTCAAATAGTATGAACAGAAGGCTCCAAGAATGGTTGGTTTTCGGGTACATTAAGTGGCTAAATGTCCCACTTGATGGCACTTTTCACACCATGTAGTAGAATGCATCACATCTGTCTTCACCTTCAGCGTCTATAGCTACTCTATAATCACATCCATAAGCTCTTTCTTGATACTTGTGACTTAGTTGGATAGGTAGTCCTTCAAATTTTCACCTCCTGATGTACTTGTAGTAGGGTTTTGGGAAGCTTCTATAATTACTGCATATACAGATGGTTTTGGAAGGCAACCATCATTACTCATTGGAAGGTGGCAGGAGCATTACATAGCCCAAATGACATCACTCTATAAGCATAGGTTTCCCGTTATGTTGTGAAGGTTGTTTTGGATTGGTCCTCCTCTACGATTTGGACTTGGTTATATCCGTTGAATCCGTCCAAGAGGGAATACAGCTCATGGTTGGCCATTGTGTCCAATAGTTGGTCTGTGAAAGGGATAGGGGAATGATCCTTCTTCGTCTTCGAGTTGAGCTTTCGAAAGTCCACACATATTCAAAGTTTCTCGTTCTTCTTGGGTACAACCACAATGGGCGAAACCCATTTACTGTTAGCCACGGGATAAATGAACTCGACTTCAAGAAGCTTCAATAAATCAGCCTTTACCAGAGCTGAATAATTAGGATTCATACGCCTTTGTCTCTACCTCATAGGTTTGGCATCATGCTCTAAATTAATGTGGTGTTGACAAACTATAGGGTCAATCTTTGTAAACCAAGCAAACACATCTAAGTTCTCCTTTAGTAGGTCTCGCAGGACCACTAATTCTTCTTCTAAAAGATTGAGATCCACTTTCAAGTGACGTTTAGCACCGTCAATATCCAAGAACGTCACTTGCCTTTCACCTTCCACTTCATGGATAAATGTTCCATAGATTACTTCTAGATAGAGGTCTGACCCCTTCAAGGGAGTAGTGTCATCGTCTGATATTCCACTAGAACCAGTGTCCTCCTTCTAAACAGATAACTCATTTGTTTGTTAAGATTGCTGGAAGGGTATCAAAGCTTTGTTTATTTCTATGTGAGTGGTGATTTCTTCTGGACTTAGGGATTCATCTTCAGAGGATACGTCTAGGAATGTCACATGGCACGGACCTTCTATAAGTCGTGGCTCTGATGGCTCTAGCTTTTGTTGACAGGGGACATCATCATCATCTTTTCTCTAGAATGAATGGTCAGGGCAACAAGAGCCAATGGTGAACTTAATTTTTATGCCTTTGATCCATTGCTTATGCAGATTTTGCACACTTTGTGGTGCATTGGTCAACCCAAATGGAACCATGGTCATTCCATCCAACACCCCAAGATCCTTGGCCTCTAAGGTCTCTGTAATAAGGACATCAACAAGATCGTCTGCTATCAAAGAATCTTCTTCAACTACACTTCCATAACTTGCCTCTTTTTCTTCCTCATCATTTTTATCCTCTTCCTCTGGAGGCTCTGTCTTTGCTTCTGTAGAGGCTCTGTAGGAGAAGAACAGGTCCTCTGTCTCTATGTTTACTTCTGCTTCTGCCTCTGTCTCTGCTTCTGACTCTGCTTCTATCTCTACTTCTGTCTCTACAACTGCCATGTAACAGGGAGAACAGTACATCCATGCTTCTATCTTGCTGTCAAAGGTGATTTTAGAAGTCAATTCAGGTTGAGGCAGGAGGTATTCTCGCATGGACAAAGACTTTGCTTCCTTCCGTAGTTGCCTTACAATGCCCATTGTTAGGGAGTATGCCTCTGTTTTCTTGGGAAAGATCTGTTTAACAACCTCTTAGTCTCCTGATGTACGATCTGTTACTTTGTTGGAGGAGTCTGTTATGACTTCGATGGATGTGGATCCATTGCCTTTTTGCGATTCATACAATTTCAACATCACTTTATTGGGTTCTCTGTCTAGGATTAGGATGCCTTTGATCCAGTCCGTCCTGGCTCTTGCTTCAAAAAGCCAAGGTCTTCCCCAAGCGTAGAGGGTATGAGGTTCCATAAGAATTTGGTTTGACCACCAAATATGTCAGCCAATAGTCTCTTCCTACCAAGGTTGTTTTTACGTATGGGAGGATACCCAACGGTTTAATTATGCTTTGATCTGCCAATCTGATAAGCCACTCTGTAGATTGAATTCCTTGAAAACCTAGATCCTTCATTGTCACATCCGTCATTATGTCTATTGATGAGCCTCCATCAATCAATGCATCTGAAACAAAGCATCCTTCTATCCATAAACTAATCTCTAGGGTTCCAGGATCTAGGAAGGCGTTAGCCACATCTACTTCCTTCACAGGTTCTGAGGCTCTGTTGGACTTTGTTGTTGTTGGGGGAAAAATCCTTAGGCCGTGTCTTCTTGTCAAGATGCTTTTAAATCTCTTTCGGCAACTGGGAGACAGCATCAGTAACTGTCCGAATTTTAGGTTTGGTTTAAAGGTGTCTAGGTCTTTGACCAAATCATACTCTTTGATAGGATCCACAGGCTTTTCCAATCGACTGGGAAATGGGGCCACACCCACTTTTAACTTCCCTTGCTTTTCTAGGAGTGGAAGCATATGCGCTTCTTCGTCTTCATGGGGAGGTACTTCTGCATCCTTTATTTCCTCGACCTTTGGTCCTGTCTTTGTGGCTCTCTGTGGCTCTATAGTGTTCTGTACTTCCTTATTCTAGATTGTATTGTTCTATTTTTCTCGAGGGAGGTTGAACTTTACAGTCTTGGCAGCTTGGCAGAAGGAACTTTCTCTTTTGAAACTACGGGTTCTCCTTTCTTTGCTCGCGTTATTGTGGCCACTTCCAATTCCACCAAATTGGAAGCAGGTTCTTAGGTCTTCTATTGGGTATCAAAAGTAGATTTCACAGGGGCTGGACTTAGACAATCTTTTGCAGTATGGCCTTCTCCTTTCCATCAGCTGCATAAGGGCTTGTAATCCACAGATCTACTATGGTTTGGACAATTCAGTGACATATGACCCTTTTCTCCATATATGTAGCATTCCACCTTGGATCTCTGACAACCACCAAACTGTCGTCCACTGTAACTTTAAGAGGGAAACCTCCTTGGACCAAAATTAGGACCAAAATCCATAGGCTTTAGTCCAATGTCCTACGTTGTCATTTTGGATTCTAGTAAGTTGAATCTTGCATTTTCATCTTTCTGTCTTCGTTTGTACATCTCTTTCAAAGAGCAGATATCCTCTGTGTGGTTCTTCCTCAAATAGTATGAACAGAAGGCTCCAAGAATGGTTGGTTTTCGGGTACATTAAGTGGCTAAATGTCCCACTTGATGGCACTTTTCACACCATGTAGTAGAATGCATCACATCTGTCTTCACCTTCAGCGTCTATAGCTACTCTATAATCACATCCATAAGCTCTTTCTTGATACTTGTGACTTAGTTGGATAGGTAGTCCTTCAAATTTTCACCTCCTGATGTACTTGTAGTAGGGTTTTGGGAAGCTTCTATAATTACTGCATATACAGATGGTTTTGGAAGGCAACCATCATTACTCATTGGAAGGTGGCAGGAGCATTACATAGCCCAAATGACATCACTCTATAAGCATAGGTTTCCCGTTATGTTGTGAAGGTTGTTTTGGATTGGTCCTCCTCTACGATTTGGACTTGGTTATATCCGTTGAATCCGTCCAAGAGGGAATACAGCTCATGGTTGGCCATTGTGTCCAATAGTTGGTCTGTGAAAGGGATAGGGGAATGATCCTTCTTCGTCTTCGAGTTGAGCTTTCGAAAGTCCACACATATTCAAAGTTTCTCGTTCTTCTTGGGTACAACCACAATGGGCGAAACCCATTTACTGTTAGCCACGGGATAAATGAACTCGACTTCAAGAAGCTTCAATAAATCAGCCTTTACCAGAGCTGAATAATTAGGATTCATACGCCTTTGTCTCTACCTCATAGGTTTGGCATCATGCTCTAAATTAATGTGGTGTTGACAAACTATAGGGTCAATCTTTGTAAACCAAGCAAACACATCTAAGTTCTCCTTTAGTAGGTCTCGCAGGACCACTAATTCTTCTTCTAAAAGATTGAGATCCACTTTCAAGTGACGTTTAGCACCGTCAATATCCAAGAACGTCACTTGCCTTTCACCTTCCACTTCATGGATAAATGTTCCATAGATTACTTCTAGATAGAGGTCTGACCCCTTCAAGGGAGTAGTGTCATCGTCTGATATTCCACTAGAACCAGTGTCCTCCTTCTAAACAGATAACTCATTTGTTTGTTAAGATTGCTGGAAGGGTATCAAAGCTTTGTTTATTTCTATGTGAGTGGTGATTTCTTCTGGACTTAGGGATTCATCTTCAGAGGATACGTCTAGGAATGTCACATGGCACGGACCTTCTATAAGTCGTGGCTCTGATGGCTCTAGCTTTTGTTGACAGGGGACATCATCATCATCTTTTCTCTAGAATGAATGGTCAGGGCAACAAGAGCCAATGGTGAACTTAATTTTTATGCCTTTGATCCATTGCTTATGCAGATTTTGCACACTTTGTGGTGCATTGGTCAACCCAAATGGAACCATGGTCATTCCATCCAACACCCCAAGATCCTTGGCCTCTAAGGTCTCTGTAATAAGGACATCAACAAGATCGTCTGCTATCAAAGAATCTTCTTCAACTACACTTCCATAACTTGCCTCTTTTTCTTCCTCATCATTTTTATCCTCTTCCTCTGGAGGCTCTGTCTTTGCTTCTGTAGAGGCTCTGTAGGAGAAGAACAGGTCCTCTGTCTCTATGTTTACTTCTGCTTCTGCCTCTGTCTCTGCTTCTGACTCTGCTTCTATCTCTACTTCTGTCTCTACAACTGCCATGTAACAGGGAGAACAGTACATCCATGCTTCTATCTTGCTGTCAAAGGTGATTTTAGAAGTCAATTCAGGTTGAGGCAGGAGGTATTCTCGCATGGACAAAGACTTTGCTTCCTTCCGTAGTTGCCTTACAATGCCCATTGTTAGGGAGTATGCCTCTGTTTTCTTGGGAAAGATCTGTTTAACAACCTCTTAGTCTCCTGATGTACGATCTGTTACTTTGTTGGAGGAGTCTGTTATGACTTCGATGGATGTGGATCCATTGCCTTTTTGCGATTCATACAATTTCAACATCACTTTATTGGGTTCTCTGTCTAGGATTAGGATGCCTTTGATCCAGTCCGTCCTGGCTCTTGCTTCAAAAAGCCAAGGTCTTCCCCAAGCGTAGAGGGTATGAGGTTCCATAAGAATTTGGTTTGACCACCAAATATGTCAGCCAATAGTCTCTTCCTACCAAGGTTGTTTTTACGTATGGGAGGATACCCAACGGTTTAATTATGCTTTGATCTGCCAATCTGATAAGCCACTCTGTAGATTGAATTCCTTGAAAACCTAGATCCTTCATTGTCACATCCGTCATTATGTCTATTGATGAGCCTCCATCAATCAATGCATCTGAAACAAAGCATCCTTCTATCCATAAACTAATCTCTAGGGTTCCAGGATCTAGGAAGGCGTTAGCCACATCTACTTCCTTCACAGGTTCTGAGGCTCTGTTGGACTTTGTTGTTGTTGGGGGAAAAATCCTTAGGCCGTGTCTTCTTGTCAAGATGCTTTTAAATCTCTTTCGGCAACTGGGAGACAGCATCAGTAACTGTCCGAATTTTAGGTTTGGTTTAAAGGTGTCTAGGTCTTTGACCAAATCATACTCTTTGATAGGATCCACAGGCTTTTCCAATCGACTGGGAAATGGGGCCACACCCACTTTTAACTTCCCTTGCTTTTCTAGGAGTGGAAGCATATGCGCTTCTTCGTCTTCATGGGGAGGTACTTCTGCATCCTTTATTTCCTCGACCTTTGGTCCTGTCTTTGTGGCTCTCTGTGGCTCTATAGTGTTCTGTACTTCCTTATTCTAGATTGTATTGTTCTATTTTTCTCGAGGGAGGTTGAACTTTACAGTCTTGGCAGCTTGGCAGAAGGAACTTTCTCTTTTGAAACTACGGGTTCTCCTTTCTTTGCTCGCGTTATTGTGGCCACTTCCAATTCCACCAAATTGGAAGCAGGTTCTTAGGTCTTCTATTGGGTATCAAAAGTAGATTTCACAGGGGCTGGACTTAGACAATCTTTTGCAGTATGGCCTTCTCCTTTCCATCAGCTGCATAAGGGCTTGTAATCCACAGATCTACTATGGTTTGGACAATTCAGTGACATATGACCCTTTTCTCCATATATGTAGCATTCCACCTTGGATCTCTGACAACCACCAAACTGTCGTCCACTGTAACTTTAAGAGGGAAACCTCCTTGGACCAAAATTAGGACCAAAATCCATAGGCTTTAGTCCAATGTCCTACGTTGTCATTTTGGATTCTAGTAAGTTGAATCTTGCATTTTCATCTTTCTGTCTTCGTTTGTACATCTCTTTCAAAGAGCAGATATCCTCTGTGTGGTTCTTCCTCAAATAGTATGAACAGAAGGCTCCAAGAATGGTTGGTTTTCGGGTACATTAAGTGGCTAAATGTCCCACTTGATGGCACTTTTCACACCATGTAGTAGAATGCATCACATCTGTCTTCACCTTCAGCGTCTATAGCTACTCTATAATCACATCCATAAGCTCTTTCTTGATACTTGTGACTTAGTTGGATAGGTAGTCCTTCAAATTTTCACCTCCTGATGTACTTGTAGTAGGGTTTTGGGAAGCTTCTATAATTACTGCATATACAGATGGTTTTGGAAGGCAACCATCATTACTCATTGGAAGGTGGCAGGAGCATTACATAGCCCAAATGACATCACTCTATAAGCATAGGTTTCCCGTTATGTTGTGAAGGTTGTTTTGGATTGGTCCTCCTCTACGATTTGGACTTGGTTATATCCGTTGAATCCGTCCAAGAGGGAATACAGCTCATGGTTGGCCATTGTGTCCAATAGTTGGTCTGTGAAAGGGATAGGGGAATGATCCTTCTTCGTCTTCGAGTTGAGCTTTCGAAAGTCCACACATATTCAAAGTTTCTCGTTCTTCTTGGGTACAACCACAATGGGCGAAACCCATTTACTGTTAGCCACGGGATAAATGAACTCGACTTCAAGAAGCTTCAATAAATCAGCCTTTACCAGAGCTGAATAATTAGGATTCATACGCCTTTGTCTCTACCTCATAGGTTTGGCATCATGCTCTAAATTAATGTGGTGTTGACAAACTATAGGGTCAATCTTTGTAAACCAAGCAAACACATCTAAGTTCTCCTTTAGTAGGTCTCGCAGGACCACTAATTCTTCTTCTAAAAGATTGAGATCCACTTTCAAGTGACGTTTAGCACCGTCAATATCCAAGAACATCACTTGCCTTTCACCTTCCACTTCATGGATAAATGTTCCATAGATTACTTCTAGATAGAGGTCTGACCCCTTCAAGGGAGTAGTGTCATCGTCTGATATTCCACTAGAACCAGTGTCCTCCTTCTAAACAGATAACTCATTTGTTTGTTAAGATTGCTGGAAGGGTATCAAAGCTTTGTTTATTTCTATGTGAGTGGTGATTTCTTCTGGACTTAGGGATTCATCTTCAGAGGATACGTCTAGGAATGTCACATGGCACGGACCTTCTATAAGTCGTGGCTCTGATGGCTCTAGCTTTTGTTGACAGGGGACATCATCATCATCTTTTCTCTAGAATGAATGGTCAGGGCAACAAGAGCCAATGGTGAACTTAATTTTTATGCCTTTGATCCATTGCTTATGCAGATTTTGCACACTTTGTGGTGCATTGGTCAACCCAAATGGAACCATGGTCATTCCATCCAACACCCCAAGATCCTTGGCCTCTAAGGTCTCTGTAATAAGGACATCAACAAGATCGTCTGCTATCAAAGAATCTTCTTCAACTACACTTCCATAACTTGCCTCTTTTTCTTCCTCATCATTTTTATCCTCTTCCTCTGGAGGCTCTGTCTTTGCTTCTGTAGAGGCTCTGTAGGAGAAGAACAGGTCCTCTGTCTCTATGTTTACTTCTGCTTCTGCCTCTGTCTCTGCTTCTGACTCTGCTTCTATCTCTACTTCTGTCTCTACAACTGCCATGTAACAGGGAGAACAGTACATCCATGCTTCTATCTTGCTGTCAAAGGTGATTTTAGAAGTCAATTCAGGTTGAGGCAGGAGGTATTCTCGCATGGACAAAGACTTTGCTTCCTTCCGTAGTTGCCTTACAATGCCCATTGTTAGGGAGTATGCCTCTGTTTTCTTGGGAAAGATCTGTTTAACAACCTCTTAGTCTCCTGATGTACGATCTGTTACTTTGTTGGAGGAGTCTGTTATGACTTCGATGGATGTGGATCCATTGCCTTTTTGCGATTCATACAATTTCAACATCACTTTATTGGGTTCTCTGTCTAGGATTAGGATGCCTTTGATCCAGTCCGTCCTGGCTCTTGCTTCAAAAAGCCAAGGTCTTCCCCAAGCGTAGAGGGTATGAGGTTCCATAAGAATTTGGTTTGACCACCAAATATGTCAGCCAATAGTCTCTTCCTACCAAGGTTGTTTTTACGTATGGGAGGATACCCAACGGTTTAATTATGCTTTGATCTGCCAATCTGATAAGCCACTCTGTAGATTGAATTCCTTGAAAACCTAGATCCTTCATATTACTCTTGATATAGCTCCCTGCAATATTTGTATTGTTTGTGGAACAAAGCGTTCCCTCAAGTAACTTGAGGGTTGTCATATATGGATGTAATTGTTGATTTTTCAGTTTTCAATGCCAAGGTTATTGTGGTGATGAAATAAGGTCCAAACATGTGAGTGACAAAAAAAATGAAGTAAAGAGACAAGTTCTCGTCTTCATTGAGAAATAGAACATATGTCGAGTCATTTCCTATGATTTTACTGAAGTGGAAAATTGATTTTTGTGTAAAGTGTACTAAAGTCAAAGTATCTATCCACTTTTGGGAGATACTCATCGTGTGCATTGAAAGAAGCATAGAATGAAGAAGAAGAAGAAGAAGAAGAAGAAGGATTGAGCATCTATATCTTGTGTCATCTCCCTTCTATTGTGCATCTAATTCAAATCCTTTTAGTTGATATCAAAGTGGGAGTGTTGGAGTCAAGAATTGGATTGAGGAGTGTGACAAATCAAGGTCTACATCAGATTTAAAGCTTGATGTTCACCATTAAATTGTGTATAAATCCTCAACTAATTACCTCAAAATAGGTACATGGATTTGAAGAGGCATTGTAGCTCGAATTTGGGGTATTAGTACTTGCTTTGAATGCATCAAGAAGCCATATAATGCTGGAAATCATGGATGATAGCAAGGTTTCAATTCTCTTTGAGATACAAATCGATATGTATATTCATATCAGAAGCTCTAGGGCTCTTTAAGCTCATAACTTGCTTGAGCAGGATGCCTACTTGTGCCTAAAAGCACAGGGGCAACTTGCAAGATAAGCATAGGGTCTACCTATGAGCAAAGGTCTTATCAATCGCTGAAAGAGAAGAGGAAGGAGATTAATTGGTTACCTAGCTTGTAGTAATGAGCTTAAAGCTCAAGCATTCAATGCAAAGTAAATGAGTATGTCTTTGGCATATTTAATCCCTTCATCATAGATATGAGACCTCACAAATATGGCACCATTTTGAGATGGCATGATTAGCAAATGATTGGCTTTTATAAGGTGCCCGCCCATTGGCTGTCTAGGCATGCTTTTAGCAGTCTATCGAGAAATGAATCTAAGCAACATTGCCTAGCACTCCCATGGAATGTTTTGAGTTTTTTCACCTAGGGTTTCCCGAATCTACCTCGCAACGGAAAGTTCACACGGTCGAACCCACTAGGATCGACCTAAAATTTGGGCTCCTAGTGGCCAATGTCTCCTAACAGCATTCTAGCGTCGAATCCTGGGCATCCTACTTTATGCAGAGATACCCAAGCCAAAGTAGACCCATGTTGCACTTGGTTCAAAGAGAATGGGAAACGAGAGGGATGCACTGCTCAACCTCTCTACCCATAGGGCATAGTCCCATTCCGGTCCCCTAAAATGACATGAATCAAGGTTCTAATCTAACAATTCCTAAGGGTCATTGGACATCGGTAAAACCTTGTGAGAAGCCTCCCACTTCTCTGGGACCACCCTGCTGTAAGAGAGACCCATCAGGGGTCTTCCGACCTGCTTCCCTTGATAGCTTTAGTTTTCTAATTAGGTTCTACCACATTTATGTGCAACATTTAAAATCAGCTTCATTAATTAAGCCTTTTAGGAACATCATTTATTCTCGTAACTTACAGCATATACACAAAAACAAAGCAAGCAATCCTTTGGAAGACAAGTTAAAACAAGTTTCTTAACTTATCTTCAACTTAATCTTTGTCTTCTGCCCATACAAGAGAAATTATGTATCCCTTCTATCCAATAGAAGTAACTGGTCCAAATCACATGGCACCACAAATTCCATATCTTTTCGACCCATTGGAAGATACACATAATTCCATGAGGGTATTCTACCGACCAAGATTCCACCCTTGTAACTAGTATTTAGGGTTCCAAGATCCCATCCTGGGTCATGAAGGGGCTCATCAGATTCTGGGAACAATGTAGGATTTACAACCAGAGACCCCTTTGGCACCCACATTTCCTACTACTCGAGACTATCCCTATTGGCAGACCTTTCACCTACGGAGCCAGTCCAAGCCTATCGTAGTGATAATCATGACCCCCTTGGAGTAGGGTCTCGTTGCTAGCTTAGGGGTAGCCTAGCGCGATCCTTCCTTAATTAAATCCTTTAAGAATCAAGCACAAACAAGGCATTTAGTCCTAATATCCTTTTCCAAGAAAACATTCATTTATTCCCATGGCAACTTGTCATAGTTGGTCTGTGAAAGGGATAGGGGAATGATCCTTCTTCGTCTTCGAGTTGAGCTTTCGAAAACTCGAAGACGAAGAAGGATCATTCCCCTATCCCTTTCACAGACCAACTATTAGACACAATGGCCAACCATGAGCTGTATTCCCTCTTGGACGGATTCAACGGATATAACCAAGTCCAAATCGTAGAGGAGGACCAATCCAAAACAACCTTCACAACATAACGGGAAACCTATGCTTATAGAGTGATGTCATTTGGGCTATGTAATGCTCCTGCCACCTTCCAATGAGTAATGATGGTTGCCTTCCAAAACCATCTGCATGATTTCATTGAGGTGTATCTCGATGACTTCTGTGTCTATAGGCTAATACATGAGCATTGGGGACACCTAGAGTAATGTTTTGATCGATGCCGAGAGTATGGAATCTCTCTCAACCCTTACAAATGTGTCTTTGACATCTCATCAAGATTTCCTTTGGAGCATATTGTCTATGCACAAGGGATTGCAACAGACCCGACGAAGATTGAGAAGATTGCTGCCTTGACAGCACCAACAAACCTCAAGCAATTGAGAGCATTTCTTGGCCATGTGGACTACTACAAAAGATTTATTGCACATTTTGCAACTAAGGCAGCCCCTTTGCACAAGCTCCTAAGGAAAGATGCGGATTTCCTTTGGATTGATGATTGCAAAGAAGCCTTTAATACCCTAAAACAGTGCCTCATTAGAGCACCTATCATGCAGCCTCCTAATTGGACAAAGGAGTTCTATGTATACACAGATGCATCAATTGAAGGGCTAGGTGCTGTCTTATGTCAAAAGGGCCCCTCTAAATTAGATCAACCAATCTATTATACAAGTCGAAAAGTAACCGACCGCGAGCGAAACTACACAGTGACAGAGCTTGAGTGCTTACCTATGGTGTTTGCACTGGAGAAGTTTTGACACTATCTACTGTCAACGCATTTCAAGTTCTAAGTGGATCATGAAGCCCTGTCCTTCTTGATGAACAAAGCAGATGTCAAAGGATGACTGATGAGATGGTTTCTCCTGTTCCAAGAGTTCAATTTTGAAGTAGTCACTAAGCTCGACTGTTTCCATGTCCTAGCCGATCATGTGCCATGGATCCCTCAAACAGCAGAAGAGGAACATGATAATCCAGACCTTCCTGATTCTTCCTTGTTTGTAGTTGAAATAACTACTCCCTGGTATGCAGACATAGCCAACCTCCTGGCAACTCATAGTGTCCTCCTGGTATCTCAAGCCATGAGAAGAAGAAGCTTCTGTTAGAATCAGCCCCCTACACCTTGCTAGGCGGTGCACTATACAAGAGAGGCAAAGATGTGTTGCAGTAGACAAAATCAACACAGTATTGAAAGCATGCCATGACAAACCATGTGGTGGACACTTTGCAAGAGAAGCAATAGCCAGGAAGGCTCTGTTAGCAAGATACTGGTGGCCAACCCTCCACAAGGATGCATATGACTACTGCAAGAGATGCGATGCTCGTCAGCGAATGGGGAAACCCACCAAGACCAGTGCCATGCCATTGCAACCTATCCTTTCCCTAAAATCGTTCAAGAAGTGGGGGATTGATTTCATGGGTCCCATTGATCCACCCTCTAGATGGAAGTAGAACAACGTAGCCCTATGCATGTACGAGAATATTATCACCCGTTTTGGTAGTCTCCTCGAGCTGGTCAGTGACAGAGGTACTTCTTTCCTTAAGAAGATCATGGAAGAGTTGACAGAATTGTATAAGATCCGCCATTGCAAGTCCACCCCCTATTACCCTAGAGCCAACGGCCAAGTTGAAGTCACCAATCACATCCTCTGCTCAATCATGACAAGGACGATTGCCACACATCATCGCAATTGGGATGATCGACTTACAGAGGCCCTCTGGGTATACAGAACCTCTTATAAGGCTACTATAGGACAAACTCCTTTCCAATTGGTGTATGGCACAGAAGCTATTTTCCCTGTTGAGCTGGAGTTGCTCTCTTTGCGAGTGGCAGTTAAAGAATGCCTCAGAGATGATGAGTCCCTCCAGCATTGCCTACTGCATTCGGAATGTTTGGATGAGATTCGGTGGATGGCCCTATAGTGCATGGAAACCACTCAAGCACGACACAAGGCCTATCATGACAGCTTCATCAAACACAAGGAGTTCAAAGAACATGATCTTGTCCTAGCCTATGATTCATGATTTGGAAAGTTTCCTGGCAAGCTTCAACAACATTGGATGGGTCTCTATAAGGTACTTGTTGTCAATCGTAATGGTTCTATCCAAGTGCAGGCCGTTGATGCCTCGGATGATCCCTTTTTGATAAATGGTTATTGCCTGAAGAAGTACTTCTCTCCTTGAGGATCCTAAAAATCATAGTCGACGCACCCTTTCCCTTATGGGCATTGCATTGTCCTTCTCCTTGTGCTTCTGATAGCCCTTATGATCTTCCTCATGAGGCAATCTCGTTCTGCTAGCCCCTCCCAAACACCGCCCATCCTTACTATATTCTCCTATCGTCTGATCCGGCAGTGGTAATGTGGAAGGTCTCACCACATGGTATTTCTACCATACTCTTTATTTTAAAAAAGGGGAAAAAAAAAGAAAAAAGAAAAAAAAAAACTGTCATGGGAGAAAAGGAAGCGATTCCCTGTCATGGTAGGCCTCGTTCCAAGAAAAGGTGGCAAATACCCTTGGGTGGAAAGCTGGCTGTGGAAAAGGTGGTAACACCTAGCAGTCCAGAAAGTTGATCCATCAATTGACATCTCTAGGACCCAGTTTCGAAGCCGCCTCCCTTGGTGCGCTATGTCTTGCGCCTCTTTGCTGAGCATCTCATGGTCTTCTAGTAGATGACATATTCTATATTCGATACACAGTTTCGATCTATTGGCTACCTCCTTGGGTATGCCTCTTTATCAACAGATGAAGCAATCTTCATCGACAACCCCCTAAGTGATGTGAGTTTTCATCCTAACCAGATGGGGACGTGAGTATGGTCTGGCCTCTGTATCTTTCAACAGAGCGTGAGATAGAGGGTGGGCTGAGTGACCAGTCCTTTCCCTTCAATTCAATTGAGAGGTGCGATGTGTGAAGGGAGTGTTGCATGCACAGGATGGGCCTCTCAATACACAAAGCATAATCTGTTCCTGCTATAAGGCTCCCTGGCCTTCCTTCTCGCACCGTATGCTGGCACAGGATGGGATGCATGGTTGCATCATCAAATGCACATAAGACATACAACCTTTGCACAAGTGAATGTGAGGATTACATCAATGGGTTTTAGAAATGGGCTGCCCTCTGTATCTTTCAACAAAGCGTGAGACAGAGGGTGGGCTGAGTGTGACTGGTGTTTCTCCTCAATCAATTCTGAGAGGTGAGATTGAGGGACATTACGACAATTGGAGTCAGGTATGTTTTCGTTTCCCTCTGCACACACGGGACGGGTCTCTGCCACCATCACAAGCCATGCCACCTTATTCTGTACACTGCATGATAAGGCTCCCTGGCCTTCATGCTTGCACCTATGCCAGATGGGTGAAACGCACGAATGCACCATCACTTGTGTACACTGTACATTGGCATACTCCCTCCCAATCACTTTTCCCTTGTTTAGTTCTACACCGGCAGTGAGTTATGGGATTTCATGCTTATTCATTGAGCGATGTGCGTCATGGGGTGAACGATTGTTCTATCATTCTCTTGAGTGCCCAGGAGAGCTGAGAGTTCTATTCTTCGTCATTGACACTTGAATTGATGGACTTTATCAACAAAGCTACCTTCCTCGGTGCTATTGCATGGTCCCTGCCATGTTGGACGTGTTCTGTGGCGTGCCTTGGTTCCTCCTGCCACCCGACGACGGCTTCAATCTTCCTACATCAACGACGACGGTTCCCTTCAACCATCTACAAAATGGGCCAAGTGTTCCTAACCTTACCTTTCTGTTTGCAAGTGCATGTTATGTCTTAAGTGTGGGGATGCCCGCATCCAGTCGGTTGACAAGTGTGCGACCGTGTCGATCAATCTACCGTAACCGGTAAGGTCTTAAGTGTGGGGATGCATCCCTACGCGTCTGATGTGCATACCCCTTGCATATGTCATTACCCAATCAAGTGTGTCTACCACATCCTAGTTTTGCCCTAATGGGGTCCCTTCCTCACCCACCCACCCTCGTCTCCCCTGTCGTCGAGGCCGTTTCCCTTGTGGTTGGTTTTATTGCGTAAATTTTTCATTTTCTATGTGAACATATCCTACGTTCACCAAACTCTCGATCCAACCTTATAGCCCTGTTCGTCCTTCAAATGACACACTTTTTTTTTTTACATCCCCCTGTTTTGGCTTACTGTTTTTGCGTTATTAATTTTTGAATTTTTTCTTACACAATGCGATATATTTCCATGTGAACGTGCCCTTATCGCTTCAGAACAATGATGTAACATACCAACCCTGTCCTACGCTTTTCCTTGGATATTTTTTCTTTTAATCACATGTCGTTCTGATGTACAATTTGTTCGTAATTAATTTTTGTGTAGTTTCATGTTTTTTTTTCCATATATTTTTGACCTTTTTTCATGTGAACTTATCCTATTCTCCTCAGAATTCAATTTTGACTAGATAGACTTGTCCAGACACCCTTCTTGCACAATTTTCCTTTTTTCTC
Source organism: Lygodium microphyllum (assembly GCF_053477565.2). Lineage (NCBI taxonomy): Eukaryota > Viridiplantae > Streptophyta > Polypodiopsida > Schizaeales > Lygodiaceae > Lygodium > Lygodium microphyllum. The sequence continues at coordinate 139,457,677 of NC_141152.1, read as the reverse complement.
GCCCCTATATTTCTCTCTGGATTTTTTGTTATTAATTTTTATTGGTGTTTTCGAGCTCAATTTTCTAGTTTTTTCCATGTGAATGCCTTCTAACCCCATCCAAACTGTGATTTGATGTGACAGACCTGAAGATTCTATATGTCCTGACATTTTTTCTTTTTCTTGCCCTCCATTCCAGTGCACGGATCCTTCGCTATTAATTTTTGAATTCTGTTTCGAATACAATTTTTGGGTTTTTTCCATGAGAACGGGGTTTCTCTTGCTTGAAACTGTGTTATGATGTGATAGGATTGTTGGGCACAATTTTTTTGCACATTTCTCCTTCTTCCCTCACTTCATTCCAGCTAATGGATTTTTCGATATTAATTCCCATATGCATTTTCGGGGTCGATTTTTGCATTTTTTGCATGTGAACCCCTCCTTATTCCCTTGGATATGCATTTTATTGTGCTTGCCCTGTGAAGCTCCTTGCCGCATGCATTTTTCCTTTTTACTGCCCTTCGTTCCGGTGCCCGGATCTTTTTATATTAATTTATGCATCCTGTTTCGGGGGTTCTTTTTTGGTTTTTTCAAAGTGAGTGGGTCTTATCTCCATTGGACCTATGATTTGACATGATAGGTATGTTCGACATGCCTTTTCTCAAAAATTTTCTTTTTCCCGCTTTTGCATTCGGCAAACGGATTTTTTGATATTGATTGTCGTATGTGTTTTCGGGCGTGATTTTTGTATTTTTCCCACGTGACTGCCTTGACTTAATCCCAGACACCCCGTTGTACTTTTTTGTAGTCCCCCCCTTGCCTTTCGACACAGTTTTCCTTTTTACCGCATTGCGTTCCGGCTCACGGTTTGCTTGTTATTAAATTTTCTTTGTTTTGTCGTGCCCCCGTGCACCTCGTCTCACACGTGAACGCACATGTTTTTTCTTTTACGCACCTCGTGAAGCCCTCGTGGCGTGCGCGCCTTCCCCGTCGCCATCCTCGGCCCCCTTGCTTCCCGCCACTGTAAATTTTTTTACCTCGCCCTGCGTATAAGCACGAGATAAGGGTTATTATTATTATTATTATTATTATTATTAATTAACACAACAAAAAAGAAAGAAGTTCAAAATTTGAAACACCCCCCTCCCCCCGACGGTTCCCACCTTCCCTTCTCCTCTCACTTCTTCTCTCTCCCCGACCCCTCCCTCTCTTTCCCCTCTCCCTGCTTTTTCTTCTTATTCTCTCCCCATCTTTTCCTTCCCTTCCACCACCACCACCACCACCTCCTCCTCCTCCTCCTCCTCCTCCTCCTTCTTCTTCCTTATTCTCCTCCTTCTCTTTCTCCTACTCCTTCTTCTTCTCCTTCTTCTTCCTCCTCCTCCTCCTCCCTCTTCTCCTCCCCTTCCCTGCTTGTCCTCCCTGGTTGCTTCCTCCCCCCCTCCGTAACCACTCGCCGCCTCCTTGCTCGCTGCCAGCGCTAGCGCCTCCTCGCCCGTTGTCAATGCCTCCGCCTCCCTGTCGCCTCACCACCGTCTTCTCCTCCCTTCGCCACCTCCCCTCGCCGTCATTACTTCTCCCCCCTCGCCGCATCATTCCTTCTCCCCCCCGCTGTCATTACCTGTGTCCCCCCCGCCGTCATTCCTTCTCCCTCGCCCGCTAGACTTCGTCCCCCCAAATTTCCCCCAATTTACCTCCGCCCACCCGTTTCACCCCCCCACCCCCAATTTACCCCCCGCCTGCCAGTTTAACCCCCCCCACTTCAGCCGCCCGCCCGCCATTTTGTCCCCCCGCCCACCACTCGAAAAGCATCCCTGCCCATCATTTTGGCCCCCTACTCGCACGGTTCCACCCCCATCCGGCCATACCCACCCCCATAGGTCCCCCCTTTTATCCTATTACCATCTTTACCCCTCCCAACCCAATTAACCTACCCCTCCCCACCAATTCATCTACCCTTCCACCATTATCTTTACACCTCCCTCCCCCTATCTTCATTCCCACCCCCTTCCCCCCACCACCCCCCTTTTCCCCCCACCCCTTCCTTAGCCCCCTCTCCTCCCCAACCTGCTGCAATCTCGTCATTGGCCCCTTATATTCCGTCCCTGACCATGCGGTTGCGGGAGTTCATGCCATTGTGCACACGCTCGCGGGCGTTGTTGTGTCGCGTCCACGAGTGTTCGCCATTGTTCACGCGTGAGGATGCGCGTTTTGACTTCTTTGTGTGGTGGTGCGTACCGTTCGAGCACATGCTACTGTTCACATGCAGCCCAGGTATCTTCTTTTATTAAAAAAAAATTCCATTAACACCCGAAAAGAGAAAAACACCTAAAATCCTAAAAAAATCATAAAAAATAATTTAAAAAACAAAAAATCATTGAAATATTCATTACTGAATCGGGAAATTTTGTGGTTTATCTTGGTGGTTATAATACAGAGAATTAATTGCAAAAAATTTAAATCCTTCAAAATTCATTGAAAATTGAGAAAAAATCAATAAAAATCCATAAAAATTAGAATCAAATTCAAAAAAATCATAGAAAATTCCATCAATGCATTTGACTACTTTTGAAATATTTTTATAAGCTAAAAAAGCATTGACACATGGTCACCCTATATATATGTTAAAATTTTACTTAAATTCATAGAAATTTCTTTTTAAATTCCAAAAATAGGTTGACAAATTATTGAAAAATACAAATCCATTGTTGAAGCCTGATGGTTCAATTCTCACTCATGGTTGATTGCAGAAAGCTAGTTATTAATTTTGTTAAAAAAACCATAATAAATCAAACATTAAAAAAACACATAAATAACAATAAAAATGATAATAACACCCAAATACTAATCCGAATTAACTAAACCAAATATGATCCAACTAACCTTGCCTTCATATTTCTTTTTTTAAGAATAAGGCGTTTCATTGTTTTTTCAATAGTGGCTTTTGCTTTTTTGTTGGACTCATTGCAGCTTGGGATCCATTTGTGCGCTCTTCGTCTCTTGCATATACACCCCTGTCAGGTATTTATATTTCCTACTTTATTTATTTCTTTTGTCACCTCTTAATCACAGTTAATGGTTAAAATAAATTTAAATTACCCACTTTTTTTCACGCACTCACGCCAAACACACATTTTTCTAAACAATTAAAAATAAACCAACCGTTCACTTAGCATGCGCTTGTGCGCTACAGACACATCTAAGTTTATTAAAAATGAACCCGTTGTCACGAATGCACGTACTACACAAAAAGTGCTAAACACACACTTAATTTTTAATTAATGAATACGCATTTAGAGACTTGAGTTTGGGTATTGAAGTCCGGGATCCGTTAAAAGCACCGTTTCATCCTAATAATTTGTAATTGATATTTTAAGAAGGAACCACCTTTTTTAAATTAAGGTTTACAACCTAATAAAATTTAACCCTTTTTTAATAACTTAATAAAATGAACCCTTCACTAAAATCATTCCCCTCATTGCACTTTTTTCCCTTTTCAATAAATGCGCTTCATGGGATGGGCACGTGTAGTCTTTTGAGCTCTATTGTTGACCAAAGTTCTGGTTATGTCCTTAGTGGGTTATTGAAGTATTATGGTTTGATTGTATGATATGATTACAGGTGTGGTCTGTAGTTTTCTTTTCTGTCTGATACGGGGTCTCGAGTGCATGTTTGTTGCATAGCATGAAGCTTTCGGTTGCATATGTGTAGAGGTCATGCCGATTTTTTTCTAGAATGTAGATTGTTTGGGGTGGTCAGTCAGTTAGCCACGTTTGTGTGTGCTTTCTAGGTGATTTCTTTTTGATGGATATTCTATTATTTTGTAGACATTCCCTATGATTGTCTGTTGTGTGGTGTGTGTGTAATCTATTTGAATGGCACCTCAAGCTCCTCCTCCAGTCCAGCACGTCCCATTGGTCTTTTACGATTATTTTTTATTACTAGAGTTTGAACTTATTGGCAAAATAGGCTTAGCCAAGTTCATTGCACTCTCAATACCACTCATTCCAGAGGATACTGATACTTGTGATCAGTTTCTAGCCTCTTACAACAAGAGGTTTGGTCATGTCAGAGGAACCGTTGTCCAATTGATGCCTAAAAGTTTGGGCAAGGCTATGTCGTTACCCTATTGGGGAGACTCTTTCCCTATTGCTAGACAATTGTTCTCGAATGAGGATATCCTTAAATTGTTGCAAAAGCAGACACAGGATGTGTTGGATCCCAAGAAGGTTATTACCACTTTTGGCATCAGTGTCTCCATGATTTCCAATCCTGTGTGGAAGCAGATATGTCAGTTCCTTCAGGGCATGTTTATGCCTGCTAAGACACCCTCTAATTACCTTTCAAAGGAGACGTTTACAAATTCTAGAATCGTGTTAAAAGGCATCACGATTGATTGGAGTTCCTACGTTCTGTCCAAAATGGATCAATATTTTGTCAGAGCTACCAAGGGTAATGTCACTAATGTTACATTTGGATCCTACCTTTCAGTCTTTTTGGCATATGCTGCCCCTTCGAAGGAAGTTCCTACCTTGATAGTTGATCCACCAGATGCTCCTCCCCTTGCTGAACACTCTGATGTCGTCATTGAGGATCTTGATCCTATCCCTCCTTTGGTAGTTTAGAGGAAATGCTTAAAACGAGTGGCTGAATCAGCCCCAGCTCCTCCTCTAGTATTCGTTCCTGATCAATCTAGTAGTCGCCTACCAGTTTTACTCACAACGCCGAATCTTTTCAGAGCACATCATGAGGGTACTCTGGAGATTCCCATCCCTTCAGTGCAATGCTTGGTAACTAGAGATGTAATCCCTTCCTATGTCAAGATGTTCAACGTTCTATTGAACTCCCAGTGATGACTGCATGTATCCAACAGCTCTATTCCTCTTGCTATGATGAAGTCCAATAGACCAAAGAAGAGCTGACAAAGGCAAACACAGAGCTAGCTTCTGCTCATGAGTGCTTTTTTGATCTTTGTACCCAAATGGAGCAACAGACTAAGATCATTGATGCTCAGAAAATGGAAATTTTTAGTTTGCGCACTCAGTTGGTTGACATTAACACTCAAGTGGTTAACGTAATTGAGGAACGAGATAGATTGTTGAAAGAATCTCACGAGCTTCAGGCTTTGCTAGCCGCCTAGACAGAGGAGCTTAAAATAGCAAATACCACCTTAGATCAGAGCCGAAACCAAATTTAGCACCTTAATGAGTAACTGGTCCAGTCACATTCTTCTTCACAGAGCCCTATTGTGCAACCAATTCATTCTTTGATGCTCCAAACTTGGCAGTTCTCTAGAGACATGCCACATTATGTTCGCTGTTTCAAGCTAAAGTGGAAAGATTGCAGTCCAGGATGGATTTATTATGGTCTACATTTGAGCAATTTCAGGAGTATGTTCCTCTCGACCATTCATTTTTTAGCCACTATTAGCTGTGAAAGTTGGTCTTCTATATTAAGCTCTCAATGATGGATCTACCTCTTCCAGAGGATGGTTGGAGTGAAGCCTGGTCTTTTGATTTGCTGACAGAAGTTGTCCGTATGGTCTTTGAAGATTTTGTGACTTTGGATACCATGCTGCTGTCTTATATGTATCTATGAGGTGATGTGTTAATTCCAGATGATGTAGATCTGGCTTGGTATATAGGGGATGTGGTCTTACAAGCTGCCTTATATGTCAACAATTTTGAGTTGAGGATAGATGAAATATTCTAGTGCTATTCTTCTAAAGTGACTGCTTGCCCTGACACTTTATGGCATTCAATGATTGATTATGTAGTCCTGAACCAACGACAGAATATAGCCTCTACTCATGTGCAAAACACTAACTAACTGAGGGTGGATATTTTAGCTTATCTTTCCAAGAACCATCCCTTTGATTCATCCTTCTTTGATGCCTACCATCGATGATATGTTTTAGGTCCCTTTGTTCCTAGCTTATTTTATTATCAATAAATGGCCCATCGCTATGATGCTTATTTTTCCATTTATCAATCTAACTTAGTAGCCATCTTACATCTCCTTTTCCAACCTCATGGTGCTCCTCAAATTCCAATCTTTACCTATTGTTCTTTCATTGAAGATCGAGTTTTTTCCCCTTCTTTGCCTTGTCCTTCCCCATCTATCCATATACCTTCTACTTTTTCTGCTTATCAATTAACACCTTTCTTAACTGATTCGGCTAAATTTTCAGCTAATCCTTCTTTAGCTTATTCCTCATTTTATGATTTTGTCTACCCATCTCTTCATCCTCTTTTACTCATTCCTCTTCCATCTCCTACCACTTCAATTTCTCAACCCCCTTAGTGGGTATGAAGGATTTGATCAGCAGATTTCCAGAAGAAGAGGATGGAGCTCAATTGACTCTCTTACGAGACCACAGATTAATTGGCCATTAATACTAGGGGATTGGACAAGTGCTAATCAAGCGTACCAAAATTATCTCCATTTTTTCCATCAATATTCACAATCTCTAGATCCTTCAGTGAGATTGACATCCCATTTTGCTTGGTACCTAGCATATATGCATAGGCATTCCCATAACGATCAAAAGGCCATTCCTAAGCTTTATATGAATGTCAATGTGAACATTGATTTCCAACAACTGGATGTTCTATATTTTCATGCCTTTTGTCTACCTAGCAGATACCTTGTCTTGCTAGAAAGGATGTGTTGTCTTCAATTCTTTCAGAATCCTCCAAAATCTTTTGTAGATGAATCCTTATCGATGGATTGTTTTCGTAATCATCAAGCTTTCAAGAGGGATCATCTTCAGTGATACCCCTGAATGTATCTTCTATACTTCTTAATGTTATATCTCTCTTATGGAGGTGCCATTTAGATGGTTGTTTTGTGTTTGTATTGTATTAATTTTTATGTGATGAGTTCATGCTGGTTGAATAATTTATTCGAGAGCTCTCTTTTCGACTATTGATATTGATGGTGATGGTGGATGGAAAGTCTACAATGCAACGCTGATGAACCTCTTATATCCTTTATAAATCTATCATGACTTTCTATTGTTTATAATATGTGTTAATGCATAACGGTGTTTTCCTTTAGTTGTATTCTTTCTTAGATACAAGTGATAAGTTGGGTCGTGGTTGGGTAATTATTGAAGATACTAAAAATAAAATAAAATCAAATTGAGCTCTTTATTGAACTTATATTCTTCTTTTTATTAGGTCATGAGGATACTTTCTTTCTAAGTGTGGCAATATATATTGAGAGTGGAAAAAAACTAAATTTTTTGTTGATTTTTGTTGTTTTTAAGGTCTGAATGGTTGATTTTTGATGGATTTTGAGTGATGATTAGTTGTTTTGAAAGTGTTTGAGAGTGTTTTTGGATGATATTGATTATGTTTTGGAAGCTCATGATGATTCTTAGTGGAAATATGAAGCTTTGTGATGCTCTGATAGGTTCTGTTGAGGTTCTGATATCTTTTGTTTAGCTTCTGTTTTGTTTTGATTTTCTTTTGAATGAAGCATGGGTTGATGATTGATGAAGGTTGAAATCTTTTGAAAGCTTATGAATAGTTTTTGATAATTTGGAATAGTTTTAGTACGAGTTATGAGAATCTATTGTTCTTTGATGACCTTTTGTAACCCTTTGATGAACTTCTGTAGAGCCTTTGTCTCTGTTCTATTTATGTTCTGTAGATCTTCTATAAGCGTTCTTTGGAATGAGGGTGTGACTTTGGAAAAGTTTTCTAACTTTTGGAAAGGATGAATCTAAGTTCAAAAGAGCTAAAACAAATGGAAGAAGCAGCTGCTAAAGATTGAAGAGCAGATTGAAGTGAGAGAGATAGAAGTGAGCTATGAAGAGACATTGTAGTGGCTTTGGTGCCCTTTCATATCTCCCATGCCTCTTGGGAGGTGCATCCACGACCTAAGAATGATTATTATGAGTGATTATTAATTATTGTAGTGAGGAGAGGATGTACTATTGAGAGAGAGAAGCAGAGATAGCTAATTCTATCAAAACAATGTGTTTATTTATGAGAGATTGCGAGAGAGAACTATGAAGACAATGAAGATGAATACTATGTGATTATTTCCATTCAAAAATGGTGTATTATTTTGTGTTTCTTGTTCTATTGATGGATTCAATGAAGATGTTGAAGATTATGGTTGATTATATCAAATCCGTGAGAGATCTCTACTATGATGTTGCGTGAAGAGTGGTTCTTTTCCTTGTTGTGGTTCTCTAAAGGATGAAACAAAAGCTTATTGATGTTACAATATAGATTTTATTGCAGTAGAAACCCCTTTCCTTGGTGTCCTTCTTGGGGCTCCATTGGAAAGAGATCTTGGTACATAGTTTTGATGAATGCAAGCATAAGCCTTGCTTAAGCAAGGGGTACCTTATCTCTTGGAAGCAAGGGGCTTGCTTGTTTTGCAAGAAAAGGGCTCAAGCTTAGGCCTTAAGGAGAGGCTCTACTTGTCTCTATCACAAAGAAAAGAAAAGAGAGAGATACTCGATGATTTATGGAGATCTCAATGCCTATGGACTACGCTACTGATCCAAATGCACAAAGAGGCTGTTTATGCTAAAATAACATGTGTTGATGTATTTGGCTAAGTTGGATTGCTCATACAATTCTTCCACCTTTTTTTAATATTCTAGAAGCTATAGGGCATATGTTGTTGAAATTCAACAATCACACTCATTGACAGCCTCTTTGTATGGAGCTTCAAGGCCAAGGACATGCAGGCTTACCTATCCCATATGCACAGTGGTGCCTACTGCAGTTTCCTACTTTCCTATAAAGCATTGTACTTGCTTCCTTTTCTTAATGCAATGATAGTACTCTTTTCTTTTCAATGAAGTGTCCGTGTCATTGTCCACATACACAAGATTGTGTTTATGAGTCCAAGTCTCAATCTTGGAACCTAATTCACTTGTGTAACAAACAGTGTCTTTGTCTTCTCCATCATGAGTCCACACTTCTCCTTCCATCCACCATAACTCACTGCCATGCTCTAGATCCCGCATCTTTAACATGGTATCAGAGCGCAGCTGAGCATGGCTTAGCATGTTCCAGGTCCTCTCTCTGCTCTCTCAGTTTCTCACAATCTCTATCTAGCTCAGCTCAAGTGTTTGACTTCATCTCCAACTCCATTTTCACTTTCTATCCCTTGGCAGCCATAGCCAACCTGCAACCTACCTCTGTTGGAGGAGTTGGATCTCCACTTACAGGGCATATCTTCACTTGCTTCCTTCTGAGAAATTGTCCCCCACTTCAAGGCGCTTCATCCCAACACCTCAATCCCTGACATTGGTGACTTATAACTCCAGCATTGCAAAAATTCGTCATCACTGTCCAGACTGTGCTGTTGCTGTTCGTACGTCGAATTCTGCCTGCACACGTCGCGATGCTTATGAAGATCATAGGGCTTTGATAGGCCTTGGAAAGAGCTACATTTCCATAAAAAAAGTTTTGGAAATGATCAACCATAGCTCCTACAATCTGCAAAAAACCAGGCCCCTATCTGAAACCCTAAACTGTCAGCCATAGCTAGTTTCATCAAAACTAAAAAATCTCATCATTTTTTCTCTTCTGCCACCTAGAGAAACCCACTGCCACTCTGATCTACTATTCCAGCACCAAATCAAGGAGGGAAATGACCTAAGAATATTGAAGAACGATTGAACGATCCCGAACAAGAAGAATCAAGCTCAACATCAACACAAACATAGTGTGTTTTCACACTGTCATTACCTGTGTCTCTTGACACATTGTAATCTGCTCTTCCACTGATAAAATCTCAAAATTCTGGAGTTGATTTGCTGCTGATCTTGCAACCTCAACATGGGAAAAGACTCTCCAAATGCTCAATTCAAAGGAGTCAGGTTTCACACTTGGCAAACCCGCATCAAGCTCATCCTGATGAAGAAGGGTCTTTGGGCCATCACAACTGGCAAAGAGAAGAAACCTCGAGATGTGGACCTTGCAGTTACTTGGCAAAAGAATGATGACAATGTTGGGGGTAAAGGCGCCTCCGCCGTGCCGCCCCGTGTATTACTACACTGACAGTACCCGCCACTGCACACTGCAGGTGGCGGGCGCCCGTCACGTCACTTTATTCTTTATTCTTTTAGTGACAGTTTGAATAAAGGAAGGCCCGGTCACACATTGTGACTGTTGGAGTTCCCATTTCTTGTCTCTCTCTTTCTTGCTCTTGCTCTCCCGCCATAGCTTGCGTGCAAGCTTCGATCCTTCTCACCTTTCAACTGGTATCAGAGCTTGGCATTCTCTTGCTCGAGCTCGACTCGGTGCTTCCCGACCTTCTCATCGACTCGCTTCACGCATTGGGTCTCCATCCCGGCAGCCATAGCCGACCTCTTGAGCTCCCGACTCTCCCCGGCTTCCCGAGCTCCATCCTGGCCTTCTTGAGCTTCATCAGGGCCTTGCCCTTGAGGTATTGCTTCAGTATTTGCAGGCATTTGAGTGTATTCTCAGATTGAAACAGGGCAGGAACAAAGGGCAGCCACTCTTCTTGAGCTCCATAGCTCATATCTTCCCTCCCCTTTGCATTGGGCCTTCATGGCTTGGTATGTGCCTACCTTGGGCCATCATTGAGCCCCCCATTACCCCCTTTTCAGCCCATGTGGAGCAACAGCAAGTTCAGGACCAACAGGGCAGATTGCATCATTTTTTCCAGGCTGTGAGCACTCATCTACTTCAGCTCCACACTTGGCCATTGCTTCTTGCTCTCTACCTTGATCAAGAGGGCTATAGACTTCATGTTTGATGTCATTCAAGCTTTGGGTATTGGTCTTGATCTTTCGGGGCTGATTTCTTCAGATTTGGGACTGTCATAAACTATCATAACAGGCTGAAAACAGGGCAGCACCATTGGCATTAGCATTTGTTGCTTATACTCCATTCCGGTTGTGCTATTTGATGCCCGTATGCGGTCTACATGATGCCTAGTGCCTTGGGAATGTATGCACATGATTATGCCATGATTTTGGCTTGAAATATTGGCTGATTTGGGACTATTATTTACTGTTATACAGTGCTGGAAACAGGGCAGCCACACTTGGCATTGGCATTTAATGCTTATACTCTACTCCGGTTACCTTGTTTGATGCTCGTATGCGGTCTACTTCCTACCCGGATGTATTGGGGATGTATGCATTTGGTTTGACCATGATTTTGGCTTGAATTTGGGGCTGAAATCTACTGTTTAGAACAGTAAATACATGCTGGAATAACAGTGGGCTGAAGGTACTTTACATGCTTTGGCACTTACCTACCGATACCGGATGTATGCTTTGAGCTTTGGCATGATATCTCTGACATTTGGGGACGACTTGGAGCATATGTATGAGATTATGGGATGCTTTTGAGCTTCACATTAGCTCCGTCTTCACTGGCATTTGGACCGACTCGGCATGCTCGTGGACCGCCTATGCCTCATGTCTCTGCTTGACAGTTAGGCTTTTGCATTACATGCTTTGGTTCGTGACATATGCTATTTGGTTCGTGTATGCCATACTGACATTTGGAGCTTGGATTTGGATGTATTTGAGCATTCCCGGCTTACTTGATCACTGATCTTGGTTGCTATTTGGATGTCATTGAGTTGACCGAGAGCTTATTTGGGCTTATGTATTGCTTCATGGTTAATAGACCGGTGCTTCATGTATGTCATGCTCTCTCGGATGCGCTTGATGCATTGACAGGGTCACTTATCACTGGTGCTTTCTCTTGGGTTGTTTGAGCTTCTGAGCTCGCTTTGTACGCCTTTTGTGCCAGTGGGAGCATTTTACATGCTTTCTTGACCTTTGATAGTTGCATGCTATTGGAGCACTTACATGTATTTGGAGCAGTTTATGTCTTGAGCAGCTACATACACATTGAGACTTTGGGATCATACTCCGATCTTTATGGATATGCATTGATGTACTCTTGGTTCACAGGATGCTTATGAGCTGAGTCTCATATTTGGATCTTTCTCTTTGAGCAGATACCTATTTGTGTCAGGTTTTGGCAGTTACAGGAACACTTTGCCTAGAGTGTCTGGGGGTGTGCCTTTCACTGGCAGATGTTATTTTGACATGCTTGGTGTTGAGCTCATGTTCTTTTCACTGTCATTGGCCTTGCTTATGTCCGTTTCATGCCGGCTTTGGACCTAGCATTGTTTGCTTGACATTGGATCCTATTTTGGGACAGTTTGCTCTCTAGACTGCATACCTGCAATTTATTATAGCAAGCAGTTATTGGTGGACTGAGGTGTACTTTTCATGCTGAAATATCCTGATTTGGTGTACCGCACCTAGTACTAAGTGGGCAGCAACTTTTGGCACACTTTGCTTACCCTTTGGACCCCGTTTTGGTCATTTTTGGGCAGTTTCTGCAGTAAAACAGCAAGCAGTTTTGGACTGTTTGGGCATTTCCAGCCTGCATAATGGCGTCATCTTCGCATGATAGTGCCATCTTTAACATTACAAAGTTGGATGGTACCAACTACTCTTACTGGAAGAGTCAAATATGGCAGGTTTTGGTGCAGAAATCTCAGATTAAGCCACTTCGGTTGAGTGGGGAGTAGCCTGAAACTATGGACATTGACGACTGGCTTGAACTTGATGAGCTATGCAAGTCCACAATTGTATTGTCTCTCACTGAACAGGTACATTATAATGTATTTGAGGAAGCACAGAGTGCATGGGATCTATGGAATAAGATCAAGAATCTTTATGATAAGAAAAGTCCGGCGAGTCAGATGTACTGGTTGAAGCAGCTTCTGGATCTGCGCATGAAGGATAATGCGACTATGTCTGCTCACTTGAGCCAGTTCCATGCTATACTGAAGAACTTGACTTCGCAGGATATCACCTTTGGAGAGGAAGTAACTCCTCTTTTCTTGCTTGGAACTCTGAATGAGTCATGGGATGTATTCCACACTGCTCTTTGTGCCTCTAGTGCTACTCTAAAATTGGCAGATGTTGAGAGTGCTCTTCTTCAGGAAGAGGTGAATCGCAAAAACTTGGATGCCTCTCGTGGTAGTCATGCTTTGACAGTTAGAGGCAGGAATGACAGGTATGACCGTGGTAATGGCCGAGGCCGTGACTCGCAGAAGGGTCGGTCTAAATCTCGTGGTGGCAAGTCGCGTAGTAAGTCGCGTGGACGCAATGCAAATGTCACTTGTCATCATTGTGGGAAAAAGGGCCATATTAGACCACAGTGTCATGAGTTGCGCAATGAGAAGCACAAGGATAAGGGGAAAGATAAAGTGCAGGAGAAGTCCTCTGATCGCAGCATAGTACCTGCGAAGTCCAACATCAAGATTGAGGAAATTAATGTCACGCAGACTGAAGAGTCCGATGGTGGTGATGAGTTTATACTTGCAGCTAGTTCTTCTGATGCTTCACACTTGACTGAGACACCTAGTATGTATGCACAGTGCTGGTTATTGGATTCAGGTGCGTCCTTCCATGTGACGCCTTACCATGAGTGGTTTCACTCTTATCGTACTGTATCTGGATCAGTCAAACTTGGAGATGACAGGTCTCTTGATATTGTGGGCTGTGGAGATATTCAATTGCAGTTTTCCACTGGCAGTTCCTTTTTGCTCAGGGATGTACGTCATGTACCTGCGCTTACGCTTAGTCTTATGTCTGCAGGACAGTTGGATGATGCAGGATTTCATGTCTGTTTTGGGGATTCTACCTGGAAGATTACCAAAGGCAGACTTGTGCTTGCTAGAGGCGCCAAGGCTGGCAGCCTCTATCCTCTTGTTGTATCTGGGTCTTCTGTAGACCATGTTTTGGCAGTGGGCTCTATCCCACATGTATCACTTTGGCATGCCCGTTTGAGGCATATGTCTTTGAAAGGAATGAAAATGTTATCTGGTTTGCAGTATCTTCCACCTTTGGATTATGCATGTTTTGACTCGTGTGATCATTGTCTTTATGGTAAGCAGAATAGGTCTACGCATAAGAAATCGGGTAGGCCACGCATGAGTGAGCCCTTGGCATTGGTGCATTCCGATGTTTGTGGGCCTATGCCTTGCATGTCTATGGGTGGCGCGAAGTACTTCGTTACCTTCATTGATGATTTTTCTAGGAAAGTGTGGGCTTATCCCATAAAGCAGAAGTCCGATGTCTTGGCAGTTTTTCAGAGATGGCTTGCTCTTGTTGAGAACCAGACTGGGTATAGGCTGAAATGCCTTAGGACAGATAATGGGGGAGAATATGTCTCGCATGCTTTTGAGCAGTTTTGTGATGACAGGGGTATTAAGCGTCAGTTGACCGCCCCTTACACCCCACCCCAGAATGGTTTGGCTGAGCGCATGAACAGGACTATTCAGGAGCATGTGCGCTCTATGCTTAGCCATGCAGGCCTACCCCCGAGTTTTTGGGCTGAGGCAGTTAGTACGTCAGTGCATGTCATAAACCGATCGCCTTCCAGTGGATTGGATTTCCAGGTTGCAGAGGAAGTTTGGGCTGGTAAGCCACCCTCTTATGCGCATCTCCGTATCTTTGGATGTGAGGCATTCTGCCATGTGTCCAAGGACAAGAGGAGTAAATTGGATCCAAAGAGCATTAAAGGCATATTCCTTGGCTATGGTGAGTCAGGAGAGATGGGCTATCGCCTATGGGATCCGCAGGCGCGGAAAATAGTACGCAGCCATGATGTCGTCTTCCATGAAGACAAGATGCACAGGCAGCCTGAGAAGGTGGTTGAGATCCGCAGAGTGATCTTTCAGGAGGAGCCTAAAGCTCCAGCACAGCCAGTAGTACAGCCTGCAGCAGTTCCTCCACAGGGCCAGGATGTTGGACAGGTAGTTAGACAGGCAGCAGAGCCTGCGGTGAGACGGTCTGCTAGAGATAGACGTCCACCTGACAGATTTCAGCCCTCTATGCATTATGTTTTGGTTACAGATGCAGGAGAGCCTTTCACTTATGATGAGGCTATGCGCAGGGGTGACAGTCACTCCTGGGAGAGGGCTATGCAGTCTGAGATAGACTCCCTGCATAAGAATGAGACTTGGGATTTGGTTGCCTTGCCTAAGGGCAAGAAGGCTTTGCCATGCAAGTGGGTGTACAAGCTGAAAAGTACCCCTGGACACCCCAAGCCGGCATACAAGGCTAGATTGGTAGCAAAGGGTTTTAAGCAGGAATATGGTGTGGACTTTGATGAGGTCTTCTCTCCTGTGGTTAAGATGACCACCCTGCGCTTAGTCTTGGCTTTGGTTGCATAGCTTGACTTAGATCTATATCAGATGGATGTCAAGACGGCTTTTCTACATGGGGACTTGCATGATGAGATCTATATGGATCAGCCTAAGGGCTTTGCAGAACCTGGCAGGGAGCACCTAGTGTGCAAGTTGAAGAAGAGCTTGTATGGCTTGAAGCAGGCACCTAGGGAATGGTATCATAAGTTTGATGCCTTTATGCAGTCACAGGGCTACAGCAGGAGTGGTATGGATCCGTGTCTTTACACGAAGAAAGCCCGTGATGGCAGTTTGCTTATCTTGGTACTCTATGTTGATGATATGTTGATAGTAGGGAAAGCTCATGATGAGCTAGATGCTCTTAAATCTCAGCTAAAGAAGAGCTTTGAGATGAAGGATTTGGGACAAGCCTCACATATACTTGGGATGCGCATTAAGCGCGATAGGCATCAGGGACTTTTGTATCTCTCACAGCGGGAGTACATTCATAAAGTCCTTGAGCGCTTCCGCATACAGGATGTAAAGCCTATTGGCTGTCCATTACCTTCTTATGTGAAGGTATCACAGGCCGATTGTCCGCAGACAGAGGAGTAGAGGGCCGAGATAGCCAAGATCCCTTATGCATCAGCCGTGGGCAGTTTGATGTATGCCATGATAGCCACTCGTCCAGATATTGCACATGCAGTTGGTGTTGTGGCACGCTATATGGCTACACCTGGCAGCAGACATTGGGATGCCGTGAAGGGTATCATGAGGTACCTGAAGGGCACATCAGATATGTGTATTTGCTATGGCAGCCAGGATACAGGGGTCGTGGGGTACACTGACTCCGATTATGCAGGACATGCAGATAGTAGGAAGTCCACTTCTGGCTATGTATTCACCTATGCTGGAGGGGCTATCTCTTGGATGTCCAGGGTTCAAAAGTGTACGGCTTTGTCTACCACTGAGGCCGAGTATGTTGCAGCCACTGAGGCTTGCAAGGAGGCCATATGGTTAGGCCGTCTAGTTGCTGACCTTGGGATTGATGCTACACCTACACTGCATTCGGATTCTATGAGTGCCATTCAGTTGGCTAAGAATCCGGTCTTCCATGCGAAGACGAAACACATTGAGGTGAGGTATCACTTCATACGTGGTGTCGTGGAGGACAGGTCTGTTGACCTTGTCAAGATCTCCACTGACGAGAATCCTGCAGATTTGCTCACGAAGAGCCTCACTACTGAGCGCTTTGCCTTCCTCAGGAGGTTGATGGGCGTTGGATGAGATGTCACCTTTCCTCACCTATGTACATTTGTACTGTCTTTTCTTTTTCTTTTCTCTCTCACTAGGGCAGATTCGCCTTTAAGTGGGAGGTTGTTGGGGGTAAAGGTGCCTCCGCCGTGCCGCCCCGTGTATTACTACACTGACAGTACCCGCCACTGCACACTGCAGGTGGCGGGCGCCTGTCACGTCACTTTATTCTTTATTCTTTTAGTGACAGTTTGAATAAAGGAAGGCCCGGTCACACATTGTGACTGTTGGAGTTCCCATTTCTTGTCTCTCTCTTTCTTGCTCTTGCTCTCCCGCCATAGCTCGCGTGCAAGCTTCGATCCTTCTCACCTTTCAGACAAGGCACAAGCCATCATCAAACTGGAATTGGATGACAGCTACATCCATCATGTGGATGCCTGTGACAAGTCCCATGACACTTGGGATAAATTGGATACCTTATTTGGTCCACAGTCAAAGTCGTCTAAGTATGGTCTATTAATTGAATTTTTTTGACTTGATATGAAGCCTCATATATCCCTGGCATCCCATCTGAACTACGTGGAAAGCCTGCTTACTCAACTTGCAGGGATAAAGCTAAAAATGGATGAAGATGTTTGCATTGGTGTCTTGTTAAAAAGTTTGCCTCCTGCCTATGATAATGTATCAACCACTCTAACCAATATGCCTGATCCTCAACTTGTTGATATTAAAGCCTCTCTGCTAGAGGAAGAAAAGAAACTTAAAAGCAAAGAAGAGCCTAGCACTTCAAAGGATGAACAAATGTTATATGTAAACAACAAATACAAAGGTAAAAAGGAACCGCTCTTCTGTGACTTCTGCAAAAGGACCGGACACACTGAGAAGTTCTGTCATGCTAGAAAGAGGTCCCAAAAGGCCTATCTTGCAGCTGTGAAAGAAGAAGAAGACCATGGACCAAAAGATGAAGATGAAGATGAAGATGAAGACCATCAGGATCGTAAGGACAAGACTCATCAGTCCTTCTACTCTCATTACTCTGATAGACTGTTTTAAAAGCCTTGTATCTCCTTGTCCTAATGCTTCTTGCCATAAGCTTTGTAAACTCCTTATGTAACTTGGTATTACAGTCCCTATACACTTTGTGAGGCCCCTGTTACAGCCTCTGGATGTCCATCATGTTTTGGTGCCCACACTTAGCCTTTTCTGCAACAGCCTTTGGTGTCTACCATGTTTGTGGTGTGCCCACACTTTGCAGGTGGTTCTCATTATAGCCTCTACACACTTTGTGCCTTTCTAGTTGCGATTGAGGAGGGGTGTTGAGATTCAACAATCACACTCATTGACAGCTTCTTTGTATGGAGCTTCAGGGCCAAGGACATGCAGGCTTACCTATCCCATATGCACAGTGGTGCCTACTGCAGTTTCCTACTTTCCTATAAAGCATTGTACTTACTTCCTTTTCTTAACGCAATGATAGTACTCTTTTCTTTTCAGTGAAGTGTCGGTGTCATTGTCCACATACACAAGATTGTGTTTATGAGTCCAAGTCTCAATCTTGGAACCTAATTCACTTGTGTAACAAACAGTGTCTTTGTCTTCTCCATCATGAGTCCACACTTCTCCTTCCATCCACCATAACTCACTGCCATGCTCTAGATCTCGCATCTTTAACATATGCTTGATCACAATAATAATTTTGTAGTATTCAAATCTTAGTCATCAACAATGACTAATTCAAACTCGCAGGCTCCTGGATTACTCTCAGCTTCAAATTGATCACATATTTTGATGTATTTATAATCTTGAAGGATTTCCCATCTTTGATTGGCTATTCTATACTCAAAAGATAGCCGAAATACTAAGGCAACTTGCAAAAAATTCATATGCCTTTGGGAGCACTAAAATATTATTTTTATATGTGGGTTTGATATTTGGACAACCATTGGTTGACTTTGTGGGGTACTCCATTGTTGAGAGATAGACATGTGAACCCTATGTATGCAAGGGTGGATAAGGGTAGTTGGGTGTGAATGAACTAGAGGGTAGAGGGAAACCCTAACCCTAGCCATCTAGAGACTATTTAAACAGCCTAGAGGTCACTCTCAATGTGTAGAGGAGAGTGTACCAATTGTACTTGTGAACAACTCATTAAGCAAGATCTTCTTATTGTACTTGAGCTCCCTCCCTTCCTCTTGTGCACACTCTCTTGCTCTCACTTTGATATTTCAACATGGTATTAGAGCCACCTCAGATGCCTTCAAGTTCTCGAAACCTCAACTCAACAATAAGTGCACAAGAAAAGCTTCATTTCCCCATCTTGGTCTTTTAACCTCCATAGCCAGCCAACACCTATCTCCATTGGAGGAGCTGGTGTGAGCAAAGGAGGCCATATCAACTCTTGATTTCTTCTGGAGACTTCATCCTAGCTTAGGGTGTTTTAGCATAGTACATCAAATCTTGACATTGAGCAATTAATAAGGTGGCATTGCGCACTTTTGTAGATCTGGCATAAATTTGGACATTGTGAGGTTTCATGTTGTAGCACGAGCAGCTGAGGGCATAATCCTTTGAGGCACCGTAGGGCTTTGTTAGCCCCCCAAGTTGGCTATCTCAACCTAAGAGCGTTTGGGGAAATTCTCTCCCTCTTCTCACACAGAGCAAAACCCTAGCTATGGGTTGTCTGGTAGGCATAGCCAGAAAGTTTCAAGCTTTCTCCTTTCAACATTAATCACCCTATTTGACACTAATAGTGATTCTAATCACTGATTTAAGTCATGTGGAGTCACTTGCAAATCTAGAAGCTCCATCTCAGGTTCAAAGACTCTTGGTGAATATCATTAAGCTCGTGAGAAAGATGACTTGTAGAAATATACTATGAGATGAGTGCTTGTAAGTGTTAATGTTACATCTCATAGTCACATTTTTGTTTCTAATCAACATGTAGAAGATGTTTTACCCTAGATCTCATTCTTGAGGAGATTAGTCTCTATCTATCGTAAGCATATTCATTAAGTGCCTAGCTATCATTGTAAGGCTATGTGTAGGTTATAAACACATAGACCATTGCCCTCATCCATCATCTCATCTTGTAACATCACAATTGATCCTTCTACATATTAATCATATTTTTTGCTTTCACACTTATTGACCATTGTGTAAAGGACTAGACACTGCCATTGCTTAGAGTAATTGACAAGACCTTCCTATCATGACCATGGCTTATGCCAATGTTAGACCTCAAATCGGTAAGTTTGATAAAAAAGACTTTCATCCATGGCAAGTACTAGCAAAGTACCAAGATTATTGATCTATCAAAACCACTTGATGTAGAACATGATGAAAGAGCCCAAGCCATAATCATGTTTCATCTAGATGAATCCCTAATCCATCACATTGACAAACTCTCCACTAACAAGGATAAATGGGATGAGTTTGAAAAGCTTTATGGTGCTTCAAGAAAGGACTCTAAAATTTTCCTTAAGATTGATTTTTTTAGTTTGAAGTATAAGCAAGGAGAAGGCCTAGGTAAGTTAATTTCTCACATGAAGGGGCTCATGGCACATCTATCCTCAGTTCAAGCTCCAATTCATATGATGAAGATGCCATTGCAATTCTCTTGAAAGCTGTAAAGAAGGTATTTCCAACCCTTGTAACAACTCTTACCAGTATCCCAAATTGAACCTTGGAAACCACCATCCAATCTTGTTTAGAGGAGGAGAAAGCGAAAAATGAATAATGATACATCTTGTTTGTTGACATCTCGAAAATACTTAGCCATTGTTAAGCGGTTAAACTGACTCTCATATGTGCTCCTAAGGGTTCATTCATCTGACCATAGACTAAAGCCACTTTTGATTTTGATACATTCTGGTGGTGATCTCTTAAAAAAAACCAGATCAGTTTACCATAGTGGCCAACTATAATGCCTTAAAATAGCATGCTATAAGAAAAACCATGTTAGTTATAATAGAAACAATGTCTATTTTAAACCCTGGCAAGAATCAAGGCAGAGAGATCAGATTCAATGCTAAAAAAATAGATTGAACCGAATTTTAAGGGCGTTCCCTTACTTTGTTTTTGGAGTACAGTAGCGAAAGAGTGCAGTATTTGACTATTCATTAGGCATTTCCTTCGACTGAAAAAGTGCAGTATTTCCTTTGTTTTTGGAGTAGAGTAGCTAAAGAGTGCATTATTTGACTATTTATTAGGAATTTCCTTTGACCGAAAAAGTGGCCATTGGTTCACAATACGAATACTGTTCTAGGGATGCTGCTAATAGTTTTTGCTAGACAGAAAAACTGTTTTGAATGGGCTTGCTTAGTAGCAACTCCTGGTACTGTGGCCATGGGAACGACAGTTCGGTACTCATTGCTGTGACACTTAAGTAGTGGAAACAATAGAATTTTCCAATAGTGTCAAAGGAATGACTTCGAACAGAGTTCAAATCCTATAAACGAATCATAGTTGTGCTTTGTTTGCTATTTGGATTTGCCTTACCTGCTTATGCTTTTATAGCACAATATTTTACCACCCACTTTATAACCATCACCAATATATTGCTGGGTTTATCATGGAAGGGGCCATATTCTTCATTAGGGATTATGATTTGGAACAAAATAAAGACAATGTATTGTCAAGAAGGTTGGAGCATAAACAATAAGCCAAATGTAAAGAACTAAGGTAATATGGGAGGCTAGTAAAGGAATAAGCCAAACTACATGAACCAAAATGACATGAAAGGCTAATAAAGGAGTGAACTAAACTAAAAGCATAACCCTAAGGGTACGGATAAAAAGGAGTGCCTTCAGGAATGTGGATATAGGTGGTGCATGGCTATCGTTAGTTGGCGCCGTTAGGTGTTGGGTTAAGTCCTGCAATGAGCACAACCCTCGTGTTTAGTTGCCATTACTCAAATTGGAACCTGTCAACAGACTTTTACAAAGGTGATAAGCTGGAGGAAGGTGGAGATGACATCAAGTCAGCATGCCCCATTAGCTTTGGGTGACACATGTGCTACAATGGCCAGGACAGAGGGTTGTGACCTGTGAGGGCAAGCTAACCTCAAAAACTCGGCCTCAATTCAGATTGCAGGCTGCAGCTCACTTAAACTAGGGAATCCTTGCCATAAAAGACCAATCAATCAAACGGGTTAAAAGTGGCAAATTATTGGACCCTAAAAATTGATAGGCAAACACGAGCACTTCACTAAAGGAGACTAGCGCTTATATTTTACTAGGGTTTCAAAGGCTCACATCAAGCAAGAAACAATAAAATCCCATAGCTAAAGGTTGTAAAAAAGTGGCCATAGGTTGTTGGACATGTAAATATTGTTTTCGATAAAACATATTGTTGTATGGCCGTTTAAGCCAAAAAAGGTTACTTCCTTTTGCTGAAAATAAGGCCATGGTTTCATTGGATGGAAAACAGTTTGTCAAAAATTTTTAGCTAGTAGGCAAATTTGATATAATAAGTTAAGTCATAACATCTCATCTTTGGCAAGATGAAATGAGAACCTATAAAATACTAGCTTATTTTTCAAGTATCAATAGGCATGGAGAGTTGTTTGCAAGGAGACTGGCAAGTACAGTTTGGAGGGTGGCAAAAGAGCCTGGAAATGACCGATTGCCAACCCAACCTTACGAGTGTTTGAACTGTTATAGCTGCACTGTTATGAATCAAAGAGTGTTTGCTCTAGTTTCTGGCTAGGCGGGTTCAATGGCTTTATATGAATTAGCTGTTTTTGACCCATTTGATCCCTTGTGCCAAAGTAAGAAAATTTGAATGAAGTGAGAGCCTCTTCTAGTTTAATTAGTATGAAAGACATTTGAAAAATACCAATTCACGTGTGGAATGGGTAGTCCATTAAATATTCTTCTCAAAACCTCTGGCATGATAAAAAAAAGCTGGTATTAAAGTTCCAATTGGTTAATAACATAGTAATTGCACATGGTAATACATGTAAAGATAATAAAAGTAGAAACACTGTCACTAACATGAGCGTTTCTTGAGAACATCCCTATCATTTGGTTGATCCAAGTCCATGGTATTTATTGGGTTTAATAGGAGCTTTAGCTAGTACCACAGCTGCGGTTATGTATATGCATTCATTTATGGGAGGTGGAATATTTTTGAGTCCTAGTTCGGGATCAATCATGCATACTATGCTTATACGATGGCGCGATGTTGTACATGAACTTACCTATGAGGAACATTACACCAAAGTGGTATAATTAGGATTTTGTTATGCTCTCTTTCGTTTATTGCTTCGTAGGTTATGTTTTTTTAACCTTTTTTCTGGAAATCAGAAAGAAGGTAGCAGTAGTCAAGGATCTACTTCAATAGCCCATGAGCAACTCCACCAAATGCTCCTTTTGCAATAAGGCACATCTTATTAGTAATTGTTGGAAAAAATATCGTGATAAAATGAAGTGTAAAAAATTTCCTACCACCCACAAAGTACCAAAAGAATTGGAGGTCAACTTTGTCTCCAAAATAAGTGATGATCAACCTTTCTAAATCTATAAATCCTCTACTTATAAGCACTCTTGTAGCTTGATTTATAAAGACATCCCATTTTTTTTGAGGGGAGGGTATTAACATGTCTTGTAGTCCAATGCCACTTTGGCATGGGGGGGGGGGGGGGGTTTGTTGAGAGATAGGCATGTGAACCCTATGTATGCAAGGGTGGATAAAGGTAGTTGGGTGTGAATGAACTGGAGGGAGGGGGAAACCCTAACCCTAGCCATCCAGAGACTATTTAAATAGCCTAGAGGTCACTCTCAATGTAGAGGAGAGTGTACCACTTGTACTTGTGAACAACTCACTAAGCAAGATCTCATTCTTGTACTTGAGCTCTCTCTCTCTCCCTCTTGTGCACACTCTCTTACTCTCACTTTGATATTTCAACATCCATCATAGTCCATTGGTTTATTTTGAGCTTGTAATTGAAGATATCTTACTATTTTCGGTATGCAAACATATATTTATCATTATGGCTTCTTCATGGAGTTCAAAGAATGTATTTCTAATTAATACTAAGAAGCTTGATGAAAAAAAAAATCATATTGGAAAGAGAAAATATGCAATGTATTAGTCCAAAAGAAGTAGGTAAAGCTAATCAAATGTAACGGGGTTAACCTTGAAGATATGGATGCATATGTATGGGAGGAATTAGATGAGCTAGCATGCTCCACTATTATATTAATACTCTCAAAATCCATGTATTTTAATATGAAAGGCATGGCAAGTGCATATGGTGTATGGAGAAAACTTAGTGACATGTGTAAAAGAGAAAGTGCATCCTTATAAGTTTATTGGCTTAAAAAACTCATTAATATCTACATGGAGGAGAGAATTTTGATGTTTAATCATGTGAATAAGTTCAACTCTTTTTTCATCCAATTAACATCTCAGAAGATTGTCTTTCATGATTTAGTAAAGGCCATGTTCTTGTTAGTCACCTTGCATGAGAATTAGAATTCTTTCAAGATTGCCATTAATAACTCCAACACTTGAAAGTGGTTTTATGAGTGCTAATGTTAAGAGTAGTTTGTTCACTAAGGAGGTGAATAAAAAGAATAGTGCAAGGTCAAAGATTTTTAGTGTACTTATGGTGAGAGAAATGTCAAATACCAAGAAAAACTCTCGTGAAGAAAGGAAAGTCGATAAGTTATGCAAAGGGTAACCCACCTGTTGAGGATGCTAGGTTCAACGTCACACTGGCTAATGGAACAAAATTGAAGCCATTTGGAGTGTTGAAAAATTAGCCATTGAAGATTACAAGAGTTTGGTTCTCTGTGGACTTCATAGTCATGAAAGGAGTGGATTACGATATCGTGTTAGGCTGACCTTGGATGCACAATGCACGAGTCATAGAAGACTGGGGGAACGGTCTAATATTCTTGGGCAACCGGACAAAAGTAGTAAGAATGGAGATGAACACTTGGAAGACTACACCAGTCGACCTAGACACCATCTCAGCTTTGTTGAAGGGCGAGGTGTAAGTTAGAAAATCTTATGGGCCATTGACCAAGTATATCCCTTTCCTTGAGGATGAGCAAGATTAGATGCATGTGCTAGCCACAATCGATTTGCCATTCTTGGATAATGAGGAATATGAGCAAGCTACTAAGAGAGTTGGTAAGCCTAGAGACAAGCCCTCATCAATACCAATCTGTATGATGGCTAGGAGCTCGCATGGGTGACCCACCTCTATTGCATTCCACGTCCCGAATAACAAAGGAGACCTCAATGAGATCTTAGAGCACCTGATGGATAAATTAGTTGGCAACCTAGCCACAAATCTTAAACCACTCAAGGATCTCTAGGATGAACTTGAGTGGCGATGGACCAAGGTGCACGATCTAAACTTGATGTACAATTGGGCCTTAGTCACCGATGACAAGGAAACATAGTATCAAGACCTAGGAGATGACGAATAGTCAGATGAGGACACTTTAGAAGATGAATACGAAGACTACTGTTCCTCTAGTGACAAGAGTAAAGAAGAGATCGACACGATAGAGTATGAAATAGAGGGACATGTGATTGAACAAATAGGGCAGACTCCAAACCGCAGAAGAAGAGTATCTTTAGAATCAAGAAATCCACACCTACCCTACAGGGATATGCCATGAACGTGGGGTCGTTCTGCTCGTAGGGTAGGGTGTTACAAAATGCCATCGAGGCAAGCATGTTGGTATTATATATTCGCCTTCTCCAGAGGGGTTGGCAATCATAGCCCCTTACTGTGTGTGGCACTTTGTATACTTTGTCTTGCCAAAATTCGGCCTCCTCCATGTGCCACAAGGTGGGGATCCTTGCCTTGTCATCCAACCACCTTTGGCCTAGTCGGCTGCCAGCCGTGATCACCTCCTCCATCACTTTGATCGGCAGGACCCTTCTCAGGCTGTCAGGCATGAGGAAGCTGAAAGAGAAAGGGTCATTTTCGCTTTCTTGTCATTCCTAGACCACTAACTCTGCGTGGAATTGCGGTCGGAGGTCTTCAGGGCATGGTGGGAGGGATGCGGATGGCCGCACGATTGGCTTGGCCTGCAGCCTTTTTCTAGCTTCTTCCACTAGCTTTTTCTGTCGCTCTTTGAGGGTGGCTTGTCTGGGGCGGGTCAAGTTGTTGTTGATCCGGATCATGCGGCGAGGGGGGCTGCAGGATTACATCTTCTCTGAATCTGTTTGTGTCGACTTCGAGTTCGGTTTCCTCCCCCTGCCAGTTTTCTTGTGGTGCTCTTTCTTCAAAGCCGAGGGCATCTGCCTCCTGGGGGTTTAGGCCGACCAGTAGTAGATACTTTCGCTGGTCCTCTAAGCCTAGCCTAACCTTCGCAGGTTGGGGTGGAATCTGCAGCCCCGCATGCAAGGCTCTGTGTGCGATGCTTAATTTCTTCTTCACCACCTCCAATGGCTCCTTTCCCTCTGGTTGAGTTGTATCCAGTAGTGTATTGAGGAAGGCCTGTTGTTGCTAGGCATTGAAGGCTGTCTGGGTGGCGTTCACTTTGCTTTCTGCCAAGATTTTTTCCTTCTCCACCAAGGCGAGGCGTAGCGCCAGTGCCTTCACCCGTGTCTTGTTCTGCGCAGCCCATTCCTCGGCCCTTCTGCTCATTCCTTCCATACTCTCCCCCTGCTTTTGAGCTAGGGTTATGAGCTTCTGCTCCTGGGCCCTGAGCTCTTTGCTCATGTTGTCTTGCTCTTTCTTCCCGATGTATAGTTGATCGGTCATGGAATCGATCTCCTTTTGTTGTTGCTCCCTCTCTTGTCTTCTCTCCTCTTCTTTGGCGTTCAGCTTCTCCATCATCTGCCTAATGGTGGCGGTTTTTGACTCCAGTTCCTTAGATTGCATCAGGAGGAGCTTATACTCTCGTTGCATCTACACAAGTTCTTGGTTCTCATTCTCTAGCCGCCGTCTGTAGCTTTCTTCCTTGTCCTCTTTTGCTTTCAATTCCTGCTTGAGTTCAAATATTTGGCATTGCTGCATGGCGATGATGCGGGTCTTCTCCAGTTGGAAAGCCGCCACTGACTCTTTTTTTGTCACCAACTCGGCCACCACTATTATTTTTTCCTCCTTCGCTCTCTCCAATTGGGAGAGCAGCTCAACGACGTATTCATCGTAACTGGCTGGTGGCATCATTGTTGTGTGGGTGGGGGTGGTTGAGGCCTCCATACGTAGACGCTTTTGGTCCTGCCTCAATTCTGCATCTACAGCTGGCCTTTTTGGTCTCATGGTCATAGTTTCTGTGCTTTTCCCTTGGGCCATTTCCTTGCTGATGAAGTATTGCATCTAGGCCACCAGGTTGGACACTTCCAAGCTGGTGGGGATGCTAGGGGTGAGCGTAGTGGGTTCAGCAGGGGGTGCCATGAGGGTGGAGATAGGATGCAGGGGCACTTTGCCTTTTCCTTCTTGAACTGCGAGAGGTGCGGGTTTTGGTGCCTGCATGTTGGAGCTAGGCCTCTCTTCCCTTGGATGATTACAGGCTTCTAGGTCATCCGCCCTGCACTGCTGTTTGATGGACCGGCGTGTAGCTTTGACCAGGTCCTCTTTTCTTCTTAAGTCTTCTTCCTCCTCCGCCACTCTTCTTTTTCTTTCCTCTTCGACTTTTTTGTATTCTTCCTCTAGTTTTTCTTTTTCCTCTTGCTCTTCTCTTCTTCTCCTTTCAGCCAAGATTGCTTGGACGCCTTTTTAGCCTGCTTGACTTGCTCCGTTGTTTCTTCTTCTTCCTGCTTCCTCTTCCTTTCTCTCTCCTCTGTCTCCCTGAGGGATTGTCGTTTCGCTTTCTCCAAGTCTTCCCTCTCCTTTTTACGGCCTTCATCCTGTTTCTTTTTCTTTTGTGCTACTTTTTTCTTAGTCTCCTTGACCTGCTTTTTACTCTTCTGTTCTTCCCCTTCTTCCTTGGTCTCCGTCCTATCACTGGACCTCTCCTGGTGTTGACGAGGAGGTGATCTGTCGGGCATTTTCCCCTCCCCCTCTTCTGCTTCCTTCACGGCCTCCTGGATAAGCACAGTTAAGATGCCCCAGTATGCGATGAACGAGGCTTTGGAGGAAGCCCTCTTTCTTTCTGCGGCCTTCGACATCGGGGATTCTTCTCCTGCTGGCATGCTTCCTAAGGCTAGGGCTTGAGTTGCCTGGTCGATAGTCTTGCACACGTAGCCGTTCCAGTCGACTTCGTGCAGGGTATGGGCCGCTACATTTTCCAGTATTGGTACGCTGATCCGGTGCATCAACGCGTTGTAGCGCTGGTTGGAGAAAAGCGCATGTATGAATTTCGCCTGTAACCTGGTCTCTGCGTTGGGGATGTCCTGGATACTAATGCCGTTGTTCGTCAGCACGTCCTCATTTCTCATCCCCAGCATGGCGTATACATCCCTCTTCTGCTTCTTTTTCACCTTTGGTTCCAGCCCTAGTGCCTTCTCCACCAAGGCCGGGGTTAGACGAACCAATACTCGCTTAGCATTCTGTCCTCTTCCCACTGTGACAGTGCCGCATTCACTGTCGGGGTTGTAGGACTTGAGAAATTCCACACAGCTTGTGTGGTCGGGTTCTTGTGCGAAACATTCTAGGTACTTTTTAAGGTTGCAGCTTTCCACGACGCTCCTGGCCGCCTCTTCCTTGACCACTAATTCTTCCAGATTGTGAATAGTTCAGAATTTCAATTGATTATAGGCGTGGCTCTCCAGGTTGATGTTGTACCACATTCTCTCCTCCTCTGTGAAAGGAAGTTGGTGGGCTCAGTCCTGCTGCGACATTTCTTGTTCCTGTCATACACCGTAATTTCCATCAGTGCTTGTGACATAATAATTGCTGAAAAAGAAAAAACTCTATGCTTTTGAATGAATTCATTAAGATCTAATACAGATTTCCTTTTTCAAACTTTGACTTTTTGCCCTTTAATTCAAGGTTTTCATGCCCTTTTCCTACCCCATCCGTTTTTCACAATGTATGTCTACGTGCTTCGCTGACTTTGATTTGATTTACTGATTCTGATTTGATTCACCTTACCCCCTCCCCTTCCAGTTTGAGAAGAATCCTTCCAAGATTGAGGGTTAGAAGGTGAGGGCTTTCGGCATGGAGGTGTAGGGGCTACTTGTGAAGGAGCCAAGTATAGAAATTGGGGTTGTATTCCAAATGGGCTTCGCGGTCCAGGTCAGAGGGTTTAATCCCCACTTGGGTGATGTATGTGAGAACATTAGTTAGGAAGTCGCCCGAGTTGACTCGGCTAGCGATGTGTAATTCCTCCTCGGTCAACAAGCGGTCGAGGTAGGGATGTCCCTTGATGTGTTCTTCTATAGGACGGCCCTGCAGCGTGGTTAACACTCGATATGAGGTTGGTGCGACGTATGTGGGGTTGTACTCTGTTGTTTTGATAGCGCGTCGCTGCTCAACGTTGGTCATTACTCGGCATCCTTCAACCTCCCATTGCAGCCTAAGAGCGTACCAATGTTTTAAGAACTGGGATTTCATCTCAGCAAGTTTCGACATCTTTGCCACTTCTTGGTCAGTGATGGTAGAGGTGGTTTGCTGATCATACGACGTGATGAGGCGTTGTTTGATTGCTTACTCTTTTGAGATCTCACTGCTGAGCAACTTAGCAGCGGAGGTAGCGGCTTTTGCAAATGCAAATTCAAACGTTTCCCAAGAACAAGGCATCATTTGAACTTCGACTACAAAGGATTCATCCAATAGGCCTAAGTCGAGGCGATCATAGCTTAGAGCTAGCGACACAAAAGTGGCGTCCAGTCGCTTAATGCAATCCACCACATCATCCCCTGTTTCCTTAGCTAAATCAGCTGCTAATGAGAGAAATAATTTCCTCTCGTAAGAGGGTCTAAGGTTTGCGGGTGGTTGAGGTTTGGTAGGACTTGAGCCTTTGGCGACGGAAAGTTGCGATGATAAGTGTTCTTGAGCTTGCGATTGGATCGTTGGGACGAAGGCTGTGTTAGCAGCAGTCTCGAGTGACGGCCTGCTACTTCCAGAATGGATTTGGAAAGTCGGATTGACGCTGACGGGTGGTGAGTCCTGTGATGGCAGTTGTTGCTTGGGTCGATAGGTGTGGGCGACTCTCTTGGATTCGCGCATGGATGAGCTTGATGGTTGCGGGTTGGGGCTCTGTGGCGTGTGGTTTTGAGGTTCTATGGTTTTTGGGATGATCAAGCTTGAGGGTAGCGTACGAGCGGTGCCTCTAGCCGTGTGGGCCTTAGGTATCCATAGCCAAGCATTGCCCTCATAATAGCCTTGTGCACGCAAGAGGGCCTTGGGGACCCATCTTTGACTGATTACACATCTATTCCTGTAATTGCGTTTGGGCCTCCTAGGTTTAGATTTTCCGGTCTTATGAGGGTAGGAGTGTCGACTCCTAGGCGGCTGTTGCGGTTGTTTAGGCATCCATTGAAGGAGAGGTTGTGGGGCCTTAGCTTTGGCTGCTATGGGTTGCGGTCTATGAAGCTCGAGGAGTGGCAGCCACGCACTACCCCCCTCCTTAGACTTGCCTACAGGTGTTTTTATCGATGGCTTGGTGGTCTGTGATGAGGTTGCGCAGCCCTTGCTGAAAACTGTAACAATGCGAGCGTTGTCTATTGCGAGGTGGATGCGCTACGACCCATAGTCAACATTGCAGTGGGTCTGCTTTTTGAAGGTGCGTCCCAGCAGTGACTCTGTGCCTGCATTTTTGGCATTTGGCAACACGTAAAAAATCATTGGAATAGTCTCAGACTCGATAGAAACGATTGCTTTGCACTTGCCGAGTACTGCAGTTGAGTCCAATGATTGTGGGTTAAGACTTTAAAATCTGCTCCCTCGTCGATCAAGGCGTTGAAAGCACATGTTTGTTTTGCTGTGACCATGATACGGAGGTATGCGGGTTCTATGGCCTCCTCATCCTCATCGTCGATTTCAGTGATTGCGGCTACTCGTACTTTGACAGGCGGTTGCAAAGGATGCGTAGCGGGGTAGTACTTCTTGATGCGACTGCCATTGAAGAAGCCTATCCCTTCACCGTTTAGGGTCTCAAGTTCGACATTGCCAATTTGGCTAATCACACGAACTTTGAAGGGTCCAAGACCTCTAAATTTCATTTTTTGCTCATGCCCCTTAACTGAGTAGAGGAGCACTAGGTCACCCTGCTCGAACTCGCGCTGCTTGACGTGCTGGTCAAACCAGCTCTTGCGTTGGGCTTTCTCACAGATCAGTGCATGGGTGGCGAGAAGACGAGTCTCAGAGAGGTGTTTGAGCTCAACTAGTCGTTGCATCCATGCCTGCTTCCCTTCCCATTGCTCTTGAAGCGCCATTCTCAGGCTAAGAACAAACAACTCTAATGGTAGAATCGCTTCCGTTCCATATGTCAGTCTAAAGGGGGTTTGACCGACAGCCGTTTTATAAGTGCTTCGGTAAGCCCACAAAGCTACCATCAACTTGTTGTCCCAATCGCTACGTGAAGCAGAGACAACCTTGGTTAGGACATTGACAAGAATCTTATTCGTTGATTCAGCCTGGCCATTTTCCTGAGGGTAGTATAGCGAGGATTTGCGATGGATGATAAGGAAGATCACTTCATTGATGAAGTGCGTGCCTTGGTCATTGACTAGTTCGATGGGGCAACCGAATCGTGAAATTACTTACTCCCATAAGGACTTAGCCGTCGTTCTAGCATCATTTTTTCGTGTGGCTCGCGCTTCTGCCCATTTGGTGAGGTAATCCGTGGCCACAATGATGTACTTAGCCTGCGAGTACTGTGCTGCAGGGTTGATGGGCCCAATGAAATCAATTCCCCATGTTTCGAAAGGTTGTCGAGCAATGACTGGGGTCAATTCCATTTGATCTTTGCGAATTGGGACCTTTGTCCGCTGGCACTCGTCATAGTGCTTGATGAATCGTGCTGCGTCGCGGAAGAGCGTGGGCCACCACAATTGAGACTACAATACTTTTCGTGCTATCGTGTCTCTGCTAAAGTGCCCTCTAGCAATGCCACCATGCGCTTCCGAGAGCACATCGTGCATCTCATATTCGCACATGCATCTACGCAACAATCCGTCTTGCCCTAGCCTATAGAGTTGGCTTGCAATCAGCTGATAGGGCTAGATCTTAAGGATTAATCGCCTAAGTCGGGCTTTTTCTATTGGTCGGTCAGGCAGCCCATGCTCAAGCACTTGGACTATGTCATCTGCCCAATACGGCGTTAGATCAGTCTTAAATAGATCCCTCTCATTGGAAAGGTTAAATAGATGGGCGTCGAGCAGTTCATCAATAACACCTTGTCCAGCAGCTTCTCCGGTGGGAATGTGCGACATGTGATCAGCCATGTAATGCTGTTTTCCTTTTCGTACCACTACGGAGAAGTCAAACTCTAAAAGCAGAAGGAGCCCTTGAGCTATGGCTTGATGGTCCACAAAGAAGGTAAAGGGTGTGGCCAAAAGGTAATGCCAGAATTTCTTCATTGCGGATACCATGGCTAATCCCTCTCTTTCCATCGTCGAGTAATTCATTTCCGTCTCAGTGAGTTGTCTGTTAGCAAAGCTCACTGGATAGTCTAAATTGTGTTCGCCAGGCTGGCACAGCACTGCCCCCATGACAAACTTAGAAGCATCGATATGCACGTGGAAGGTGATGGTCCAATTTGGGGCTCGTAGGATTGGTGCTATGGTTAGAGCCTTCTTCAACTCTTCGTATGCCCGTTGGCATGCTTCACTCCATTCGAAGACAATAAGTAGCTTGTACAATGGTCTGGCAATCAATGCATAATTGAGTACAAACCGCCGATAATACCCAGTATGGCCTAGAAAGCATTGAACTCCCTTGTAGTTGGTTGGGGGTGGAAGGTCAACAATGACCCTGACCTTCGAGAAGTCAGTGGCAATCCCATTCTTTGACACCACATGCCCTAGGATGCATCCATGCTTCACCCAAAACTGGAATTTTAAGGGGTTCAAGGAGAGACGGTATAAACGACACCGCTTGAAGATTGCTCGGAGTTTGTCTAAGTGTTCAATCCAGGTCGAGTGGACATAGAGGTCATCGACAAAGACTTCTAACTCCTTGCGAAGCATGTCCTTAAAGATGGTGCACATGAGGCGTTGGAAAGTGGTAGGGGCATTAGTCAACCCGAAGGGCATGATTATGTAAGCAAAGACGCCCCACTCAGTGTGGCGAAGGCAGTCTTATGCTTGTCTGCAGGATGCACTTGCACCTGGTTGTACCTTGAGAAGCCGTCCAGAAAACTGTAGGTTTCCTTGCTTGCCACTCTCTCAAGCATGTGCTTGGTGTACGGCCAACGGATAGTTGTCCCTCTTGGTGGCAGCGTTTACCTTCTTGTAATTGATGCACACTCGGATTCTTCCATTCTTCATCACGATGACTATGGGTGATATCTAGTCTATGTGCTCAATTTCATAAATGAATCCTGCTCCCATCAGCTTATCAATCTCTTCCTTGATAGTGTGAGTATGTTTTGGATTCATAGGGTATGGTCGCTGCTTGAGTGGTATTGCATCTGGCATCATGGGTATGTTGTGAGTCACGACACTCGGATCTACCCCCTTAAGCTCTTCTAAGGACCAGGCAAACACGTCTATGTACTCTCGCAAGAGAGCGAAAAGACTCGTTTCTTCTTCATTAGTCAAGTCATCAGCAATGAAAACTGGTCAGGGTGGGTCCCCTTCTTGGGCTAGGTCCACCTCTGTGACCTTGGCTGGTCCCTCGATTGGTTCGCTTGTCTGTGCTTGACGTTTGGCACCTAACAGAACTACCACCCTATCCCCCTTTTTGAATTTCGTAAATCGTTTAGGGAGGTCTTGCGGTTTTCGCTGTTTTTCCGTTCGAGTATCCCTGGGTTGTTTTGCCTTTTCCTATCTTAATCGTCAGCGCCTTAGGTGGACAGGTAGGTCCCCCTTGGTGCGTCTGGTTGTGGGCGGCCTAGGGATCTCTAGATCACTATCCGAACTAACCTCCGATTTGGAGTCGAATCCCCCGCCTTCGCTAGAAGAGGTGGTCTCCCCTGGTGGGTACTGTTCAGTTCTAAACACTGATGTCATTCCTAGCTGGGCTAGTCCTCCTTGCTCAAGGTCTATGGCTCCTACGTGTTCCAACCAGGCGTGGTCACATTCCATGCGCATGACTCCTCGCTCCATTCTGAAGGTACTCTTTCTCTGCGGTTTGGAATCTGCTCGTATTTGCTCTATTTCTTGTCCTTCAGTGTCATACTCCACGGTATCTACCTCACTCTCACTTTCATCCCTGAAGGATTGGCAGTCTTTGTATTCGTCCTTAGAATTCCCTTCATCAGACTGCTCATCGTCTCCTAGGACTCCGTCTATCTCTGGTTGTTGGTCAGGCACCAGGGCCCAGTTATACATGAGGTTTAAGTCATGCACTCTGGTCCATTGCCAGTTGTATTCACCTAAGAGATCCTGGAGTGGTCTGAGATTTGCAGCTGGATTGGTAGCTAGCTTGTCCGATAGATATTCCAGTACCTCCTGGAGTTCCCTTTTGTTGGCTGGGACATGGGAGTTGACGGGCTTTGGTTTTCCATGAAGGCTTCCTACCATCATGCAGACTGGTACGAAGGGTGTGTCATTAGCCTTGTCGATTGTTTTGATGGCTTGCTCATATGCCTCGTGATCAGAGAACGGCAGGTCGATTGTAGCAACGATATGCATCCGATCCCGCTCGTCCTCAGGGCATGGGATATACTTGGTCAAGGGTCCATAGGACTTCTTGACTTGAGCATTACCCTTGAGCATAGCAGAGATGACATCTAAGTCGATTGGTGAGGTCTTCCAGGTGTCCATCTCTACTCTCACGGCGTCTGTCCTATTGCCAAGGAAGATTAAGCCATTACCCCAATCTTCGATGACTCTGCATTGCACATCCAAGGGTGGCCTAATAGGATGTCGTAGTCCACTCCCTTCATGACTATAAAGTCAACAGAGAGCTGGACACCTGCGATCTTCTTTGGCCAATTTTTAAGTACCTTGAATGGCTTGACTCTTATACTGTTTGCTAGTATGACATTAAACCTAGCAGTCTCAACAGGTGGGTTTCCCCATGTCTGAAGCACTGCGTGGCTAAGCACACTAACCCCCGCCCCCGTGTCTACAATTCCCTTTCTCATTGTATCACCTAGGGCTAAGACCAGTAAGACTACATGCATCTCGGAGCCTTCCCAGAAGGCATTGATGTGCAAGGATTTAGGCATAGAGTGCAACGTCAAACTCGGTATTTGCATTTCTACCTCATGGTCGTGAGGATCTGTCGTGACCTGATCTTGTGACCCTTCAATCCACTGCTTAAGATCTTGCTATAGGGTGGGGTGCTGCCTAAGCAGATCTCCCATGCTAAGTGTTACAGGGGTAGTCACCAACGTGGTTAGGAGATCGTTGGGTATTCATCTCTCTCCTAACCTGGATTGTCCTGGCTAGTGGCCATGACTGAACCGTGGTCTTGTAGCAGCGCCGAGGCTTGGCCTTAGCGGCACCGCTTGTGGTGCAGTGGCTTCTCTTGACTTTGGTTGTGGAGGCGAGGTTGGCGTACTTATGTTGGAGAGATCATCGATCTCGTCCTCTATGATGGGCTCAACATCTTTTAAATATTCTTGGGCTTCCTTCACCCATTCTTTCACCTTTTCTATGGCCTCTAATTGTCGCTTTGGGTGCGAGTATTCCCCTACCTTAGCGGTTCCCTTTTCGGTCGTCTTAGGGGCTGACATCTCTACTTCTGCATCAGAGACCTTCTTTCCAGTGGGCAGAGTTGTAGTACTCTCCGTTTTTAGTGCGATTTTAGCATCCGACTTCCTCCTCCGCCGTCTACAGCTCTTCTTCCCTATCGAGGCTGCATTGAGATTGCTAGGTCCTAGCAGAGAGATGCCGGCCTGCTTCGTTTGGGCATGGGTCATGACCCACAATGGGATAGGCGTAGCCTCCTCATCGTGGTTCTCGACACCAAACACCCCCACTGAGACAGATGGCTCGTTGGCTGAGCTAGATAGCGGCTTTCGCCTTGGGCAATCGACGAAGAGATGGGTGATTCTACCCTCAGCACACCTTTGGTCAGCCTTGTCTCTGTTTTGCTGCTCCCTTTCAGGGCAGCGTGATGAGACATGACCGAGGTGGCCACAAGTCCAATAGGTGACTGGATCCTGCGTCTGCCCTCCTAGGCCTTTACCTCGTCCTCTTCCTAACGTCATCAATGGTACGGGACGATAATCCATGAGGACAGCGTTGCCCTCGTCATCATGCAAAACGTAAGGGCATATGTAAGCTTCCTCCTCGGTTGGTTCTTCCACATAGTGGACAGGAGCGTCACTCGGTGGGTGGGTTACGTAAGGACCAGGCGGCCTAGGAATGCCTGTAGGATTTATTTCCATCCTAGGAACGGCTAGCTTAATGTCGTTAGACGCAGGGAGGGCCAATGCGTAAGGTCTTGACCTAGGGTCTTGACACTCGGCTGGCAAGTGGTTTTCGCCACAATACATGCATTGGATGTGTGGGCGTGTTGGTCGTCTCAGCATATCTTGCAACTTGGCTAGTTCCATTCTAACGTTAGCCAAGTCTTGGTTCGCTTCGGTGGTTTTCCCCTCTCTGAGCTTTGCGAGTTGGTCTTCTCTAGGTTCACGCTTCTGAAGCTCCATTCCTTCAGCTGATCGTCAACTCGGATGGCTTCCTCAAAGACCCTGGCTAGGGCGTCTCGTTGCAAGCTTGAGTTGCCTACCAAAGCCTTGTATAGTTCCTCGTTCTGAATCCCGCTGATGAATACGGTTGATACTGCTCTTTCAGTCGGTCGCTCTCCAGTAGGGATTCTCTTGAAGAGACTCCACACATGGGTCACGTAATCGCGAATGTCCTCTCTCTCTTTCTGCTTGACATTCATCAAGCGCACTAGTAGATTATCAGAGTACCCGAGCTCGGCAAATCTCTTAATGAAGAGATCCTTGAGGCCATTGAAGTTGGCTCACTCTGCGTTATCTAAGCTCGTATACCATGTCCTACCCTTGTCGCCCAAGCAAATCCCGAACGCTTGAGAGCGTTGAGTCAGGTCGTTGGATTCGCAGACTTGCTCGAACAGCTCAGCAAAGCTATATGGATCCTCATGGGATTGGTACTTATCGAGTTACTTGGCAACAATTGGGATTTTAGCCTGGCTCTTTGAGCCCTAGTTTGCTCCTAATCCTGCGAGCAACGATGTCCCTAGAGCCATGGCACTTTGCTCTGCAGCCGTGTTATCGAGCAACCGCTTCATGAGAAGCTCACTCAACATTAAGTCTCCTTCTAGTGCTCTCTCATGGTCCGTTCGATTTCTGCTAGCCAAGTTCAGTACCCACTGTACCCCCCGCAACTCCTTGCCTTGCTTGTGGTTCCTAGCCTGCTGATCCCTATTGTACTCATCCATGCTTTGCAATGCTTTGCGGGCTAGCTTTCTCTCCTCTTCTAGATTTGCGATGATAGCGTCTACTGTTCTACCGCGGTGCTCGTACCGAGCATGAGCGTCGTAACTGTTGACCAGCTGCTATGTTGAACAGCATCTGGAAAGGCTTCTAAGTCGAATTCCTCGTTAGACCTGTGGTCTGAGCTTTCTTCTGCCATTGTTGAGTTGTCATGCTCCACCAAGCTATCGATCATGTTCAGTAGACTCGTCAGATCCACTTCGTCGGCGTCCCTTGCTTGGTCCTACTTTTGCGTGTTGATGGTTTGTTTATGTATTGGGTTCTCTCCTATTGGTGGGTTGCTTGAGTGGTTTATCTGGGTGAGTTCCTTCAGTTATTTAATACAATCCTCAATTTATGGCCACTCAATGTGTCTTTCCTTGTGCACTTGTGCTCAATCAGGCTTTCAGTTTCCTTAAGTGTACTTCAAGTGCGAAAATTCAGGGTGAGTGCGGCAACCAATTCCTAGACGTCTTACATACTCTCGCGTTGTTTTGGACCGAATAGGCTTGTTGGTCAATTTCCTGGCTGTCTTGTCAGAGTTTAGGGTTTCCCTAAGATGTTGCCTTGTTCGTTTTTGGTCCAATCAGGCATTACAACTCAACAGTTCACGTCTAAGCCTCCGAGTCTCGCAACTGCCCACTTCTAGCTGATAAGTAGCAGCGCCCTATGATTTTGCCTATTCTGTGTGCCAGAATCAAGTTCTGAGTATCCTATGGGCTTTCGACAGTTTGAGCTGCTGAGTCCTAGCCGGGTCATGTCAAATTTCTGAAAATCTGGTAAAAATTTACACTCAGTCTCATTGGTCCGAATTGTAGGGTCCGAGTGGGTTACTCGGACGGGCTGAGGTGCATGGGCCGAGGGCCGAATTCGGGACTTGGACAGGGTGGGCTCGGACGGAGTCACTCGGATGGGCCGAGTGGTTGATTCGGACAAGGTTACTCGTGCGGGCCGAGGCG
Organism: Lygodium microphyllum; assembly: GCF_053477565.2. Classification (NCBI taxonomy): domain Eukaryota; kingdom Viridiplantae; phylum Streptophyta; class Polypodiopsida; order Schizaeales; family Lygodiaceae; genus Lygodium; species Lygodium microphyllum. The sequence continues at coordinate 139,419,912 of NC_141152.1, read as the reverse complement.
CATGGGCCGAGAGCTGAATTTGACATGTGGCAAAGGGCCGAATTTGTCCACGGTCCAAATGATAGACTTGAACGGGCCGATTAGGGTTTTAGTCGGATGGGCCGAGTGGCGAGGGGCCAAGGGCTGATTTTGGGACTTGGCCCAGAAGTGGCCGTTCGGACGGGCCGAGCGCGGCACACGTAAACAACGCAAACTTGATTTTGATCGTTTCTCGTGCTTCACTCGATCATACTAGGCATAGCCCTCCAGATCTTACCTAAGGGAGTAAGAGAAGGGATTCATATACCTGGATGGAGTGGCGGGCTCGTTGTTGGTGAGATCGAATCGAATCAGCCGGTAGATCTCTCTCTCTCTCTCTCTCACTGAAATGGTGGCAAATGAGTGCTTCCTTGGCCTCTTGGCTCTTATACCCCTTCCCAGGTATGGTGTTGATGCCCCCAATCACTCACTTGCCGATCTTAAGCATCGCAAGCGAGCTTGTTGCCATTTTTGCATAATTTTTTGCCCTATTTTGCCCTGTTTTGCAATAGTAAACCCTACCCTTCTCTAGTGTGATTTCCTAATCCTATCCTACTCTAAATGCAACAAGAATCGAAAGCAAAATGCTGGACTGATTTCTCCATGTTTCCTAATCATCAAACAAACAAAATAGCCCAAAATACTTACTTGTTTTGAAGATAAAAAACACCCAAACTTCCTACCTATCTCAAGCTTCGGTTTGGGGATGAATCCCTTACTTCGATGCTCGATATGAGGCACGCAAGTGCTCAAGCTTGAATCCGTTGGTCCCGGCAACGGAACCAAAATATGGGAGCTTTCACTCAACTGCCAAGACCCACGGACCGCTTATTGTTTCAAGCGTTCCAAGCGAGCTCTAATGGCTATCTCTCACCTAGCCAACGCGGCGTCAATCCTAAGAGTGTAGTGAGCTTACCTTAGTGCTGATACGAGTTGCCTCCTCTCTCCCACACATCGGTAGCTCCACGATCCTAGATGCTAGCTCAAGCATCCTCAAGCCTCCTCCACCTCCAAGCTCCATCCTCCATAGCCGCACGCACAAGAAGAGAGAAGGGAAGAGAAGAAGAGAAGAGGAGATGGTGAAGAGCTTCACCCTCTTGATCCCTCACTCTCACACACACTCACTCCCTCACACTCTCACACTCCCTCTCTCAAGAGCACACACAAGCAAGGAGATGAGAAGGAGAGAAGATGAAGAAGACTCCCGTTTGCCACACACCAAAGAATGATCTCTTATTCACTTTTTGAACTTTATATACAAACCCTAAAATCCCATGGGCACCCATCCCTTTTTTACATGACCGGCCATTGTGGCAAGGTCCTTTTTCCATTTTCCTCTTTTAGCCTTGTGCCTCTAGCCTACACCCATCTAATATTTTACAATTGGCACAGGAGGGAGCCTGGTGCTCTTTTACAAGAATTTTTCAAGTTTTTTGAGGCGCTTTTTCTTTTAAGGTTGCGCTTTTTGCCCCGGTTCCTCTTTAGAGGCTGCCTGCGTGTCTTTGCTCTTTTCCCATCTTCCTTTTGCTTTTTCCTCCATTTTTCGCCATCTTGACTTGGGGTTAACAAAATCCAACTTTGACCTTGTTGAAACCTTGTATACTCACAAATAGAACCGAGGGCACTCTGAAGGGTATCAAGACATCAATTCATGATCAATGTAAAATTAAAAAAGTCCCAGACCACCCATTTTAATGGCTACAATGGAGTAATGTCCTGTAATCACTGCATGAATGGAATTACTGCAAGATGAATCAATCAATGCTAACTTAAGTAATGTTAACATAAGCATCATCTTATCATCACTGCCAACAATAGCAAGACATTGCTATAGACAAATCAGCATAAGCATTTAAGTGGCTAACTGAAGATGCCATCACAAACATGTCATCAGTATAACCCATGTAACAAGTAATGCTTTATAATCTAAGAACTTAGAAAAGAGTAATGACTTTCCAACTTTTTGTCATTAGAAGCCCCAGAATGTTGTTGCTAAATTGAATCCCATAACTCCATAATCTTCAATCTTACCAAGGTTGAAGAGCCTTACTCAAAGAAGACAATGAAGTTGCTGAACTGATAGCTATGGTTGGAGCTTATCATTGAGCATTCAACATTAGAGAATGCCTCTTGGTACTTCAATGATTAAGGAAGTTGAAGAAGAAAATACTTGATGATTCCTTGCTTAATTTAAGAAAAGAAGCTCCATGTTGCTTCAATGGAAGAGAACTAACCTCCTTCAATCTTCAATGTATGAGATTCAATGTTGGCCATGAAGAAGAAAACAATGTAGAATCCTTGTAATGGGAAGACTTCAGCTCTCTTTATACTTCAAAAACAAAGAATTTCAAGCTTGAAGAAGAATCCCCAAATTTATCCCCCATGGAAATTTGAAGAGTTGAAGAAAGCTCCAATATCTCTAATCTAGCTCAAATCTTAAGAGAATCCTACTATAGATGAATTCCAAAGATGAAATAAAGCAAAATCCCTTTGAAATTGAAAAGCTTTGTTCAAGCTTTAATGGCTGCCCACAGACTGCCCATGGATTGCACAGTTAGGGTTTGGAGGAGAAGAAGAAGAAGTCCATATTTGAAGCAATAGGAAGCTCCAAAGCTTGTCAAGGATGTTGATCTTGATTTGGATGAATAGTAGAAGTGATCTAATTAATCACTAAAGGAGAGTTTACTGCCATGTTTGTTGCTATCCAAGGCAAAAAATTAGCACCAATTTTGGGTTGTTCTCCTACTGACATGGCACCACCAAGACATGGAAAAATGGTATGCAACTTGTTGTACTTGATGCCTAGAAGCCTTCTACAAAGTCCACTATTGGAGAGATGCAAGATTCATGGAGAAAGATGAAGTTGAAGGCTGATGGTTCCATGGAAATCATAGACATGAAGAAGGAGAAGCTATTTTCCAAAAAGTAACCACAGTTTATTCTTCTCTTAAGTTCGATTAACCCCTATTTTACGAAGTTACCCTCAAGATACCTTGTAATAGATGCACAACCTACCATTTGAGCCACGGTTTGGCCAAATCTCTCCAGGATCTTTGCTAAAGCCCTAAGTTTAGTCTTTGCTCTAAGAAGAACTCCTACAAGTACTTGCCATGTGGCTCCTATACCTATTGTCCAAGATTTAATGGTGGAAAATTTGAGAATATTATGTTTGAAATGAGGAAATTAAATGGACCAAAAGCCTAAGCTCTGATACCACTTATCAAGAAGTGAACTGGAGAGAGGGAAAGTGATGCGCAGATCAAACACAGAATGCTCACGTAGTGAATCTCGGAAGGTCCCCAAGAACAATGAACTCTACCTTTTTGCACAAAAAACAATGTAAAAGCATGAACGACAAGAAGCAAGAGACCAATTGGGTTCAATCTCCCCCCATGCCTTGTGTGAGCGCTTCACAAAGCATGTATTTTATGTATATTTCCATCTTCATGCTCAATAATAGCCCAATTTACAAAAATATGACAAGCTTTTAGCTTTTGAGTTTGCTTTCTACAAAAATAGGAAATAAAGCTAATGGATGGTGCCCATAGAGTCTGGCACGCCCAATCTCAATGTCCAAATAGAAATAACATATCCGTGTGCATAGGCGCATACAAAATAATAATCAATAATCAATGTCTCGATAGACATCACAAAATATAGGCGTGGCGCCTATCAAAATATAATCCAAAGGTCGAATACTCGCTAGACTCCAATGCTTTCCTCCGCCACTGCTGCTATCTCTACACATCAACTGAAGCATTCACAATCGTTAGTAAAATAATACAATTAAACCGACAAAAGTGAATACCTAGCAGTCTTCAGCTATATAAATAAATCAACTGGTTAGAAATAAATCCTAACCTTAATTTATTACGAGTGCGCACTCTAAACTCATAAACGTTTATTAATTTAATATGCATTTTGCGGAATCACCCGCTATGGAATTACCCATGTACACACTAAATTAATGAAACGCCCGAAAAGGACAGGCGTCCCCATCAACTTCTCGCATGTCCATAGAGTCTGGCACGCCCAATCTCAATGTCCAAATAGAAATAACATATCCGTACGCATAGGCGCATACAAAATAATAATCAATAATCAATGTCTCGATAGACATAACAAAATATAGGCGTGGCGCCTATCAAAATATAATCCAAAGGTCGAATACTCGCTAGACTCCAATGCTTTCCTCCGCCACTGCTGCTATCTCTACACATCAACTGAAGCATTCACAATCGTTAGTAAAATAATACAATTAAACCGACAAAAGTGAATACCTAGCAGTCTTCAGCTACATAAATAAATCAACTGGTTAGAAATAAATCATAACCTTAATTTATTACGAGTGCGCACTCTAAACTCATAAACGTTTATTAATTTAATATGCATTTTGCGGAATCACCCGCTATGGAATCACCCATGTACACACTAAATTAATGAAACACCCGAAAAGGACAGGCGTCCCCATCAACTTCTCGCACAAAGAATCCTCTTTGTGTATGAGCCCCGGTCATCTAAGTTTACGGAATCCACCATAAAACCTCACGGAATCCACCATGGAATATGCCTCTTGGCATCATACCCTCGGGGTGGGATAGCAATTGACCTCAATTGCTATTAGCTCAATGTGGAGCTAACAGAGTGGGGAAAGCATTTAAGTCTCTAGTGTGCATCCATTGTGCTTCCTCTACAGGATGGTTCTTGAATTTTACTAGATATCTAGAATACCTTCGGCCAGTTCTAGTGGTCATGTAGTCAGTGTCTATGATGGCTTCTGGTTCAAGTATTTCAGTCTCTTCCTCTAATAAAGGTGGGTTTTCATAAACAGGGTGGATAGGTAATTGGCCTCTAAATGGTCTCAATAAACTAATGTGAAATGTATTGTGAATTTTCCAATGAGATGGCAATTCTAACTTGAATGCATTATCATTAATCTTGTGAATAATTCTAAATGGTCCATAAAATCTAGGAGCTAATTTGACAACTGGATGTCTATCTACACTTTGCAGTCTACGCTTTTCTATTCTAAGCCAAACATAATCATCAACTTTGAAATTCATAGCTTGTCTTTTCTTGTTGGCTTGTTTGGTATATGATTGTTGGGCTTTAGCAATCATATCCTTAACCTCATCAAAAATACTGTTATGCATAGTAGCAATATCATCAGCACTCTGAATTCTATTAGACAAAGATGCAACAGGGGTAGATAATCTATATCCATAAATGACTTCAAAAGGTGCTTTATTTGTAGATATGTACGGTGTATTGTTATATGCAAACTGTAATAAATGTAAATGAGTGTCCCATGTCTGAGGTTTAGAGATAATATATGCACGTAAAAGATCTAAAATGGTACTATTTGTGGCTTCTATTTGTCCATTTGTTTCTGGATGAAATGCAGATGAGAAATAAATCTTTGTGCCTAGATTTGCAAACAGTGTAATCCAAAAATTGTTACAAAATCTAGAATCACGATCTGAAATAATCACTTTTGGCAATCCATGGTTAGTAAAACAGTTTTCAAAAATAATTGTGCTGCTTGTGATGCTGTTAAAGTTTTCTTACATGGAATAAAATATGCTTGCTTACTAAATCTATCTACAACAGTCCAAATCATGTCATGGTTAGATTTAGTATTTGGTAAACCAGTAATGAAATCCATAGAAATATGTTCCCAGGGTTTAGATGGAATAGATAAAGGTATTAGTAATCCATACTGTTTACCATGATGTCTCTTTATTCTTTGACAAATCAAACGTTCAGAAACGAAATTAGATACATCTGCATCCATATGCGGCCAATAAAAATCTTCAGTTAACATGCGTAATGTAGATATGATACCTCTATGACCTTGGTATGGGGGACAATGAATTTCATTCAAAACAAAAGATCGGAATGGAATAGTAACACACAGTCTCTTTTCAAAAAACATAAATCCATCATTATATGACAATGAATCAACATGAATGAAATTATTTTGAACTAATTTTTGCCAATCAGAATGAAAAGTAATATCCTGGTGATATGTATCTTTCATAGCAATCAAAGAATCAAAAGATATGATAGAAATATTATGAATTGCAGGTCTTCTACTCAATGCATCAGCAACTACATTTTCTTTTCCAGGTTGGTATTGAATGATAGGATGAAAACTTTGAATGAAGGAAGCCCATTTGATATGACGGTCAGAAATTTGGGGTTGGCTAAGTAGATGTCTAATGCTTTGGTGGTCGGTCTTTATCATGAATTCTGAACCCATTAAATAATGCTTCCACTGTTTTAATGCTTGTACAACTGCTAATAATTCTTTGTCATAAGTGGAATATTTGAGCTCAGAGGGTTTCAGCTTAGAACTAGAATATGCTATTGGATGATTGTCTTGCATTAGTACGGCTCCTATTCCTGATCCGCTAGCATTGGTCACAACTAGAAAGAATGGTCTATTAAAGTCAGGCAACTGTAGAACAGGGGCATTAGTTAATGCACGCTTTAGTAAATCTAAGGATTTCTGCTGAGTTTCAGTCCATTGATAAGCAATTCCTTTCTTAAGAAGTTTGGTTAATGGTAAAGCAAGTAATGAAAAATTACGTACAAACTTCCTATAGAAACTAGCAAGACCAAGGAATGAGCGTAATTCATGCACGTTTTTAGGAACAGGCCAATGCAATATTGCATCAATTTTCTTAGGATCAACTTTAATTCCTTCTTTTGATACAATATGACCTAAATATTCTATTTCTGTCTTAAAGAATTCACTCTTTTCAGGATTTGCAAACAATTGATTTTCTTTCAGTAATTGAAAAACTAATGATAAATGCTCATAATGCTCTTTTTCACTTTGACTAAACACCAAAATATCATCAAAGAAAATAATCACACAATATTGATATTTCAGAAAGATACGGTTCATCATTCTACTGAAAGTAGCAGGTGCATTAGTCAATCCGAATGGCATGACTAAGAATTCGTAATGGCCAAACTGTATTCTGACGCAGTCTTAAATATGTCAGATCTATCTAGCCTCACCTGATGATATCCAGACTTAAGGTCAATTTTACTAAATATAGAAGATCCTTGCAGTTTGTCCATAAGGTCATCAACTCTAGGTATAGGATACCTATTCTTTACAGTGATCTTATTTAATGCTCGGTAGTCAATACACATACGATAGGTATTATTCTTTTTCTTGACTAAGAGTACAGGTGCACCGAATGGAGAACTGCTAGGTCGAATTAAACCTCTATTTAGTAATTCTTCAACTTGACTCTGGATTTCTTTTTGTTCTATTTGATTGTGCCTATATGGTGCTTTGCAAGGTGGTTGTGTGCCAGGAATTAAATCAATCTTATGGTCTTCTGGACGTGAAGGTGGTAAACCTGGTGGTAGGTCTTGTGCAAAACAGTCCTTAAAATATGCAAGAAATTCCTTATGCCTAGGGTGCATATGATTTTCCTTTGCGTGCAATTCATTCATCCAAATGAGATATGATTTAATACTCTTGCGTAATGCACGTTTTGCTTGAGTATGCGAAAGCAGTGGAAAAATATTAGATGCATGCATACCATATAATGTAATAGATTTTCCTTGAAAATTAATATTAATTGTGTGCGTGGAATAATCTATATTTGGATTATGCTGGTGTCTCCAAGGCATTCCTAAAATAATGTCGCTTGACTGTAATGGGACAACTAAGAAATTTCTTCTTTCAATATATGAACCAATTTGAATCTCTAAATCTTGTATTTCTTGTGTGCCATTGTACCTAGTGCCTAAAAATGCAGCTTTTATGCGATAATGCGTAGGTACAGTCTGTAATTTCAATTCCTTTACCAATTTTGCTGAAATAAAGTCATGAGTACTACCGTCATCATGCAAGATAGTTCTTTCCTTTCCATGCACCAAACATTTCATAGTCAATAATGAATGTGGAGTAGGCATACCTGGTAAAGTGTCAGAAGTAGTAGTAGTATCATCCTCATCTTCAGTGAAATCAGGCATATCCTCATGCTCGTCTTCGTCCATGGCTCCAAGATAGTTGATATGTGCTGGTGGCTTCTTTGAATGACAATTTGCTGCGAGATGCCCTGGCTGGTGACATTTATAGCATACTATTGGCTTGGCTTTGGTTACATTATTTGCAATGGCTGGAAGTCTGGGTACATTTGGATTTGCTTGTGGAATAGGCTTTGGATTTGGATTGACATTGGATGGTAATGTAGGTGGTTTAGCCCAATTCTTGCGGAAAGATGGTGATGAGAAACGACCTGGATTAAACCTTCTAAAATTGGAATTGAATTGTTTAGATCCATAATTACCGTTGGCTTGGAATTGCTGTGGTCGTCTGTCTCTTCCGCGTAACTTATCTTCAGTGTTGTGAGCTAGTGAGATGGCGTCTTCAAGGGTAGCAGGCTTGAATATGTTCACTTCAGTGTAGTAATGTCCAAGAAGTCCAGACATATACTTCCGCTTATGTGTCATCTCTGGTACGTCTTCAAGCATGCGTAACTGTAGGAGTGCATTCCAAAAACGCTCTGTATACTGTGGAATAGGCTCACGATCCCGTTGTTGAAGTAAATCCCATTGTTTGATAGTCTTCTCATGAAATTGCGGTGGAAGGAAATTCTGCATGAACTTCTTCTTGAAATCTTCCCAAGTAGCAGGACATTCTATGCTCTTGCGTACTACAGTCCACCATAGTGATGCTCTGTCTATCAGATGATTAGTAACACACTTGATTTTATCTTTTTTTGGATAAGTTTCCTCATGGAAATAGTCATCAAACTGGCTAATGAATGATAAAATAGTCTTTCCTTCTCGTATGACATTGAAAGTGCGAAATTTGAAACTTCGTTTACTTATCTTGGATTCCTTGCGAATGGTTTGTGCTTCAAGAGTGGTGTCGATGGTACGTCGAATCAAATCTTCAGCTTGAGGTTCTTCTTTATCGGTGGACGCTCTTTGTAATTTTGTCAATTGCGCTTGCAATGCTTGCCTAGCCCTTCGCTCTTCTTCCAATTGTAGCATGATTAGATCCAGCTTTTGTTCCATGGTAGGCTCAGGTAGGTCGTCTTCAGCCATAGGATCATCTATATGTGGGGTCGTCATCCTGTAAAACTCAATAAACCTTTCTCACTCAAAATCAGGTTAGCGGGATGAGCGTAGCTCAAATTCGGGGTTACAAGGCTATGTATTTTTTTTTGGGTATTTCTTTCTCAATTTTTAAAAAATCTGCAATATTTCCATCTTCGTTTGCTGAAAATACTTCAGCGAACCTGTAGATAGGTAGAACACCTTGCCACGAACAACTTTCCAGTTCAGAGTTTTTGCATAGGAACAAGCCTTCTAGGAGTTTTGAGCACTACTCAGTTCTGACTCCAGTTGACTAGTCTGACTTGCAGAGTTGCAGACTTAGCCGACTTGCAGAGTTGCAGACTTGCAGAACTTAGGCCGACTTGAGAAACTTGCAAGACTTGATTCCACTTGACTTACAGAACTTGACTTCTGGTGCGCAGGACCCAAAGTTTGGTGACTTTGATTATCCTGTGTGACTTGCAGAGCTTAACTTGGACTTAGATGATTAAGCTTAAAAAGCTTACTGAGCAGTCGTCGTGATTTCGTTGGGGGGGGGGGGCGTTTTTCGTGACGGCGTGAAATTTTTGGAAGCTCCTCTTATAGCTCGATGTGAAATTTTGAAGCTTATTAAGCTTCTTAAGCTTTCTCTTAAGCTTTTTGAAAGAAGTAATGAGAAAAATAATGAAGCTTATCTTTGGTTTTTCCACGACTTGATGAAGGAGATGGATGCGTGGTCCTCCGTCTACAGGGCCTGGTCCTTCGCGATCTGACAGTAGAAACAGGGGTTCTTGATCGCCAGAAGTCTGCTTGTATTGACGGTTCGCGATGAGATTGACTGTAGAACCCGATCGTTCCTGGAGCTCCGCCTTCGCCCGAGATTGGTAGCGATTGGAAGCTCTTGATCTCAGCTCCGCTTTGATACCACTGATGCGCAGATCGGACGCAGAATGCTCACGTAGTGAATCCCGGAAGGTCCCCAAGAACAATGAACTCTACCTTTTTGCACAAAAAACAATGTAAAAGCATGAACGACAAGAAGCAAGAGACCAATTGGGTTCAATCTCCCCCCATGCCTTGTGTGAGCGCTTCACAAAGCATGTATTTTATGTATATTTCCATCTTCATGCTCAATAATAGCCCAATTTACAAAAATATGACAAGCTTTTAGCTTTTGAGTTTGCTTTGTACAAAAATAGGAAATAAAGCTAATGGACGGTGCCCATAGAGTCTGGCACGCCCAATCTCAATGTCCAAATAGAAATAACATATCCGTGCGCATAGGCGCATACAAAATAATAATCAATAATCAATGTCTCGATAGACATAACAAAATATAGGCGTGGCGCCTATCAAAATATAATCCAAAGGTCGAATACCCGCTAGACTCCAATGCTTTCCTCCGCCACTGCTGCTATCTCTATACATCAACTGAAGCATTCACAATCGTTAGTAAAATAATACAATTAAACCGACAAAAGTGAATACCTAGCAGTCTTCAGCTACATAAATAAATCAACTGGTTAGAAATAAATCCTAACCTTAATTTATTACGAGTGTGCACTCTAAACTCATAAACGTTTATTAATTTAATATGCATTTTGCGGAATCACCCGCTATGGAATCACCCATGTACACACTAAATTAATGAAACGCCCGAAAAGGACAGGCGTCCCCATCAACTTCTCGCACAAAGAATCCTCTTTGTGTATGAGCCCCGGTCATCTAAGTTTACAGAATCCACCGTAAAACCTCACGGAATCCACCGTGGAATATGCCTCCTGGCATGAGAAAGAGGAGAGAGAAGACAACAGAAGAGAGATGAAGAAGTGTAGAAGTGAGAGAAAGTCTACTTAAGGAGAGTGAAAGACTAGAAATGGAGAGAGAAAGACTAGAAATGGAGAGAGAAAGACAGGAAAGTAGGAAAGAGATGGTTGGCATCCATGAAGTAATGTCAAAACCGAGTACAAAATGATTGGTGTCTTCTCCTTTTATACTTGCCCCTTTGTACCTGGGACAAATCAAATAAAAATTAGGGTCATCTTTGAGCCTCAAAAATCATAATGATCACCTAATCTTGAAAAATTTGGCATAAAATTTGAGTTTTAATAGCATAAAATGGCTATTTCTATAGAGGAAAAGTGTGAATATCCATAGACATCTATATAAAAATATGTAATGACATGTAATAAGATACCTCTCAGGTTGAGGGTCTTCTTGCCAAAAAATGATCACTTTTTGAAGAGAGGCCTTTGGAAAAAGAATCATTGGTTGAGAAATCTTTGAAATCCCTTGTAGTCCATTGATAGTGGTAGGTCAACAATCCCCTTGAATTGTGAGAAATTGAAAGAGATGCCATTTTTGAAAACTATGTGTCCTAAGATACATCCATGTTTTATCGAGAACCGGCACTTCAAGAGGTTCATACTATTGACTATATCCAAAGATTGTGGAGAGCTTTACTAGATGCTCTTTTCGATCGATGTCTATGTAAAGGTTGTCCACGAATACTTCTAACCACTTCTAGAGCATATCCTTAAAGATTGCACGCATACACATGAGTTGTTGAAAGGTGGGAGGGGTGTTAGTCAAGCCAGAGAGCATGATTATTATCTAAACACCCTAATTTGGTGGCAAATGCTAACTTGTGCTTGTCATTTGGATGAACTAACAGTTAAGTATAGCTCAAAAATCCATCAAGGAAGTTATAAACCTTCTTCCTTGTGACTCTTTCTAGCATGTACTCAATATAGAAAAATGGATAATTGACTCTTTTCATCACCATGTTGAACTTTTAGTGCACACTTTTATCTTTCCATTTTCTTTAGTGCATTGATGTTTGGTGAAACCCAATCGATATGCTTAATCTCATAGATTAATCTTGCATTTATTGCCTTATCTATCTCTTCTTTGATGGTATGTGAATGTTTTAGATTCATCGCATCCATTCATTGTCTCATAATCATGGGGATATTATGGGGGATAGTATTAGGGTTGATCCATTTAAGCTCTTTCGTAAAGCAAGTGAATAGGTCTTTGAATTCTTTTAAGTAGTTCACTAGCTTGGTTTCCTCGTCCTTGGTTAGATCATCTACTATGAAGGTGGGTCAAGGCTTTTCCTCCTCATCCACTAAATTGACTTCCTTTACCTTGGTGGGTTCTTCTATTGGTTCATTGGCTTGTCCTTGTCACTTTGCACCTAGCAACACCAAGATCCCATCTACTTCCTTAAATTTTGTGAAACACCTTAGGATATCCTAAAGCTTTTTCTATCATTCAGCTTCCAAATAATTTGATGTTTCCTTCTTTAATGATGAAGAACATCTAGCTCTGTGGCCTCTTCACAAGGCATGATTTCTCTCCTCTGTAAGGTAGGAAAAGAGGCACCATCTAGTGAAAATGAAAGTGTGCTAGGATACTTTTTACCAGTATGAATTGAGGAAGAGACTGCTTTTGCTACAATTGCAGCTTTTGAAACACCACTAGAATATCTTTCAATTCCATCTACAATGTTCAAAAGCCCCTTTGCAACCAATACATGACATATCATATAAGCCCACGACATATAGTTGGTTCCATCTAACTTGTCCTCAATAGCCAATATACGAAATATATATCAGGGGTCTTACTTGTAGAATTGATTGATGTCAAAAATAATGCACAAGAGGACAAAATAGCTTAAGCAATATCTAGAGTAGTATAAATGGAGGCCAAAGTGAACTCAAATAGAATATTTGACGATGTCAACCCCTTACAAGCATTCCAACAATATTTGTTAGCCTACGAATGCTCGTTAAAGCTTATCCCGAGGTAAGAAAATTAAGCGCAGGGTGTTGATGAGTCTTCCCAAGACATAAAGCCCACTCTAATATTGATTGTTGGATTTAGGATAACAAGAATGCAAGTACACACCTTGTTAAAAGAAAAAACTTGAGAGAGCACAACTCAAAGTGTATTGAGTGGTATGAAAAAAAGAGTAGAGATACAAGATTAACTATGCCATAAAAGTGAATAGATATATATATAATGCCAGGGGAATAAAGCCTCCTAAAGAGGAAAAAAGGCGTCGCAATGGTCCTATGTGTGTTCAGACACATCACTATCAAAATATGGCAATACATCACTCAAAACATGGAGTCATTGATGACCCTTTGAGTTTTGACTACAATGTGAAGGTAAGAAGGTGAGCTAACTAAGCTTGTCATTGATCTATTGTTCTTACTTTGTGGGATCAAAGGAGAGAGAATGGATTGATGTGTGAGTACGATGGCTCTATGAGAGATAGCTTGTGTGAGATGGTTTGAAGCTCTTGAACTAATAAGAGTTTCATCCAATAGCTTGCCGTTGCACTTGTAAGGCATGTTATAAAATCATCAAGGAAAGAATGAAGAAATTTTGGAGTTTGAAAGCACAAAAGATAAACACGACGTATTCAAGCAATGGAAATGTTTCAAGGAAATCAAATTATGAATCAGAGATGAGCTTATACCAATGGAACTCGCAAAGAGGTGAAATTACTAAGATGAAGGCATTTCAAAAGGAGGAAAAATTGGCAATTGTGATAAAGGAGTTTAGAAAGCTTAAGCACTAAGTTACTTTTGGGTCATTACGTATTTAGTAGCTTTGATAGCTTTAGTAGTTAGTTCTTTTTGTGTTAATGGCATTGTGGTTTCCTTTTGTACCAATGGCATCCAAAAGTGGATCGTAACAAAATTTTTTGATGTGTGTTTCTTTATTCTATACCCCTTTGAGGCATTTAAGAAGACACTAATACAACTCTCTCTTGATAGTGAGATGGGGGTACTACCATTGTATTGGATGTGAGTATCAAGAGGGTTGTCGAAGAAGATCACTAGTACTATTGACGTGAAATAGGGATACCCACTCTCACCTACTCTATTTAGCCTTTATATTGATGAGATATCAAATTATATTGATAGACTTGGAGGGAGCTAGCCTAGGGGGAAGGGGGGAGCATTGATACCCATATTACTGTATGCAGTGACGTAGTTCTCATCTCCAACACACTAGAGGGCTTAGTGCCATCTAGATGCACTAAAGGCCTTTTGTTAAAATAGAGATCTCATAGTGAAACTTGGAAAAACCAAGTTTATGGTGTTTAACACTTCGAGTGGATTAAGTCTTTTGCATATAGAGAGGAGACATTGGAGGTGGTCCATAGGTATGTTCATTTGGGGATTACATTTTCAAGGCCAAGATTCACTTTCAAGAGGACATCAAAGGATACACTAACACAAGGTTGTGCAACTATAGGGTCGATGGAGAGCCAGTGTGCACACATACAATTTTGGGAGTCTTGGACGAAGTTCTAGCTCTTCAACACTTTGGTCACATTAGCACTTCTATATGGGTCCCCATATGGGGGTTGAACCTCTACCACACGAGGAGGGCCACACATGATCAACCATTACCCAAGGGAGAGGAGATATGGGGTCCCCATATGGGGATTGAACCTCTACCACATGAGGATGGCCATGTAGTATCAACCATTTCCCAGGGGAGAGGAGATATATGAGGGATGGAAGTAGATTGAGAGACTCCTAATATTAATGATTTCACGGATGATTTGGAGTAATCCTCTATACTACATGGGATTATGAGAGTGGAGATGAGAGCACCACTTGTAGTGGCAGAGGCTCTTTTCCAAATAGTGACATTCCTACATCGGCTTTGGGACTTCTCGAGACAAAGGATACAAGGGGATACTGAGTGCTAGTATGCTTGGACAGAGGCATGGTTATAGCTACATGGATTACACATTGATCACCTCCCACCACTACTATATAGCTTGAATTGCCCTCACTTGGAGCTCAACTGAGAGGAGTTGAATTGCATCATCAGGATGGACATCATTTAGATAGACAGAGCTAGGATATAGGTGACACGTATTGAGGATCTAGGGATGAAGATGGCTTTCTATCGAAAGCATCTTCTACATATATCCCTCGATGGTTTTGTTACCTGCCCAAGATACATGGATGCACACTTGTCTCATGGTGTACGATGCACCATTGGACAACTCCGTACATCCTCACACTAGCTATTGGTCATTCAAGACAAGTAAATATGATGCAAACTCCCTCTCCCCAAAGGACAACATTTGCTAGCTCTATTAGCTCGAGCCAAAGTCCATCCCCCATAAGAGGCATCATCTCTAGATATGGAGGATACTACACCATCATGGGGGTACCATACCTTGATACTTGAGTTTCTCTATGCTAAATAGATCCATGAGAGATGTCTTGGGTGAGAGTGCCTCCTAAATAGTTCCACATTGTATATGGTTCAAACATCATTTTGTACTTATCAACGATGTGTTATTTATTGTTTGGAAAAATTCTGAGTTTTAAAATATAACATTTTGGTCTCATAGGCCGATTTGGCCTTTGTAAATATTAATATAGTTCGCGTGCGCACACGCACACACACACACACACACACTCTCTCTCTCTCTCTCTCTCTCTCTCTCCCCCTTGGTGAGGGACAAGGGGAGTCACTTCATACCAAGGTATTATGTAACTAGCCTCCAAGAATATAGGCATTATCTCCTCCATTTTACAACACTATGCAAGCAATAGAGTTAGGGTTTTCCTATTGTAAAGTAGTGATGTAGGAATTAGTGAGGGACTAGATGTGGAATGTATAGGGTAGGGGCCACATCTAATATTTTGTTTACCACCCGACATCATCAACAATATAAGGGAAATATGGATTATGTCTTCTTTACCCCTAATTCCAAGAAAACCTTTGTAGTGGCCATTGCTACCCTAAGAATCACATGACTTGGCAATCTCCACGGGATGACATTCAATATAAACTCCACTAGATTCAATCAAAAAATGCCTAGCTCAACTAAAAGATGGAGCAAGCAAGCCATAGCATGGTAGTTGTGAAAAAAATGTCATTGACAATACAATGAGAGTGAATGTGTTTGTAGTAGCTATGAAGGAAGCTGTTAAGAATTCCATCAAGATGGTGAGTGAAGAAATATGCACCCTTTGCGTCTACACTAGATTCCATGGTATAGTTTGCTAAGAATATTGGCTTCCAAAACAAACCTTGTTGCAATTTTGTGTTGGAGATCTTATAGGATGGCATAAAGATATTAAAGGAAAGCTTGCAAACACTAAGCATCAAAATGAATCTATCAAAATTCATCCTCTCGACACCAACATCAATGATTTCTTTGAGAAGTGTAGCTTTTTTAGTGTCTTAGAGCCATGAAAAACCTATACAAGGGAGCATCAAGCCATCCCTACTTTCAATGGACTCAATAGTAACATAAAGTTCTCGAAAGAAGATGACAAACTCAAAGCTACCAAGTCGGTTACAAATGAGCTCAAGGAGAAGCCAAAAGAGAGTGTGAGAATGAAGGCAACTTGAGCAATATATTGTACGCAAGGCTCTAATTTGGGAGTTTCAAAGACCTAAGAAGAGGGTCTCTTTCATTGGGGCTTGATTATTTTGATAGTAATGTAGATATTAGCTACATTAAAGTCACTTGTCTATGTCAGTCCTTTGAGATGGACTGCATTTTGATCTGCTAACCTATGATGCTGGTGTTTCATGCATGTGAGACATCTTCAATCCTAAAAAGCTGCCCCCCCCCCCTCTTTGAATTGTTCTTACCACGTGAAAACTGCTCTTCTTCTCCCTCCCTCCCTCTCTCTCCCCCCTGCATATATATGTCTGTATGCATATAATCACTTTACACACTCGGTATTTCTTAACGCAAGTTCATCTGAAATTTTCTCCAACGTTGTGCCTTCTACGCACGAATATCAAGGGTGTACTAACACTTCCAACATCTGTGGTCACATGAAACGAAGAAAATACAGTTGAGCCAGTCAGTCCCTCTCTCTCTCTCTCTCTCTCTCTCTCTCTCTCTCTCTAGTTGAAGATCAGCGGACTGAGCTTGCACAGCCATATGAACCAGAAGTTTCAATAAAGTGAAAGAACGAATGAAACATGGAGAAAATGCAAACCATGGCCATCACTTCCAGAACGAACAGATGCTTATCATAAGGCCTGCCTATTCAGCAAGACATCCAAGTTACAGCGATCAAAAGATGTCACAAACGTACTCGCATATATTTCGTAGTAAGGTAAGCATGGCTTGAGTCAGTTGTTGATACATACTCTAATACCACCTCTAGTTACAGCGTGTGATTTCTCAAGGTTATGCAGTAGAACTACAAGGCTGAGGCCAAGATACTGGTATTGACTCGGGTACATATGTTTCACCTGTGTCTGCTAATCTTGCTGAGGACAACACCATGCCTTAAGGCATTTAGTGTTTCCTGTGAAGCAACATAGAAACTTCGTATATCTGGCCATGGTGTCTTATGAACATGCCTAAGTACATTTACAGGTCTGCGCCAAGGAGAGCATTCCAATACATATTGACATCTCTGCAACTGGGATAATATAAACAGTGCAGGTAACCAAATTCCTTGGCAAGGTGCGATGGGTGGTAAGAAGGAATTGATTATACTCATTCTCACAGGGTACCAGTAAGACCAGTTAAGCAGATTAGTTCAACTCTCTGATAGACTGATTTCATGTATGAACCAAGTAATAGACCTCTTTGAGATGGCTTCTTTGGCAATCGTGCTGTCTAACAAACATCATGAAGAAGATGTCATGTCAGGCGGGTGATCTTTTGGGGGCCTACCGAGCACAAGTTAATCATGAGTTGGCTTCTCTGCATTTTCTCCTTTGGCTACCAGTATCCATGAGGACTGATGCAACGAGTCATCTGCAATGATCCGGATGAGAACTTCTCCCTGTACTTGGTCTCGAATGCCAAAAATTTTCAAAGTTTTCTGTAAGGATCAACCCAGCATTGATCTTCATTAGCAGCTGCTTTCCATCTTTTCTGGAAGATCTCATGTTCCACATATGAGCGACGGCGAACCTGCAAACAATATATGCAAAAATTTGAACTACTCAAATTTGAATTGACCAAAACACGTAGATGTTATTCCATAATCAAATTCTTACAGCTCCTCGCTCCTGATAGTTGAAAATTGGCACCTGATTGAGCTCGTAAAAAGACATAATTCTATCAGCCCCTTATTAAATGTCCCACAAGTTAGACTTTAACAATAAAGAACAGGTATTAACTTCTACCTTTGATTGCTTTGCTGAGGGTTCAATTTTGGCTCCCTTGCTGGTCTGATAAAGTTCCATTTCATAATTCATGTTAAGAACCGGCGCATCCACATAAGGAAAACAAGAAATAGAAAACATACAATGCAAAAATCACCAACATTCTAAGTTTTGACTTAATAGCTTGCTTGTATGTTTCATAAAGACAGAAGAACTCTTGATTAAGCTCATTGGTGCAGAGATCGGCTATGTTCCATTTCTCGAATACAGAATGGAGGTTGAGAATATACTCAAATTATTTAAGATATTTATAGTGGTGGTTAACACCAAACTTCTGAAGTACTTTCACATCTGGGGATATCCCAAACACACATACACAAGTAGTATCAGTTTCTTGAGAACATGTTTCAAAAAATTTTAAGCATTCTTGCAGTGAAGGCAGTTGCAGAGTCCTATTCGGTCCTGCAGGAGCTTTTCTTCAGCCTTTAGAGATGTATCTCTGACACCAACACCAGGAGGAGAAGTTCCCTCCTGCTGGAGGCAACAAAGTATTGTCTCTAGTTTGGAGGTTGCTGATTCATCAGTAACAACGAATGGAAAGGGAATATTTCACCTGCCTTAGAACATGAACTTCTCAGTCGCTCGAGGCTAGATCCTAGCTTGGCTGGGAGCTGCAACTCCTCTGACATGAACTTCTCAGTTGCTAGAGGCTAGATCCTAACTTGGCTTGCACTCAAGCAGCAACTCCTTTGGCCTGGCAACTGTATTGGCTCTAGCATACTGTTTTGTTGTTAATAATTCATCACCAAGAAATCGGATTGTCATATACATCATTTTATACAATTTTAGTTTTAGACAATATTTAGAGAACTGGCACACTATTGCACAGAACAAAAGCATGCAAATGTTCAATGCCCACCCTATTGAAACCAACACAACACTGATAATAAGGCAAAACTATAGCCAGTTCAGAGTAGCCTAGATCCACTTGAGCTGAACAAAATTATAATCTTTGAGAAGAGCTGGAAAGAATATGTCACCTTGTTAGGGAGTCCACCCAAAGATGGTATACCAAAATGCACAACATATTCCTCATCTACAACTCCAACCTTCTTGCTGCGATCTCCCTAGCAGGTTCACAATGAAATTAGCACATTTATCTCTGCAAACACCTTTTGTTAATTCTCACATATTTTCTTGTTGATTTTTTTGTTGCATTTCTTGGTAAGTTGAAGTAAAAGATGTTGTGCAGTCTAGTGAAGTATAATTTCTCAAGTCCATACGGTTTTATAAATTTTCAAATCCATGTGATGTGTCCTTCATATGGCATGTAATTTAAGCTAACAAAGTCACTCGTGTATTCTCCCACATAAATCCTTCCTGAATAATGTGTGAAACATGAGACTAATGCCTGAAAACAATGGTTGATCTTGCTAGGCTGTCCCCAGCAATTAATGAGTCTTGTTGTCCTTCAGATAAGGTCAACCAAACCCTCAGCTAAGTTCTTTGGCATGCTTTCAAAATTTGTAACACCACAGAAAGAATGTGTCCCATACCTCCTCAATGATGAAGTGCTGATAATATGAGAACAAGAAAAGTAAAGGTTGCACCTTATGCAAATCAAGGAAGGTGCTGACATACTATCAGTCATCTCTAAAGATGCACTCCATCATCAATTCGGATGTGAATTGTGATTGGTGCATTGATTAGTCCAAAAGGAGTACAGGAAGTTTTCTTGTGTGCATTTTGTGATAATACCCTGATCAAAGAGCTGTAGATCTTTCAGCCTAGTATAGTAAATCCAAATTTTGTCAGTTCTGAGAAAAGGATGTCAATTCTTCACAACAATGTTTGTGTGGAGTTTGATAATCAAAAGATGTCTTGAACATGCATCTTTGTTCTGAAGAAGAAGAATTAAATGACAAAAAAAGAGCTACTTGGGTAATTAGACCACAACTATGTAGGTGTTTGACTTGCTTATTGTTTCTTGTTGAGGGTGCTCACATGATACAATACAATATTTGGAGGAAAGCGGCAAAGTGTGCTCTCTTTTTGGCGGTCCTATGGCCTGTCTAGGAGAAGCTGATATGCAAGATCTAAAAACTCAAACGTATTCAGTCCACTGTATGAGTACCAAGCATAGAATCTTCCCATAACAGTAGGCATGACCTGGGGAAAGCTGACACCCCTAAACAATAAGGGAAAAAATGGGCCTTCCGAGAGGGCAAACCTGAAGGTTCATAACCCAACCCCCGCCCCCCCCAACCCCCCGGGCACGAATCTTCTTCCCTGAAAAACCAAAAGACCCCAACTCAAAGAATGACACTATCCTCATGACTGAGGTTGCTTCAGGTGTTTAGAATCTTCCCACAACTGGTGGGCATGACCTGGAGACAGGTGACAGTCCTGAAGGAGAAGGAAGTCAAGGGTCTCCAACCAAACAAGGGAAACCTGAAGCTGCATCCTGATTCCTTGTGCACCAACCCCTTGCGCACCTGCCCAATCAAAAACAATTGTCCACTCCCCCATAACCAAAAGACCCTGCCCCAAAGAACAACACTATCCTCATGAATGAAGTTCCTTTAGCCAATAACTAAGCAATACAATGAGTGAAGCAAGAGAGACCACCTGAGAACAATATCCTAGCTTCATGTCCAAGCCCCATGCATGTACCAGATCATTCTGCAACAAAAAGGCAAAAAAAACTTTTAGAAACAAAAAAGGCCCATTATGGCATCATGCCTCATATCTGTACGTCACAAAGTGACAAAGAAGGATGTGATATCCATTTATTTTTTTTGTTTTCGTGAGACAACTGATCATTAATTCATCAGTGTACCAAGGGGATGGTCCTCGAAGCAAGTCCAAAACAGCTGTTAGAGACGGTGGTAAAATACATCCATTCACATAGATATAGTTCTTACGAGCACAGTAAAAAGGACCCAGGCTTAAATGTCAGTTTTGATGATCTTCACCTGAATCATATACCAGGCACAACGCCATGCTGCACGAGAGAAGACAGGAACCATCATCTCTACCCATCTGCAATTTCAGTGCAACTCGTGTGAAGAGAACCTATGATAAATCTGAAAGAAATTGAGCTCACCCAGTAATTTAAACCACTTCAAAGCTACAGTTTTGAGCATTCCTCTAGACTCAAGAGAGAAGAAACAGAGTTTCTATGGCCAATACCCAGTACATGGAGGTTGAGTGCTGTTTTCAAAGCATAGTCCACTCCCTCTAAATTTAAACATCCTCCTGATGGAGGCAACAGGTAAGTAGGTTAGTCTCACAGAAAAACAATCTTGATGGGTCAAAGACCATGCTTACTAAAAAATGCATCAATTGAACGACATTACCTATGGGCTTTGCCTCTTGGTCTCCGTACTGTTATTTGATGATGCACTTCAGATAATGCAGGATCCAATGCTGGCTGTGATATCTCCAAGCCCTCCTTTTCAACAATATCAAGATACCTGTCCGGTTTTCAAACTGATGGCATTTAGTTTAAATCTTGTTCTTCTCACTTTAGTATTCTAAACAATGACACTTCAAAACTTTTTCTTCAAGCAGATAGTGCTCAGTTCAAAACTTTTCTTCTTGCTTTGGTATCTAAATAATTCAAATCTTCAGTGTACTGACAAAAAATAATTTGTGAAAGAAACCTTCCTCAAGGAGAAGAACAAGTTCAAACGAATTGAGTAAATTTAAGGGTTATCTAGGGAAATTTAGGGCACCTTTTAAACAATAGCCAGATTGGTTGGTATTCTGGTTTGGGACAATGGGATATCTTCCAAATTTGTTGCTTGTAATGAAGATGTCAAGTATTCAAATCAACTGCTGCATACTATGGAGCTTTAAAAGAAATAAATGCAGAAACATCAAGCAGCATTGGAAGTTTGTAAGTAGCTTGTAAAGTTTCAGTGCAACTGAAATTCCTACAAAAAACATGAAGTGACCACTATTATCACCTACAATGTACAAAAGTACAAAAAGTAACTTTTGATAGAACGGTAAACTGAAGTGTCTTAAGAGAAGTCTGACATGAATACAACACAGAAGTAATTATATCTTCCGCAGTCCAAGAAGCCTGACGGTATTGTGAGCAAGACTATGCTGATGAGAGGGGAGAATAGGCTCACAAGCTCCAGCACTGAAGTTAAACTGTTCAATCATGCTACATAGTCATCATACTCTCCGCAAGGATAGTGAATCATTACCATGCCAGATCGTGTTCAATGGCCTCAGTGTTTACTTCCATTAAACATACAGGTTCCTGCATTGTGAATTTTCCCTTTTCAAAAACTCTATAGTTGCAGTGAAGAGCTTATTCATATTCTTCAAATGAAGAAAAGAATGCTCGAGAAGCAATCTCCAGAGATCCATAGAAACTGCAACTCAGGTAATTGCTTGCATAGCTCTCTTACCTCTAACAGCTTCAAAAGTATGCACCTCAGCATGAAGCCTGTTATCTAAGGCATTTATTGGAAATCCAATCCAAATCACCATGATAGGATCTATCATATACCTCCAAGAATCAGTGGAAATCTCCCAAAGACTTAGAGCTCTGTGCCATCCCATACTGGAAAGTTGATATAAAATATGTGCAACCATGTGGATTGGCAGCATCCTACCTTAACACAGACAGCTCTCTGAACCCATGCTGGTGCATCTTTACTGCTTGCAAAGACAGAAGCAGCCTTAAAACTAACACAAGAGCTGGCTAATGCAAATATCTACATAGTAACATAATCACTCCAGTGAGTGCTCTGGATCAATAAATTGAATCATCTGCTAAAAGTGAATAATGAAAATGCCAATCACACTACAGGTGGAGGCCTACCCTTTCTCTAGTCACAAGCAACCAATCTAACTACATTGAAGCAGCTGTTATTCAACTGCAAAAAGCCGTATGAGCCCTGCCAGGTGCACAGATTAATGTGTCACAGTTTGGCAAACATGTAAAGCCTCGCCCAAACTGTTATGGGAAAATTGTGCTCCACCAATGCTGGACTCTAGATCTTGTCTATGCATACCAAGCTGGCTCGTCTCCTTCCCATCAAGGTCATGTCTCAGCCTTTAATCTTAGGCTCATCTCCAGCATCATGAACTATATCTGCACCTCAAACAACTTCCTGCAGATCGCCGGCCACATAAATATCTAAGGATTGCGCAATAATCTCATTATGTAGTTTTTATTAATAATTTTTTATGTCTCTGCATACATTGAAGATTATGTCTAGCAAATCCTCCTTTATGACAATTAAACCAGGTAGACACTTATGACCTATCATCTCTTATTGTAAGACTGATGAACTCTTATTGCATTATTCTACTTTCCATTTTCTGGAATGAGCTAATACTCGACTTCACTTCTTGCTATCTTGGGCTCCTGCTCACAATCTACCCCACTGACGGAGGAAGACTCTCAAGGTGAAGACAGCCTGAGCCAGTTGTGGCCCTTGGCTGGAAATGAAAAAATTGCCAGCCAGCCTTCATAAGTGAAGTGTGACACAAACAGGAACAGCGAAAGGACTGACACCTAGGCAGGCTTTCAGGTTCTTTGAGGTGAACATACAGGAGTTGATTGACATACACTAGGAACACATCTAGCACAGGAATATCTTAAGTGCATGAAAACCAAAGAGTGCCGTAGATATAAGCAGAAAATCTCATCCTTTACTCTGATGCAATCGATAGATCATGTTCCCGGAATGGCACAAACCTGCTTGCATGGAAATTTTTAACACCAATATCTTCATCCCAAATAAAAATATACTTGTAAGGAGCAATTATATCTGGGTGCAAAAATCTTTTTGCAAACCACCTGCAAACAAACTTGGTCAGTCTTAATCCAAAATGTAGATCTAAAGGAAATGACAAAACCAAAGACTGCATGCATGACAGGAGAAGGATATTAAATGCAAAAATTTTGCTAACAAAGAAAGAGCATAAAGCTTGCAAAAGGAGCAAGCTTGATAAATAAGTCTCCAATTTGTGTTGTAATTTGTGATAATTTTCAATTGCTCATTGAAGTTCATGCATAATAAACTCCGTAGTGTACACAAGATTTCAAAATTCACAAAAGCAGCCACAACTATGGAAGAGTCAAACAACACAACTGAATATTTATAACGACTACCAGGATTAGCAGTATAGGGCTACCTTCAGCATTGTGCACATCAGGCTTGTTGGCTACAGACTGCGTTTTATAGGACACCATTTTTTTGAGGTCATTATGTCATAGGCATACATTATGCATCTAAGTTGCAGAATGACAGCTATGCATTTCCACTGTTGGAAATCAGTTGGCATTCGGTCAATCAAGGCCAAAGATAGAAGCCATGAGATGCTGTTGAAATCTTGTAAGATGCCCAGATTCTCTACTTCTGAGTTTGCTAGAGTCTCGGGCATCAAGTGCCTTGGGTAAGGTTTCTTGTTTGGGCACTTTGGGCCAGTTGATTAATCACCCATCTGTAGGGTGCCTTGCCTAGTGATAGTTGTAACCTCATAGGGCCACTATGTCGGACTGTCACAGAATAGTTAGTTTGAAGAGGACTTGCACCATATGAGCACAACTCCACAAAGGTTTGACAAGAAGGGAGCTCACACTATATCTTCTGATGTCTCATTGCACACAAAAACAGGCATTGAAGAAGAGTTCTATGAGCTATTCACACCGGGATCACAAGGAGGCTTGGACTTTGGAGGAGATTTCAGGAGCACTTGCCACCACCACATCATTCCCATTATCAAAGGCTGGCATGCATATGCTCACTCTAGCTACCATGCACTGATCAGCCTCACATTCCTCACCCCCATTCCCAATCTTACCACTCCACAAATGGAGAAGGAAGGTGATGATGATGGAGAGCTGGTGCACAAGGTAGGGATGCAGGATGAGAATGAGTATACACGCTGAGCCCGGCTTATAGGACATTATAGTTGTCCTATTGAAATGTCTTGTGGGGTGTTTGAAACACAAAAATGTTTTTGGGGCTGTTTTAAGACCTAGAAAAGCATAGTAATTTGAAAGAAAGTTTATGTGGCTTAACACAAGTATAGGAAAGAGGGGCATCTTTGCTTCACACAATTGCACTCTAGACATCCCACATAGGGTTCGTACTCTTCCCATGATTGACTTGTGTTGGGTGCAAAGTCCCTTAATCTCCATGTGTATAAACATATATGGGTGTGAACACACCCTTATTTGTACCCTAACATATAAATACATTTCATTCTTTGTGTACTATCACTCACTGGTACACTCATCTTGGGATTCTCTCTCTCACTCCCAACACTACTGTTGCTCCATTTCTATCTGACACTTCATTGCGCACTCATCCCAAAAAATTGGTATTAGAGCTGCAACAAGTGTGCGTGCGCTTCTCGAGGACAATGCGAGTCAGTTCAATGTGCATGCGCGGAGGAGTCAAGTTGTTCACCTTTCAGCCATTTGATGTACAGTAGTTGATGAAACTGACATCCCTTCTACTATTGTACATGAATTCGGATCAAATCTTGCTCTTGTTTCCTGAAATTTTGGGCCGAAATTAGCTGAATATTCAGCCTAATATTTACTATTATAAAATACAACATTGGTACTTGGCACTTTGCCGAACAATGGCCACTAATGTTTCTAGCAGCAATGACACTAAATCCCTTCTTGACATCGAGAGGTTTGATGGCACTGGCTATTGGGACCAAAAATGGGCCTGACACTAGCTCTAAGGCTCTAACCATGCCTCCCTATACTTAACCAAAACACCCCATGGCCTCACGGCAGGAGTGTCTGGAAGATACACTCTCTAATCTAACTTATACATGCGTTTGTACCGTTCATAAAATGAAAAACTGGATGTATTTTACTACTAGTAGGTAGTTGGAGCTTGTAAGCCAATTCTCGCACCTTTTTAAGTATTATGAAAGGACCACAATACCTTGGTGAAAGCTTTGGACATTGTCCCTTTTTCATAGTTTTAGTTTGTTCAGGCACCTTAAGATAGACCAATTTTCCTTCTTCAAATGAGATGTCTCTTCGGTGAGGATCTGCATATGCTCTAGCTCGATTTTGAGCTTTTTTAATATTTTCTTGAGCAAATTTTAACATACTATTCATATCCTCCAAAAAGTCTTTAGCTGCCTGAACCTTTTCCTTATGCAGTCCTACTGCAAAAGGAGCTCTCGCCTGAAACCCATACATTAACATAAATGGACTATATCCAGTGGAAGAGTGCTTGGCAATGTTATATGCAAACTCTGCTATCGGTAAATACTCTTCCCAATTAGTTTGCCTTTTACTTACATATGCCCTAAGCATATCTTCAAGAATTTGGTTAACCCTTTCAGTTTGCCCATCTCTTTGCGGATAATCCGCCGTACTCATGCTAAGTTTAATATCCAATTTCCTAAATACCGCACGCCAAAAATGGCTATCAAATTTTCTATCCCGATCAGAAACTATATTTGCCGGAAGGCCATACAATCGGTATATGTTCTCTACGAACAATCTAGCCAATTCTGGTGTTTTAAAATCACTTGAAGTTGGAATGAACCTAGCCATTTTGGTTAACCTATCTACAATCACCCACACAGAGTCGTGCCCCCTTTGTGTTCTAGGTAAAGCAACAATAAAGTCCATGGAGATACTCTCCCATTTTTCCGAAGGAATTTCTAATGGATGGAGAAGTCCTCCCATTTTTAATCTTTCAGCTTTATTAACCTGGCATTTATTACATTTGACCACATAGTCAAGGACGTCCTTATTCATTCCAGGCCAATAGAACTGTCTTTTAATAAGACTATAAGTCTTATTAACTCCTGGATGTCCCGCGCTAGGGGTATCATGACACTCAAAGAGTATCTGGCGCCTTATTTCTGTATCCTTCGGGACACATACCCTACCCTCGTAGAGTAAATAACCATTATCAATGGTAAAATTCTTCCACTTGAATCCAGTTTGAGCAACCCCTGATGCTCCATTTCCTTGTTGAACATCCTCAGATATTCCTTCCTCAGTAGAAGCACTTTCATTTTGATCCCCATTTTTTATTGCTTCCCATATGTTGGAATATGCCGGATCAACCTGGCATTTCCCTTTTAAAGATTCAAGCAAGTTGGAAGTGAACTCAGTAAAACTCAATTCATTAATGATGGGCATTCTGCTGAGTGCATCAGCTACTATATTATACTTTCCTTTTCTATATTTTATCTCATAGTCGAACTCTTGGAGGAGTTCGGCCCATCTGGCTTTACGCCCGTGTAAATCCGGTTGATCATTAAGCCACTTAATGCTTTCATGATCCGATAAAATCAAGAGTTTGGCACCATACAAATAGTGCCTCCATTTTTTCATTGCATGTACTATTGCATACAGCTCCCTCTCATAAACAGAATAATTCTGTTTTGCACGATCTAATTTCTTGCTTTCAAAAGCAACTGGTCGACCTTCTTGTAATAAGACCGCGCCTATTGCCTTATCACTGGCATCAGCTTCAACCACAAATGCTTTATTGGGATCCACTATTAATAATACTGGAGCTGTAGCAATAGCTACCTTAAGTTTTTGAAAACTTTCATTTTGGTCTGTTCCCCAATTAAAACTTTTTCCTTTCCCTTTAAGTTGGTCTGTCATTGGAACAGCTAGTTTGGCATAATCTCGAATAAATCTACGATAAAATCCAGATAAACCTAGGAAGATCTGCAGCTCTTCCAGGTTCCTTGGAGGTGGCCATTCAATAATTGCCCTTACTTTTTCTGGAACCATGTTGATTCCCTCTTTCGAGATAATATGCCCCAAATATTTGACCTCTTGTGCAAAGAATTCACACTTAGTTTTCTTTACATAAAGGGAATGTGTTCTTAACAGTTGGAATACTAATTGTAAGTGTTCCAAATGTTCTTCTCTTGATTTACTAAAGATCAAGATATCATCCAAAAAGACTACTACAAAATGTCCTAGATAGGGCCGTAAAACACTATTCATCAGCTTCATAAAGGTAGCTGGTGCATTAGTGAGGCCAAAAGGCATCACCAAAAAATCATAATGCCCGTATCTAGTACGAAATGCTGTCTTGGGAACATCTTGTGCCTTAATTCTTACTTGGTGATAACCTGATCTTAAATCTATCTTTGTGAAGAATTTTGCCCCTTGTAATTGATCAAAAAGATCTTCCATTCTGGGCATAGGAAATTTATTCTTCACCGTTATTTTATTAAGTGCTCTATAGTCAACACAAAGTCGCATAGAACCGTCTTTTTTCTTTACCAATAAAATTGGTGAAGCCCAAGGTGAATTACTGGGTTGAATAAACCCTTTATTCAAGTAATCCTTAATTTGTCTTTCAACTTCTTGATGTTGTGTTTCGCTTAACCTATACGGTGGTTTAGAAATAGGATGTATATCCTTATTTATATCAATTGGGTGATTTATATCACCCCTATCTGGTGGAAGGCCACTTGGTAAATCAGAAGGAAACACATCTTTAAAATCATCTAACAAACTACTTAATTCATTATTAACATTCAACTCACAAACATAAGAAAATTGTTGCTTTATATTACAGAAAGTAAAAGTGTTCTGTACAGGAAGAGACCATAACATATATACCTCACAAACTTTCTTCTTTATCAGCTTCTAAACTTCAGTAGAACACAGCAAAGGATTATCAGATACTTTATGTTCACCTTGAATGACAAAAGTCTTACCATCCCTTTCAAATTCCAGTGTATTATGGTGATAACTACGTTTTAAGGATGGTTCCAATCCCCATAGCCACTCCCTCCCTAGAGCAATATCAGCTCTTTCCATATTCATTATTTGGAAATCGAGTTTGTCTTTATATTCTTGAATCTCAATTTCCAAATTGGATACCATTGTATCCCATATTTTATTGTCTTTGCCTTGCATCATACGAACAACATATTGATGCCCACTCTTTTGTTGGGAAAGTTTCAATTTTTTGACAAGTGCATAATTTATAAAATTATGTGTGGCAGAGTCATCAATCATGACTCTAACCCTCTTTCCAGCTATCAATCCATGTACTCTAAGTAAATCATGTGGCCCAAAGGTAGGCTGCCACATAGAAGTTGACATACAACACTTATGTTGTATATCCATGTGCAAGACCTCTAAAGATTTGTACTTTTCATGCCCCTTTAATTCTAAGGTCTGCACTACATGGATTTGTTTTTCTTTTCCCTTGCCCTTGTCCTTATCCTTTCCTTTGTCTTCCCCCTTTTTCTTTTGAGGGCAATTCCAAGCAGCATGGTTAGGGGATAGACAATTGAAACACAACTTTTCTTTTTTGACCTTATCAAAGTCATCAGGACTTAACTTTGGCCTCATATATGGTTTCTTTTCAAAAGGTTGTTTTTTACCCTTAATGGCATTTTTCTTTTAAATTTGCCCACAAATTTTGAGGTTACCAATTCCTTAGACTTGGGCTCCGTATCAGTAAGACTAGTGAGTGTACCTGGACGCATACTATCTTCATGAATTAATGCAAATTTAATTGCCTCTTCCAACGTCTTAGGTAAACTCCGTTTTACTTCCTTTTTACAAGCTTTATCTAGTCCCCTAATGAATCCTCTTGTTTTTTGGAATTCATCTATTCCTTCCAATTTGAGGATTATCTCACGATATTCCTCCAGATATGTCAGCAGCGGTCGTCCCTTTTGTCTGACATAATCCCAATCTTCCCAATTTCTTTCCATTTCATTTTCAGGAAGAAATTCTTTCAAAAAGACGGATTCAAATTGAGCCCAAGTTTCAGGTATTTTATTCGCCTCCTTTAAAGTTCACCACCACTTATATACTTTGGGCCCCAAAGTTAAACTAGCCTCCAATGCTTGGAGATGTGGTGGGGTATTTTTTAGTTTATGTAAATCTTCCCATTTTTGGAGGAAATTAAAGATTGTGTCTTTATTCCTATCTTTTTTCTCCCCGTAAAATTGAGGTGGTTTCATATCCTTTAAAACTGGATTATCCCTCAATTTATGGTAAGGTTGGGGTTCCTTAGGATCTCGCATAGTCACATCTAAATCTTTCGATGAAGATGGGACATCCGAGATTTCTATCTTATTTTTATCTCTTTCCAACAATAAAGTTAATTGAGATTTTATTTTAGTGAGTGTTTGAGTTAAAAATTCCATTTGAACCCCCTGTGCTTGCACACGAGCAGTAAGATCATCAAATTGCTCTCGTGTAGCAAAAAATTCTTCCCACTGTTCTTCTTGCATTTCTGGTTCCTAGGGATCTACCATAAGGTGGTCCCCATAACTAGAACCTTCCATTACTTTCTCTTTCCCTTTTTCTGCCATTAATACACCGGAATTGGAAAGCAAAGATAAGAAATTTGCATACAAAGTAAAGTACTTCCCTAATTTTAATGGCAGGCAGTGGTTGCTGGTTTGGAAAGAAACCCGAAGAGTAAGGAACAAATTTTATCGCCCGAACAAAGTCGGTCACGCAGAAAATGGAGCTTCTTTGCAGAACGACCAGTATTCAGCTCCCTTATTTAATAATCACGCAGACCATCAATATTCTTTTCCTGAATTTGCTTTCTGCTGAACCTGTACTTGTGATATAAATACAGTCGAGGCTGAAAAGAAGAATTCCGAACATGCAGTCGACTGATCAAACATGTATTAGAAAATAATTTCAAGTTCAGCCCGTGACAAGGAGAAGGATGCGTTTTTTTTTTGTGTGTTCATGGAGGGCATTCACAGACAAGTGTGGCCAGGATTCGGTGGCCCACGATCAGCTTACGCATTTACGAACAGGCGTGAAAACAAATGGCTATCCTTTCGATACGTTACGTGACCAAAATTACACGTCACATTAAGTTTTTCGTGACGTGTCACGTAGCGTTTGACCAGCAGCTGACGGTCCGTCGACTATCGATTAAATAAATGGCGGGGCACTCGACGTTTGACCAACAGCTTTACGGTCCGTCGCTGCCCGTCGACTGTCGATTGATTAGATTGCGGGCACTTCTGGCTTTACAGGTCCATCGCTGCCTTTTCGTTGAACATCTCCAGAAATCCACACTGCTCTGATACCAATGAAAGATGAGACAGAAAAACGATGAAACCAAAATGATGAAACTTCCCTGAGCACGAGTGTGTCTTCTCCACCCAACCACACCTAGATAAGTGCTGGCACCTCTCTCCCCGTTTCCTCTGCCAGCCGTCCACTTTTCTTGAGTCCTACTATTCTTGGACTCTCTTACTCTCTAGGCTCCCCTTAACCCCGTTCGGGCGCCCAAGAGCCCAGATGGTCATTCTCGTGCATGTTCCCCTAGATTTACCTTAATGTCACATTAATGTCACACTATGGCTCTCCTACATCTCAGGGATTTGCCCCAAGATACGTCGTCCAAACATAAAGCACATATGACACATAGTCCTCTCTTTATAAAAAACGTTCCAAGAGATAAAGTATAATCCTCACTGAATCAATCCCCAAAGAGACGAATGTACTAACCCTACAACTTAGGACTTCTCACACTCTCAATGCAGGTCACCATTTAGGAGACCAAGTGCTATGCAATCCAAGAGTTGATACTCGTTTGGTGCCATGTATATGGGATGCAATGCAAAGGTGAATGCCCACGAGTGCACAAACAATTTATTTAATCAAATCAGCAACATGGGTGTACGTAACCAATTCTTTCCATGATTTTCATACTACTAGCGTATTTACTTTGTTGCATAGGGGTCATCACCGAGCATACTCATGCTACTAAACCCTTTAACTTTTAAAATAAATGCGTCCTATATGTAAAGTGTACTATAAAAATCAGATTTCAGCCTATATTTATTGCTCGTGACTTCTCCTCTTCCTACCGTGAGGATGTTAGTAGTCATGTTTGTCATGCCTTGTCATCTCCTGCCTGTGAGCCTCAGTTTGAGTCAGATGAGGATATTAGGAGCTCTGACATGTCTGTCATATGTTATGATGGGGGAGGCTAGTCACTCTTGACTGGTTGTCTTAGGATGTGTATTTCTTTCTGGCCTCTTTTAGTGGGCAGCCCCACTGGCTGTCCGGCCACTTTTTTGGTTACTGATGTGGGGTGTCCATTTTAGGGGATTTTTAGGGTTTGCGCCCATTTTAGGGTTAGGGTTAGGGTTTATCCTTTTGCCTATTTATAGGCAGCCCCCCTCCCCGCTTGATTACTTGTCTTCTTGCAGATTCCGGCACTACTCCTCCCCCGTGGTGGTGCTGCCATTATCATCAGCCTGATCTGGTGCCCTCATAGACGCTGTGGGCTGCGTGCAGGGACTGATTAGTCTCATTCCGCCTTCCCGTTTGCATTCAGCATTCATTTCAGTCAGTGCAGATTTCTCTTCCTTATTTTCTGCTTTCTCTCTCTCTCCCTCCATGTTCGTATTCTCTCTTCCGTAGCGCACTCTCACATGGTATCAGAGCCGAAGGAGAGTACACGGAGCTGCAATTTGCGCGGGAGATCACCCAAATCTTTGCGTTTACTACTAGCCTCATCCCCAACAGCCAAGGCGGCCCTTCCAGGAGGTCACCATCCTTGCGTTTGCTGCAAGCGCCCCCTCTAGAGGCTGCCATGTCATCAACCACCACTTCTTGCTTGCGTTTTTAGTCAGGGCGGCCACTCCTACAGCTAGGCGACATTCCTCCAGTCTGCGTTTTGCTGATCTGGCTGTCGTTCCATCTCCAGGCGGATCTTCTCTTGCTGGCGACCTACTCCCAGGCTATGTTTTGGTGCTGGCGGCTTCTATCTTGGTGCTATTCATCAGACAACCTTGCGTTTTGCAGCTCCAGGTGTCTGTAGGCCTTCCCCGCCAGCGTTATGGTGATTGGTGACCATACTGCTCGTCATTATTCGGCATCAGCAAAGTTTTTCTTTGGTGTTTGGCGTGTTGCAGATTGGAAGATGTCTTCTCATCAGTTTACGGGCTTTGATGACTTAGATGACAAGCTTTTGTCTCGACACTCATCTAAATGGAGGCGTGATTTCTATCACGAGGACCGTTGTTCAGAGTCTATTCCTCTTTCCCGTCCCCCTTCTATTCATGTATCTCGGCGAGCCCCTTCCAGTGGGCCGAAGATGCAGCCTTTGGTACCCCCTGTACAGGTGCCCGTACTTCCTCAACTGCCCAAAGAGGACCGGTTGGATGGCTCCAACTTTTCTCTATGGTCCTGCAAGGTGGAGTGTATCTTGGACTCCTTCGATCTTTGGGAGCTTGTTTCTGTTCCTATTCCCCGGCCTAAGGTGGATCCCGCAGATGGGACATCCATGGATCGTGCAGCATTATGGGATCGGCTCAATTCTAGAGCCAAATCTTTCCTCTTTCTGAGTTTGCAGGATTCTGTCCTTGTTCATGTTCACAGGTTGAAGACTGCAACAGACGTGTGGAGAAAGCTCGCGTCTCTCTATCAACAGAAGACGTTTGCCCATCAGATATCTCTCGAAAAGAAGTTGCGGATGCTCGCTATTGATGATAGTCCTTCCATAAAGAACCACATCAACAGATTACAGGATATGAGGGATGAGATTGCATCCCTCGGTCGGACGATATCTTCTAAAGACATGGCTATGATTCTTTTGACTCAACTGCCATCGCCTCGGTTTGATGTCTTCTACACCAGCCTTCTTACTTCGAGGACCCGTGCCTAGCTTCTACGGGAGGACCTATCCCCGCTTGTCTTGGAGCATGATGAGGGACTCAGAGAGGCCAGTGCTAGTGGATCCGACTCCACTAGAGCCTTTGTTGCAGGTTCGGGAGGACAGAAGAAGAAGAAGAAGTCAAAGGCTAAGAAGGACAGTTCTTCAAGCTCTGACTCAGATTCAGAGAGACCGAAGTGCCCACACTGTGGAAAGGGACACATCCCGAGGAGAAATGCTGAAAGAAGTACCCTCACCTTCGTCCGGGAGCGAATGGTGGATCTACATCGGAGCCTTCTTCTACCTCTACACCAGCTGTTACCCATGAGCCAGTGTTCCTTCATATCCATGCTTTGGAGGAGGATCCTTCTTCTGTGGCTATAGTGTCTTCTGCGCAACCTTGGTTAGTGGACGCTGGTGCTTTGAGTCATATAACTCCCTGAGGTGATTTGTTACAGGATCTCCGTCCATCAGAGGGTTCAGTCACTGTTGGTGACATTTTATCGGTGCCTACTAGTGGTGTTGGCACATTGCCTTTGTTTCCCGACCGACCTTCGAGCTCCTTTTCACAGGCCCTACATGTTTTGGCGTTGAGCCTTCCCCTCCTCTCAGTTTATGGCCTTACGAGGCTTGGCACACGAGTGATCTTTATCGAGCATGCCGTTGTTATTGAGGATTCTTTTACAGGAGCTGTCTTATCTACAAGTTGGCAGAAGAGCAGGCTTTACAGGCTCCATTCCCCTTCTTTGATGTAGGGTCCTCCGCGGCAGTCTATTGCTACATCCGTTTCCGCTTGTGCACCTTCTATTCCACAGGTTCCTTCCCATCCCCCACCTTCTCCTTCGATGGTTCCCTCGTACCCCCATCCCTTTCAGAGGGGGATGATCTCGGTGATGCGGCTGTGGATTCCCTGGCCCCTAGTGTTTTAGAGGGGGATTCCCAGGATTGTGCAGAGCTCCTTCAGCGGCAGTCTACATCGACGGACTTCATCGATATTGGCGTTCCTCTTGCCACCCCAGGATCTATTTCTTCTTCGGCCTTCAGCCACATCCAAGATCTGAGAGGGGGTGTTAGCAGTCATGTTTGTCATGCCTTGTCATCTCCTGCCTGTGAGCCTCAGTCTGAGTC
Source organism: Lygodium microphyllum (assembly GCF_053477565.2). Lineage (NCBI taxonomy): Eukaryota > Viridiplantae > Streptophyta > Polypodiopsida > Schizaeales > Lygodiaceae > Lygodium > Lygodium microphyllum. Next base: position 139,384,918 of record NC_141152.1, on the reverse strand, counting down.
AGACGAGGACATTAGGAGCTCTGACATGTCTGTCATATGTTATGATGGGGGAGGCTAGTCACTCTTGACTAGCTATCTTAGGATGTGTATTTCTTTTTGGCCTCTTTTAGTGGGCAGCCACTGGGTGCCCGGCCACTTTTTTGGTCACTGATGTGGGGCGCCCATTTTAGGGCATTTTTAGGGTTTGCGCCCATTTTAGGGTTAGGGTTAGGATTTGTCCTTTTGCCTATTTATAGGCAGCCCCCCTCTCCACTTGATCACTTGTCTTCTTGCAGATTCCTACACTCCTCCCCCGTGGTGGTGTTGCCATTATCATCAGCCTGATCTGATGCCCTCACTGACGCTGTGGGCTGCATGCAGGGACTGATCAGTCTCCTTCCGCCTTCCCGTTTGTATTCAGCATTCATTCAGTCAGTGCAGATTTCTCTTCCTTATTTTTTGCTTTCTCTCTCTCTCCCTCCATGTTCGTATTCCCTCTTCCGCAGCGCACTCTCACAGAGGACTCCACTTCCTACCGTTTAATGTTATGCTTGTGGTGGTAGGTGTAGAGAATATTTTCATGTCTTTTTTAATCTAAAAAGCAATAAATCACGCACTATAACATGGAAATAGGGATAAGCTAAGGCTAGACCTCATGCCTTAAGCCCACCATACATCCATAAACACATTTATAATGTTCTATAATTTTTGGGAGCATGAATCTATTTTTTTAATTTGTTGTTTTTTTTTTTTTTTCCAGACATGTAGAGCTTGCATGTGTTGGGATATAAAGGCCCGGTAACCTCCATGTATAGTACACGCATATTGTACATGTGAGCGTACCCTTTACGTGCCCTAAGTATAAATACATTTTATTCTTTGTGTACCAACACATTGTTGGTACACTCTTATCATCTTATACTTCCACTTTGCTCACACTCTATCAAGTCGTCACACTCACTCGTTCACTCCTGCTCGAGCTGCGTCTCTATCACTTCCAACAATTGGTATTAGAGCTGTAGATTTTGTGCACGCTTCCTAAAGTCTTACCAATCTAACACGACCAACAAGCAGGCGACTGAGCATTCGTGTCATGGACCAGCAAGCAACTCTCTACAAGCGAGCGATAGGTAGGTGACCTTCAGTAAGCAAGTGATAGGTAGTGACCTCTGCGGGTAGCAGGAGACATGAGGCGCAAGGACCTGGCAAGAGTTGCAATGACTTGTAAGGCGCACGCGGGCACAATAGCAGGGACAGCGCGGGTTGAAGCGTGCCGGGGGAAGACAGGCGTTGAACTGCAAACGGGCGGTGATTGTGTGACAGTCAGGCGACTTCTCTGGGCACAGTGTCGTGACGAAGGAAACTAGGACTGCCAACGGCATGAGACATGCGTGCATGGAATGGACGCCAGCGGGCTGTCAGTAACGTGATGGCCAACGAACCCCATCAGTCTTCAAAAAAAATAATCAAAAATCTCTTTTAATTTTTCAATTACTCTCTTCTTTTTGACGGGAGTTTACAAACCAAATGCACAGATCACAGATCTATGAGGATTCGAGCCAGAGAATTTGGGGCATTTCCCAGATTTGATCCCATCTAGGCTTGACACTATATTCCGAGTCAGAAATTGCAGACATTGTGAGAGGTGACCCAAATTAATTTGGGGATTTTGCCAAATTTGTGGATTTTCGCTCTTCTCGGCAAAATTTCCTAACATTGGATCCCAAAAAATTTGGGGCTTTTCACGCATTGACAAAGCTTTACTCAGCTGGGTCAGATTGACTGACATTCATGCAATTTTGGACTTGAAATTTTGGGGATTTGTGAAGAATTTGGTAAATTTCTGCCTCTTTTGCCCGTGTAGTGGCTGGTTAATGTACAAACAGCAGAGATTTATTTCTGGTTGAGGAAAAACAGCAAGGTATTTTGCTGGTTCAGCTTGTGCTTCCGAAGATTAGTGCATTTACTCTTGTGTTCATGATAAAATGGCTGCAACTTGTTCCAGTTCAGACATCAAGAGTTGATGGAGATTAAACGGTTTGATGGTCATAGCTTTGACCTTTGGAAAGACCGTATACCGGGCATTTTGTTCCTAAAGGATTGTGAGGATGCTTTGTAGGAAGATAAACCCGCACTAATGTCTGATGCAGATAGGGCTAGAGTGAATAAAAAGGCTATGGCTTACATAAAGATGGATGTCACTGATGACATTTTGACAGACATTAAGGGTTTACACACTGGTTATGCAATATGGGAGAAGCTGAAAAGTACTTATGAGATCACCACACCTATTAATTAGGTGCATTTAATGCGCAAGTTGGTGAATATGCAACTGGATGAGTCAAAGCCTGCACAGTTGAGCACTTGAGTACATTTACAGGGATTCTAAATCAACTCAAAGATACAAACTTGGACTTTGATGATAAGTTGAGGGCGATCTTTTTTATCATGACACTGCCGGACTCATGGGAAACCTTGGTGGTTTCACTCAGCAATAACCCCAATGTCTCATATGATGGGGCGAGGGGTTCTATCTTTAATGAAAAAATTAGACGTATGTCTAGTGGAGAAGGCAACAACTCAGCTTATAATGTAAGAGGCAGGGTTGAAAAGAAAAATGCAAATGCAAGGCAGAAAAATAGGAGCAAGAGCAAAGGAAAGGATAAGAGTGACATTACTTGCTATCATTGTGGTCGGAAGGGCCACGAGAAACTTGATTGCAGGTACTATAAGAAGGAACAAGAGAAAAAGAAGAATGTAGGAGATAAAAAGAAGAAGGAAGAAAACACAGATGCATCGGAGACAGCCAAAGGCAAAGAGAAGGCCAATGTGGCCTCTAGCATGGTCATAGAAGAGCTTTCAGATACAGAGGCTGATGTATTATGTGCAATTGATTATGGTGCCCTTGTATGTCACATGTAGGATATGCGGATTACCAAGGCTGATGTGATTGATGCACTCTTGTCAGTTGATGATGGTGTCACTCAGACTTGGATTGTAGACTCTGGTGCCTCTTTTCATGTAACTCCTTGCTTGGAGTGTTTTGCTATGTTCAATGTAGGCAGTTATGGAAAGGTGTACCTTGGAAATAACCATGCTTGTAGCATTGATGGGATTGGTACCGTACACTTAGTCTTTAGACGATGGTCAAGAGCTTGTGTTGAAAGATGTCAGATATATGCTTGGCATTAAAAAGAGTTTACTATACACAACACAGTTTGGTGGTGGTTCGTGGAAAGTAAAAAAGGGTTCCATGCTGATTGCAAAAGGAACCAAGTAGGGCACATTGTATTGTTTGCACTATAAAGCCTTGAATAGCAAGTTTCTTGCAGTTACTAAAATTTACAGCCACTTGGAGTTATGGCATGAGAGATTAGGCCATATGAGCCAAAAAGGACTTGATGTCCTTACCTCTCTGAAGAGGATCGATGGAAAAGGCTTTAAACTTGATTTTTGTAATGAGGGTTAGTTTGGAAAGCAAATTAAAAATTCCTTTTACTCTGATGTCTCTCGTAAGTTCAATTTCTTGGACTTAAAGCATTCTGATGTATGTAGTATGCTCGTGAAATCATTGGGTGGTGCTGTATATTTTGTCTCCTTTATTGATGATTGTTCCAAGAAGATTTGGGTGTACTTGCTGAAAAAGAAAAGTGAAGTGTTTGTTGTTGTTAAAATTTTTCGTGCATTTGTGACCACTCAGACAGGTAGAAAGCTGAAATGCTTGAGAACTGATAATGAGGGTGAATTCACATCGACTGAATTCAAGTCATTGTGTGACTTACATGGTATTAAGAGGGAGCTTACAGCCCTTTAGAGCCCTTCTTCAAATGGGGTGGTTGAAAGATATAACATCACTTTATGTGAAAGAGTGCGGTGCATGCTGTCCACTGCTAATCTCCCTCATGCATTTTGGGGAGAGGCACTCAAAACCGCGGTTCACATTTGCAACTGCTCTCCAAACAGGTCCTTAAATAATGGCATCCCTGAGGAGGTTTGGTCTAGCAAATCGGCTTCATATGACCATTTATGCATATTTGGCTGTGATGCTTTTGTGCATGTTAGGGATGAGCTAAGGAACAAACTTAACCCAAAATACACCAAAGGCATTTTCATGGGCTATGGTGATGAGGGTGAATTTGGCTACAGAGTGTGGTTACCTCAGTCCAAGAAAATTATTTGCAGCTGTAATGTTGTGTTTAATGAGGCAAAATTGCTGAAAGACTCTTTAGCCACTAATGAAGATCTGAAAAAGGTGAAATTTCAAAGTCTGCAGCCACCCATTACTTTACCACAGGTTGAAACTGATGATCAGTCGGTTATTTTTAAGCCAGATGATGATGGACAGAAAATAGAAGCACAAGGAGGTCATGGACAGCAAGATAGGCTTGCTGATTATGAAAATGCAGGTGCTGGAAATGAAAATGAAGGTGCTGTACAACATGAACAGTGTGCTGAAAATGGTTTGCAGCAGCAAATGAATGCTGAAAATAATATACCTCCTGATGTAGACCCAATTCCTGAAAATGTTGATCATTGGGTACACAGGTCTACACGCATAAGAAGGCAACCACATAGGTTTGACCCCTCCTTGCATTATGTGATGCTTACAGATGAGGGTGAGCCTCTTACATACAAAGAGGCCAAGTCATGTGGGTTCAGCAGTAAGTGGGAGCTAGCTATGCAGGAAGAGATTAAATCTCTATATGCAAATGATACTTGGGATCTTGTGTCATTGCCCAAGGGAAGGAAGCCACTTTCAAACAAATGGGTGTACAAAGTCAAGACCGTTGATGGGAAACCCAAGTATAAGGCAAGGCTAGTTGCCAAAGGTTATGCACAAAAAGAAGGGATTGACTTCCAAGAGGTCTTCTCACCTATTGTGAAGATGACCACTTTACGTGTGCTTTTTGCTCTTACTGCTGTTTTGGATTTAGAGCTGTATCAAATGGATGTAAAAACAGCTTTCTTGCATGGTGACATTGATGAGGAAATCTACATGAAATAGCCCAAGGGCTTTGTAGTTCCTGGAAAAGAGCAAATGGTGTGTAAGCTAAAACGCAGCCGATATGGACTGAAACAAGCACCACGGCAGTGGTACAAAATGTTTGACACTTTTATGCTATCTCATGAGTTTACACGTAGCCATGCAGATCATTGCTTGTACATGAAAAAGGATAAAGATGGCAGCCCCATCATACTTGTTTTATATATAGATGATATGTTACTAGTTAGGAAAAGAAAGACTAGCTTGGATGCTCTCAAAAATCAGCTGAAACCAGCTTTCTCCATGAAAGATTTGGGGAATGCAGAGCATATTTTGGGCATGAGGATTCGTAGAGATAAAATGCAGAAACTTCTGTTTTTATCTCAAGAAAAGTATATTGGAAAGGTACTGGACAGATTTAACATGGCTAAAGCTAAGCCTTTTGGGATACCCTTACCTCCTTATCTCAAGCTTAGCAAAGCCAACAGCCCGAAAGATGACGTGGAAGCAAATGCTATGAAGGGAGTTCCTTATGCATCAGCTTGTGGTTCTCTTATGTATGCTATGGTTGCTACTCGTCCAAACATTGCTCATGCAACGGGAGTTGTTAGCAGGTTTATGTCAAATCCTGGCAAAGCACATTGGGAGGCTGTCAAGTGTATTCTTTGATACCTTAAGGGTGCACAAAGAAAAAGTATTTGCTATGGACACGGTGCACTTAGTTTGCAAGGTTATTGTGATGCAGACATGGCTGGTGACTTGGACACTCGTAGGTCCACCAGCAGGTATGTCTTTACAGTTGCTGGTGGGGTTGTTCTTAGTGTTCCAGGTTGCAGAATATTGTTGCACTGAGTACCACTGAAGCTGAATACATATCAGCTACTGAAGCTTCTAAGGAAGCTATATGGTTGAGTAGACTTGCAGATGATCTCGGCATGTCTATGGGTAATGCAGTTTTGGGACGTGATAGCCAGAGTGCTGTGTATCTGGCTAAGAATGCCATGTATCATTCATGCACAAAGCATATAGATGTGCGATATCACTTTATCAGACAGATTCTGGAAGATGGTCAAATCACATTGATCAAGATTAAAACACAAGATAACCCTGCAGATGTTCTCACTAAAAGTTTAAGCAAAGCTCAGTACGAGCATTGCATTCGACTACTGGGAGTTGGTTATCTAGAGGTTCATATCGAACCTTTAAGTGGGAGGTTGTTGGGATATACACGCCCAGTAACCTCCGTGTATAGTACACGCAAATTGTACATGTGAACGCACCCTTTACGAGCCCTAAGTATAAATACATTTTATTCTTTGTGTACCAACACATTATCGGTACACTCTTATTGTCTTGTACTTCCACTCTGCTCACACTCTCTCAAGCTGTCACACTCACTCGTTCACTCCTGCTGGAGCTGTGTCCCTATCACTTCCAACAACATGAACCAAGACACAAAATTATATTTTGTATGACCCCATGTGAACACCAAAAGAACCATGAAAATACATTAAATTCTTAATTTTTTCAAAAATCCACAATTCTCGCATTGCAAGTTTTCTCGGTATTCATTTTAATGATGCAAATAGCAAGAACCAACTAAGAATTCTGATTTTTCAAGCACTAGAAATCATATTTAATCATTTGAAACCATTTTCCATATTATGTGCAAAAGATTCATCATAAAATGATAAAAATGAGCACTTATGCATTTAATTTAATACGAATCCACATGTATTTCAAAGTCGGAAAGCCGCTAACGCTCTTCCATGGCCGTAGACACATCCTCAACCTTTGATTTACGCTCCATAACACTTCAGCATCATCATACGACTAAAATCTATTGCTTCAGCCCACCCTGTCTCTCACATAAAATAGCCATGGGAACAGGGTGTAGAGAGAAGAGATAAAGATTGAAATTAGAGATTTTCATTTCTTGCATCATATCACGGGTGCATACATTTAGATTGAAGCCCTCAAGGCGTAGATTGGAGATATGGCTTCAAGTTTTGGTCAATCGGCCCAATTGAAAAGCCATTTAAAAAAACTAACATCTAAAAAGTTTGCTGCAAATTTTGTTTAAACGCTTAAATCTATTCAACATGTGTCCTTGTAAGCAAAAGATCATCAACATATAGACATATGACTAGCAAGGATTCCCCCTCTTTACATACATAAAGGGTAGACTCTGATGAGCTATTTATGAACCCTTGGCTAAGTAAAAAATTATCAATCTTTGCATACCAAGCTCGAGGAGCTTGTTTCAAACCATATAAAGCATTTTTCAGCTTACAAACGTGTTTGGATCCCTCAACTGCAAAACCAATGGGAAGTTGTACATAAACTTTTTCTTGAAGTTCCCCATGTAAAAATGCAATCTTTATATCAAGCTAATGCACAATCCATCCATAATGGGCAGCAAAAGCAACCATAGACCTAATGGTAGTCATGCAGGAGGTAGGAGCAAATGTCTCCTCATAGTTAATGTCTTTCTTTTGTGCGTAGCCCTTGGCCACAAGCTTGGCCTTATGTTTGTCAATGGATCCATCTGCATTTCTTTTCAGCTTATAGACCCACTTTGTACCAATGGCTTTCTTTCCAACAAGCAAAGATACTAAATCCCATGTTTGATTCTTTATGATGGAATCAAACTCAGCTTGCATTGTTGCCATCCAATGCACACTATGTTGCGCATCCTCAAAACATTCAAGCTCCTCATCATCAAGTGTATCTGCCACCATAATAAACTCCATGGTATGTGCAGCATCATGCATATGACCTTGCCTTTTAGTACAACCAGCAATAGGAGCATCCAAATGATTATCTTTCATAGTCTGCAAATACCATCTATGCATTTATCTAGCCTCTTGACTATGTACAAGCTCTTGCTGAATTTCAAATTCAACACCTTGCTGAATATTCAGATTAGCCATGGGCTGATTTTCTGCATTACCCAATGGATCAACTCGCTGAACATTAAGTTCACTTGCTGAAGCTCTAGCAGTATCACCGAAAGCCCCTTCAAATACATCATTGGCAGCCTGATATGTGTCAAAACTAGAAAGGATAATTCTAAATTTTTCATTGAAAAGCATATTCATACTGACAAATATCTTTTTAGAGACCAGATCATATAACCTATAACCTTTGCTCTCATTGTTGTACCCCACAAAAATGCATTTAATAGCCTTGTTATTCAACTTCTTCCTAAGTACCTTGGAAATGTGTGCATATGCAAGACACCCAAGGGTTCGAAAATGCTAACAAAAGGTTTCTGACTATTCCAAGCCTCAAAAGGCGTGACATTCTTTAATGCCTTGGTGGGACACCTATTTTGACTTCCATCCAAAAATTGTGGAAAGAGCTGTTTGCTTTCAGCATACATTTGGCCGTCTCTATGACAGACCGATTATTCCTCTCTGCAACCCCATTTTGTTGTGGAGTATAAGCAGTAGTGTATTGATGAACAATGCCCTTCTGCTTCAAAAGAGAATTCAGCATAGAGGACATGTATTCCCCCCTTAGTCCGAACAGAGAGTCTTCACCCTACAGCCAGATTGATTTTCAGTAAGTGCTACAAAAGCAAAAAATGCATCATACACTTTTGACTTTTTCACCAAAGAGTAGACCCAACAGAAACGAGTAAAGTCATCAATGAAAGTGATAAAATAGTAGCAACCACCCAATGACTTTGTCTGCATAGGGCCACATACATCTAAGTGCACAATCTGTAATCTAGTAGTTTCTCTAAAAGCAATATCACGGGAAAATGAAAAACGATGCACTTTTCCCAAAATACATCCCTCGCATATGTGCTCGGGAGGTCTCTCCAAGAGAGGTAAACCATCAAGCATTTGTGTATGCTACATAAGGATCAAGCAACCATAGTTTACATGCCCCATGTAAGTATGCCATAACTCTGCCTGTGACATAGCACGAGTAAGAGTGGATGCTAGATAGATTGACTGATCAATTGAAAAAGCATCCAGCTCATATAACCCATGACATAGAGTGCCAGTCAAAACCAAAGTCATGTGTTCCTTATCTCTCACCATGCATCTATCATCATCAAAGGCGACCTGTAAACCACACCTTGCCAGATAAGAAATAGATAACAAATTCTTCTCTATGCTTGGCATAAACAAGGCATCTTGCAAGCAGAGAATAGAGCCATTAATGGCTATCAACACAATCTCCTTAATACCTCTAACAGGTTATGATGCATTGTTGGCACACTATATACACTTACCAATTGGGGCTATAATAATAGAAGTAAACAAATCTTTGCAAGATGTGATGTTCTTGGAAGCACCACTGTCAAAAAACCATGTGTCCGTATCCTCAGTAGAGCTAAATGCTCTATCAGCCCAAGAAGAGTCATAACTGTATGTGTAAAAACAATAGTCCTTGTCTGCAACAAAGGATGTGGACTTAGTAGTAGTAGAAGGTGCATAAAAAAAAGACATCCCTGCCTCCTTCTCCTCCTTAGCTATACCTTTCTACATTCAGTGATGCACTGTCCTGGCTTCTTGCAATGGTGGCACTTGCCCTTCTTGGCTTGTGTGTCCCCATGTTTCTTATTGCCCTATGAAGTGCATGAAGTCCCTGAGCTTTGCAGAGCATTCTTTGCTTGGCTTCCCTTGCCCTTCTGTCTTGCCATAAAATCCTACTCATAGGCTATAACATCCACACCACTCTTCTTTCTTGTTTGCTCCTCCTCTAAGCACAAACTGACTAGCTAAAGGAAAGTACGTGGCTATGGGGAGATCCTCATGGGGAAGTTCAAGGCCGTATGAAAGGCCAAGTATGAGGGTGGCAATGAATTCAAGGTAGTAGATATCAACTGTGCAATGATTCTATGCAGGATTATCTACATTCATGAGCTGCTCACGCAAGTCCTGAATTTTATTTAGATGATCTTGTATAGAATCACCCTCATCCATCTTCATAATGTTAAGCTCTTTCTTTAAGAAAGAGCTGCGTGTCTCATTCTTTCTAGCAAACATTTGCTCTAAGGTCAGCTATGCTTTTCGCGAAGAAGTTGCAGACCAAATGTAAGGGATGATAGACCGTTGAATTGCCAATGTAATCAATGACAAAGCCTGTGCATCTCGTGTATCACATGCCTGTTGTGCTGCCAATCTTTGGGAAAGTGGCTAAGCTAGAGCGGGCTGAACAGGCTGAGTTGCCCGTTGTCCACGTCCTCCTAGAGAAGCAGTAGCAAGAGCCACTACTCTGGGCCTAACTTCTTCACCACTGGCATAATCCCAAAGATTCTTCACAATCAGCACATTCTTCATCATGAAGGACTAGAGAGAATAGTTGTTGCCATCCAACCTATCCTCCTTGGATACATATGTAAATACATCACCTCCTTGATTTGCTATGATAAGTGTTGCTGATCAAAGAGCAAAAGAGTAATAACCCAAGCTCGACCAACTTGGAATCTCAGAATTTCTAAAAATTACAGCAAGTAATTAGCTATAATTAGCAAACACTCTGTCAGAACTGTCTTATTAACAAGCTATCCAAGGTGCAATGAGTGCTCAAAAACACTGAAAATGCAAAGCCCCAAAATTTCTTATCCTAAAATGCACGAAATCAGCCGATTTAAGACTATCACAAATGTATATGTATCAATCACTAAGTTGACTGCAAAAGCCCCAAATGTCTAGGCCAAAATGCACAAAATTTTCGTGCTGCAAGTTGTGCAGAGCCAAATCTAGCAAGTAGACTTGGAAGACTTGGTAGAGCAGGTGGTGGTACTGGTGGCCAAGATGACTAGCAGGTGGCTCAAACGGAAGAACCGGGTAGGACAAGCGAGCGGAGTACTAGTGGCAAGCGTAATATTGGCATCAGGTCAAACTACGGCGTAGGATACTGGCGGCAACTGGAGTTGCAGTTGGAGCTGCTGCAGCGCTGGGGGCGGATAGAGAGCAGAGCAAGCTAACTGGCGATGCCTACAATGTCGTGGTGCAAGCTTAGTGGCGACTCTACCTCGCAAGGCAGGAGACAAACGCAACGAAGGCGCTACCTGGGGCAATGGGTGTTGGAGGATGTCTTGGCACTACTGATGGACAAACCTAGCACGGCTTATGGCAGACCCGTTGTGGATGGACGAACTGGAGCTACTAGTGGTAGACTGAACTGGACTAGTTGAAGAACTTAGCTAGAGATGGTGGCCACTGGCTGAGCAAAGCAAAGGGCTAGCTTTGATATGAAATGTGAGAGGAGGAAGAGATCGAAGCTCAGCTGAGAGTACAGTAAATAGTGTAGAGTGTGAGCGCGCCACACCCAATGCAATAATATGAAGTGTGTAATGCAAGTGCAAAGTACAACCTTTAAACCTTAGGGTTGCAAAAAGTTGTTCACACTTGAAGAGTATGAAAGTGCCTAAAACTATGTGACATAAGTATATAAAATTTAAAAAATGAATCTAGGGGGAAAAACTCTCTCATACGGAGAGCAAAAAGTGCCCCAATGTCCTATTGAAGATCACTGTCACTCCTTTGTGAGCCTAGGCGTGAATCAAACCCAACAAAGATATCGGGCTTTGCGCAAATGTGCCGGCAAAAGTAGTGGTAAGTCTTCATCTTTAGCACCAAAAGTGTAGATATTGAGCTAGAAGAGGATGAATTCTCTCATCCAACACCACATCGGGCTAATGAAGCACAAGTGGAGAAAGGAGAGGCTAGTGGGTCTAGTGGTGCTAGCCAAATTGGAGGTGTCAGTGGCCCATAAAAAAAAAGTGCATCCATATTCATATTAAGTCCAAGTGCAAAAAGGACCCCGTTGCCATCTTCTAGTGGTGGTGGGCAAAAGGGCTCCTTGCATGGCACAAGTGTCTATGCAGGACTTCAACAACTAGGGAACTCACACGCTTATTTATTCGGTGTGCTATCCATTTCAATGTAGCCATTACACATCAATGAAAGAAGACAATTAGGTTAGTAAGTTGCATAGGATGTAAGTGGAAAGGCCATCCGTGGATACATTACGCACACAAGAGTTCCAGAAGGAGAAATCATCTATAGAGACTCAATTGGAGCCCTTGAAGGAGACATGGGCGAAATATGAATGCACAATATTATGCAATGGATAGTCAGATGTGCATTGAAGGAATGTTTACAATGTTTTGGTGTATTCATGCAAAGGCACCATGTTCATTAAGGCTATCGATGCCTCTGCCTCAAGTCTCACTATCATAGGAGCTTTCATTTGGGAGCACATGTGATAGGTCATCATGGACATAGGAGTCCAAAATGTGGTGTAGGTGGTTACAAATAATGAAAGCAATTGTGTCTATGGGATGTATGCTTGAGGAAGAGTTTCTTAGCATAGTATGGACTCCATGTGCATCCCATTGCCTTGATTTGCTTATTTAATATGTTGGGCAAATATCTTGGATGGATGACATTTTCAAGACGGCAACAAGCATGGTAAGATTTATGAAGAAGAGGCCATCTGTCACAATCTCACTTCTTACAACACCAAGATTGTACCAGCAATGTTCCCAATCTATATTTCAAATATAATTTTTGCAAAAATTTCCAAATTTTAGCAAAGACCCCAAAATTCCCAAGTTTCAGCAATGTTCCCAAATTTGTGAAGAAGAGACCCTCTGCCACTAGATTTTCTTATATGTTTATTGTATTAGAGAGGTTTATACAGATCTGTCCAATTTTGATACTGACCATTGCATACTAGGAATGGCTTACCTAGAGTGAGAGAGAATGTCCAAAGGCTCTTGCTTTTAGGTGCAATATTTTAAATGAAAGTTGGTGGGTTGAGGCAAAGGCATTGGTGAAAAGTCTCACACCTATTTGTTGGGTGTGAAGCCCCTTTGGTGTTAACTCCCATTTATCCCATGTGCATAAACTTACGGATATGAACACACGCTTTACTTGTACCCTAACATATAAATACATTTTTATTCTTTGTGTTCCATGCAACACACTAGTACACTCACATTTGATTCTCTCAGATCTTTACCTTAATCCCTACTCATTCCAGTCTCGCATCACATAGTACTCTCTCAACAAACTGGTATCAGAGCGTCGGTTACAGCGTTTACGCTTCCCAAGAGTGTGCCAAGTCGCGAGACAGGTAGAAGTCGACAAGTGTGTCAAATCGCAAGACTGACAATAGTTGACAGGTAGCACTCCACATGGAAGACAGGGCAGATCGAGGTTGTGTGCAACGTGACCAAAAACCAGCAAGCGACCAGTCTTTATGACTGTTACAAGTCGTGGGTAACAACAGGCGACCAGGTTCTGATGGGCCCAATGTCAGACGGGGACTGACCAATTCAACGGCTACGGTGCCATATCAACGGTGATAGGATTGATTGGCGAACACCATATGTTAGTAGCCATGAGCAGTTGAGCGACCAATCAAATAGACAGGCGACTAATCAATAGTTTGTAATTTTTTTCCTTTCTTTTCTAAAGTGCCTTGTTTTTTAAAACCTGGTTCGCATGTGCAAGCATGGTCTTTAGACTAGTGCACTCTTATGCTCGAAATTTTGGAGGTTTTTCCAAATCTGATAGTGGTCATACATAACAGGACAATGTGACCAAGAAATTGCAAAAAATGCATACATTGGCTCCAAAAAATTTGGGGCTTTTCTCATATCAATGAAATTTTGCTTAGTTGAGTCAAAGTTGTTGACATTGGTACACATTTTGACTTGAAAATTTTGGGGCTTTTGCAAGATTTTGGCAAATTTTGCTAATGTTGCCCGAGTCACGATCTTGAGTTCATGTATTAATGCAATTGGTGCAGATTGGTCAATAAAATTTCGGGGTCTTTGCTGAAATTTGGGAATTTTTGCAAAAATTATATTTGAAATATAGATTGGGAACATTGCTGGTACAATCTTGGTGTTGTAAGAAGTGAGATTTATCTTCACTCATGAGATTTTGAAGAAATTGCAGAGAACCTTGCTTTTTTTTGTGTATCAGAAGTACTTGGTCACACGTGTATGCAGTACATATGTTGGACAGCTCCCATTGAGTTGATGTATTGCTGAATAATCATGCTGCAACAATCTTAGTGATCACTTGCAGATCTGGGATTGTTGCAAATGCACTTTTGGTGATACTACTGAAGTGAGAGTCACCTTGCAGCGATGTATGCTTTGAGTATATGCTGAAATTTCAGTTATACTGCTGAGAGTCATCCGTTGTACTGCTGTACATGTACTTGGACTGAACCTTGCTCATTGACTGAAAATTTGGGCTGATATTAGCTGAATATTCAGCTCATTGTTTGCTGTCATAAATTGCATTATTGATCATTGGGTGCATTGCTGAAAAATGGCTACAAATGCTTCAAGCAGCAATGACACTAAATCCCTTCTTGGAATGAAGAGGTTTGATGGCACTTGTTTCGACCTGTGGAAGGTCAGGATACGAGGCATTTTGTTTCTCAAGGATTGTGATCATGCTCTTTTGGAAGTCAAGCCTGCAACTATGACAGATGAGGATTGCGCTAGGCTCAACAAGAAGGCCATTGCATACATTAAAATGGTTGTATCTGATGATGTACTTACATACATTAAGCGTCTTGATACAACTTATACCATATGGAAAAAGTTTATGGACACTTATGAAAATACAACTCCACTAAATCAAGTGCACCTCATGCGTAAGCTTGTAAACATGGAGTTGGATATGAGTCTAAGCCAACATCGGAGCATTTGAGTGCTTTCACAAGGATTTTGAGCCAGTTGCAGGACTTTGGTTTGCATCCCTTTAATGATAAATTGAAGGTCATTTTCTTGTTGACAACTTTGCCTGATAGATGGGAGTCTTTGGTTGTTTCATTGAGCAACAACCCTGTTTAACATTCGATGGTGTTAGGGGCTCTATTCTCAATGAAGAGATTAGAAGAAAGTCCAGTGGAGAAAGCTGTAGTTCAACCTATCATCTTAGAGGCATGTCAAAAAAGAGGGGTAATGCAAGAAATAAAGGCAAAAGCAAGGGTATACGGCAAGATGTCACTTGCTATCAATGTGGACGTAAAGGGCATAAAAAGCCTAATTGTCACTGCTACAAGAAAGAGCAAGAAAGAAAGAAACAACAAGGAAAGAAAAAGAAGGATGACAAAAAAGAAGATAACAACTCTCCCTCAAAAGAAGATGCAAAGGCAAATGTTGCATCTAGTGTGGTCATTGAAAAGCTCTCTGACACTGGAGAGATACTTGTTGCAGCCTCATGTAATGATGTAGAGGTTATGGCAGCAACAGGTGATATGCGCATCACTAAAAAGGAGGTAATTGATGCCCTACTTTCAGCTCATGATGGACTGTCTCAATCATGGATAGTGGAGAACGGTACCGCTTTTATGTTACTTTCTCTTTGGAGTCATTTTTTGAATACACTACAATTGTCTACGTAAGATGTCAGATATGTATGTGGGATAAAGAAAAGTCTACTATCACTTGGACAACTTGATATACTGCTTTTGGTGGTGGATCATGGAAGGTCCATAAAGGCCTATACTGATTGTTAAAGGTAACAAAAAGGGGACTCCATATTATTTACATTGTAACGCATTACCTGGCAAGTTTTTGGTTGTGACTGAAGTTCATTCAGATATGAAACTTTGGCACAAAAGACTTGGCCATATGAGCTAGAAAGGCCTTCAGGTTCTCTCCTCTTTAGGGAGATTTGATGTAAAAGGCTTTGGTCTCGACTTTTGTAATGATTGCATATATGGGAAACATGTCAAGTCTCCTTATTAATCTCGTGTCGTTAAGAAGTTTAATGCTCTTGACTTAGTACATTTTGATGTGTGTACTATGCCTATTAATTCACAAGGGTGCATGGTACTTTGTCACTTTTATTGATGAATTCAGTAGAATGTCATGGGTGTATGTATTAAAGAGCCGCAAAGGAAGTGTTCAATGCTTCTAAAAAGTTTCATGCTTTCGTTACCACACAGAAAAAGCTATAAGAACAAATAATGGGGGTGAATATGTTTCTGATGAGTTCAAAAAGTTTTGTGAGATACAGGGCATTAAGAGAAAGTTGACAACCCCTTACAGTCCTGCATCAAATGGCATGGCTGAAAGATACAATCACACATTTTGTGAGAGAGAGATGCATGCTGTCCAAAACTAATCTACTGCATCAATTTTGGAGAGAGGCTCTTAAAACTACACTTCATGTGTGTAATTGCTCTCCCAATCGTGCATTGGAAAATGGCATTCTTGAAGAGGTTTGGTCTGGCTAAACCCGCTTCATATGATCATTTGCCTGTCTTTGGTTGTGATGCTTTTGTGCATATTGCTGTAAATCAGAGGACTAAACTAGACATGAAATCCATCAAGGGCATCTTCATGGGATATGGGGATGAGGGAAAGATGGGATATAGAGTTTAACTTACTCAGGATAGCAAAATAGTACGCAGCTGAGCCGTAGTATTTAATGAGGCAAAGTTGCAAAAAAATGCTACACATAGTGACCTTGATAAGAAGAAGGTCAAATTTCAACATGAACAGCTAGCTGTTCAACAACCATTAGCTGAAGATTGTGTCCCTTTTGATGTTGAAAATTAGCAACAACCTGTTGTCACTAGGTGGTGATACTTTTTGCAGTTGCTTTCCTTATTTACTTATATAAATATTTTATTTTTCTTTTCTTTAGTTGCTTTTACTTTTTACCCCCAGAGTTCTCTTGGATTAAGCCCAGATCTTTGCATGGCCAGAAGAGATAGCCATTGGGACAAATTGGACTAATGGTTTGTCTGAGTCTTAGGACCGGTTCCATATTGAATGGGCACTAAAGAATAGAATGCCAATGATTTGGGACTACGTGCTTAGCCACTGGAGATGGTGCAGAACAATGAGCTTGGCCAAGACAAAAGATGCACATGTGAGAATGTTCATGGAATAAAAGTCACCGTAACTGAGCCACATTATACTTTTTGATGTGGTTGCAATGATAAAAGTTACTTAGAACAACTTGAGGAATGCAGGGGTCACCATCCCTAAAATTTGAGTTACTATTTTTGGACCCCAAAATCTGTTCGTGTCTTTTTTTTTTTTTTGCACGAGGATTAATTCTCTGGTTTGTGCCGAGGTCAAATTTTGCACCGATCATGGAGAATTTTAGACTGGAAGGTTTAAACGGGAAAATTATTACATGTATTCTATGTGGCACAGATTCCCGAGAGAGAGAGAGAGAGAGAGAGAGAGAGAGAGAGAGAGAGAGAGAGAGAGCATTGACAAAAAAAACGTAATAGGCATGAGGGGCAAATCTGAGAATGAAGTTTTGAGGAGCTGAGGGCAAATTGTTGCAAGTTCATCAGCTATGGAGAGTACTTCTTCGTCTCTGACTCATGTACAGAGATAGACCTTCCTCCCTCTGGTTAACTCTCTCTCTATTCTCAGAGGAAATGCTTTGCATGATGGGCTGATTCCATCGAAGGTACAGTTTTGTGTTTTCTTTGCACTTCTGTTGAGGCAAGAGCCTCACAATCCAGGTTCAGGAGCAGCTGTTGACTTCTCCAATGCAGAAAATACTTTCCAAAAAGGGATGTTGTTCTGGATATGCTCGACAGTAAGAACAGTGAATACAAAGTTCTGCAGACTGCAATTCTACACATGAATCATTGAGTTATGGTCACAGAAAATGCTTTCCTAAAAGAGATGTTGTTCTCAATATGCTGGTCATTAAGAACAGTGAATACAAAGTTCTGCAAACTGCAATTCTGCACATGAATCATTGAGTTACGCTTACAGAAAATGCTTTTCCGAAAGGGATGTTGTTCTGGTCATCCTATACTGTCCTAATGCAGCTGGGATTTACTCAGAAATGATGAAAACCAACTGTTCACACGATATGTATTTTGGAACATTTCATTTTTATAACTTTCCATCTTTTAATTGATAAAGGAATACCGAGAGGAGCGCCGGTCTTCGGGGCCAATTTGGTGTTGAGCGAGGGAGTGAGGTCTTTGTTTATGTGTGTGTGTGTGAAAAGACCACGCATTAATTGAAGAAACTACTGCTTTATGTGAGTCATAGACCGGTTTCATGGTTCCATTGCTGGGATTTGAATTTTTTTCTGTAAGAATTTAAGCTCAGACAATTTTGGGTGAAAAGGCCACACACAGAGGTTTTATAGAGATTACAGGACTAGAGAGATGACAGACATGGATAAAGGCGAAGGAAATCTCCCTCATGAAGAAAGAGTTCTTTTTTTGCTTATAGACGCGAAAGAGAGAGTATTGGTGTCCACACGTGTCAGCACCTTCTAGAACCGAGATTGAACCACATGATGAGGAGCAAGAACAGGAGAACTTGTTTATGACACAACTCTTCAATATGGTAAGCTCTTTCCAACACCTTGTAAAGAATCCTCGGATGCAATCACATAATGAGGATTCCACCTGTCTATGAGAACTTAACACCAAAAAGTGCAAAGCCTAAAGACTATAAAGAGGATAGCCAGGCATTAAAGTTTGAGACCTTTAGTGGTATGCAAGATAAGCTGAAAGCTTTGACATTTATACAGCAATTTGATGCAGCTTACACTGGAGGGAACTTTAATGAGGCTTCTAAGGTGCGGAAGGTTGCAACTTTTTTAAAAGGTAATGCTTTGCAGTGGTGGAACATATTGTTGATATAAGGATATGCACCTGCCACTTGGGTCCATTTCAAACAGATGTTTGCAACCTCATGGTTAACTAACATGTTTGAAGTAGATGTCATGACTACATGGCATAAAGTGGACGCGGCTAATTGTGCGGATTTAGAAGAGTACAATAAGAAATTTTGGGAAGCACTTTTGCCCGTGAGTTCTTATAGGACAGTGCCCCTGTCAGAACAAATTGAAAAGCACTGTTGCGGTTTACTTGAAGCCATTATGGATTATTGTACTAAGACTAGGGTTACAAATATGGTACAATTAATTGAAAATGTTGGTGTGGCAAATGCATTGTTGAAAGGAAAAAGCTGACAGCTTTAAAGGCACTGAAAAGAAGGATTCTCAATTTAAGCAGGATACTGGTAAGAAGAAGAAGCAATTTCCAAAAAAGACCACCTTTACAAAGAAGTCTTTTTGAAAGAAAAGATTTCATAGGAACCTCAGACTTCTTTTAAACAAGGCAAAGGACAGAAGAGGTCACTTCTTGGCAAATCACTTTAAGAAAGAAAGGCTTTAATGATGGTTGGAAAATGCTTTATATGTGAACAAAAAGACCATATTGCTTCTAAGTGCCCAAAGCAATCTTATAAAGATGCGGACAATAAAGATGCGCCAAGTAAAAAGAAGCCTGGCATTGGCTTAGTGTCCGATATGGTGGAAAGAGATTCACTTCCTTGGGCACATAGTTTCTAAAGATGATCTGAAGATGGATCCTGCAAAGATAGAAGCAATTGTCTCTCGGCCAGACTTGAAAACTGTTCATGATGTCGGTAGTTCTTGGGCTATGCTCTTACTGCAAAAGATTTGTAAGACACTTTGTAGAGATTGCTTCTCCTTTACATGTGCTTGAAAAGAAGGATGTCAAATGGCAATGGACTGACAAAGAGAAATCAGCATTTAGATGTTTGAAGGGGGAAATGACTACGCATCTAGTACTTATTTTACCAGATCTGTCTAAGCCATTCGTAGTGCAATGTGATGCATGTGGAAACAGCATTGGTGTTGTATTAATGCAGAATGGCCGAGTTGTGGCATACGAGAGTAGAGTACTTTCTGCCATTGAAAGGACTTACCAAATTTATGAGAAAGAATTATTGGCCATGATCCATGCACTCTCTAGTTGGAAGCACTATTTGCTTGGTGCTGATTTTGTAGTGCAAACGGATCATCAAACACTTAGATACTTTCTCACATAGGCTAAATTATCAAAGAAACACATGCGTTGAGCAAATTTCCTATCTATGTTTTATTTTCATATAGTGCATGTGGAAGGCAAGAAGAATGTAGTTACAAATGTTTTATCTCGCAAACCACAGGTGTCGGTTGTTTCAATTCCTTGTCACCATGAATTGGATGATATGAAAGAGCAATATGCTGATGACGAAGATTTCTCTGAAATCTATGAATAGTTGATCAATGGCCAACATCATGATCATTATGTGTTCAAAGAAGGCTTTATCATGATGCATGAAGACTATGCGTTACAAAACAGCTAAGGCCAAAAGCTTTATTAGTAAGTCATGCTTCACTATACGCAGGCCATCGTGGTATAGATACTATAGTCAAAGCGGTAGAGACTTTCTTCTATTGGCTAGCCTTGAGATCTAATGTTAATGCATATGTCAGATCTTGCCTTGTATATCAAAAGGTCAAATTTGATAGACAGAAGGCACTAGGGTTATTGCAACGACTGCCTATTCCAGAAAGGCCATGGGAAAGTATTGCCATGGATTTCATTTTTTATCTTTCAAGAACTTCTTCAGGGAATGATGGAATCTGGACTATCATTTCCACATTCAGTAAATAGACACATTTCATTCCTATAAGGAAAAAGATTAAGTCAGAACACATGGTAAAGATATTTATGCAAAATATCTTCAAGTACCATGGAATGCCATGGTCAATTGTGAGTGATAGAGACCCAAGAATGACTAACTTGTTTTGGAAAGCATTGTTTGGAAACATGGGCACAACGCTGAAATTTTCATCTTCTTTCCATCCACAAACTGATAGACAGTTTGAAGAAGCAAATTTGACTATTTTAGATCTACTGAAGTGCTATGTTTCAGATCATAAGACTTCTTGGGAACACTACTTGCCACTGGTTGAGTATGCATACAATAATACAATGCACTCATCTATTGGCAAAGCACCTTTTGCGGTTGTGGAAGGTGGAAAGAAATTGCCTCCCATTTTGCAAACAAAAGATAACATCTTTGAAGCAAATCGTTATGTAAAAGATTGGGAAGAAGCATATAAAAAGGTCAAGTATGCCTTAGAAAAGTCACAAGCTAAACAGAAAAAACCTTCTGATAGTCATCGTCGCGAGCTCTTGTTCAAAAAGGATGATTGGGTCTTATTGCGTTTTGAAAAGGCATGTTTGAGAAAACACAAGGGCAAGGAACGTTTGTTTCCAAAGCTAAGTATGCGTTACTATGGCCCTTTTCAAATCTCAAAGAAGATCAATGACGTAGCATATAGGCTGAAATTGCCAAAGAATTGGAAAATTCATAATGCATTCCGTGTGAGCCTATTGAGGCCTTTTATTGGTGAAGTGCCAGAAGACATGGTTCAAGAGGAACAGCTTGAAGTAGAGGAATTAGATGAGATTCTAGTTCCTAAGCAAATCCTAGCACATAAGGATAGAAAAGTGAAAGGTAGAGTTATAAGAAGATTTTTGGTGAAGTTCAAGAACTATTCACCAATGGATGCCAAATGGATGAAAGAGGTTGAATTGGCAAATTCACCTCAGTTATTGCAACTTTACCAAGAAGCTTTCTTATTGGAATCTACAGTGACTTAGAATGCTTTTTGAAGCAATGTACATTCTCTATTGTGCAGTCGAATTTTGCATCTCATTGAATAATGCACAATGTATGGCTTACATTTAGCATTAACATATGTATCATTGAATGAAATCTCAATGCTTTGAAGTTGTATTTGTTACACTTCAGTTGAATGAATATGCATGTTGTGACACTAATAGTTTGTGCATACGTGCTATCGCCCTGTGTTGCATCCGGAAACATGTATATTAAAAAAGCTCCCAATAATCATAGTTGGATACAGGATGTAATCCTCCACCTATGTGAGACTTGAACTTGCAATGACACAAATGGTAGTGGGCAAAATCCTACAATAGAGTTATAAGAAGATTTTTGGTGAAGTTCAAGAACTATTCACCAATGGATGCCAAATGGATGAAAGAGGTTGAATTGGCAGATTCGCCTTAGTTATTGAAACTTTATCAAGAAGCTTTCTTATTGGAATCTACAGTGACTTAGAATGCTTTTTGAAGCAATGTGCATTCTCTATTGTACAGTTGAATTTTGCATCTCATTGAATAATGCACAATGTATGGTTTACATTTAGCATTAACATATGTATCATTGAATGAAATCTCAATGCTTTAAAGTTGTATTTGTTACACTTCAGTTGAATGAATATGCATGTTGTAACACTAATAGCTCGCGCATACGTGCTATCGCCCTGTGTTGCATCCGGAAACATGTATATTAAAAAAGCTCCCAGTAATCATAGTTGGATACAAGATATAATCCTCCACCTATGTGAGACTTGAACTTGCAATGACACAAATGATAGTGGGCAAAATCCTACAATCGCCCCGTGTCATCTGTTAGCAAGTGATACATGCGATGGCACTAATAACATGGAGAATCTTGTTATCGCCGTGTGTCATCCGTTAGCATGTGTGGCATGCAATCGAGGTTGCTTGCTTCTTTCAAGAGGGGGGTATGTCACCAGGTGGTGATACTTTTTGGAGTTGCTTTCCTTATTTACTTATATAAATATTTTATTTTTCTTTTCTTTTGTTGCTGTAACTTCTTACTCTCAAAGTTCTCGTGAAATAAGCCAGGATCTTTACATGGCCAGAAGAGGCAGCCATTGGGACAAATTGGACTAATGGTTTGTCTGAGCCTTAGGACCGGTTCCATATTGAATGGGCACCGAAAAATAGAATGCTAGTGGTTTGGGACTGTGTGCTTAGCCACTGGAGATTGTGCAAGACAATGAGCCTGGCCAAGACAGAAGGTGCACATGTGAGAATGCTCACGGAATAAAAGTCACCGTAACTGAGCCACATTTCACTTTTTGATGTGGTCACAATGATAAATAAAAGTTGCTCAGAACAACTTGAAGAATGCAGGGGTCACCATCCCTAAAATTTAGGGAGTTACTATTTTTGGACCCCAGAATCTGTTCGCATCATTATCTTCGTTTTTGCACGAGGATTAATTCTCTGATCTGTGCTGAGGTCAAATTTTACACCGATCATGGAGAATTTTAGACCAGAAGATTTAAACGGGAAAATTGTTACCCTTTTTTTGTGCTCAGGTGTGAACACACCCTTAGCACTTGTACTTTACATATAACTATCACAAAAAACATAAAAAGAGGTATACTCAATGTACCCACACATCGTGCATCTCACTCTCTCTCACTCTCTACTACTACTCACTCTTTCTCTTTGCCGTTGCCGAATATCCAGCCTTCATTGCGCAACAGACACCACAGTAACCCAAGTGAATAGTGGGTGATATTGGCAAACGTCATGCAACTAGTTGTGGAATCTTGGGGTTGCTTTGGGACCTAGGCCATTATTTTGGCCATTGAATGCCCAGTGGTGACATTGTGGGACTTGGCATTAATTAATAAATTAATGCTAGACCAAGGCCAATTAATATTGGGACCATTAAATGTCCCATGGGGATTAGCACATTAATTGTGAATGGGTACATGTCATTTCTTGGGCAAGGTCAAATTAATTAATCCTAGAAATCAAGATTAGAAGGCAGCTAAGTGGCAAAACAAGCTGCCGCTTGTGAAAATTATCCATACAAACAGCGGGAGAGCTGTTTGGGGGTTGGTTGAAAGTCATTCCAGCATTCTGAGCTGTATGGACGCTGAGAGAGGCAGAGAGTGTGCTGGTCCAGCAAGAGCCACTAGTTCCACAGAATTTCCAGACATCAGGAGGCTGAGAAGCAGTAGGTGACAGGTTGGCTGGCCTCTCTAGAGCAGGGCAACAGCCATTTGGGGCTTCAGATTAGTAGAGGCGACAACATCCAATGTTGTCCCTGATAAGGGCAGCAGCTGGTAGAGGCACTTGTGTGTAACAGAATTGAGCTTTTCTTTCTCTCTACATTTTCCTCTCTTATCCTTTGACAATCCCTCACCAATTCCTAGCCATTTCAAGCTTGGGGTGAAGAGCAATTGCAGAAATTGCTGCTGAAACCCTAATTTACAACAAAATATAGGGTTTCCACAACCACTTCGGGATCCGTTACTGAAGACCTAGGTACTTAGTGTAGCAACTAATGCACCTAATCCAAGGGGTAGCCCATTCCCAAAGTATTGTGGCCCACATGCGAAAGAATTGAAGACCCAAAGTGAGCCTGGATTGTTGTACATTCAAGAGGCAAAATATGCCCAAGAAGTGCTGGTCATTTATGACAGCCATTGTATTGAAGATTGACAGAGATCAGCCCATATCTCAGTGTACTTCAACCTTTTGGCAATACAAGATAAAGAAATACCATGAGGGGCGCTAGTTGCTAGGGCCAATCACGTGTCAGCTGTCCAAGATTAAGTGGTAAAGTGTATATTTCCAGATTTTTGTATTTAATGCTTGTTGTAATTCGAGTTAAACCACCATGTCATCATCACCCTTGTCAAGCAGGAAGGTTGGTTTCAATTTGAGAATCCTCATGCTTCCCACTGGTTAAAAGTTGCTAATTGTTGAGTGGTGGGCACTTGAGGAACAGTCAAGCAAGGCTCAATTCCTTTAACTATCACTACCGTTGCCAAGTAAGAAGGGTGGTTTCAGCTCGAGCATCATTATGCTTCCCACAAGTTATTGTTGAGCAATGTGCGCTTGGGGAAGAGTCGGACAAGGCTCAATTCCGCCCTCTTTAGGTGAATCAGAAATAGATGTTGGAAACAACTTCGATATAGATTCTCCTTGTAGACTAAGTTGGAGCTGGGAATGAAGACAACACACGAGAGTGGGAACAAAGATAGCATCAGAGGTAGAGATAAAGACAAACTCCGATGTGCACTTTCAAATAAGTCAAAGATAGTTACTGAAAGACAGAACTCCCATTTATAAGTGTGCATTCATCAATGATTCAAGATTCATGTGTCACAGACTTTAATTTGCACCATGCAAGCACGTGCGTTTCTCTTGAGGAGGTGTAGATGCCAACAAATCCCTTAGCATTCTTTGTCTTTGTTGCACATCCGGGGTAGATGGCTTGGGAATGGTCATGAGGTCAAATTTGTTATTGTTTTTATGTAGGCTTGTAGATCAGTATCTGTAGGACTTTACCATATTGACCCAACCACTGTTGAAGAGGAGATGAGATAGTCTCTTCTCTTCAACCAACTATTCAAGACAAATAGGCCACACCATCAAAGAGCAACACACTTATCTTCGAGGAGGTTATCTTCCCAAATAGTTCCTATAGTGGGGGAGTGGTTCACCTTTCTTGAGTGACCAGCTCAGTCACAGACACAGAAACTTCGCATATCAAAGGGGCTAGAGACATGATGGATAGAATTAGGAAGGTATTACCCCCAAAGTGCAGAATTCGCACAAACACTTCTCAAATACTTCGTATCTCAACCTCTATATTAATGCGGATAATAATAAAATAAATAGTGACAAGTAAAAATATGAATTGGGCCCTTTATCAAAGGAGACATTCTTCTTGCAATTGTAGCTAGCTACCAACAAAGAGTGTTTACCTTCTCAATACATGACGATGGCAATCTCAAGAAAGAGGTCCTCCTCCCCTTCCTCGCCATCGACTCCCCCCCCTCCCCCCCCTCTCCAATTGCTCCCTCCATCAACAGCAACTCCCCCTCCGGTAGCATAGCAGCGTGATAGGTAGGTTCCCAGAAAGGACACGCAATGGAAACCTATGGTCAGACGCCGGCACACTCAGCAAGTGCCCCCCAGTCAAACACCTTAAGCGTAGTCCTCTCTGAGGAGCAGGTCTTAGTCATCCGAGCTAAGGAGCTAGAGCTAAAGAAACAACGATTTATGGTTAGGTAGTAGGACATTCCCCAAACAAGGCCCAGCTTCAGAACTGGCTTCACTCCACGCAACGCATCAGCACAGCACAGATCGTAGAGGCAATTGTATTGGGCCAAGGGATCTTCATGGTCCAGCTCAGCTCGGTAGACCCAGCTCACGAGTTACTCGCCAATTCACCATATGCGTCCACGAAGGGGGTCATATACATGGTCCCTTGGTACAGTGGCTTTACTGTGGAGGCATTTGCACTCCACAACAGGTTTCTTTGGCACCCGGTCACCCTTCTTTTCCCTGGCCTAGCGATTGAGTATCGCTAGTTGGTGGAAGACTTTGGACGGCTCTTCGGCACTATCCTTCCCGCATCTTTCACTGATGCAGTGACAACAGCAGGAGTCCCAAAGGTACGGGTGGTAGTGAAAGAGATCAAGAATATCCCACAGTTCCTAGAGATTGAGGCAGGCATGTACTCTTTTAGGCAACAGGTCATTGTGACTGGGCAACCAAGGCAGTGCCTACGCTGCCACAATTTTGAGCATCAGGCAGCAGGTTATACGCGTCTTGGAGCCAAGGCAACTCCGCCCACAGGTCTGCATGTGGACGCTGACGGCTTCACATGGGTCCAGAGATGGCAGAGAGGGAGACGGCAAGGGGGGCGCAGCCAGCTCCTCAGACCTAGCCTTGTCAGCAGGGTGCAAGCGGGCGAGCGACCCCCCCTCGGCAGAGCACTCCATAGCCCTCCCCTATCCGTCCCACCCGACAGGACCGCAGCCCCCCACATTCTCCACCCGCACCACAAACTGCCTCACCTGAGTTCCCACAGTCCCCTCACCCACCCCCCACCCCCCCCCCCCCCCACATACCTACTAGGAAGTGGTGGACCCCCTACTGATGGCTTTCCTGGAGATTTTCACTTCAAGACAGATGTCAGGGAGTCTCTGGGCAGACCTTATCAGTCTTTTCCCCAAAGGGAAAGACCGGTTGGAGCTAGTGGAGACCGATCACCTTATTGTCAATGGCCTATAAGGCATTGGCAAAGATGATTGGTAGGCAACTACGCCCCGTGCTTCCAAATATCATCCATGACACACAAACAGGCTTTGTCTAGGATAGGAGTATCCTAGACAATGTATTTACCTTCTTTGAGGCGACACAATGGGCTCAGCACAGTGGGCAGAGACTGGCAGTACTACTCTTGGATTTTGAGAAAGCTTATGACAGGGTGGACTGGGATTTCCTAGAGGGCACCATGGTGAGGTTGGGATTCCCCCAGGCTTGGATTCGTGGGGTCTCCGGCCTGTACAGTTCGGCCACCAGCAGGGTTCTCATAGGCAGAAGGCGAGGGGAGGAGTTTCGACTGGAGAGATCGGTTCGACAGGGCTGCCCCCTAACCCCATACCTGTTTCTACTCTTCGCAAAGGCAATGTCTCACTTCCTTAGGTCACGTTTGAGCGGATTACACGGCCTCCAGCTTCCAGTGAGAGAGGAGACTAAGTTGTTAGACTCAGAGTATGCACATGATACGGCCCTCTACATAGAGGACGATAAGTTGATGCTGGAGAGAGTGAGGCTGGCTCTTGGTGTGTTCTGCTGTGCAACGGGAGCGAAAATCAACTGGCGAAAGTCAGTTCGTTTCCTCACAGACCTGGACTCCAGCACGGAGTGGGGCGTCCACCTGGGATTTAGATGGGTGAGCAGAGGGCAGACCATCCGATACCTAGGATTCTAGGTGGGACTCGACATCACTCCTGCCCAACATATTCTTCCTATCCTCGATTCTATTCAGAGGAAACTAACCTACTAGAGCACAGTTCGCCTCTCACTAGCCGCACGAGCCCTAATGGATAACTAGGTCCTCCTAGCGACGGCCTGGTACATCGCCTCGTGTTGGTGCTTCTCATCGTGCGTGGTACAACTTCACCGCCTAGTGCGGAGTTTCCTTTGGTCAGGGTTTGATTGTTCTAGGGATTCTAGGGCCAAGGTGGCGTGGGCAACCATCACACGACATAGGTCAGAAGGAGGGCTTGGGATCATAGACCCAAAGTATCAGAGTATGGCCCTCTTGGGCAAGCTAGTTGTCTGCGGTCTCACACCAGGCCGGGCAGACCTAGAAGGTCTTATTGCAGGAGGGCCTTCACAATTGTAGACCGAGACTTGGTGGTGAGTGGAGGCTGTCCCTGAGATGGATCTTCACATCAGCCCAGATCACCCCCCCCCCCCCAATCACCTTTCCTTCGCAACTTACTCCTCGTGTAGCAGGGCCTCCGTAAGGCCCTAATCCAAAGCCCCCCAGGCTGCCAAGAGGAAATAGACTATCAGCTGGTGATCTGGAATCCCCAGGTCAAAGATTGGGAAGGGGCACAGATAGGTGAGCGCCCCCACATCCATTGGGCTAGGTGGGAAGCTGGCCTGGCTCATACCATCAGGACATGGCGGGAGGTGTACAAGATAGCGGGCGAGGAGGTGTTGTAGCGAGTATCAAGTTGCCAGAGAGGAGTGGAGTTGAGAAGAGAGATAGATGCAGCAATACCTCCGAAGTGGCTTGCTCCCCCGATACGAGAGAAGATAGAGCCTGAGGAGGTATGGACAGCCAGGTTTTCACCAGCAGGCTTTCCCCTTCAGGTGGCACAAGAGTGGGTGGCACCCCGCAAGGGACTTTCTTCGCCGTTCAGGAGGCGAAATGCCTGGCCCTTGACGGAGGACAACAAGATAAGGGGATCGCCACCCTTTTGTGAAGGAGGATTTGGGTGGTGGGCCTTCAAGGGAAGACATAGTAACTGGACTCCTATGTTTTCTGGAAGGAGCTCAGGGAGTGGCTCCTTTGGATTTGGGAGGGCAGACCACTTGATGAGTTGAAGTGGGATCCAGGAGAGTGGCTATGGCCGGCACTGCGGTCGCCAAGAAGCCACCCAGGTTCCTAGAGTACACTACCAAGATTGACAGACATGTACTGATGCAGGAGGATATGGACTGGGCACCGTCACGCAGCAAGCACTGGGCGGAGCACAGCATCATGGAGCCCTTCCGTCGGACCTTTTGGCGCCGCCAATGGGATAGTTGGAGGCCGAGGAGGGTGTCGTATTTTTTATAGCTGGTGGCATATGGAGGCTTGGCGGTGGGAAGTTGACTTGCCCAGATGCAGAAGGAGGGAGATTGTAAGCGCTGCACACAGCAGCCTTTGGAAACCCCAAAGCATTGCCTTTGGTCATGTGAGGAGGCGCAGCTCGTGTGGAGAGGAGCATGCCGCATCCTTCGCCGTATAGCACCCAATCTTGGGTGTATCTCATGGGGAGCTTTCTGTTGGCAAGCAATCAGCCAGGGCCGTCACCTTTTGTATGAGGCCAAGATGCAGGACACGATATTCATGGTCAAGGCAGGGTCGTGCGCAATGGTCGGTCTAGAGGCTCTACCCATCCTCCAGGTACTAGAGTCCACAGCAGACCGCTCGGAGGTATGGGAGATCATAGGGAGTCTTACTAGATGGCATATGTGGAAGGCGCGGTGTCAGGAGGCTTTCGGTGGAGAGAGACTTTGCAACCTTAGCAAAACTTTGAATCTCCATCATCCACTCCCTCCGCGGCCGATGGGATCAGGTGCAGGGCGAGTCCAGGGCGAGTCAGGAGCTCCGTGGTCACTTCATGCGTAGTTGGGGCAGCCAGGGTCTGTTCTTCGTGATGCAGGCTAGCAGCCCATGTTGGCAATATACCCCCCCCCCCCCCCCATGGCTTCTTGCCCCCATCCCCCCAGACCGCCTTGAGAGGCTTGTATACATGATGTATTGGTGACTTTACATCAGCTCCAGCTAGTCTGTTGAGCATGAGCATTCTATTGTAATCAGTTTTTTTGAGTAATATAATCAGCCACATGTTACTTGCAAAAAATAAAAAATAAAAAAATCTTGGACAATGGATGCCCTATTGGCCCCAAAATTGGCATCCCTTGTGGTATTTCTTTATCTTATATTGCTAAAGGTTAAAGCATACTGAGATCCAGCTTGATCTCCTTGAATCTTCAATACATCTTGATGTCTATAACAACCAACTAGCCTTTAAACCAATTTGCCCCTTGATTCACTTGAGTATTGGCCTTTAATTCACCCTTGGCTAGTCAAATCTAACCCCAAATCCAATTGGGATGGCTAGCTTCTTGAAATCTCTGGCAATTCCTTGAATTGCTGATTTCAAATACTAGGCCTTCAATTTCTTGGCAAAGGACCTGAGGTGGTTGGTAAACCCTAATTTTTGCTGTAAATTAGGATTTACAACAGCAAAAACATTACCTACTGAAAATGGCCAAATCTACTGAGGGATTTTTCGTAGAGGAGAGAAAAAGCTCAAAAGAGAGAAATTTCTAATTTCTATCTTGAGAAAGTGCTCAAATTTGTTGCTACTCTATTGGAAATAGCTAAATGAGTATAGCCCACTATCAACAAGAGCCTCACATGCAAGTCCCCTACCCCTAAGTGCCCCAAACTTGATGTCACCTACCTATAGATAGCCTACATGGGTTGCCACCTCTAGCCTCTTGAATAGTTGGCAGCAACTCTCTTACAGTCTCCAATGGTTGGAAAATTGCGGTAGCAACTCTCTCTCCTCCTCTCTCAACCTCCACCATGCTGAAACGAGGCTCCACCAACCTTTAATAGCCTTTCCCTTACTTATATAGGAAAGTTTTGCCAAGTGGCAGCCTTCTAAATGCATTTTTCAGCAATTTAACTAATTTTTCAGAATTAATCATCCTAAAAATATAACCCTTTGCCCTTGCCCAAACAATTAGCAATGCCTATCCACAAATTGGTTAAGCCATTTTGACCCTCAAGTGGTCTAGCACATTAATTGGCCCCTCGACTAGCATTAATTAATTAATCAATGCTCAGTTTTCCTGATGTCACCACTGATATTAATTGGTCAATTAAATGTCCTAAGCCAAAACTGACACCAAGCAGCTACTAGCACTTGACTAGAAAAACTTATTACAACTTTTTCCTTTAATACCCACTAATATCTCGAGGTCCTTGGCTTGTCATTGTGACTTAACTAACTTGCACAACACATATGCATCTCACATTTGCACATTTGATTAATACTAAATCAAATGCTATGCAAGGCATAAAAAATTCACATCCTCGAAACATCTTCACCATCTTTCCGTTGTTGACTTCTAGAGGAGACTGGAGGATAGCTTACTCTTTCTTAATAGCAATCAAGTGTCTAGCTGTTGGTTCTAGCTTGGTTATGGCAAAGACCTTGTCCCTTGCATTAGATGTAGGGAACTAGAAGAGATATAGAGACACTATATTTGGTATTGCACTAAGGCTCAAAAGGTATGGAAGAGTGCTCTTAGGATGCTGTTTCATGGCACATCATAGTCGATGATCGTGACTTGGGGGATGGTGGGTGGATCATAGATAGAGGCCTAGCATGTGGATATGAGGATGTACAAGGTAGTCATGTCTATCTTGTCTCTAGGCAACTCTTAGCAAGATTGCCATGCTTGAGTTTTCACAAACAATGTGGAATCAATTACACTATCACAAATGGAAGCTCATATCTATCATCATTGCTTGGTATATTTAGACTGTCAAATGTAGCCATACTATTCATCTATTGGGCACTGTTCACTGCCAAGACTCTCTCCAAGATTTGAACAGAGATTGTCCATAATCTCCATGGGTGATGGGAGAGGATACAAGGTGGTTCAGAGACTATGAGGAGGAGAGATGCTTTTCTCAGGAGTTGGGGTTCTAGCATGTCCTTTCATTGTCAGCCAGGCATGGTCTGGCATTAGAGACCTTCTAATCCGTTATTCACTCAGGCCTTGTAATAGATCTCCCCTTTGTTGTATACTTTTCTATTTGGAAATCCCTTACAGGGCTGTTTTTGTATTTTGCCTTGGGGTACTTTGTCCTAGGGAGATTTATTAATAGAGTATTTCTTTTCTGATAAAAAAAACCTTGACAAGTGACTCTTTTGCCATGACATGGGTGTAATTGTATCCATGATTAGAATCTCATAGAAGTACATAGATTGTACCATTTAGTCTGGTTCAGTGCTGCTATTTGAATCACGCGACTCTTCCAGGGAAATATATTCCATGCTTCAACAATCCCATCATAGTGAAATAACATCACCGTAAAATTGTCTGCAGGAAACTGACAAACGTTCATATCCATTAGATAATTTTTCCAAATTATAGAAATACTCCTAAGTTCTTAAGAAGCTATCATGAAAACAAAATGACTTGAACATATCCATACCTTCTCAATAATTTTATCTACAGTTTCTCTTTGCTTGAAACCAACAGGCATTGCCAGTAAACCTCGGGAAGCTATGCTTTGTTGTGCCTGCAAGATGTGTCACATAAAAATCACCAAAAAGCTATAATCACACTCTTAACATTTAAAACTTGCAGAAGTTGACTGCTATTCAGCAACAAGATAAGAAAGCTTTTCTTCTCAAAACCCAGGCTACAAAATAGAAAGACCTTCCATGTATCCATAGTAAACAAAAGCCTCAGTCAAGTCAAAGTTTCTATTTACCTTACTAAAAATATATCCACACATTACTACCGAATTCCAAAGTAAGATCAATTTCAAGTCATAAAATAATCAAACTTTGGTGCAACATATCATAACATTTGGCTACACTAAATATTTGATGCAGTGTCAAACATGACAGACCATAAGACGGTAACGTCAAAGCATTGCACATGTAATAGAAAAGGCAGGGGTATCCAAAAGGCATATTTATCCACTTCCTCATTTGAGCCAGCCCTTTGCACAATGGCTTGACCAAGAAATGCATAAAATTATCCTGACACTGTAGATACTACAAGCAGGCAGTTTCTTCTATAGTGAAAAACACTCATGGAAACACCACATAAAGGACACAAACATGAAGCAAAATGACAGGGCTATGTCAAAACTGCAAAGAGAAAACCCCTGCATAAGTTCACTGCAGAGAGAATGTTGAGTTGCTTCTCTACCTCTCAGTGCCTGTATTTTTTCTTTTTTGTGAAGCAGTTTGAATTAACGAATTGAAATATTTACAACAGGCCTTCTGGCATGCCTAGCACAACCAAAGACAAGCAAGAAACACCCATGGAGCCAAAAGGCTATAAAAATACAAAGCCACAAAACAAAGAAGCAGATCATGAAGCAGGCACAACATAGTGGTGCGAACAATATCTATCCATGGAGCGGCTACATCTCTAAGTATCAAACCAGCTGAAACCATAGAAGTACCTTGCCATAATAGCAATCCTCAAACATGCCTCGCATTACCACAGATGCTTGAGGCCAAATCAAAAATAAAATCATTCTGTGTCTGCCAAATACGGCAATGAGCAGTCCATTGCATAAAATGGAAAAGAGAAGGGTGCTCCAGTTGTAAAGTGGCCATGGATGACATCTTGCCCAAAACCAAAGAATGGAATACCATTCATTGACCTGTCACTAAGGTCCATGCTCAAGAAATGAAGTCTCAAACCTGTCTTGCCAACTGGGCAAGAGATAAATAGATGAATAGGGGTTTCATCGCATGTAGTGCACAAGACATGTCTACCACTGGAGATCTCGCAACCACATAGCATATCCCCTATGGGAAGACCCCCAATAAGAAGCCTCGATATAAAAACTTTGCCCTGGTAAGGAAGCTTAGACTTCCATAATTGAAGCAAGCAATCACACCAATTAGCTTAACTATGCTGAGCAAACCAAACTTTATTTGCTTTCTCAGTCACCCATCTCTTGTCCTCAACCATTTTATGACAAGCACATGCAACATGATAATTTTAATAGGATCACAAGATTGGGTGAAGCCAGCCTTCCTTCTCACATAGGGTGGTAAATAATACGATTTAATACTAATTACAGCAAGTATAAAATCCACATAAACTAAAAATGCAAATGTTACCACTTAATCCACATAAGCTAGAAAATGGCTGGGGAAAGAGAGAGAATTAAGAGATCTATCACGGGAATTTGGTGAAATTAAGCTACCAACCCGGTTTTCCATCCCTAAATGGATTCACCAACAACAAAGGGACCATTAGAGGCTATAATCTTTAGAAGGAAGTGCATCAACCACAATCATCAACTTCCCCTAGCCAAGGATATGCAACCATCTTCACCAACATGGTCTCCAATGGCTCAGAAATGGCCCCAAAAGCAAGCAATGGCAGCCCAACCTCTCTTCCCAACAACTCCAAAATGCAAAAACAAAATTTCCTTCCCCCTTAAGCACCAATTCAGCTTTCCCAAACTTGTATAGGCAAGTTTTGCCAAGGGGCAGCCTTCCAAGCTGAATTCCTAACATTGTCTAGCCCATTAATTAATCCTCAGAATATACATTCTAAAAATTAATTTAATAATTATTTTTGTGCCCACAAAAATAATCTAACCAGCCAACAATTAAATTGGCTAAGCCAATTTATTACCCAAGTGAGCATGAGCACTCAATAGCCTCGAACTACCATTAAATAATTAATTAATCCCAATTTCCCAGTGTCATCACTAGCACTCATTAACTTTGGAGAGGTGGGGAGCAAAGGTCGATGTTGACAATCATCGGTGGAATGATCGTTCTTGCTGCAATAGAAACACCCAGTAGACTGGTCATCTATAGGGAAAGAAGCCATGGATACCAACGTCCCTTGCTAAAGAAGGAAGAGGTGGAAGAGGTCAGCCATGAACCATGAACAGCAATGTCCGCCTCAAGGGGTGGGGGTGTGAGGGCAGTGTGAAGCATGAACCGCAATGTCCGCCTTAAGGGGTGGGAGGGCAATGGAAGGGCTGAAAGCGCAGACCGTCCGTTACCTAGGGTTCCAGGTGGGACTTGATATCACTCCTGCCCAGCAATTTCTTCCAATCCTCGATTCTATTCGGAGGAAGCTGACCTACTGGGGCACGGCTCGCCTCCCACTAGCTGGCTCAGCCCTGGTGGTTAACCAGGTCCTCCTAGCGACGGCGTGGTACATCGCCTCATGTTGGTGCTTCTCCTCATCATGCGTAGCGCAGCTTCGCCGCCTAGTGTGGAATTTCCTTTGGTCAAGGTCAAATGGTTCCAGGGATTCCAGGGCCAAGCTGGCATGGGACCATCATACGGCATCGGTCAGAGGGAGGGCTTGGGATCATAGACCCAGAGTATGGCCCTCTTGGGCAAGCTAGTTGTCCGCGGCCTCACATCAGGCGGGGAGACCAGGAAGATCTTATTGCAGGAGGGCCTTCAGGACTGTAGACCGAGACTTGGCGGTGAGTGGAGACCGTCCCTGAGATGGATCTTCACATCAGCCCAGATCACTCCCCCCCCCCCAAGATCACCTTTCCTACGCAGCTTACTCCGTGTGTGGCAGGGCCTCCGTAAGGCCCTAATCCAAAGCCCCCCAAGCTACCAGGAGGAGATAGACCGTCAACCAGTGATCTAGAACCCACAGGTCAAAGATCCGAAAGGGGCACAGACTGGCGAGCGCCTCCACATCTAGTGGGCTGGTTGGGAGGCCAACCCGGCTCCTACTATCAGGACATGGCAGGAGGTATATAAGATGGCGGACGAGGAGGTGCTTCAGCGAGTATCAGGCTGCCAAAGAGAAGTGGAGTTGAGGAGAAGGGAGATAGACGCAGCCATACCTCTAGAATGGCTTGCTCCCCCAATACGAGAGCCAATAGAGCCCGAGGAGGTATGGGTAGCTAGATTTTCACCAGCAGGCTTCCCCCTACAGGTGGCAGGTAGAGTGGGCGACGCCCCGCAGGGGACTTTCTTTACCGTTCAGGAGGGGGGGAAATTTGACCCTTGACAAAGGGCAACAAGATGAGGGGATAGCCACCCTCTCGTAGAGGATTCGGGTGGTGGGCCTTCAAGGGAAGACCTCGCGACTGGACCCCTATGTTTTCTGGGAAGAGCTCAAGGAGTGGCGCCTTTGGATCTGGGAGGGTAGACCACTTGATGATGGAGTGCGATCCAAGAGAGTGGCTATGGTTGGCCACTGCAATCGCCAAGAAGCCACCCAGGTTCCTAGAGTACACTGCCAGAATTGATATACACGTACTGATGCAAGAGGATATGGAGTGGGCGCCGTCATGTAGCAGGCACTGGGTAGAGCACAACATCATGGAGCCTTTCCGACGGACCTTCTGGCGCCACCTATGGGATAGCTAGAGGCCGAGGAGGGTGTCGTATTTCTTATGGCTGGTGGCACATGGAAGCTTGGTGGTGGGAAGCTGGCTTGCCCAGATGCAGAAGGAGGGAGGTTGTAAGCGCTATACACAGCAGCCTCTGGAAACCCCAAAGCACTGCCTTTGGCCAGGTGAGGAGGCGCAACTTGTGTGGAGAGGAGCATGCCGTATCCTTCGCCGTATAGCACCCAACCTGGGATGTATCTCATGGGGAGCTTTCTGTTGGCAGGGAGTCAACCACGGCCGTCACCTTTTGTATGAGGCTGGGATGTAGGACACAATATTCATTATCGAGGCAGGGTCGTGCACAGTGGTCGGTTTGGAGGCTCTACCCATCCGCCAAGTACTGGAGCCCACAACAGACCGTTCAGAGATATGGGAGATCATAGGGAGTCTTACTGGATGGCATATCTGGAAGGCGCAGTATCAAGAGGCTTTTGGCGGAGAGAGACTTTCAGTACAGGCGACCTTAGCAAAGCTTTGGACCTCCATCATCCACTCCCTCCGTGACCGTTGGGATCAGGTGCAGGGCAAGTCCAGGGTCGTCAAGAGCTTCGTTGTCATTTCATGCGTACTTGGGGTGGCCAGGACCTGTTTTTCGTGATGCAGGCAGGCAGCCCCAATTGGCGATACACCCCCTCCCCATGGCTTCTTGCCCCCATACCCCCCAGACCGCCTTGAGAGGCTTGTATACATGATGTATTTGTAACTTTGCATCAGCTCCAGCTAGTCTGATGAGCATGAACACTCCGTTGTAATCAGTTTTTTTGAGTAATATAATCAGCCACATTTTACTTGCCAAAAAAAAAAAAAAAAGAGTTCTATGTGTTACACATAGCTTTAGGTAGTTTCTTTCTCATTTGCTTTGTGCTACATATTTTGCTCAGACAGTTGTACCATCATACGCATATTTGTAACTCATGGTCTCATAGATCATTTTAGCCTTTTGCAAACGTTGATATATAATTTCATTTCATTTCTCTCTACCTCCAACCAACCTCTTTTCACTTCCATGGGTAAGTTCTGCCAAGTGGTAGCCTTCTTAATCCATTTTTCATCATTATTAAATTAATTTTTAGAATATTAATTTAATTTCCAGCATTAAGTTCTGCCAAGTGGTAGCCTTCTTAATCCATTTTCCAGCATTATTAAATTAATTTTTAGAATATTAATTTAATAATTATTTATTGCTCAAAAAAATAATCTAGCCAATCTATCACCCAAGTATTCTTGAGTACTCATTAGCCCCTAGAGTCACATTAATTAATTAATTAATTAATGTCGAGTTCCTAGTATCACCACTCACACTTATGGTTAATAAAGTGATATGAGCCTATTTTTGTTACTAGATACTACCTAGTACTTGTCAAGTATACCTTGTTACAACTTTTGCCTTTGGCCCCACCTGATATCTCAAGGTCTTAGGTCTCAAATTCCGAAATAACTAATCTGCACCTCACATGTGCTTTCATGTACTTGTGATAGTAAATTAGGAAAATACTCTAGGAAGGCATTTCTTTTTTAATGAAAGTTTGCTCATTTGAGTTTTGGGACTATAATAAAGAGCTAATCAGTTTATAATGCATTTCTTTGTTTAACACTCCCTCTTACGCTCAAAAATTGGAATTAGGAACTATCAAGATATCTCAAGCCCAATTTTTATTTGCCACAAGGCATATCCCATCGGGCAAAGGGTGGTCATCAATTGCCCAATGACCTACTAAGACTATAGAAACAATGGTTATGTTACCAAGAAAGCCCAAGTAATCACCCCAGAGAGGGTGAGGTATCAAACAAAGGGTTGTCATTGACTGCCTACTGACCTACCGGGACCTGCAAAGGAGATGGAACCACAATAGACTTTTTTGTGTTTTCCTTTTTTGTTTGTTTTTTAATGTTTGATTAATGGTTTTCATCCTATCAAGTAATCTGTGTCCCAAGGGGAAAAATGAAAGGGATGATTAGACTCAACCGATCATAAAACAGATAAACTATCCTAACCACCCGTGGTTGTATGTAGAGATTAATAGCAAGGAGACTGCCATGGGAGCTGCCATGAATATGGTGGATCCAAAATAGACCACTCTCTGACTGAAAAAGGGGTAAATGCACATAGATGCACGTTTACAAGAACAGAATACCAATGCATTGGGTAATCCAAAGGGCAATGCAAGATGTCATGCAAAATGCAAAATGCAATGTGATGGCATCACTTGGACAATGCCCTCCCACCCTTTTGCAATCATAGTCATCCTAATTATGTAAATGGTGACACAATATCCAAAGATAATAATGGTAATCACAATGATGAGCAGCCTAGATATAGGCGCCAGCATCATGAACTGGCCAACTTGCTGCCAACCTGCACAATAGATGTGCCACCACCAAATTTGACCGACCCGCTGCCACACATGCCTGCTGGCCTCCAACAATGCACCTGAAATGATGGTAATGATGGATGAAATGCAGGGAAGACAGTGCACAACACATACATGAGATGGCACACAATCAGAACTCCCAATGTCTCCATCAGAGTCACAAAATTGACAGCAGAAATACAATGAATGCTAACAACACAGCATCAAATTAAGATACAGAGACTGTATCTAGTGCAAGCGACATTGTAATAAAGTCAACAAGCCTTGCATGTGGCAACCCAAGTCACAGCAGATTCAGAACCTGACATGGTGGCAACAATGAGATAGGATCCATCTGGGTTCGTCCACATCGTTAAGTGCATCATTTTTAACCAAAATAAAAGCCAAACCTCCATATCCATTAATTGATTTTCATCAAACCTGGCAATTCAATTGATATAAGTTAAACCTAAACAAAACAAGTTATTTGTAGCTTTGTGAGTTGAGTGTGAGTGTCCCTCCCCCACAACCACTTTTCTTTCCTACCTACCATGTTGCTCAGCCATGCCAAGATGAACCTTGTCATAAAGACAAACACACCCAAGATAGACATCAAGAGAACATGGATCTCAGCAACACCACCACTTGGCACAAAGATGGCCTTTTACAAGTACCATTGTCTCTATCTTTCAAAGGATGCCTTCATTATAAGAGCAAGACACACATGCATGCATACATCATTTGGGATGAGATGTGCCCTCTCAGCACCAGCTCCAAGTTGAAAAATAAAGATAACTTTAGAGAGGCATGAGGGAACAAGAATGTCAAAACTGCCATATGCCAAAGGTAGAGAAAATGGAGCACTACATGTGCAAATGTGTGGAGCTAAAAATGCATTAGCCTGACTTAAACAACCCCAAAACACATCTAATTAATGAAGAAACCTTCTTATTTTAAAAAGAAACGCGATCCCAAAGAGTTATTGTGTCCCACATGCAAAACCCTAATTTGGGTGTCCCAAACTTTCTATAAATAGGCATGCAGCCCACCACTCTCCCTTAATCTCATTTGCAACTTTTATGAGCCGTATCTCTCAACCCACACCATGTTCGCATAGGACATCGCAGTTAGAGCTTCTCCCAACCTTCTACTACATCTCGCACCTAATTCTAGCCTTCGCCTTCACTTTGCAGCTATTGCGTGGTATCCTCGAGCTATCACCTACAATCAGATTGTTGCGTTTGATACTGACGTCATCATCTGGTGCTCTCGCCAACAGTTTGGAGCTGTCACCCTAACATTCTCTCTCCTCCACAGGCTGCGTTTACAGTTTTTGGCTGCTGCCCTAACTTTCTCTCTCCTGTCTACGTTTGTATCTAACAATTGTTGCCCAGTTTTTCTCTCTCCTTAGGTACTTGTGTTTTTAGTCTTTCTCTCTCCTACATTGTCGTGTACATCAGATCCAGTCTTCATTGGCTATGATTGCTAATGTTTGATACACGGAGGCTGCCTTTGCTGCGATTCGGAATCCGTTCAGAGTACGACACACTATAGCTCATAACCTCTACCTTAATCCCAAAGATACGAAAGTCCAAGGTTCAATATTCACTACATAGTGTGTTTGCTGCATGAGCATTGTATATTCAATATTCATTCAATTCATTATTTATTGTGTTTGCTTTCTTTGAGTTACCATAACCCTAAGCCTAACTATGTTCAGTGATTATTAGTCTGTACTTTAGATACGATTGGTTTTGTGTTTTCTGCGTCTAGAGTATTTCTTCACAAGATGTCCTGCATATTACAAGATACAAGGCTGCTGCTACTGCCTTTTCAAGACAAATTTAGGTACCTTAGCCAAGTTATGGCATTCCATGGAATAGGTGCCTGAGACTCTGCCTTTTGGAGATTTGCAGATATCAAGTTTCATTAATTCAAGCCTGAGCAGCAGTAGACATAGATGTGCAAGACAACAAACAAAGGATACTCATACACTTGTTCACAGTTGTAGCACTACCAGCATAGATCCCCCACTAATATCAGCTCTACCAAGTAGAGGACTGCCTGAGGTAACTATAGACTGTCACAAAGATATGTAGACCTTGGAAGACCAGCACCTGGGCCAAGCAGCCTCCACAAGATTCTAGGCTATCATCTCACCAATACCGAGAACACTCATGAGGAGATTTACTTCATCGGACTTCATCATGGAGGAGCTGAGATCCCTCCACTATGACCCTATAACAGACCTTAGAGGATGGTAGGAGAGTCAGGTCCATGTCTACAAGTAAAGCTACTTCCTTAGAAGCAATGCTCATCACTCAATTATTAATGCGAACTGTATGCTTTCTAGTCTCAAAAGGTCTTTGGATGTTCAAAATTTTATGTTTTTTTCCCTCCTTAATTAACTAGTGTTGGAAAAAATTACCTCAACAATAGGATCTGCCCATAAGGACCGAGACTGCAAGTCAGAAGTTGTTTGCATAATCCCACTAGGTATTGAATCAACACTCAACATCTTGTACCCCTTCTTTTGTGCCTGCAAAAAGTTACAGCATATATATTAAAAAGAAATTGAAAGAGGTGTCATAGAACTCAAAGTCTTTCCAAGACCTGAACATCAAAGAGGACATCCACATTCTTTGGAACACATCGCAAGAAGGTGATAGTACTCACAAAAATTTGGAAAAGAGTTTGCATGTGTTATATCTGTAAAAGTACATCAAAATATTGAAAAAGAGCAATTGCAGCCTACGAATGCTCTAATGGGTTAACAGCAGTCAAAAGAGGATTTCTGTACTGTGACTCCCTGTCTAATTTACATCCCTTAAACAAGGTAGTAAATCAACCTGAAACACAATCGTGCTTAGTGTCCATGCAGCAAAAGAAAATGAGCAGTTTATCTGTTGTTCTTTTTTTGTTTATTTTTGCAAG
The DNA here is from genome assembly GCF_053477565.2 of Lygodium microphyllum. NCBI lineage: Eukaryota > Viridiplantae > Streptophyta > Polypodiopsida > Schizaeales > Lygodiaceae > Lygodium > Lygodium microphyllum. The sequence continues at coordinate 139,343,784 of NC_141152.1, read as the reverse complement.
TTAAGCCAGTGAATTAATACTCCATACTTGCCTTTGCAGGGCCAAACTCTCTACCCCTGGTTTAGCTGGCATAGGGGGGGCAATTTGTGCCACTCCTGTATGCAAAGGCATGCCAGAAGACCAAGGGGTTCACCCCTATCTTGGCTACCCACCAAGAAAGTCTTTTCAGACCACAAGGTGCCAGTCTTGTAAAGGGCTAACCCCAATACTCCCTGGCAATAATATCTATTGCCAAAACAAAAGGCAGACCATGCATTGCAAACCCACAAATGGATGGCCAAAAAGGAGAGAGAGTATCCTCATTTCTAAAACAAATATTACCATTACTGTGATTAGAAAATGTCCTACTCTGACTTCAACACTCCCTAGGACAGCAAACTTTATACTGTCTACATTTGCAATGGGAATGCAAGTAAAATTCACTGCACTGGCTTGCCTGCCAGTTTTTATGGAATAGATCAAACAAACAAGGTCTTTTAACAGCAAAGGTTACATTGCTTTTGAAGCTCAAGAACCAGAGAGGGCAGCATCTCAAAAAAATTAAACCACATGTTAAGACCAGCGAACCATTGTGTAAATCTGCATTTTAACAAGAGTTTCTTTTGAGCGTAACCACACTTGCACCCTATAGCTAAAACACTCTAAACTCATCATCTGACAAGGTAGCAGCACTGGGTATATCACCTGGCAAGCAGTGGTACTAGAGAAACTTGGTGAATGGGCAAGTTTCAAAAAGTTTGACATCTTCCATGGCACTCCAACCTGCGATGAGATAGTACAATGAGCAGAAAACTATTCAAAGATACCCAGTTAAATCAAGCAAGCAAATGAAGTGACTGACAATGAGTATTAATCAAGGATGCAGACTATCACACTTTCACAATGAACAGCTGATATACTTATTTTTCCCAACCAAAACAGTTCAACAAGATAGTCCACTAAGGTGAAAGTACAGCAAGCCCCAAAACAATAGACACCACAAGGACATTTTCTAGGCAGAACACTCTCACAGGAAATAGTCTATTGGGTGGTCTAGTGTCAGGTAGCCAAAAAAGGCCTATATCCTCCTCATGCACTCTACATGCCTTGGATTCTCTTTCACCTGCCTCTAAGAATGTCTGTTTAACTGTGGTAAAGTGTCTCAAATGTCCAAGATACACCACTGCTCGATGGCCTGGCTACATTTAGTGGTTCAAATGTATCAGGCTATGATGCTAACAAAAAGCTCCCAAATGTGGCAAGATTACTCTCCACTAAGTCTCCAAAAAACCTTCAGGCTTCCACACCAAAGCCAGGTGCCCAGAAAGACTAGGCATTCCACTATGCAGTAGACATAAACAATAGCCATTTGATTGCCAGATGCTGACTTGCTTGTCAAATCCTTTCCAATGGTTCGATTATCTAAATGACCACCAACAATCCTTCGTCATAAGCTTTTAACTCACAACACATGTACACAACTGCATGTCCCTATGCTTAATGCATCCATCTAGCTTCCCTTCTGCAACACATTGGCATGTTAGGCCCACAGATAAGAGTTAAACTCTGCCCAAATGTAGTTATTAGTAGTAATCTTCAGTTCCATTCAATCTTATCCACAAAACAGCAGTAAATGCTGATTTTAAGACGCCTGCAACGATTTCAAGTTGCACTTTGCTCTTTCCTGAGTGCTTGACAGTTTTGCTTAAGTGTCATCTGAGACGGAGCTCTTCCACAATTCCATTGACAGTAGTAGTACTCAGATGCACCTATGTCTTCTCTTCTGGTTCCAAATTCACACCTCAAGTGAGAATGTGCCATACCATCATCCACTTTTAACACTACTCCTTGATACTGTTTTAATTTTTTTTCTCCTTGACATTTGAGGGTTTACTTACATACAGGCAGAAAATTTCCCAGAACCAACCAATCTACCAGCTTGCTACGAAGTGTGCTTCTTCCAAACTTACTAATCAACGATACCAAAGAGACAATACAACACCGAAGTGTGTCTGATTCAATATTATTTTCAGTACTCTAATTGACTATATCAAAGAAAGAACACGAGCCAGCACAAACTCCACAGAAACTCAAAAGCTCTAGATGAGAAAATATCACACCTCTGTGCGCTGTTCAAGGATTACAATGCTGACTAGTAACGACACCAAAATGATAAAGCTTGCTAGAGATAATCTCCTTGGATAACAGACAATCCACCATTTTGTTGCCTCTCCATGTATTGTTTCTTCATACTGTAGCAGCAGCCAAGCAATATCATGATAAAAACTTGAAATGGAAACCGCAAGTTTGTGGCACTAGCATTGTGAATTTTTATTGACAGGAAAAGTTCATGCCAAAGCCTATTTCACATAATGTTTAGATTATTTCTAAAACTTTACAAAGCTTTACTAAGCATTGATATGGCAGAGCAAACAGTGTCCGAGAGAAAGATTGTTAGCAGTTGGCATGTCTAGAAAGCCAGATGTAGCAGAGGACAGTGGACTCCTAAATAGAGATTCGTCTTCTCAGTATGCATGGCACTGAAGAAAGAAATACATGGACATATCAAGGCAATTGAGCTTGGATTATGCAACAACTGAACCTTCTAGAACTATCTCAACTGGGTCAGAAATTGAAAATTTGAACTTCCTTCTGGAGCTTTCTCAACTGGGTCAGACATCGGACTGCAGGGAATACATGTTGGTGGTAAATAATGGGAAAAACAAGAGTGTGTAACATGCATATAGTACACATTCTTTTAGCAAATATAGAAGATATAATAGTACTCCCTTTACAAAGTACAAGGGAAGATACAAATAGTACTGAATCCAGAAAGAATAAGAGGGATTATATTTAAATAGCACAAGAGTATGCACAGCTAGAAAAACTGTGGAGAAAAGAAGACATTCCAAAGAGTGATGGGTATGATATAGATCAAGCAGATAAAATCTTGTCTATAAGGAGGATAGATATCCTCGACTATAATGGATCGTGAGATGATAACAAGATGCTGATAAAAGGGATTCTCAATGACTCAAAATAAAAGCAAGGGTGCTGCAAAAGTTATCTATTAAAAAATCCACGTGGCACAGATCATTCCAAATTTATCAAGCTAGGCTAGGTCTCATGCCCAGTGAGACTTTCCATAAAGCATCGAGGTTGCACATAGGTCCACCTTGGTCCAAATTCCAGAAATGGGCTTCATCATTGAGCCAACTCAACTATGTATGTGTGGGACGTCTCAGATGTAGAAAGTTGAAACTACACCATTATATAAAAGAAAATACACAAAATGTAGATTACACCTATAGGAAATACTTCTTTTTCTTCAAACAAACTTCCTACCAATGTTTAAGAGCAAGCCATTCCAGTATTGAAGTTGGAAGTGGAATTCAAGCATAGGACCCCACAACAACTTGACTATGATCATGGCATTTCTGCTCTTCCAGTACCAAACAACCTCATATGAGAACCAACAGGGGTCAGCCTAGGATTCTTATCCTTAGACAAATTCCTACAATCCTTGGAAATCCAAGACCTGCCGAATCAGAATAGACAAGTGGTAAAGTTCAACCCGTTAAAACCAATCTTATCCATAAACACATGCTTGGCTCATGAGAATGATTGGATAGCTGGTGGGGGATAGGTGAGTGGCATAGGATTGAACTGTGGGTGCTACATGTGGCATCAAAGTGCCAAGCATGGTGACTCTACATGTGTGTCCAAAAGGAGGTGATAGACTGGTGGAGGGTCAAAATGCCACAAAGGTGTAGAATGAACCGCTACATAATGACATGTGGGTAATCTGTGTGGCCACATGGGAGATCGAAGGGTAAGATGGAGCATGAGATGCATGGGTGGGATACTTGTATATATAGGTCCCATCGATGGTTGGGTTGGGGGATAAACCCCCACCATCAATGCACCTCCACCACCTCGTTGTATAAAAGCAAAGGACCTAAAGGGATAGGATGTCCCTATGTTTGAAGATCCCCTAGTGTGCTGTGTGCTTGGACAAGTGAAGTTTCAAAGAAAAATGTAAATGGTGTGAATGATAATCGTGATGCAATGGAAGAAATAGGTGGATGGGTGGATTTTGAAATTGTGGTGTAAATGATGTGGATATGGATGCATTAAATTGATTTTATTGATTAGATGATGAAAATTGGAATGACAATGATAGGAATGCATTGAAGATGAAACACCACCTCGTTATGCAAAAGCAAAGGACCTAAAGGGATAGGATGTCCCTATGTTTGAAGATCCCCTAGTGTGGTATGCTTGGACGAGTGAAGTCTAAAAGAAAAATGTAAATGGTGTAAATGTTATGGTGACGCACTGGAAGAAATAGATGGATGGGTGGATTTTCAAATTGTGGTATAAACGATATGGATATGGATGCATCAAATTGATTTTATTCATTTAATGATGGAAATTGAAATGATGACGATGATGGAAATGCATTGAAGATGAAACACCATACTCATTCTAACTTTCAAAAGCACAATTCAAAGAGGAAAAGGAGAAGAAGAGTTACCAATCTTTTTCATATAATCACCTCCTCGTGTATTAACATACAAGAATGGATCTTCAAGGGGACTTTTCAAAGATCCACATATGGCACTCTAACTTTTTCATTATCTTTGATAATATTGCAATGTCAAGAGAACCTGTATTTTTAAAACCTCACTTAACATGTGGATTAATATTTAATCACATGGTTAAGTAAATGTTACACATGTGAGGTGTAACTCGGATTAGAGTAAATTTCTAAGCCCAAGACCCAAGGAAAGCACAAAACGTCAAAGGCAAAAGTTGCTATAAGTTATATTGCACATGTACTTAGTGGTATCCAGTGCTAGTTGTTGGCCTAGGTCATTCATTTGGCCATAAGTGTCAATTAGCAATACTAGAGAAGTGTTTAATAGTACCTAACGCCAATCTAATAGTCAAAGATAGCGTAGAGACACTCAAGAATGCAAGTTGCCTAGACAATTTAATTATTGGCCAATCAAATTATTTCTCAGGCACTGAAATAATTATTAGATTAATTTTTAGTATTTAAAGACTGAAAATTAATATTTAATTATGGATAATGCTGAAAAAACCATTTGGGAAGGCTCCCACTTGTCAAAAATGCCCATGCAAGACTAAGAAATGTCTTCAAAGGCTAGAGAGAGGCATGTTAGTGTATTCAACCTGCAAGAGAGTGAAAGGAGATGTTGCTGGTCTGATTTGCAACCATTGGAGGATCTTCTAAGACAGCCAAGGATAGAAAAGGAACAATCAACAATAGGTGGCAGCATCTACAAGTTGTTGAAACAAGGCAACAACAGTAAATGACTGATTTTCTTCAATTCTTTGCATCTACAAGCCGCTAAGACAGGGCAACAACAGTAAATGATTGATTTTCTTCAGTTCTTCACGAACAAAGTATGAATTTTCTCCTCAGCATTCTCTCTCATCTCCCAATCTCTCTACAACCTTCCTCCGGAGATTACAACATTGAGATCACCAGAGACTGAGAAATTTCAGATTTCTTACTGTAAATCCTAATTTGCAGCAGAAATTAGGGTTTAGCAACCTTCTCGAGAAGTGTGCCAAAAATTGAAAGCTTGAAGAATTGGATTCAGCAAGGCTAAAGCTGTTTTTAGTCAAATTTAAGTGGAGGGACTAGCAAATCAATGAATTTGGGGCATTTTTCATGTCTATCAAAGCGGGTAAATACCAATTGACTACTCGAATCAAGGGGCAAATCAAATTGAAGACTTGCTAGTCATTTTGGACACCAAGGGGAGTTGGAATAACGAAAGGGATTGGGAGAATTCCATGTATATCAACTTTTTCTTCAATTAAGTTAAAGAAATATTGAAATGGGCACTAGTTTTTAGGCTAACAAGGTGTCCATTGTCCAAGATTGTAAGTTAATTTGCATTTCTTAGTTTTGTAAAAAACGTTACTTCTGTAACTAAGTTGTAATTAGAAAATTACCACCCATCCATGGAAGGAAGGTTGATTACATGTAGAGAGGGGGAAGTTTTAAAAAAAGAAGGGACAAAAGCAAAAACTTGTGTACCTTGCACCAAAGAAGATAGGAGAGTTTAAAAGAAGGGGACATCCTTCGAATCTCTTTCCCTAATAGAGAGCCCATCCCTGATGGAGAACTTGATAGCATATATTATCATCAATTCTCAACTGCTTTCAAGACTGGGTCAGTGTGGAAGTGTTTGGTGTCATCTTCCCTCTATTGTTGTTGCTAAAGGCGAAGCTTCTTTATCAAAAGCCTAGGTTTCTTCAATGAATACCTATACCTAGCTCTGATACCATGTAAAGAAATGCTTGACTACACAATACAAACGTAATGGTACAACAAACGCATAAACTGATAAAAAAAACAAGGTTAGGATTAGGGTAACATGGAGACAATGAGCACAGAAGATAAAAGAAAACTAAGTAATAAATGAATACAATGCTCAATGTAGCAATACACTATGCTAGGTGAAATACTAACCCTTGAACTCCCATGTCTCTAAGACCAAGGCAGAAAGTATGAGCAAAAGAGTGTATTGCACTCCAATGGATCCCAAATGGCAGCAAGCAACCTCTTAGGAGATGATGAAGACTCATTGATAGAGTCATCACCCTTTTTCATTGTTTGCTCCTGCCACAAAGCTATTAATGTCCTGCATTCCTTTTAGAGATTGTCCCTTCTTGCCAGGATAATTGCACTGAGACTTCTTCTTCTTCTTCCATATGTCACCCCTCTATGAAATTGCAACATCTAGAGCACCGAGAGATAGCTTCCTTACCAAAACCTGAAACTGATAACAATAAGTCTCCAACATAACACTCATAGATGACTAAACAATGTTTGCATGCTGGTGATTAGTAGAAGCAGCCAAACGAGCCATAATAGGGGAGATATAGAGAAGATGAACTAAGACAAGGCATCTTGAGGGATAGAGTTGTGCCAAGAATATAGATTCACAAGAGTTTCAAGAGTTCAAGCAATAAGGAAAGCAAAAAGAGAAGAATCAACAGTAACCATAGTGTAGTGAAAAGAACCCGACAACCAAATATAGAAGAACCCTCTCTAAAGCTGACCAGTGTACTACAGACAAGCTGATCAGAAAACAAAAAGAGTGCTGCAAAAACAGACCAAACACAGCCAACAGACAAGAAAATACCTAAAACACAGTTTCCCAACCTGCAAACTCATTAAATGCAGTAAACACATGTACGAACCATGAAGACACCGGTTGTTTAGGCAATAAATGCAGTTGAACTATAGAAAATAGATCATTTTCTGCCCTATACAGGTTAGGCAATCAAAGCACAGGCAGTTATGTACAAAATGTAGGATTCTAGGGGTAAAAACAAGCCAAAAAGCTGCAGCAGATAGTAGCCTAGGCTGAAACAGATCGTTGCAGTAGTCAGGGAAGATCAAAAACAGCAGTTGGCAGACCTGCAACAGCAAAAAACAGCACCCCAACATCTAGCACGAACATTTGATACCATGTCAAAAGTGGATGCCGCAATGGAAGTGTGAGAATCGGCTGTAATAGATTGCACAACACAAGAGAGAAGAAAAGAAAAACACTGCAAAGAGAACTCATAGAAAAAGAAATGCTTGGGAAATGGAATCCATTACCAATACGAGACAATAGAGAAACAATAGTGAGTCACTAGCTATATGGGCACTGGCACTAGCTCTCTCTCTCCAACAAGACCTACAAGTAATAGAGTATGCACAGGGTGTTCTGAAGAGCAGGGAGCCCAACAATAAATAGGCCAAAATAAGCCAAGAACAAGATCAGGCCGGCCAGCATCTCAAGGCCTCAAAATACAAGTCAGCCAGCCATGCACAGACTAAACATCAACTCAAAGAAATCAAAATCATTTTTTGACTCTAATATGGACACAAAGGTGAACTGCAAAAGATCCCAAGTATCCACATGGTGGGAACACCTCACATTCCAAGGAGAAATGATGGAAGTATCCTCGCCGTCGTCCAAGAGCGAAGAAAGAAGCGGCCAAGCCTCCATCTATATCTGCATCTACTTCCACCATTACAACAAAGTCAATGTTCCTTCACATCCATCAATAGGAGACTTCTTCAGCTATCTCATCTACAAAGAGGCCCTAGCTCATCAACATCAATGATTGTCCACAATCTCCATTCACAAAGCTAATATAGTCACTATTGGTGACATCTCATTGTTGCTTATTTATGGTGTTTACACATTGCCTTTGTTTTGTTAGCCTGCCCTATTTAGTCATGTCAATCCTATCATCTCCCAGTTGTGGGCTCTTGTCAAAGTCTAAAGGAGACATTGGAGCTCTGACCATTTAGTGTGCATTTCTATGCATTTCCCCTATTTTAAGCACATTTCTTGTGCATTTCCTATGTTTGTCAGTTTATGTTTGTCAATTGGATTCCACCCCCTGACAATGCCTACCACTCCACAACTACCTAGGATATTTTATTATTATTTTTCCATTTTTTCTGCGCAGTATGACTGCATTTATTGCACTCATATCACCTTATTCAGCAGGTCGACCAGATTTAGAGGCCTTTTTAGCAATCGGCCAGTTTTAGAGGAGTTTCGCTATATATAGCTACAACCCACACTTGGTTGATCACTTCTTCTTGCAGATTTCAACACACTCTCACTCCTAGACACTCTCCGACTAGGTGCTGCTAACGTCTCAGCCTTATTTGGTGCCCTCACTAATGCCTTGGGCTGCGTGCAGGGACTGATCAGTCCACATAATTGTATTCAGCATTCATCTTCAATCAGTGTAGTATTTCTTCCTGCATTTTCTATTGTATTTCTCTCCTCTCTCTATGTTCGTGTTTCTTCTTCCATTGCACACTCTCACATAGTATCAAAGCCTAAGTGACCAAAGAGTCAAGATCTGTTGCCAAGGAGCAGCTCAATCATCAAACGCAACAATTCAGCCTAGCATTTGCTGCAAACACAGCTATCTATTGAGGAGGTGGCAGCATCTGGTGATTCTACATTTGTGTTTTTAGCTTGGCGACCCTTGGCGGCAACATTTATTGCTCAGCAATAGCCTTCTTCAGCCAATCCTCATCATCTAGAGGCAGCGGCATCTTTTGTAGCTGCAAGCGATAGTATTTCCTCGTTCAGGTAGCACATCTACACCTTCTGTAGAGCTGATTGCCTTCTAACATTCGCATTGTTTCCATCAACACGCAGTTTGTTGGGTGATTGCAGCTTTGGAAGATGTCTTACCAATTTAGAAGCTTTGATGACTTAGAGTAGGAGCTAATGTCTCGACACTCCTCTGAGCGAAGACGTGATTACTGAAAGGTGAGAAGGATCGAAGCTTGCTTGGAAGTGAGCTATGGCGGAGAGCAAGAGCAAGAAGAGAGAGAGACACAAATGGGAACTCCAACAACCACAATGTGTGGCTGGGCCTTCCTTTATTCAAACTGTCACTAAAAGAATAAAGAATAGGTGACTGTGACGGGCACCCGCCACTTGCAGTGTGCAGTGGCGGATACTGTCAGTGTAGTAATACACGGGCGGCTAGGCAGAGACACTGCGGTAAGCCACCCTGGTTAAGCATACTACGGACCCTTTCCTGAATGGTCCTATTCATGCGTTCAGCCATACCATTATGGGGTGGGGTGTAAGGGGCGGTCATCTGACGCTTAATACCCCGCTCATCACAAAACTGCTCAAAAGTACGTGATACATATTTACCCCAATAATCTGACCTTAGGCATTTGAGCCTTTTCCCAGACTGGTTCTCTACCAATGCAAGTCAACGCTGAAATGTATCTAAGACATCGGATTTTCTCTTTATGGGATAAGCCCAAACCTTATGTGAGTAATCATCTATGAAAGTAATAAAGTACTTTGGCCCACCAAGTGACTGACAGGGCATGGGTCCACATACATCTGAGTGCACAAGAGCCAAGGGCTCACCCATGCTTTTCTTGCTAGACTTTTTATGCGTATTTCTAGTTCTGCCTACCATACAAACAATGATCACAAGAATCAAAATGCAAAGAGTCAAAAGACAGAAGATACTGCAAAGCACGGAGCATTTTCATTCCTTTAAGAGACATATACCCCAAATGAGCATGCCAAAGAGATACATGGAAAATAAAACCCACAGAAAAAACATGATCCAATGTAACTCCTGACACAGGTAAGGGATAGAGGCTACCAAACTTGGCACCTCTTACAAGTACAAGCCTACCACGAGTAATCTTCCATACAGAGTTTCCAAAAGACACAAAATACCCTGCATCATCAAGCTGTCCAGTTGGCATAAGGTTGCGAGTCAACGCAGGTACATGGCGTACATCATGCAAAACAAAAGAACTTCCAAAAGGAAACTAAGGTATGAAACCAATCTCTGTGGGGTGTCACATGAAAGGACGCACCAGAATCCAAGAGCCAGCACTGCGCATACATAGAATATATCTCAGAAGTCTGTAAGGCATCGCATGAAGAAGCTGCAAGTATGTAATCATCATCTGAATCAGTGGCCTGCATGACATTAACCTCTTCTATCTTCACACTGGACTTTGTAGGTACAATATTGCGCTCATAAGACTTTTCCTACACATTTTCTTTTCCCTTTTCCTTGCGCTTATCGTCGCGCATTTTATGGCACTACAGCCTAATATGTCCTACTTTCCCAAAATAATGACAGGTAAGATCAGACTTCCGTCCACGAGACTTTCCTCAGTCAATAAAGCACTCTCAACATCTTTGATTTTCAGCCTATCAAGCTTCTTTATACATATGGCAGTACGGAAGACATCCCATGATTCAAGTAAGGTGCCAAGCAGAAACAACGGGTGCAAGTTGTCTTTGAACTCAATACCCTGTGACAACAGACTCTTCATGATAGCATGAAACTAACTAAAATGAGATGAAAGAAAGATCCCCTCCTTCATGCGAAGGTCCGTTAACTGCTTCAGCCAATACATCTGTGACGCAAGACTCTGCTACGCATAAATCTCTTGAATCTTCTCCCATAAATTCTATGCACTCTGATTCTCATCTTCAACAACATTATGATGGACCTCTTCTGAGAGTGACTAAATAATGGTAGAATTGCATAGCTCATCAACTTCCATCCAAACATCATCATCCATATCCTCAAGTTTGACACCCTTGAAACGCAAGGGTTTAATCTGCAACTTTTGCACCAAAACCTGCCATATTTGGGACTTCCAATATCCTTAGTTGGTACCATCCAACTTGGCAATATTAAAGAGAGCTGTATCTTTCAAATGACTAGCCATATTGTCCCAAATCAAAGCAAAAAAGTAAAATTGCAGGTTGCTATAACTAGCAAAAAATGCACTAAAACCACTGCTAAAACTAGTTGAAAGGGTGGATTTCACCAAGAGAAGCACCTTCCACCAAATATGACCAAGATAACATCAAATAGTAAGCATGACCCTCATAGAAGTGCTCAAAATCTGCAAATTTCAGCTTACTGTAATAAATGACAGCAGTATGTAAAACTATCCCAAAAATGAAGCAATCACTGATACATATGTCACTGCAACTGCCAGGTAACAAGATACATCTAGCAGTGAGTTTCCAGAGGCAAGAAGGTACCAAGAACTGTCAAAACAATAACCTGTCAAGCAAGAGACATCTCATAGGTTCAGAAGTCATGCATGTAATGGGTCTCAGGGTAAGGGAAGAGACCAAGCACAAGCATAACTAATAGAGCCAGAAGCTCAATACATAACCATCCAATATGCATATAAAACTGACAAACCTGTAACAGAGATAGGTGCCTGCCCCAGTAGGCATATCAAATCAGCTCACTACAGACAAACTGCAGACATAAAGCTCTCAAGAGAGCAAATGCATGTAACTGTCCCACAAGCTCAAGCTCATCTGTAAATAAGACTCTGTGTACATCTGAAAATACCAAGAGGCTCCCATTGGAAGTGAAGTCAGATGCAAAGAGAGCAAACAAAGCTCTAATACATCAAATACATAGCATCAAACATGCCAAATCCCAGTAGGGTACATTCGGAGCATAAATCCCAAGCTATCTCAGACTCGTAAAGGATAAGCCTAAAAGCATTCAAAGAGTAAGTAACTGACAACCAAATGTAATGCCCAGTAGATCCAAAATGCTCAAATATATCTGAAGATGAAGCTCCAAGTAACTGTCAAGCATGGACAAACCAAGTGGCATCCATATCTGACCAAAGTATAAATGCAAGAGGCCTAAATGTCAAGCAGTGACAGTAGGCATAGACCGATCCAAAGCATGCCAACTGAAGCCAAATGCCAGTGAAGAACAACCAAGTCGAAGCTTAATACAAGCTCAAAAGCATTCCGGAACCAAAGACAAGCTCGATGTCGTATCCCGAAGGTCAATACTTCATTGCATATCCCAAAGACATAGCCCAAAACCAATAGGCATAACCAAACATGAGATAATAGACTTCAGCCCACGGTGGTACAGCAGTGATTTACTGTTCAAAACTGAGTATTTTCAGCAAGAAAATCAGTCCAAAATGATGGCATAACATGTGCCTTGCATCCCCCAAACAATCAGGCATCAATAGGTACCAAACCGGTTAAGTAGAAGTGCCCAAACAAGCATAGCACTAGATGCCAATGTTACTTCTGCATAACATAACTGTGGGACTGCTGTAAACAGTCCTGGGAATGTACAAATCAGACCCAAAACTGATACCAATGATCAAGGAGGCCTCAACCGAAGTTAGAGACCATTGCCAAGTGCATTGCCAAGCCCGAAGAAGCATGACATAGCCATCAATGAGGAGTAGGTGAGCTGCTGTAGTGTGCTGTCCAGAACAGCCAAAAAAATGGCGCAAATTTGCTGATCCCTTCTTCTACTCCTGTGCATCCACATGGCCTCAATGGTAGTGATTGGAGGCTCCGGGGGGTACCCAGGGAGGCCCATTACAAGCCTCAAGTGCCCAAATGCAAGAGGGAGCAAGATCCAAGCTCTAAGGGTTTGAGCTATGGCTGCCCCGTTTGACTACAACCCAAGAACTAAATAAAAATACTAAAAAAACACTTCAATACCTCTGTAGCAATGCCTTGAGGATGCCTCAATAGGCTAGGAAGGTGCTCGGGAAGGCAGGGAGTGACGGGAGCTCGGGAAGGTCAGCTATGGCTGCCAAGGAGGAGATCCAATGCTATAAGTATTTAAATGGAAGTTAAGAATGCCACGAACCAAGCTCACGAAGTTGGAAAGCCTCGCTCTGATACCAATTGAAAGGTGAGAAGGATGGAAGCTTACTTGGAAGTAAGATATGGTGGAGAGCAAGAGCAAGAAGAGAGAGAGACACAAATGGAAACTCCAACAACCACAATGTGTGGCCGAGCCTTCCTTGATTCAAACTGTCACTAAAAGAATAAAGAATAAGTGACTACGCTCGCCACCTGCAGTCTGTAGTCCCGGATACTGTCAGTGTAGTAATACACGGGCGGCTAAGCGGAGGCGCCTTTACCCCCAACAATTACCAGTATCAGGAATATCGCCAAAAGGAGGCTTCTCCTATTCGAGATTACATGAAATGGCAGCCTTCTCCAGTTCGTTATCGTCCACCTTTTGTTCATCTTTCACAACGGGTTTCATCAAAAGTCCGGCCCCCTTCAGAAGCCAAGGCTCCTTTTGCTATGAAGATTCATTCCTTGATGCCCTCTATATAGGTGCTTGTTTGTCCTTCCTTACCCAAAGAAGATAAACTCAACAGTGCCAACTACTCATTGTGGTCCTACAAGGTGAAGTATATCCTCAACACCTTTAATCTTTGGGAGCTCATTTCTGAATTTCCCACCCTCAAGAGGATCCAACTTATGGTATCTTGCTAAACCGTACTACCTTGTGGGATCGGCTCAACTCTCAAGCCCAATCCTTTCTATTTATGAGTGTTCAAGACCCTATCGTAGTCACGTTCGCAAGTTGAAGATCGCAACGAAGATATGGCGTAAGCTTTGGTCTTTGTATCAGCACAAGACCTTTGCCCACAAGATTTCCCTTGAGAAAAAGTTGTGGATGCTCAATCTTGATGACTCTCTTTCTATGAAGGAGCACATAACGAAGATGGAGGGCATGAGAGGTGAGCTTGCCTTTCTTGGATGGAAGATATCCTCCGAGGATATGGAAATGATCCTATTGGCGCAGCTGCTATCTCTTAGGTTTGATGTTTACTACACCAGTCTCATCACATGAAGGATCCACAAGAGACTCTTATGAAAGGAGCTTTCACTGCTTGTCTTAGAGCATGACGAGCGTCTCAAAGACATAGGAATCAATGGTTCTGGCTCCTCCAAGGCTTTTATTGCAGGTACCAGTGGGGCAGGAAGGAGAAGAAGAAAGCCAAGACAAGATATAGGAGAACAAGAAGGACGTGAAGAAGGAGAAGAAGCCCAAGTGCCCACACTGTGGGAAGGACACTTACCCCGAGGAGAAGTGCTAGCAGAAGTTGTGAAGAAAATTGCTAGGTTTTATACTAAGGAAACACAAAGTATACGACCACAACAGAAGCATATAGAGACAGACACAGACACAGAAAGCAAAACTCAAACCCTAAATGCAAAACTTAAAACTCAAACTCAGAAACTCAAACACAAACAGAAGAAGGGAGAGAATAATACAACTTTGAAGTGAATGAATACTATAAAAATGAATGTAAGAGTGTATAGATACTCAAAGGCAGAGCAAAGTGTTGGAGAGTGACATCCACAAGAGATGGATCCCAAGTCTGTGACCACCAATCAGACTGTAGGATGGAGAGGATGCAACAAACACACGTGTCAAGAGTACTTGAAGCACCAAACACAAGCTAGACAGAAGACGAAGAGGGCTAGCAACTGTCGCCTAGTGTGGAGGAGCTGTCGCCTAGGAAGATGACACCAAATGCAAGCTGTGGATGCAGTCACAGCTACTGCCAGGTGTAGAATAGGTCCAAAAGCAGCGACAGAAGGTTACCTGATGATGGAGATGGGCTACCAGTTGTCGCCTACACACTAAAGAAGCAAATGTAGCAACAAAAGGTGTGGCAGCAATCTCTAGAGCTGCACAGCCATGTGTGTGTGGATTGATGGCTGAAATCTGCACTCAAGGATGTGAAACTTGCACAAATGGGAATAAGGCTCAATGGGGGCAGCCTATCTATTTATAGATATTGAAGAGCGGCCCAAAGAAATAGGGTTTTTAGGGACCACTGAGAGTCTCTTGGACCGCTACCCTTTTAGGATTTTTCATTAATTAAGTGTGTTTTGGGACTGTTTAAGAATACTAATCAGCTAAAAAGCATGTTTTAGCTCAATAACCCCTCTCAGGCCCAAAAATAAGCCAAAAGGATAGGCCAATCACGTTGATTTTTACTTACTCCAAGGCGTTCCACCCCAAAGCAACCAGGGCATTAAACAAAGGGTGCACGTTGGCCGCCCAATGGCCTACCAAGATTACAGAGACAATAGTTATCTTACCAAGGGAGTCCAAGTAATCACCCCAAAGAGGACAAGGCATCAGGCAAAGGGTACACATCAACCGCCCAATGGCCTACCAAGACCTACAAAGGCGGATGAAACCACATTGAACTTTTTTTTTTTTAAAGTGAGAGTTAAATTTTATGGGATGTGGCAGATTGAGTAACAATAACCCAAAAGACGGCAATAGAGAGGATACACCCAACACATCACAAAATAGTGCAAGTTTACTCATCCACTCGGGGGTGTTGATAATGAGGAAAAAAAGTGATGAGGTATCCATGTGATGAAGGAGTATGGTGGTATGTTTAAACAACTTAGAATCCGCTCGAGTGGTGCTCTGCACAATGAGATACAAAGTATGCTACATGCTGAAGAATGCTCATACAGCAAGTGCCACTTGGACAGTGTCTCTCAAGGCCTCATGGGAAAACTGTTCACTTGCCCAAGCGCCCTAGCACAAAGATGATGAAATCATGCAATCCAAAAGGAAAAGGTATAACAAGGGGGGGGAGTGTGATGAACCTGCACTTGTTACACACTCAACACGGCATAGAAAGGTAACACGATATGTGAGCTCAAGGTATACTCTTGTATTATTCAATCCAAAAAGCGGAACAACATAGACACATCCCAGGACTACACTCTCGTGACGCCGCACATAAGAGGGTTCACCATTGGGTATAGGGAATCACACGTAGTGTGGAAACAAGGCAGGGCTTTGAGTCACCACTACTCCCTATATAGGTGCATTTAGTGATAACGGCATGGTATAGCTACAAAGCCCTTACACTCACCTCCGCTTACTAGATTGCTGTCCTCAGCAATCTAAGGGTAGCGCTTTTATTTGACTCATCCAAGGTCTTAACACAACTTTTCCTATCAAGCTAGTCAATGTCTGCCGGTCTATGTGACCGCAGGGTCTTAACACAGTCTATACTATCAGACTGGCCAGTGTCTGCCGCACTAGGACTTGGGGCTCTTAACATAGCCTTTTCTAGCAAGCTGGTCAGTGTCTGCCCATCTAGACTGGATTTTTGGGGCTTTGTTGGATTTATTAATGTTGGGATCACCATGTGGGTCCACCCTTGACTCAATTACTTCGAAGGGACTGTTGGAATGGAGCATTGATACGCGCCGTCCCCATTGGTTGTCTGGATAGAACCTACACAAAAGACAAGCATGAAACGCATTATGAACACAAACACTGTCTAGCAGGTCAAGTTTGTAGGTGACTTTGTTCAGCACTTGAGTGATTCGGTAGGGTCCATAGTAGCGGTGATTGAACTTGGGAGTCATGTTCTTGGGAAGTAACATATTCTTAGAGCTGACTAGGACCATGTCTCCTTTGGTGAATAGTACGGCATTCCTCTTCTTGTTGGCTTGCTCGGTCATGGTGATTTTGCTTTGCTCGAGACTCTGCTTGGTCGCTGCATTTCAATCTCTCCATTTCTTCAGAAACTCTTCTGCATCCTGATCTTCCGCTTTGGCTGCTCCGAATGCTAAGGCCAGTGGGGTAATGACTTCTTTGCCTGTGGCTAATTCAAAGGGAATGTACCCTGTTGCCGAGTGGATGGAGCTATTGTTGTGGAATTCCAAGGCATCAAGATACAAGGCCCAGTCTTCCTGGTCCACTCGGGCATAGCTCTAGAGATAGTCTTCGATGCCTTGGTTGACTCGTTCTGTCTGTCCATCTGTCTCTGGGTGGAAGGATGATGAGAATCTCAATTGTGTTTCCAGGGTCTTAAAGAGATCCTTCCACATATCGCTCATGAATCTTCCATCTCTATCTGATACTATTGCCAGTGGTAAGCCATGGAGTTTGAATACATGTGTGAAGAAGAGGCGTGCTACCTCCTTGGCATTTAGTGGTGGTTTGGCCGGGATGAAATAGGCCTGCTTGGAGAAATAGTCCACCACTACAAAGATGATTGTGTACCCATGGGACTCGGGTAGTTCCACAATGAAATCCATGCTGATAACATCCCATGGGCGATTGGGTACAGGTAATGGTTGTAGTAATCCTGCTGGTTTTGAACGTGGTGCTTTGACAAGTTGGCAAGTGGGACAGGTTTTGATGTAGTCGATGACTTCTTCCTTCATATTCGGCCAAAAGAACTGCTTCCTAAGGGCCTCCAAGGTTTTGCTTTGCCTTTTGTGTCCTCCAAATTTGCCATCATGTATCTCATGCAAGATGAGTTTCTTCAACTCCAAATTGTTGGAGATATACAATCTCTTGCCTAAAAATAGGATACCCTCCTCAAGGGTGTACATTCCATGCGGGGTCTTCTCTGCTTCCACATCTCTGATTATTTTATGCATCTCTTGGTCTTGCTCTAAGGCCTCCTTGACTAATTCTATGAAGTTGTTGCTGACCACACTGACAGCTTTCACGTCAGCTTTCCAACTCAAGGCATCTGCTATTTTGTTAGTGGAGCCGGGTTTGTGTTTAATCTCTAGGTCGAATTCTGCTAGAAAGTCTAGCCAGCGGGCTTGCTTTGCCGATAACTTGGGTTGTGATTGGAAGTATTTGAGGGAGATATTGTCAATGAAGACTATTGTGTGTTTGTCTTGAACATAGTGCTTCCATTTCTTGAGGTAGTGGATGATTGCCAACATTCCCTTCTCATGTGTACTCCACCTTGTTTCAGCATCGGTAAATTTCTTGGACTCATAAGCAATGGGGTGACCTTCCTGCACCAGTACACCTCCTATGCCGTAGTCGGAGGCATCTGTAGAAATTTCAAAGGGCTTGGTGAAATTCGGTACCCTTAAGACGGAAGTTTGACTCATGCATTTCTTCATCTGCTCAAAAGCTTCTTGTTGCACGTTCCCCCATGTAAAAGAGTGATCTTCTTTGGTGAGGTGGGAGAGGGGGTTGTGATGAGGCTGTAATCTTTGTTGAGCCTTCGGCAAAATACTGTGAAGTCAAGGAACTCCCACACTTCTCTTATAGTTTTCAGTATAAGCCATCTTTGGACAGCTTCCACTTTCTTAGGATCCACTTTGATTCCAGCTGCTCCTACAATAAAGCCTAAGAACTCCAACTCTTTCACTACGAATTCACATTTTTCAGGCTTGGCATATAACTGATGCTGCCGCAGTTTCTCAAAAACTCCGCATAAGTGTTGCTTGTGCTCCTCTAAGGTTTTGCTATAGACTAGGAGGTCATCGATGTAAATAATGACAAAGACATCTATCTCAAGTCTAAAGACTCCATCCATGAGGCCGCAAAATGTGTCTGGCCCATTGCTTAGGCCGAATCCTAATACTAACCACTCAAAACTACCATAGCGAGTGCGAAAGGCTGTTTTCGGGATATCTTCTTCTGCTATGCGGATCTAATGGTACCCTAACCTAAGATCAATACGGCTAAAGTACTTGGCCCCGTGCAATCTATCTAAGAGGTCTTCCACTAGGGGCATTGGATATTTGTTTTTTATGGTGATTTTGTTAAGGGCCCTATAATCTACACAGAGTCTAAGTCCCCCATCCTTCTTCTTGACAAATAACACTAGGACATCAAAGGGGGATTTACTAGGGCGGATGAACCCTTGTTCTTCTAGTTCATGTAGCTGCTTCTTCAATTCCATGAGCTCAGTGTGGTTCATGCGATAGGGTACTTGGGCCGGTGGCGCAGACCCTGGAATCAATTCAATCTTATGATCCACCCTTGGGTAGCTCTGCTGGCATTACATCTTTGAATTCTTCAAGTATCTCTGTCACTTCTGTGTTCTTGCTTTGGTGTTTGGGCTTTTTGCCATCTTCTTCTTCAATTGGTCAGATCATACATAAGTAGACCATATCTCCTTGTTTGACAGATTTTTCTACCTGCTTGGCACTACACGTCATGATGCGTGGCCTGATAACGGTCTCTTGGACCGGTGCAGTTTGGGTCTGGCCTCTTGGTTGGGTTGCATTTGGCTTCACTGTTTGACATGACACTCCTGGCTTATTCACCTTTATTTGCACTTTGATTGGGGTCTTGCCAGGCAATTGCATTCTTTTGCAGGGTACTCTGACGCCTTCTCCTTGCATATCTAGCATCATTTCATTTACACCTTTACCGAACATCGCAATGGCATATTTGTCATAGAATTCCAAGCCTAGTATCTCTTCAAAATCATCCATGGGGATTACTAAGAAGTTGAGTTTTGCTTTCCACTTGCCAGCTTCTACTTGGACTGCAAAGACTTGTTTCACTTCCTTGGCTTCTCCTTATGCGAATGTTACGGTTAATCCTTCTAGGGCCTTAGATAATTTCAATCCATGTTTTGTTGCGCACTGTGTGGCCCCTGTGTCCACCATGATGGGTTGATTTCCTTCGCTCACTCGGCCTTTGATGTATAGGTAGTGGACTGCTCCTACTCTGGCCGCCATGCATTGGGGTTGAGCACTAACTGTCCCTACCCTTGGGTGGTCCATGCTTTCCTCACTTCCACTTGGGATTTCTTGGATATACGGTAGTTGTGGTTCTTCTCCTCCATATGTGCTAGTCGCATTCACCCTCAACCCTCTTGATGAGGTTGTATCTTCTACCGGGCATCTGTTTTGGTAGTATGGGCCCCTGCATCTGAAGCATTTGATCCCAATGGAAGGGCCTAGGGGTCTCCACCATGATGTATTTGATCTTGCGGGTCCATATGATGTGCTAGGGGTTGGCCTGTAATGGTTGTTTCCCCATCTTCCTACTGCTCCTCTTGGTACCAATGCAGTTTGTGACACGGCCGTTGTGGCGATGGTGTTTTGGCTCCTTGTATCTGTGAATGACCCTCTAGGGGCATTGGGCCTTTGGTTCCATGAGTTGTTGTTGAAGTTGTTGTTGAACCTGCTTTGGTTCCCCTAGGCCGTTCTTCTGCCTTCTAGGTCCACTAGTCTTTCGGCCATTCTCATGGCTTTTGCTAAGCTTGTTGGCTCCTGTCTCTCCACATCTCTTCTAGCCCATTCTTGCATCCCAAACAAAAATCCATGTAATTTGGTGTCTGTATCCATGTTTGGTAGCTGCAGCATAATCCGTCTATATTTGCTGAAGTATTCTTTCATCTTCCCTTGTATTTGTTTGAGGTTCCTCCATTCATCTCTCACTTTGAATTTTTCCATCTTTGGAATGAAGAAGTCTTTCAGTTCTTCCTGGAGTTCTTCCCACGAAAAGATGGTGTGGCCCTACTCTTGCTCCAACAGGTAGCAACTGGCAGCGTCCTCCTCCAAGTAAATGGCTGCCACTTCCACCTTCCTATCTTCAGTTATTTGGGAATACTTCAAGTATTTATCCACCTCTGCAATCCATTTCTTCAGGACCAACCCGTCTCTCTCTCCTTTGTGCTTGGCTGGTTAGGGCATCTTGAATTTTCCATAGTCATCTTCTGAACTGTCACTATCTTCCTCTTCTCTTCGATGGTGCTTCTTCTCCTTCTTGTCTTTCTTCTTGCTTCCTGCTTCTACTACCTTCTCCTTCTCTTTCCTTGTATCTTGCGCCCTCCTAGACGTCTCCTCTCTACCCATCCTATCCATCTCCTCTTACATTTTGTCTTTTCTCCTCCTCTTGTTGTATCACCCATTCTCTATAGCCCTGCTCCACTTAAAGTTTTTTCTTCCTTTCCTCTTCCTCTTCCTCTTCCTTCATTTGCATGTTCCTCCATATTGACTCCAGTATGCCTAACATGCCATCTAACTGTCTTTCCAGTCCAGCCACCTTCTCCTCTTGGGCCACTCTCCATTCTTACCCTCTACTCTTCTTCCTCTCCACCATTGTTGGAAGGGTAACATTCTCCCTTTCATCCTCCATGTGGTTGGTGGTGATGTCGGCACAGGGAAGCCGCGATGAGGTCGGTGCGGGGAAGCCATGTCTCGCCTGTGGTAGAAGTGGTCATGCCGCGGGGAAGCCGCATCATGTCTTCAAACGGTGAGTGGTGTCGGGGTTGGGACATCACGCCAGGGGACCGACGTGCAAGGTCGACGCGACGGGGGTCAACGCGACGGGGGGCAACGCAACGTGGGATATCGCGCTGTGGGTCGTTACGACTTCGTTCTCTTCGGGGCACTGGACCTTCTTTTCTGCTTCCGTGAGTACTCCTTCACTCCGAGCAAGAGTTGCTCTAATACCAAGTGTGATGAACCTGCACTCGTTATGCACTCAACACGGCACAAAAAGGTAACACGATATGTAAGCTCAAGGTATACTCTTGTATTATTCAATCCAAAAAGCGGAACAATATAGACACATCCCAGGTTTACACCCTCGTGACACCGCACATAAGAGGGTTCACCACTGGGTATAGGGAATCACACGTAGTGTGGAAACAAGGCAGGGCTTTGAGTCACTACTACTCCCTATATAGGTACATTCGGTAATAACGGCATAGTATAGCTACAAAGCCCTTACAAGGAGGGGGGAGGGGGGGAGGAGAAGCTAATGTTGAAGACAAAGTGTTGAGCCTGTAGAATACCAAGGATAAAGCACCCTGGTGGAAGAGCAAGGTAGAAGTCACCGCCATGATAGCATCAAGAGAGATGTTGCACGATCTATCTCGAGAGGGAAAGTCTCCATGCTGAAAGAAGAGCAAGCAGGGATAGTGGAGCTTCTTCTCAAATGACCTTTCGACACGATTGGCTTCGGGACTTGAGTTCTAGAGGGGGCACCATCACCATTGGTGACAACTCTATGGTTCCAAATCATGGAATGGGGACCATTCCCCTATTACCAAACAGGTAGTCTTCCTCTACCAAAGTTCTTTATGTACCCAATTTGGGCTTTAACCTTTTGTCTGTCTATGGTCTTACCCAGCTAGGTACACGTGTGGTCTTCACAAGAGATGCAGTTACAGGGGAGGATGAGTCTACAAGTGCAGCTCTTTGGACAAGCACACATGAAGGTGGGCTTTATATGCTCCTAGCCTTAGTCGCGAGGACTTCCCACGAGCATGGGCTACTTTGGCATGCTCAATATGGTCATTTGAAGATGGATATGACCAATGGGCTTCTCAGAGGAGTAAGATGGAAGAGGAACTTCCAGATTTCCCTCTTGTTCACACTCTTTGCCCTAGTTGCTTGAGTGGCAAGCAGCATCAGTAACCACATCCACAAGTTGCCACTCGGAGGGCTTCTACACTACTCGAGTTGGTTCATACCAACCTTTGCGGACCTATGGACACGGCCTCCCATGGGAAGGCCAAGTACTTCATGTTGATTGTTGATGACTTCAATCGTTATGTGTGGCCGTACTTGGAGTACAAGAGCAAGGCGTACTCTTCTTTCTACAAGTGGAAGGTGTTTGCCGAGAAGCAGACGACCTTCAAAGTTCGTGGTGTTCGAGCCAATCATGGTGGAGAGTTTACTTCTCACCTCTTTTCTCAGTTTTGCAAGGATCACGGCATTTGGGTGGAGTATACCCATCTGAACACACCATCCAAGAATGGTGTGGTGGAGCATATGAATCAAACCATGTTGGAGATGGCCTAGGAGCATCGAGGATTACCTCATTCCCTTTCAGGTGAGGTGGTGGCGACTGCGGTTAATATCCACAACCATTCTCCTACCTCACCTTTGCAAGACATCATATGAGGCTTTCTTTGGATGAAAGTCTTCTGTGTCTCACTTTCACATCTTTGGGTGTGATGGCAAATGCATTTGTCCATGTGGATAAGAAGAAGAGGAAGACCAAGCTCGAGTCTAAGTCGAGAAAGCTTCTCTTCATGGGGTATAGCACTACCACAAAGGGATATGGATCTATGATCCTATGACACAGAAGATTGAGGTCAACAAGAATGTGATCTTCAACGAGGCTACGGTCTTCAAGGATCCGATTGATGGTTCTAGTGCAAGTGATTCTTCATCGTCAACTGCCCTTGCCCTGCCCTCTATACCTCTCCTTCCCCTCAAGTTACCTCTCCATCATCATCGGCTCCTCCCCCTCCGCCACCACCACCTCCTCCTCCTACACCAACTTCCCTACCACCATTGACGGGTTCCTCTACTCCTTCAAAGAGTACCGTTACCCCGTCTACATTCCCTCTGCCTTCTGGGGATGCACAACCATCAACTGGGCAGCTTCCTTTGAACGAGGATGTGCCCTCACTTAGTGAGGGGGAGTCCCTTTTCCAAACAGGTGCTTTGCCGGTACCAGAGGCTCCACAACCTCTCTTGCCACATGATGAGCCTATCACCATTCATTGGTGGTATCCACGGCTCATGGAGGATGCAGGTGTTACCCATTTTCCTGCTACTCCTACAGGTCCACACAGATCAACTCATTTACACGCCCAGCAGAATAGTTCACTTTATGTGAACTATACTCTTATGACCCGAATTCTCCATGACAATGAGCCTACTTCAATTATTGAGGCTCTTGCATAGGATGTTGATTGGTATGAAGTCGGTCTATAAGACCAAGTATCTTGTAGATGGTTCCTTGGACAAGCATAAGGCTAGGCTTGTTGCCAAGGGTTTTGCACCCCTCCACCACCACCTCCTTCTCCTACTCAAGCTTCCCTGCCACCGTTAACAGGTTCCTATACTCCTTCAAAGAGTATCCCTACCCCCTCTGCATCCCCTCCACCTTTTGAGGATGCACAACCATCAACTGGGGAGCTTCCTTCGAATGAAGATGTCCCTTCACTTAGTGAGGGGGAGTCCCTTTCCCAAACAGGTGCTTTGCCAATATTGGAGGCTCCATAGCCTCTCTCGCCGCATGATTCTCCATTCCTTGGTGGTATCGACAGCTCATGGAGGATGCAAGTGTTACCCATTTTCCTGCTACTCTTGCAGATCCACACGAATCAACTCGTTTATAGGCCCAATAGAATATATGCTCTTACGACCCGAAACTCCATGAAAGTAAGCCTACTTCAGTTGTTGAGGCTCTTGCACAAGATGTTTGGAGACACGCTATGCATGATGAGCTCGATTCTATTAAGCAAAATCAGACTTGGGAGTTGGTCCCGCGTCCTTAGCAACAGAAAGTAATTAGTGTAAAGTGGGTATATAAGACCAAGTATCTTGTAGATGGTTCCTTGGACAAGCATAAGGCTAGGCTTGTTGCCAAGAATTTTGCACAAAGGGCAGGATCGGATTATTTTGAGAACTTCACACCTACAGCTCGTATATCTACCATTCGAACTATTTTGGCTCTTGAAGCCCATCACCATTGGCCTGTCTATCAGATGGACATCAAGTCTGCATTCTTGAATGGCATCCTTCAAGAGGAGATTTCTGTTTCTCAACCTCTCAGTTTTCTTGTGCAAGGAAAGGAGGCTATGTTTATCACCTGCAGAATAACCTCCATGGCCTGAAGCAAGCTTGGAGAGCTTGGTATCAAAGGATTGTTTGCTTTTTTCGTGACAGTGGCTTCCAAAGATCAGCTCATAACCCTAACCTTCACTAGAATCTTGAGAGTGACAGGTGTGTTTTGATTATCTTACATGTAGATGATCTTATCATCACAAGGAGCACTTCTACAGAGGTTGATCGGACTCGAGATATTCTGAGACGAGTTTGAGATGACGGATCTTGGGATCCTACATTTCTTCTTGGTCTAGAGATTTATCAGATGGCACGAGGCATCTTTATCTCGCAGCATAGAAATATCTCAGGGTTACTTTCGGAGTTTGGTATGGCTAAGTGTCGGCCTTTTTCTTGCCCCATGGACTTTGAGTCCAAGCTTATGGCAGCAAGAGATCCCCTTTCAAATGCTACCCGCTCTAGAAGCCTTGTTGGCTCCCTTATCTCGCTCATACACACTCGGCTAGATATTTCTTTTGTGGTGGCTCTAGTCTTCTTTTATAAAGACTCCTACATAGGATCACTGGAGGGAAACCTTTCATGTTCTTTGGTATTTATAGGGGACTCGATCCTACGAGATCATGTATGGAAGGGGGGTTACTCTTTCTAGATGGAGTGACTCTGATTGGGCAGATGATGTGGATTCGAGACGGTCCACTACAGGTTATGCCTTCTTCCTTGGATCGGAAGATATCTCAACTATGAAGATAGTTTGGCTCCATTGTATGTTGGCGGAGATTGGCTTTCCCCAAATAGAACCTATGGAGCTGTTAGCGTGCCTTATTTAGCATGTCAATTTGTCATCTCCTGGTTGTGAGCTCTTGTAAAAGTCTGGCAGGAGACAAAGGAGCTCTGTCAGTTTATTTAGGATGTGTGTTTGGCTACATTTCTTTATCGGGTGGCCAGTAGCCCTTTTAGGGCGTTTCTGTGCAGGTCGATCCATTTTTGGGGTCTAGTCAGCTAGTTTTGCTGCCCGGCAACAAGTCGGCGAGCTTTGGGGAGATGGGGCTATATAGCTCTAACCCCCAATCATTCTTCAGTCACTCTCTTCTACACGTTACAACACACCTTGCTCCCATTCCTCTCCGACATTGATCCTGCCACTCATTTCAGCCTGATTTGGTGCTCTCGCTGACGCGTCAGGCTGTGTGCAAAGACTGATCGGTCCACATCTTTGTATTCAGCATACATTTCAGTTAGTGCAGTATTTCTTCCTTCATTCTCTGCTTTCTCTCTCTGTGTTCATGTTCCTTCTTTCATTGCGCACTCTCACATGGTATCATCGCATAAGTGAGAACACAGATTTGAGATCTTCTTCTGCGAAGACCGCCCAAGCTGCCCCAAAACACAACCAAAATCACATGCGTTTTTTGCATTCACACCCTTCCTATGCAAAGGCAACCCTCTTTGGAGGCAAGGCAACAACATCCACACCTAGAGGACCTCATTTAGAGGCTTAGCGACCACATTGAGGTGGCAGTCATCATCATCAAGGGCTTTGTCGGCATCTTCATCGGGCGCTTGTTCCTTGGCGTTTGCTCCTCTGCTCAAGTCATCCTCTTCTGTGGACTAGTCCACTTCACAGTCCTTTCCCTCAACAAACGCAAGATTTCTAGGGTTTGCAAGATGTCTTATCAGTCTTCAAGCTTTGATGACTCGAAGGAGGAGCTTCTTTCTCAACACTCCTCTGAACGGAGACGTGACTATCAAGGGTTTCGTGATCGACAACGAGAGGAGTCTCCTCAAACTTATCCTTCTTTTGTCCATGTATCACAGAGGGTTCTATGTACAATGAAGGCTCCATCAAAGAAGCCTCTCTCAAATGTTCATATGCCTTCTCTGACACCTTCTATTCAAATGTCCATCCTGCCTTCTTTACCCAGGGAAGACAAATTGAACGGTTCCAACTATTCCTTATGGTCGTGCAAGGTGGAGTGTATCCTCGACACTTTTGACCTATGAGCGCTTGTTTCTTCACCCATTGCTCGTCCCGAGGAGAACCTTGATGATGGGGTCTCCATTGGCCATGCAACCTTATGGGATCGGCTCAACTCTCGAGCCTGTTTCTTTCTCTTTATAAGTCTACACGATTCTATTCTTGTGCATGTTCGCAAGTAGCAAACTGCGGCGAAAGTGTGGAAGGAGCTTGCATCTTTGTATTAGCACAAGACATTTGCCCGCAAGATCTCCCTTGAGAAGAAGTTGTGGACGCTCAATCTTGATGATTCTCCTTCTATGAAAGAGCACATCACGAAGATGGAGAATATCATATATGAGGGGTAAGCTTGCCTCTCTTGGACAGAAGATCTCCTCTGAAGATATGGCTATGATTCTTTTGACTTGGCTATCATCTCCTTGTTTCGATGTCTTCTACACCATCCTTATCACCTCGAGAACCAATGAGAAACTCTTGTGGAAGGAGCTTTCACTGCTTGTCTTGAGGCACAATGAGTGACTCAAAGAGGTGGGGGCCACTGGCTCCGGCTCCACCAAGGCTTTTACTGCAAGTATACGTGGCAGGAAGAAGCAGCAATAGCAGAAGAAGGCCAAGGGCAAGAAGGAAGAGGACAAGAAGGATTCGAAGGAGAAGAAACCTAAGTGCCCACACTGTGGAAAGGGCACTCACCCCAAGGAGAAGTATTGGCAGAAGTGCCCCCTTTTGAAGCCGAAGAAGAAGGATTCAAAGGATACCCCCGCTATCACAGAATCCGTCTTTATACATTTGTTTGACGTGGAGGATACAGCTCTTCCTTCTTCTACATTAGCGAAGCCTTGGCTTGTGGACAGTGGGGCTTCTTCTCACATGACCTACCAACAAGATTGGCTTTAAGACATTTGTTCCTAAGGGGGCACTGTCACCATTGGTGACAACTCTACCATTCCCATTCATGGAGTGGGGCCTATTTCCATACTGCCAGATAGACAATCTTCTTCTATCAAGGTTCTCTACGTTGTCGTGATGTTATGGGGACACAATGTGAAAAACTATGGAATGCATCATTATCCGACTTCTTTATTGATCTAGAGAGTCCATGTGATCTGAGTTATTAGTATTAGTGTGAATTGCATGGATTATCCAAAAATACTAGATTTTTTTATAATTTTAACCTATATTTGATATTATTTATTGTAAAAATCCGAAAAAGTTAAAAAAGCTTCTAGATTAGGATGGCATGCAAAAAGCAAGTTACTTTTTCAGTCAGTTAGGAGATTTTTCATAAAAAAGGCAGATTGACGAAATCGCGCGCGTCGCGATCACTGTAAACAAGCTAAAAACTGCAGATTGAACTGAAAGAAGAAGGAGTGATCTGGGAGATCTGTGAGCGGGCGTCCTGCAGTGTTACCTCCCTTTCGGAGCCAACGGAGCCATCAGATTTGGGTTCTGAGCAGCGAAGGAGCTGTAATTTTTATGCACGTTTTGTTCTACGAAGAAGCTCCAGCAAATCTAATGCCTGGAGATTGCTTCTAAGTAGTGCGAAGATTCCAGGTTCTTTCAATACATATTAATTCAATTCATTGTGATTTGTCTTTATAGTGTTTACCACTTGGGTATTCTCTATCTTCTCTTTCATCTCCTATCTCTACTTTCTTCTACTTCTGATCCCCGGTGGATTCGACCTTTCAACAAAAACCCCTCCGACATTGGTGAACCCAACGTGAAAGGTTGCCAGAAGAAGAAAAGACAAGATGGGAGAATCTTCGAATACATTCTCCACTGATGTTTTGCAACAATTGGTGCAAAATATGAAATGCTTATGCAGGTAAAACAATAACAGGTGTTGAGATATCGAGCTCCACTCGTGATATGCCAGGGTGACCGTTGTGCATTTATGTCACCGACTTGTCAGTTGTTTGCAAATGCGGTTGGTACACCGCCCATGAATAATAGCTACATGATAGCTATCCTTATCTACTCTAGTTCATGGCTCAGTTAGTATGCCACCTTAGTTAGTTGAGTTTGGTTTGAGACCCATATATAGGATTCTTCTATTTCCTTGTACTAGAGTTCTTTTGGCTTACACAACTAAGAAGAGGAAAACTGTTTTCAGCCTCCACCTGTGTGTGTATTCCCCCATTGTACAAGCAAGAAAGCTACAAGTGAGACTCCTTCCTTCTCTCCCACAATCTTGACATGGTATCAGAGTCTTGTTCATGGTAAGGAGCTCAAGAAAGCAAGCCAAGCTCGCGGTGTTCTGGTAAGAGGAGCAGTGTTGCTTTCATTTTCTGTTTTGGGAGCAAGTCTCTGCAGGTAGCACAGCCGGGAACTGCAAGAGTGCATTGTCTCAGGTTGAGACGCCCTTCGCGGTGAAGCAAGAGGACAGTATATGCTACGGGATAGGGCTTTAGCCCTTGGTGACCCTGTTTTTTTAATTTGAGGCCATTTCGGGGCTTGTTTTGGAGGCGGAAGTTTTCTGCACGCACTCAGGAAAAGGCTCAATTTTATGCTGTGCAACCACTGTTCTACAGGTCGGTGAAAAGTTACTGTAGAAATTGCATCGTATGCCTGTGCGCAGAGACATTGGGAGTTACAAAATCATCCTTGTTGCCTGTTGATGCAAAATCGTCACTAGGAAGTGACTGTGTGGTCAAATATCACTTTCGTCATTTTTGCAGATTTGCCCTTGTGAGGCTGTAGCTGTGTTCTTTGCAGTGACAGAATTTTTTGCAGTGTTCTGTAATGGCGTCTAATTCTCTTTCACAGATTGTCACTGAAGAGCTTGACAAGAACAACTTCCAAGCATGGAAGTTTAGAATGACGAATTTCCTTATGGGAAAAGGATATTGGGAATTTGTTGCAGGAAATGAAGAAGAACCAGTTCTTCCTGATCTTCCCAATCAACAGCAAATACAGGCATTTAAAGCATGGCATGAGAGAGCTAGGAAAGTTATGTACTGGCTGTCTATTAACATTTCAGACTCTATGATTGTGCATATTCAAGATGTAAGTACGCCAAAGGAGGCATGGGATACTTTGTAAAAAATGTATAGCACGAATACGCAAGCCAGGAAAATGTAGCTCAAGCAAGAGTTGCATAATGTGCAAAGAGAAAATATGAGCATCAATGACTACCACATGAAGGTGAAGAAGATTGCATGCACTTGCTTTCATTGGGTCGCCAGTGGAAGATGATGATTTAGTTTCTGTGACCTTGAATGGTCTAGGAAAGGATTATGCACAGTTCCGAATATCCATTTCCGTCCGTGAAAGATTTCCTGATTTTGAGGAGTTGATTGCTCTTCTAATTTCTGAGGAGCAGAGAAATGGTGGTGCATCTTCTTCAGGAGGAACTTCAGAAGAAGCTGTCTTCTACTCAAATGCTGGAAGAGGTAGAGGCAGAGGTAGAGGAGGCCGATCTGGAGGCCGTGGTAGAAATCAGAATATGCAGCAAACTCAAGAAAACCAATCCTATGGAGGAGGACGTGGTAACTCTAGAGACAGGGGGAGCCAAAGAAGTCGTGGTGGATGGCAAAGAGGCCAAAATGCAAACAGCAATATTGAATGCTACTACTATGGTAAAATGGATCATATGGCTAAAAACTGCTATAAAAAGCAGAATGACATCATGAATGGAAAATTGCAACAAGGGAATTATGCATCTTCTAGTAGACAGGGTGATGACAGAAATGAGCATTTGTTTATGGTGCAGCACATGAACAATTCTATGACAAGTGCAGAAGAAAGCAACGATGTGTGGTATATTGACTCAGGTGCATCAAACCACATGACAGGTCATGCAGAATGGATAGAGGATGCAAGGAAAATGGAAAAACCACGATTTGTGGAGATTGGTAATGATACTGCACATCCTATTGTGCAGATTGAAAAATTCATTTGTCTATGCAGGATGGGAAAAAGAAATACATGTCCGATGTATTTCATGTCCCGAATATCACCAAGAATCCAGTTTCTGTTGATCAAATGGTTGAGCAGGGCTTGCAGGTCAAATTTAATCCTCATGGATGCTTTGTTGAGGATATGAAAAATAAAGATCGCTTGATAGCAAAAGGAAAGAAGAATGGCAGAATGTTTACGTTGGATGTAGACATGCCTGAATTGAGTGCAGCAATGTTTGCACATGGGACCGGTGTAGTTGCAGATATTGATATCTGGTATAAACGCATTGGTCATGTTAATGTACAGCGACTTAAATCAATGCAGGCCCAAAATATTGTTGCAAGATTGCCTAAATTCAAGGTTACAGAAATGCATTAGGTATGTGAAGCCTGTCAATTTGAAAAATAGGCAAGGAAACCATTTCCTAGACATGTTCAAGAGAGTGAGAAGCCATTGAAATTAATCCACTCTGATGTGTAGACTACTAAAGCTGCATCTCTTAGAGGCTGTCATTATTTTGTCACTTTTATTTATGACTATAGCAAAAAAGTTTGGGTATATTTTATGAAAAAGAAAAGTGAAGTTTTTGGGCATTTCAAAACTCTTAAAGCTATGGTTGAAAAAGAAACAGGCCTGCAAATAAAATGCCTAAGGTCAGATGGAGGAGGAGAGTACCTCTCAAATGAGTTTGCAAGGTTCCTGCAGGAGCATGGCATAAAGCAGCAGACCTGCCAGATTTTTATTGGGCTGAGGCAGTTGCTACAACAGTCTACATAATGAACAGGACTCCCACTGCAGCAATACATGGGATAACTCCAGAGAAGAGGTATACTGGTAGAAAACCAGATATTTCTCATTTGAAAATTTTTTTTTGCATTGCCTATGTTTATATGCCAGATGAGTTGAGATCCAAGTTGGATCCAAAAGCTGAGAAGTGCATCTTTATTGATTACTCTCTGCAGCAGAAAGGGTATAAATACTATAACCCTTCTACTCGTAAGTTTACAGTGAGCAGAGATGTTTTTTATGAGATGAGCAGCTGGTATAAACCAGTAAATGTGATTGATGATGTAGATGCACAAAATGGTAATGCTGCACAGAATTCACAGTAGCAGTCACAAAATATTAGTGGACCTGGAGTGTCCTCTAGCAGTGGTTCATATTCTTCGCCATGGACAGGCAGATTGAGATCAGGAGAATCTTCTCAAAGCAATGCAGATAGTGGTATGCAAGTATCACGAAAAGGAAAAGAGAAGGTTGATCAGCCCATGTTTGATGTGAATGCAGGTCACTCTTATGTGGATGGTGAATCCAGTGGCTCAGAACAGAGCATTGATGATGAGTTGGGTATTCCTTCTATTGTTACACCTGAAGTAAGAAAGACCAGGGATGTTTTGAGAGCACCTGGGAGTGAACCTACTTTACGCAGGTCTACGAGAGTTAGTTATCCTGTGGATAGGCTGAAATATGATGAATTTACAGCCATTCACTATGCATATATGGTCAAAGTGATACAGGAACCAGAACCCACTTCTTTTGAGCAAGCCATGGGAAAAGAAAAATGGGAGAAAGCCATGGATGAAGAAATGGATGCCTTGGAAGCAAATGCTACATGGAAATTGGTACCTTTGTCTAAAGGTAAAAATGCAATTGGCTGTAAGTGGGTTTATAAGGTGAAGCACAATGCAGATGTTTCTGTGAACAGATACAAGGCAAGATTAGTAGTCAAGGGGTATGCACAAACATATGGCATTGACTATGAAGAAACATTCAGTCCGGTTACAAGGATGGCAACCGTAAGAGCAGTCATTGCTATGGCTGCATCAAAGGGATGGTATTTACATCAGATGGATATAAAGAATGCCTTCTTGCATGGTGATTTGCAAGAAGAGATCTATATGGAGCAGCCACCAGGTTATGTGCATGTTGTTCATCCTGAGTTTGTTTGCAGGTTGAAGAAAGCCTTGTATGGCTTGAAGCAAGCACCTAGAGCATGGTCTGACAAGATAGGACAATATCTTGTCACTATTGGCTTTCAGATTTCCAAGGCAGATTTCTCACTTTATGTGAGAAAAACAGAGAAATGTATTATGCTACTTGTCATTTATGTTGATGATTTGATTATAACAGGTGATAGTGATGAAGATATCCTTCATGTGAAAATGCTATTGAAGCAGAAGTTTGAGATGAAGGATTTGGGAGAGTTGCGTTATTTCTTGGGCATTGAGGTGATTAGATTACCAAGTGGGATACAGCTCTTGCAGAGGCAGTATGGATTGGACATGCTGTCCAAATATGAGATGACAGGCTGTAAGCCTATTTCAGTTTCTTTGGAGCAGAATGTGAAGCTAAGCGCAAATGTAGGTGAGCTTCTGGAAGATCCTACTATGTACAGACGCATAGTAGGAAGCTTGATTTATATGACTATTACCAGGCCAGATTTGAGCCATGCTGTTGGATTGGTAAGTCAGTTTATGCAGGCTCCAAGGAAACCGCATTTGAATGCGGCTAGATGCATACTCAGGCATGTGAAGTCCACATTGCAGTATGGACTATTTTATGAGACTGGGATTCAAATACAGTTGCATGGATACACTGATGCTAATTGGGCTGGTAGCATTTCTGATAGACGATCTACCAGTGGATATGTGTTCTCTTTTGGGAGTGTTGCAGTCACTTGGAGCAGCAAGAAACAGCCTACAGTTGCCTTGTCCAGCACAGAGGCTGAGTACAGGGGTGTAACAATGGTTGCATGTGAGGTAGCTTGGTTGCATAAGCTACTTTATGATATGCATCAGCCTACAGATGGGCCAGTTGTCATTTATTGTGACAACATGAGTAGTATATACTTGGCAAATAACGCAGTCTATCATGCTAGAACAAAGCACATTGAGGTGCATTATCACTATGTGCGGGAAAGGGTTTTACTAGGTCTTATTGATCTAGTTTATGTCAGCACAGAGGATCAAGTAGCTGACATATTTACGAAGGCATTGGGTGCAGAGAAGCTGCGCAAGTTCAGAGACCTGCTTGGTGTGCAGGAATTGGAATTGAGCTCGAGGGGGAGTATTGAGATATCGAGCTCCACTCGTGATATGCCAGGGTGACCGTTGTGCATTTATGTCACCGACTTGTCAGTTGTTTGCAGATGCGGTTGGTACACCGCCCATGAATAATAGCTACATGATAGCTATCCTTATCTACTCTAGTTCGCGGCTCAGTTAGTATGCCACCTTAGTTAGTTGAGTTTGGTTTGAGACCCATATATAGGGTTCTTCTATTTCCTTGTACTAGAGTTCTTTTGGCTTACACAACTAAGAAGAGGAAAACTGTTTTCAGCCTCCACCTGTGTGTGTATTCCTCCATTGTACAAGCAAGAAAGCTACAAGTGAGACTCATTCCTTCTCTCCCACAATCTTGACAACAGGTCATGCAAGCTTTAGCTCAAACAGAAAGTGTTGTGATAAATGCTTTGCAAACAGTTGAGCGTGAGGTGAAGTTATTCAATGGCAAGAATGTATCTACATATGTATATACCTATGCTCAGAAGATGAAATTCTTTGGGGTGGCTCAATTTACATGGAGCCGGTATTTTGTACATGTTATTGTTCATGAACTGAAAGCACGGATTACTGAATTATACTTGTAGGATGCAAATTGGGTACATTGAGCGTAATCAAACTTAGGGAAGAATTTTACATTAAGGACACCAATTTGATTACGTCCAAGACTTTTCGAGAGTGGGTTTTACAACCCAATAAGAGTCTTGTGGCTACGGAATTGTTAAGAGAATTTGAAAGTCGATTTATGTAAATACCCCAAACAATGTAGTATGCTTAACAATTATGAAATTCGCTTGTTTTCGAGACTTAATATAAAAGAGAATGAACACTTAAAGCTGAAAATGAAAATTACTCACAAAATTTCAGCCATGAAAATATACAAGTAATGGAAACAAGATTGAAGGTTGAAGATGGGCAAACTTCCCCCCCCCCCCCCCCCGAAGGAATGTATTTCTGCTGAGCCCAAGTCCCTTAGGAAAGAGCTCAGTTACAATCAACCTAAGAGTGAGGAGAAGTAATTCTCACTCTCACAAGATCATGCAAAGATGTACAAACACACATGCATTATCTATTATGCAATGATAAGAACTGATTTCTTTACAGTATGAGAGAAGAAAGAGGAGAAATCAGCCTTTCTCCATCGTTGATCAGCAGTACATGGATAGGGCTTGCTTCTTGTTGCTGAAATGGAAGAAAGAGCTCGAGAAGGAGGCGCTGTAATGAATTTACAAGCTTGTTATCCTGTAAAACAGCAGTGATAAAAGAGGAAATATGGAGGAATTTGATAATGGAGAAGTGGGGGATGATGATGGGGATGGATGGGGCCAGTTTCTGGATATTTATGGGTGCTGTACATGAGTTTACATCAAAGAAAAATTATGCTGAATGAAGAAAAACGAGCTCTTATTTATAGGAGAGGAAAGAGCTAGTACAAAAGGGGAAAGTGGAGTAGCACAAGACAAGTGTCCAGCCACATGTCATGAGATATGCCAAGTGGTGGGACACTTGGAAACTTGTGTGACAAGTGTCTTGACACTTGTCTCTTCTCTATGGCCTTCCTTTTTGGGTTGAATACTGTCAAGAATAGAAACAACCAAATTTAGTAAGCACAGTCAGAGTACAGAATTTACTATTTTTAAAATGATATCCCTATTTTTTAGGACTAGCATTTTTAGGCTAATTCGAGGCTCCTAAAATTTAGGGACCCCCCAATATGGGTATCATATGAAAGCTTTTTCCATGTACATCGCAAAAACGGTATCAGAATCTTCATGTGACTTTCCTATGCAAAGAAATGTGCATTTCAAGCTTTCAGCCCACACATGCACATTGTACAAGCATTTCATGATCATGCCATCTTGTTGATTGTAACTGTCTGTTCTGGCGGATCTAGCCCACACTTCAAGGCATCAATCCTTTCTGTGTGCGAGTCTAACCCTGATATACGTGAGTTCTGGTCACAGGCGCCCAATCGGGCCATATAGGTGAAAGTGTGATCTATCTTTTCTCTAACCCACCGCGTGGGTCCACCATAACCTGTGACCACTCATCAGTGGCCAGCTCCAATGCACTTTTCTTTATATCTAATTAGTGCAAAGGAAACAAACTTAATAAATCATTATATAGACAAATTAATGAAAAAGGATACAAATTCTGTTTCTATAGAGTTGTGACAATTTGAGCAGTTGGATCTTGCAGAACAGCAAGCTCTTGCAAGTCGGAAAATTAAATTGTTTCTACAGGCAGCTAATCCTGAGCTTCAAGAGAAGCTTGATGATTTACTTGAGGATCAGACTACAGAGACACGTTTGAAAACAAAGTGGAGACATGTTAAGGAAGTTGTTACTACACTTGTGAAGAAGCATAGAAGAAGAAAAAGATTACATGTCTCTAGCTTGCCCACTATTACAGGCAAGACAATTGATGTATCCAGTAAGCCACCTACTTCTGTAGCTAACCCTATGATTGTACCTGCTATTGTTTACTTTATTAGGGAAGATGTCTTAGATGAATTGGTCAAAGTCATGCGGGATCTTCAATTGAAGGTTACAAAATTGAATGAAAAAGGACAAGAGGAAAGGAAACGGGCAGCAACCCCTAAGCCTGGAAAAAGATATATGTGGTGTGACAGTTTGCAGCACGAGAGAAAGGATTGTGCTGCCTATTAGGAGGCCTTGGCATGATAGCTCATCTTTTGAAAAGATGGCAAGATCCATGCACAAGAAACGGGATTGTCTCTTGCTTTGAATTTTGGAAAGGGAGGTATGTAGAAGTTGTTGGAAGACTTGGCTGAAATACGGACGCATGCTTTACATGCAGCTGAAAAGAGAAAGGTCACTAATAGTGAAATGTCTCATGCAGGGTAAGACATTCGTGGCATAACTGGTTGGGAATCACCGGTAGATGCATATTCAGTGTATGCATATTTAGCAAAGGTACAAAACACAAATGTACTTGTGGAAGAAAAACGAAAAAGAGATGAAGATATTGCAGGGACATCTAAAAGAATGACAAGAAGAAGTGTGGATCAAACTGCTACAAATTAACCACCTCCCGAGCATGTTATGGAAGAGGTTAGTCAGGAGCAAAAACAGGATAACAAACAAGAGGGCAAAAAGAACGGCAAGCAGCCAAGATATAAGTTGCAATCTAACATTGAGACAGCCACAGATCTTATGAAGGTTCTTGAAGAACGGATCTTAAACAGTCAGGTGGAATTTACCTTGCGAGAGATGCTTGGCATTGCCAAGCAAGAATTTCATTATGAGATCATTGACATAATTAAAAGGAAGCGTTAGTTTCTTGGTGATACCACTAGTGCATTGCTGCAATTTGAAGAGGAAACAGGTTTGTTGGGTATTCGGGCTGAATATGAGCATGAAGTAAGTACAGGATTGTCTATGCATGATACTACTAATCAATGGATAGCATGTGGAAAAGAGAAGAAAGTGGCTGAAAATGCATTATCTTGTAGCAATATGCATGGTGGAGTAAGGCAAATGCAACAATATGGAGAAGAGACTCTAGGATTTATTCCTCGAAGTCACTACACAAGAAATCATTGGGCTAAAGCTACCACTAAAACGGTAGTGAAAACAGGGGAGCATGAAACTCCTTGTGTTGTTTTACTTGACCATGGGTCTAAGATAAATGTCATTGAGCGTGGATTGTATGAAAATGGTGCATGGCCTGTAGACACTGATCATGGTTAGCGAATGAGGATTGCAAATAATTCATCAGGGGAGCTCTATGCTGCATGTCCTAATGTAAAAGTGACGATTGGTGATGTACAAGAAGAGCAACACTTCTTTGTGCAAGATAATTCCTCATATGCAGTGATTTTGGGACAGCCCTATATTACAGGTGTGCGTATGGAAACAAAGGTGCTTGATAATGGTTCTACTTATGCAAGAGTCAAAAGCAAGGATGGGAGAAAAGTAGTCCAATTTCTTACTATTTGTGTTAATCATTCTAGAAATCAGGATACGCTTCGAGAGTCTCCTTTGGTTCCAAATGCAAGGGAATTCAAAGACCTGGATTTTCATTAAGCACTGCTGTAATGCGGAGCTACAGTAGTATTGTTCAATGGGTGTACTCGCCTCTTGATGAAATGAAGCATGTATTTATGAAACTGAGAGCATTGGGGTTGTTAGCTGAAAATGATGGTATTTCACGCATCTTTTATGGGCTGAATATTATTGACACTATGGCTGAAACTCCAGCAACTATACATGCAAAAAATGAGGCTGAAAACAGAGAGTTGTCAGTATATTCTTTGGATATGTATGATGTTATAGCATTGTTTGCTCAGCAGGAAGAATTACAATGGGCTGAAGCACTAGTGGAAACAAAGTATAAGACAGTTGACAAAAAGGTGAAACCAATTGCTTTGCCACTTCCACCAGAGAGTGAGGGTATGTATGAAAAAGTGTCAAGGCAGCCAAGCTTACGGGATCCTAAAGATATAGATCATCAGTTTACATCTGAAACATTACAGGAATTGAAAGTTGGTGCAGAAGGGTTTCTTTTGCCTGCTGAGAGAGACTGTTTTATGCGGATGTTAGCTAGACATAGGAAGGCATTTGCATTTTAGCCAAGTGAAATAGGTTGTGTGGATCCAAATGTTATCTCTCCTATGGTCATATTTATTGTGCCACATGTACAATGGAACTTCACGCCTATTCCAGTGCCTAAAGCTTACTGGCCAAAGCTGATGGATTTGCTAAATGAAAAGATTCGCATGAAGATCTTGGAGCCTTCTTCAGCCCCGAACTCAAATCGTTGGTTTACTGTGTCCAAAAAGAATGGGGCTTTGAGATTTATTCAAGACATGCAACCGGTCAATAAAGTGACCATAAGAAATGTGGGTGCAGGTCTTGTGGTTGATGAATTTGCAGAGGCTTTTGCAAGCAGAGCGATCTATTCTTTGGGTGATCTTTACTCGAGTTATGATCAGTTTCAGCTTGCAATTGAAAGCAGGGATATCACAACCATGAAGACTCCTTTGGGGTTAGTACGGATGTGTACTCTCCCACAGGGTGCAACAAACTCAGTGGCACACATGACAAATGCTATGAATAGGGTACTCGGGGATTTTATACCACAATTGACTATGCCCTTCTTGGATGATGTTCCGATCAAAGGGTGTGCAGTAGATGAAAAGAATGAAGAGATGGATGCTCATGGATGCTCATGGATGTAGACAGTTTGTTGCACACCATATTGTGGATTGTGAGAGGATTTTGACACGTCTAGAAGAGGTGCATTTAACTCTTTCTAGACAAAAGTCTGACTTTGGAGTTGAAGAGGTTTTGATTGTTGGGCATATGTGTGGGCCTTATGGGCGAAGGCCATCACCAGAAAAAATAGATGGGATTGATAGAATGCAAGATGTATGCACGAATGTATCAGAGGTGCGTAGATTCTTGGGTGCATGTGTATTCTATTTTATATGGATTCCTCACTTTGCATATGTAGCCGATGCTCTTTATCAACTTCTAAGGAAATGTCAGAAATTTCATTGGGAAAGGAAGCATCAGAAAGCAATGAAGAAATTGAAGCAACTCTTACAATTTGCTCCTACATTGAGAAAGGCTGACTATTCACATGGAAAGCCTATCCTTATTACTGTTGATACAAGCCCAATTGGGATTGGATGGGCAATTGGACAAGATGATAAGGAAGGGCAAAGATATGCAATTCACGTTGGTACTAAAGTATTGACTGAACAATAGAGAAGATATCCACAGGTTAAAAGAGAATTATGGGGAATTGTGACAGCCCTTAAATGTGATAAGGAGTATTTTATAGGTGCTCATGTGGTCATTGAGACCGATTGTTTGCCAGTATTGGGTATGATTACTAGTTGTGCTACTCCGGACATTGCTATACTCCGGTGGATTGCATACATCAAATCTTTGAACCTTGAATTTCAACATATTGCAGGAAGAGAACACCCAGTGGCACACATGTTATCTCGAGCACGTTATGAGAATAAAGATGGGATGATGAATGAGGAGGAAGAAGATGACTTTCTTATGGCTGAAAATGATGTTGCAAGAGTGAATTTAGCAATGCAAGGTGTTGCTACAGCATTAACAGAAGCTTGGTTTTAGATGTTTTGCATCTTGTGTAGAAGTGTTTCTGGAAGACAAATATACAGGAGAGTGGCTGAGAATTGGTCAATACCTCAATACATTAACAAAGAGAGATGAATGGTCAAATAAGGAGTTTAAGAAAATCAAGAGGAAAGCGTATGGGTTTTTCTTAAAATATGGATACTTATGGAAATATGCTAAAAAGAAACAGGGTATGCCATTGCGAGTTTTAGGTGACAGAGCTTCACAAGTAAAAGTAATGCAAGAATTTCATGAAAGCTTGTGGACTAGTCATAGAGGTATTTGGGGTACTTTTACAGAGATCAAAGAAAGATATTGGTGGCAGAGTATATATAAGGATGTTGCTTACTTTGTGGAAACATGTACAACATGTCAAATGTATTCATCTGTGAGACATCAGGATGGATTATAACCCACATATCCATTGTCTCTTCATTTTAAGTGGGTGGTGGATTTGGTCACAATGCCTACAAGTCTTTGGCAAATGAGGTATATTGCGCTTGGTCGTGAAGACTTGACTAATCAAGTGGAAGGGAAAGCTTTACGTACTAAGACAACAAATGCTGTGTGTACTTTTCTCTTAGAAGAGATCTTTTGTCGGTATGGCTGTGTGGGAAAAATTACAGCAGATAGGGGTGAGTTGAATGCAGATGAAGCTCATGATTTCTTTGTACGGTTGGGGATAAAGCTTGCTTTAACTTCAGCCTATAACCCTGAAGAAAATGGAAAAAGTGAAAGAGGTCACCCACCTATTGTGAAGGCATTGGCAAAAAGCATGTGGAGAGAAGGTAAAAGAGTGGCCACAATTGCTCCCTTATGCTTTATGGGCCAATAGAACAACTCATAGTGCTGTTACAGGATATATGCCTGCAGAATTGATGTATGGTCAAAAACCTATCATGCCGATAGAAGAGATGATAGTCACATGGAGTGTTACCTTGGGAGGAGGAGTTGAATCAAGAGGAGTTGTTGGCCTTGCGCATTAGACACTTGGAAAGAAAGTCAAAAGACATAGAGACACCAATTGCAAAGTTAAGGGCAGCAAGGATACAGAACAAGAAACGGTTTGACAAAAGACATAGATTGAGGCCAAGAACCATACAAGATGGAGATTGGGTACTGGTTTATGATAACAGTTTAGACAACCGGCATAGTGCCATGCGTAAAGTTTCCAAAAGATGGTTTGGACCCTATGTGGTAAGACATGTGTTTGATAATGCTACTTATGCATTAAATGAGCTGGATGGGACAGCCATAAAACTTCCGGTAGCAGGGAAAATAATCAAATTATTCAAAAGGCGGGAATCTCCTACCTATGAGTTGCCAGAATTGAAAGAAAATAGTGATCCTGATACAAGGGCTAGCCAGGAAGATATGGAAGATGAAGAAGTAAAGGATATGGTTGCAGAGGATGAGAAGGACTCAGAATCCAGTGACAACTAGGATTTTGGCACATACCGGAGGATGTGCAGGTTCAGAGGAGGTGGATATCGTGATGTTATGAGGACACAATGTGAAAAAGTATGGAATGCATCATCATCCGACTTCTTTATTGATCTAGAGAATCAATGTGATCTGAGCCATTAGTATTAGTATGAGTTGCATGGATTATACAAAATAACTAGATTTTTAGATAATTTTAGCTTATATTTGATATTATGTATTGTAAAAATCCGAAAATTTTAGAAAAGCTTCTAGATTAGGATGGCATGCAAAAAGCAAGTTGCTTTTTCAGCCAGTTAGGAGAGTTTTCATAAAAAAGACAGATTGACGAAATCACATGCATCGCGATCGCTGTAAACAGGCTAAAAACTACAGATTGAACTGAAAGAAGAATGAGTGATCTGGGAGATCCGTGAACAGGCGTTCTGAAGTTTTACTCCCCCTTCGGAGCCAATGGAGCCATTAGATTTGGATTCCGAGCAGCAAAGAAGGAGCTGTGATTTTAAGCACGTTTTGTTCTACGAAGAAGCTCCAGGAGATCTAATGCCTGGAGATTGCTTCTAAGTAGTGCAAAGATTCCAGGTTCTTTCAATACATATTGATTCAATTCATTGTGATTTGTCTTTGTAGTGTTTACCACTTAGGTATTCTCTATCTTCTCTTCCATCTTCTATCTCTATTTCCTTCTACTTTTGATCCCCGGTGGATTCGACCTTTCGACAAAAACCCCTCCGACAATGTACCGAATTTGGGATTTAACCTCTTGTCTATTTATGGTTTAACCAAGCTAGTACCCGCATTGTCTTCACACAAGATGCAGTTCCCGTGGAGGATGCTTCCTCCAGTGCAGCTCTTTGGACAGGTAGACAAGCACACAGGAGAGTGGGCTTTATACGCTCATAGCCTTAAATACGCGGTCTTTTCACGAACTTGGGCTGCTTTGGCATGCTTGTTATGGACATCTGAACCTTGATGCGATACGGCGAGCTTCTGAAAAGAAGGTGGACTTCCCAATTTCCCTCTTATTCACACTTTGTGCCCTAGCTGCTTGCAAGACAAGCAGTATCAGCAACCTCATCCCCAAGTTGCCACTTGGAGGGCTTCTACGCCGCTAGAGTTGATACATAACGATCTTTGCGGACCTATGGACATAGCCTCCCTTGGAAAGGACAAGTATTTGATACTAATTGTGGACGTCAGCCTCTATGTGCGGCCTTACTTTATGGAGTACAAGAGCGAAGCGTACTCCCGATTTTGTGAGTGGAAGGTGTTTGTGGAAACGCAAACTACTTCCAAAGTCTGTGAGGTATGAGCAGACCACAGCGGCGAGTTTACTTCTCACCTCTTTTCTTAGTTTTGCAAGGATCATGGCATTCAGGTCAGAGAATGGTGTGGTGAAGCATGCAAATCAGACCATGCTGGAGATCGCTTGATCGATGCTAGAGCATCGAAGACTTCCTCATTCCCTTTGGGGGTGAGGTGGTGGCTACTGCGGTTCACATCCACAACCGCTCTCCGATTTCGGCATTACAAGACATGACTCCCTATGAGACTTTCTTTTGGACAAATCTTTCCGTATCTTATTTTCACATCTTTGAATGTGATGCATTTGTCCATGTGCACAAGAAGAAGAGGAAGACGAAGCTCAACTCGAAGTCAAGAAAGCTTATCTTTGTGGGCTAAAGCATGACCACGAAGGGATATCGGCTCTACGACCCGACGCCACGAGCGATTGAGGTGAGCAGAGATGTGATCTTTGATGAGGCTATGACTTTCGAGGATCCAATTGATGGTTCTCTTACAGGTGATACTTCATCATCAATTGTCCCTCCCCCGCCTTCTATTCGTCTTCTTCCTTCCAAGTTGCCTATTAGCACCCCTTCCTTGTCTTCGGCTCCTCCCCCTCCTCCTCTACCCTCTACTCCAGCTTCCCTTCCACCTTTGGCGAACGCAACTACTCCTTCATCGAGTTCTTCTGTCCCTTCCACCTCTCTTCTGGAGTTTTCTAGGGACACTCAACCGACAGAGGACGAGCCTTCTATAGATGAGGATGATCTCCCTTCCCTTGCTGAGGGGGAGTCCCTTACAAAGACATATGCTCTGCAAGTTCCAGAGGCTACTCAATCTCCCTCATAGCAGTAAGAGTCTATTCAAATTCCTCGATGGTACATGCAGCTTATGCAGGATTCAGGTGTCACTCACTTTCTTGCTACTCCTACCAGTCCACGCAAATCAGCCCGCTTACAAGCCCAATGGGATAGTTCACTCTGTGTGAACTATGCTCTTATGTCACAAATTCTTCAGGATTCCAAGCACAGGATATTTGGAGACAAGTTATGCAAGATGAGCCCAATTCCATCGAGCGAAATCAGGCTTGGGAGCTTGTACCATGTCCTAAGCGGCGGAAGGTGATTGGTGTGAAGTAGGTCTATGAGACCAAGTACCTTGCAAATGGTTCCTTGGACAAGCACAAAGCTAGGCTTGTTGCCAAGGGTTTTGCATAGAGGGCAGGTTTGGATTATTTTGAGACTTTTGTACCTACAACTCGAATGTCTACTATTCGGGTTATTCTAGCTCTTGCAACCCACCATCGTTGGCTTGTTTATCAAATGGACGTCAAGTCTACCTTCTTGAATGGTGTCCTTGTGGGGATCTATGTTTCCCAACCTCCCAATTTTCTTGTACAGGGGAAGGAGGACCATGTCTACTAATTGTGGAAAACCCTTTACGGTTTGAAACAGGCTCCTCGCGCTTGGTACCAGAGGATTGGCCACTTCTTTGTACAAAGTGGTTTCCATCGCTCCAATCATGACCAACCTATACTTCA
Source organism: Lygodium microphyllum (assembly GCF_053477565.2). Classification (NCBI taxonomy): domain Eukaryota; kingdom Viridiplantae; phylum Streptophyta; class Polypodiopsida; order Schizaeales; family Lygodiaceae; genus Lygodium; species Lygodium microphyllum. Next base: position 139,299,754 of record NC_141152.1, on the reverse strand, counting down.
AGGTTGAGGGTCGCAGATGTGTTTTGGTGATTTTGTATGTTGATGATCTTATCATTACCTGGAGCAACACTCAGGAGGTGGATCACACTTGGGCTCTTTTGCGGCAGGAGTTTGACATGACTGATCTTGGGATCCTTCACTTCTTTCTTGGATTGGAGATTTATCACCTAGCACAAGGTATTTTTATTTCCCAACACAAGTCTGAGCTTCTTTCGGAGTTTCATATGGCCGAGTGTCGGCCAATTTCTGTTAGCCTGCCTTATTTCATTGTCAGTCTGTCATCTCCCGGTTGTGAGCTCCTATCAGAGTCTGGCAGGAGACAGAGGAGCTCTGGCGTTTCTTGTGTTGCTGATTTTGTTTGCATTCCCTTCTAGGGTGGCACTCAGCCCAAAATGGGCCTTTTAGTGTGCAATCAGCCCATATTTGGGCAGGTCGGCCAGTTTTGCTAATGGGGGGCTATTTATAGCAGTCCCCCCCCCCCCAAATCATTCTCACTCACTTCTCTTGCAGATTTCAGCACACACTCGTCCATTCCCACCCCGACATTGGTGTTGCCATTGTTTCCAGCCTGATCTGGTGCCCTCACTGATGCTCGGGGCTGCGTGCAGGGACTGTTCAGTCCACAGCTTTGTATTTAACATTCATTTCAATCAGTGCAGTATTTCTTCCTTCACTTTTTGCTCTATGTGTGTGTGTGTGTGTGTGTGTGTGTGTGTTCCTTCTTCCATTGCACACTCTCACATGGTATCATCGCCTAACTGAGACGACGACACGGAAGATTGAGGTGAGCAGGGATGCAATCTTCGATGGGGCTTCAGCCTCTGAGGATCTGATTGCTAGTTCTCTTACAAGTGATTCTTCGTCATCGACTGACCCTTCCCCACCTTCTCTCCCTTCTCTTCCTTCCAAGTTGCCTCTTCGCACCCCTCCTTCTTCAGCTCCTCCCCATCCTATTCCTCCTTCTTTTGTATCCTCTACTCCGGCTTCCCTTCCACCCTTGGCAGACACAACTCCTTCTTCATTGAGTACTTCCATCCCTTCCGCCTCCCCTCAAGAGTCTTCTAGGGACCCACAGCCATCCAATGGGGAGCCTTCTTCAAATGAGGATCTACCTTCCCTTGGTGAGGGGAAGTCCCTTCCACACAGACAGGTGCTTTGCAGGTTCTGGAGGCCACTCGGTCTCCCTCGCAGCGGGAGGAGTCTCTTTGGATTCCTCGGTGGTACAAGCAGCTTATGCACGAGTCAAGTGTTTCTCACTTTCCTGCTACTCCTTCAGGTCCACACAGATCAGCTCGATTACAAACCCAGCCAGATAGTTCACTCTGTGTGAACTATGCTCTTATGTCTCTGATTCTTCAAGATTCCGAGCCTTCTGCTATTGAGGAGGCTCTTGCACAGGATGTTTAGAGACGAGCTATGCAAGCAAAGCTCGCTTCCATCAAGTGAAATCAGACTTGGGAGCTAGTACCGCCTCCCAAGAAGCGGAAGGTGATAGGTGTGAAATGGGTCTTTAAGACCAAGTATCTTGCCAATGGTTCCTTGGACAAGTACAAAGATAGGCTTATTGCCAAGGGGTTTGCTCAGCATGCAAGATTGGATTATTTTGAGACTTTTGCTCCTATAGCTCGGATGTCTACTATTCGAGTTATTTTGGCTCTTGCCGCTCACCATCGCTAGCCTATCTACCAGATGGATGTCAAGTCAACCATCCTGAATGGTATCCTTAAGGAGGAGATCTATGTATCCTAGCCTCCAAGTTTTCTTGTGTAGGGGAAGGAGAATCATGTCTACAAGCTGCAGAAGGCCCTCTATGGCCTGAAGCAGACTGCAGGCTCCTCGTGCTTGGTATCAGAGGATTGACTGCTTCTTTGTACAGAGTGGTCTCCATCGCTCCGATCATGACCCCAATCTTTACTTCAAGGTTGAGGGTAACCGTTGTGTTTTACTGATCTTATATGTTGATGATCTTATCATTACAGGGAGCAACACTCAAGAGGTGGATCACACTCGGACTATTCTTCGGCAAGAATTTGACATGACAAATCTAGGAATCCTTCACTTCTTTCTGGGATTGGAGATCTATCACGTAGCATAGGTACATCTCCGAGCTTCTTTGGAAGTTTCATATGGCTGAGCGTCGGCCGATTTCTTGCCCCATGGACCTAGAGTCCAAGCTAGTGGCAAATGGAGTTTCCCTTACAGATCCCACCCGTTACAGGTGCCTTGTTGGCTCACTTATCTAACTTATTCACACTCGGCTGGATATCTCTTTTGTGGTGGCTTTGTTGTCATCTTTTATGAAGACTCCTACTCAGGATCACTGGAGGGTGGCCTTGCATATCCTTCAGTATTTGCAAGGGACTTGATCCTATGGGATCTTGTATGGAGATGGGACCACTCTTTCTAGATGGAGTGATTCTAATTGGGCAAGTGATGTGGATTCTCAACGATCCACTACAGATTATGCTTTTACCCTTAGATCTGGTGCTGTCTCTTGGAGCAGCAAGAAGCTGCCTACTGTGGCACTTTCTTCTACCAAGGCTGAGTATCGAGCCTTATGTTCAACCGCTATGGAGACAGTTTGGCTCCGTCGTATGTTGGAGGAGATTGGCTTTCCATAGTCATGACCTATAAAGCTGCGCGTGGACAACCTCAGTGCCCTTGCTCTGGCGAAGAACCCGGTGTTTCATGCTCGTACAAAGCACATTGAGGTTCAGTACCACTATGTTCCAGAGCGGATAGTGGATTCGGAGTTGGCAATGGCCTATTGTACCGCGGTAGACAATGCGGCTGATCTCTTCACGAAGCCTTTGCCTCAAGCTTCTTTGCTTCATCACATGCTATTGTTAGGTCTTCAGACCCTCTTAGGCTTTGAGAGGGGGTGTTAGCCCAAATTATTTCATTGTCAGTCTTGTCATCTCCTCGTTGTGAGCTCCTGTCAGAGTCTGGCACGAGACGGAGGAACTCTGGCATTTCTTGTGTTGCTGATTTTGTTTGCATTCCCTTCTAGGGTGGCACTCAGCCCAAAATGGGCATTTTAGTGTGCAGTCGGCCCATATTTGGGCAGGTCGGCCAGTTTTGCTGATGGGGGGCTATTTATAGCAGTCCCCCCCCCCCCCAATCATTCTCACTCACTTCTCTTGCAGATTTCAGCACACACTCCTTCATTCCCACTCCGATATTGGTGCTGACATTGTTTCCAGCCTGATCTGGTGCCTTCACTGACGCTCCGGGCTGCGTGCAGGGACTGATCACTCCACAGCTTTGTATTCAGCATTCATTTCAGTCAGTGCAGTATTTTTTCCTTCATTTTTCGCTTTCTTTCTCTCTCTCTCTATGTTCGTGTTCCTTCTTCCGTTGCGCACTCTCACAATTTCTCTCTCCATGGACCCTAAGTCCAAGGTTGTGGTCGATGGAGTTCCCCTTACAAATGCTACCCATTACAAGTGCCTTGTTGGCTCTCTTATCTAGCTTATCCACACTCAACCGGATATTTCTGTTGTGGTAGCTTTGTTGTTTTCTTTCATGACGACTCCTACAGAGGATCACTGGCGAGCTGCCTTGCATGTTCTTCGGTATTTGCACGGGACGCAATCCTACAAGATCATGTACGGAGAGGGGGTCACTCTTTCTAGATGGAGTGACTTGGATTGAGCAAGTGATGTGGATTCATGACGATCCACTACAGGTTATGTTTTCTCCCTTGGCTCAGGAGCTATCTCTTGGAGCAACAAGAAGCAACCTACTATGGCTCTTTCCTCTACAAAGGTTGAGTATCGAGCTTTATCTTCGACCGCTATGGATGCAGTTTGGCTTCGTTGCATGTTGGCGGAGATTAGCTTTCCACAGACAGGACCTACAGAGCTTCGTGTGGACAACCAGAGTGCCCTTGCTCTAGCTAAGAACCTTGTGTTTCATGCTCGCATGAAGCACATTAAGGTTCAGTACCACTATGTTCAAGAGCAGATCGTGACTTCAAAGCTGGCGATGGCCTACTGTCCCATGGCGGACAATGTGGCTGATCTCTTCACAAAGCCTTTGTCCCACGCTTCTTTGCTTCATCACATGAGATTGTTAGGTCTTTAGACCCTCCCAAGATCTAAGAAGTGGTGTTAGCCTACCTTATTTAGCATGTCAATCTGTCATCTCCTAGTTATGAACTCCCATCACAGTCTAGCAGGAGATAGAGGAGCTCTATCAATTTATTTAGGATATGTGTTTGGCTACATTTCTTTCTCGGGTGGCCAATAGCCCTTCTGGGGTGTTTTTGTGCATGTTAGCCCATTTTTTGGGCCTAGTCGACCAGTTTTGTTGGCCGCCAGCAGGTTGGCCAGCTTTGGGGAGATGAGGCTATATATAGTTGACCCCCAATCATTCTTCACTCACTCTCTTCTGTACGTTACAACACACCTTGCTCCCATTCCTCCCCGACATTGGTGTTGCCACTCATTTGAGCCTCATCCGGTGCTATCACTAACGCTTCGGGCAGCGTAGACAACATACATTTCAGTCAATGCAGTATTTCTTCCTTCATTCTCTGCTTTCTCTCTCTGTGTTCAAGTTCCTTCTTCCGTTGTGCACTCTCACAAGAGATGTGGACAACCAAAGTGCCCTTGCTCTAGCAAAGAACCTAGTGTTTCATACTCGCACAAAACACATTGAGGTTCAGTATCACTATGTTCGTGAGCAGATCGTGGATGCCAAGCTAGTAGTGGCCTACTGTCCCACGGAGGACAATGTGGTGGATCTCTTCACGAAGCTTTTGCCCAAGGCTTCTATGCTTCATCATATGAGATTGTTGGGTCTTCAAACACTCCCAAGATCTAAGAGGGGATGTTAGCCAGCCCATTCATTGTAATTTGGGATAGCATTTGGCCCATTGGTAGTTCCATTTGTGCAAGCCTCGATGAAAAATCAAGGGGCAATTGGCCCAAATTGATTGCTGATTGTTACTACAGTAAAGAGGCTTTTTGGAACAACAAAGGAGATTGTGAATCTCAGCTTGTACTCGTTCCATTAGCAATCAAGTTAAAGAAATACCAAAAGGGGCACCAATTTTGGGGCCAACAGGATGTCCAGTGTCCATGATTATATTGGACTAACGGGCCACACCTTAGAGAGCTTGCAATCGAACAGGAGTGTAGGAGTGTGACGGCTAGAGAGCAAGTGAGCAGAGTGAAAGTACGAGAAGAAAATAGTGTACCAACAATCTATTGGTACACAAAGAATAAAATGTATTTATACTTAGGGCACGTAAAGGGTGCGTTTACATGTACAATGAGCGTGTACTATATAGACGGAGGTTACCGGGCCTCTTCCCAAATCTGTCTGATGAAGTGATATCGCACATCTATATGCTTTGTGCGTGAATGATACATGGCATTCTTAGCCAGATACACAGCACTCTGGCTATCACATCCCAAAACTGCAGTACCCATAGACATGCCGAGATTATCTGCAAGTCGGCTCAACCATATAGCTTCTTTAGAAACTTCAGTAGCTGATATGTATTCAGCTTCAGTGGTACTCAATGCAACAATGTTTTGCAACCTGGAACACCAAGAAACAGCCCCACCAACAACTGTAAAGACATACCCGCTGGTGGACCTACGAGTGTCCAAGTCACCTGCCATGTCTGCATCACAATAACCTTGCAAACTAAGTGCACCCTGCCCATAGCAAATACTTTTTCTTTGTGTACCCTTAAGGTATCGAAGAATACACTTGACAACCTCCCAATGTGCTTTGCCAGGATTTGACATAAACCTGCTAACAACTCCCACTGCATGAGCAATGTCTGGACGAGTAGCAACCATAGCATACATAAGGGAGCCACAAGCTGATGCATGAGGAACTCCCTTCATAGCATTTGCTTCCACGTCATCTTTCGGGCTGTTGGCTTTGCTAAGCTTGAGATAAGGAGGTAAGGGTACCCCAAAAGGCTTAGCTTTAGCCATGTTAAATCTGTCCAGTACCTTTCCAATGTACTTTTCTTGAGATAAAAACAGCAATTTCTGCATTCTATCTCTACGAATCCTCATGCCCAAAATATGCTCTGCATTCCCCAAATCTTTCATGGAGAAGGCTGATTTCAGCTGATTTTTGAGAGCATCCAAGCTAGTCTTTCTTTTCCCAACTAGTAACATATCATCCACATACAAAACAAGTATTATGGGGCTGCCATCTGTATCCTTTTTCATGTACAAGCAATGATCTGCATGGCTGCGTGTAAACTCATGAGATAGCATAAAAGTATCAAAATTTTTGTACCACTGCCGTGGTGCTTGCTTCAGCCCATACAGGCTGCATTTTAGCTTACACACCATCTGTTCTTTTCCAAGAACTACAAAGCCCTCGGGCTGTTTCATGTAGATTTCCTCATCAATGTCATCATGCAAGAAAGTTGTTTTTACATCCATTTGATACAGCTCTAAATCCAAAATAGCAGTAAGAGCAAAAAGCACACGTAAAGTGGTCATCTTCACAACAGGTGAGAAGACCTCTTGGAAGTCAATTCCTTCCTTTTGTGCATAATCTTTGGCAACAAGCCTTGCCTTGTACTTGGGTTTCCCATCAACTGTCTTGACTTTGTACACCCATTTGTTTGGAAGTGGCTTCCTTCCCTTTGGTAATGACACAAGATCCCAAGTATCATTTGCATATAGAGATTTAATCTCTTCCTGCATAGCTAGCTCCCACTTACTGCTGAACTCACATGACTTGGCCTCTTTGTATGTAAGAGGCTCACCCTCATCTGTAAGCATCACATAATGCAAGGAGGGGTCAAACCTAAGTGGTTGCCTTCTTACGCGTGTAGATCTGCGTACCCAATGATGAACATTGTCAAGCATTGAGTCTACATCAGGAGGTATATTATTTTCAACATTCATTTACTGCTGTAAACCATTTTCAGCATGCTGTTCATGCTGTACAGCACCTTCATTTTCATTTCCAGCACCTGTGTTTTCATAATCAGCAAGCCTATCTTGCTGTCCATGACCTCCTTGTGCTTCTATTTGCTGTCCATCATCATCTGGCTCAAAAGTAGCCGGCTGATCATTAGTTTCAGCCTGTGGTACAGCACCTTGAGGCTCATTTTCTGAAGTTATGGGTGGCTGTAAACTCTAAAATTTCACCTTTTTCAGATCTTCATTAGAGGCTAAAGAGCCTTTCAGCAATTTTGCCTCATTAAACACAACATTACGGCTGCGAATAATTTTCTTGGACTGAGGTATCCACACTCTGTAACCAAATTCACCCTCATCACCATAGCCCATGAAAATGCCTTAGGTGGATTTTGGGTCAAGTTTGTTCCTCAGCTCATACCTAACATGTATAAAAGCATCACAACCAAATATACGTAAATGGTCATATGAGGCCGATTTGCCAGACCAAACCTCCTCAAGGATGCCATTATTTAAAGACCTATTTGGAGAGCGGTTGCAAATGTGACCCGCGGTTTTGAGTGCCTCTCCCCAAAATGCATGAGGGAGATTGGCAGTGGACAGCATGCACTGCACTCTTTCACATAAAGTCCTGTTATATCTTTCAACCACCCCATTTGAAGGACTGTAAGGGGCTGTAAGCTCCCTCTTAATACCATGTAAGTCACAAAATGACTTAAATTCAATCGATGTGAACTCACCCCCATTATCAGTTCTCAAGCATTTCAGCTTTCTATCTATCTGAGTGGTCACAAATGCATGAAAAGTTTTAAAAACAGCAAACACTTCACTTTTCTTTTTCAGCAAGTACACCCAAATCTTCTTAGAACAATCATCAATAAAAGAGATAAAATATGCAGCACCACCCAATGATTTCACGGACATACTACATACATCAGAATACACTAAGTCCAAGACATTGGACTTACGAGAGACACTAGAGTAAAACGAATTTTTTATTTGCTTTCCAAACTGACACTCGTTAGAAAAATCAAGTTTAGAGCCTTTTCTATCAACCCTCTTCAGAGAGGTAAGAACATCAAGCCCTTTTTGGCTTATATGGCCTAATCTCTTATGCCATAACTCCAAGTGGCTGCAAATTTCAGCAACTGCAAGAAACTTGCCATTCAAGGCTTTACAATGCAAACAATACAATGTGCCCTTCTTGGTTCCTTTTGCAATCAGCATGGAACCCTTTTTTACTTTCCACAAACCACCACCAGACAGTGTGGTGTAGCCATGCAAGTCAAGCTAACCAACAGATAGTAAACTCTTTTTAATGCCAGGCACATATCTGACATCTTTCAACACAAGTTCTTGACCATTGTCTAAAGATAAGTGTACGGTGCCAATCCCATCAATGCTACAAGCATGGTTATTTCCAAGGTACGCCTTTCCATAATTGCCTGCATTAAACATAGCAAAACACTCCAAGCAAGGAGTTACATGGAAAGAGGCACCAGAGTTTACAATCCAAGTCTGAGTGACACCATCATCAACTGACAAGAGTGCACCAATCGCATCAGCCTTGGTAATCTGCATATCCTGCATGTGACATACAAGGGCATCATAATCAACTGCACATAATACATCAGCCTATGTATCTGACATCAGCCTATGTATCTGAAAGCTCCTCTATGACCACACTGGAGGCCACATTGGCCTTTTCTTTGCCTTTGGATGTCTCCAATGCATCTGTCTTTTCTTCCTTCTTCTTTTTATCTCCACATTCTTCTTTCTCTCTTGTTCCTTCTTGTAGTACCTGAAGTCAGGTTTCTTGTGGCCCTTCCGACCACAATAATAGCGAGTGATGTCACTCTTATCCTTTCCTTTACTCTTGCTCTTGTTTCTCTGCCCTGCATATGCATTTTTCTTTTCAGCCCTGCCTCTTACATTATAAGCTGAGTTTATGCCTTCTCCACTAGACATATGTCTAATTTCTTCATTCAAGATAGAACCCCTCACCCCATCATATGAGAGATTGGGGTTATTGCTGAGTGAAACCACCAAGGTTTCCCACGAGTCCGGCAATGTCATGATCAAAAAGATCGCCCTCAACTTATCATCAAAGTCCAAGTTTGCATCTTTGAGCTGATTTAGAATCCTTGTAAATGCACTCAAGTGCTCAGCTGCAAGCTTTGACTCATCCAATCACATTTTCACCAATTTGTGCATTAAATGCACCTGATTAATAGGTGTGGTGATCTCATAAGTAGCTTTCAGCTCCTCCCATATTGCATAACCTATGTCTAAACCCTTAATGTCTATCAAAATGTCATCAGTGGCACCCATCTTTATGTAAGCCACTGTCTTTTTATTCACTCTGGCCCAATCTGCATCACACATTAGTGCGGGTTTATCTTCCTGCAAAGCATCCTCACAATCCTTCAAGAATAAAATGCCCTGCATACGGTCTTTCCAAAGGTCAAATCCATGACCATCAAACCGTTTAATCTCCATCAAACTCTTGATGTCTGAACTGGAAGAAGTTGCAGCCATTTTATCACGAACACAAGAGTAAATGCACTAATCTGCGAAAGCACAAGCTGAACCAGCAAAACACCCTGCTGTTTTTCCTCAACCAGAAATGAATCTCTGCTGTTTATACATTAACCAACCACTACACAGGCAAAAAATGCAGAAATTTACCAAATTCTGTGCAAATCCCCAAAATTTCAAGTCCAAAATTGCATGAATGTCAGCCAATCTGACCCAGCTGAATAAAGCTTTGCCAATACATGAAAAGCCCCAAATTTCTGGGATCCAATGTTAGGAAATTTTACCCAAGAAAGACAAAATTTCAATAAAATTTGCAAAATCCCCAATTTAATTGAGGTCACCGCATGCGATGTCTGCAATTTCCGACTCAGAAGTCACTGACAGGCATGAATGATGCCAAATCTGAGAAAAGCCCCAAATTCTTTGGCCCGATTTGCACAGATTTTGAAACTGTGCCTTTGGTGTGTGAACACCCGCCAAGGCTAATGAGGGGATTAAAGGAAAATTGATTTGTTTTAAAAAAACAACAGAACTAACCGGGGGGTGGGGTCCGTTGACCCCGTCGCATCAAGTGAAGTCGCATGTACGTCGTGACGCTTGCCCATCAAAACTGCCCGCGAAAAATGCCCCGTCTGACCTACACGCCACGTCTGACTGACGTGTCACGTACTGCCCGTGCTGATCGCTTGGTCCACGCCTATTGGATGCCCTTGTTGCCTGGTGCAGACTGGTCATGCTACTCAGCAGCGTGGTCTGGTCACGAACTCTAGCCGAGCTAGACACGAACTCTAGCCGGCTGCATGCCTATCATGAGCACCTGCACGACCTGATGATCTTGTATCGTAAGCTCTGATACCACTTGTTGGACTGACAGGCCACAGCTTAGAGAGCTTGCGATCGAACAGGAGCATAGGAGTGTGACGGCTGGAGAGCAAGTGAGCAGAGTGAAACTACGAGAAGATAAGAGTGTACCAACAATCTATTGGTACACAAAGAATAAAATGTATTTATACTTAGGGCACGTAAAGGGTGCATTCACATGTACAATGAGCGTGTACTATATACATTGAGGTTACCGTGCCTTTATATCCCAACAGATTATTAAGGTAATTTGTGCATTTCAAGTTATATTCATTTGTTGATTGATGTAGTTAAGTGCTTAATTAGCGAATTACCGCCATTTCCAAGAAGGAAGGCTCGATTCACATTTCCTCCATTTTAGGCACATTTCTTGCACATTTCCTCTATCTATCAATTGGATTCCACCCCCTGACAATGCCTACCTACTCCACAACTGCCTAGGATATTTTGTCATTATTTTCCCATTTTTTATGTACGGTCGGACTGCATTTATTGTAGTCATATCACCTATTTCAGTAGGCCATCCAGATTTAGAGGTCGTTTTAGCAATCGGCCAGTTTTAGAGGAGTTTGGCTATATATAGCCACAGCCCACACTTGGCTAATCACTTCATATTGCAGATTTCAACACACTCTGGCTCCAAGACACTCTTCAACTTGGTGCTACCATCATATCAGTCTGATTTGGGTCCCTTACTAATGCCTTGGGCTGCGTGCAAGGACTGATCAGTCCACATCATTGTATTCAGCATTCATCTTGAGATAGTTTGCAATATTTCTTCCTTCATTTTCTGCTCTCTCTCTCTCTGTGTTCATGTTCCTTCTTCCATTCCGCACTCACATGTTTTTCTACCATCCATCTTAGAGCTCTATTTCAAAGTTCTCATGTTCCAAACTTGGGCTTCCATCTCCTCTCTATTCACACGCTTACAACACAATTTCCAAGTTGTCTTTACAAAGTAGGCCATCTTTGTTGATGACTCTAACATCAAGAGCCATTCTCATGATAGGTTGGCAAGGGGGCTATATTGGCTCCATTCTCCTAGTGTAAAGGACATTCTGAAGCAACTTTTCATTGTCACACCCATTCCTCTCAATGCACCCCCCATCCCCTACCATCTCCTCTAGTGGTTCCCTTGTACCCCACGTCGCTTTTAGAGAGAAACAATCTTGAAGATGCAACTATGGATTCCTTTGCCCTTCTTGTTTCAAAGGGAGATTCCCAAGATCACGAGGAGCTTCTTCAAGGATTGCAATCTTCTTCAGGCCTTTCTTTCATGCAACAACCTCTGTCCTTCGTTATCGAGTCTTCAACCCTTATCACTTGTTTCCTCTCCCTTGGCCCTTGGTCCTCATCGCTCATTCTAACAAGTTAAGGTACCTTCGATAGCTCCTTGTCATCATCACTCAATTGGGTCAACGGCTTCACTTACCCATTCCCAATTGGCATCATTGGAGTAATCCATTTAAGGTCTCTCTACTCCTAGTGGCCTATGGTGGCCTCCTATTGGATTGGGTTTTCATCTCGAGAGAGGTTCTTACTCCTTGGTTAGATTTCATTGTCAATGGACTTCATCAATAATAGCACTGTCAAATCCATTTCATCCCCTTTGGCCTTCCACCATATCCACAATCCAAAAGGGGGTGTTAGTAGTCATGCGTATCATGTATGGTCATCTCCTACTTGTGAGCCTCAATCTAAGTCAAATGAGAACATTAGGATATCTAACAATGTATTTGTCCATCAGTTCTATGACAACAACATGAATTTTTTTAGATGCTTTGCTCTTGCTAGTAATACTTGATTAATTTAATAATCAAATGTGCAATGTTGTAAGGCACATGTGATGCACATGGCAATTATTTCATGATAATAGGCCAAGGACCTAAGGAAACAGTGGATGTTAAAGGCAAAAGTTGTGAGCGCTAGGTTTAGTGTCAGTTTGGCCTAGGGACAATTAATTGGCTGTTAAATATCAATGCTGACACTAGAGACTGGGCATTAATTAATTGATTGATGCCAATGTAAGGGTCAATTAAGGCTGGGGACCACTTGAGGTTGCAAATGGCCTAGCCAATTAAATTGTGAATGGGCACATTTAATTTTGGGCAAGGTCAAAAGTGCTTCAATTAATTTTCATAATTGAATAATTCTAAAATTTAATTAATTGACTAAAAATTTACTAAAAAATGGGATTAAAATGCTGCCACTTAGCAAAAATGCCCGTGCAATGGTAGAGAAGGTTGTTTGCAGCTCGAAAAGACTCATTCAGGGGTTCAGCCTGAGAGAGAGAGTGAGAGAAGGTGCTACTGATCAATTTCTCAGCCAAAAATCAATCATTTGCTGCAGGCGACAACAGCCAGGGACCATTTGTGATCAGGCAACAGCAGTTTGGTGACTCCCAGGGGCTGGCAACAGCAGTTGAGAGCTGGCGACAGCATTTTGGTGCCACCATGCAATAAGCAACTGCATTTATTGCAGGCTGGAGTAGGTAGCAAGCAGATTGGAGGGTTTTCTCGTGAAGAACCTCTGATCTCTCTCTCATCTCAACATTCTCTCACCTTCTTCAGCCCATTCTCTGCAAATCTCAACATTTCTCAGCCAATTGAAGGTGTTCTCGGTCAGATTTTGTGGACAACAAAGAGAATTCCGTTGTAAACCCTAATTCTCTGCAGAAATTAGGGTTTAGCAGCCACCTTGGGACCCATGCCATCAGTTAAAGGCACCGTACACTGAAATCAACAACTGAAATTCAAGGAATTGTCACAGATTTCAGATGCCATCCCAGTTGATTTGGGGCAGCATTTGACCAATTTGTGGTTCCATTTGTACAAGCCTTGAGTGAAGCTCAAGGAAAATTGGCTCGAATTGCTTTTGCTGATCCATTGTGACAACAAGGGGCTTTTGGATCAGCGAAGGAGGTTGTGAAATCTTAGTTGTATTTCATCCATTAGCAATACAAATTAAAGAAATACCGCAATGGGGAACCAACAACGTGTCCAATGTCCAAATTAATATGGTAAAGTGTCCATTTTAGTTTATGTTCATTTATTAATTGCTATAATTAAGTGCTTGATTAAGATTTAACACCCTCTCTGAGAAGGAAGGCTGGTTTCATGGTTCCATTGCCGGGATACCACTTAATCCTTTGATTTAGCGGGCATGAGACACCTAATTGCAAGTTGAGAGAGAGGGAGAGAGAGAGAGAGAGAGAGAGAGAGAGACTTTGTGCTAGAGCTGAATTTTATGCTCAACTGAGAAATTACAGCAAGATGTCTTCATACAATGAGATGGAATCAAGCAGTCATGATGCCTCTCAGTATGGACATTCACATGGAGAAGAAGAAAACGCAAAGCCTAATCTTGGACATGGGTCACATGATGGACAGCAAGCTAAACACATTGTTGTTGGACAAGATGCATGATTGGCAAAGGATCCTCAATTTGTTCAATTTTTTAATGCTCCTACAAAGGACAGCAAGGGATATGAAGAAATACCCTAACGCAAAAACATAACTGAAAGGATACAACAAAGCATGAACTCAAAAGAACACAATTAGAATTAGGGTAACTCAAAGATAATGAACACAATGGAATTAATGAATAACTAAATATTGAATATGCAATGCTCATGTAGCAAACAAACCGTGCAGGAATGAAAACTGTACCCCGAACTCTCATATCTGGAAGATCGAGGCATAGGTGCTAAGTAGGAGAGTGTGTCGCACTCCTAATGGATCCCAAAACGCAGCAAGGCAACCTTTGAGAGTCAAATACTAGAAAACGCAACTATTGAAGCTAGATGCAGACAGGCAATGAGGAGAGAGAAAGACTAAAAATGAAGGTATCTAAGGAGAGAGATTGAGCAACAATTGGAGACTGAAGGTGACTATATAGGAGTTGATGGTGACACCTGGACGAGAGAGAAACTCAACAAACGCAAATATCAAGCTGATTGTGATAGTGTATGGATAATGGTGACAACCCCAACAGGTGACGACAGGAGCAAATACAAACTCCCAAGGACTAAGCTGATGATGGTGACAACCACAAGATAGAGATGGAGGGCTCGAATCAAGTGCTTGATTCGAGCAAGGGGAAGCTCTCACTGAGATATTCTCCATGAATGAGATATGGGCAGCAAAGATACAACTCTTAAAACCTACAAAAAAGAAATTGAGACTAAATGGAGAGCAGCCTGCCTATTTATAGAAAGTTTCAAGACCTCGTACCGCGCACCGTTTTTCATGAGGACAAGTATCTTTGAAACCTCACTTAACATATGGATTAATTCTTAATCACACGTTAAGTAAATGTTACACATGTGGAGTGTAACTAAGATTAGAGTAAATTTATGAGCCCAAGACCCGAGGAAATCACAAGATGTCGAAGATAAAAGTTGTTATAAGTTATGCCACACAAGTACTTGGTGATACCTAGTGCCAGTTGTTGGTCTAGATTATTCATTTGGCCATAAGTGTCACTTGGTAACACTAGAGAAGTGGCATTTAATGGTACCTAACACCAATCTGATGGTCAAAGACATCGTAGAGACGCTCATGAATGGAAGTTACCTAGCCAATTAGATTATTTTTCTAGGCATCGAAATAATTAATAGATTAATTTTCAGTATTTAAAGAGCCCAAGACCCGAGGAAATCACACGATGTCAAAGGCAAAAGTTGCTATAAGTTATACCACACAGGTACTTGGTGGTATCTAGAGCCAATTGTTAGCCTAGATCATTCATTTGGCCATAAGTGTCACTTGGTAACACTAGAGAAGTGACATTTAATGGTATCTGTTGCCAATCTAATGGTCAAAGATGTTGTAGAGATACTCAAGAATGGAAGTTACCTAGTCAATTTAATTATTGGCCAATTAGATTATTTTTCTAAGCATCGAAATAATTAATAAATTAATTTTTAATATTTTAAGAGCCTGAGACCCGAGAAAATCACAAGATGTCAAAGACAAAAGTTACTATAAGTTATACCGCACAGGTACTTGGTGGTATCTAGAACTAATTGTTAGCCTAGATCATTCATTTGGCCATAAGTGTCACTCGGTAACACTAGAGAAGTAACATTTAATGGTACCTAACACCAATCTGATGGTCAAAGATGTCGTAGAGACGCTCAAGAATGGAAGTTGCCTAGCCAATTTAATGGATTCAACAGGGTTGAAGCTGTTTTTAGTCAAATTTAAGTGGAGGGACCAGCAAATCAATGAATTTGGGACATTTTCCATCTCTATCAAAGCAAGTGAAAGCCAATTGACTATCTGAATCAAGTGGCCAATCAGACAAAGACTTGCCGGTCATTTTGGACAACAAGGGGGGTTGGAATACCAAAAGGAATTGGGAGAATCTCATTGTACATCAATTTTTTCTTCATTTAAGTTAAAGAAATACAAAAAGGGATACCAGTTTTGGAGCCAACAAGGTATCCATTATCCAAGACTGTAAGTTATTTTGCATTTTTTAGTTTTGTAATAAATATTACTGCTATAACTAAGTTGTAATCAAGACATTACCACACATCCGTAGAACAAAGGCTGGTTTCACCGGTTTAAAACTCTCTCAAACCGAACATCAATTTACGTTTTTCATTAATTAGGCATTTTTGAGGCTATTTCAATTGTTGATATGCTTCTATTAGCTCAACACCCCCTCTCATGTCCGAAAACTAAGCTAGAAAAGGAAAACCAACCCTTTTTTTTTTAAGTAGTTCAATTTTTTTGTGTTTTTTTTTTGTTACCCCAAGGCATCTCACCCCAAAGCAACCAGGGCATCGGGCAAAGGGTGCACGGTGGCTACCTAATGGCCTACCATCACTATAGAGACAATGGTTATCTTACCAAGGTAGTCCAAGTGGTCACCCCAAAGAGGCCAGGGCATCGAACAAAGCATACACGTCGACTACCCAATGGCCTATCAAATCCTACGAAGGCAAATGGAACCACAATGAATTTGCCCAATGCCTTGGCTGCTTTGGGATGGGACACCTTGGGATAAAAGAAAATAAATATCAAGGGCTTATTTCTCATGGCTTAATTTTGGGCCTAAGAGGAAGTATTGAGCTGAAAATGCATTAATTTGACTTAAACAACCCCAAAACACACTTAATTAATGAAAAACCTTCTTATTTTAAAAAGAAACGCAATCCTAGAGAGTTACTGTGTCCTACATACAAAACCCTACTTTGAGTGCCCCAAACTTTCTATAAACAAGCATGCAGCCCACCACTCTTCCTTAATCTTCTTTTTGCGGGTTTCAAGAACTACACCTCTTACCCACACCCTGTTTGTGAAGGACATCACTGTTAGAGCTTCCCCTAGCAATCTACTACCATCTAGCATCTGATTCTAGCCTCCATCACCCACATCCAAGCTGTCACATACTGCTCCCTCACTCTTAGATTTGCGTTTGCTGCCATGCATCCACCCCCAGTTACTGACACCATCATCCAGGTATTGTCGCCTTGCACTAACTGCCTGCGTTTGATTTTCTCTCTCCTCCACAAGGCCATCTACACTATTACCTACCTCCAAACCGTTGTATTTACCATCTCTAGCTATTGCCCAGTTTTCTCTCGCCTCTAATACCTGCGTTTTTAGTCTTTCTCTCTCCTACATTATCGTCTACATCAAATCCAACCTTCCCTGACTACATTTACTAGTGTTCAACGCATGGAGGCCGCCTTGCTGCGATTCCAGATCTATTTGGAATACGATACACTCTCCAACTCATAACCTTTGCCTTGATCCCAAAGATACAAAAGTTTGAAGTTTAGTATTCACTGCATAGTGTATTTGCTGCATGAGCATTGTATAATATACATTCACTTTATTATTCATTGTATTCACAGTCTCTAAGTTACCCTAACACTAACCCTAACTGTGCTTTGTGTTTATCAGTCTATGCTTTTTGCCTTTGTGTTTTCTGTGTTTAGAGCATTTCTTCACACCTTGTGTTCAACAATTTATTACATCATCTATTTATGCTTCCATTGCTGCATCCACTTCTAACACAATCGGCTCGGATATGCCCTCCCCTACTACTTCCAATCGACAGGAGGAGGGTGATTCTCTCCAACTTTCTCTTCTAGTTTGAGAGGGAGCGACTTTCTTCTCTTGGTGGTAACAAGATGTTGTTTACAATTTCATTTGTAGTCATTATGTATATTGTACTTTGTACCTTCCTCAGCATCATCTGGATCATAAAAGGGCGCTTAGGCAAGTGAACAGTTCCACTATACGGGCATTGTACAAGAGACACTATTGCACAGCATTTTGCATGAGCATGATCACACCTACATTGCCTCCTACATAACTCCAATAGATTGGCATTCTATTCTTGTAAACATGCATCTGTGTGCATTTATCCCTTTCCAATCTTTTGGAGTGGCCCAAGACATGAGCATAGTTAAGCAATAACTGCAAACATTGTTTGATTATGATGCTGCATATATTTCCAGTGGTGGTAAGTGATACCTTTGTCTCACTACAATGCAATCAAGGGCGATTACAGGGTTTCACAGGAGGTCTGTCATAGAGTCGTAATTCTTTGGGATAATTAAGATGTGCACATGATTACATGCAACAATTGAAGACTCAATTCCATATTATAGGCTATCTAAATCAAGGAGCAAATTGAGGATTTGTGCTGCTGATTGCTGTAGACACAAAGGGTTCCACAATTGACAAAGATTGTGCCTTGATTTGTTGGGATTTATGGGAGCTTCAATTGATTGAATTTAGAAGGATTTTGAGTTCTCGGCTGGTCCTCTAATTTCTCAAAGCTTCGGCCTTTCTCAGTTGTACCATCAATTTCTCAAATAAAGATTAAAGAAATACTGCAAGGAGCAGCAGGTTTTGGGGTCAATCGGTGTCAACTTGTCTTGTTTGATTGGTGAGATGCTAGATTTGATGATTCATTAATTAATCACTTGCTGTGATTACTTGTAAATCAAGGACTCACCACCCTTCTATGGGAGGAAGTGTGGTTCCACTCTGTGTCTCGAGGATCAGGGCTGTGGGATGCAAAAGGAATAATTAAGGACACTGAAAATCAGCAAAGAGTGTGTTCTGCTCAGATCAGCCAGATCCCAAACACAGCACGGGTTCCATACTTGATGCTGAACATAGCTAAAACCTGTGTTTGAGGGCTAAGCAGCTCTTTGACGGCTGGAAATAGCAAAAGAGCAGCTGGAAAGTCAAATGCAGTAGTGATGATGCCGAACAAGGGTAAGCAGGAGGGTTAACGATGGCAATCAGGGAACAAGGATGTCAAGGGAAGAAGCTGATAGCAATAGCAGAAATTGGGCCGCAATGATGATAAACTGGAAGGGATGTAAAATGGGCTGCCCCATGGTCCCCTTTATAATAGAACCTATTAGAACTTTTGTGCTACTAGAATTTGCAGTCTTCTACGTGGAGAATCATCCAGGAAGGCAGCCCGCTAGACTGATGAGAGCCAGGGCGGTGGTAAATGCACAACCTTCAATGTCAAAATATCAAGCTTGAGAGAGGACATTGTGGAAAGTTTTCACAAACTTAGGAGTAAGCAGTAGCTATTTGACGTATTCGGATCCTCTCACGATGTCATCTCTCTGATGCCATACTGCAAAGATAAAGATAACTACTGTACATAGCACCTTCTTGAGACGAAATGCAGGTCGAACCGAATAACCTAGTCGGATCAAATACTCGTGCATCGAGCTAAGCGAGCCAGAATAAGAGCTTCGAACAATCGCTGGGGCCAAAATTTGAAACTCCTGTTTCCATGTGAGAATTGATCTTCTTGAAAACCAAACGAGATGAAGACTCACAAGGTCCAATGGCCGCCGAGAAGATGCTGCGGTGCTCCAGAGCCTGTGCGGAAGCATGGCAAACTCCTCCAGAAGAAAACGGCGCAAGCCTGCTGACATAGCTAGGATATTTTCTGTGTCGTTCAGGCCATGGCGGTAAGTTGTGGAACACGGGGGGCATGGGCATGATGCAGACGGCATTTACGAGTGGTAGTAAGACTGTATCATCATCCTGACTTGTCTGTCGTCACTAGTTCTTTCTTTCCTTCCGCTCGCATCGCGACACAGCGACAGGCAAAAGGCCACAGCCATCGAGTCACGTGACGCGACTCAAAAGTTTTGGTGTTTATGCTAAACATTAAAAAATAATTAGTCGACCAATAAGCAAACAATTACCTCGTGGACGTCAAGGAATAGTGTCTTGACAGTAAATATAACTTATAAGGATAAGGTATTATTAAGGACGATTGCCCTCTCTCTCTCTTAAAGTCCTCATTCATTCAGACCACAATTTGTCATGGAAATTTCCTTTTTGAATGTCCATTATTGTGCCTTTCAGCACTACCCATTGGTGAGAATAACAATTTCTCATGGATACTTCTGTAATGAGCTTTTGTGTGAAGGTACCATTCTACCCCCCATATTTGTAAAATAAGATGATGTTGGCCATCCCTAGGAAGCGAACACACCACCTTGACTCACCCTCGAGACTCTGCATGTAGTTAGCAACCCATGGAGACTTGATACTTATTGATTCACAAAGCTCCATGCAAAGAAAGAAAGTTAGGTTGCTCCAAAGAAATAAAGTAATAAAGTTGTGTTATTCCATCATAGAAAGACATCTAGGGAAGTTTGTTTCACCATAATAAAAAAGTCATTTGATAAATGTTATAGAAAGCCATGTCCCCCTACATTTCTCAAAGATCCACACAAAAGACAACGGTTCCCCTATGGATACTACTTATTCTCAAAGGTCCATGCAAAGAAAAAAAGTGAAATTAATATCCATTGAATCCGAGAAGCAAACAACCTCACATCACAATCATTACAATCAACTTCAAGGCACATCAAATAATTTCCTTTGGGAAGAAATCAAAGTAAAGCAACACAAGATTTTTTCGTGTGCCTTTCAAGTTTGAAAGGTCTTAATATTCAAGTTGATTCTGTCTATGGCTATTTTTGAAAGCTTGGAATACTATTTCCATTTTACAAGTCTAAAGTCTTTGCATTTAACTCTTGCTTTAATCATGATTGCTTTGTGAAACCTTATACATCTGCATTATTCATGCGGTTGGCCTCATTGCGAAGCTCACAAGGATATGCCTCGGTCGCTTTGTGTTTTTCTAAGCAAAGAAAAGCAATTGTCCTATTGCACGCTTGCTTTCCTATGCTCACAAACAATATAGCAAAAAGCACACTTCCAATGCAACAAAGGGTGCACTCCATGCATAGTTGTGCATTTTTGAAAGCTACGTAAATGTATGACAAAAATCCTTAGATATTGAATTTAGGTTTTATGTGAGTCAAATAGTTCTATATTTTCATTTCCATAAAAACCTTCAAACAATGCATGTTTTATTATCACTCTATCTACCCCTCATTGTCATTTAAACATTGTGCAAAAATGCATCATGATAATGTTGGTAGTGTCTCAATAGCTTCACATTTTTAGGTAGCACAAAATCTTCCCTTTGCTTCTGGTGAAACATGAAGGGGATGCACCTAGCATCACATTCTACATACATAATTAGGCTAGATGTATAAAGATTTAGCAACTTTGATAGAGATTTTGTTGCTTTAGGTACTACTGTAAAGAATCATACACACAAAGTTATTATGCACTTTTATATAGACATTAGTCTAGAAATATATTTACCAAAGGTAATGACAAACTTGGGCTCATAACTATTGGGGGTTAGTTTTGTTATTTAATCTACTAAATGGGAAGAGTTTATGTGGCCCAAACCTCACTTTTGTGCCCCAAACTAAAAGTACCAACAAGTAGTGGAGGTTTTAATAAATATTTGAATAAGAATTCTCAAGAAGAATCACTTGCATAAACAATTGTAGAGCTAAGGTATAAACCTATTATTGAAATTTCAATCACCAAGCTACTTTCTTTGATAATTACTATCAATGATCGATGTTAACCCTTGTTTTGCAAAAAGAGTTATATAATATATACATTTTACTTATAAGATACTTTTGAGGTGGCTATTATCTCTAGCCCTTATGTATGTGAATAATACACACAATGATAGTGATAGACACACATTCTAATATATATTCTCTCTCTCTCTCTCTCTCTCTCTCTCTCTCTCTCTCTCTCTCTCTCTCTCTCTCTCTCTCTCTCTCTCTCTCTCTCTCTCTCTCTCTCTCTCTCTCTCTCTCTCTCTCTCTCTCTCTCTCTCTCTCTCTCTCTCTCTCTCTCTCTCTCTCTCTCTCTCAAAAAGTCTGAATTAATGTGCGGAGATATTTACATCAAGCCTTCTAGCTAGCCAAGCACAACCAAAGTGTCAAAGTGTAGCGGTGTGAAAGTGTATGACCAAGGCTTAGAGATAAAGTGAACAGAGAGAGGAGAGAGAGAAAGAGATAGTAGAACATAGAAAATCAACAATGAAGAATGTTGAATAAAGAAGCATATATGTACATGGGCACATAGTGTATGTTTCCATATGTATCCACCTCGAAGATCTCATGGGCTGTGAACCTCGAAGCATGTGCAGTAGTCTCCATGATAAAAAAATCCGAAGCCTTGCAGCAATCAAAATGTGTCAATCTGTGTGTTGAAGGCAAGCAATAAATAGCCTGAAAAGAAATGGTAAAAATATACTATTAACTATATTTAATGTAGCTGATTGTACTGTTTGATATGGACGGCCTATCAGACTACACTATTGACATGGCATCACATGTATAACCTATCCAATGCTGTAGTGTGGCATACGTGCAAATTGTACGAACAATACAGAAATGCCATGTGTCACCCACAACACATAGAACTAATGAAACTACTCTCATATGCCTAACTAACAGGAAATGCATATATATACAATCTATCTCTAATGAATGTCAATCCAAGGGATGACAATTTTTAACACCCCCTCTCAAATCCTGGACAGGGCATGAGGCTAAGGGATCTAAAATGTTGGCAAAGTAAGGCCTGGGGAAGTGCCTTGGTAAACAAGTTTACAAGATTGACCTTCATCTCGTAGTATACCATATCAATAAAGTCATCCAGAAGCTTCTTCCAAATGAAATGGTACTGAATCTTGATCTGCTTCATTCAACCATGAAACATAGGGTTTCGAGTGAAGGTAATGCAACTCTCATTGTTGCATTGAAGAACAATAGGACCTATCTGTGGGCAACCAAGCTACTCTAATAACCTGCGAAGCCACACTGTCTCGCATATGGTAGAAGATGCCATCCAATACTTTGCCTTAGCCAAAGATAGGGCAACCATGGGTTACTTCTTACAAAAAATCAAAGTTAGTGTACCCCACGGCTCCTGTATGCTGGATGCCATAACAGAGACACATATCTGATGTGCCCTTCAGGTACCTCATGATACCCTTCACGACATCCCAATGTTTCTTGTCAGGTGTAGCCATATAATGTGCCACAACCCCAACTGCAAAAGCGATATCTGGACGGGTGGCTATCATGGCATACATAAGACTGCCCATAGCTTATGCATAGGGAATCTTCACCATCTCGGCCCTCTACTCATTTGCCTGCAGACAATCAGCCTGTGAAACCTTCACATGAGAAGGCAATGGACAACCAATAGGCTTAACATCCTGCATGCGGAAGTGCTCAAGGACTTTATGAATGTACTCCCTCTGTGACAGATAGAGTACTCCTTGAGATCTATCACGCGTAATGTGCATACCAAGTATATGAGAGACATGTCCCAGATATTTCATCTCAAAGCTCTTCTTGAGCTGAGCCCTAAGAGCATCTAGCTCCTCATGAGTTGTCCCGGCTAAAAGCATGTCATCCACATAGAGTATCAAAATCAGTAAAGAACTGTCACGGGCTTTCTTTGTGTACAAGCACGGATCCATAGCACTACAGCTGTAACCCTATGACTACATGAATGCATCAAACTTATGGTACCGTTTCCTTGGTGCCTGCTTCAAACCATATAGACTCTTCTTTAGCTTGCACACTAGGTGTTCCCTGCCAGGATCTACAAAGCCCTTAGGCTTGTAACGTGCATGCTCCTCAAATTGCGGGACACGTCTTAGCAGTCCATCGAGAGATATATCTAGAAGACGCCCCCTGGCACTCCCAAGGAATGACACAGGGTTTGCCAACTAGGGTCTCTTGAGTCTACCCAGCAACGGAACTTATCCGACCGTTCCCACTAGGATCGACCTGAAGTTCAGGTTCCTTGTAATTGGGTCTTCCTAGCAGCCTTCTAGCATCGGTCTACAGCCGTTCCACTTTGCGTAGATACAACTGGACCCAAGCAGACTCACACCGCACTTAGTTCAAAGAGAATGGGAAACGAGAGGGATGCATCGCTCGACCTCTTTGCCCATAGGGCATAGTCCCATTCCGGTCCCCTAAAACGGTATGAACCAGGGTTCTAACCAACATTCTCCAAGGTCATTGTCCAACTTTTCCTAACATTTCTCGTTAACACTTCCTTTGAGGAAAGCTCTCGGCTAACCGAGACCACCCTTCCGTAGGATAGACCCATTGGTCACATCCACCACGCTTCCCTCAGGGGTTGTTTTAGTTATCTAATTACCTACCACATTATGTTTGACACATAAAAGCAGCTTCCTTAATTAACCCATTAATCACAGGTTCCTTTACATAATTTAGGGCATTGACACGAAGACAAGATAAAACAAGATCAAACACTTCCTTAACTTATCTTCAGATTAACGTTTGTCTCCCGCCCATACAGGATAATTAAGTGTTACTTTCTGCCTCCGCAGAAAAATCCTTCCGTCTTCCGACAATAAAACCCGAAGGTTTATCCTACCAAGATTCCGCCTTGTAACTAGTATCAAGGCCTCAAGATCCCATCTCGAGTCATGTAGAACACTTGTGTAGGGTCCGGAGGCATTGGGATTTACGGCCAGAGCCCCCACTAGCACCTGAGCGTTCTCCTACACCAAGTAATTTCCATGGAGAGACCTCTCGCAGCGGGTTCGGTCCACATTCCCGGCATGGATTCACAACCCCCTTGGTTAGGGTTCGGCGGTTCGCGGAGGGTAGCTAGTACCATCCTTCCTTAATTATCCCTTTAGGAAATCAACCACAGCTGAAGTAACCAATTTAAAAACAGTTACTAGGGAAAACATCCCTTTTGTTCCCATGGCAATCAATCATCACAGACCCGGCCATGAAATCATCAATCACACCCCACTTGGGTTAACATCCAAAACCACATTAACAAACAGTTGAATGCACAACTTCTTGCTTCAAGGCATCGCAATCCCATTGCATGCATAACCAGAGTTTAACTTGGATATATCAAAACACTTTTACAACCTTTTCAAACAACCAAGCATAACTTGGGTCAACAATCCATCTTCAACAAGATCAACCTTTGTTAAAACCATTTCAATAGTTCCAAGCAACATGCTTATCATAAATCAACTACCCTAAAGTTCACTCTCCCCCTTGGGTTAGGGCTTCGTAAGGTCAATTTAACAAATTCCTTCTAGATCCTTTAAATGAACTAAGTGATTTCACATTGACCTTTATTAATCATGGCCACCTATTTAGGGTAGAAGATCAACCCAATTCCTAGAGTAGCTATCTAATATCACAGGTCACCAAGTGCTAACCCATATTGCTAGTACATCACCAAGAGTACATTAACAAAATTCCAACTTGATTAGCCATAGGTTATCCAATCTTCATCTATCGGCTAGAGTTCGGACAAGGATCTCTAAACGGAATTTCTTTTAGAACTACTATTCTAACAATGTTTATCATGTAATCCCATTGAGTGTGCAAGTTAACATATATCGACATGTGCATGATCTAACTGTTACTTTAATGTACCCTATCATCCTTGTGCATGAAAAACTGGTTTGCAATCTTAGGATGCTATTGCATTTTTTTGATAAGGGAGTATTTTTATCTCTTTCGATGCGAGGCTCCAATCCTTTTCATGAAAATAATGCAAGATTCTAGCTCTTTCTAAATGCAAACTAAGGTAATCCATTCAGTGTATAACACAAAAATATCTTCTATTATTATTCAGTAGAATGTTCTTCATGCAAGTGTTTGTGTCAAGCATTTCGGCATCTTATAATGCGTTTTCCTTAATCAATTTTACCTATCATCTCATTGACCATAAACATGAAATATATTATGATTATTACAACTATTGTATCTATATTCATGCCTAGGTTCTTTACCTATCAAACCATGTAATATGAATTTTATTATAATCCCCTATCCTCATGAGATAAGCAAGACATCGAAGCAGTACCTGATTGTGGGGAGAAACTTTAGTGTTTACCCTTGGCAGTGTGTTTGCATGGGTGGTGGCATCTTGACCCGAATCTCCATCCATGGTTGTGGGATTCCCATTCACTTGGGAAGATCTTCGCTTCGAGGCCATCCTCAATTATGAGACTCTCTCTCTCTTCTTCTCTCTTCTCTCCCTTGTTTTCTACCTAGCAACATCTCGTCATTCCTAACTCCCACCTTCTCTCTTTCTTACTAATCGTCATCTTTTCCTCTAACTTCTCCCTCTCTTCTCTTCTTCCTCTCCTTCTCTCTCTCTCTTCCTCTTCTTCTTCTTCTTCTTCTTCTCCTCTCCTTCTTCTTCCTCTTCTTCTTCTCCTCCTTCTTCTCTTCTTCTCTTCTTCCTCTCCTTCTCTCTCTCTCTTCCTCTTCTTTCTCCTTCTCCTCTCTCTCTTCTTCTCCTTCTCCTTCTTCTCCTCTCTCTCCCTCTTCTTCTTCTCCTCTTCTTCTCCTTCTTCTCTTCTTCTCTTCTTCTCTTCTTCCTCTCCTTCTCTCTCTCTCTTCCTCTTCTTCTTCTTCTTCTTCTTCTCCTTCTCTCTCTCTTCTCTCTCTCTCTCTCTTCTTCTCCTTCTCCTTCTTCTTATTCTTCTCTTCTTCTCCTTCTGTCTCTCCCTCTTCTTCTCTTCTCTTCTCCTCTTTCTTTCTCTTCCTTCCTCTTTCTCTACACGGGGTGATCACACAGGGGGGAAAGGGCTGTTGATCTGGACGTCAAAAAAGGGGAGGGGGTAATCATGACAATGCAGGCAAGGAGGGCTGCGACCTGGCATTGATGGAGGGGCCGCTCTATACCAGCTGGAGGGGGGGGCGCCGTTTGCCACGTAGAGGGGGAAAGCATGCTGCTTCGACGTTGATGGAGGGGGCCACTGTAGTCTAGGGAGGGGGGAGCTTTATAAGGTGGAGGGGGAGGTGGTAAGGCGGTGCACCCGCCACCTGGGGGGGCTGCATGCCCCCCCCCCCCCCCCCTCCTTATTATTAACTTCACTCTCTCTCTCTCTCTCTCTCTCTCCCCGCCATGCACGTGGCAGGGGGAGAGATTAATAAATTTAAAAAAAATTAAAGGGGGGAGGTTCCTATGGAGGGGTTAGTACGGGGTCACGGGGGAGGGGAGGAGACATTACAAGGTTGCTCCATGTAAATCTCATCATGCAAGTCCCCATGTAAAAAAACCGTCTTGACATCCATTTGGTATAATTCTAGGTCAAGTTGTGCAACCAAGGCCAAGACTAAGCGTAGGATGATCATCTTGACCACAGGAGAAAAGACTTCATCAAAGTCAACACCATGCTCCTGCTTAAAACCATTAGCAACCAATCGAGCCTTGTATGCTGGCTTGGGTTTTCTAGGGGTACTTCAGCTTGTACACCCACTTGCATGGCAAAGCCTTCTTACCCTGAGGCGAGGAAACCAAATCCCAAGTCTGATTCTTATGCAATGAGTTAAGCTCAGACTGCATAGCCCTCTCCCAAGAGTGACAATCACCCTTGCGCATAGTCTCATCATAAGTGAGAGGATCTCCTACATCTGTAACCAGTACATAATCCATAGAGGGCGCAAAATGGTTAGGAGGTCGGTTAGGAGGTCGTCTATCTCTAGTAGAATGCCTCAATCCAGGCTTTGTTGCCTGACCAACATCCTATCTAACATCAGCATGTCTAGCATCTGGGCCATGGAGCATCAGGTGATGATGCACACTGTCTAGTTGGCCGTGGAGCAGGGGGCTCCTCCTGAAAGATAACTCTGCATACCTCAACCACTTTCTCAGGCTGCATATGCATTTTGTCCTCATGAAAGATGACATCATGGCTGTGGATCACTTTCCACGCCTGTAGATCCCATAGATGATAACCCATCTCTCCTGCATCTCCATAGCCAATGAAAATGCATTTGACACTTTTAGGATCTAGCTTATTACGTTTGTCCTTGGGCACATGGCAAAATGCTTCACATCCAAAGATACGCAAATGATCCTAAGAGGGGGGGACTTGCCTGCCCATACCTCCTTTGCAACTTGAAAGTCAATGCCACTGTTAGGCGATTTGTTAATGAGATGCATTGCAGTAGTAACTGCCTTAGCCCAAAAGTGTTGTGGTAAGCCAGCCTAGCTAAGCATACTATGGACCCTTTCCTCAATGGTCCTATTCATGCGTTCAGCCATACCATTCTGGGGTGGGGTGTAAGGGGCGGTCAACTAATGCTTAATACCCCACTCATCACAAAATTGCTCAAAAGCACGTGATACATACTCACCCCCATTATCTGACCTTAGGCATTTGAGCCTTTTCCTAGACTGGTTCTCTGCCAATGCAAGCCAACGCTGAAATATGTCTAAGACATCGGATTTTCTCTTTATGGGATAAGCCCAAACCTTACGTGAGTAATCATCTATGAAAGCAACAAAGTTCTTCGGCATGGGTCCACATACATCTGAGTGCACAAGAGCCAAGGGCTCAGCCATGTGTTTCTTACCAGACTTTTGATGCGTATTTCTAGTTTGCCTGCCATACAAAAGATCGAAAGAAACAAGCTCCAAGGGTGTTGAAGACCTTGTCAAATACTTGTTGGGAATAGCATCACTAGTTTGTTTCCCACAGATGCAAGATAGAGATGGCTGCTGGCTCACCACAATATCTGGAAAACCTTGAACAAGTTGTCCCTGAGACACCTTTCGAATATAATCATAGTTGAGGTGGCCAAACTGAGCATGCCAAAGCTCAAACTATGTTTGAGAGGTAAAAAGAAGAGAAGTCAAGGCAAAAGAAAACTGCAACTTGTAGACTCCATTCTCCTCATAACATGAAGCAAGGACCTGTCTCAGTCCACAATCAAGAGTCTAAAAGGAATCCATATGAAACTCAACCAAGAAGCCGAGGGCACAAATCTTGTGCACCAAAAGTAGATGGTATCCCAAGGTTGGCACATAAAGCACCCTAGAAGCATGGGCACCACCCTACCCATTTGGAATAAGCTGCATGTTACCTCCTCCCTCAATAGGGATAGAGTAACTATCTCCGATGAGAATCTTCCCATGCAAAGGCCGCAAATGAGCAACACCTGTTGTAGAAGGAGTCATGCGCTGGAATGCACCATTGTCAACAATCCACTCTCAAGTGTGTGGGGCTGTCACAATGTAGCATCAGAGGCCTTTGGGTCGATGTCTCAACCACCTCCAAGTGGAGGAAAGTAGCTGATGAGGGAATAGTCACCACTCCGGAATCCTTTGAGGATTTCCCCTTCTTCTCCTTGTCAGGGCAATCCTTATTCTAGTGACTTGTCTTGCCACCCATGGATGTGACAAGTGGACTCCTTTTTCTTGTCCTTCTTCGATTTTTCCTCCTTCTTATTCTTTTGATCCTTCCCCTTCTTTTGAGAGGATTGACCTATCAATGCCTCTCATTTGGAAGTATTTGTCCCTTTCAACTGCTCCTCTTTGTCCAAGACCATAGGAATCAACTCCTCCCAAAATTGAAGAGTCTTTGTCCATCCTAAGGCAATCAAGACAGAATAAAAGCCACTTAAACAAGGTGGTAACTATGAAAGGAGAGTTATTTTGCCATGTCTTCAGAAGTAATCACATTCCTTGCGTTCTGCACTTATATCTGAAGCTGCCTTAGCTTGTTGATATGCTCCCGCATAGAAGATGATTTGTTGACACCCATGGTCCTCATCTATACTTCCAAAGAAACTCTTTTCATGATGGTCATTCTATTATCCATTTGATCAAGCTCCAGCCATATCTCCTGAGCCATCAAATGCTCTATATGGGAGATCACAGCTGTAGTGCAAGAGAGAAATAGAAACAAGCGAATGCAAACATTTACTTTATCCCAATGTGCATGAGCCTTTGCCAACTCCAACTTGTCACTAGAAGAGAGTTTGGACTTGTCTCTTGATGAAAGATGGTGGATAGCCTTCATAACAAGCTCCGCCAAATCATAGGATTCCAGAATGGCAAGTGTCATAACACAGTAGATGCGGTATTTCTTGCCTGAGCTTTTGATCTGATGGAAGAGAC
Source organism: Lygodium microphyllum (assembly GCF_053477565.2). NCBI lineage: Eukaryota > Viridiplantae > Streptophyta > Polypodiopsida > Schizaeales > Lygodiaceae > Lygodium > Lygodium microphyllum. The sequence goes on along the minus strand of NC_141152.1, from coordinate 139,270,125 downwards.
AGTAAAACGGACACCTTTTGGTCCATGATTGCTTGGAACTCTCTCTTGGCCTCAAAATACATCTTCACCTACAATGCCTACAAAAAACATAAAGAGCAATCCCCTCTAATAGTGAAAAATGCAGCCTACTAGGGCTCTTCTCCACTCGTCTTGCTCCTTCTTCACCCCCTTCGGAGGTGATGAAAATGTAAAATCTACACTTGAAGGCCCAAAACGTAGTATTTTTCCTTTTCAATAGTGAAGTCAAGTTCTTGAGAATAGCATGGAGCTGGCTCAAATGAGCAGACATTGTCATATTCTCCTTCATGCGCAGGTCCATAAGCTACTTTAGCCAATACATCTGACTTGTTAAACTTTTCTTGTCATAGAGGTTCTTAATTTTATCCCAAAGCTTCCAAGCACTATGTGCTTTCTCAACCACATTGTAATGCACTTGTTCAGTGAGAGACAAGATGAGGGTGGACTCAAGCTCATTCCATTTGTCATTAGTCATAGTTTCAGGCTGCTGGCCATGCATTCTTAGTGGCTTTATCTACAACTTCTGCACCAATACCTACCAAACTTGGCTCTTCCAATAGGCATAATTCGTACAATCAAGCTTAGTGATGTTGAAGATAGCACTGTCAATGGAAGAAAAACCCATAATGCAGTCCAAAACAATGCAGACAGTTCAAAACTACTTACTATTTTCTGTTGTAAACAGCCAAAAAATACCACCAAAACCAAGGCAAAATGACCACAAACTGATAGCTAATGATGCTGCCCACCAAGTACCATCAAAAGTACATAAAATCAGGATAATTCAACAGAAAATTCCACATCAGTCCATACATAACTACTTGTTGTAATAAATTATAGCCAGGTACAATGAGAGCAAACTGTAAGCAAAATCAATTCACCAAGTCAACCACTGACTGTCAAAGCATAACTAGCATCAAGCTGGCATAAATCAGCATATGATAGTCATACGAACATCGAGCAAACACCCAAGCATGTCAAACGAATCCATTAGTAAGCCGGCACACCCCTTGTGTAATAGGGAAAAGTGTACACAACACTGGCAAGACCTGACACAAAGACGTGTATGCTCAGGGAGTACGAAGTCCAAATTAGCCCAAGGAAATGTATGCGGACCATGGCATATAAACCATGCAACATCCAAGTGAAGAAGATCCTAGTCTCAGAAAACTCAAAGCTCAATAGCATATACCACCTTCTCAATGTCTGTCAAACATCCAACGATGCTCCCACTAGCACAAAAGCCGTATGGATCAAGCCAAGAAGATTAAGAAGGGCATATGAGAGCAACAGTGACGAAAGATCCAAGACCAGACATCATGAGCATATAGGCTCTGTAGCCTCCAATTAGAGCATCCATAGACATCAATCGTATCCCAAATACAACTCTGGAAAGCCAAGAAATATCCCAAGTTTCCGAAATCCAAATGCAAGCCAAGACAAGGCACTAGTAGCAATCGGCTCCAAACAATGTAAGTAGCATATAAGTAGTGGCATAAGCCAAGCATGTCAAGACCGGTCAGACATAGGTAACATACATGCCATACGTACATCCAAGACGGAGCATCAAATGCATTCCAAAGCCGAGCTCAAGCTCAAATGAAGATCCGAAACCAAAGACAAGCTCAATGTCGAACCTCGAAGGTCAATACTTCATTACATATCCCAAAGACATAGCCCAAAACCAATAGACATAACCAAACTGGAGGTAAAATAACATGTCAACCAAGGTAGCATGAATCCCAACCAACAACAAAGTGTCCACATCCAAATCAAGGCTCAATAGCTCTCAAATAGCATATCCGGGCATAAACCATGATGACCAAGCATCAATACATCCAACAGGACACCCGAATGTCAACAAAGAGCATTATGCATAAGCCGTCCCTGATAAAACCTTGTTGGCCAAACAATGGACATTAGTAAATCCATGCATAAATCAAGTTATGGAAGCTCAAACCAAGTCCCAAAGCATCTCAAAACATTGGGCAAACATCCCCAAAGTATCTGGGCATAAAATGCCAAGCCTCGAAAGCATCACATAAGCTAAGAGCATGACATTTTCTTGCTGTAGATCAACTCAAATCTTGCCTAAATCGGATTTCGGATGCCCAAGATATGAGAAAAAATGGGATTTTTGAGCCAGATCTTGAAACATGCGCAAAAAAAAACATGAGCTGACTGTGGGGCCTGCCAATTATCTTGAGGATAAGGGGGCAAATGGGGACATAGAAGGTGCCCAATGAAGCCAAGGAACACCTACAAAGAGCCTATGAGGGTTGGGGAGAGGCAAGAGATGAAATCTTACCTCGGGGGAAAGAAGCCATGGTTGGCATTAAAGCTCCAAGCTCTAGGTCTTCAATCCGAGCTGAAGTAATACCAGGCCAAGCTCCATGATCAAGCTCTAGTCCAAATCTCTGATATTAGTTGAAAGGTGAGAAGGATCGAAGCTTGCTTGGAAGTGAGCTATGGCTGACAATAAGAGCAAGAAGAGAGTGAGACACAAATGGGAACTCCAACAATCACAATGTGTGACTGGGCCTTCCTTTATTCAAATTGTCATTAAAAGAATAAAGAATAAAGTGGATGACGGGCGCTTGCCACCTGCAGTGTGCAGTGGTGGGTATTGTCAGTGTAGTAATACACGGGCGGCTAGGTAGAGGCGCCTTTACCCCCAACAACTTGAACATGCAGTTCAACAGCCAAACAATGGGTCATTGACATTCCCTTGGATATGGATCCATTACATGATAACACAAATCATTGGATAAGAAGGTCTACACGTGTTAGAAGACCTATACAAAGATTCGATCCTTCTTTGGACTGCATTTTGCTCACAGATGAAGGTGGGTCTCTTATGTTTAAGAGGCCTTATCATGTGAATTAAAGAAAAAGTGGGAGCTATCTATGCAAGAAGAAATGAAGTCATTGTATAAGAATGATACTTGGGATTTGGTTACACTACCAAAGGATAGGAAAGCCATTCCTAGCAAATGAGTCTATAAAATCAAATGTGTGAATGGCAAACCCAAATACAAAGCTAGACTTTTGGCTAAGGGCTATACACAAAAGGAGGGCATTGATTTTCAGGAAGTGTTTTCTCTTGTTGTCAAAATGACCGCTCTTCAAGTGTTATTTGCCATTGTAGCATCTATGGATCTTGAACTTGATCAAATGGATGTTAGAACTGCATTTCTGCATGGTGATTTGGAAGAAGAGCTGTACATGAAACAACCCAAAGGCTTTGTTATACAAGGAAAGGAGCATTTGGTATGCAAGCTTAAGAGAAGCTTATATGGTTTGAAACACACTCCTAGACAATGGGATAAAAAGTTTGATGCCTTCATGCTCTCACATGGATTTAAAAGGAGTAGTGCAGATCACTGCTTATATAATAAGAAGGCTAATGATGGAAGCCGTATAATACTTGTACTTTATGTGGATGATACGCCTATTGCTGATAACCATAAAAGCGAGATTAATGCATTGAAAAAACTACTGAATTCAGCCTTTTTCATGAGGGATTTGGATGTAGTTGAACATATTTTGGGCATGCGTGTAACACGAGATAGAGAGCAATAACTCTTATTTCTCACACAAGAAAAGTACATTAGGAAAGTACTTGATCGTTTTTCTATGGCTGATGCTAAGCCTTGGTGTACATTTTCCACCTTATCTTAAGCTTAGCAAAGCAGATTGCCCAAAAGATGATAAGGTAGCCACTACTATGAAGGGTGTTCCTTATGCTAGAGCTTGTGTTTCACTCATGTATGCTATGGTTGCCACTAGACCTGACATTACTTATGCAGTGGGAGTTGTAAACAAGTTTCATGTCAAATCCTAGCAAAGTGCATTGGAAAGCAGTGTAATGTATCATACGGTACCTTAAGGGCACACAAATAAAATTTATTTTCTATGGCAAGGGTACATTAGATCTGCAGGGGTATTGTGATGCAGACATGGCAGGTGATTTGGATACTCATAAGTCTACTAGAGCAGGTACATCTTTACCTTGACTGGTGGGGCGGTTTCTTGGTGCCCTAGATTGCAAAAGATAGTAGCACTCTCTACCACTGAGGTTGAATATATTTTAGCCACTAAAGCTTCAAAAGAAGTAGTTTGGCTTGGTCATTTGGTCAAGAATTTTGGGCTGCCACCAAAACACATGTACTTAGATGCGATAGACAGAGCACTGATATACTACAAGGCCATCCTTTGTATTTCATCCAAACATTCCAAGTGCAAGAGGTGGCACTATAGAGACTCGTCATCTCCCAAGTGCTCCATAAAATAGCTACTCACAAAGAGGGTAGTTCTAACTTAACAAGGAAGATGGCTTATGTACTATACACCAACTAAAAAGATGTCTATCCTCCTATAGTAGCCTTATGAGAGATTTTGTATGCCCAAAGGGCCTTTATTAAGTCAATCATCCTAATCGCAGCAATGTGCAACAATCGTCCTCATTAGAATCAAAAAAATGATACAATTGGTAACTTCGATATGGCCATTTTGGCTCTAGGGTATTATGGTCTAGATTTGCGATGGCAGATCTTGTAAAGCTTTGTCAGCTCTTCTATAATCTTATTCAAATTTGAGTGCCTCTATCATCGACCAGCTCTAAGGAACTAAGCAACGATAAGGATGGTTGAGGAGGTGGCAAGAGGAATTGAATTGCATAAATGCCCCGAGTTTTTAGGGGACAATATGACTGTAGCAAGTAAACACAAGGTTGATGGGAAAGTGGGATCCTAGGAAGCCAACACCTCTCACAGGCCTATGTGACAAAAAATGTACCTAGAAGAAAAGGTACAAGAAAACTAAACTTTAAGGACCTTTTTCCTTCCGACCAATTAAGGGCAGTATCACCAAATTGTTCAAAGGAAATGGTGGTGGAGATAGTCCTTCATGACACCGTTTGGGCTATAAGAAGGATTCTAGCTCATAGCCGTGTACAATGTCAAGGATGGATGGGAGCTAGAGAGAGAAATTTCAAAAAACCTATTAAAAATATGTCACATGGGGTATCTCCACCTTCATTTTGGGGGATCATGGAGTGGTCTAGCTCAAGAGGAGAAGCTAGCGATCAACATGGAATGTGGTGCCAGTTCATGTGGTTTTGTAATGATAGTGTGGGCCATAGATGGAACATTTGTTCTTCCATTCATCATGCACCGCCCAAGATTCCACAAGTATGGCCATTGGCATGAGGCACTAATTTGACCGTAGAAGAAATCCACATGTTGGAGAGTGGTGGGTTTGTTTTACAAAAGGCGGCACAAGAGGCAGATCTTAACGAGGGCTCGTGTAAATATCAAAGAGGTGTTTCACAGGCTGCATGGAAAAGAGTAGACTCAGATTTGGCTCTAAATGCAACTGTGAAGGGACACACAGTGGTGAAGCCCTTGAAGCATGAGGTTTTCAAACTAGAGACAGCTAATTCAAGTGTCGTGTCTGAGTCTTATGATGTGCACATTGCAAAGAATCCAAACATGTAATTGCCGGGATTTCATGGACCATGCCGCCGAAGGAAAAGTGTATTTGGCATGCAAGAACTTGTACTATATGTACCTCCGAGTGTTTGGGATGGGTGCAAATGCCACCAACCCACACTCACTGAAGAAAACTTGCACATTGTATTTGGAAGTAGAAGAACTTTTCCAACACCACCTATACAGTGACTAGCAATGCAATGCCAACACTACCTCTTGGCACAACCACATTTTATTTTGTTGAGAAAGTCACCGTTATACAATCCAATTGGATGGCAAGCCTTTGGTGACCTTGTCTCTCTTAATTTGACAAGCAAATGCACTTTTTCCAAAGTTAACACAATATAAATGCACATTTGGATTGCTTGTATGAATTGTCTTGTATCATATTTGTTGGGGAGAAGGGGATGAAGGGAGAGAGGGGGAGGGGAGGGAGCTATCAATCCATTGAAATTAAAGTTCTAAAAACACCAAGTGGCTACCCAAGCATTCACATTATGAGAGAGAGAGAGAGAGAGAGAGAGAGAGAGAGAGAGAGAGAGAGAGAGAGAGAGAGAGAGAGAGAGAGAGAGAGAGAGAGAGAGAGAGAGAGAGAGAGAGAGAGAGAGAGAGAGAGAGAGAGAGAGAGAGATTTACGAAAAAAAAAGAGACATATTTAGAATTTAAGAGAAGTGTTTGTTACAAGACATGCCATAATCTGATGTGAGGCATTATTATACATTGTGGATTGATCATATGCATGAGAGAGGGAGATAAACATGGAGAGTGAGTGAGTGACTAATATTTATGTGCGCGTGTGTATGGACCATGGTATTCCATTCTTTCGAGGTGATTGCATGAATGAATCCACATTACGTGCTAGAGAGAGAGAAATTGTTTACATGAGATTGAGTGCTATTTGATTTGTAGAGTTGAAGTGGAAGGAGATAGAGAGATAGAGCAAAGAGCAAGCGCATTAACGAGGTGCTCAATGATCTGGAAATGAACAATGTTGAACAATGAGAGTGAATTGACGGATAGGTGTGTACCAGTGTGGTAGACACAAAGAATAAACTAATGTATTTATACTTAGGGTATGGTACACTTATACCCGCTAGGGCGAGTTCACGTGTTTGAAGTAATATATACATAGGAGAGCATAAAGGGCCTTTACACCCAACAACCCCCCACTTAAAGGTCCTAAGAAAACCTTCAACCAACTCCCATAAGTCTAATGCAATGCTCATGTTGAGCCTTTGCAAGACTTTTAGTGAGAACATCTGCAGGGTTATCTTGTGATTTGTTCTTATTCAGGGTGACTAGACCATCATCCAGAGTGTGGGGCTAATTCCTTGTTGTAGTCGACTCAAAAGCTTCTCTGTGATGGGTCCTGCACCATGGAACTTTCCACCAATGAATGCATATCATTTTGTGCTTTGTAGTAGAGCATTGGCCAAATCACTAACACATGCATCATACAAAAGCTGATAGATCCCTTGAATCCCTCTCCCACCAACCAACTTGCATGCATTGGCTCTGTTAAATATATGGTTGGCATATGAGCAATGTCCTCCACCACCTGGACAAAAATAAGCATGAGAAGGTATGGAGCATGAGAAAACAAATGCACCACATGTCACATCCTACTATTAGGAACTAGTATTACCTCGACAAAGTGCCGCCTCCAACATGGATATCTGATATGCCACCAACTAAGCCAACAATCCATTGATGGTATATTGCAATCTGCAACTTTTCCTGAGGCCCACCAAGCCCGAATGAATCGATATTGCATTGTTGCATCATCTTCCGTGATTGCACACCTCCACATGTGGCACAAGTGCTTATGCTCATCTTGGAAACTCTTGTGCACATACTGTGATGTGTGTGTTTGGAGAACGTGTTCCCAATGGAATAAGTAAGATCTCTCCCTTCCTTGCATTACATTGTTTGGACCACCATTGAACACTGTGCCGATGGCCCTCCAATTGGCAGTTGCCTCGTCTGCCATGAATCCTCAAAAATCAGTGCTTGGTGTCCACACTTTTCCATCACTTCATTCATCTTTGTCCAAAAAAGAGCTTGTGCATCTGTATCCTCTTTTTTCATCTCACATATTGCCAGAGTCAGCAACTCTTGTACACTATAGAAACACAAGAAAGAAATGGGGGAGTAAGGAGAACTATGTTACTTAAGTTCATATTGTGATGGTAGAATCACGTAAGAGAAACTACCTTGGGTCATACACATGTGCTGCCATGGTGATTCAATCATTGATGTGATGCACGTGGTTGAAGCATACCCAGCTATTGCATAGATCCCCAATGCCATTCCTTTGCATACGATTCACTAAGTCAACCCTTGAGGCTGGCCCATTCATTAGCATTTTGAATATAAAGCACCTACTATCACTATCAACGACTTGCCTAGAAAATAGGCTACCATGGAAAAATTTGTATGCACAATGTTGCTTTAACTTTAGAAGATGAGATTCCATTCCTTGATCACTCTCAACATGTGTTGCATGGACCATGTGTTCGAACCTACATGCACAGAATATTGATCTTCATATGCATGGCTTTTTAATCATGTTTTGAAATGTGTTGTGAATGGAATGATATGTTACATGTTCCTTTGAGTGAGTGGTTGGAGTTCCTCAAGCATTATCAAGAGTTCAATGTCAAACATGGTGATACCTTGCTCACGAACCAAGGCACGCATCACTAGCCTTCTGGCCACAGTCATTTGAACGTGTCGAGTTCCAACTACACTAAAGTCTCTTACCATTTCCTCTACAACCTTTCACACCTCTTTGACATTAGCTCTACATGTGCCTCTTTGGACCTCATGGTTATGTGTGCCTTGATGGATAAACACTCTTAAGATTAGCCTTGCTAACATCACATACAACACTATACACTCACAATTGGAGAGAAGGATGGGGGGGGGGGGGGGGGGGGGGGTTCTTACAATAGAAGCATCCAAGACCATCAGCTGACATTTCGACAACATGTATGTTGGTACTGAGTTTACCTACATGGCATGTATTGGGACTTAATTAGTATGATTTACTTGCAATAGGGTATTAGAACCATGTCAACTGACTATACAATCATTTTAATGATAGTGGAGAGAATGAAGAATCTTGTACCTATTCATGACACCTTGTTTGGGGAGCCAAAAATCAACCTACCAATACAATCTCTATTGGGACACTATAGCTCTCCAATACATTTGCTTCGGCGATCAATATCCAGGAATGCCATCAATGTTGACATGGGCTTTGTCTAGCAATGGCCATCATACTTTTGCTCCATACCCTCCATTGGACACATATTGTCTGCTACTAATGGAAGCTCGTACGCCACATTGCCATCATAGAAAATTGGGATCTTCTCCACTCTCTGTATAGTGCTTGTGTTTTGAAGCAAATGACGTAACACTCGGTGTCGGTCCCCCGAAGACATTATATACTCAACCACACTTATAGCATAAGAGGATTGATGCATCCCCTCCTCTTCCACGTCAATTCCACGTCAAGTGTGATAGGGATGGTTTTGTTTTTCTCAATATCCAAGGGTGTTGGTGAGGCTTCCACAGTGATTGTTGTTTTCTCAACAATGCAAGGGTCATGGGTGGGGTCTATGGTGGGGGAAGGCTGCAATGTAGGCCCATTTCCTTATTCGACAAGATGGTCTTGTGAGACCAAGGTATCCAGAATATATACATGGATAGCCTCATGGTCATTGTTACAATGGATCGTGTTAACCCTTAGACGAACAAGGTGGAAAATCTAGAAAATCAAAAGCAGAAGACAAGGCCAAGGAAAAAGTGGAATGGAAGATGAACACAATAAGTGCAGAAAAATCCTAAATCAAGGAGAAAGGCATATAAGAAAAAGTGCAAGTCAATACTTTTGTAAAAGAGTGCAAGGCACACCGTGATTTATTTTAAGAGCACCGGCGGGCTCTCACCCATGCAAATTGTAAAGGTACATGGGCAGTAGGAAGAAAGCTAAGAATATAGGAGGACAATGGGAAAAAGGGCCTAGGCCAGGGCTGACCATGTAAAAAAGGGGATAAGGGGATAACTGCCCAAAAGGGATTTGGGGCTTTGTATATAAAGTCCAAAAAGTGAATGAGAACTCATTCTTTGGTGCATGGCAAAGTGGATTCTTCTTCTTCTTCTCTTCTTCTCTTCTCTTGCTTGCTTGTGAGTGCTTGAGGGAGGGAGTGAGCTTGTGAGAGTGAGGGATCTTGGAGGTGAAGCTCTCCACTATCCTCTCCCTTCTTCTCCTTTTCTCTTCTCTCGTCTCGTATGTGGCTATGGAGGATGGAGCTTCGAGGAAGAGGCATGAGGATGCTTGAGCTCGCATCACGAATTATGGAGCTATCAAAGTGCTCGAGAGAGGAAGCAACTCAATTGGGCATCAAGGTAAGCTCACTACACTTGTAGAGAGGGATAGCATATTGGCTATGTGAGAGGTAGCCATTAGTGCTCACTTGAAACGCTTGAACAATAAGCAGTCCATGGGTCTTGGCGGTTGAGCTCGTGCTCGCCTCTACATTTTGGTTCCATTGCCGAGACCAACGGATTCAAGCTTGAGCGCTTGCGCACTTAAAATCGAGCATCAAAGTAAGGGTTTCATCCCCAAACTGGAGCTTGAGGTAGATAAGAGATTTAGGTGTGTTAATCATTGAGAACAAGTAATTATTTTTGGGTTTGGATGTGTAGATGAGTAGGCTAAAGAAGCATGAATGCTATCTTGTGATTTTTGCTTACATTAGGTAGGATAGGATCAAAATAGTGTGAGCACATAGCAGGGTTTTTTGTTGCTGTATAATAGGCTGAAACATGGAAAAGAAGGGAAAAAAATGAGATCTTGGGTTAAATGTTGGTAAGAGGAGCAAGATTAAGGTGAATGTAGACATGGGCAGGGCAATAAGAGGCCAAGAGTGTCAAGGGAGACCTCATTTTGCACTTACGAGATTAAGGAGAGCTTGACAGAGAGAGAGAGAGAGACGTGTCAACCGGAGGAGATCCTGACATTCGATTTTGGAGCTTTTCCTTGGATCTAGGTATGCAAAACCCTTCCTTGCTTGGCGTAGATGTGATCTAGAGAGCCTTATAAGTAGCCATAGATCGAACTTGAAGATATCGACCAAAATCGTCGTGTGCACCCTGTCGCTTCGCAGTCAAACCACTATGTCCTAGTCCCTAACTCCCAAAATTTGGCAATCTGGAACCCGTCCAACTAGAAGAGTTGGATCAAACCATACATTTTGGTCCGATTGGACCACTCGACTATCTAGTTGTACCATTGGTCCGATCAGACTAAAACCCCGCATCCAATCGGACACCCACTTCGATCGGACAACCTTCCTAGTTGGACATGCACAGTCAAACCAGCAATTGGACTATCTTAGGAATCAAACCAAGCTATTTGATTGGACCACTTGTCGAAGTCAGACCAACCCTGTCGGACTAAATTGACTCTGAGAGTCAGACCACCCAGAATCGAATAGTCCGATTCTGGGAATTGGACCAATAAACTAGAATAAGAAAATATAGAGCCAAGACCTATTCCATAGCTCAGAGCCAACCAGGATTGAAACCATAACACCCCTGGAAACCCACCCTAGCTCGCCAAAGCCAGTAACTAGAGGAAACCGTGACTATATGGCCTAGAGGTAAACTCTAGAAACCGGGTCACATAACTGACTAGACATGTAGCCCAAAGATTGGCCTCTAGACTGTAACCCAGCCTTGATAAAGCGTAGAGGGAGAAACATGGACCTTGGACAAACCTTGGGAGCGACCAGAGACCGCAGTTAGAGCCATATTAGGTCATAGACAAGAAGGGGGGATAGATAGAATTGCATAATCATTTTGTAGATGCACCTCACATAGTGATTTCTTCCACATAAGTGCACTGGAAAAGGATAGAAAGCATGATTTTGCACCATGCAAAATAGAGCACCGAGCATTGAATGCACATAAGTTGAGGACTATTTTTGATGATAAGAAATATAGGCAGACTTAATAACTCGAAGGAACCCGCGAGTAGGAGGAGACCCCAAAACATAGTGAGGTGCCTCAAAGCCCCATTAATAAGACCCGTGAAGATGGCAGGGGGATTGAAAGGATAGCAAGATTGAGGGCAAAGCGCTACCAGAGCTGCTCAGATTGATCAACAACCTCGCGAAGCAAGAAGCACGAACAATGTCAAGAGCAAACGCAGACTAGGGAGATGACCAGCTAGACTTGGGTGAATTCGCAATCGCGGTCCAAGACATGGTTAACAAGTACGACATGCTAACCAGGATGATGGTCCACGGAAGGCTAGTGGAGGAGGTAGTGGCAAGCCTGGAGGAAGAGAGGAAAGTGGTTAGGAGAGCACTGCATGGCATAGCTGCCTACAACCGCGAGTAGAGAACTAGGAAGTTGCAACAAGACATAGATGTGCATGAGGCTCAACATTTGATAGCCTTAGTCGGAAAAAGAAAGGCAGGATCAACCACAGAGAGAGAGAAAGCACTAGAGGTAGACCTCAAAGTGAGCTTGTGACCAAGTGTCTCATCAACAACACTGTTGCTGAACAGAGTGCAGTAGCACTAGCGACCTCGCTACTTTCAAGCCTAGGAATTACTTAGGGGGCAAAGAGCCAATCAAAAATCCATGTGGTAGCTAAGCAACTGGACAAGTACCAGCCTAGTAGCGACCCATATAGCTTCATAGAGCAGTTTGAGCAAGCTTGCGAGGCCAACAGTCTCACAGACCTTGCACAATGCTCCCAAGCTTTTGGACTCTGCTTAGGCAATAAGGGTAGAACATGGTACACCAGCTTAGACATGGTAGAGCATGCAAACTTTACCTGACTAAAAGATATCTTCATTAACAGATTCTCGAAATCGGATACTCTGATAACCTCATAGTCCAACTGATAAATGTCAGTCAAAAGGACAAGGAGGACTAAGAGACTACGTCATCCATGTGTGTAGAATCCCCACGAATGAGCAACCAAAAGAAAGAGCAGTCTCCACCATGTTCATGAACGGAATTCACAGCAAGGAGTTATACAAGGCTTTGGAAGGTAACTCTAGCTTGCAGTGAGACATGTTAGCTAGGGTCTTTGATGAAGCAATTAGGGTGGATGACTAGCTGAGAGAGAGAAGCTCTCGAAGTTCAAACCACGACAACTCCAGTCAGAGGACCTTAGAGAGGACCACCACCTCCAGCGAGGGATAAACTCCTAGCACGTAGGATAAGGGGAAGAGTGTAGATCAAGGCGAAGAGCTAGCCAAGGTGAGGATGGAGTTAGCATGATTGCAAAAATTGGTGAGAAAACCAACGCACCTGCACATCCAATGCGTGCATTGTGGCAGCAACCACCTCCCGACCGAGTGCCGGGATCCTAGGTCTAGACCTTGCTGAGCTGTGGTAGATTCGGTCATGATACTGGACACATGAATCAGATTACAGAGCTACCCTTAAAAACACTACTTTCAAGTCCGCCACCCCTCGAACCATTAGGGTCTAGCTCAATTCCACCCCAACCACCAACAGGTCTTAGGCCTTCCTATGAGCAACGTTCATTTCTATTGGTCGCCAAGGACTTTGCTGACAATACAGAAGATGACTTGGTGACTTGCATCAAGCTCTTGGATAACACCTTTACTACATTCGCTAGGAGCTATGAAAGACTTGGCTTGCTTGACGAACCCCTTGCCAATGAGGTTAGTTCCTTATCCTGCACTTGGGAAGAATACGAGTTTATGACCGTAACATGCCCCAAAGTCTCAAAGGAGTTGATTGATAATGGTGAAATCTCAAAAGAGCGCACGTTCATCAGACGGCTAATAACATCATACCACAAGCCCCAAAGATCTGCATCAACTGTTGAGCTTGAGGAACTCACTCACCTCGCTGTCTCTAACTCCTCATTCCTACAAAAATGGTGTAACCTATGTCTCCAATGGGAGAAAACAAGATTGCCAAAAAATGACTAATTCTAAGCAGTGCTGTGCCATCAAAACAACCGATTATGACCTGACTTACGTAGCACCAACCTTTTTTAGGGTATTGGCCATCACTCGACACAAACATCTAGACGACCAGGTCTTGGCCCATCCGTACATTGATCGCATTCTTACGGAAGAAGAGCTACATATGACTAGCCACATCAACTCGAATGATTTTCTAACCGATGTCTTAATGTACATTACCCAAGTATGCATTAATCTTCGTAATCTTGATCGTCATGCTGTCCACTTGGAATACAACCTTGATTTCTATGATTGGCTTCTGCCAAAGTAGATAGCACTATGATGTACTCAAATGTCCTAGGAAGGATTCTTCTCATTCCCAAAGGGGGAGGGGATAAGGTGAAGTAAGGTGAAATCAAGGAAAAGTATCATAAAATCCTAGAAATGAATAGACCTGCTTGAAGAAAAAATCTATTTTTATGCTTAAAGCATGTTCTTCTTTCCATAAAAGCATGATCAATCCCTGTTTATCCTCCAGTAAGAAAATTTCTTAAGAATACTAATGGTGAACCATGATATATGACAGGAACGTAAAATGGCAGAGTAAGATAAAGGTAGCAAGCTTCCCTTCACGGAGAAAGAGCAAGCTAAGTATGGCTTGACGGTAGAAATGAGGGGCTATAGCCAGTTCACATTCAAGCACTCCTTAAACCTAGAAGGCACCATCATGGAATAGCCACCCATTAAACAACTCCTGGACCAGTGCAATCTATAGAAGTATGTAGAGAACATCAACTATGAAAAGTGCATAGAATTTTTTAGGGGCTTCAATGCCGAAAGGAACTGTGCCATGGTGACAATCAGGAAAGGGTAAGAAACCCACCAAGTGGAGGTGGAATTGAGCCCTGCGGTGGTGGAGCAATGGATGGGATAAGCTTAGCGGATATCCCAAATCCTAAGATCAAGCTGTAGGCAAAGATGGTCCATGTTCTCTTTTCCAGTCAAAGGTACAATGCCCTTATGAGCAGAATCCGGATGCCACTGTTGGAGAGCATCGTAGCAGGATCCCCAGATGAAATAGATTGGAACACCTTCATGCGAAAAACTATTGAAAGCTGAGTGAAAGCTTTGACCACCAATAGAGCAATGGCAGGAGGAGAATCCTCGGCCTCCACAACAAGATCAACTCGAAAGAAGTCCTCCTCCAAGGCATCCACCATCAGGTTCGGTGGAATCCTAACGGTCATTATCCAGGAGGCCTTAAAGGACACAGAGGAAGGTGGAGAGGGAGTAGGGGAAACCCCTGACCGATTGCCTCACCACAAACAGGTGCAGTCAAGCGAAAGGACTATAAGTGAAAAGGAAGAGTAGGAGACACAGTCCTACCAAGGAGAGCCAAAGGCACAAATGAAGGGAACCCCATCAAAGCTACAAAAGGAGACAAAAGAAACAATCACAAGGGAGGAATGGGCTGAGTTGAGGAAGGCCGAAGATGAGAGAAAGAGAAGAGCTGAGAAAGAGGCAGAAGAGCTAAGGAGAAAGGAAGATGAAGACATGGTGAAGGCCATGCACAGGTCGTAGAGGAGACCCACGGCTCCAGAGGAATGGCCACCTTGAGCCCACGGCACGAAGGCAAACCAAGCGGTAGCGCTGAAGTAGCCCCAGTTGTCACGAGGAAGGGCAAGGCCCCATTGTATCCTCTCCCTTTAACTCTCACACCTCGGACCGCCACCACCACCTCCACCACGCAGGAGCCAATGTCTACCATGAACACCACTCAGCTCATGTCCATGATGTAGTTCCTGGTCACGAAAGGACAAGAAATGGCACCAGGGGCAGGAGCCAAAAGGTTGGCTGTGGCGGATGCCAAGTCTAGGCAAGACCCAAAGCGGCAAAAGTTGGACGCATCCACCACCAGAGCACTGCCAACGATGCCCTCAACTATGGACTATGACGCCTACGTGTGAATTGAAAAGAAGCGCATGACACATACCGATGAAACAACTGGTGAGACTGCTCTCACAGTCACTTGTGATAAATGTATTGTGCAAGCATGCATAGAAGACCAGTTGGAAACATTGACGTGGAGTGCTTATAAGAGATGGCAACATGATTTAGATTATGGTTTTTATTTCTTTACATTGATTGGACATTAATTACTTCATCAACTCATTCTAATGCAGACAACCACCCCTTTGCCACCCATCCCATTATGTCATTTGGTTTCCATGCCTACAATTAGACAAGTCACATCGAGGTATAAGCAACTCTCGAAAACCTTTTTTAGAAACAAGTACGTTAGAGAGATGGGCATATTCATAGTATCAATAGAGACTCCAAGGCACCAGTGCAAGGTGGTTGATGATATGATTAGAAATGAGTGGGACCCCCATTGACTAAAGAGGCATGAGGACTTTGAGATAGAAATCAACGACACCGATTGGGCCTTTTTGTCAAATTGCATGTTTTATGTTTGGGATGGTAACCATCGACTCACAGCATGGATGAATGAGATATGTAAATGTGAGTGGCCCTAAACCATAGGACCTTAACATTCTGCAATGTCTTTGTTGCTTACATCATTGTTAACATAATTAATTGTTTGCAACAGCCTTTCCAAATAACATGAGGCAACATGTGCGCGTTGATTGACGCCTTGTGAAAGTGACAAGTGTGGTAGAGGGGGAGATTTTGTCAACTATTTCTCGTACAAATAGGTATACAATGGACCATATTCATGAGATCCTAATATAGAATGTACACAGGCTACCACAAAAGGGGGTTGTCCATACCTCGTATCCAAACCTTATTTATGAAGCAAGGATGCTAGGGCAAGCTAACCATGCAACTATTTTTGACAAGCTAACTGATGAGGCAAAGGCATGGGTGCAAGCACACGGAAAGCCGACATTCATTCTTGCATGGCACAGTTGGTAGCATGGAGGCTTATATATAGGTAGTTCACAATATCCTTCTTTAGTAGCATGTTTGCGGTGCTATTTTACTAATCCATTCCAAAATTGTAATGGTGAATTTGCAAGTCAAGTTCATGTATGGACAAATGGAGAGGGGGGCTATACAAACTCTACCAGAAGAGTGTGAGGATTGGGCAAATGTGAAGGAGGATCAGTGCATGTATGAGGATTACCAGATACAGCAAGAGTGGGATGAGGAGGTATATCAAAAATGCCCTATTTTCCTCAACTATCTAGAAGGTGAGTACACCTCCAATGAGAAGGGTTTGTACCAAAAATACTAAAGGAAAAAACAAACACAAGAGACACAAGGATCCAGAGGCATGGTAAGTAAAATGAGTTGCATTCTTAGGAGTATATTGCACTTTGTTATCTCCTAATAAAGAGACTATGATGGATTCACTGGAAAATTATACTAGCAGTGCAGTTACTATAAAAAGAAAATAGAAGAGCAAGCACACATCCAATATCATTGAAGAGAAGCCAAGGCGCTCATTACCAATTAATTTGGTTTCTCCACACCTAAAAGGTTTGATGTTTTGAAGTGCTATAGCCAAGACATCTCTTGTGTCCCTCCAGTGAAAATATTTTCTTGAATATGAATCGTAACCACCAAACCATGTAGGCCCCTTTGTTGATACCATTGAAGAGCATATCACAATGGAAGGTATCACTAAGGAGGTCCATGACATTGGCATGGATAGAAGGATACAACAAGTTCTTCCAGATCTTGCGGTGGAGAGTGTTACCTTACACACTACTATAGAGAGATGCACAATAATGACGAGAAGCAGTGAGGCATCACATCGAATTAACACACGTATTGTAGAGCACCAAGATGGTAAGCTTGCTTTTGTAAGAAACTCATGATGTGAAGGCACACAATTATTGTTCATAACCAAAGTAACATCAAGAATATTTTTAACATGCAAAGGGTGGAAGAACCGAGTGTCTTAGATTTGAGGTCACATCGGACATGGCTCGTGCGCAGAGACGTAAAGAAACAATGCTTGTGAATTCCACACATGTCGCATTTTGGATGATGTTAGAGCTTTAAAACATTCTATCATTATATGATGTTAATAGGGATGTGTGTCCCTGTGTAGGGAAGGAAAGAATGCAAGAACACAGACTAGCTGTGCTAGGGAACATGGCAGCTACCAGTAAACAAGTGTGACTAGTGTTTTTTTTCCCACGATACAATGCCAATAAGAATGGTCTGTATTTTTGCAGAGAGGGATACAAATTTTTATTTTCAACCTATAATGCTGGAGGATGTACCAATCCCCACAGACACTGGTGAACTAACGTGTCTCAATAATACTATCTACGGTAACATTTTGAACTAAAAATATGTTGCTAATTATGAATTTATCATGAAAAGGGCCATACTAAAAGTCACTTGGAAGTCCCCTTGCAAGACATTGTTTCCCATGAAGCTAAAATGGTGCAAGATGTTCCAACCACACATGCAAGGAAACAAACGTATAAGAAGAATATTATCTATCGATAACATGCAATAAGAAGAATATGTTACTAATCGAAGAGTCAATGTGCAGAGGTCCACAACATTGAAAGCCCCATGGAAGACCCCTTGCAAGTTGTTTTCTCCCATGCTAGTATGATGGTGAAGGTGGAGTGGCATACTGTGTTATGTGACCCATTCGAGATTGGAGATGCATTGCAAAATAAGCAGGCAAGTGAGGCATTCTCTCGATTGGTAGAGGCATTGGAGGAGGTCAACCATCACGATATGGTCGAGGTTGAAGAAGAAACCACAAACACAACATGCGATATCATGGTGGTTCGTCTCCCTAAAGATAGTGCTGTACATGGATTGGGGGATGGAATTCTGTCATGGAGCTCCTAGCTAATCATGTTCTCAAGGATGCATGGATGTTACTTTTCCTTACCACAACACACTCCATGGTAGCTTGTCGAGCAGGTTGTGGAGGATGGACAGTGACAGATGGAGTTAGGGTAGAAGTGTTGGGCCTTACGCGTGGCACAAGTTGTTCATTGTGAGGCACTTGTCTGTGTCATTGGAGGTAGAGATGTGAGAGTTTTAAAAGTCATGATATGGTCATGCTGGATACTATTTATGTATCACACTTGTTGGCTCCGTTTAATGAGTGCAATTACTAAAATTAGTATTTCAATCTTTAAATGCAAGTTTTATTACCTTTAATTATGAGGTCACTCCATTTTTTTTTCTTTGGACTCTAAGTGAGTCATGGGATGTATTTCACATTGCCTTATGTGCTCCTGCTACTATTTTGAACTTGCCTGATGTAGAGAGTGCTTTTCTGCAGGAAGAGATCAACCATAAGAACTTGGATGCCTCTCATGTGTCGCATGCTTTGACTGTTAGAGGCAGAGATGGTAATGGCAAGAATGATCATGGAAATGGCCATGGCATAGACTCATAGAAGTCTAGGTCTAAGTCGCATGGTAAGTCGCGCAGCAAGTCTCGTGGGAGAAATGCTAATGTGACATGTCATCATTGCAACAAGAAGGGTCATATACGGCCACTGTGTTTTGAGTTGCGCAATGAGTGTTAGAAGATAGGCATAGGAACCCACTATAAGCAAGGGTGTATGAGGGTAGATGGATGTGAATAGCCTTAGGGGCAGGAAAACCCTAACCCTAGCTTGGCAAAGGCTATATAAACAGCCTATGGATCACTATCATGTGTGGGAGAGTGTACCCAAGTTGTACTTGTAGGCAACTTAGTAAACAAGATATTGTTCTTGTACTTTTGAGCTCTCTTCTCCCTCTTGTGCACACATAGCAATGCTACAACTCTGGTTTCTCACATGGTATCAGAGCCTCCTTTGATCCCCTCAGCTTCATCAAATCTCAGCTCCACTAAGTGCACAAAAAGAACTCCATCTTTCATCCATCTTCTTCACCTCCATAGCGTGTTTTTGAACCCCCTGACCTTGGTGGACTTGCTGCAAGCAAAGGAGGGCATCTAGGCTCCTGCCATCTTCTACAAACCTTCTCTCAACCTCAGGGCACAACTGCATGGCACTTCAAAACATAACATTGGGCATCAACAAGCATGACATTGCATTCTGTGTCAAAATGACACAATTCTGGGAAGGTGGGTAGTTCGTACTGTAGCGCGGGCTGTGGGAGATGCAATGATGGTAGGCACCATAGGGCTTTTATAGCCCCCCTAGTGGGCCATCTCTCCCTAAGAGGGCTCTGGGAATTTTGACCTCTATTGGCTGCTAGAAGCCAAACCGTAACTGACAGTTTCCTAGAAGCCATAGCCAGGAAGCTTCAAGCTTCTTCAACTTTTAAATTTCTCAATATTTGGTCATTAACAATGATTTTAATCACTGAGTTAACTCCTTCTGAGTCAGCTACTAATCTAGGAACCTAATCTCAAAGGTTAATGCACTTGAAAAGTCGTCAAGAAGCTTATCAAGACTGACATTTACCATCTCTAGCAACATAAGCTACAGATGAGTGCTTGTAAGCACTAAGGCACATTGCTTAATCATCATTGCTGCTAATACTTACATAATTTGAATGTTTTCATCAGGAAATTAAAACAGCTAAGTACCTTGCTTCAAGCTGTGAGGCTATGTGTACAACTATAAACACATAGACCATCATACACTAGAAGTGTATTGCATATCTTGAGTGATTTTTTCTTAAGTACATTGGTCAATGAAATTAGAGGGATGAGTGTCATTGTACTCTCCTCGGAATCATTAGCAACAAGCATTGAAATCATAGACCATCCTTGTCCAACACAAGGGTAATCCACTGAGTTGTACCACAAGGAGGAGCCTGAAGTCCAGTCTAGGTTCAAATCATTGAAGCCTAAAAAGACCATTAAACCTCGGAAGAAGATTGCTCATAAGAAAGGACCACCAAATTCATATTTTGAAATTATACATATGTATGATCTTTAGCCTTTCTCCTCATTACAACTTTGATTTGCATTCGCATTTAGTGGCAAACTTTTAAGGGACTAGACACTGCCCTTCTTCTAGCAAGTGGTAAGACCTTCCCAATGGCCACAACATATGCTGATGTCCGTCCTCAAATTCGAAAATTTGATGGCAAAGATTTCCACCCATGGCATGTACTTATCAAGTACAAGATGATGGAGAGAGGGTGTTGGCCTCTCATTCAAGACACTAGAGCTGTAAACTTTGCAAATCTCATTGATATAGAGGATAACCAACGTGCCCAGGCAATCATCATGTTACACTTGGATATTCATCATGTTGATCAACTAAATACTGCTAAAGAAAAATGTGATGAGCTTGAAAAGCTTTATGGAGCCACTGGTAAAAATACTAAAATCTTCCTTAAAATTGAATTCTTTAGCTTGGAATA
This sequence comes from Lygodium microphyllum, assembly GCF_053477565.2. Taxonomy (NCBI): domain Eukaryota; kingdom Viridiplantae; phylum Streptophyta; class Polypodiopsida; order Schizaeales; family Lygodiaceae; genus Lygodium; species Lygodium microphyllum. Next base: position 139,249,317 of record NC_141152.1, on the reverse strand, counting down.
TCGATTAGGAGAAGACTTGGGAAAATTCATCTCTCACATGAAGGGACTTATGGCACAGCTTGCCTCAGTACAAGCTCCAATACATGAAGAAGATGCTATTGCTATTCTCCTAAAAACTGTAAAAAATGTGTTTCCTACCCTTGTGACCACTCTTACCAACATTCCAGATCCTACATCGGCAAGTACTATCCAATCTTGTTTGGATGAAGAAAAGAGGAACCACAAAGAAGGCAACACCAGTCAGGCATCTTCAACTTCCCGTGACCAAGTATTGGTACATACAATTCTCACTAGATGTTCCTTCTGTAAGAAAAAAGGACATCTTGTAAACAACTGTTGGAAGAAGTATCCAAAGAAAATGAAATGTAACAAATACAAGAGGGCAGGGCATATCACTAGTAAATGCCCCAACACTCCTGATGTACCCAAAGAACTGGTGGCCAATTATGCCTCCAATCTATCTAAAGATCGACTTTTTTGAGTCTTTAAACCACCTACCTAAAAACACTATTGTAGCCTAATTTATAAAGGCATCCCAGTTGTTTAAGGGTGGGGGACATCTTACATGCTTTATAATCCAATGCCACCCTGGCATTGGGGGGGTGTTAGAAGATAGGCATAGGAACCCAATGTAAGCAAGGGTGTATGAGGGCAGATGGATGTGAATAGCCTTAGGGGTAGGGAAAACCCTAACCCTAGCCTTGGCAGAGGCTATTTAAATAGCCTATGGGTCACTATAATGTGTGGGAGAGTGTACCCAAGTTGTACTTGTAAGAAACTTAGTAAACATGATATTGTTCTTGTACTTTTGAGCTCTCTTCTCCCTCTTGTACACACATTCCAATGCTGCAACTCTACTTTGTCACAATGAGAAGCGCAAAGAGAAGGGGAAAGGCATTGTATTTATGGTAGACAGACTAGGAATACACATAAGAAGTTTGGTAGGACACACATGAGTGAGCCCCTGGCATTGCTACATTCGGATGTTTGTGGGCCCTGTCAGTCTATAGGTGGTGCAAAGTATTTTGTGACATTCATTGATGATTTTTCCCGTAAAGTCTGGGCTTACCCCATTAAGCTTAAGTCCGATGTCTTGGCTGTATTTCAGAGATGGCTTGTATTTGTTGAAATTCAAACTGGGCATAGGCTGAAATGCCTTAGGATTGACAATGGGGGAGAATATGTGTCACGTGCTTTTAAGCAACTATGTGATGAGAGGGATATTAAGCGTCGATTGGCCACCCCCTATTCTCCACCCCAGAATGGTTTGGCTGAGCGGATGAATAGAACCATCCAGGAGCGTGTACGCACTATGCTTAGCCATGCAGGCTTACCACAAAACTTTTGGGCTAAGGTAGTCAATACAACTATGCATGTCATAAATAGATCACCTTCTAGTGGTTTGGATTTCCACGTTGCAAAGAAGGTATGGACTGGGAAACCCCCATCTTATGCGCATCTGCGTGTCTTTGGATGTGAGGCATTCTACCATATGCCCAAAGACAAGCGTACTAAGTTGGATCCTAAGAGTGTCAAATGCATTTTCCTTGGCTATGGGGATGTAGGCAAGATGGGTTATCGCCTCTAGGATCCGCAAGCGCAGAAAGTCATCTGCAGCCATGATGTAGCCTTCCATGAAGGCAAGATGCATAGGCAGCCTGAGAAGGTGGTAGAGATACGCAGGGTTATATTCCAAGAGGAGCCACATGCTCCTGCATAGCCAGTTGGACAACCTGCAGCAGTAGTTGGTACACATGGGCAGGGTGTTGGACCGGCCGCAGAGCCTGCCATGAGACGGTCTACTAGAGATAGACGTCCACCTGATAGATTTGAGCCCTTGATGCATTATGTCTTGGTTACAGATGTAGGAGAGCCTCTCACCTATGATGAGGCTATGCGCAAGGGTGACAGTCACTCCTGGGAGAGGGCTATGCAGTTTGAGATAGACTCCTTGCACAAGAATATGACTTGGGATTTGGTTGCACTGCCTCAGGGCAAGAAGGCTTTACCATGCAAATGGGTGTACAAGCTAAAAAGTACCAAGCCGGCTTATAAGGCAGCAAGACTTGTCGCTAAGGGTTTTAAACAGGAGCATGGAATTGACTTTGATGAAGTCTTTTCTCCTGTGGTCAAGATGACCACCCTACGCTTGGTTTTGGCCTTAGTTGCGTAGCTTGACTTGGACTTGTACTAGATGGATGTCAAGATGACATTCTTGCATGGGGATTTGCATGATGAGATATACATGGAGCAACCTAAGGGCTTTGCAAAACCTGGCAGGGAGCACCCAGTATGCAAGTTGAAGAAAAGTCTTTATGGCTTGAAGCAGGCACCTAGGGAGTGGTATCATAAGTTTGATGCCTTTATGCAGTCACAAGGCTATATCAGAAGTGCTATGGATCTATGTCTTTACATGAAGAAAGCATGTGATGGCTCATTGCTTATTTTGGTACTTTATGTGGATGATATGCTAATAGCAGGGAAAGCTCATGATGAGCTGGATGCTCTTAAATCTCAACTGAAGAAGAGCTTTGAGATGAAGGATTTGGGACAGGCCTCTCACATTCTTAGTATACGCATTAAGTGTGATAGGCATCAGGGACTACTCTACCTCTCACAGAGGGAGTACATTCATAAAGTCCTTGAGCGTTTCCACATGCATGACATAAATCCTATTGGCTGTCCATTACCTTCTTATGTGAAGGTTTCACAGGCCGATTGTCTGCAGACGGATGAGCAGAGGGCCAAGATGGTCAAGATCCCTTATGCATCATCCGTGGGCAGTTTGATGTATGCCATGATAGCTACTCGTCCAGATATTGCCTTTGCAGTTGGTGTTGTGGCATGCTATATTGCTACACTTGGAAAAAAGCATTGGGATGTCATAAAGGGTATCATGAGATACCTGAAGGACACATCAGATATGTATATTTGCTATGGCAGCCTGGATATAGAAGTTATGGGCTACATAGACTCCGATTATGCAGGACATACAAATAGTAGGAAGTCCACTTCTAGCTATGTCTTTACCTATGCTAGAGGTGCTGTTTCTTGGATGTCCAGGGTTCAAAAGTGTACGACTCTCTCTACCATTGAGGCCGAGTATGTTGCGGCCACCATTGAGGCTTGCAAGGAGGCCATATGATTGGGCCGTTTGGTTCATGACCTTGGGATTGATACTATACCTACGCTGCATTCGGCTTCTGTAAGTGCTATTCAGCTAGCCAAGCATCCAGTCTTCCATGTGAAGATGAAACACATTGAGGTGAGGTATCACTTCATACGTGGGGTTGTGGAGGACAAGTTTGTTGACCTTGTCAAGATCTCCATTAACAAAAATCGTGCAGATCTACTCATGAAAAACCTCACTACTGAGCGCTTTGCCTTCCCCAGGAGATTGATGGGTGTTGGATGAGATTATGTTTTTTCTCATCCTGTTGTACATGTGTACATTGTACTGTCTTTTCTTTTTCTTTTCACTCCTCACTGGGACAGATTCACCTTTAAGCGAGAGGTTGTTGGGGGGAAAGGCGCCTCTGTCTAGCCGCCCGTGTATTACTACACTGACAGTACTAAGCACCCGTCACGGTCACTTTATTCTTTATTCTTTTAGTGACAGTTTGAATAAAAGAAGGCCCGGTTACACATTGTGACTGTTGGAGTTTCCATTTGTGTCTCTCTCTCTTCTTGCTCTTGCTCTCCGCCATAGCTATAGCTCACTTCCAAGCAAGCTTCGATCCTTCTCACCTTTCACAAGTTGTTGTAATACAATTTTAGGCTCCTGTAATTCATTCTCATCATGCTGATTTTGATGCTCAAACTGATGTTTAGTATCCCCTTGCTGCCCATTTTTTTAGGGCTCAATAATGATACATTGATTGTCATAATCAACATCAAAAGGAGCTGAATTTTCAATGGCCGATAACTGCTCAAGTGACTGATCATGCTAAACTTTAACTTTCTTTTTGTTTAAGCCATTAGATGTGACATTTTTCGGTAGCTTTGACTCATCCCAAGCTGAATAGCACCTTTTTCATGCTTGGAACCCAATCTCTATAGCCCATTTCACTTTCATCTCCATAACCCATGAATATGTCTGCATGAGATTTCATGTCAAGTTTGGTTTTGCTATCAACAGGTACATGTACATAGCATTCGCAGCCAAAGAGCCTTAAGTGGTCATATGAAGTAGGTTTGCCAGACCAAACCTCTTTAGGGATGCCACTTTTAAGTGCACGCTGTGGAGATCAATTGCAATATGCACCGTAGTTTTAAGTGCCTCTTTCCAAAACGATTGCGAGAGATTAGCTGTGGACACTATGCACTGAATTTTCTCACATAATGTGTGATTCATTCGCTCAACCACACCATTAGATGATGGATTATAAGGAGCTATAAGCTCTTATTTAATCCCATTGTTATCACAAAACTTATTGAATTCTTTAGATACATACTCTCCCCCATTATCTGTTCTTATGCATTTTAACTTTAAGCTCTTTTGAGTATTAACCAATGCATAAAACCTTTTAAAAGCATCCAATGCCTCACTTTTCTGATTTAGCAAGTAGACCCACAGCTTCCTAGAGTGGTCATCAATAAAAAACATAAAATAACAAAAACCACTACGAGTTTTTATTGGCATGGTGCAAACATCATAATGGACTAAATCCAAGATACATGTCTTCCTAGAGGCTCCATGAGAGTATGGACTCTTTAAATGTTTACCAAGAACACAATCATCACAAAAGTCAAGCTTTGAGTTTTTCACATCAACTCTTCGAAGTGAAGAAAGTGCTTGCAAAACCTTTTGGCTCATATGTCCAAGATGCTTGTGCCATAACTCCATGTGTGACTGTACTTCAGCAACTACAACAAACTTTCTAGGAAGTGCCTTGCAATAGAGATAATACATAGTCCCCTTTTTACCACCTCTAGTGACTAGCATATATATATTTTTTAAGAATCATATGGTGGGAGGACTTGCTTGAGCTGCTGCACCAAACACACACTGCATATACAAGAGAAAGCTCACTCAAGAACACAAGAAGAGAAATGGAGGCCAAAACGTTTTCTTGCTAATTTCTTCTTCTTCTTCCACACACTGCACAATGTACACAAAGTATAGATAAGATACAACATAAAGGAAAGTGGCCTAGTAAGTCAAACAATGCATAACAAACTACACTAATCGACTGGCGCTATATCTTTGCCAGCTATAGGTAGGTGTAACAAACTAAATATAATAATTGATAAGTCATTGGCCATGTGAGTATCATAATGACCACTATCGTGCTAAGTGTAGACGTGCGGACCCATCTAGCTAGGCGGTTCATCATCAATGTCTGCACGTGTTGAGCTTGCCATCTCAACATTCCCCCTCAAGCTCAACTCTATCTCTGCAACTCCAAATAAGCTTCGGAACTTTCGATGCTTCTCTGCACCCAGTGCTACTAAACTCGTTAGAGAGGTACTCTCCCCCTCCATCTGATCTCAAGTACTTCACTTTCAAGCCTGTTTCTGTTTCAACAGCTGCCTTGAAAGATTTGAAGTGCTCAAATACATTACTCTTTTCCTTCATGAAATATACCCATAGCTTCCTTGAATAGTCATCAATAAATGTGACAAAGTATTTGCCGCCACCAAGAGATACATTATGTGTAGGTCTCCAGACATTTGTATTCACTACATCAAGTATATTTTTGCTCACTTCTCTGTCATGCAAGAAGGGTTGTCTTGCATGCTTACCAAACTGGCATGCTTCGCACAAACTTTATACAATTCTGCAACTCTAAAAGAAGGCAACCCTGTAACCAATCCTCTAAACTGCGTTAATTTCAACCTTTGCATATTTGCATGTCCAATATGTTTATGCCATATTTCAATATCTACAACTACTCCTTTTCCTTTAGCATACATAGTAGCATCCATTGCAGCAATTCCAGCATCTAAAGTGAACATGTGGCCAACTCTACTTCCTTTTGCGATCAACCTGTACTTATCGTTAAAGTCTTCTACAAAACAACCTTTTGCATTGAATCGGACCTGCAACTCCTACTCTACCATTTGGCCAACAGACACTAGATTCTTTGTGATTGATGGCACATGTAATACATCTGACAGACTCTTTGTCTGGCCATCATACAAGGACAAGGGAATCTTTTCAATGTGTGAAATTGGGTGGCATGAATCATTACATGTATGCACATAACTTGGATTTTGTAAGTCCTGCATCTCTCCAAACCATTCAACATGACTGGTCGTATGATTAGATGCACCTGAATCAACATATCATACATCATCATGTGTCCCCTTTCTTATAACTGCATTCATTATATGCTGCATAACAAACATATGCTCATTTTTGTCTTCATTCTGTTATGAAGACGATGCATAGTTTCATTGCTGCAATTTACCACTGCGAATATCATCCTTCTTATCATAACAATGGGATGCAATATGACCTCTCTTGCCACAATAATGGCAAACAATAGCAGAATTTCTAGAACCTCTATTCTGCCATCCGCCTCTTCCTCTAGAGCTCCCCTTGCCTCTAAAGGTTTCTTGGCCTCCTGAAACCTGTATTTCATCAACTTGTTGATTGAACCTATTTTGCTGGTTATCGCTAGCACGTGTTCCATACCACAACCTCTCGAAGAGGATCTACTAAGTCCCCTTCCTGAACTTGAGTAAAATGCTTGGACATGTTCACCATTTCTTTCAGACGAGTCACCTTGCATATTGATCTCTTCGATAATCATGAGAGAGACCAACTCATCAAAATCTGAAAATGGCTTCCGTACGTATACTGAAGTAACAAATGATTTTCATGCCTTCTCATTATTGAGTCCACTCAAAGTGGATGAAACCAAATCATCATCATTAAGCATTGCATCAATCGCTGCTAAAGCATCTACAATGCTCCTCACCTTCAATACATACTCATTGACAGACATTTTTTCTTTCTTCAATGTATTCAACTCTAGCTCGAGTTGAATCTTTCATGCCTTTGTATTTACTGAAAACATGTTCTCAAAATTGTCCAAGCTGCATGTGAAGTTTCTGCATTCCTGATATGTCCTAGCATAGTATTATCAATGACTGCAAATAGCCAGTACATCACCTTTTCGTCTTTTGGATTCCACTCTTTCCATGCCTTTAATTCATCTATAGTCGAAGGGATACCCAGCTTTGGCTCCTTTTCTTCACATGAAATAAACTCATAAAGGCCCTTTCCAATGAGGAAGTTCGTCACACAGAACTTCCATGAAGAGTAGTTGTTCTTGTCAAGCTTCTCAATAATGGGATTTCCACTCTTCTCTGCCATTATCACAAAAAAGGATACAACAGAGCAAGCTAGTCTTCTATAGCCTTTCACAACAAGTGCACACAACGATACACCAAGCAACATTTTTCACTGATTGCTCAATAGTACATGTAATCTACAACTTGTTTGCAGATAAACCTTATGTTTGCTCGCGTGAATACCCGGAAGAGGGAAAATGTAATTACCTAGAAAAAAGTTATTTTTAAAAAAATTGGGGCCGTTGACTTGTTTGTGCAGCCCTCGTTGCGTAACGGCATGTCGACTCATGCAACCCCCTATCGCCTATCATGCATGCACGTCTGACGCACATCTCCAGCTGCCTATCGCAAACAATCAGTCACCTAGCCCCTCATGAAGTCATCACCTGGCCAATTACGCCTACACTCGACCCTATCATCTGGTCCCTCGTCAACTGCATTGTTCCCCTGCTAAGGCATGTCACCTACTCGCCTACTCCTCAATAGCTTGACAAACTGTTACGCTTGTTAGTCCCAATGATAACAACTGCATTGTCAATAGTGGCTATTGGTCACAATTGCCTGCTTGCATGAGCCATTGCCTCTTATACCAGTTTGTAGAGTTGAAGCGGAAGCAGATAAAAAGAGAGCAGAGAGCAAGCGCATTAATTGAGGTGCTCAATGATCCAAAAATGAACATTGTTGAACAGTGAGATAGAGTGAGAGTGAGTCGATGGATAGGTGTGTACTAGTGTGGTACACACAATGAATAAAAGAATATATTTATACTTAGGGTACAATACAATTACATCCACTAGGGTAGTTCACATGTGTAAAGTAATATATACATAGGAGAGCATAAAGGGCCTTTACACCCAACATGATTAAGTGTGCTAGAAAGAGAAAAAGAGAAAATACATGTAGAGGGAAAAATTGAGAAATATATATATATATATATAGAGAGAGAGAGAGAGATACATAGAGTGAAGGTAGTGGTGGCAATCATGGAGGTGGTGGGGATAATGGTAGTAGTAGTGGAGGTGGCAACAGTGGTAGTGGCGGTGGTGGTGGTGGTCAAAAAAATCAAGGGGTGGAATATGTGGACTATGTGGAACAAGAAATGAAGCTTGCCCAAAAAAGCTCGCTTCTCACACGCACTCTAGTTGCTAAGGGTTTCAAGCAGGAGCATGGTGTGGACTTTGATGAAGTCTTTTCTCTTATTGTGAAGATGACTACCGTATGTTTAGTACTGGCTTTGGTTGCTCTTTATCGAATGGATGTCAAGACAATTTTTCTTCATTGGGACTTGCATGATGAGATTTGCATAGAGTAGCCTAAGAGTTTCGTTTTTCTTTTGCTTGTTTTTGTTAAAAATGATATGTACTGAGAGAGAAAGAGAGGAAATGAGAGCGGGAGAGAAAGAGAGAAAAAGAAATAAGGAACGAGAGAGAGAGAGGGAGGGAATAAACATGAAACATAATAAAGAAAGAGAAAAAGAGAGAACGAGAGAGGGAGAGAAAAGAATAAATGGATAAAAAACAAAGAAATGGTAAGATCTTGTTCTTTAATTTTTTCTTTTCTTGTTTGTAGAAGTAGTAGTAGTAGTTCTTTCAACACCTAGTATGTGAATTGAGAAAGAGCCTTATGGCCTTAAGCAAGCACTTAGGGAATGGTACCACAAGTTTGATGCTTTTATATGCATTCACAGGGATATTTCTGTAGTGATGGATTTGTGTTTATACAGAAGAAGGCTCGTGATGGTAGCCTTATGATTTTGATCCTCTATGTGGATGATATGCTGATTGCTAGGAGTGGTCATGATGAGCTGGATGCCTTGAAAGGTCAGCTCAAGAAGAGCTTTGAGATGAAAGACATGGAATAGGCCTCACATATTCTTGGGATGTGCATTATGCACAATCACTCTAAAGGGCTCCTTTATTTGTCATAAAATGAGTACATCTAGAAGGTCCTTGAGTGGTTTCATCTGCAAGATGTTAAACCTATTGGTTGTCCTTTACCTTCTCATGTGAAGGTAAGTCAGTCTGATTGTCTACAGTCTAATGAGCAAAAGGCCAAGATGACCAAGATTCCTTATGCATCCATAGTGGGCAATTTTAAGTATGCCAAGATAGCGACTTGTCTTAACATAGCATTTGTAGTAGGAGTTGTGACACGCTATATAGCTACATTTAGCAGACAGCATTGGGATGCCTTCAAATGTATCATACGATATTGTGACTATTAGGGTTTCCACGTCTTCTCTCACACTCTCTCCATAGCTCTTACTTCCACTCTGTGCTTTTACTTTAGGGCTCACTCCCTTCAGTTTCCTCCACAATGGATGCACTAAGCATGTGATATCATGGGCCATCTCAATATGTCTTGAAGCTTTGTGAGCTCCACCTTGAGACTTGCTATTTCCCATGTAAGGTCCATGCCCTTCCCTTTGTCTTGAGTGCTTGTGATAAGTTGCTCATGGTGGTTTGTAGATCTTTTAGTGTAAATGGTGATGATGCATACTAAATAAATACCCTTGACATTGCTCTCCTTTAACAAGTCAACCACACAAATTGCCTCATTGATTACTTTGATTAGTGCATCTCTTTGCAAACTCAATTTGTGAACACTTTCGTTAGTGCATGTCTTTGCAAACTTAAATTGCTTACTAGTGCTTTATGGAGTTCCTTGTCCTTGAACCCGTTAATGAATATAGTGGAGATTGATTTTTGAGTAGGCTATTCAACTATCAGAATCCTCTCATAAAGACTTAGACTTGGATAATGTAATCAAGGATCTCTTCCGTCTTTATGATTGGCATTCATTAGCTTGACAATCAAATTATCTGCATACCGTACTTTGATACATTCTTATGTCTACGTTACATTCTTGTGTTTGTGAAGGTGAGTGAATTTGCAGGGGGGGGGGTGGGGGGGTCACGATTGTTTTGCAACCTAGCTATCTTTGAGGCTATTGTTTGTAATGGCTACACTTACTTGTACTTGAGATATTTGCAAATTTGTTTTTGCGAGCTATGTTACATGAGCACATGCCATCAAATGGTCATCCACTGTAGGAGCACTCCTTACTGTGTGCACACGTCCAATGGGACGTCCTATGATACATCTGCAGGCTATCAAAACAAATACAAGCCAAAGACCACCTTGATGCTTTGGCAAATTGGCAGTGTTAGCATCCAGCCCTACCACAAAGAGACCAATCTAGCAAACATCAAGGTTAGTAAGCAAATATCTTTTATTGAAACTATTGTTGTGCATTATCTTTCAAGATCTCACTACATTTTTGAGATTGTTAGATTGCATACTGTGGAAGGCATAGCCTTTAAAGTTAAATGGTTTTAGGAAATGATGTATGAAAGGGGAAAGCTAAAGAGGGGAATGAAAATAGTGCACTGTGCATCATTCTCCCCACTGTGTAACTTGTATACGCTTGATTTTTTTCATGTCTAAGATCTCGCTGCGTTGAATTCCAAGATACGTAGGGCCAGCCATATACCTAGTAGTATATAGCAATCCAGATAGACGAGGTCCTGAGACAGGAAGAAGACCAGCATGGAGGCTACCCAACCTAAAGCATCTATCGTCTGTCATTTCACCACATTGGAATATCTCATTTCACTGTATTGGAATATCAAGTTTACTGCCCCCTTTATCTCTCATAGTAAGCAGCTCACTGTGGTACCTGGCGATGAAGTGCCAGAAGAGCAAGACTCAGAGGGGAGTTGAGCATGAAGGGAAAGAGTTCATATCCATAAAACCTGTCAGCACCTAAACCAATGAGTACCTGTCTTCTCCCCTCCCCCCATTTCACCTCAGAGGAATGTTGAGATGGCTGCCCAGCTCAGTGCAATATCAAGGTGACTGCCCCCCTACAGTAAGAAGAAGCTCCCTGTGGTACCTCAACTGCAAACTGGATGAAGCACCAGCACACAATCTCCAGAAAGCAGATTGGCCACTCCACCACCAGCACGCATGCATCTGGAACCTGCCAAACCACCAACAGAGACCTCAAATACGAAGTACAGGCCCCCACTCCGTCCATGTTAGCCACCCACACTCTCCTTCACCATGCTCTTTCCAAGGCCCTCCTTATTCATTATCTGTACTAAAAATACAGCTGCATTCTTTTGAAAAAGGGACACACCTTTCATCCTGTACCAAGTCTTATTAAAAGACTAACTCATATGCATGATGCCTTCAAGTAAAACACTCGCAAAGCAATTGACACGCCCTACACACAATACCTTTTGCTTACCTTATCCACATAAGGGACTGAAACTAAGGCTATACTTCTTTAAACCCAGTTACTCGCATGATTTATCCTCTCTGCATTAGATCCTTTAGGTTGAACTCAATCAATTTTGATTACATTCTGAACAATGTTTAGTCAACAGTGTTCTCAGACGGTTCCTTATAACTTTTTTAAAAAAAAGGCATCTATGGATCACAAGCATCCATGACACTTTAATGCAAAATGTAAATCAAGTGAGCACCACAAGCAACGGCTCCACATATGCACCACTTATTGGAAAACTATTTTCCCATCTTTCCAGAAAAGACATCAAGCCCAAAGAAGATTAAGCTCAAAAGAAGAGTAAAAACACTGGCAGATGAACCTACATGTCAAATTAAGAGTGCTTGATGGACGGTGGTTCAAATCTTGCGGATCTCAAAATTTTGTTTAGCGAAATAGCGCTCATCTGGCACCTATAGATCAGACAATCATGTCGCACAACAGACACTATCTCGACCAAAGTTTCATTACATGTTAAAGTCTGGCCATCATGTACCCGTCAACCTTTACACAGCTATGATGCTATCCGCTAAGTCTGAACCCACCCTCAAAGGTTGATGCAGAAAGGAGAACAAACTATCCTTTTGCAGAAATGCTGCAGATACGGCAGATTCAGTAAAACCAATTAAAGGCCCCAATAACCACAATCAAAACAAACTCGGTCTTTCCATGAGAGATTTTTAAAACAAGTATAAGGAAGACCCCTTTTAAGATGCCCAGAAGATAACAAGCTGTTTGTGAAGAGATCTTTGCAAAGATTGCAATATTAGCATACATTTCTACAGGTACGATTGATAGCCAGATGGTGTAGTTCCTAATCCTGATCCATATCCATAACCATTATAAGAGCTAGGAGTATTGATGAAGGCTGAAGTTCCGTAGCCCAGATTGTCATACAAGTAAGACCCTGTTAGTGAAATAGGACTCCTGTTCCCAGCACTGTAACCAGGATAATGGCCAACACTGAGAGGATGATGATCAAAGCCAGCTTGAGCTGACCCTGCACCATAGGCAGATACACCTATTCCGGCATACTGAGCCCTCTCAGATCCACGAAATGAGGGTTTCTCATAAGGGTTTCCAGATGCAGGACCTCCATTGTTAGTGCGTGCCCTTTTAGTTTGCTCACTTTTCCCAACATTGGCAGAACGTTTCCTGTCTAGCTTTGCCTTCTCTAGTTGTGCAATTCTTTTCTCCAAGGGAGCAGGGGCATACTTGTCTTCAAGCTTGTACTCACTGATTGCCTTCAAAACAGCTCGCATGGCTGCAAGTTCTTTTTGATTGGCATCATTCTGTGAAACATCCTGGCATGATTTAATAAATGATGCTAAAGACTCATATCTGCTTGGTGGATACAAACACTAAGAAAAGGCTCTAAACCAACATACCTGTGCTGCAGCTGAGTTGTTGCCATTCTTAAGAGTAGTCTGCACTACTTTCTTTGCCTCTTTAAGGTAAGATTTGAGTAGTGAAACGGGCTCAAAACTATCCAAAAGCTCAAATGCATTAGCAAATGAAAGGGCTTCGATTTGTTTGCCATCTTTGATTAGCTTGCCAACTATATCTGCAGGCAACACTTCAGAACATCAACCACTATAGCAAGGAAACATCCAAACTAATAAAAGCATGTGCAGTGTGGCACATCAAAATGACTGTAAAATCCAATCTATCAGAAGTCAAGTTTGTAAGGCAGGTACTCAATCAGATCAACTATTGACAATGTCCTAAAAGTCACCAACCTGGAACCTTGGCTGATAATCCAAGGTCACGACAAAGTGCTGGAGTCTGCTTTCGCCGAGCAATAGGAGTGACGAGCTTACAAAGCTCATCCTGGTCATAGTCAGGTGCCAGCCCAAAGGTGGCAAGTAGCTGCAAGAAGCTTTGAGCATCAAGTGCAATATTTGAACCTAGTTCACCGTCCAAGTTCATCTTGGACTTCCACAAGTCAGCAAACTGCTTGGCTGACTGTTTGATTTCCTCCGAGATAACACTGTGACTATCTCTAACAATAGGATCTGCAAGGGCTTCCAGCAAAATGACACAAGCACGCCTGTTAGCAGGAAGAGTTGCATCCTTCTTAGCACCTTGGTTAGCATTTTGCTCCGAAGGGTAATAGCCATCCAAGACTTTCAGCACTAATTGTGATGGATCTTTTGCAGACCTAAGAGCATAAGGAAGTTCAGCACTGATAGCATTCAGCTCTTTTCTATGTTCGGCAATGAAAAGACGCAAGTTAACTGAGTCCATGGCTTCACAGAAAGCCATTAACTCGGGGCGAGGCTTTATCTCTTGTTTGGGGGCTGCAGTGGAATCCTTGTCAGGAGAGTCCTCAGCATCTCCTGCAGCAGCCTTGGTATCTATGTCCATGGCCTTGGTATCCACATCTGCAGACTTGGCAGAGGTACTCTTAATGGTTGGTTCAGCATGGCTGATAGCAGCCTTAGTTTTCCCATCTTTGGTACCAGATTTCTCCATTTTGGTCGCATCTAAGGCTTGTTTCTCCTCGGACCATTTCCGTTTCTGTTCCAAAATGGTGGCAACAGCTGCATCTTTTTGTTCCTGCACACGTGCAAGCGATGCTTGCTCCCGAGAAGACACATCCGCCTCTCTTTTCTCGAGAGCCTCTTTAGAGGCCTCAATCTTGGCATTAAGGGCCTTCTCCCTCGCAAGGTAACCTTCTAGGGTTTCACGCAGAGTCTTGTCTGCGTCAAGGATGTATTCTTCAACATCTTTCCAGTGGATTCCAGTTTTGTTGATGAATGATTTCGTGCTTTCAAGCTCTGAGAAAGCTTTGTGCAGGCGCTCTTTACGCTCAGGCAGGCTTTCGATGGCCGAGACAGGGTCGACCATAGAAGCCATGACAGGCAGGCTGGGACGGCCTCACAAGGAAGGAAAACAGAAGGAGGACGAGTAAGGAGGAGAAGTAAAGGCACACCTGATCATACGCCAGCGCAGGAAAGACCGCCCCCACCCAGTTTCTTCTTTGTTGTGCGTCGCTCCTGCTGGTGTTCTCGGCAAGAACCACACAGCTTCTAGGTATATATACTCAGACGTAGCCTAGCCTAACTAACTAACTCCATGCCCTTTTCCTAAGACAAGACAACCAAACCCTAGGCTCAAATGCTATACAATCACAATAAGCTAAAGACGAATTCCGAGTATAAGTCTCACATTGTGAATTACAACAATATCATGAGCTTTTGCAAGAGAGGGACCATATTATCAAGGTAGGTACATATGGGGGAAGGGGACCACTAATCTTCACCCCCAACATCATCAATTACAAAAATATCATGAGATTTTGTGAGTGAGGGACCACTTGTCTAGTTAGGCACAATGGGAGATAAGAGGCTACTGGCCCAAAGTGACAAATTCTCACTAGGATTCTCACATTGTGAATTATGCTACCTGCTTCCCACCAAGCAAGTAGAATATCACAAGAGAATAGGGTCAAAAGAACTCATTGTGCTATAGTTTAGATGTTCATTGTTGTTGGAGCTCTAAAGCTCTGACAACTCCATTGATGTCCACACTTCTTGATTTGTTGTCCTTCATACGTAAGAAGCCAATCACCTTCGCTTATTCATCCAAGTCAAAATGAGTCCACCTTTGATCTCTCCCTCTCTCACACACACACTCTCTCTCTTTCTCTCTCAAGCCCTCTCACGCTCTATGGCTTCGATGCAACAACTCTCTCCCTCTACCTCTCAAATTGGGAAGGTTCCCAAGAAAGTAAGGAGAAAAGATGTAGAAGTAGACAACAAGAAGCTAGAACTACCCTCATAGGATTCCTTTCTCTCTACTTCATAAAAATGCTTGCATACATGGATTGCTTCAAAGATGGAGAACTAGATAGAGGTAGAGAAAAAGATAAGCTCAAGTTGCATTAGTGGTGGAATTCTTTATAATAAGGTCTTTTACCTCCTATATGAAGTTTTATTTTTTTGGACCTTGGGCAAGGCCTAAATCTCTATCAGTGCATATCACTCATTCTCTTGAGATCCACCCTTAGGATCTTGCAACCCATTAGGCTATCTATTTCTCGAAAGTGGTTGACTCACACACCTGCACATCATTAATTGTGCTTTGATTTTACAATTTGCATGGGAGAATTCTTTATAATAAGGTCTCTTATCTCCTATATGAAGTTTTTTTTTTTTTGGACCTTGGGCAAGGCCTAAATCTCTATCAATGCATATCGCTCATTCTCTTGAGATCCACCTTCAGGAACTTGCAACACATTAGGCTATCTATTTCTCAAAAGTGGTTGACTCACACACCTGCACGTCATTAATTGCACTTTGATTTTACAATTTGCATGGGAGTGAGCCCGATGCTCAAGAAAATTTAATTTTACAATTTTTGCACTTAGGCAACATGACATTTAATTTCAGCACATCTTGCATCATAGGGATACTTGTTCTTTTCTTGATGCTTGCGCTCTCTTTAGCTCCTTTTCTAACCTTTTACTAGCTCTTCTCTTTTTCCTCCTTTTTTTTGCTTCTTGGTCATTTTTTCCTCACTTGCTCCACTTTTACTCCCATTTGTCAAATTGACATTATCTCCTCACTATTGAAGTGCCAATCCCATGGCACTAGTGAAAGTATGCAAAACATGCACATAATGATAGAAGAGAGGGTAAGAGGTCATGTGATGATTAAGGGAGGGAGGTTGTTGATGGGTCTTTATTGCTCCTCAAGTACTTGCAACAAATAGTGGATATGCAATGGGTGAATGGTGTGATTGGGAGATGGGTCTGCACTAGAGAAGTTGAGGCTTTCTAGGTCCCTCCCATGATTGAGGATCCAATTGATGAGAGATGAGGTGTGTTGTGAAACCATGTTCAAGGAGATAGGTCTGCCAAATTCTTGGGATGTCCTGTCAGTAGGGACCTTGAACATGTTGTGGGGAAGAAATGGACTAGGGGGTTGTTGAGGATGAACTCTAGCTAGCTAACAAATGTCACTTGGCACTCTCAAGCTTGAGGACCCCTAGGTATTGCTCAAGTGTGGGGTACTTATATATATATATCTACACATATATCTTTTTCTTATCTTCTTCTCTCTTCTTTTTTTTTCAACTATTCCTTTTCTTTTCTCTTTTCTCAGGATGGAGGAGGTAGAGGTTTTAGGGAGTGTTCAAGACAAGGTTTATTCATGAGGTAGGTCTTCATGGCTATGCAAATTGTCAGGGGGGTTATAGGTAGGAAGGGATTACCACAACTTGTGAAGCGTATGGCATTCATGTCTTCTAACAGGTTTAGATAGTATGCTAGCAACATGCTATTGTGTAGAATGAGTCTAGCCATAGCGTACTTGTCAATACTTGCATTAACATCAAAGAATAAGGGGTGGAGTCCCTCCTCCTTTACTGCTCTTTTGTGATTTTGCAAGATGATTGGTAGCTTGAGGTAATTGCATGTGACAATGAAGTTTGGATTCGGGCAAATTTGGAATGTATGCACAAATCATCTGAATGTCGGTACCAAGTCTCTTTCTTGCAATTTGAGGCAATCATTTGGCCATGTCACTCTGACATTGTAGATGAGTGGGAAATGGTATTTTCCATGGATGTCATAGTCAAAGTCAATTTCATGCCGCCTAGGGTAAGGTAGGAAAGAGGGGGTTCCTCACTTTACTAATGTAGTGCTACAAATGGTCACCCATGCCATATTGTTGGCCTCTAAGATGGATCTCCACCAAGTTGATTGCATTTCAAATCCCCAAACTCTTTTAGGCACTTCTCCAACCTTGTCACTCGTATAGTCCTCTTCAAAGCACCATAATCCTAGGTCTTGTAGTTTCTAATCAATCCAACACTTTCCCAAGGCTTCCCTTGTTTGTATTACCTATTTCATTACACTAACACAAAGTGTTACCTTGAGCTTCCATGCTATGATATTAAAATCAAATTGTATAGATGTGTGTCCTTTGACTCAATCCTCCCTAAGGTAGCAATCTCCTTCTCCCAACATATTGTGGTTGTCTCTCTCATCCTCTGGAAGGGGGTGTTTGACACCTCTTGGAGTGTCGCTTTGTGCCTTTCTCTGAGCTCATTCATTCTCACCAGTCTCTTTTGCTTTGGAGCCCTCAGTGTCTCTCATGAAGTGGACTCATCTGACAAGTTTTCCATGGCAAGTTGGTTAGGGGGAGTGGTGTCTTCAACATCTGGTGTGTCATACTCACCCACCTCTAGTGGCAAAGGTGATGGCAGTGGATGTTCTATTTCCATGAAGCCCAATCTTATTAGTCTTTTATTTGAGAGTCCCTTTGCCTTGAGCTAGCATACCACCTCATTTCTTGTAAGCTTGTACTTTACTAGCTGAGGTAGAAGTCCTAAAGTGCTTTGAATTGCCTTTCTAGCCATATGCAATTTCCTCCTAAGGCCTTGCATTGTATCTTCTTCTATAGGTTCCATGACTTCAATCAAAGTTTTTGTGAAGCTTTTTTGCTAAATCTTCATTATTTTCTCTACCACCTCTGCCCTATCCAAGGTCACTTTCTTATCATGTCTTGCCTTTGCAAGCCTATGAGCTAGCTCTTTTAAGGGTTCTTCATCCTTTCTTCTAGCTGCTCAATTTTCTTTTTGGCTTGCTCCAACCCCCTATTTTGCCACTTGGTCATGGCCTCTAGAGTGGCAACTTGCTCCCTCATGTTTTGTTGGAGTTCCTCATTTTCCTTTGTTAGATCTTCTACCCTTTGCTCAAGGTTTTCCTAGTTTTTAGTGGCTACCTCTTATTGCCCCTCCAACTAAAGCACCTTGTCCTTCATTTGTATGGTCTCCCTCCTTGTCCTGTAGCTACATCTAACTAATCTCATCTTCTTGTCACTTCACCTTGTCTTCTAGTTGGGCCAGGATGGCCTTGGCCTCCTTGTGCTACACCTCCCTTCTTTCCTTGCTCTCCTTCTCATGTGCATATACTTCTTTGTGCTTATCATTGTCTACTCTTCTCTTTGCTAGTGTTGCTATCTCCATGCGCAATGGGTAGACACCCCTTGTGTACTATCATTAGAGGGGGACGAAGGCTTCTTTTTCTTTCTCCAAGGCCAACACTACTTATTTCCTTTCTTCTTCCTTGTGGTCTCTTTGCTCTTCGAGGGTCTTCAACAAATCATCGAAATCTTATCTAGGCCCTTGAGTGATGAGAGGTATGTGAGATGGCAATTCTTCTACTCTTGGAACTTTCTCACCTCTCCTTTCTAATTCTGCCTCCTTTGTGGCCAATCTCTTTGACCTTGTGATTGCTTCCTTCGATCTACTTCTAGAGACTAATGAATAGATGGCATCAAGCCATTGTGCTACCAAGGATGCTTGGTTGCTCCTTATGCTTGCAAGGAGTAGAGGTAGGGGTGGCAGATTTAGTGGTAAGGCGGCTCTTTCCACATGTTTGCTTAGTGGGATAAGTGATAGTAATGGCTAGGTCAGTTCCTTCCATTTGCCTTCAGTCCTATGATGTTCCCCACCTGCTGAGCTCCCTACTTTCTTTGCACTCTTACTCAAGCACGCTATAGGTTGGGATAGGTTAGGTGGAACCTAAATTTTTGCTCTTCTTTCCCCTCTTATATGTTCTATAGAGTTCCTTACAACATGATGGTAGTCATTGTCCTTAGTTTTCTGTTGGGTGTCCTTCTATGCCTCTACTTCATTCTTAGCTTTCTCCTCCTTTTGTTTTTGGATGTCCTCTAACTCTGCCTACTATGTCTCTTTTGCTCTTTTCCTTGTCTCTTCTTTAGTCTTTTTGTCTCTTATCATCTATATTTTTTGCCTAGTGGGTTGTTAGCAAACCCTCCTCTTCTTGTGTGTGCCTTTGCTTTTCCTAGGTGTTGGAGCATGTCTTGCTTGTCATTCTTTCCTTTGAGGTCACTTCTTATGCTAAGGATGTTACTGTTCCTCTTGGGTGCTTGTAGCTTCCCCCTTGCAAGTTTCTTGGTTTCCATCGTGACTTCTTCAGACTCCATAGCCTCAATGAGTAACTTGGTTGTTGCATGTATTGTGCATCTTGTATATACATTTAGATCCACATTCTTCAAGTGCCCCATAACCAAGTATTAAACATGGTCAAGTGGGTCTTATTCATTGCGGCATTGTGGCGAGTACTAGAGAATAGTGTGTGTATTAACTTGGCCTATAATTGTAATTTTGAATCAGGAATCGCTTTCATATTGATGCCTTCATTACCCATTTCTTGCTTTGTGAAGTTGAACTTTGCCATTGCATCTGTTTTCTTTTTTGGTTTCAAAGGACATTCTAACAACCCTAGAGCTTGTGCACCAGTTCTGTTGAGAGAGGAATTTCCACTTTCTAAAGTCCCTCTTTTGTTTTTACCATCATAGTCCTTATCCTTTTGTCCACATCATAGTTAGTCAATAGCTTAGTACATTTAGAATGGTTAACTCTTTTACCAAACTTCTCCACATACTTGGCCAAGGAACATATCTCCACTAGTTCTTGGGCTTTTTGCTCCTTGTTTATGACATGCCTGAGGTTTTGGATTTGCATCTACCTCAAGTCTCCATTCCTTAGGATGTCTGCGTTCATATTATATTTTGCCAATTCTACATTTGTGAAAGGGACATGTGGCTTCCATGCCTTTCACAAACCACCTTGTTCTCAACTCTTGCCATTTCCCGATGTGTCTACAAAAGAAGAAGGCAAGTAATGAGAGGCCAAGATAGCAAATTGACCATATGTAACTCACATATTTCTTTTGCTTAAAAACTATGTGTTGCTCAAAATATGAGAGAAAATGACTTCTATTTCTAATTATTTACTTAATCCCTATTTCTAATTATTAACACAACCCCCTCCCCTTCCCTAAAAATTGCAATGCTTCCTAGCTTGCAAGGGGTAGTGCTGAGTGACGTTGTGGCTTAGTGCGTGCTAATGACGAAGAAAAAGAAACAAAATAACAAAAATACATGCACACATTGTGGCCGAAGGTATATACAATGAAAAAGGAGAACTAATCGAGGATTGTAGGATCTTACTGCAGTAATCATCCATAGAAATGGGAATTGTACTCCATGGTAGTGTAACAATCCATGACACTTATTTGCATGACCACATGTGTGATATAAGTGAGGATGCTCATAAGAAAGTCTTTGTGATTGATGCGACTAGCAATGTGGAGCTCTTCTTTACTAAGAATTCATCTTAAATAAGGGTGGAGTAGGACATGATCCTCTAAAGGTCAATTCTATGTGATGGCTAACACTTAGAAGGATGTTGGTGTAGCATAGGTGGGGTCATACTTAGTAGGCTTTATGGCCTGTGATGCGAGGAGGCATATTCCACGGTGGATTCCATGCCACTGTGGATTCTGTGAGGTTTTACGGTGGATTCCGTAAGATTTTATTACCGGGGCTCATACACAAAGTGGATTCTTTGTGCGAGAAGTCGATGGGGACGCCTATCCTTTTCAGGCGTTTTGTTAATTTTATATGTACATGGGTGATTCTATAGCAAGTGATTCTGCAAAATACATATTTAATTAATAAACATTTATGAGTTTAGAGTGCACACTCGTGATAAATTAAGGTTAGGATTGATTTCTAACCAATTTATTTATGTAGTTGAAGACTGCTAGGTATTCACTTTTGTCGGTTTAATTGTATTATTTTACTAATGATTGTGAATGCTTCAGTTGATGTGTAGAGATAGCAACAGTGGCAGTGGAAAGCATTGGAGGATAGCATGTATTCAAGTTATCGTCAATATTTTGATCGGCGCATACCTTAGGCATGGCGCCTATATTTTGTCGCGCTTATTTATCAAAGCGCTTGATATTTATTTATTATTTTTGTATGTGCATGGGCGCACGATTTACATATTTGTATTTGGACATTGTATTTGGGTACGCCTGACTTCTTGGGCGCCCATTAGCTTTAATTCTATTTGGCACAAAAGAAAACTCAAAAGCTATAGCGTGCTATTTTGTAATTTGGGCTATTATTTGAGCTTGAAGATGATTAATATATGAAATACATGCTTTGTGGAGTGCTCACACAAGGCACGGGGGGAGATTG
Source organism: Lygodium microphyllum (assembly GCF_053477565.2). Taxonomy (NCBI): domain Eukaryota; kingdom Viridiplantae; phylum Streptophyta; class Polypodiopsida; order Schizaeales; family Lygodiaceae; genus Lygodium; species Lygodium microphyllum. The sequence continues at coordinate 139,227,700 of NC_141152.1, read as the reverse complement.
CACCTAATTGGTCTCTTGTTCATGTCGTGCAAGCTTTCTACATTGATTTGTGTGCAAAAAGTAGAGTTCTTTTGTTCTTGGGGACCTTTTGACGCTCACTACGCGCACTTACAGCATCCGATCTGTGCACCAACCTGCCACCACTGTTCGACATTTCTCATTATTTTAAAACCTAGTATTTCCCACTGTGCTTAGAGGGTAAACCATTTTTGTAGAAAGGGAGAGTTACACTTGGCTATTGCCTCTAAGTTTTCGATTTCTTCTTGGGTTGCTTCTACATGGTTGCATTTAAAAGATGAAATCAAATGACTGGTGAGAGCTTACTCTTGAGTTACTTGAGTATTTATAAAATTTTTGGTAATAAAAGCATGCTTGGTGAAGATAAACTCAAATTTCTCCCAAGAACAAGGAAGGCTTCTAATAGTTTGCTTTCAGTCCCTATAGGGGTTGGCTTTAGCGATGGTGTACTGGAGGTGTCAGGTGGCGAGTGGTCTTGATAATTGACTCCCATTGGAATGTCCTTATTGGAGTTCATGGTAGAGGTTGTCAGAACTTTTTGGTTAGGCTTCCACTCCTTAGCATTTGGCATACACTATTGAGTCGGGGGCACCTTCATGTTTGAAGTTGATGGTGGCACCTTGTTATTACCTGGAATTGGGGCATTTTGCCCTAACTTTTCTTTAACACTTGGTAGTTTGTTGCTAGAAAAAGGCAATGTTTGAGGTTGAGCCTCCTCTACCCAACCCCTTATATTCTCGATGATCTCCATTTGGTGCCTTAGGTTGGGGTATTCTCCAACCTTAGCACTTCCCTTCTTTTCAATATTTGGAGCCTAGGTTTTGGGTTCTGCATGAGGTACTTTCCTCCCTGATGTTAGTGTTATAGCATTGTGACTCTTTAGATTAACTTTTACTTTGGCTCTCTTCTACTTCTTCTTCATGTTCTTCTTGCCTATAGAAGAAATATCCACATTACTAGGTCCATGTATTGACACTCCGACTTGCTTAGCTTGTGCCCTCATCATCATGTTCAGTGGTATAGGGGTAGCCTCATCATTCAAGAACTTGATACCAAATAGTCGTAAGGGTATAGATGACATGCTTGAGGTACTAGTTGATGCTTTTCTCCTAGGGTAGTCTACATATAAATGTGTAACCCCACATTCAGGGGCATCTCAACTCAGCATTTTCCTTGTTGGCATGTTCCTTTTTAGGGCAACGAGATGATATATGTCTAGGATGATCACAATTCTAGCAAGTCAATGGTTCTTGTTACTTTCATTTCTCCTACTTGTCTTGTTTCCCTATCCAATGTCATGATTGGGATGGGCATATAGTCCATAAGGATTAAATTTCCCTCTTCAGTGTACGAGATGTAGGGTTTTATGTACGGCTCCTCCTCAAGTTAACATAATGCACAGGAGCATTTCTCGGGGGTAGGGTTATGATTGGTGTAGGAGGTCTAGGTATGTCAATTGGATTGATGTTAGACCTATGTATAGTTGGCCTTTGGTCATTAGGTATTGGTAGAGCTAGTGGAGCCCCTCAACCAAACTAGTACTAGTAGCAGTTCATGGGGTATTGCTATTGGTAAGGTTGTTGATAAAGCAACCATTGAGGTACCTTGCAATGTATAGCCTCATGCCAATACCTTCCATAGTTAGCACATGTTCTAGATCTAGATTCTAGGCACTCTACCATCAAGTGGTTACCCTCATAGTGCACAAATTGAATGTTGCCTCTAGTAGGTCTTCTCAAGGCATCTTGAAGCTTGATAATCTCTAGCTTGAGGTTAGACATTTCTTGTGAGAAGTCCACTCCCTTTCCTTTATCTTATGCTTCAAATGTTGCTTGCTCTTACAGACAGTGGATCTTTCACTAAGAATCATGATGATTCATATCGATTGCATGGCTTCATTGTTCCCTTTCTTTCAACAAGTCATCAACTCTTATAGCTTCATCAAACATGCTTGATAGTACATCTCTTTGCAAGTTTGAGTTGCTTGCTAGGGCCTTGTACAACTCTTTGTTTTTTATACATAAAAACCGTTAACACTGCCCTAGATGCAGATCTCTTAGGCTCTAGCATTCTTTTGTAGAGACTCCTCACATGCGTGACATAGTCTTGGATCAGCTCCTTGTCCTTTTTGGCTCATGTTCATGAGTACAATCAGGTTATCAAAGTATCCTACTTTCGAGAAGCATTTGATAAACAAGTTCTTGAGTAGTTGTTCTTTTTAGTGTCATCTAGGCTTGTAAACCATGTTCTACCTTTCCCCCCTAGACATAGTCCAAAAGCTTGTGCTCTCTTGTCAGCATCCACGAGGTTGTTTGCCTCACAAACTTATTCTAACTATTCAACAAAACTATAAGGGTCATCTTTAGCCCTATACTTCTCAGCTTTCTTGGTGCCTATTGGTATTTTCATTTGACCCCTAGCTCTTGGTGCTACTCCTAATCTAGTCAAGAGAGTGGTGGCTAGAGCAACACTACCCTTCTCTATTGACATTCGATCCAATAGTTGCTTGAGAAGAAGCTCGCGAGGACTAAGAGTGGGATCGAATGCTTGGCCTTTTGGTCCTAGGTTTCTATGCTAGGGCTTTCACAATGGGTCACCCCTTTTGCAAAGGACTTCCCATGATGTTGTCCTTTCCTTAGTCTAGTTGTACTCAGATGGTTAAGGTCCTCAAGGTACTCCTCAAGTCCTTGAGATATGGAAATTGGATGATGCACTTCAGGTTACACACTAGAATTTGACTCAATGAGTTTCAATGGTGCAACGCTTGCTAAGCTAAGCACTAGATCGAAGGTCTAGCACTCAAGTTTTGTTAAATTCTTGTGGATTCTTGATCAAGGTAGATTATCTCCCCTACATGTGGTGTGTTGCTTTGCTAGGAGAGTGTTGCATGAGGCTTTGCCCGAGGCTTGATGACACCCACTGGGGTTAATGGGTAGAAAGTCAAGAGGTCATTAAGCCTTGGGGTCTAGTGCTCTTGTAGTCACTCTTGTGTGAATTCTTGTTGTGTGGGATTATTTTAATGTGTGTTTTCCACTCTTGGTCAACCAATCGAGTAGTTCCTAGGTTTCTCTTTACATTATAAAGATTTGCAACACAAGTTGTAGGAAGCAAGTTGTACTAGGTGTTGGCTTGTGTCTCTTAGTAGTCATATTTCAGTTAGCTCGGCAATTGTTAAAGAAGGTGTAACAATGCTCATGGGTTTGCACACTAGTTGAGTTAATGCTCTCTCAATTGATGCTACTCCAGCTCTATGATCACTAGGACAAGATTAGGCATTTCTAAGTTATTGTCTAGGGTCTTGTTTCATCTAAGCTAGGTCACTATTTTTGAAGAACATGGCCTTTGTCCAATGAGAGTGTTTTGTCTCACAACATACTTCATTAGGCCTCAACCGACTTCCTAGTCTTAGAAACTCACTAGCTATTTCTAGAAGCCCATGTGGTAAGCAATGTCACATCCACAATTGCAAGTCTTGCATAGGGTGTGGTGGCATTGTATTCACAACCTTAGGGAATTCACAACACTCAGCTTTGAATGGTTCATAAAGCTTGGTTGACCCACATATGTCACTCTATTTGAGCTCAGAGGGTGTTAGGAATGATGTTAGACTCTTGTGGACACCCTATGTGGCCATGCTCAATTTCATGTAATTCTAGAGTTAGCACAAAGCTTAGTCCATGGTTTTGAGTATATGAGTTGTGTTGTTTTTGGGTTGGGCCTCCTAGGGATCATGCAACCAACAAGGAAGATGCACTCAACTCTATCATGTGTTACTAGTCTTGAAAAATGATTAAGTTCTTTTGAGCACGATCAACACAAGTAATTTGATATGTACCTATGTTTTGCACTTGAGTCAGTTTGGCATTTCTTTGTCGTCATGGTTTGTCACACTATGAGGCTTGGCAATAGTCCTTTTCATCCTGTTTAGCTTGGAGTGTGTGTGGGTCTTTGGCCTCTCTCTTCAATGTGGCTATTTGTTATAGGTGTGCCCTTGCCTTACATGTTATGTAAGTATACACCTAAAAGGCACCTTACACATTGTGCTTTCTAGGGCACTCAAAGTTTGCCTTTCCAAAAGCATGTTGTGCTTTTCTCTCCAAAACCCACGCATGACCTTCTTGCTTTTGAAGGCTTCTCTTTGTTTCCCCCCCTTTAAAATGCTCAAATCAAAATTTTTGTCAACTCTCAGATTAATTTACATAGAGCTTGGATCAACTCGTTGCTTCTTGCCTCTCAAATATCAGATCAACATGTTGCATCAACACTCAGACTAATCATGCCACTATTTGAACCATTACATCTGCAACACTTGGATCATTGCAATCATGCAACACTTAGATTATTGTAGTCATTGCCACTTAGATTGTTGCAAGAAGCTGCGGCTTGATACAATGTAAGTATTGATTGCTCAGGTTAATGCATGTCACTTGAACCAACCATTGTGCCACTCAAATCAATTTGTTGGGCCAATTACACTTAGACCAATCACACTCTCGTCACCACTTGGATCAATTCAACCATTGATTGCTCAGAGCCATGTGATGTTTTACTTGGACCAAGGTGACATTAATCCTACTCTGATCAATCACTTTGCTTGGATCAATGCTTAGATCAATTAGTGCTTGCCTAATCACTTAGACTAATTCAGAGATGGTCAAGCTCGGAGGATTGTGATTGCTCACCACTTAGAGACATAAGCACTTATATATTGATGATATTTTGAGATGTAGGCTATGTATCTTTTTTATATTGAAGACTCATCACTCGAAGCATTGCAATTGCTCACCAGTTCGAGCATTCTGATTGCTCAGCACTCCAAGGCATTATGGTGTCAACTCCGACTGAAGCAATAGTTGTTGCTCAGAACAACATAGCTATTCCTACTTGAACCAATCACAATACTCTTGTGATTAACGTGGCATTCTTAGATTCAAAAACAACTAGGCGTGTCTCTTCCTTAGGTCATGGCATAGCACTTGGTTAGGGATTGAGGCCAATACTCTTGGCTCATTGCTTATAATCCAAGCACATTGACTTGAAGTGTGACAATATGATGTGGCTTAAGATAGTGAGAACTTGAGGCAATATGTTTGCTAACTCAAGGCAATGATTGAGATGCTATATCAAAAATCACATGGTGGGGGGACTTGCTTGAGCTACTGCTCCAAACACACACTATACACAAAGAGGCAGCTCACTCAAGAATACAAGAAAAGAGATGGAGGCCAAAACGTTTTTTTGTTTGTTTCTTCTTCTTCTTTCACACACAATACAATGTACACAAAGTATAGATAAGATAAAACATAAAGAAAAGTGGCCTCCTAGTTCAAACATTGCAAAATTAACTATATTAATTGACTTGCACTATAACTATGCTAGTTGTGGATAGGTGTAACAACCAAATATGATAAGTAATAAGATAGTGGCCATGTGAGGATTACAATGACCACGAACGTGCTAAGTGTAGATGTGTGGACCCATCTAACTAGGCGGTCCATCATCAATGTCCGCACATGTTGTACTCAAGATGTTGGGATATCACTTAAGGCATTCTAATGGTTGAGGTTTTGATTTACATTCAAGGTGCATACATGGTTGACTTGGTGTTGTTGGCTTGAGATAATTATTTTTGGACAAAGATGGATTGCTCAAGATAGTCATTTTCTTGTGCTCAAGCCAATGCTTGATGTTTGTGTTGACAAGGGGAGAGTTAGTCACTCCCTCAAGACATTGAGGAAGCTAGCCACTCTAGAGTACTTGATGATGAAAGTGATGTGCCCAAATGAAACCTTATTGGTGTAAGATACAACTATAAAACCACAAGAAGGTGTTTGCGACACTGTATTGATGAGCTCTAAGCATGGTGCAAGCCCAAGCTAAACTCCTTGTTCAAATCCTTTCCTGCACAAGGACTTCCAAACACATTCTAATTCATGCTAGCCTTGGGAGCTCATGACAAAACTATGTGTAAGATGTTACACTAGGTGCCTAAGATCAAGCATAGCTAAGATGCTTCTCTTATGAGAGGTTGTTCTCCTGCTCTAGGGAGAGTGGGGTTAATATTAATGATTTTGAATTGGGGATGGTGAGGTATTCACAAGTCTAGTAGGGAGATAATGTCTCCACTAGAGACAAAAGGTCAGCCTTTGCTAGGAATCATGATTGTCTTTAGTAGAGGTATTTGAGGCATTGCTTTGTGTGTGTATGTCAAGCTTGGCTTGCGATGGTTACGTGATACCTCATAAGATCATGATTTTTCAGTCAAGATGTTACTGAGGTGGGTCCAAAGCACACTATTCTCCTCAAGAGATTGACTCTTGAAGGATGAGTGTGGCAAGTACTACGTCTTTGAGAAGAGCTTGATGGTGATGTATCACCTCAATGTGTTCTTGTCTTAGTTACGGATCCAACTTCCTAGTTTGACTAGAGTGTATGAATGGTAAGTTCAAGTCTAGCTCTCACCGTTAAGGGAGAAGACCCTTATTGTGTGAAGCCCCAAAAGAGCTCTACGATTAGCCCGGAATGCAAATGGTTTATCTCATGAGATTGGGATACTACACAAGTGATTGTCTAATCCACTATGGTAGTCCATGGGGTGGTACAGCTCAAGATTGCAGCCTCCTTGCGATTTCGCAAGGTTGTAAGCTAGCCCCTTTGTCTTTGGAGTAGAATGTTTATAGACGACTCAGTGATCTTTACATGAGCATGAAGGGGTAGATCACCAAATCATATGCATGTCATCCTCTCTAGATCCAAAAAGGGAAGCTTGACACTAGACTATGGCTATTCGACCACTTCCTTGATGCCAATCAATCTCAATTACATAGATGACCGACATCGATTCATGGCTAGTGTGAAACTTGCAATTTCAGCCATAAAACTTACAATTTGCACTATTAAAGGTCATATAAATGAGAAGGCATCAAACTAAGTGAAACTATGTCCTACTAGTAGCTCAAGCTAGCTTTTTGAGCAACTTGAAAGTCCTACCTACATGTGACTATATGCTTAGAACCAAGTAGTCCAACACTAATTCTTTGTTAAGAATAATGGTAATTTTTTTGATATGGAAATGAGGATAAAGTCTTTTTATAAATTGGCCCTTACCTCTTCAAACTATGCATTGTTCCACACTCATAAGGAAAAGCGAGTCAACATTGCAGAAGACTGTCTCATGTGCCATGCGACTTTGGAATTCCTATCGTTTGTATCCCTAAATTGTCAAACAATTTGTAGGTTTATGGCCAAATTTGGTGAGCACAACAAGAATTTAGGCACTTCAATGAGTTTTAGTACATCATTAGTCAATCAAATTTGTTTGACCTCCCATCTATCCCAATTGAATCTTATGTCTATCAAATTGATTTTCAGCAAAAGTTTAGAGGTTTCCACAATAAATACATAGTAAATTATAGCAATCATCCATAATCCAAAACACTCACAAACAATTTGTTGAAAGACTACTATTGACTAGCGAGTTGTCAACCAACTAGTCTCTATGTAACCTCTTTGTGCACATCAATGAAAATTCAAAAATTTAAGAGTTTTCTCAGAGATTTAATAGTAAATTTTCAGCAAATCATGTCTCACAATTGATTCAAACAAACAATCCCAATCATGCCCTCATTGATTACGACTATGTTTGCTACACTTGATAATTGGTAAATGTCTTGTGCATGTCTAAAAAGCTATCATGAAATCACAATTCCCCATATATGTAGCACTCAAAACTAGTTTCATGCTAGATTTCTAATGCAAAATAACTAGCACTCTTCATTCTAGTCATGCACTCATGCTTTTACTTTTTTGGGCTACTTGTAAAAGGACCACAACTAGCTAGTTGTCATCCAATGCTTCATCCATGACGTGACTATGGTTCCACATGAAAAGTAAGATAAAAAATAGGAAAAATTCAGTCAAAAATAAAAAATTTAATGATCACAAATCCCCTTGAGCACTCAAAATTCCACAACAACTTGATGAAGCCTAAACTTACAAGATTGGTCTATGAGCATCAATTGGTGATGTTCTATTTTTGTATTTATTTATTTATTTGTGAACAAAAAAAGAAAAATGTCCAAGTCTAACCAATCTCTCCCAAATCCTAAGCTATTCAAAAAAATCAAAACATGAAACACTTATAGATCAGTTTCCTTCCAATGCACCCTTTCTAACTAAGATGTATGAGGTTTCTGCATGAAGTCTATCATGGCAAGAAAACCCATCATGCTCGAGCTTGTGGTGCCCCAAGAGGAACACCAAGGAAAAAGGGAATTCTACTGCAAGAAAATCTATCTTGTAACATCAACAAACTTTTATTTCATTCTTTTGACGATTAAAACAAAGAAAACAGCAAATCTTCACGCAGCATCATAGTAAATATCTCCCACGGATTTAATAGAATCAACCATAATCTTCAACATCTTCATAGAATCCTTCAATAGAACAATGAACATAGAAGAATACACCATCTTTTAATGGAAATCAATCACATATTATTCTTCTTCAATGTCTTCATAGTCTTCTCTCTCAATCTCTCATATACAGTTACACTGTTTTGATAGAATTGACTATCTTTTGCTCTCTCTCTCTCTCTCTCTCTCTCTCTCTCTCTATCAATAGTACATCATCTCATCACTACAATACTCTCATAATAACTCTCAATAATCCTTCTTAGGTCATGGATGCACCTCCCAAGAGGTATGTCTGATATGAAGAGGCACTAGAGCCACTACAGTGTCCCTTCATAGCTCACTACTGTCACTGTCACTTAGTCTTTCTCTTTAATCTTCAACATCTGCTTCTTCCATTTGTTTTAGCTCTTTTCAACTTAGATTCATCCTTTCCAAAAGTTAGAAAACTTTTCCAAAGTCACACATATATTGAGCATACATTCTATAGAACACTTATAGAAGGTCTACAGAATAGTACAGTACAGTACCAGAGCAGCTATAGAACAGTTATAGAGCAGAGATAGAGCAGAGACAGAGGTTCTACAGAAGGTTTACAAAGGGTTACAGAAGGTCATCAAAACCTCATAACTCATACTAAAACCATTCAAAACTATAAAAAACTATTCAACAAGCTTCCAAAAGATCTCAATCTTCATCAATCATCAATCTATGCTTCATACAGAAGACAATTAGAACAAAATAGAAGCTATACAGAAGGTATACAGTACCAATCAGAACCTCAACAGAAGCTATCAGAACATCACAAAGCTTCATATCTCTACTGAGAATCATCATGAACTTCCAAAACATAATCAATATCATCCAAAACACTCTCAAACACTTCCTTAATCAACCATACATCACTCTAAATCCATCAAAAATCAATCATTTAGATCTCAAAAACAACAAAAATTAGTCAAAAATTCAGTCTTTTTCCACTCTCAACATATCCCCACACTTAGAAAGGAAGTGTCTTCGCGACCTAAGGAAAAGAAGAATATAAGTTCACTAAAGAGCTCAATTTTGATCTTCTTCAGGATCTTCAATAATCTCGCAAAACCACGATCCCAACTTATCACCTATATCTCTAAAAAAAACTACTAAAGGAAACTTCATTATTCATTAACACATTTGATAATCATTTAAAAAGTCATAACAAATTTGTAAAGGATATAAGAGGTTTTTCTTCAGCTTTCCACCATAGGCGCCCATCCACCATCACCATCAATAGTTTGAAAAGAGCTCTCGAACAAATTATTCTCAATCAACATGAACTCATCACATACAATTATTACAACACACATACAAACACTAACACAACCATCTGAATGACACCTCCAAAAAGAGAGTTATATATAATTAAGAAGCATCCAAAATACATTGCAAAGGCATCAATGAAGGTGATCCCTTTTGAAGGCTTGGTGGTTTCGAAAACGATCCATGGAAAAGGACTCATCCACAAATGTCTTTGGAGGATTTTGAAAGAACTGCAGGCAACACATCCTTTCTAGCAAAACAAGGTATCTACTAGGTAGGCATAGGACATGAAAATAGAGGACATCAAACTGTTGGGAATCAATGTTCACATTGACATTCATACAAAGCTTTGGAATGGCCTTTTGATCATTATGGGAATGCATATGCATGTATGCTAGATACCAAGCAAAATGAGCTATCAATCTCACTAAAGGATCTAGAGATTGTGAATATTCGTGAGCAAAATGAAGGTAATTCTGGTATGCTTGACTGGCAGTTGTCTAGTCCCCTGGAATTATTGGCCAGTTTATCTGTGGTCCCGTAAGAGAATTAGTCAAGCTCCATCCTCATTTTCTTAGAATATGTTTGTTGATCAAATCCATCGCACTCACTAACCAATTGAGGGGGTTGAGAAATAGAAGTGGTAAGAGATGGAAGTGGAATAAGTAAAAGAGGAGGAAGAGATGGGTTGGAAAATCATAAAAGGAGGAATAAGCTAAAGAAGGAGTGGCTGAAAATTTAAGTGAATCAGTTAGGAAAGGTGTTAATTGATAAATAGGAAAAGTAGAAGGTATATGGATAGATGGAGAAGGGCATGGTGGAGAAGGGGAAAAAACTCTATCTTCGATGAAAGAACAATAGGTAAATATAGGAATTTGAGGAAAACCTTGAGGTTGGAAAAGAAGAGGTAAGATAGCTGCTGAATTGGTTTGATAAAAGGAAAGATATGCATCATAGCGATGAGCCATTTGTTGGTAGTATAATAGGCTAGGAACAGAGGGACCTAAGATAGATCTTCTCTGGTAGGCATAAAAAAAGGATGAATCAAATGGATGGTTTTTGGAAAGATGAGCTAGGAGATCCACCCTCAATTGGTTAGTGCTCTGCACATAAGTAGAAGTTTTATTCTGATGTTGATTCAGGACCACAGAATCAATCATTGAGTGCCATGAATTGTCAGGGCAAGTAGCCACTTTTGAGGAATAACATTGGAACATGTCTGCTATTCGCAACTCCAAATAGTTGATATATAAGACAGCTTACAAGACTACATTCCCCACATACCAGGCCAGATCTACATCATCTGAAATCAACAGATCACCTCGTAGATATATGTAAGACAACAACATGGTATTTGTCGTCACAAAATCTTCAAACGCCATACAGATCACTTCTGTCAGCAACTCAGGAGACCAAGCCCCACTCCAATCGTCCTCTGGAAGAGGAAGATCCATCGTTGAAAGCTTCATATAGAAGGCCAACTTCTGCAATTGATAGTGGACAAAGAAAGAATGGTTTGGAGGAACATACTCCTGAAAGTGCTCAAATGTAGATCATAACAAATCCATCCTGGACTGCAATCTTTTCACTTTATCTTGAAATAATGGACACAAGGTGGCCTGTCTCTGGAGAATTGCCAAGTCTTGCTTAGAGATAGAAGGAATAATAGGAACATTGGGGCTTGGAGGAACAGGTCGTGACTGTGTCAGTTGGTCTTGCAATTGCTTAATTTGGGAAGCTTGTGATTCCATTGTACTATGAGTAGTCTGTAAAGCTAACAGTTTGCATCTAAAAGAGTTTGAAACTCTTGAGCTTCTTTGGACATTCTCTCTTTCTCCTCTGAGACTCTAGTGACCTCTGACTGAGCTTTTGTTAACTAAACCTTCAAAGAAGATATTTCTTCTCTTTGGGTCTCAATCATTTGGGTTTGCTGCTCCATCTAATTAAATAGATCTGCAAGTGTGTCTTTAGCAGAGACTAACTCTGAGGTTGCCTTATGCAATTGGTCATCAGATGGAGGAGGTGGTAGCACACCCTTCTTTAGGCCTGAGTATGCCAAGAAAGCATATAGGTAGGAACCATAAGTGACATTTGTGACATTTTCTCTAGTTACTTTGACAAAATGTTGGTCCATCTTTGTAAGCAGGTAAGTACTCCAATCAATGGCCACTCCTTTTAACACCATCTTGGATACTGTGAAGAGTCCTTTGGACAAGTAATGGGATGGTGTTTTGGCAAGCATAAAATTGTCTTGGAGGAACTGATAGATTAACTTCCAAAGAGGATTAGTGATCATGGAAAAAGATACTCCTGAAGTGTTTATCACTTTCTTGACATCCAGAATCTCCTTGGTCTGCTTCTGTAACAGCTTGAAAATCTCATCATTGGAGAATAATTGTCTAGCTGTAACAAAGGGCTCTCCTTTGTAGGGAAGAGACAAAGCCTTCCCTAACCTACGGGGTGTCAACACCATGGAAGCACCATGAACCAAGCCCGACTTCTTACTGTATGATGCAAGAAACTTATCACATAGGGATGGATAATCTGGAATCAGTGGGAATGAAGCAGCCATGAAAGTCGCAAGTCCTGCTTTCTCTATAGGCTCAAAAGCCAGTAGGGAAGAATAATCCCTATTGATCAACAGGACATACTGGATAGGAGGAGGAGCGTGAGGCACCATTCAGATGGAAAACACACACACCACAACACAGACAATCACAAAGAATGCCTACAAAACAACCAAAAAGCTATAAAAAAGAAATCAATTAAAAGAAGGGCACACACACATATATGTAACTAACCAATTTACCACCCCAAACAATCCACAGCCTAGAAAAAATTCGGCATGACCTCTACACATATGTGATCGAAAACTTCATGCGATGCAACAACCAGACACCCAAAACCCCGTATCAGGCAAGAAAGAAAGAAAAACTATAAACCGTACCGGTAATCGTAGCACATAAGCAAACCATAATACCATAAAAATCTAATCAGAATCTAACCATAACTTTGACAAACAATTTCAACCAAGAGGACTTTACGTGTCCATCCCATGAAGCATGTTTATTAAAAGGGGAACAAAAGTGCAGTGAGGGAAAATGGTTTTAATGAAGGGTTCATTTTAAGAAATTATTAACAATGGATGACATTTTATTAGGTGATAAACCTTAATAAGAAAATGGTGGTTCCTTCTTAAAATTTTAATTACAATTTATTAGGGTGAAACGGTGCTTTATTGAAACCCGGACTGCGATTACAAGACTAGAGTCTCTAAATGCAAATTCATTAATTAAAAATTAATGGTGATATGGAGCGTTTTTTTGTCGCGCGCGCTTTTTTGTGACGGTTGGTTCATCTTTATTAACAATTAAGGTGCCTTTGAAGCGCACGTAGTGCGTGCAAAGTGAACGGTTGGTTGATTTTTAATTATTAGAAACTGTGTATTTAGCACAAATGCGCGTGAAAAAGTGGGTGAATATAGTTTATTTTAGCAATTAATTGTGGTTAAGGGATAATGAAAATGAATAAAGCTAAAAAATAAATACATGGTAGGGGTGTCTATGCAATAGACGGAAGGCGTACGGAGTAGTCCCCTAAATGCAAGGAATCCAGTCAAAAAAACAAACACCACTGAGACTGGAAAAAGTAAAGCATCTTAGTATTTTTGTTTTATTTATTTTTTAAATGTTTTATTTTGGTTTTTTGTGGATTTTTTTGTTTTGTTTTTCATCTTTGAATTTTAGGTGTGTTTGTATTGTGTATAGTGTGTTGATTTTTTTTCTCTTTGTGATATTAAAAAAAATAATGATTAAATCGAGATATAGGACACATGAATATGTTGTGAAATATAAGAGTGGGATTTTAGCAATCTAGCTAGTGTCAACACATTCAATCTAGCAAGTGTCAACAATGTGTTGTAATTTATCCATGATTTTTCAGCTGATTTTTGGAATTTAAAATGATTTTTCATGAGGTAAAGTATTAATTTTAGGATTTTTGGCTTCAAATAATATTTTCATCATTTATAAAAGTATTTTCAATTGAGAAATTATTGGAAAAAGGGGCAAGGGGGTTTGTGGAAATTTTTGGATTTTTTTTGGATTTATTTCTGAAATTTTACTAATTTTTAATGAATTTTACTCATTTTATATGTATTTTTAAAGTAATTTTAAAATTTTAAATTTTTTACAATTTATTTTCTTGAATTTCCACTTTTAAAAATATTCCAAATGATTTCAGCAATATTGGAAAAATTTTAGAATTTTTTCTCAATTTTAAATGAATTTTTGGAGTTTTTATGTGTTTTATGTTTATTTTTAATATATTTTGCGGGTTGAAAAATAAAAGGTAGTACCCGGATTGAGTGTGAATAGCGAAGGATGACTACGTGTGAATGGCTGACTGTAACACTTCACTGCACGAACAAACCAGAAGTGCGTCCGTGCACGTAAACGCTTGCTAGCACACCTGTATATCGAGAACGGTCACACGACGGAAAAACAACGGAGGAGAAGGGGCAGAAACGGGGCTGTAAGGGGGTAACCTAAGTGAATTAGGTGACTAAGTAGGTTAAGTTAATGAGGTTAGCTTAGTCTGGGAAAGTCAATTAAGTTAGGTTAGTGTGTTAAATCAATGAAGTTAGTGAGGTAAGTTTAGTTTGTTAAGTTAGATTAGTTGCAGTCAGGTTAGTCTATTGAAGTAATGTTAGGTAGGGTAAGTAATGTTAGTCAGTTTAATCTGTTTAAGTAATGTTAGTTAGGTTAAGCTAAGGTTAGTCAGTTTAAACTAGGGTTAGTTAAGTTTAACTAGGGTAAAGTTAATTGAACTATGGTTAGTTAAGTTTAACTAACCAGAGGGGGGAGAGGGATGTTGGCCGTCGCACGGAGGAGGAGGAGGAGGAGGAGGAGGAGGAGGAGGAGGTGGTGGTGGTGGTGGTGGTGGTGGTGGTGGTGGTGGTGGTAATGGTGGTATGGGTGGGGCGGCGGTCCAGGGGCGAGTGGGAGAGGAGGGGGAGGAGGAAGGAAGAGAAGAGGGGAAGGTGATGGGGAGGTAGGTGGCGGGGTGGAGAGGGAGATGGAGGGCACAGGCGACGAGGAAGACAGAGGTGCGCGGGAGCAAGTAAGCAGTTGGTTTTTCTTTAAATTTTAAATTTTAAATTTAGGTGTTTATTTTGGTTTTTTTTTTCATGTTGTTTAATGGGTTGTGGTGTGAGTTTTTGTTTTTATTTTTATTTTTCTTTCTTTCCCCCCTTTTTTTTTCTCTTTGGTGTGTTTGTTTCTGTTGTTTTTTTTTCAGTGGTTTTGTTTGTTAGTTGTTTTTTTAAAAAAATAATATTATTTTTTTAATTTTTTGTATTTGGTTTGTGGTGTGTTTGATTTTTTATTTATTTTTTAAAAAGTAAAAATAAATTGAATATAGGTGTGCAAAAGAATGCACCCCGTCCCGCACGCATGCGTGGGCGGGGGTAAAAAAATTTGCAATGACGGGATCATACGGGGCAAGGACGGCGATGTGCGAGCCATAGATGCCACGAGGGCATCTCGAGGTGCTTTAAACAAGAAACAGGCGCGTTCACGTGCGACACGAGAAACGCGGGTACACGGCAAAAAGGAATAAAAATTAATAAAACTCAAACCGTACGTCGGATCGAAAAACCATAAGAAGGAAAAAGGTGCTGGAAGACGAGGAAGAAATGATGGAAAAATGCGACACGGGTTCCGAGGTAAAATCAGGGTATTCATAGGAGAAAAGCGCCAAAACAGGTTTGAAAACACATACGGGTATTAATATCAGAAATCCGTGCATCGAAACAAAGTGCAGAAAGAAGAAAAATGGTATAGAACAATGTGTCCAACAACTTATCATGGCAAAACGCAGTGCCGATCGAGATAGGATGCGTTCACATGGAAAAAACCCAAAAAACAGACCAAAAAATGGACTCGGAAATTAATACGAAAAGAACTGTGCACCGGAATAGAGGGAAGTAAAAAGGAAAAATGTTCAGAAGAAAGGGATTCATAGATTTGGTACATAAAAACTCAATTGGAAAGGAATTAGGAAGGGTTCACATGGAAAAAACACAGAAAATACACCCGAAAACACTCAAAAAAATTAATAACTAAAAATCCGACTGTTGGAAGAGGGTGGAGGAAAAATGAAAAAGTGGGGAAAAGATTGGCGAGACACGGATGTAAAATTAAATTGGAATTCCGGTGAAAATAGGGCAGGTTCACATGGAAAAATGTAAAAAATGACACGAAAAAAGGCCTGAAAACCCGCAAAAATTAATAACGGATGAACCGTGCATCGGAATGAAAGGGAATAAAAACAAAAAATGTCAAGGGGAGGGTAGGATAGGGCTGGCACATCAGGCAGGGTTCCGAAGCAAGAAAAACGCGTTCACATTGAAAACTGTCCATTTTACGGGAATTGCTTTAAAAATTAATAACTTGAGAACCGTCTGTCGGAACACGGGTTGGTAAAAAGGAAAAATGGGCAGTTCAAAGGAACAAATAGGGCTGTAAGGTTGGATGTGAGTCTTAGTGAACATAGGGTGCGTTCACTTTGAAAAATCACAAAATAAAGGATAAAGACAAACTGTCAAGAAACAACCCCGGGGATAGGGTGAAATAGAATGGAGGAGTGGAGAAGGGACCCTAGCAGGTTAAAATGAAGTCAGGGCATAGATGCATGATCATAACAGGGTATATATATGGGGGTATGCAGCATAGACGCGCAGGGACGTGTCCCCACACTTAAAACCTTAGTAGGGAGGGTAAACCGAACATCAAGGACCTAGTACCACACATCAGATCATCTACAAACGTCCCCACACTTAAGACATGACCGTTATTGAGAAACAGAAGGTGTAGGGTTAGAAAAACTTGGCCCATATTGTCGAGGAGGAATGCCGACTATCGAGGTTGTGTCTTGTGTCATTGTTGGCTCTGCAGGAGATACCAAGTGTCTTCACAACACACGTCCAACGTGGCAGGGACCACGCAGAAGCACCCAGGGAGGTAGCTGGTTGAAGGAATCGCAGGAAATTCATCGATGGCGAGGGATATTGCACTCAACGCATGATCACTCAAATGGAATGAAAGAGCAGTCACTCACCCCATTACTAATATCACTTGAGGAAATAATGATAAAAACCTAGGGCTCACACCCGGTTGAGGAATCGATAAGGAAATGGTGTAGAGGGAGTATGCCAGGGTGCACAATTGATGGTGCATCAGTACGTCCAACCCCTTTGGCATAGTTGCCAGTAGGAAGGCCAGGGAGCCTTGCCGTGCAGTGTACATAACAGAATGACATGTCCGGTGCTGATGGCAGAGACCCAGCCCATAGGTGCAGAGGGAAACGGGAACGTACATGACTCCAATGGTCGTAATGTCCCTCAATCCTTACCTCTCGATAATTGATTGAAGAAACACCAGTCACACTCAGCCCACCCTCTATCTCACGCTCTGTTGAAAGATACAGAGGGCAACCCATTCCCGAAACCCATTGATGTAATCCTCACTATCACTTGTGCAGAGGTTGTATGCCTTGTGCGCAATTGATGGTGCAACTGTGCATCCCACCCTGTGCTAGCATACAATGCAAGAAGAAAGGCCAGGGAGCCTTGTAGTGTAATGCACATGAACAGATCGTACATTGTGCATTGAGAGGCCCATCCCGTGCATGCAACACTCCGTTCACACATCTCACCTCTCATTTGATTTGAAGGGAAAGACTGGTCACTCACCCCACCCTCTATCTCACTCTCTGATAGATACAGAGGGCAACCCATACTCACATCCCCATCTTGTTAGGATGAAAGCTCACATCACTTAAGGGGTTGGTAATGAAGATCAGATCAACTGTTGTTGTCATCAGGATCTTGAAGAATTGGCGTACCCAGGGAGGCAGCCAACAAATCTTATACTTCAAAGATTTGTAAAAAGAGTCGTCTGTTAAGAAGGGTAGACATATTGATATTGCAAAAATAGCACACCAAGGGAGGTGGCTTCAAATGACTTTCTGAAGAGGTTTTGCTGGTGAGTCAGCTATCTTGAACTGCGGGGTATTACCACCTTTTCCACAGTCAGCTTCCCGTCCAAGGGTGTTTCCATCTTTTCTTGGAACGAGGCCTGTTATGACAGGGAATTTCTTCCTTTTCTCCCATAATAGTTTTATTTATTTTTTTGACATATGACATCACCTAGTCCCTCAATTGATGCATCTGTGTGCACATGGAACTCCTTCGTCCAGTCAAGAGGTTGTAAAATAGGTGCTTGGATAAGGTATTGTTTTAGGGTATTAAAGGCCTCTTCATAGTCATCAGTCCAAAGGAAATCCGCATTTTTCCTTAGGAGCTTGTGCAGAGGGGCTGCCTTAGTTGCAAAATGTGCAATAAATCTTCTGTAGTAGCCCACATGGCCAAGAAATCCTCTCAATTGGTTTGTTGGTGATGTCAAGACGGCAATCTTTTCAATCTTTGCCGGGCCTGTTGCAATCCCTTGTGCAGAGACAATATGGCCCAGAAGAACTCCTGATGAGATGCGAAAGACACATTTGTCGGGGTTGAGAGAAATCCCATACTCTCGGCATCTGTCAAAACATTGCTCTAGGTGTCCCCAATGCTCACGGATTAAGCTATAGACACAAAAGTCATCAAGATACACCAAAATGAAATCATGCAAATGATTTTGGAAGGCAGTCATCATTACTCGCTGGAAGGTGGTAGAAGCATTACAGCGCCCAAATGGCATCACTCTATAGACATAGGTCCCCCATTTTGTGGTGAAGGTTGTTTTAGATTGGTCCTCTTCTGCAATTTGGACTTGGTTATATTTGCTGAATCCATCCAAGAGGGAATATAGCTCATGGCCTGCCACTGTGTCCAACAGTTGGTATGTAAAAGGGATAGGAAAATGATCCTTCTTTGTCTTCGAATTGAGCTTTCGAAAGTCCACACATATTTGAAGTTTCCCGTTCTTCTTGGGTACAACCACAATGGGCGAATTCACTGTTAGCCACGGGATAGATGAACTCTGCTTCAAGAAGTTTCAATAATTCAGCCTTCACCAGAGCAAAGTAATTAGGATTCATATGTCTTTGTCTTTGCCTTACAGGTTTGGCATCAGGCTCTAGGTCAACATACTGTGGGATCAATCCCCTTTAGATCTTTATATGACCAAGCAAACACGTTTAAGTTATCCTTTAATAAGTCTCGCAGGACCACTAGTTCTTCTTCTGGAAGATTGAGGCCCACTTTTAGGTGACGTTCAGTACCGTCAGTATCCAGGAATGTTACTTGTCTTTCACCTTCCACTTCGCGGATAAATGTCCCACGAATTGCTTTTGGATAGAGGTCTGACTCTTTCAAGGGAGTAGTGTCCTCGTCTGATGTTCCACTAGAACCAGTGTTCTCCTTCTAAATAGATGACTCATTCGTCTGTTGAGGTTGTTGGAAGGGTATTAGAGCTTTGTTTGCTTTGTGTGAGTGGTGATTTCTTCCAGACTTAGGTATTCATCTTCAGAGGATGCATCCAGGAATGTCACATAGCACGGACCTTCTAGAGGCCGTGGCTATGATAGCTCTGGCTTCTGTTGGCAGGGGGCATCATCATCATCTTTTCTCTGGACTGAACGGTCAGGGCGACAGGAGCCACTGGTGAACTTAATTTTTATGCTTTTAGTCCATTGCTTATATAGATTCTACATACTTTGTGGTCCATTGGCCAACCCAAATGGAACCATGGTCATTCCATCTAGCACCCTGAGATCTTCGGCCTCTGAGATCTCTGTAGGGACATCAGCAAGATCATCCGCCATTAGAGAAAATTCTTCATCTGCACTTTCATAACCTGCTTTATTTTCTTTCGCATCATTTTCATCCTCTTCCTCTGGAGGCTCTGTCTCTACTTCTGTAGAGGCTCTGTAAGAGAAGAACACATCTTTTGCCTCTGCATCTGTTCTGCTTCTGTCATAGCTTCTGACTCTACTTCTGGCTCTGTGTCTGTTATTGTCTCTGTGACTGTCTCTGTATTCGCTCTATCTCTGTTCTGCATCTGCTTTGTCTCTGTATCTGTTACTACTCTGTATCTGTTCTGCCTCTGTTCTGTCTCTGCGACTGACATGTAACAGGGAGAACAGTACATCCATGCTTCTATTTCACTGTCAGAGGTTATTTCAAAAGTTAATTCTAGTTGAGGCAGGAGGTATTCTCCCATGGATAAGGATTTTGCTTCCCTTGGCAGTTGGCTTACAGTGCCCACTATTAGGGACTGTGCCTCTATTTTCTTAGGAAAGATATGCTTAACAGTCTCTTCATCTCCTGATGTACCATCTGTTTCCCCGTTGGAGGAGTCAATTATGACTTCAATGGATATGGATCCATTGCCTTTTTGTGATCCATACAACTTTAACACCACTTTGTTGGGTCCTCTGCCTAGGGTTAGGGTTCCTTTAAACCAGTCCGTCCTGGCTCTTGCTTCAAAAAGCCAAGGTCTTCCCAACAGCAGAGGGTATGAGGTTCCATAAGAATTTGGTTTAACCACCAGATATGTCAGCCAATAGTCTCTTCCTGCAAGGGTTGTTTTTACGTATGGGAGGATGCCCAACGGTTTAATTCTACTTTGGTCTGCCAATCTGATAAGCCAATGTGTAGGTTGAATTCCTTGCAACCCTAAGTCCTTCTTTGTCACATCTGTCATTATGTTTACTGATGAGCCTCCATTAATCAATGCATTTGAGATAAAACATCCTTCAATTCATACACTAATCTCTGGGGTTCCAGGATCTCGGAAGGCGTTAGCCACATCGACTTCCTTTACAGGCTCTGGGGCCTTATTGGTCTTGGTCACTGTTGAAGGAGCAATCCTTAGTCCATGTCTTCTTGTCAACATGCTTTTGAATTTCTTACGGCAGCTGGGAGACAGCATCAACAACTTCGAAATGTTAGGTTTGGTTTAAAGGTGTCTAGGTCTTTGACCAAGTCATAATCTTTGATAGGATCCACAGGCTTCTCTAGCCGGCTAGGGAATGGGGCTACATCCATTTTCATCTTTCCTTTTTCTTCTAATAATTGCAGCATCGGCACTTCTTCTGTTTCTGGAAGTGCTTCTGTCTCTTCTATCTCCTGGGCCTCTAGTTCTGTCTCTGGGACTGTCTTTGTGACTCTCTGTAACACTATAGTGCTCTGTACTGCATTGTTCTGTCCTGTACTGCTCTGTCCCTCTGTTGGCAAGTTGAACTTCACAGTCTTGGTAGGAGAGTTATTTTTGTTCTGAACAATTGGTTCCTTCTTCTTGGTACGCGTGATAGCGGCAACTTCCAACTCTACCAAATTGGAGGCAGGCTCTTGTACCTTCTGTTGGCTATCAGTGCCATTGGCCTTTACAGGGGCTGGGCTTGGACAGTCCTTTGCAGTGTGGCCTTCACCTTTGCATCGGCTGCATAAGGGCTTGTAATCCACAGATTGTCTAGGGTTTGGACAATTTGGGGAGATATGAATCTTTTCTCCACACCTATAACATTCCACCTCTAATCTTTGACATCCGCCAGACTGTCAGCCTCTATAATTTTGAGAGGAAAACCTCCTTGGACCAAAATTAGGACCAAACTCCCTAGGCTTTGGTCCAATATCTTGTGTTGTCATTTTGGATTCCAGCAAGTTGAATCTTGCATTTTCATCCTTCTGTCTTCGTTCATGCATCTCTTTCAAAGAGCAAATATTCTCTGTATGGTTCTTCCGCAAACAATAGGAACAAAAGGCTCCAGGAATGGTTGGTTTTCGGGTACATTCAGTGTGGCTAAATGTCCTGCTTGATGACACTTTCCACACCATGTATTAGAGCGCATCACATCTCTCCCAGCTCCCGTAGGGGTGGATATATTGACAGTATTCAACTTTAGCGTCTGTAGCTGCTCTGTAATCATATCCATAAGCTCTTTCTTGATACTTGCAACTGAGTTGGATAAGTAGTCCTTCAGATTTTCACCTCTTGAAGTGCTTGTAGTAGGGTTTTGGGAAGCTTCTGTAATTTCTGCATACATTGGTTGGGTTGATCTAGAAGGTCCTCTGTTCTGGTTCTAATTCAGAGCTCCTGCTGAGACTTGGGGTTGTTGATTCCAGTTGGTAGGGTTCCACTGTTGTTGAGTTGCCATTGGAGGAATTGTTTGAGGCCACTGTTGTTGTGATTGAACCATCATTTGAGGCACTGTCGTTTGTGGTGACCACAATGGATTAGGTGCATTATACTGTGGCACTGTTTGCATCTGGGGATAGGGGTAGGGAACTGTCCTTGGGACTGCATTTGGTGGGTATACCATTCCAGGCATGAGAGAAGGTAAGACTCCTCTTCTTGGAGTCATTAACAGCCTTGCTTCAACTTCGTTATACAATCTTGCACCTTCCACTGTAGCTTGCAGATTGACTAGCCTTCTCAATTCCACGAACTTGCAAACTTCTGGTTGTAGGCCTCTAAGAAACACTCCTTTCTGAATGCCTTAATCTAGATGATGGTTAGTCCATCTCTTTAGGATGGATTCTATTCGTGAGACATAAGCTTCTACTCTTTCTCCAAAGGACTTAGGTTCATGAGCTCCTCTCGCATCCGCTCTTTGAAACCTTCATGCCTGAATTTAGTGAGGAAGGCCAACTTCAGGTCATCCCATGTGCCAAAAGTTCCTACTACTTGTCTCTCATACCACTAAAACGCCGTGCCTTTGAAAGTGGCGGGGAATATTGCTAACCAATGCTCAAGGGTTCTAGCATTGTTAGCCACACATGCTACCATAAATTCTGCTACATGAAGATCAGGGTCTTCATTGTACTCTCCCTTAAAAATTGGCAATGGGACTACATTTGCTGGCATGTCATTAATATTTTTAGGGCGAATCTGACTTGGAAGGGGACCTTGAGTCACCATGGGGACTTCTATAAAGAGTGATTTTAGGGCGTCAAAGGAGGCTTCTGCTGCTGCGAGCTCGTTCTCAGCTTTGATTTTTGCATTCTCTCTTCTCACGTACCTCTGGACTCGTTCTAACGCTTGCCTCTTGATTGCGTCATTCATCAGGGGGTTGGCTCCAACTAGTTGGTCTGTACTCAACATGATAGTATCAGAGAGGGCTTCAGTCTCTAATGGATTCTTTGGCCAACATCTCTTCTACTTCCTTCTTTTCAACATCTTTGAATTCAGCTTTCAAACCACTATAGAGGGGAAGATATTCCATTCTGAAAGTATCAAAACTCATTCTTCTTAGGATCGTTTTTGTATCATTATAATAATGCCAGCTTCTGAGGGTTTCAACAGTGTATGTTGTGAAAAACACTCTGTCAACCAACTTCCAGTGGGTTGCTAATTGGACAAACAGAAGATTGTCAGTGCACCAAGCATCCCACGTATCTTGCTGTTGAGCATCCACGAACAAATTTCAACTCTTTTCCTTCTTGTTTTCGTGAACCTCCACAGACCACGACTCCTGAAGCTTCTTCACAATCTCCCACTTGATGATGTTTGGAAACTCCTCAATGAATGCCAAATCTTCCATGGATGGTCATTCTCTCTATTTCTGCTCTTCAGTTTGTTCCCAGACAGTTTGCTACCAAGATGCAAGTTCCTGCTGCTTCAACAGGAAGAGGAAACAGTCCACCACATAGAGCATGCATCATGATGGTGATATGTTTCCACCATTGTGGGATGAACTTCTTGTGGAAAGTGGCTTTGATAATGAGAATCTCCAACTCTTCAATGGAAGCAGAAACTTTACAAACATCCATTGAATTCTCCTCGTCTTGGCAATGCCATTTCCTTCCTTTTCAGCCTCTTCTAATGCTTGTTGATGGCAAGTTTCCCCGGATGCGCACCAAAAACATGGTGCTCCAAGAGGAACACCAAGGAAAAAGGGGATTCTACTGCAAGAAAATCTATCTTGTAACATCAACAAGCTTTTATTTCATTCTTTTGACGATCAAAACAAAGAAAACAACAAATCTTCACGTAGCATCATAGTAAATATCTCCCACGGATTTAATAGAATCAACCATAATCTTCAACATATTCATAGAATCCTTCAATAGAACAATGAACATAGAAGAATAAACCATCTTTTAATGGAAATCAATCACATATTATTCTTCTTCAATGTCTTCATAGTCTTCTCTCTCAATCTCTCATATACAGTTACACTGTTTTGATAGAATTGACTATCTTTTGCTCTCTCTCTCTCTCTCTCTCTCTCTCTCTCTCTCTCTCTATCAATAGTACATCATCTCCTCACTACAATACTCTCATAATAACTCTCAATAATCCTTCTTAGGTCATGGATGCACCTCCCAAGAGGTATGTCTGATATGAAGAGGCACTAGAGCCACTACAGTTTCCCTTCACAGCTCACTACTATCACTGTCACTTAGTCTTCTCTTCAATCTTCAACATCTGCTTCTTCCATTTGTTTTAGCTCTGTTGAACTTAGATTCATCCTTTCCAAAAGTTAGGAAACTTTTCCAAAGTCACACATACATTCTATAGAACACTTACAGAAGGTCTATAGAATAGTACAGTACAGTACCAGAGCAGCTATAGAACAGTTACAGAGCAGAGATAGAGCAGAGACAGAGGCTCTACAGAAGGTTTACAGAGGGTTACAGAAGGTCATCAAAACCTCATAACTCATACTAAAACCATTCAAAACTATCAAAAACTATTCAATAAGCTTCCAAAAGATCTCAATCTTCATCAATCATAAATCTATGCTTCATACAGAAGACAATCAGAACAAAATAGAAGCTATACAATACTAATCAGAACCTCAACAGAACTTATCAGAACATCACAAAGCATCATATCTCTACTGAGAATCATCATGAACTTCCAAAACATAATCAATATCATCCAAAACACTCTCAAACACTTCCTTTATCAACTATACATCACTCTAAATCCATCAAAAATCAATCATTCAAATCTCAAAAACAACAAAAAAAAGTCAAAAATTAAGTCTTTTTCCACTCTCAACAGCTTGGCATATTCCTCTCATCATCTATGGTTGAAGACTCAACTGGAGAGATTATGTTGGGTCCTAGTAGTGGAACCAAAATGTAGGCTCAAAATTTGACTTGTCAGATATAAACATGACACACATATTGATCATGCACCCTCTCAAGCTGAACTTTCTCATTGTTTCTCACCCTACAAACTCTCCTATCATCTAATCTTGCTCACTTGACTAACTATAGATTGCTACCCACTACCGACTAAGTAAGTAGAATATCACAAAAGAATAGTTACGTCAAAGAAACTCATTGTGTTGTAGTCTAGATATTTGTTGTGCACTTTGAAGCTTCGATGACTTCATCAACATCTGCACTCACGAGCTCTACACTTCTTGATCCACTATCCTTCGTATGTAAGAAGTTGATCCCCTTTACTTGTTTGTTCAAGTCGAAATGAGTCCGCCTTTGATCTCTCCCTCCCTCCCTCCCCTCTCTCTCTCTTTCTCTCTCTCTCCAGCTCTTTGCCTCTGTTGCAATAACTCTCTCTCTCTATCTCTCATACTGGAAATGATTTGAAGAAAACAAGGGAAAAAGATAGAGAAGTAGACAATAGGAAGCCAAGAACTAGCTCACAAGCCCTCCTAATATTCCTCTCTCCTTGCTTCATAGAATGCTTCAATGCACGAATTGCTTCAGATGGAGAACCAAATAGAGGTAGAGAAAAAGATAAGCTAAGGTTGCATTAGTCATGGAATACTTTACAATAAGGTCTTTCGCCTTATATATGAAGTTTTATCTTTTCAAACCTTGGGTAGGGCTTGATTCTCTATTAGTTCACTTTTTCTTTTGAGATCTACCTTCAAGGTCCTACAACTTGTCAAGGTATTTATTTCTAAAAAGAGCTTGACTCACACACCCATGTGTCAATAATTGTACTTTGATTTTACAATTTATATGGAAGTGAACATGGTGCACAGATCGGACGCCGTATGCGCGCGTAGTGAGCGTCAGAAGGTCCCCAAGAACAAAAGAACTCTACTTTTGCACAAAAAACAAGGAAGAAAGCTTGTACGACATGAAGCAAGAGACTAATTGGGTGCAATCTCCCCCCATGCCTTGTGTGAGCGCTCCACAAAGCATGTATTTTATATATTATTCATCTTCAAGCTCAAAAAATAGCCCAATTTACAATTAGTATGCTTTAGCTTTTGTGTTTGCTTTTGTGCCACTAAAGAATTAAAGCTATTGGGCGCCCAAGGAGTTAGGTGGTACCCAAATACAATCTCCAATACAAATATTTAAATCGCACGCCCATGCGTATACAAAAGTAATAAATAAATATCAAGCACTTTAATAAATAAGCATGTCAAAATATGGACGCCATGCCTAAGATACGCGCCTATAAAAAATTGATGATAATTTGAATACACGCTATCCTCCAATGCTTCCCAATGCCACCGCTGCTTGCTCTACACATCAACTGAAGCATTCACAATTGTTAGAAAAATAATACAATTAAACCGACAAAAGTGAATACTTAGCAGTCTTCAGCTACAAAAATAAATTGGTTAGAACTCAATCCTAACATTAATTTATTACGAGTGCGCACTCTAAACTCATAAGCATTTATTAATTTAAATATGTATTTTGCGGAATCACCCGCTATGGAATCACCCACTTACACATTAAATTAACAAAACGCCCGAAAAGGATAGGCATCCCCATCGACTTTTTGCACAAAGAATCCACCTTGTGTATGAGCCCCGGTAATAAAATTTTATGGAATCCACTGTAAAACCTCAAGTGAATCCATCGTGGAATATGCCTCTTAGCATCAGAACATGATGCTCAAGAAAATTTAATTTTATAATTTTTACACTTAGGGAGCATGACATTTAATTTCAACACATCTTGTGTCGTAGGCACACTTGTTCTTTTCTCATCGATGCTTGCACTCTCTTTGACTCTTTTTTTGATCTTTTACTTGCTCTTCTCTTTTTTTTAGCTTTTTCTTACTTGTTGGTCATTTTTTCCCTCAATTGTTCTAGTTTTGCTCCATCTTGCAAGTAAACACCTGCAGATCCCAAAGATGGTACCCATTTCACCTGCATTCCCATATCCAAGAAAGATGCATTTGACAAACTTTGGATCCAACTTATTGCACTTATCTTTGGGAATATGGTAGAAAGCCTCACATCCAAAGATTTGCAAGTGTGTATATAATGGAGATTTACCTGACCATATCTCCTCCACAACTCTGTCACCAAAAGTAGTGCATGGGGATCTATTAATAAGATGCACGATAGTAGTAACTGCCTCACCCCAAAAGTGTTGCGGTAAGCCTGTCTAACTAAACATACTACGAACTCTTTTCTAAATAGTCCTATTTAGGCGCTCTACTAGAATACCATTTTTGGTGGGATATATAAGGTGTTCAACTAATGCTTAATACTCCTCTTATCACATAGCTACTCAAAAGCCTTAGAGACATATTCACCCCTATTGCCAAATCATAGTAATTTTAGCCTATACCTAGACTAGTTCTCAACTATGGTGAGAAAGCATTGAAACATAAGTAAAAAATCTCACTTCTACTTAATGGGATAGGCCCAAATTTGATGCAAGTCAAGCTCTTAAAGAAACCAACAACTCTCTATGAGGATGGCCTATCATCTCCACTCAGTGAAATCAACACATATATTGATCACATTGCTATACTCCATTTGCATGATATATTATTTCTTTCTTATTATGTGGCATTACCAGAGAACATAGTGGACAATAGATTCACATGGTGTACTCATTGTTTCTACCCGAAGTCATTCATTCAACTCTATGAATCACTCAAGCCCTATCTTCTCAGTAAAGAGTGTCTTTCTCATATCTTCATTCACTCCATGAGGAATGAATCACTTGTATGATTCATTTATTCAGCCAAAAAATTAAAATAAAAAAGAAATAAAAATCTACTAGATTTTCTAATGGCACTCACATAATTTCACTACACCTAGGGATCCTCAAGCTAGGTATGTCGAATGGCTTCAGTTGGCTGGCTACATCTCTAGGTCCGTAACATTTCCTTAAGCCATCATGGAACTGCCTAGGAAGGGGCAAGATATGGAAGATCCTCTAAGAAAGGATTGGAATGACATGCTAAGAGCTATAGGTCTCCCTAGACCACTTTATGAGTTGGCAGAAAGGGACATTAAGAATAATATTAACCTCCCTACACTAGTAAAGGTGGAAATGGAAGAGGTTGGAGACCCTAAGACACTAGGGTTAGGCCATGATTACGAGGATTTAATGGCCCAGTGCTGATCCCGAAGGAAAGGACTAAATGCCCTCCTCCTCTTATAGGGATCTCCCAGTGTTTCATGGGCTGGTTAATGAGGATCCGATGGTGCATTTACAAGAATAGGGCCTAACTTACCTTGCAAGTGGGTTCAATGATATTCATTAGATGCTCATATTCTCAAGTACCCTAAATGGAGAGGCTAGAAAATGGTACTGGAGCCTCCCAAGGGGGTGTATTAAATCCTTTGAGGAGTTGAGTGATCGATTGAGTTCCTATGACCCAAGTTTTAGGGCAGCTGATACAGATTAGGCAAGAGTCCTATCCTTCTGTTAAAGAATACGCTAGAGCCTTTGATGATATTCTGAGGCTTTGGCCAAGAAGAGCTACTCCATTGCTAGGTGATGTGCTATGTGAGCTCTTTTTGAGTGGCTTAGAGATTAACATGAAAATCGAAGGGGGAATGCAGAATCCTAAGTCGTTAAGGGAAGCAAAGATGCATGCCATTGATTATGAGGGACATATTCAGAGATGTTGGGGAAAATTTTTGAGTTTTTCCCGCTCAGTACAAGTGCATCCTAGCTTCCAACCATTTCTACAAGGAGACAACTTGCTTGTTGATACCAAGGCAGCCTATGAGGGGAACCTTGGTAGCCAAAATCTCCAAGAGAAAAATGGCAATAGTAGGGATAATATACCCCATGGAGATAAAAAGATTCCAAGCCTAGTAAGTCCCATCAAGGCTTGCAATGCTCCCATGAGAGGTAGTTGTGATGGCAGCATTGATAGGACCATCGAGCCTTTGAGTATGGATAAGTGTGCTATGAGTGGTTCTAGTTGTGCAGCTAGTAAGGCTCTTGAGAAGCCTTTTCAATTTAGTGATGAACCATGCTTTCGAGTAGATGCTATCCCTTTTAGTAAAAGCATGGTTCCTATGGCTAAGCAGTTGTAGAGTGGACAAAGGAAAGGGAAGACATCTCATATGAAGAAGATGCAGCATGCCCAAGGTCCACCTGATTCGATGGAAGTCATAAGGATGTGAGGCCATCTGGCTACTACAGCAATAAGTCTGCTTTGAGTCCATTAGACCAATGTGGTGAAATGGGGCAGTCTAAGCATATGAAAAGGAAAATGAGATGGGTTTGGAGGCCCAAAACCCCTAAAAATACTGTTGGTGTGTCAGATGAAGGGCCAGGAATTGCATGTGGATATGCTTTGATGGATTCCCAAGAGGATGAGACTAAAGGCCATAATGCGACATCTGACAGTAGGGATCGCTGCCTTGAGATGCATCTATGTGATGGGTCTAGGCTTGAAGCTCTATCTAGTTTGGATAGTATCATTGACATATGTAATGATCCAATTAGAGAAGAGTTGAATGATCATAAATCCATGATTCTCCATGTAGGAGGAGTTACTGGAAAGTTGGGACAAGCGATCCGTCTGAATGACGACCAAGGGGATGAGATATATCAACCTAATGATGTCATTCATTCAGCTCGTAGTACCCAAGAAGAGATGGCCATTATTACTGAGATATCAATAGAAAGGCTTGAGCTAGTGGATCTACAAAGACCATAGATCAAGCTTTTAGCTGACTCGCATGAGTAGCATGAGGCTAGTCCTCCTATTTTATGTTATCCTTGGTATCTTGATTAGTTTGATAAGATGTGTTGTATATGCCAAGGAGATCATATATTGCATGGATTGGAATGAACTATCCATTTTAGGCCAAGAGGGCTAGCTAGTTTGCAGTGAAATGTGCTATTTCTTTATGCCAAGAGGGCCATTCATTTGTTTGGTGCAGGTACAATTAATGGGTTTTTATTGCAGTGATTGCATTCTATAGGTTAACGAAGTCATTGGAGGGAGCCTTTGCTGCGAAGGAGATTCTTGTGGCCATTTCAGGTGGTTTCGTCTCTTTTTTCGAGTCTTTTTTCTTAAGCAATTAATGATATATGTGCGTGTAAGGGTTACTTTCTTTTGTTTGGTGGGGACCGGAAATCAAGGCATGAAGTCCCAGGATTAGGCTTTATATGTCTGGGGGAGGCCTGAGTAGTCATTGCCTCCTGCAAGGCATTGTCAGGCATTGTAAGACCTGTTTTAGATAGGAATTCTAGTGACCTTGTTCTGCTGACCTGCTAGGCGGCCATTCTAGGAGTTCCTGTTAGTTGTGAGGCAGTTAGAGAAGCCTACTAAAATAATGATGGAAAGAGATAAAATCGTAAATATCTGAAAGACAATATATGAATATACGGAGGTGCGTAAAAAGGGGTTCTAATCCCTATAAAAATAGAAATGGAATGAAAGAAAAATCCTTGAGCTGTTGTTTATCGCCTTGCGAAGGCTTGGTAGGTGCCTGGGGACGAGACAAGACCTAGAGCCAATGCCTTGTCTTCCTAGGGGTGGCTTCTAGCAGAAAAATAAGAATAAAAGAAGGTTGGAGCGAAAATAAAAGTGAGTGTTAGAAAATGATTAAGTGTCGCCTGCACGGGATTGGTAGGTTCTTGGGTATCGAGATAGGACCTAAGGCCGATGCCTTGCTCTCCTTGGGTCACTGTGCTCAGCTCCCTCCTTTTTACATACCCGAGTATGGAAAATAAGAGGTTAAAGACCCAATGTGCTAAAAGATAATATTTGTTGATCTGGCTATAGGAGTCCTCACCTAGTAGGAGCTCCTAGTTGAGTTGTCCTTAGTTTGGTAGGTAGTTCAGACCACCACTGAGGATGACCTCTTTGATGGTTCTTGTTAGCTTGGTTGTGTTGGCGCAATTGGTTAGTGAGTAGCTTTTGACTTTCTGTCAGATTATGCTAGGCCTACTCCTTGTGGATTTCATGCCTTGGTTTTGACAAGGGGGTAGGGTGAGAGCTGTGATGTGTTTTGTTGTGTATCTATTTTGTATAAGCTTGATGCTCTTTGTGGTTGTATTTATGTGTAGATTGTTCATGGGATTCGATAGGCTAAGTCGCTCTATCTTGTGGTCGCCAATGAGAGCTGGACTTTAGGACCCGATTTGGACCCGTTCTTGAAGCGTTGAAGCTCGCTTTGGAGCCAAAAAATGCCCGAGAGGTGCTAAAAAACCAATTTTCATGAAAAATCAAACGGTGGTGGATGGCCGAGCTAGAGTTTTCTTAGATGCATTTCGACATCATGAATCCAACACAAGTCTTGATTCGTCAATCAGAGGTTTGACCCTCCATTTAATCCCCACAAGGTTCGACGTTATAAAGCGGCTACCGGATCGGGAAGCCATAAAGTGCATGGGAGAGGCCAAGTTGATGGAGTTCGACGCCACGAAGTCGAAGTCGCATGTCCAATCGGATTGCAAATTAGAGTTCGTTTGGGCCTTCAAAATTGAAAAATTCACTTGCGGGATAGTGTGAACACAAAAAGATGAACCAGTTATTTTAATGTTTTAAACCTTAGGCTTAATAAAAGCCTTGAAACTAATGCAAAAACTATCGAACAGAGGGAAGTGTTAATGCGCCTCCTCATTTTTGCTCGTTGCCTCTCCGATTCAAACCCGTTTGGAGAGAGAGAGGGAGATTCTCAATCAGGGCATGAACAAGATGGCTGCAAGCTTGCTTGTTTTAATGGAATATTTAAAAATCTCATTTTTAGTCTTTCTCTCTCCTGCAAGGGGCTGTTCCTGTGTGTGAAGAAGAGTGAAGCTCGGTTGGTGAATGCTCGTTTGCGGCATGGTACCGGATTGCTTCTAAATCAAAGCTGGGCTGAAGATGGCAGTGTGGAGGCAGGCTAAGCACCAAACAGGCCCTGATTTGCAGACCCGCAACAAGTTTCAAAACCCGAAATAATGAAAAATACATGGTAATGACATTTTTACAAAGAAAATGACCCTTTTTTCGCATTTGATGAGGTTAGCAATGTTCATATAGGCTGACATGTTGTTTGCTGTTGGTTTCAGTCTTTCATAATAAAAAAATCAGAAAATATACACTTAAAGTGTGGAAAATAAATGGAAAAAACCCGAAAAGCATGGTTTTTAGAGTAAAAATGGAGTTTTTGGGCTTAAAATCGGAAAAGCATGAAACAAAACACCAATAAAACATGTTTATTGTTTAAAGACTCAAGAGCCACAGCTCTGAAATAATGCTACTTTTCTTCCATTTTTATTGATAATAAATAAGGAAAAATAAGGGAAAACAAAGAAAAATACTTTTTAAAAGGAGAAAAAATGGAAAACAGACGAGAAAAATTATGGAAAATTATGGATGTGTCTGTGAGTGTATAATGAGGATAAAGCATGAGGGTTTGCCTCAAGTTATCCCCATTTATATATTTTTGTGACTATTTACTGCTTATTTTGTGCGAAATACACATGAAATTACCCTTTTACCTATCACCGCAAGCAAAACTTTAAATGGTAGGGAGAGAGGGAAGTTTGAGTATTCAAATATGGTATAAAATTTGATGTTTTTGCTGCATTATTAATATAGGATGACGTTAAGTTAAATAAAGAGAAGTACAGCACGAGTGTAAGGCTCGGTGTCTTCTCTCATTGCAATAATTAGGTGTTAGTGTATGGAAACGTGAAAAGAATGGATTCGCACAATGCACGAGGTTGTTTTTCAACTATTTGAGCACTTAATCATATACACATTTGCATCAAGCATCGTTAAATGGTATCAATTACAAGCTCTTGGATGCATAGCACTTGGTTTCTCTAGGACTTGACCCATGTAGAGAGAGTCAGCAACTCGGCTGTAGGCCTAGATGGTGGGTTAAAGGGGATGGATAAGTGCATTCCTAGAACGTTAAATATATAGGCACTAAGAGGGGAGTTTGTTTCAAATGTGTCTATGTGTAGAAGTAGCGCATTGAGGGGCCAATCCCCAAGATGTAGGAGAGCTACAGTAGGGCCATAGCAATTAGCCGGTGGGGTGCCCTTGTGTCTGTAATGTGTGGCATTTAATGCCAACATATGTATAATCTCCCTTTGAGGAGACGGGGAAAGGGAACATCCGTTGGATTATAGACTATAAATGTGCAATAATTAGTGTTTAGGATAGTGTATCCCTCGAGAGACGCTCTTGGTCCATGAGGCCGTGTGGTGTGGTGGGGTTGTTTGTTGAGTGCATGAGGTCTGGCTAGTGCCTTAGCCAGTGCTGACCCATTTTAGGTCCCATCAAAGGGCTATAATCATTTGATGATCCTATTATAACAACCTATACCCCTAATTTCAAATTTAAGCAAAAATGTCCCTATTCCATGGAATAAATTTGAATTTCTTGCAAATTCTAAAGCAATGGTACATTTCCTTTAGCAGAATGATGTAGTTTAAATGGTTAATCTTGTCTTTTTGCTTATATATTCAAGAACTATCCTTACTTGTTCAATGTTATTCTAATAAGAAGCAATGCCAGAGAATTGAGGGAATCGTGGATAAGATAGCAAAATAAGATTAATTGCAGAATGCAGACGAGAGGCATGAGAATTCACAATGCTAGATGAGAAAAGTTACACAACATATACAAAGGATTACCAAGATCCTCGGGGAGTCCACCTTATAGAACATGTAAGATACCATGTGAGTTCAAAAGAAAGGGTATTATATTTAGTAAAACTTATAGGATTATATTTACAAAATGGTTTTTTAAATCACAATTTGAAAAAAATTCGTAAGTTTAGTAAAGTAACACGGGTCATTTTAAGGCCTTATAGCATGTAAAGAAAGGGTATTTTTTAATGCCCTTTGAATGCATGTTATAAAGATGATTTCTTATAAATGGACTCCTTGGGTCAAGATCGCAGTAACTTTAGAGGAGTGCTCTCAGTGTGTCATTCTCTTGATACTTCTAGGGAAGAAAAAGAACTAGTATCTCTTACCTAAACTCAAACTAAGCTTCATTAAGTGGTTGAGACCATTGTTTTTAACCATTGTCATTTGTTCCATGATCCACAAGTAGTACAAAATGATTTGTGGGATACAAAAGGTTTGTGAAACTCACTCTCACATAGAGTAAAAGAGGAAAGAAGGCGATAGTTTTGCATAAAAGATGCATTGTTTAAAGCCACTTAAAGCAATGAATTTTTTTTGTGTGTGTACATATAGTGGAATGTAAATCAAAACAATCTCACTCTATTTGCCAGTCATTATCACTCTTTTGTGAGATTTTTGTTTACAACTAGGTTTATTCAACTTTGAAAAAAGTATGGAAATGCCTCAAAGTTCTTTATCTTAGTGTCATGTGATGGATATAGTTAGAGTGTTAAGAAAATTCATGGAACATGAAAGGACATACTCAAATGCAGGACTCTTAGATGACATTTTAGTGACCCCATTTATCCCAAAATGTAGTGTACACATAATTTTCTTGCAACCTTTGAAAAGTACACTCAACTATCTGGTTTTGGTACTAGTGCACACAAAGGGAGGGAGAGAGAGAGAGAGAGAGAGAGAGAGAGAGAGAGAGAGAGAGAGAGAGAGAGAGAGAGAGAGAGAGAGAGAGAGAGAGAGAGAGAGAGAGAGAGAGAGAGAGAGAGAGAGAGAGAGAGAGAGAGAGAGAGAGAGAGAGAGAGAGAGAGAGAGAGAGAGAGAGAGAGAGAGAGAGAGAGAGAGAGAGATCTCCTAGTATACAAGCATCAATGCTCTTCAACTTGGATCTGCTAGTATAAAAGAATCAATGCTCTTCAACTTGGATGTAGCGTGCTCAATCTATGAGAGAAGTAGTGGTCTTCTTCGCAGGTGCATCATGATGTCTCTAATATAGAGAGGATATGCCATGGTTAATCAAGTTGATCGTGATCAATTTGATTAGCTACGTTATCATCTCCTTATGCTTCATGCCGTCCTATGTGTCTCACTGAGGTAAATATATGTGAAGAAATATTAAAATAATTAAAACTAAAACTTTAATAACAAAAAGACACAACTTATGAGTTGCACCTCCTCTTATGAGGCAACCCCTTGTAAATACGATCTCTCTCTATAATACAAAATTCTATTCTACTGTCTTTTATGTTAGTTCTAGTTTCATTCTTCACTGTGCTGTATTTTGTGATGATGAAGAAATTTATTGAAGATTAAAGCATCTACATAATATATCCATACCTTTTGTGGATTTAATGGCTGCTGCTACTCTGATCAATGCTTCCTCCCTATCGACATTCTATCACATAGAGAAATTAATAGGCCCTAATTACTTGCCATGGAGTCTTCAGCTAAAGATGCTACTAGAGAAAATTGGTTCTTGGGGAGTCGTTTCAAGCTTTGAACGTAACCCTTCCATAATTGTGCCCACTGTAGGTTAAGTAGCTACCACTTCTAATGAGATTGCCACATGGAAGAGTAAGGATTTGGAGGCTCAAATAGAAACTATTCTTCATCTTGGGTACTACCAGATGGAGCTTGTTTGCCAATTGACAACAACCAAGGATATGTGGGATCTTTTACAACAACAATATCAGAGAACCGATTGGGTTTCTCATGTTCTCCTACATCACCAATTAAATGAGTTTCAACTAAAAATTACCCTTCAACTGAGGCCTTCATTGATGCTTGATAGCAAGCCAACAACAATCTTCTTCTTTCTAGATTAAAACTCCTTGAAGACATACAAGTTACTAGTCTCCTAGCTGCTCTCCCTAAGACATGGCAAGTCTTTTATTTCTACCCATTCAATCAATGCAAATCTCACTATCAATAAAAATATTGCCCTGATTTGCCAATAGGACCAATTGCGAAGCAAGCCGACATCTCTCTCTCTCCAATGAATCTTCAGGCCATGATTGTTGGAGGATTTTGTCCATCTGCTCATGGGCATTTTTGCAAGAATAGTCAATGGTTTGCTTATACAACCCCATGCAAAGTACCTCAACTTATTCACAAACAATGCCTTATGCTTCCAACAAAATGGTCACACTCCATACCAATGTGATCAAGGGTCACGTTTTGAGGGCCAATTCTCACGATACTAATCAACCCCAAATTCTTTCTTTTGTAAATTTTGCAAACAAAGGGGCCATCTTGAGCATGATTGTCACACAAAAAGAAGGGTTCATAGCCAATCATCAAATACTCATCCTCAGGCTTATTTTACAAAATATGCTGCCTCCAATTCCATTGAAGATCAGCCCAAGAAATTATTCATGGTGGCGGATGCTGTGATCTCAGTAGACAAAGCAAAGTGTTACCTGGACACTAGTGCCACTCATAACATGACATGAAACTCAACTTGGCTTCATGATTATCAAAATCTTGCTGGTTGTATGGTTGTATGCCTTAGCAATGATGGAGTCTACATTGCCATCAATGTGGGCATGGTAAAGCTTCACTAGCCTACAGGAGAGCTCATCCAAATTCACTGAGTTTTTTATATTCTTGGACTCATGGAAAATCTTTTATTAGTCAAGAATCTTACCACAAATGATCCTCCATTGAAAATTTTCACAAGTATTGCTTGATTAAAGCAAAGGCCATTGAAGGTAGGTCCATCAGAGTAATCTATCCTCAATAGGGTTGGCTTTGCCCATTGGGTGTTAGTGTTCTCCTTCCTAGTTCAGAAATGCATGCCTCCGTTGCTTCTGAGGATCATACCACTTTGACATTGCGGTGGGATTACCGCTTGGGCCATCCACATATTCAAACTATGAAGACAATGCAATGCCATCACATGGTTGATAGCTTCACTACTCCCATATCTCCACTAGATTATTTGTGAAGCTTGTATTTATGGCAACTTGACAAGGGAAAAATTTTCAAAATCTCAACAAAACTATGTCATTAAGGGGAAGAACCGGACACTCATGAATGTTACTTGACCCATGGTTCTAGTTGTTGGGGTTCCTTTAAGTTATTGGGAGAAAGTGGTTGCTATGGCATGTTACCTTCAAAACTATCTTCCAAGTCACACTCTTCCTAATGTTACACCCTACGAGCATTGGTACAATACTAAGCTTGATCTCATAGAGCTGTGTGTCTTTGGTACTCCATGCTATAGTTTGATTCTTGACGAAAAATGGAATAAGTTGTCTTTTTGAGAATTTCTTGGATATGGTGACCGTTTTGGAGTAAAGGTGTACTGTCTCTATGATCTACAAATGCGGATCTTCTCTTTTAGTAGATACGTCTTCTTTTGGGAGGAAGAAATCCTCTCTTTATCCTCACAAGACAAGCCCTCCCCTACTTCCTTTTCTCCAACATTACTTACCTCTCCTTTTACACTCACTCTCAAATTATCTTCAAATGGATTGGTGGACAAACCCCATTTAGGCACAACCAGGTGTAAATGCAGTCCCTTCGATACTTCCAACTACTGTTGCTGTCCCACCTACACCTTCCACTCGCAAGGTGATTGTCTTCATGTACCCCATTTTTACTCATCTTTGATATTCAATGAAGAGTACTGTGATTAATCTTGCCCAACATGTGAAGTTCACATGAGCCTCCTCACATCTCTCTCCACATGGGTCTTCTCTTGGACCATTTGGCACCATGGCTCTTTCAAACTCCTCCTCGGTGGATGGTCTATCTTCACCTTCCATCTTTGTGCGATGTGGTTCATCCTCTTCTCCTTCAACGTCTTCTGATACACTTTCCCATGATAGAGATCAAGGTGCCCTTCCCTCCTTGTCTGTGCAGGCTAGATTTGACACACCCCAATCCACTCATTTTCACAACCTTGCAAACATTATGGCAGAATCCAATGTCTCTCAAGCTCAGTTTTCAAAAAAAATTTCTTCTCCAAAAATCGAACCCCTTTCTATTGAAAGTTGCTATTCTAGATCATGAAGCTCTTGTGTCTAGTGAAGCCACTGGCTATGGAAGCAATGGTGAAGTTTGTGTGTGACCGACATTAGCTGGATACAGCTATACACGTGTGTGATATTCAATAAGTTAGTGTAGTCAGTGACTTAACCAGAGTTAGTCTTGGTTAGTCATGCCTATGTGTGTAAGTCTCTTTCAGTTAGTATGATGGAGAAGAAGAACAATAATGAGCTGAGGCTCATCTTCTGCTCCACTCTAACTCTCCCCCTCTCTTCCAACATGGTATCAGAGCTTGAATGCTTAAAGCCTGAAGGCTTGGCAGTGGCCATTTGACATCAAGACATTAGATCTGAAAAAAACGTCATTAAAGGAAACTGTGCTTGCAGCTCGTTTATTTGCAGAAGCTATATCTTGCTACAAAAATGATTTTTTGGAGAAACCGCTCGCTAGTCTTGACCATTTTGATGTGTCTACAACTTTGTAGAAGAAAGTTTTTTCAAATTCCTCATAGATTTTGAGATATTCAGCACAGACCTAAGCAGATTGGCTTTTATTGTAGTAAACAACAAGTGATTCTAGGGCACTGGTGGCTTTCATCCTAACAATGTAAATGCCCTTATTATAATGTATTTGAGCATGATATTGGAGTGTTAAATGCTCAAATTTGGAGCTTATTTGCAGGCTAGAAACAACGAACTGGTTGTTGTCTTGAATTCGGAAACAATATACCTACAGGGTTGAAGTATCTGTGATGCTTATTTGCTAATGACAAATGCTTGGATCATACCACTTGAGTGGTAGATGCTTTTTGGGATATTGTGAGGGTTGAAAGTCCAAAGTTTGGATTGATTTGTTGCTGGTTATACCAGGGTATTGACTGGTTATTGTTTGCAGGAAGGATACCTATCATCTTCACTTGATATACATGCAATATATACTGACCGGTGTCGTGGAGTTTGTGCAAGAGCTGCTGAACACGGGGTTCAAAATGCAGCAAGGAAAGAGGCTAACAAGAAGATCTCAAATTTTTTTAATGCCAAAGCTCACTATATTCCTTGTCAAATAAATATGGACCTCAGAAAATCTTTAGAAACTCATAACCTGTTTTGCATTCAGGTTTTTGAAGATAGTTATGCCATTAGCATATGGGCTTGCATTCAGATTTCAGCAAATCTGTGTGGAGGAAGGTTTCAGTTGTATTTGTAATGTCGAAACTCAGGATCATCAGAACAAACAGCTATGTTTTTGTCATCTTTCTCACCCTGCTTTATCATTGGCATAAGACCAATTTCTCTTGTTCGAAGGAAACATCCTGGAACAACAGATTCTTGCATAAGGACCAGCAGGAACAACAGGTTTTTACATAAGGACCAGCACATTCATGGAAACATTATCCTCACAGAGAGTTCGGAGAATAAAGCCATAGTTTTGAGGGTACACCACTGATGAATGCACCACTCTATCAACCTTGATGAGCCCTGTATTCTTATCTAGCTCATACTTCACTTTGCTCCCCTTTACTGATCTCAGCAACACAATTAATGAGCAGAGAAAAATGAACGTTCTCTCAACGGTATCACCAGAAATGTCGTCTGAAAACTGGTCGTTCTGGTCAAACGTTTACAGTTTGTTTTGACATGACGTTACACCAGGCCATCGCAGATTGCTCAATAATGTCCTGGGAATTCTCAATAGCCACGATAACCCATGTAGCTAACTGTAGCTTCTTCCAAGTCTTATCAACATTGATGATCAATATACTATCAGAACGCCTCTACCACACATATCAAAATCTTGGTACCGAGATGCATATCAGCGGGCGAGCATGAGCTGGAAGTCGGATTCCTTCATAGAGAGCACCATAGTGGCAGTCGTGGCAGCCCTTACAAGGGGTCTTCCGGATGCAGCAAGCATCTGGGGCAAGGGACTCCAGAGGAGCAACCGGACCCCAAGATAATCAGCTCCGATTCTGCATTGCACGCAGAGACGCCATCACCGGTCATGCCCTTCTCCTGCGTGCCTGCGTGCGTGCCTGCGGTGGGATGGAGATCTCCTTCTCTTCGTCGTTCTTGTTGCGTGCCTTCAAGATCCGAATCAGTGTTCCAATCACAGGTGGTGCGGCTTCTAGAGAAAACTCTTTCACCCGAACCAGTTTAAGAAGATTCCTCCGCATTACCAGCACTTCATGCTGAACTCCTTGATCCAAAGAGAAAACACAATGGACATATTTGATGAACTCCAGAGCAAAGCCAAATTGGGAAACTCTTGTGATGTAGTCTCTGTGTCAGTAACATCCCTTTTCCTAACACTCATGTGACGCAACACATCACGGACAATTCTGAAAAGCTTATCAGTGAAATAAGATGCAATCTGTTCTTTCAGAAATTCGGTCTCCGCAAATTCAACATTTACAGCTGCCCACCACCGTAATGGATGCTGCGCAAGAAATACTGGCCTCCGCTTTCGCTGCAACACGTAGCCTCCCTTGCTCTTGCGCCTGCCTCCCCAGAATTAGTCTTCCCTCCTTCCTTTTCTCCTCTGTTTTTAGTTTTTCTTTTTCTTGTTCACATGTCAAAATTAGGCAAGCGACCTTCCTCATTCATCTGAGACTCCAATCTCTTGATTTTTGTGTATATGTCACGAGAATCCATGCAGCTTTTGTCTCCTGCCACAAAACCATAGAGTCTGTGGTGAGTTCAATGAGACAATTTTGTCAAAGCATTGCTGTGCTAGCAATATGTCACCATGCCTTTTTCATTGATTTAACATTGACATCCAAGCAACAAAATTATTTGCAAGAGGCATATCTTGCAGCAACTCTGCTGCCTCCTTTAAATGTCCTTCTTGTAGCATATCTTCAAAACACTTGCACCAAGGCTATCATGTTGGAGCAAACTTTGACTGCCGAAACAAAAGTGACTTCATTTGGTTGTTTGAAAATAGTAACCTTTTTCCTCAACCCTGAAGTTCCTGGTTTTTGACCTTCATACCGAGATGTATAGCATGTGGTGATCTTAAAGACTGTCATTGCACACAGAACTAGAACAAATAGCATCGGGACAAAGATCCTTTGGCATCAGTTTTTCATATTTTTCTAATACACACACATCATGCATCCAAACAAAATCATACACATGCACTAAGGGAATATGTACACTGGATGCAGATTATCGTAATGCTTCACACAAACAATGAGTCACACGCAGAAATTAACACAAATGCACAACAAAAGAAATGGAGGTATATACGACTCGGATGCGCAGCAACACGACATCCACCCCCTCTAAACCTGCGCATCCTCCGGATGTGCCAACTATCCAGGATCATTCAACTCCACAAACAGGTCGAGTCCATCTTCTGATTCTAGTAGACCTGTTTCTCCATCAGCTTTATCATCTATGTTTTCTGTCTCTTCTGCTTGTCTTTCTTCTACCTGCTCTTCTTCTGTCAATGCTTCAAGTGCATATTCTTCATCTTCTCTTTTCTTGAAAATCTTGACTCGTTTACCAGAAATAGGCACCCTCAATACTGTTCCATCTAATTCAGCCAGCTCATAGGTACCATTGTCAAAAACCTGTTTCACTTCATACGGTCCAAACCATCTTTGAACCATTTTTCTCATGCTACTATGCTAATTTTCTAGACTACTATCACAGACTAGAACCCAATCTCCTTCTTTTATGGCTCTAGGCCTCAAGCGATGCCTTAAATCAAACCTGTCCTTATTTCTGAGACGAGCTGCCTTCAAACGATCAACGGCTAGCTGCACATCTTCTGTCCTTCTCTCTAGTTGACGGATCCGAAGGGCTAACAGCTCTTCCCTTGATAAATTCTCATGCCACGGAAGAACACTCCAAGTGAGAGCACAAATTTCAGTAGGGATGACAGGTTTTTGCCCATACATCAACTCCGCAGGCATGTATCCAGTAGTCACACTATGTGTAGAGCGATCAACCCACAATGCAAAAGGTAGTAATCTCGGCCAATCTCCAATCCGACCTCTACAAGCTTTTGCCAATGCTTTAACTATTGGCGGATGTCCTCTTTCACTTTTGCCATTTTCCTCTGGATTATAGGCAGTAGTAAGAGCCAATTTAATCCCAAGCCGTGAAAAGAATTCTCTAGCTTCATCTGCATCTAGCTCTCCACGATCAGCTGTAATCTTGCCTATACATCCATACCTGCAAAATATTTCTTCCAACAAGAATTTACATACTGTAGTGGTGGTCTTCGTCCGCAACGGTCTACCTTCAACATAGTTTGTAAGATCCTCCCTAGCCAAGACAAGATATCTCATCTGCCAAAGTCCCACTGGCAAAGTAACCAAGTCTACCACCCACTTGTAATGCATACATAGTGGATAAGTCGGATGCAACTCATCACGATGTCGCACTAAAGAGTAAAATTGGCAGTCCCTGCAAGTCTCCACAAAGTGAGAAACATCTTTATACATCCCTTTCCACCAGTATCTTTCTTTGATTTTCTCATAAGTAGCCCACACACCTCTTTGTCCAGCCCATGAGCTCTCGTGGAACTCTCGCATAATCTGTATCTGCATCGCTACATCACAAACTACTCTCAAGGGCAAGCCTCCTCTCTTTCTTGGATGCTTCCAAAGAAAACCATCTTTCAAGAAATACCCATAAGCCTTCCTTATGATTTTCTTGAATTCATCATCTGTCCAATCAGCTCTTCGAGTCAATGAACTTAGATACTATCCAATTTGCAGCCACTCATCAACATAAAGTTCTTCAATAAAGGCTTCAACAGTAGATACATGACAATCATGAACAAGGACAGAAGCAGCAAACTTTGTCTCATCATCTTCTGCAAGCATTGACTCCTCATCCTCATATCTCGCTCTAGATAGCATGTCAGCAACTGGATTATCTTTCCCTGCTATGTGTCGAAATTCTGGATTCAATGATTTGATATAGGCAATCCATCGAAGCATCGCTATATCTGGAGTCGAGCAACTAGTAATCATGCCAAGCAAAGGCAAACAATCTCTTTCCACAATAACTGAAGCTCCAATAAAATACCCTTTGTCACACTTCAGTGCAGTGACTACTCCCCACAACTCTCTTTTGATCTGCGGGTATCTCCTTTGTCGCTCATTAAGAACTTTAGCTCCAAAGCGGATTGCATACCTATTTCCATCAGCATCATCCTGTCCCACAGCCCAACCTATGCCAATAGGGCTAGTATCAACTGTCAACATGATCGGCCGTCCACACTGATAATCCGCCTTGCGTAGAGTAGGAGTTGATTGCAACAGCTTCTTGAGCTTACGCATGGATTTTGAATGCTTCTCATCCCAATGAAATTTCTGCCCCTT
Organism: Lygodium microphyllum; assembly: GCF_053477565.2. Classification (NCBI taxonomy): domain Eukaryota; kingdom Viridiplantae; phylum Streptophyta; class Polypodiopsida; order Schizaeales; family Lygodiaceae; genus Lygodium; species Lygodium microphyllum. The sequence continues at coordinate 139,184,625 of NC_141152.1, read as the reverse complement.
TCGAAGCAGCTGATAGAGAACATCTGCTATATGAGCAAAATGAGGAATCCAAATCATGTAAAATACACAAGCTCCCACAAATCTCCGCACCTTTGAAGTAGTTGAGCAATACTCTGCAATCCTGTTTATGGCATCCACCTTTGCAGGATAAGGCTTTCTGCCATAATATCCAACCATATGCCCAACTATGGTGACTTCATTAACACCAAAGACAGATTTCAGCCCTGAAAGTGTCAAATTTACCTCCTCTAATCGTGTCAATATTTGCTCACAAGCAATCAAGTGGTCAGCCACAAACTGTCTACATCCACGCAAATCAAGACTTTCATTCTTTTCTTCTTCTGCACAACCCTTAATAGGCACATCATCTAGAAAAGGCATGGTATACTGCGGAATATAGTCTCGTAAAACTCTATGCATAGCATTCATCATATGAGCAACTGAGTTTGTGGCACCTTGAGGCAAGGTACACATCCTTACAAGACCAATAGGTGTCCGCATAGTAGTAATATCCCTGCTTTCCAAGGCAAGCTGAAACTGATCATAACCTGAATACAAGTCACCTAGTGAATAGATGGCTCGTCCTGCAAAAGCCTCAGCAAATTCATCCACAACTGGACTTGTTCCCACATTCCTGATTGTCACTTTGTTCACGGGCTGCATATCCTGAATAAATCTCAAAGTACCATTCTTCTTTGGTACAGTAAACCACCTGTTAGAATAGGGTGCAGAAGAGGGTTCCAAAATCCCCATTTTAATCTTCTCATTCAGCAACTCTATCAGCTTTGGCAAGTGTGCTTTAGGCACAGGTATAGGACGTATATTCCATGGTACATGAGGAACAGTGAAGATGACCATAGGTGCAACCAATTCGGGACTAATGCAGCCAATTTCATGTGGAAAGAAAGCAAATGCCTTACCATGATGTCCAAGCATTTCTCTAAAACATTCTTTTTCCACTGGAAGCAAAAAATCATCATTTCCAATCTTCAATTCTGCAAGAGTTTCAGCAGTAAACTTATGTCCAATATTTGCAGGGTCCCTCAACATAGGCTGCTTCATAGCTTTTTCAATCTGTTCATCACTATCAGAAGGAAGCGGGCCTGCAACCGGCTTAACCTTCTTATCAACTGTTTTATATTTTGTGTCAACCTTGGTATCATTCAAGCACTCTCTTCTTTGCTGCAATTTCTGCAAATTTTCAGCAACTTTCAACTCTGTTGGCTGAAAAATTTCAGCCTTTAGCTCTATGGACTGCATGGGTGCAGTCTGAAACTCTGTATGCAGAATTTTTTCTGCATTCAACTCTGTTGGCTGAATGGATTCAGCCCTCGGCTCTATGGATTGCATAGATGCATCCTGAAACTCTGTATGCAGAAATTTTTCTGCATTCAACTCTGTTGGCTGAATGGATTCAGCCCTCTGCAATTCTATTAGCTGATCAAGATCAGCCATAAATTCAGTTTGCTGAGTTTTCTCAGCCTCTAACTCTGTTTGCAGCATAAAACCAGAAATTTCCTGAAACATATCCAAGGTTTGCACATGTATGATCTTTGAACCCTTGCATACATCAGTTTTCAGCATTGCTCTCATCTCAAACAATGTATCTGCATAAGACATCCCTTCATACAATCCATCTACATGCTCTTCTGCTTGCAAAATACCTGCATTCTTCAACTCTTTCTCCTTACGACCAATGTACTGCCTGGCAGCTCTAGGCAAATCTGAAATTTTCTGATAACTTACTGAACTATCTGAAGTAAACCCAACAAAGTTATTGGAGAAAGACTGGCTGCCAGGAGGCGAGATCTCCTCTTTTCTCCGCTCCGTACCACTGGCGTCTCGCAAGACATCGGTACCTAATGAAAATCCAACTCCTTCGCAGGTAGTGGTGCCTCACGCAAGGAGTCCCTGTTTCTCGGATGATTTACCCCAACAGTCATAAACTGAACAGCTCGCATACCATCTTTACTGCGTATCCGCGCATAAGCTGACCCGTCATCCATCACTTTTGTTTCCATTCTTGCTTCTGTAATGAAAGGCTGTCCAAGAATAATCGGATAAGAGCATGAATCCTAAACAAAGCAATGATAATCCTCTTCAACATTACCAATAGAAATTTTGATACTCGGACAAGCAGCATACATATCACCAGAAGTATTATTGGCGGCTCTCATGCGCCAACCATGCTCTGCATCCATAGGCCACTTGCCACTCTCATAAACACCTCGAGCAATAAGATTAATCTCAGAACCATGATCAACTAAAGCGATCAAGGGAATTTGTTTCTCTCCAATCCTTACCACTGTCTCAGTGGTTGCTCTAGCCCAATGACTTCGTGAAAAATGACTGCGAGGAATGAGAATAGGGGTCTCATCATCTTCATACTGCATAGGCTGCACTATTTTCTCCAATTGCGGATTAACAGAAGCATTCTCAACCATCACTGCATCATCATGCTCTTCCCCAAGAGCTCCATGCCACAATCCCTGTAAAGCAGGTCCTTCCATCGCATGTCGTTTCCTCCGCAAAAGATCCTGCATCTGATCTTGTATTTCTCTTCTAGCAATCCCAAGAGCTTCGCCAACAGTAAAAGTAACTTCACTATTCAAAATTCTTTCATGAAAAATCTTACTCATATCCGTTTGCATTTCAAGATCTGATAAGAGCTTGAATCCTGGCTCTTTTCTTGGTTGCCTCTTTTCTTTCTGCTTGTCTCCCATTGGTTGATCAGAACCTGTTTGAGTTGGAGAATTTGACATAGGTGGAGCTGTAACAGGTGGTGAAACAAAGTCACCCCCTCTAGTCTTTTTGGAGGAGCTAGGACCCTCCTAATCTCTTCTTCTTTTTTCCTCAACCATGGCATCTAAACCCTGCGTTTTAGCCATATAAGCAAAAATAGAATACCTGTCAACAGGAGAATCCCATCCTGTTTCTCCTCGGATGCTAGAGCCCACACAAGTCATAGTAGAAGTTTGAACTTTCCCTCTCCTCGCTATCTCCAAGGCAGAAGATCATAAAGCAGAGTCTCCATCAGATTTCTGCTCAAGCTGGACTCCAAAAGCTGAAGCATCTCCTCTAACACTCACATAAGCTGATCGCGCAGCCATATCATCAACAAGCTTCTTCATACCTCCCTTACCAAAGTTCGTGTCAAGAGGAGCACCAGTCTCTGTCAGCCATATCTTCCCATCTTGTCCCCAGAACACTACATTCTTCTTACGTGCTTCCTGAAAAGCATCACAATCTTTGCAGTGTTGGTGCTCTGTACTATCACACCAAATACATCGTCGCCCTTTTCTTTGACCAGCTGGAAAAGCAGTCACTAGAGCAGGTGCTACAGCAGGTACTGACATAAGTTGCTCCTTTAACTTACCAACTTCAGCTTTGACTGCTTCAATCGTCAAATCCGCCAAGCCTTTAATAACATCATCTATAGATAAGGGCACTGGAGCAGCAGGAACTGGTGGATTCACAGCAGGAGGAGTAGGCTTAGGCAAAGAAGTTGTAGCAGGGGTAGAAGAAGAAGTCTCCAAGGATTTTTCAGGAATTGATCCTGTATTTCGATGCAATCTTACTCTCCTACGCTGCTTCTTAACAAGAGCATTCACAGCATCAATGACATGTCTCCACTCAGTCTTTAAACCTGAATCAGTAGCTTGATCTTCCAAAAGATCATCCAACTTTTCCTGTAAATCAGCATCTGCAGCTTGCAAAAATAACTCCACTTTCTGCATCTCCAAAGCTTGCTGTTCAGTCCCATCCAACTGATCATAACGGCTTTCAAACTCTCGCAGAAGAGCAGTAATAGAAAGTCCCTTATTAGGCATAGAAACCCATGCTAAAAAATTCCTGCGATTCATAAGACCTGTATCCTCCAGGAAATATTCATCTTTTAATGCCTTTTTAAATTCAGCCCAACCTGCATGTGCCTCTTGAATTTCTGCAATTCGACCTTCAAGAGCGCGCACCACGATCCGCAAGAAGTAGCGGCTCCAAACATCTTGAGAAACCCCAAAAAACTTCATCTTTTCTTCATATAAATGCAGGTAAGTTGACACTTGCTGGCCATTAAACTGCTTCAACTCCTCTTGGACAGCTTTCAAAGCATCCATAGCATCACTGTCTCGTTTTGCATGAGCTTGCTGCTGCATATACATGGTAAATGACTGAAACAGGTTCTTCATGACATTATCATCTGTCATCTCTTCTTGCGAGTCTCCCATCTTGCTGAAAAGTGACGCAGCACTTTCACGTCGGGTTCACCAGAAATGTCGTGGAGTTTGTGCAAGAGCTGCTGAACACGGGGTTCAAAATGCAGCAAGGAAAGAGACTAACAAGAAGATCTCAAAAATTTTTAATGCCAAAGCTCACTATATTCCTTGTCAAATAAATATGGACCTCAGAAAATCTTTAGAAACTCATAACCTGTTTTGCATTCAGGTTTTTGAAGACAGTTATGCCATTGGCATATAGGCTTGCATTCAGATTTCAGCAAATCTGTGTGGAGGAAGGTTTCAGTTGTATTTGTAATGTCGAAACTCAGGATCATCAGAACAAACAGCTATGTTTTTGTCATCTTTCTCACCCTGCTTTATCATTGGCATAAGACCAATTTCTCTTGTTCGAAGGAAACATCCTGGAACAACAGATTCTTGCATAAGGACCAGCAAGAACAATAGGTTTTTACATAAGGACCAGCACATTCATGGAAACATTATCCTCACAGAGAGTTCGGAGAATAAAGCCATAGTTTTGAGGGTACACCACTGATGAATGCACCACTCTATCAACCTTGATGAGCCCTGTATTCTTATCTAGCTCATACTTCACTTTGCTCCCCTTTACTGATCTCAGCAACACAATTAATGAGCAGAGAAAAATGAACGTTCTCTCAACGGTATCACCAGAAATGTCGTCTGAAAACTGGTCGTTCTGGTCAAACGTTTACAGTTTGTTTTGACATGACGTTACACCAGGCCATCGCAGATTGCTCAATAATGTCCTGGGAATTCTCAATAGCCACGATAACCCATGTAGCTAACTGTAGCTTCTTCCAAGTCTTATCAACATTGATGATCAATATACTATCAGAACGCCTCTACCACACATATCAAAATCTTGGTACCGAGATGCATATCAGCGGGCGAGCATGAGCTGGAAGTCGGATTCCTTCATAGAGAGCACCATAGTGGCAGTCGTGGCAGCCCTTACAAGGGGTCTTCCGGATGCAGCAAGCATCTGGGGCAAGGGACTCCAGAGGAGCAACCGGACCCCAAGATAATCAGCTCCGATTCTGCATTGCACGCAGAGACGCCATCACCGGTCATGCCCTTCTCCTGCGTGCCTGCGTGCGTGCCTGCGGTGGGATGGAGATCTCCTTCTCTTCGTCGTTCTTGTTGCGTGCCTTCAAGATCCGAATCAGTGTTCCAATCACAGGTGGTGCGGCTTCTAGAGAAAACTCTTTCACCCGAACCAGTTTAAGAAGATTCCTCCGCATTACCAGCACTTCATGCTGAACTCCTTGATCCAAAGAGAAAACACGATGGACATATTTGATGAACTCCAGAGCAAAGCCAAATTGGGAAACTCTTGTGATGTAGTCTCTGTGTCAGTAACATCCCTTTTCCTAACACTCATGTGACGCAACACATCACGAACAATTCTCAAAAGCTTATCAGTGAAATAAGATGCAATCTGTTCTTTTAGAAATTCGGTCTCCGCAGATTCAACATTTACAGCTGCCCACCACCGTAATGGATGGTGTGCAAGAAATACTGGCCTCCGCTTTCGCTGCAGCACGTAGCCTCCCCTGCTCTTGCGCCTGCCTCCCCAGAATTAGTCTTCCCTCCTTCCTTTTCTCCTTTGTTTTTAGTTTTTCTTTTTCTTGTTCACATGTCAAAATTAGGCAAGCGACCTTCCTCATTCATCTGAGACTCCAATCTCTTGATTTTTGTGTATATGTCACGAGAATCCATGCAGCTTTTGTCTCCTGCCACAAAACCATAGAGTCTGTGGTCAATTTCAACAAAAGCTTCTCCTAGCTTCTTATGTGATCTCATGGAACATTGTCGCATCTTCTGTATCTCATTAGCTTCTTCCCACATTCCGGTACTTGTATAAAGGTCTGACATGAGCATACAAGCTGAGGCATCATGTGAGTTCAATGAGACAATTTTGTCAAAGCATTGCTGTGCTAGCAATATGTCACCATGCCTTTTTCATTGATTTAACATTGACATCCAAGCAACAAAATTATTTGCAAGAGGCATATCTTGCAGCAACTCTGCTGCCTCCTTTAAATGTCCTTCTTGTAGCATATCTTCAAAACACTTGCACCAAGGCTATCATGTTGGAGCAAACTTTGACTGCGGAAACAAAAGTGACTTCATTTGGTTGTTTGAAAACAGTAACCTTTTTCCTCAACCCTGAAGTTCCTGGTTTTTGACCTTCATACCGAGATGTATAGCATGTGGTGATCTTAAAGACTGTCATTGCACACAGAACTAGAACAAATAGCAGCAGGACAAAGATCCTTTGGCATCAGTTTTTCATATTTTTCTAATACACACACATCATGCATCCAAACAAAATCATACACATGCACTAAGGGAATATGTACACTGGATGCAGATTATCGTAATGCTTTACACAAACAATGAGTCACACGCAGAAATTAACACAAATGCACAACAAAAGAAATGGAGGTATATACGACTCGGATGCGCAGCAACACGACACCGGTTGGACATGTAACAACTCCTGCATAGAGTGGCAATTGAATGAGATGTTTTGGGGCTGTTTTTAGGTCTGAATACTCTTGTTTTAACATAGAAAATACTACTGGTTATAGTAGTGGGCTGGCTGTATTTGGTAGTGCTACTTGCATACAATACAAACATTGATACTTGTATGGACACAGTTTATTGTTGGGATGTTTTGCCACTACCATAAGATGTTTTGAACTAATTTGAGCTTGGTTTATGCTCAGTTGACTATGTTTTTTCATTGTTGGAATACAGTTTATAGCAAGCAGGTTGTTAGGAAAACTATCCTGAATTACAGGAAACTATCATGAATAGCAAGAAACTGGTCCTGAACTGTAGGAAAATGAGTCAGCTACTTACAGATTGTATACATCACTGAATACCTAAGCTAAAACTATGGAAAATGCTCAAGGCACTGACAATATCACTCAAATTGTGGGAGAAAAGTTGGACAACAAAATTTTTGCTTTATGGAAGTTTCGTATGAAGAATTTTTTGGTTGGCACAGGTTATTCGTACTTATGTACCGGTGATGAGGTTGAACCTGAAATACATGAAAGGAATCCGACAAATGATCAGAAAAGGGCTCATAAGCTATGGACTGAGAGAGCATGCAAGGTGTTACATTAGTTTTCCTTATGTATATCAGATGCTATGGTTATACAGATTACTGGATGTAGTTCCCCAAAGGATGCATGGAACATACTCATGAAGAATTATGGAAATGTAACAAATGCAATAAAGATTCAACTAAGGCAACAGTTCAATAACATGTCTAGGAATGATAGAAACATTCAGGCTTACACTATAGAGATCAAGACTATAGCAGATTAGCTTGGCACCATTGGATCTTTAGTGTGTGTGAGGATGATATGATTTTAGTGACATTGAATGGACTTAGCAAAAAGTATAAAGAGTTTGATACGTCTTATTTTGTGAGAGCTGAATCCCCTGATTGGGATGAGCTGATTGCTTTGCTGTTGCATGAGGAAGTTAAGCTTGGTCTAAACAGGTTGTAGTCTATCTCAAAGCAAAGACACTATTCTTTACTCTAGCCAACGTGGTAGAGGCGACAGAGACCATGGCTCTTTTCAAGGTTGAGGAGACACTCGAAACACTTATGGACAACATCAGTAGAATGCCTGGCATGGCACAAATACACAGGGCTTGGCAGCTTTAGAGGTAGGGGAAGATCACCCCATGATAGAGGTGGTGGATCTGGTTCATGGCAATAAAACGATTAGTCAAACAGAGATAATGACTGTCATTACTGTGGCAAATATGGACACATTGCAAATGATTGTTACAAGAAATAGGGAAATATAAAGGCAAAGGGAAAATAGCATGGACACTATGCATCTTCTAGCAGTACTCATGATGAGAAAGTTGACAGATTGTTTGCCATGCAGCATGTGTCTAAGAATGACTCTAGGTAGAACAGAGATGAGAGATGGTACATTGATTCAGGGGCTTCAAATCATATGACACCCCATGGAGAATGGGTTGATGAGATGATTGCAGGTTCACATGGTTATGTGTGTATTGGGGATTGCACCCAACATGACATTTAGCACATAGGAATTGTTTCGTTGTTGATGCCTAATGGCAAGAAAAAGAGCTTGCATGATGTACTACATGTACCTACAATAACCGAGAATCTTTTGTTAGTTGGACACATGGTAGAACATAATCTGCAAGTGAGATTTAATAGAGATGGATGCTTTGTTGATGAAGAATATGGTAATGGTTGCAAATTGATTGTTAGAGGCCAAAGAGATGGTAGAATGTTTACTCTTGATGCATCAATTCCATAATTGAAAACAGCCATGTTTGCATGCTATACAAGATGTTGAGATATGGCATAAGCGGATTGACCATGTGAATGTACAAAAGCTGAAATCTATGCAGTAGAAGGAGATTGTGCTTGGACTACCTAAGTTCAAGTATCATGACTTTGGACATGTATGTGATGCATGTCAGTTTGGAAAGCAAGCATGGTTTCCATTTATGAGACATGTATAGAATAGCTCATGACCCTTGCAGTTGGTACATGGCATAAGCGGATTGACCATGTGAATGTACAAAAGCTGAAATCTATGCAGTAGAAGGAGATTGTGCTTGGACTACCTAAGTTCAAGTATCATGACTTTGGACATGTATGTGATGCATGTCAGTTTGGAAAGCAAGCATGGTTTCCATTTATGAGACATGTATAGAATAGCTCATGACCCTTGCAGTTGGTACATTTAGATGTATGGGGTCCGTCTCTTAATGCTTCATTTGGTGGCGCTCGTTACTATGTATCCTTCATTGATGATTTCAGCACATGTATACTTGGCTTTACATACTGAAACATAAGGATAATATGTTTGATGCATTCAAGGACTTCAAGAAGCATGCTGAAAATGAGTTGAGCTATAAAATTTCATGTCTTAGATCAGATGGAGGTGGAGAATATGTCTCTAAATACTTTAATAGGTACCTTGCCAAATATGGAATCAGAAGACAGTTAACTTGCAGCTATACATTGCATCAAAATGGTGTAGTAGAAAGGAAAAATAGGGTACTGATGGAATGGGCAAGAGCTATGCTGAATGAGAAAAGTTTGCCAAATGGTTATTGGGCTGAAGCAGTAGTGACTACTGTGTATGTGCTGAATAGAACCCCTACAGCAGGGATTCATGATGTAACTCCATATGAGAGGTTGTATGGTCATAAGCCTAACATTTCATACTTGAAGGTATTTGGTAGCATTGCATATGGGCATGTTCCTGATGAAAAGAGGAAGAAATTGGATCCTAAAGTTGTCAAAGAGTGTGTTCCTTGGTTATGTACAAGATGGGAAAGCTTACAAGTGTTATGTATTGTCTACACACGAGACATTGATTAGTAGAGATGTTATTTTTGATGAGTTGGCATCATGGTATGGTAATCCTATTGCAGTGGCTATTGATGGATCAATCAGCACTAGTAATGCTAAAAATACACCTATAGTGAGTACATCTATGAGTGGTCCTACAGGTGATGGGTCACTCTACAGTAAGTCCTTGGTCAGGACGCTTGCGGAGTCGCACTCCTACGTCCATTGACATGAGATTGACACGGTTATGTCAGTGAGGGGGAGATTGGATAAGGGAAAAGAAAAGAAACTTGAGGATATGACAGGTCCCCTTACAATAGGTTATGAGTCATCCAGCATTGATAGTTTGGATAGTGAGTTGGGCATTCCGTCTGTTATGATGCTTGGAGCAAGGCAGAGTCGTTATGTACCGCCTCATGAGAGGCAAGCTCAGAGTGAGCCACAGTTACAGAGATATGAGACAGTCAGAAAACCAGTTGATAGGTTTACATACACTGGTAATTCAGCTTGCCATTATGCATATATGGCTAGTGTGATAGGTTACAAAGAACTTAAAAAGTTTGATGATGTAGTTACAGATGATAAGTAGTGTGCTGCCATGGATGAGGAGTATGCAGCCTTGGCTGAAAATGAGAAATGGAAATTGGTTGAGTTGCCTGAAGGCAAAGTCCCCATTGGCTGCAAATGGGTGTACAAGGTTAAGTGCAAGTCAGATGGTTCGTTAGGATGCTATAAGGCTAGGCTGTTTGCAAAAGGGTATGCGTAGTAGTATGGCCTTGACTATGAGGAGACTTTTAGTCTGGTGGCTAAAATGGCAACAATCAGAATTGTCATTGCTTTGGCAGCATACAAAGGCTGGAAATTATGGCAAATGGACGTCAAGAATGCTTTCTTGAATGCTAATTTGGTTGAGGAAGTATATATGGAGGAGCCTGAAGGCTATGCTCACTCGGACTTTCCTGTATATAAGTTGAAAAAGGCTTTATATGGATGGAAACAGGCACCTAGAGCATAGAATGCTTAGATCAACAGTTATTTACAGCAATATGGATTTGGATTGGGTGATGCAGATCACAATCTGTTCACGAAGAAGACATATCATGGATATGTGTTTCTAGTAGTTTATGTAGATGATCTTATCATCACTGGAGATGATGAAGAGGACATTGCTAAAATTAAATCATGTTTACAGGTTGAATTCAGATTCAAAGACCTTGGTGAACTACAATATTTTCTTGGGATTGAGGTAGTCTCTATGCCTCAAGGTATATGGTTGCTACAAAAGCAATATGCTCATGACATGTTACAAAAGTATGGTATGGCTGAATGCAAGCCTATGGAGACACCTCTTGATCAAAATCTCAAGCTGCAGATTGATGTTGGGAATGACATAGAGAATGTAACCATGTCTAGATAGATGGTGGACAACTTGATATACTTGACCATTACACGTCTTGACTTATGTTATGTTGTGGGGCTGATTAGTCAGTTCATGTAGAAGCCTCACAAACCACATTTAGATGCAGTTAAGAGGATCATGAGATATGTAAAGGGTACTACAGATTATGGGCTATTTTATGCATATGAAAAATCCCTTGACTTGACAAGGTTTACTGATGCTGATTGGGCTGGTTGTGCCTACGATAGGAGGTCAACCAATGGTTATGCATTTGGATTGGGTAACAGTATGATTAGTTGGTAGAGTAAGAAACAGCCTATTGTTGCATTGTCTAGTACATAGGAGCTGCCTTAGCAGCTTGCAAAGCAGTTTGGTTGATAAAACTGCTAAAAGACTTGGGAATACAGGTGGAAAGCAGAGTGAGATTGCATTGTGATAACCTTAGCAGTGTTATGTTGGCTAGCAATCCTGTCTACCATGCTAGGTCCAAATATATTGAGGTTCACTACCATTTCATCAAAGAAATGGTTCTTACAGGGAAGATTGACTTGATTCATGTGAAGACTAAAGACCAGGTATAGCAGATATATTTACCAAGTCTCTTGGTAAATAAAATTTTATATATTTCAAATAGCTACTTGGAGTTTATCAGATGGTTTCAGCTTGAGGGGGAGTGTTGGAATATCAAGCTCCCACTACTCTTTAGTCAGTTTATCTTTATGTGTGTGACCAACATTAGCTGGATACACTTGTACACCTACGTATATTCAATAAGTCGGTGTAGTCAGTGACTTAACCACAATTAATCTTGGTTAGTCATACCTATGTGTGTAAGTCTCTTTTAGTTAGTATGATGGAAGAATAATGGAAGAAGAACAACAATGAGCTGAGGCTCATCTTCTGCTCCACTCTGTCTCTCCCCCTCTCTTCCAACAGTAATGCTAATATCAAATTATAGTAGATGATGATGAAGTAGGCCATCGGTGCAACACTCAACGGGGTGGTGACAAAGAATGACTCTAAATACAACAAGTTGTAGTTGCAGCAGTAGCTACTAGTAACTAGAATCATTATGACTGGATAGTATACATTGATGTACATAATGGATTCAAAAAGTGCATCTTCCAAGACTTAGTTCCTTCGTGTGTTCCTATAATATGTATTGATTATTCTCTTGTACATCAATGAAACTGCAAACTCTATGCAATTGTCATTAAGAGAATGATGGATGTTCCTGAGGCATCATGCTTTTTAGTATGAGATGCATGGAACAACAAGTGTGGTTGCATGAAATAGAGAATAGTTGCGACACTGGAGAGCGCTCCACCATAAAAAAATATTACTGTGCCAATGTTGAGATTCCTCAGAGATTATTCCAACTAAGATTAGGCCATCTTTCATCTCTATTCTGTCAAGAAATGTCACAACTCTATAGAAACAGAATTTGTATCCTTTTTCATTAATTTGTCTATATAATGATTTATTAAATTTATTTCCTTTGCACTAATTAGATATAAAGAAAAGTGCATTGGAGCTGGCCACTGATGAGTGGTCACAGGTTATGGTGGACCCACACGGTGGGTTAGAGAAAAGATAGTTCACACTTCCACCTATAGGACCCAATTGGGCGCCTGTGACTAGAACTCACGCATATCAGGGTTAGACTCGCACACAGAAAGGATTGATGCCTTGAAGTGTGGGCTAGATCCACCAGAACAGACAGTTACAATCAACAAGATGGCATGATCATGAAATGCTTGTATAATGTGCATGTGTGGGCTGAAAGCTTGAAATGCACATTTCTTTGCATAGAAAAGTCACATGAAGATTCGGATACCATTTTTGCGATGTACACGGAAAAAGCTTTCATATGATACCCATATTGGGGGGGGTCCCTAAATTCTAGGAGATCCCTAAATTTTAGGAGGTCCCTAAATTTTAGGAGCCTCGAATTAGCCTAAAAATGCTAGTCCTAAAAAATAGGGATGTCATTCTAAAAATAGTAAGTTCTGTACTCTGACTGTGCTTACTAAATTTGGTTGTTTCTATTCTTGACAGTATTCAACCCAAAAAGGAAGGCCATAGAGAAGAGACAAGTGTCAAGACACTTGTCACACAAGTCTCCAAGTGTCCCACCACTTGTCACATCTCATGACATGTGGATGGACACTTGTCTTGTGCTACTCCACTTTCCCCTTTTGTACTAGCTCTCCCCTCTCCTATAAATAAGAGCTCGTTTTTCTTCATTGATCATCATTTTTCTTTGCTGTAAACTCATGTACAGCACCCACAGATAGCCAGAAACTGGCCCCATCCATCCCCATCATCATCCCTCACTTCTCCATTATCAAATTCCTCCATATTCCCTCTTCTATCACTGTTGTTTTACAAGACAACAAGCCTGTAAATTCATTACAGCACCTCCTTCTCGAGCTTTTTCTTCCATTTTAGCTACAAGAAGCAAGCCCTATCCATGTACTGCTGATCAACGATGGAGAAAGGCTGAATTTCCCTTTTTCTTCTCTCATACTGTAAAGAAATCAGTTCTTATCATTGCATAATAGATAATGCATGTGTGTTTGTACATCTTTGCATGATCTTGTGAGAGTGAGAATTACTTCTTCTCACTCTCAGGTTGATTGTAACTGAGCTCTTCCCTAAGGGACTTGGGTTGAGCAGAAATGCATTCCTTCGGGGGGGGGGGTTGCCCATCTTCAACCCTCAATCTTGTCTCCATTACTTTTACATTTTCATGGCTGTAATTTTGTGAGTAATTTTTATTTTCAGCTTTAAGTGTTCATTCTCTTTTATATTAAATCTCGAAAACAAGCAAATATCATAATTGTTAAGCATACTACGTTGTTCGGGGCGTTTACAGTGGTATCAGAGCTTTGGCTCGGTCCTCACCCCCAACACTGGTAGTGCTTACAACTATAAGTTTGTTTGTTTCAGCCTTTGCATTGAGTGCGTGAGCATATTTTTTTTTCTTTAGTCTCAATGGATCAATCGAGTGCTATCCTTCAAGCCATTCAAAGTCTTAGAGAGGAGAATCAGCAAATTCGTGAGCAACTTCTCAAACTAGAAAAAGTTGAGAATCCCAAAGAATTCAAGGAAAGAAGCCCATCTACTTCAAGGAGACAAAGCCATACCAATGAAAGGAGCCGATCAAGAAGTCCAACTACTTCTAAGAGGCAGTCCCATTCTACTTCAAGACAAAGAAAGAGATTGCGTCGAAGCTCATCCTCTTCTTCAAAGTCATCTGGCGCCTATTCTGATGGATCCTCTTCTAGTAATGAAGAGTCACACCCTTCTCGTGGAAGACCTCATCGTCAAAGGCGTCGACATTCTTCACCCTCGTCTCCATCTTCATCCCCATCAAGCACTTCATCATCTTCAACCTCAATATCCAAGCATGGACGAAGGCATAAGAAGAAGAAGAAGACTAAGTCACTATCCAACTTGAAAAGAAGATCAAGTTCAGTATGTATGATGGTTCCCGAAATCCCGATCTTCTTCTGAAGTTTATTCGTCAATTTCAAATTTTGTATGGTCGTGACAAGTATAAAGAAAAAGAAAAGATTAAGTTTGCAGCTTTACATTTAACCGACTTAGCCCATACTTGGTGGACGGGGTTGGAATATGATCATGCTGCCCCAAAATCATGGCGGTCCTTTGTTCACCTGATACAAAGCCAATTTCTTCCTGTTCATTTCAAAAGAGATGTAAAAATGGAATGGGATCGGCTTTGGCAAAGGAAAAATGAGTCACTTGGTGACTATACCAAGAGATTTTGGGAGCTACTTTTGAAGGTCCAACATTTCAAGAAGATCAGCAGTTCGGAAAAGCTTAGGAAGTTTCAAGGAGGTTTGCATTTTAAACTTCGTACTGCTCTTAATCATTATCATTGTTCTAGTCTCAGGGAACTCATTGACCATGCTGAGACATGGGAAATGGAGCACAATGGCAACAAATCATTCCAAAAGAATGATAAGAAGAGAGTAGCTGATGATGAGGAGTATTCAGCCCCAAATGAAGGACAAAAACAGTGGCAAAAGCAGCCATCAAATCAAAAGAAGATGAAGCCCTATGCACCTCCTAATGCTCCTCAATTTCGCTCCAATCTATACCCACAAGTAAAGCAATTTTCCGAAGAAGAAAAGCAACGCTTCATGAAAGAAGGGAAGTGCTTTAAATGTGGACAAATAGGCCACATAGCGAAGCAATGTCCAAACAAGGGACAAAGCAAGGTTTCTGACAACAAGCCTAAGTCGCCAGTGAAAATCAATGCTATCAGTGATGTAGTTGCAAACACAACTCACACTCCAGAGACGCGCAAATTATTAAAAGCTTGGGGACAGTTGCAAGGTAAGCAAGCACTATTCTTGATAGATCTTGGGGCGAATGAAAATATTATTTCCTTGCAATTAGCTAAAGAGCTTGGATTAAAGAATGAAGAGATGGACACTCCGGCAGAAGTTCGCCAAGCTTTAAATGTTGATGAAGGTGACACAATGAAGACTGTGATACCCTTCATTGGCAAGCTCAAGTTTCAAATTCAAGGCTACAGTGACGAAGATACCTTCTGTATCGGAGAACTTGATGGTTGCGATGTGATTCTTGGCATGCCCTGGAATCATAGAGTAGATTCAACCATCTTCTCTCAGAAAAAGAAGGTAGAACTCACCAACAAAGGCAAGAAGTACGAGATCCAAGCTGGAGTTTCTGGAGACACCATACCTATGGTAAGCCATATGCAAGTCTCTAGAGCAATTAAGGATTGTGTTCAATGTTGTCTGCTTTATGTCACTGATGTAAAAGATAATATGAATGCTGAAAACCAAGAGCAACATCAGCTCTTGGAAAAGTATAAAGATTGTTTTTCGGAAGATCTTCCTTATCAGCTTTCCCCAGAAAAGCCAGAAGACCATCATATTGATATTATCCTAGGTAGTTCTCCTCCTAATATAGCACCATACCGTGTGAGCCGTCCTCAACAAGAAGAAATCAGAAAGCAAGTTGAAGACCTACTCAACCGTGGGCTAATTAGGTCAAGTAGCTCACCATTTTGTTCACCGGTTCTTCTTGTTCAAAAGAAAGATGGCACATTCAGGATGTGCATTGATTATCGAGCCCTCAACAAAATCACCGTGAAGAATCGGTTTCCTATTCCCAGAATTGACGACATTTTGGATCGTCTAGGAGGCTCAAAGGTTTTCAGCCGCATTGATCTAAAGAGTGGTTATCATCAAATTAGGGTAATACCACAAGATGTACACAAAACTGCTTTCCGCACTTCATACGATCTTTATGAATTCTTGGTGGTTCCTTTCGGATTAACCAATGCACCAGCCACCTTTAATCGAATGATGGAGCGCATCTTTAGAGAGCATCGACAATATGTCGGTACTTTCTTTGATGATATTCTTGTCTTTAGCAAGAATGAAGAGGAGCATCATCAACACTTGGAAATTGTTCTACAATTACTACAACAAAATCAACTCTTGGTAAATGGTAAAAAGAGTGAATTTTTCATGCATAAAATAAATTACCTTGGGCATGTCATCTCTTTTGAAGGGATTCAGATGGATCTTGAAAAGATCAGGATAATCCAAGAATGGCCTCATCTTCGTGATGTACATGAGGTGCGATCGTTTCTTGGCTTATGTTCTTATTACCGCTGCTTCATCAAGCATTTTGCACATATGGCTTCTCCACTTCATGACCTTACAAAGAAGAAGATCTCTTTCCAATGGAAGGAAAAGGAGAAGGCAGCCTTCACAAGGTTGAAAACAGCTCTTACTTCTGGACCTGTTCTTATCATTCCAGATCTGGTAAAACCATTTGTGGTGGAAGCAGATGCTTGCGGTGATTGTATTGGTGCAGTGCTAAATCAAGAAGGCCATGCCGTAGCCTTTGAAAGCCGTCGTCTAAATGATGTGGAGAAAAGGTATGACATTTATGAAAAGGAGCTCTTAGCAGTGGTTCATGCTTTAAAGATATGGAAACATTATCTTTTAGGCAATGAATTCCTTATTAAAACCGATCATCAAAGCTTGAAGTATTTCAAGACTCAAAAGCATTTGCAAGAGAAACATGCAAGATGGGAAAATTTCTTGTCTATGTTTCATTTTCAAATTATGTACACTCCAGGGAAACAAAATGCAGTTGCTGATGCACTTTCTAGAGTGCCTCGCATTGCAACTATTACAGTGGCTCATCATGAAGATTTTCAAACGATGAAGAATACTTATGATGAAGATACTGATTTTGCAGCAATTTGGTCAAATTTACAGCAAGGAGGTTCTCATCCAGATTATTCCATCAAAGATGGTTACCTTCTCATGAACAATCGCCTTTGTGTCACTCTTCCTGTTCGACAAAAGGTGCTTAAAGAAAGTCATGAACCCCCTTATGTAGGGCATAGAGGGAGGGCAGCCACTCTAAGTGCAATTGAGCGCTACTTTTATTGGCCAACATTACGAAAAGATATACATAACTTCATTGAGGCTTGTCTGGTATGCCAAAAATCCAAATATGATAGGCAGAAGATTCCAGGATTGTTGCAACCTCTTCCAGTGCCCAAAGATCTATGGGAATCTATCACAATGGATTTCATCTCAGGTATTCCAAGAACACCTCAAGGTCATGATATGATTTGGGTCATAATTGATAGATTCAGCAAACAATCACATTTTATTCCATGTCATAAAACATTGAAATCCGCACAAGCTGCAAGACTTTTCATTCAACATATCTTCAGATTACATGGTATGCCTTCTGAGATCATTTCAGATAGAGACTCCAAATTCACAAGTAACTTTTGGCATGCTTTATTTGAGAATTTGGGAACCACTTTAAAGTTCTCCTCAGCTTTTCATCCTCAAATTGACGGCCAAACAGAGGTGATGAATCTCACTCTTTTGGATATGTTGAAAGCTTATGTTAGTGAACATAAGTCACAATGGGAGAAATATCTTCCATTATTGGAGTTTGCTTACAACAATACAGTGCACTCATCCATAGGGAAAGCTCCAAATGAAATAGTACAGGGTAAAGTGATTCCTCCTCCAATTATTTGCACTAAAGATAAGATTTTTGCTGCTGATGAGTTTGCTTCAAATTTAAAAACCGCAGTGGATCAAGTTCAAGCCACTATCAAAGTTGCCCAAGAGCGACAAAAGAAGCAAGCAGATAAACGAAGAAGACCTTTGGCTTTTGAAAAAGGTCAATATGTCTTGCTAAAGTTTGATAAAAGCAGGCTCAAACAAGGTTCTCATCAAAATTCATCTTTTCCAAAGCTCTCCAGTAGATACTTTGGACCCTTCAAAGTGATTGAGAAAATAAATGAAGTTTCTTATCGACTTGAGCTTCCTGCTCATCGGAAAATACACAATGCTTTTCATGTAAGTTTGCTAAAACCTTACATAGGACCGGAACCAAAGGAGCCCATTACTGAAGATCCCCCAGAAGTTGAAGAGACAGAGCAACTCTTGGAACCTGAAAAGATTTTGTTTCTCAAGGATCGAACCACGAGAAGTGGCCTTGTGACACGAAAATTCCTACTAAAATTCAAGAATCTACCCACAACAGATGCACAATGGGTAGATGAAAAATTCATGAAGGATTACCCAAATATTCTACAGCAATATCAAGAAGCTTTTCAGCTGAGGACAGCTGAATAAAAGCCAGAGGGCTGTCACAACTCTATAGAAACAGAATTTGTATCATTTTTCATTAATTTGTCTATATAATGATTTATTAAATTTATTTCCTTTGCACTAATTAGATGTAAAGAAAAGTGCATTGGAGCTGGCCACTGATGAGTGGTCACAGGTTATGGTGGACCCACACGGTGGGTTAGAGAAAAGATAGTTCACACTTCCACCTATATGACCCGATTGGGCGCCTGTGATTAGAACTCACGCATATTAGGGTTAGACTCGCACACAGAAAGGATTGATGCCTTGAAGTGTGGGCTAGATCCACCAGAATAGACAGTTACAATCAACAAGATGGCATGATCATGAAATGCTTGTATAATGTGCATGTGTGGGCTAAAAGCTTGAAATGCACATTTCTTTGCATAGAAAAGTCACATGAAGATTCGGATACCATTTTTGCGATGTACATGGAAAAAGCTTTCATATGATACCCATATTGGGGGGGTCCCTAAATTCTAGGAGATCCCTAAATTTTAGGAGGTCCCTAAATTTTAGGAGCCTCGAATTAGCCTAAAAATGCTAGTCCTAAAAAATAGGGATGTCATTCTAAAAATAGTAAGTTCTGTACTCTGACTGTGCCTACTAAATTTGGTTGTTTCTATTCTTGACAGTATTCAACCCAAAAAGGAAGGCCATAGAGAAGAGACAAGTGTCAAGACACTTGTTACACAAGTCTCCAAGTGTCCCACCACTTGTCACATCTCATGACATGTGGATGGACACTTGTCTTGTGCTACTCCACTTTCCCCTTTTGTACTAGCTCTCCCCTCTTCTATAAATAAGAGCTCGTTTTTCTTCATTGATCATCATTTTTCTTTGCTGTAAACTCATGTACAGCACCCACAGATAGCCAGAAACTGGCCCCATCCATCCCCATCATCATCCCTCACTTCTCCATTATCAAATTCCTCCATATTCCCTCTTCTATCACTGTTGTTTTACAAGACAGCAAGCCTGTAAATTCATTACAGCACCTCCTTCTCGAGCTTTTTCTTCCATTTTAGCTACAAGAAGCAAGCCCTATCCATGTACTGCTGATCAACGATGGAGAAAGGCTGAATTTTCCTTTTTCTTCTCTCATACTGTAAAGAAATCAGTTCTTATCATTGCATAATAGATAATGCATGTGTGTTTGTACATCTTTGCATGATCTTGTGAGAGTGAGAATTACTTCTTCTCACTCTCAGGTTGATTGTAACTGAGCTCTTCCCTAAGGGACTTGGGTTGAGCAGAAATGCATTCCTTCGGGGGGGGGGGGGGGGGGGTTGCCCATCTTCAACCCTCAATCTTGTCTCCATTACTTTTACATTTCATGGCTGTAATTTTGTGAGTAATTTTTATTTTCAGCTTTAAGTGTTCATTCTCTTTTATATTAAATCTCGAAAACAAGCAAATATCATAATTGTTAAGCATACTACGTTGTTCGGGGCGTTTACAAGAAAATACCTTTAAATCATGACTATAGACTTCAAAATCTTGAGTTTATTACCCAACATGTGAATTGTGATTGATGACACCCACATTAAGCTTATGAGGGAACTCAACATTGAGCAAGCTACTTGTGATATGCACATGCAAATATGGGATGCGTGTGTTATTGCATCCAATAGCAAATGAATTCAATACTTGTGATATGCACATGCAAATACGGGATGCGTGTGTTATTGCATCCAGTAGCACATGAATCATGAAACCCATTGGAATGTGTCCTCTATCTACACGTGCTTTAAGAGATAGTCAGTGCTTCAAGAATGTATTGTGCGCATCCAGGTGTCTACATTACCCCTTACTTGCTTGCACATACTAGTTATGGGACTTGGAGCCATCTCATTAGCCCCTTTAGGGAGTCACACCCTCCATCAAGTAGGGTTTGAAAAAATATCTAATTATCATCTATCTAAGGGCCATGTCTGCATTGAGAATGCCTTTAGGATGCTCAAGAATCATGGTGCATTCTCTGAGACATATGCATTGATGTTGATTGTGCACCCATGTACATTGAAGCTTGTTGTGTTATCCATAATTCTCTTCTAGAAAATACACACAATGAACATATGAAGGATGACTTTGACGTCATTTTGAATGATAATAATAAATGAAAATTAGTGCAAGGTTTGAGCATCTGCAAGGTCAAGCCCTTCAAGATGTCGTGATCCAAGAATGGAATTAGCACGTGAATGTTTGATTCTAGCTAGTAATTCACAACAACTTATTTACTTTACTTTTTGTATTAGTAATTCTCTTCTAAAAATGTATGGCTTATTTGAACTGAATTAGTCTAATGTTTGTGGTTTGAGGGGTTTGCCATTAGACTTGTAAAAATTTTAAAGTGTTTCTTGTCTTTATGCCTATAGGGGTACATGGCTATGCTTTGATAACTTTTATTGGTAGAAGAATTTTGTTCAAAAGACAATTACAACACATAGTAATTTTCATGATGTTATTGAGATCATGTGGAGACACATCACAATATTTTTTCAGCATTTGAGTGGGCAAAGAAATATGTGATCCTAAAACAAATGATAAAATATAGAAATTCCATGTAAAATCATACATGTTGGGGGATACATTTGTAGGATGAGTAGATAATAATATATGGCATGGTTTAACAAGTTTAGGTTATGAAAAAGCATTCTAAAAATGTTTGATATAAGGTGACTTCGAAAGACTAGTCTACATTATGGTCATTATGGCTTTTCTAGCATTGCTTACAATACTCTAGGTGGAATAGATTGCAACTTGTTTAATAGTCATGGAGGATACTACAATTGATTTGCATGTTGCTATGCTTGCTCCACCAAAGAGAGAGTGGGCATAGTGGTAATAGACTTTAGTTCATCAATTCTAGATAGAAAAGAGAAAGGAAATGAGAGTATCTATGGACCTATTTCCACAATCCAAAATGGTTCTCAAATCAATTTGAGATTTGGCGACGATTGGGAGCCCATAGGGATAGCTTTGCAAGTGTGAGAGAAAAGGAGGCAAAAAAATATTATCCTCAATATCATGAAAAGTTGTGCAAGGTGTTTCCAACTAATCGAAATTCTGCTATTCAATAAGAAAATTTAGTATGTTCAATTTAGGCAATAAATATCTCTTGACAATAGCTTCACCCATGGCCCAAATAGGTTTTTGATTCACAATGACCCGACTGGAAACTCAAGCAAATGTAATCTAATAGGTTTGATAGGGAGTTCTCGAACTTGGTTGGGAATCCTAACCTAGGGGGAACAGGTCCTCTAATGGCATACACGAAGAGGCACAAGTTGTCTACTTTTGTATTTTATAAATTTTGGGTTTCTAGAAAACATGCAAGGTGAATAAAAGAGGTATTATAGAAACCAAAAAATTGATTTCTAGGAAATCCCCTTATGAGAAGAGCTTCTTGGTTTTGTGCAAATAGCCCTTCTTACTAATACCTAGTACTGCTAGTGCGCATCAATGCATATCCTACTAGAATCAATCAATAATGGTGCAATAAGCAAATCTTCTTCTTAGTGATTTAATAAAGCATGCTTGAAAATTTAAGTATTGAGAATCATCTGAAACTTTTGTGTTTTTGTTTCTATTTCTTTAGGTATACATTGCTTTCCAAACTGAGCATAGTGGATTTTTCTTGTGTAAATACATGGATGGTTGTTACTTTATGTAAAAGCTTTTTAATTTTTACCACTATCATTGTTTGGTGCATGGTCCACAATGATTGATTGGTGCATGGTCCACACATAGTAGGAAGAGGTTTGTGTGATATAAGTACTTTTAGAAAGTGTGATGTATATGGATTTTGTGGCATTATATGTAAGCTTTTGTTTTTAACCATTATTAGGCGGTGCACAATCTAGTAATAGTTTAAAATGATCTATGGGATCTAAAAAGATTTGTGAAACTTAGTCTCACATAGAGTAACATGGTCAATAAGGTGATAGTTTTGCATAAAAGATAAAAAACTTTTTGTGTGTACATAAAGCCCAATGTTAGTCAAAGTAGTTTCGCTCCATTCACCCCTTGTTATCACTCTTTTGTGAGATTTTCATTAACAACTAGGTTTATTCAACTTTTAAAAATAAATCAAAATGCCTCAAAGTTTTTTATACGAGTGCGATGTGAGTATTAAACCAAGGTCATCTTGTAATGAATATGGTCCTGCCTTTGTATTAATCAAGTTATATGAGTTCTAATTAAGTATATACATTCGATTGTACATGTTAAAATATCATTGCATAATTCAATTTTTAAAACTATGAAATTTGGGTAATTTGTAACAATTCATAATGGTTAACTACATAAAGAAAATTAAGTTGATGCAAATTCAACATAACACTAAATTACAAAAAATTAGAACTAGCTTATTTTAATTATACTAATATAGCATATTTGAAAAATATGAATTTTCTTTATGTTGTCTAACAATTATTTTTGGATTCTATTATAATATACATCGTCGAGAAGATCCATTACTTTGCTTGTTGGCATTGGGTGACCACGTCTGAAATCATCTCCCTATGTAGTAGTTTATAACTAGCTAGTATTGTACAACTACAAAGTCACTAAGTGCATCACTCATGGCATCATTACCATAGCTAGTGTCATAAGTGTAGGATTATCATCCTCCTAATGGATCCTTGATATATATTGGATGCACTTTTAGCTTGGGGAAGTTACTATATGTATATCCTCTACATCACGTGCGTTCAAGGCCTATTTATAAATATCATTATTTGTGAATTTTTTTGAATAAAACGTAACCCTTTTTTATTCAATCTATAAATAACCCCTTTATATTACAGCCTTCTGTATGTAAAATATATATAAAAATAGTATTTTAAAATACCTTATTTTGAACCCACGTGAGACACACATATATTTATGAGTAACTTACCCAAGACTTTTGGTAATAAGCTCATGTTTTGGTAGTCCATATCTTCTGGTATATTTTCAATTACTAAAGCATAGTCATACGAGTGCATCAAGAAGTTAAAAGTGTGCCCATATATATTTAAGATAAAATTGCATGTAAATAATGTGTATAATCACATTCTCAACTTATTTTGAGCATGTAAACTTCATATGCTCAACTTATTTTGAGCTTGTAAATAATGTGTATAGTCACATGCTCAACTTATTTTGAGCATCTAAATAATGTGTACAATCACATGCTCAACTTATTTTGAGATAGTAAACTTCATAGGTGTATATGGGCGGAGACTCACAAAGCCACTATCAAAAAAGAAAGAAAAAGGGAAAGAAGGAAAGTGCATGGATAAACATTTTGAAATCAATTTACAAAGTTCGCGCTAGGTCAACTTTTGAGGTCAGCTTGACTCTCGTCCATAGATCCTGAACAATGCACTTGAAAACTATGGTCCTTCTCTAAAGAGCACTACCAAAGTTTCATAGAACTTTGAAAGAATAGATTAGATAAATGGAGGACTTATAGGATCTTATGAAACTTTGAAAGAAGAGATTAGATATAATGGAGGACTTATAGGATCTAGACGACACTTTAGTGGCCTCATTTATCCTCAACTACAGTGTGCATAGAATTTTCTTCCAACCTTTCTTACGACTACGTGTTGAGAGAGAGAGAGAGAGAGAGAGAGAGAGCGAGAGAGCGATATAGACGAATTGATGCTCTTCAGCTTCGACGTAGCACGCTCAATCACCCACAGAAGCAGCGGTCTTCTTCTTAGGCGCATCATGGTGTCTCTAACACACAGACAGAATATGCCACACCTGATCAGGTTGATCGTGATCAGTCTGCGCCGTCGTCTCCTTGTGCTTCATGGCGTCGTCTCTGTGTGCCTCAGTTGAGGTAAATATATGGACTCTCTCTCTCTCTCTCTGTGCATGCGCGCGCGCGCGCGCGAGAGTATAGCTTCAAGATTGATCGTGCCCTCACAAGCCATCAACGTGCAGCTATATACTCGTGTATTGATCTGCAGCTTCTTGGCATAAACCGGATACTATGTTAGATATTTTGATTTCTCGATGGCTTACTGAATGATGTCAAATTATGGCCGCAGACAATGGTGACGCAGGCCGCCGGTGAGGCGCCCAACGGGGTGGTAATAGCGAACGACTCTGAATACAGGCCACAAGACGTTGCAGCTGCAGCAGCAGCTACAAGTGACTGGAATCCGCTGAATCGGTGGATATCCGTGCCAGTGACTGGAATAACCGGATTAGAGACGCCGCTATAAAGATCGCATCCAAAATCCCGGAAGTCGGCAGTGTGGTAAGCATTCTCATGGGCTCCTTCTGGCCGGAGGACAAGGTCGACGTTTTCGAGGCCCTCAAGGCGGACATGACAAAGCTCGTCAAGAAAGAGATTCTTGCTCACGAGCTGAAGCTCCATCAGTCTGAGATCAAGGGGCTCAAACTTACCATTCAGAGCTACAATGCGGTATTTATAATATGTAACCGATTAACCCCACTTAATTGATCCTACGACCACCTGCATGCAGAATTTATAATATTATCTGTCATTGATTTGTGATTCAAACACAATATTCAGCCTAATGTAATTTGCAGTCAGTCATCTTGTTCTCATTCGTATATTTTGATCATCTTGTTCTAATTTGTATATGCAGGCTCAGCCTCACGAGAAGCGTCATTGGCTAAACGCCTGGATCAATGACGCTAACAAATTGAGTATCATCTTTCGAGAGTCCGAAAACAACATCCACCTCATCTCTCCCACCATCACCCTGGCTCTGCTTCATCTAGCAGGGCTGCGGGAGAGACTGGACTTTGGCAAGTGAGTAGAAGATAGTATTACATGGCATCATTGAAAATTATAAATCAACATGGTTGTAGTGTGGCTTTCCGGTCTCTGCAGGCAACTCTATGAGGAAGACAACACAAAACAGTGGAAGAAGGAGATTGAGGATATGTATGAGACGTACATCATGGAGTTCCTGCCAGAAGTCTTCCAAACATGGAAAGCCTGGAGGGGAGACCAGATACAGATTAAGCAATGGATCTCAACGCATCCGACCACAATCCCCCCTTTCTTTTTGTTCGAGACCCATGCAACGGTTGTGGATGCCATTACAGGTACTTCAGCACAAAAATGCTATTGGCTTCAATTTTGGACTGAGACACTGCATATTTGGGATGATCATTGACATGACAAAGCCTTCTCTAGTGTGTACTGGGGGACTCATCAATCAATATGTAGCTAATCATATGCTTTGCAAAACGTATCGGATAGGTGAAACACAAAAGTTCTTTCACAACGCTTTAAACATCAGGACATATTTCCAAAGCATCTGTGAAGATCATCAGGCTCGAATGAAGAACGATGCCTTTGCCGACATGGCCGGCTGCATATCAACCACGTTCGTTTTTGACAAGTTCTTGCCTGATACTGAAAGGAATTTCCCCAAGTATGACGACAAGGTGCTTGGCCGGGTGTTCAAGGGTCCATATGCGCAAGATCTTTGCACTTCGGAGTCTTCTAGTAATGATATGCAGACACGTCCAAATCATGACGACTACTCATCCGACTCCAGCCCAATCAGCAAGGTATATTAACAATCTAATATAGTTGGGATGTCCCACTATCTTATTACGTGAAATTGTACTACTCTTGAGATGTCTATGATCATCTATAGTATCGGTGGCAAAACCCCTTCGTCATTTCCTTAATGATTTTGCAGGTGATCATAAGGGAGTGGAACTCTGTTGACGCCATGCAATTCATCTATGCTAACCGCCAAGGGCAGCTGGCCGGTAACCCGAATGGGGGAATGAGGCACGACATTGATGTGGCGGGAAAGCCCATCAATGGGCTCCGGATGGGGTTCTCTCATGGAGTGCTCGCTTATGTCCAAATCAACTATTATGATGGTACATCATCAGATACATATGGGAACCGCGGCGGTTGGCAATGCTGTGAAGCATCTGCAAAAGGCCCACCTGCCTATAAGGTCAGTGCATGGAGCTACAGAGTAAATAGGGGCCCTGGAGTTACTTATGGCCCTGGTGCAATCCAGTTGGAATACACACCGCAGATTGGATGATTACTAGTTGCAGCCTTGCATGGGAATCCATGTTGTTGAGGGGTTGATCGTAAATAGGGTGGCGAATACTCTCTTGTAATCAGTGTTGATAATATTTTCTTGTAAAACCCGCATGAATAGAATTGGAATATACCATGTGCAAGATATAAACTTGAACGGTAAGAGAAAAAAAAAGACAGATAATGGAGACTCGTCTAGTTTTTGGATGCTTAATTTGCTCTTGATGGTTGCATCGCAATCTGCAAGCTAAGTACAGGAACATCTCTAAGATGTACGGGATTTTCTCCTTTGTGTCTTATTAAGCTTTAGCTTATGAATTTAGACCCTAATTTTCATTTCTCTATGGTTCTTCCTCATGCATGCTCAATATATGATGCCGATGCATGTGACATGGCCAAAAAGGTACATTGTACCATGTTTGTTCTAGACATGAACTCAAGAGGAATCGTTTCCTTATGAGATGCTAAAAAGGGATCGTTCTAGGGGAGATTATATGACTAAATTGCATATAAAGTAAATCCTAAAGTAGTAATGTGATGGTGTTTGTTGTTTCTTTTCTTTTGGTTACTAGAGAGATAGACTTGAACACAAGATCTAGATCTACTTGTCTTTGCAAAATTGTTATATAGTTAACTTGAAAAACATGGATAAAAGAGTATCACTCAAGAAACAAAGAACAAGATGATAATGTACACATTAATTCATCCTCAATGTGCGAGGAAGTGGTAGAGGAAGTTAGCATGGATAAGATATTTGAAAATGATGAAATGCCATGCTCAAGATATTTAAAATTATTAGGCTCCATCACTAGCTAGAGGCATACATTCAAGCTACCAAAATCCTCAATCACCAACTATGACAAGTTATAGTGGAGAACCACCCATACAAAGGAATTCATAGCTTTGAAATGCAAAACTACCAAGATCAACCATCTTCATCAGGAGCAATATTTTTCTAATCTCATAGTTTACTACAAAGATTGATCACCATCTTCATTGGTATTAAGCTTTACCCTCAACCTTGGACACAATGTACTATAAGAGCTTTCAAGATATGCTAGCCAAAGCTACATCCTCTATTCTTGATAATCTTGTGGTGTCAAAATTCATGGACTACAACGTTGCTTTATATGGGAAAATCACATTAAAAGGCTGAGTTGCAACAAATTTGACCAATGTTATTTCAAATTCAAGATTAAATTAATGAGCAATTTATATATTGACTTGGATCCTTTAAAGTTCTTGAATGAGGTGATAATATTCTATTTTAGGGCAAGTATCATTGCTCTTATGATTGGAACTGGTGTTTATTATCCATAACATTATTGCATGCCTTAAAAGTTCATGCATCTTTTCAATATCCTAAAAAAAGACCCCCAAAGGAATTTATAAAAGAAGCAAAAACAATAAATTATGAATGAAATAATGTGGGAAAAACATGAAAGATTACTACTTTTCAAGACGCCTAAGTGTGAGGGCTAGAAGGTAATAAAAGATACATGGTCTCACTACGAGGTCATAGGGGAGTGTAATATGTACTTGAGCTATATAGTAACTCATTGTATGCCAATGGAATGGATTAGCTTATTCTCTACATTGCATTGTGGATGATGCCCCAAAGATGTCTTCATTTGTTATCTGGATCTCATGACATTCTCTCTCTAATCCAAATTCATATCCAAATCTCCTATATCCTTGGGGCTACTCATAAATGTGTACCTATATCACATGGGTTTAACATAAGGGTGTTTCAGATACCATTTGACATATTTTTTACATAGAGAAGGATGCCAAATAAATGAGTTATTTATAGGTTGAGAGAAGAGGGGTGTGCTTGATTTAATAAAATTTATTTATAGATAAAAGTATTTATAAAGAGGACATATAAGAGAGTAAGCCCGCAAACAGTTGAATTGACACATTTTCTTGACTAAGAAAGAAAACTTCTGGACACATCTAAAGTCTTGATAAAAAGTGTATCAAGAAACCCGTATCCAAAATTGTATTCATTTCACAAAACATAAATGTGACTTTTTTCACAGTACTTTTATACCAAAAAAAAATCTAAAGAGTTGTTGGTTGTGTAGACCTATGGCTCTTGCCACAATCTTGCAACCAACATCTCCCTAGTTTTCTTTTTTGTCGCTTCTTGCATACTCATTGGATTGAGCATTGAAGTTACAAATTGAATATGTATATTAATAAAAGATTGCACATATTAACATAGATTGATACAATTAAATGTATACAATAAAAATTACCAAGAGTAGCTAGCATAGCTTGAAACATATTAAAGATGTACACATGATTTTGAAGCTAGCTAGTATGGCTTCTACTACCTAACATGCTATTATATACATCAAACCTCACATGTCTTGTGAAGAGCTATCACTATCACTCCCTTCCTCTGCATTATCATTCTCATCATTCTTATCACCATCACTCTCTTCATCGTGGTGCTCTTTGCTTTGATTTGCATCATTTCTTGGTCCACTCCCTCTCTCGCCAACTGTCTTGTCCTATAGATGAAAAAACTCAAGCTTAAAATAAGTTATAATTTTCAATGCATTCAACAAAAGAAACTACTTAACAAATTATTCATATAATGATTTCATACCATTACCACTCTATGATGACAACGTATTGCCACAGGTGCGCCATCCATGTGTTGAGCATATTATGATGATATATATATACATGTATGTTATCTCATGGCTAGTAGATAGCCAACAATGCTCAATTGTAAAATGAAAACACCACAAGTACTAGATATATTAGGTAAAATTAATGCTAAGTAGTCGCATAGCAAATTGAAAAAAAAATGCTTACAAAGTCTCCTTTCCATGTGTCGATGCCTCCTAATTCAAAATGTGATGAATAAAATCACTCCATTTGGATTTGTTTTGTCTTACTCTACTGTGGGCCGAAGATCTCATGCTCCATCCTTCTTGAGGCTTCTATCCACTCTTGACGATGTGTGGTCATCAACACTTGCTTAGGATCCAAGCTTGGGGAAGTTACTATTTGTATATCCTCTACATCACGTGCGTTCAAGGCCTATTTATAAATATCCTTATTTGTGAAATTTTTTGAATAAAACATAACCCTTTTCTATTCAATCTATAAATAATCCCTTTATGTTACACCTTTTTGTATGCCAAAAACGTATAAAAATGATATTTAAAAATACCTTATTTTGAACTCACGTGATGCACATATATATTCATGTGTAACTTACCCAAGGATCCAAGCCTTGCTCTAACCTCTCTTATTTTCCACTACCTTGTGTTTGACCATGGCTCTCTTTTTAGAAAGTTTCTTTCTAATCCTTTCAAGTCCAATGGTTTGTAAATCATAGATGTGGGGGATTATGGTACTTCTCATACGTTGTAGCAATTATTGCTTGTAGTGCATTTGGGTTCTAGTTTTGGAAGGCTAAAAAGCCATATGCAAGTAGCTCAAGATCTCTTTTCCCCCATGATTTTGGAGGACCCCACCTAAAGGATTTAGTTGGTAGTACACATCTAGCTATGGTTCTTCCTCCCTCTCTTCATGTTTTTCGGCTTCTACCATGGCTTTTATCAACCTCTCTCTATTTTGGTATGGAGAGGGGCTCGGACTACTACCAAGCGAACTCTAGCTTGGTGCTAAAGCCCATGGCTACTACTACTACCACTCTCATGGGATGGCTCATGAAATGGAGATGACTAACATATGGTCATATACTTATATAGCTCGATTAGAGTAGGAGGATACCCAAATAAGGATCCGCCTTAGACATCATTCTCTCTCTTATCTTCAAGGTTGAGATCTTGAGATGATGACCACCACCACATAAAAAATTTCATTGAGATGAATAGAAACATGTGCAAAAACATAGTAAAATGGAATTAATAGCATAACATGACATATTAGTACACATAGGCTCATACCTATGCACATGCATATCCATATGGATATATCAATATTGCATATGCATATATATCCATATATATGTTGAGATGGCAAGCTCAACACATGCAGACATTGATGATGGACCACCTGGCAGCTAAATGGGTTTGCACGTTGTCCTGGCGCTATGCGCACATCGTGTGAAAAACTCTAGAGTGTGGCTTCCTTATAGATTTAGAGAGCCAATGCCATTTTAGACATTAGTGTCAGTGTCCATAGTTCAAAAATATTAGATTTTTGGACACGTTTTAGCCAATTTTTGATATTCTAGATATTATCTATTGTAAAAATCCATAAAACTATAGACAACTTCTAGATTAGGATGACATATAAAAGAAAGCATGTGGCTTTTAGCCAAATTGAGAGGATTTTATGTAAAAAGAGAGATTGACGAAATCGCGCGACATGCGATCGCTATTTTCATGCAGTGAACAGCACTCCAAAGTGGGAGATGAAGGAGTGATTTGGCAGAATTCTGGCCAAGTGTCTGGGTATATTACCCCCTTTTCAGAGCCAATGGAAGCATTAGATTGACGATCTGAGTAGCATAGAGGAAGGTATTATTTTATACACGTTTTTGTCTATTAGAGTTTTATCTTCTCATAATGCAGGAATAAATTGGTAGGCTTAATCTTTGTTAGTATTTTTCAACATTTTCTAATTCTTTTTGGGAGTATTCTTCTACGTCTTCCATTTCTTCGAACCCCTTCTTGTCTACTCCTGTCCCTAAATCTACCTTTACCCTGTTGTCTCTTACCCTCGTGGGTGGATTGTCGATACCAAACACATCGACATCGTGTTGGGGGAAGTTTATGCTATTATTAGAGGTGAATTCTGGAAGATATTTGGGTTGATTTGGGGCTGATATCTTCAGCCATATTCACATAATTAGCTACAACATTGTTCTTTTAATTAATTTCTTACTCTACAGAAGATATCTTCTTAAAATATGCAAGTATTATGCGTCCCTATGGTAGGGCAATGTTTGTAGATAATTCATAGATGATTTGCGTTAAATTAATAGGAGGTTTTTCTCTTATTTCTTGGATGTGGTAACTTATCCTTATCAGGAACTTAATTTGAAGCTCTCTTGAAGCAAGTTTCTTTGCCCTACAAGCCTTGTAATTGACTCATAAGCTTTTGTCCCTAGCAGTCTACATTGAATGTAATCATGCAAAGTGGATTCATGCTATGGCATCATGTATGAATGAGGGGATGCAGAGTTGTTTATGATACATGACAACATTTTGTACTTGATTTTATAATTTGTGATTGCTCTTACAGTCAAGAAAACAAGCTTGGTTGGAGTTAGAACTTATGAGATAATACTCTTGTGATCTTTGCTAAGAACATGCACTTGGAAGCTCTATTAACATCTTCAAAAACTTGGCTTGAAACTTTCAATCCTTTTGTTATCTCTACCATCTCCGAAGTCTAAGCTCTTGGACCCCCATACATTCTTCTCTCTCAAACCCCTATGATTGACTGTGAAGTACCTCTTGAACCTTCAAACATTCACTGTAATCTACTTATCTCTTGAAGTCACATCTCCATCTATCTTGTCCAGTTTTCTTGCCAAACCCCTATGGTGACCTGCAACCTTACGCACTACGACATTGGTGAACGCGATGTGAAGTTTGATGTAAGAGAATTCCAAGATGGGGGATCCAAATGTTACAACAACAACAACAACAAAGGAAAGATGAAGAGAAGATTGATTCCACAACTATCAAGGCCTTAAAGGAAGTTGGGTGGGAATTAAAACAATTTAATGGTCAAAACGTCTCTGTTTTTATTTGCTTGTATGTTGAGAAAATGCTCTTCTATGGTGTATTGCAACATGCATGGAGTCGCTATTTTGCAAGACTAGCCGAGCATGGTCTTCAAGAAAGAATCCACGGTCTTTTTCAGTGAGATGAGGATTGTGCTGCATTCAAAATATCCCTTACACGAAGAATTTTTCTTAGAAGACTCTAGCCTAATGACGAAGAAAAGTTTCACTAATTGGGTTGAGAAACCCAACAAAGGTTTAGCTGCAATAACTTTATACCATGAGTTTGAAAGTAAATTTGGACAACTTGATGCTGAAAACCAACAAAGTATGAAAGGTCAGAAGATTAAATTATTCCTTAAGGTCCTATTCTGCAAGAGAAGCTTGTTGATTGACTAGAAGATGCTATCTCCGAATTAGGAGTCAAGACTCTATGGACAAATGTTACCGATGTAGTTAACATGATTGCTCGAAGAGAGTGGATGCGGGTGACTAAGATTGGGCTCTACTTCAACTTCAATAACTCCATTGATGGAGCTTGTTCCACCTTCAAAATATCCTATTCCTTTGACTAATCAACCAACTCTTTTTTTCTTCTGTTTCTTCTAAAAATGATGTCATGGATGAACTTATTAAAAGCATGTGTGACCCTTCATCTGAATCTTACAGAAATTAGTTCTAAAGTAGAGAAGTTGGATGTCAAAGTCGAAGAGTGAGGACGAACATAAACTCAAAGACACATGAGAGAAGGCTATAAGAGGCACCATATTTGGTGTGACAGCAACAACATGACAAGAGGGAGTGTTTTGCCTTCCATGTGAGGCTAAAGCACAGAAGTTCGTCTTTTGGAAAGATGGAAAAATTTATGCAGTTGAAACTGGTCTTTCATTGGAGCCAAATTTTGAAAATGGTGGAATGAAGAAAATATTAGAAGATTTAGATGTAAAGAATGCCTACACAGCAATTGATGTAGCTACCTATGGGCTGCAAATTGAACCAACTAAATCAATTTTGAAAGCATGTAAAGCGAATGTGCAATCTAAAGTATGGATGTAGGCACTAGATTGAATGGAATGTGTTAAAGCAACCAAAGAAGATTTGGCTAACACCATTCAGTGCATTTGAGGAATAACTGGTTGGAAAGAGCTGGTAGATTCTTTTTTCGCCTTTGCACATTTGGTTGATGTCAATCATAAAGAAGTCTTGATTGAAGAAGAGAAGACGAACCAAGGCATTCCTCTTTTGGCCCTCCAAAACGGGTAATTAGAAGAATGTTTGAACAACCAAAGCTTGCTAAAAATACAACCCCACCCCAGATCAAGAGATGGAAGATGCACTACAAACAAATAAAACTATAAAAGCCAAGAAAGGCAAGCAGCTAGGCTACAAATTGCAGTCTGATATAGAACTGCAACTTATCTCAAACGAGTTCTAGAAGAACGAATTCTGGGAAGCAAAATTAAATTCACCTTAGGCAAAATTCTTGGAATTTCCAAACGTGAATTCCATGATGTAATTAATCATGTAATCAAAAGGAAAAGACAATATGTTGGTGATGAAGTTGAAGAAACAATGCATGTTTTTTTGCAAGTTCTTCGAGTTTTTGTGCAGGATGAAGAAAAGCTAACTTCATAAGGAATTCAACTTGAAGCAGTTAAAGAATTAATTGTAGCAATCAAAGTTGAAGATAAAGAAAGCATGAATGCAAAAATTAAAGAAGTGAAAGCTGAAAATGTAATGGTTGGCTGGTCCAAACCAGTTGGGAAGTCTACCTCTCAAAAAGAAGGCCGTCTACAACACATGCATGAGGAGGAAGAGGATCGGTTCATTCCAAGCAATCACTACTCATGTACGCATTGGGCAAGAGCAACAACAGAGATAGTTGTCAAAATTGGAGAAAAAGAAATACAATGTATTGCACTCTTAGATCATGACTTGGAGATAAACGTCATGGTAAGGAGTCTCTATGAAAGTGGCGGATGGCCCATAGATGTTGATCCAGGTTGGCGAATGAGAGTTGCAAATAACTCTTCTTGAGAGTTATATGCTGCATGTCCTAATGTGCAGGTAACTATTGGAGACATAAAAGACAATTTCTACTTTTTTGTTCAAGACTCTTGTAGTTATCCTATCATTCTTAGGAAACCTTACATTTCTAAAGCCCGCTTGGAAACAAAAGCTCTTGATGATGGTTCTTGCTATGCTCGAATCCAAAGCAAGGATAATGAATGAGCTGTCCAATTTCTTATTGTATGTGTTAACCATCATCAAAATAGAGATTGACTGTGTGATTATCCTGTGCCTCCTAATGCCCGAGAATTCAAGGGTTTTCGGGCTGCACTGTTATAAAAGAAGGCTATGGCAGTGCGTCATGTAAAAATATTGAACCTCCTTATGCTATAGAAATTGTATCTCTAGCAAATCAGTATGTAAATATAGCCAATAGTATGGGCTGCTATAAGTCTCTTTTAGCCATGACTAAAACAGAAAGAAAATATTTATGTCATGTAAAAAGGGAGCTGAAAACTTATGACATGATGGCTGAAAATGAAGATATTTCGGGTATCTTTTTGGATTGATTACTACTGACACATTGGCTGAAATATATGCAACTGCTCATACAAAAAATCAGATTGAAAATCAGTCCATAGAAGTATATACATTGGATTTTTATCAAAAATTTCAAGAATTTGTTGAGTAGGAAGACATTGGTTTACTCAACAACATTGAAGCGCAAGTGGAGACAAAATACAAGATGGTGGATAAGAAATTCAAGCCTATGACAGTCCAACTGCCTCTTAAAAGTGAAGGGCTAGCTGATAGGGCAGCAAATCAGCCAAGTCTTCGTGATCCTTCCAACATTGGTCACAAGTTCATATCTGAAAGTATAAAAGAGCTCAAAATAGGTGGAAATTCTTTCCTTTCACTAGCTGAAAATAACTCTTTTATGCAAATGCTAATGAAACATGGAAAAGCTTTTGCATTTTAGCCAAGTGAAATAGGCTGTGTGGATCCAAATATTGTGGCTCCTATGGCCATTTTTATGATCCCACATGTGCCTTAGAACCTCAAGTCCATTCCCGTTCTGAGGGCGCATTTGCCCAAATTACTAGAACTTCTAAATGAAAAGATCATAAAGAAGATTTTAGAACCTTCTTCAGTAGCTTACTCAAATCGATGGTTTACCATACCCAAGAAAAATAGATCTTTACAATTCATCCAAGATCTACAGTGTGTTAATCATATCACAATCCGAAATGTTGGTTCAAGTCCAATTGTTGATGAGTTTGTTGAAGCTTTTGCAGGTAGAGCAATTTATTCTATGGGCGACCTATATTCAGGATATGACCAATTTCAGCTTTTATTAGAAAGCTGAGACATTACCATAATGAAGACACCTCTTGGATTGGTCCGCATGTGCACTCTACCACAAGGTGCACAGAAGAAGGTATTATTTTATACACATTTTTTTCTATTAGAGTTTTATCTTCTCATAATGCAGGAATAAACTGACAGGCTTAATCTCTGTTAGTATTCTTCTGCATTTTCTAAATTTTTTTGGGAGTATTCTTCTATGTCTTCAATTTCTTCGAACCCCTTCTCTTCTGTCTTTTCCTCTCCCTGAATCTACCTTCACCCTAGTGTTTCTTACCCCTATGGTGTACTCTCGGCACCCAACGCACTGACACAGTGTTAGGGGAAGATTATGCTGTCATTATAGGTGAATTTCAGAAGATATTTGGGCCTTGGGGAAGTTACTATATGTATATCCTCTACATCACGTGTGTTTAAGGCCTATTTATAAATATCCTTATCTATGAATTTTTCTTGAATAAAACATAACCCTTTTCTATTAAATTTGTAGATAATCCCTTTATATTACACCCTTCTATATGTAAAAAAATGTAAAAATAGTATTTTAAAAATATCTTATTTTGAACCTACGTGATGCACACATATATTTATTAGTAAGTTACTTGAGATTTGGTCTGATTTGGGGTTGATATCTTTAGTCATATTCAGAGAATTGGCTACATCATTGTTCTTTTAATTCATTTCTTACTCTACAAAAGACATCTTGTCAAAATATGCAAGTATTATGCGCCCCTATGGCAGGGCAATGCTTGTAGATCATTCATAGATGCTTTTAGTTGAATTAAGAGGAGTTTTTTCTCTTATTTCTTGGTAGTGGTAACTTATCCTTATTAGAAACTCAATTTGAAGCTCTCTTGAAGCAAGTTCCTTTGCCCTACAAGCCTGGTAATTAACTTATAAGCTTTTGCCCCTAATAGTCTACATTGAATGTAATCATGCAAAGTTGATTCATGATATGGCATCATTTATGAATGATGGGAAGCAAAGTTGATTATGATACACGACAATATTTTGTACTTGATTTTATAATTTGTGATTGCTCTTACAATCAAGAAAACAAGATTGATTTGAGTTAGAACTTATGAGATAATACTCTTGTGATCTTTGCTAAGAACATGCATTTGGAAGCTCTATTAACATCTTCAAGAACTTGGCTTGAAACCTTCAATCCTTTTGTTATCTCTACCATCTCCGGAGTCTAAGCTCTTGAACCCCCATACATTCTTCTCTCTTAAACCCCTGTGATTGACCGTGAAGTACCTCTTGAACCTTCAAACATTCACTGTAATCTACTCATCTCTTGAAGACACATCTCCATCTATCTTGTCCAGTTTTCTTGCCAAACCCATGTGGTGACCTTCAATCCTACGCATTGCAACAACGTCTATACTTAGCACGTTTGTGGTCATTATGATACTCACATGGCCATTGACTTATCACTTATTATATTTAGTTTGTTACACCTACCTACAATTGGCAAAGATATAGCACCAGTGGATTAGTATAGTCTGTTATGCATTGTTTGACTTAGTAGGCCACTTTCCTTTATGTTGTATCTTATCTATACTTTGTGTACATGGTATAGTGTGTGGAAGAAGAAGAAAAAATCAAGAAGAAAATGTTTTGGCCTGCATCTCTCTTCTTGAGTTCTTGAGTGAGCCTCCTCTTGTGTATATTGTCCTCGTCTTGTGTATATTGTGTGTATTTGGCGCAGCAGCTCAAGCAAGTTCTCCCACCACATGATTCTTGACATGGTATTAGAGCTGCGCCACTAAGAGAGGCTGATTTTGAAGGTTGAAGTGAAGGAAAAGAAGCAAGGTTTGAGCAAACAAGCCACATGTAAGAAGCTCTCCCATTCTTCCACTCTTTCTCTTGGATAGTGCCTATGGAGGCACTGGAAGTCGGGTAGAGTGAAAATCTTAGATTGTTGTGAGATTTGGTGTGCGAGCAGAGTACAATATATTTTGCAAATGGGCCCTTTAGGGATTTCGCCGCAGTTTTTTTGAGCATATGAGGCTATTTCAAGCCTCGTTTAAGAGTTGCAAGGTTATGGTCAACAATTCTGTGATTTCGACTATATTGACTGAACGTGGGTGCATATGTTACAGATTTTGAATTCGTAATTTTTGAGGTATTTTCCAGGAAGCAAACATAAGGTTTATTTGCAAACAGGTTGCAGATTACATGTATTATTGAGCAATCAGTGAAAAAGGTTGCTTGGTGTATTGCTGTGTACTTATTGTGAAAGGCTGTAGAAGACTAGCTTGCTGTGTTGTATCCTTTTTTGTGATAATGGCATAGAACAATGGAAATCCCATTATTGAGAAGCTTAACAAGAACAACTATCCTTCATGGAAGTTCTATGTGAAACACCGTATTGGGGAATGTGGGAGCTTTCGCTCAACTGCCAAGACCCACGGACCGCTTATTGTTTCAAGCGTTCCAAGCCCAACACTAATGGATACCTCTCACATAGTCGATGCACCATCCATATCTACGGGTATAGTGAGCTTATCTCCATGCCGATCAAGTTACCTCCTCTCCCACACACTCCGATAGCTCCACGATCCAAGTGCAAGCTTCAAGCAAGCTCCATCCTCAAGCTCCACGCTCCAAGCTCCATAGCCACGAGCAAGACAAGAGAAGAGAAGAGAAGAGAAGAAGAGAGGGGAAGATGGAGAGCTTCTCCTCCCCGGTCCCTCACCCTCACACACTCACTGCCTCACACTCTCACACTCCCTCACACTCTCACACTCCCTCTCTCAAGCACAAGCTCAAGCAAGCAAGAAGAAGAAGAAGAAGAGGAGAGCCACTTTTTGCCACACACAAGAATGAGCTTCTCATTCACTTTTCAACTTTATATACAAAACCCTAAATCCCTTTTGGGCGGTTATCCCCTTATCCCCTTTTTTACATGGCCGACCGTGGCCTAGGCCCTTTTTCCCATTGCCCTTCTATCTTCCTAGCTTCCTTCCTACTGCCCATCTACCTTTACAAATTGCACGGGTGAGAGCCCGATGCTCTTTAAATTAAACCATGATGTGCTTGCGCTCTTTTACGAAAGTATTGATTCACGCTTTTTCTTGTGCGCCCTTTTCCTTTATTTAGGATTTTTCTTCATTTCTTGTGTTTCCATATTTTTCTTGGCGCACCTTAGCCTTCCGTTTCACTTTTGCCTTGGCCTTTGTCTTCTGCTTTAGCTTTTTCAAAAATTTCACCTTGTTCGTTTAACGGTTAATATTACCTCCCTCATAGACGAGTGCCAGTCCCATGGCACTCACCGTCGTAGGTAGCAGGCTTTAGCATGCACCGAAGATGTGGGTGGCAGGGACATTGGTGGTTGCCGTGGAGGAGTGTTGGTGGTGGTGTGGAGGAAGGTCGTTGGGGGCACGTTGGTGGCCTAGGTGACTGGTGGTAGGGTTGTTGGAGTTGGTGGTAGGGCTGTTCTTTGTTGAGGATTCGGTACATGACGATTCTTGGCGGGCGTGCAGGACGATAAAGGATAAGAATTTAGAGTTGGGTGTCAATGAGTGAAGAGCGAATGACATTGTTGTTGGAGTCTTCAATACCTGCAATTGAAAAACCTCTCATGTGGTCTCTCCCTAAGGGGTAGTGCTAGTCTTCTTATCGTGCACAAGATATATTTTGATTAGTTTGGGAGACAGGTCGAACTTTAAGCAAGCTTGGAGTATTGTCCTGCACTTGAGGACCCAAACCGTGTATAGGTTATAGTGTGAATATTAAGTGAGTACACGTGCGTGTTTAGGTATTATTTAGTTAGAAGACTGTCGGCCTGGTTCCTTGTATAGCAATGGGTCAGTGAAGCAAGGGGTTAAGTGGATGGAAAAATTTGTTGATGAAGACAGGGAGTACACTTGAAGATTGTTTGAGACATCATTATGGTCTTGTCAAGGCAATGTAGCATAATTGAGCTCCTTGATGTCTTACCTTTTGGTAGCTAGTGGCTACTTGTAGTGCTTGAAAAGTATGGTGTACTTTTCCATTATCTTTCATGCCTTTCTTACCAATGTTGATTGTAATGGCATTGAGATGGAGTGCAAAAGAATTGTGCAAGTGGTTCAGGGTGACAGGTCTAACCATAGGCGAGGCGAGCTCCCTAGGTATGTCCTGCCCTTGATGTGCCTGAACAATTGTGGGGGATGTACAAAGGGCTAGGGGATTAGGGATGGAGCCAACCGACCAAGGTCACTAGACATACCTAATTTGAGGACCCCTAGGTGCGGTGCTGTGATCGTGTATGATTTTTTTTTCTTTTTTTTCCTTTTTTTTGGTGGAAAAAATGAATACAATCAATGCCATACATTGAGGTTGTTAGATTTCATTTGGATTGAGAAATGTTGAGATCCAAAGGCTATGAAGAATGGATATTACAGAGATGATTGTGTCACTAGCCTTGATGCTAGAGGAACTGTTGTTGAGATGAAGAGATACACTTGAGATTTTGCAAACCTCTTTGTTACATGTGAGACATCGAACAATTGAGGTAGCACTTGGAGTGAGCAGAGCATCTTGCGAATTGAATCCTGGATGATGAAGAGACGTTCGGCCTTGTTGAGAGAGTGGCTCCTGCCCGAACATAGAGTTTGGCCAAGAAGGAGGAGGTAATCGATGATTATACTTTGGCCATGCTCAGTTGCAATATGTGCTTTCTGCAGAGGTGTCCTTGGGTTCTTGTCCAGTGGTACTTCCGTCATGGCTTTTGTTTCTTGGTATTCCTGTCACTTCCTCCATAATGGTTCTTTGTGGGGTTGGTGGTCTTGTGGTGACTTGGATATTAAACGCTTCTAGGCATTGACATGTGTCATTCTGCATTCACTTGGAAAGGCATGAGAGTACATGCAAGTCACATGCTTCAACCATAATGAAAATGTCTAGCTAAACAAGACATCACCAACCTGAATCCCTTAGTTTTGACTTGATACGTATCACCTCCACTTGGTCATCATTGCTCATGGGGTGTGTTGGCCTTTGCTTCTTTTGGTATTATTTACACAGTCACAAAACACGTTGTTTATTTATGTACATGTTCATGAAACCATGTCACTCCGTAAGGATAAAAACCAATTGTAGAACTCAGGATTGTACTCAAGTGTGGCACACATATCTAGCTTCTGTGGTAGCCTACTTAGCAATAATAAATATTTGGCAACATCGAGTAGCATGGTGCCTTGTTTGAGTCTACTGGAAACATGTAGCTCCTCCTCAGTGAGAACTTTATCAATCAAAGGGCTCTCTAGGCTAGTTCCAGCTAGGTCCATACCTCGAACTGTAGCTAGAACTCGAAATGAAGTTGGTGCCACATAGGTCGGGTCTCTTTGGGGGCATTTGGCCAGTCGCTCCTTTGAGACTGTCATGATTTGGGCTCCAAGTTCGGCCATTGTAGCGCAGTTTTCAAACCAACATTTTTCAAATTGGCTTCTACCCTTTGATTGTTGCTTTAGTTTCTCTATCGCTAAGAGATTTGGTTGGTAGAGTATTTCATTAAATGTCACGGTTAAGCGCAGTTCGTTAGCCTCCTCGTCAGAGATGAGTCACATGCATTCATGTAAGAGCTTGTCATAATGTTCGTCAAGATATTCTTGCTCTTCCCACGATAGCGGATAAGGCAAATATTCCTCAAGCTGCTCCTTAGGGAATGTGCCCATGTCTGCATGAACATAGACACGTGCGAATAATTTCAGTTTAGTGTCCCACTCGGTCAAGTACTCTGCAACATCTCTATGCTCTATGAGGGCTTGCTCGGTTGCTATCTCATGCAAAATTCTAAGGGTTTCTTTAGGCTTTAGCATAGCTGGGGGCTCACGCCTAGATGAGCAAGATTGATCAATGCCAGGATTGCTTATGCCTTCGAGGTTTTCATGTTTCTCCTGAGGCTTTATGGTAGTTGTGTCATGGTTCTCCTCGGATGTGACGGGTGCGGTCTTAGCATCCTGTTTTGACAGTGTTGTATCCACTCTTGATTGATCAATGTGAGTTTCTATGTAAGTGGATTGAGTGTCGCAAGCAATTATAGTTGACGGTAATTGTTGCTTTGATTTATCAGATCACATTGATGTGTTTGAGATTTCACTGTTGTTAGGAGAGATGGCAATGGGTTTATCTATGGATGAACTAGATGCTTTGTTCATCATTTCTTTAGTAATCTTGGTCCCAATCTTCTTGTCGTCTGCAGTAGCTTGCAACTATCATTGTTTTTGTTGTTTTCTTCTCTTTCTCTTGGGCACTAGAGGTGTATCCTTTAAGGACTCAGGATCCTGAACTAGGTCAGTAGTAGTTGATGTGGTTGGTTGGGCCTTAACATTCTCTTTCTATGGCATGTCATCATGGGATTTTGCTACGACCTCACTAGGTTGAACAGCCTTGCTAGGTTGCGAGGGTTCAACTACCTCTCTTTTTGGAGAGTCTAGTTGTCCAGCTAATTCTCCTCTGTTCAGCCCCGCATTCGATTGCATTGATAGTTTCTCTTGGTTAGGCATTTGCTCTAGATTTTTGTCCTTATCTGTTAGAACCTGTCTCCATTACTTCTTGTCAAGGTGAGTGTTGTGTTTAGAGCTGTTGTTCTCTTGCTCTGGAGGTTTGGGCGACTCTAGTGTAGAACCATGAGACGGTTTAGGGTTTTTGTCATGTAGGCTTGGAAGAAACCAATTGAAGAAGTCATGGTTGTATTGATGGGAAGCATAGAGATCTAGGATTGCAGGGTCTTGAGTGAGGCACAAGA
Organism: Lygodium microphyllum; assembly: GCF_053477565.2. Lineage (NCBI taxonomy): Eukaryota > Viridiplantae > Streptophyta > Polypodiopsida > Schizaeales > Lygodiaceae > Lygodium > Lygodium microphyllum. Next base: position 139,142,019 of record NC_141152.1, on the reverse strand, counting down.
CATATGCGCTGACATCAAGTACCATGCTCCCTACTCCTAGCCTGCTAGCCACATGTAGATCTTCTTCTAGAAGCACTTTATTATACAAGGGATGTTTTTGGACAGTGGTAGAAAGCTGGACATCGTGGGCAGTTGCCAACACTCTCAATGAGGTCGGGGCAACATATGTGGAATCATGTATTGATGTCCAAAGGGCTTTCCTTCGCTTAGCAAGTGTCATTAGTTGCGGTGGCCAATTTTGGCTGCCAAACTTTGGTTGGAGTACCAATTTTGTGCAAAGATACCTTGTCCTTTCCCTTTTCATTTGATTGCTTCAAGATTTTCCTTGTTTGTCTCACATAGAGTTGTATAAAATGAGGGTATCAAGCGCAATTCTCTAGCAATGGCTTTTGGGATGTCCTTCATGACTTCTTCAACAATAGTTGCATAGTAGAAACAAACATGTTACTGCTCATACAAAGTCAGTGGTTCAGCTATGAGCTTTGTGTGCTCTGGTGTTGGCCTTCTAATGTCCACATGGACATATGCACGTGTGATGGCTGTTAGCTTGTGATCCAACTTCACCATGCACTTCATCTCTGGTTCATTGGTCAGATGCACCATTTCTTTGGCCAAGTCTTCGAGAGATTTATCCTCAAGCCTAGGCTTTAGGTGCTTTGGAAGGATTGGGGGTGTCAAGGATGTTTGTTGTGACATCTCTTCCAAAGGTGAATTGCTAAGGACATGTTCCACAATGGGTGTTGTCATGGCCAAAGGTTATGACTGTTGTGGTCCCTAATTGGAAGTAGTGGTGGCTAGTTCAGTGGACTGGCTACCATTGGTAGACTGCAGTGTCAAGTCCTTAGGCAGATCAGAAGTGGTCGTGTCTTTTGTTGCCCTTTTCACATTCACTTGTGTAGGTTGAGCAGTGGCACGAGGCTACTGCTGCCATGCTTCTCGTGTCCATTTAGGTGAAGAGGATGTAGGAGATTTGGGACTCCTACGTGGGCTTGGCACTGACTGGAGAATTTTCTCATGATTGTTAGACAATTCTGTCATTAGCTTTGTTGAGCAATCAGCCTTATCATGAGCAATGTTGTGCATGTGGTGCTCATTATCTTCTTGGGAAGTCAAAGGCTCCTTGGGCACTAGTAGGCCTTGTGCACGCTCGACAGTTACCTCTGATATCTGCTTGCTAAGCACGCTAGGCTGAGGATCTACTTTTTGATAGGTCATGTTTGGTTTCTTGATTTCAATCGTGAGGGGCTCAATCACTCCAATATTTTTGGTTCGAGACTTGGATTTTCGTTTAGGTTTCCTCTTACGCCTCTTTGCTTTTGACATAAATTTGAGCTTCTGACAGAGGTGGTTTAGCAGGGGGTTTTGGTACCCAAATCCATCGGTTGCCTACATAATACCCTTGAGCACGAAGCAACGCCTTGGATATCCATTATGGCATTGTGCTAGCTCTCCATCGATGCCTTCATCTATAAGGATTGGGCTTCTTTCGTGGTCTTCTATGATATTTGTAAGTCCAAAACCCTATCCTTGGCCTTGTCTCCTAACCTTTTTGTTTCAAGTATGGCCTCACTCACTGATTCTCTCCATTCAACCTGCGCTTGTATCAAATCTTTCAACAACTCCTTGCTCTCATTACTACGCTTGCTTGGTATGTCAGAATGCTCCTTGCCCTTCGCTCGAGGTTTGGTGAGGTCACCCTTGCTAAAAGTCGTGATTATCCTCACACCTGGTAGTGTTAGGTGTATCCTCTGTGCTATATAGTCAACTTCACACTTCGTTGCCTTTTTGAAGGGCCTTCCTAGGAGGATTTTCTTTCCACAATTCTCGCTATTTGGAGGAACATAGAACATGATTGGCAAGCTTTCTGTTTCAAGAGTTATAAGGATTCTGCACTTCCCTAGAAGTGCTTGTGGGTGTTCCCCGTAAGGATTAAGAGTTGCATCAATCGGTTTGAGCTCTGGTTGACCTAGTAGAGTCCATGCTTCGTAAGTCAAGATATTAAAATCAGCTCCTTCATCAATGAGAGCATCAACACTATGCTCTCTTTTTGCGGTGAGTTTGACCCTAAGATAAGCAGGTGGCACTATGTCTTCATCTTCCGGGTCTTGGTTTACAACTTCAAGCCTTCTGATACATGCCTTTGAGTCCCTAACTGCACAGTCAGACGTGGATTCTCTACTGAGGTCTTGGGTTGTCTATTCAGCGCTGCTTAAGGTACATCTATCGTTAGCACTGTCATGTCTAGTCATCCTTGCATTGATAGCTTGATGATATTGCATTTTGCTTCGACTAGACGCAGTTTGAACACAATGTACATGTGTTCTTGTGGTATGGCCTTTTTGCCCTTGATGGCTAGATTGGCTCGTTGAGGTTCTAGGGTCTTTGTTTGGGTATGGGCTTCTATGTGCTGCTTTGCAAGTGAAGATCTATGCTTGTGTAGAGCCATTACTACACTAGGGCCTAATCCAAAGGACCTGTTGTGGTGCGTGTTTTCTCTCCAGCCTATCAAGGGAGGTGCGCTACGGGGGTTCGTGGGGGGGGGGGGGGCAGTCCCCCTCGGCCCAAAGGGCCGTTATGGTAAATACCATGCATGATTGGGAGGACCTATGGTAGCTAATTTTTGAACTATTTGATGTGGATTTTAGCCTAGTGATAGATCTATGATGTGCCTTTGGCTCTATACGATTTCTAGAGTCTATTTTGGTGGTGGTAACTCAGTTTCTGGCCAAAATGGAATTCTGGAAAAATTGCAATTTTTGGGCGGAGTCCCAAATTTGGCCGGTCGAGGGCCAAGGGCCGAATCTGGATGTCTGAGGGTCGAGTGGGCCAAGCTGAGGGCCGAATGGGTGTGGACCGAGGGCCAAGTGGGCCGAGTGGGCCAAGTCCGCCAGGCTGAGTGGATTGCTCGGATGGGCCGAGTCGATGTTAGGGCCAAGATGTTCGGCGAGGGTCGAATGTGAAAGGGCCGAGTCGATCGGAGCCAAGTGGATTGCTTGGACGAGCCGATTCGATGTTAGGGCCGAGTTGTCCAGGCCGAGGGCCGAATGTGAATGGGCCGAGTCGATGTTAGGGCCGAGTTGTTCGGGCCGAGGGCTGAGTCAGCCGGTCGGGCTGAATGAGTTTTTGGGCCGAGTCGGCCGGGCCGAGGGCCGAGGGCCGAATGGGAGAGGACCGAGGGCCGATTCTGGGGTTCCTAGAATGGCCGTCACTCAAACGGGCCGAACGCGGTGCAATTTTGTCAGATTTGACGAATAATGCTTCATTTTTTATGATTTTGGTCTTCAGGGGTCACACAAACTTCCAGAATGCAAGAATAGATATGAATGAAGGATTCTATACCCTTGGAATAGCAAATAATCTCCAAAGTACAAATCAGCAAGCAAATCAAACCCTCTTTCCTTGTTTTGACATTAGAAACCCTAATGCTTATTTTCTTTGTTTTTCTTTGTTTTCTCCTACTCTAATGCATCCAAATCACAAAGTAAATACCTACACTACTCCATCTCACAATATAAATCTCAAAAAAGCAAAAAACCTACTTGCCAAGGAGATCAAATACCATCTTCAACCCCCTCACTTCTTACCTATCTCAAGTACCGGTTTGGGGAAAACCCTACTTCAATGCTCGATTCAAAGCGCGCAAGCACTCAAGGCTTGAATCTGTTGGTCCTGGCAATAGAATCAAAATGTGGGAGCTTTTGCTCAACCACCAAGACCCATGGACTGCTTATTGTTTCAAGCGTTTCAAGCCCAACACTAATGGCTACCTCTCACATAGCCGACGCGCCATCCATATCTACGGGTGTAGTGAGCTTATCTCCATGCCGATTGAGTTACCTCCTCTCCCGTGCACTTCGATAGCTCCACGATCCAAGTGCAAGCTTCATCCTCAAGCTCCACACTCCAAGCTCCATAGCCACGAGCAAGACAAGAGAAGAAAAGAGAAGAGAAGAAGAGAGGGGAAGATGGAGAGCTTCTCCTCCTCGGTCCCTCACCCTCACATACTCACTGCCTAACACTCTCACACTCCCTCTCTTAAGCACAAGCTCAAGCAAGCAAGAAGAAGAAGAAGAAGAAGAAGAAGAAGAAGAGAGCCACTTTTGGCCACACACAAGAATGAGCTTCTCATTCACTTTTCAACTTTATATACAAAATCCTAAATCCCTTTTGGGCGGTCATCCCCTTATCCCCTTTTTTACATGGCCGACTGTGGCCTAGGCCCTTTTTCCCATTGCCCTTCTATCTTCCTAGCTTTCTTTCTACCGCCCATTTACCTTTACAAATTGCATGGGTGAAAGTCCGACGCTCTTTAAATTAAACCATGATGCGCTTGCGCTCTTTTATAAAAGTATTGATTTACACTTTTTCTTGTGCGCCCTTTTTCTTTATTTAGGACTTTTGTGCATTTCTTGTGCTTCCATATTTTTCTTGGCGCGCCTTTGTCTTTTGTTTCACTTTTGCCTTGGCCTTTGTCTTCCGCTTTAGCTTTTTCAGTTTTTTCACCTTGTTCGTCTAACGGTTAACAGGGAATATGAGAATTTCCCATAAGTTTGGGACATGTGGTCAAATATTTGGATTTGTCATAACTTGAACACTATAACTCCAAATCGAGCACTCAATAGCTCAATAGATTCCATTTTTCAAGCGCTTTCCAATGATAGGTCACATCATATGGTTTTGAGAAACTTATGGTCATGTTATCTGGGTGCCACCTTTTTAGTATTCAAAAAATGGAAATTGGGAGATTCCCAAACTCTCTAATATTGTGTCGTGATGGACTTTCTCATTGGAAGGGCCTTTATGAGTTTGTTTCAAGTGAAGAAAAGGAGCCAGAACTGGGGATCCCTCCAACTGCAAATGAATTAAAGGCATGGAAAGAGTGGAATGCAAAAGACAAAAAGGTGATGTATTGGTTATCTGGAGTCATTGATAATACTATGCTAGGACATATCAGGAATGCAGAAACTTTACATGCAGCTTGGGCAATTTTTAAGAACATGTTTTTAGTAAATGCAAAGGCAGGAAAGATTCAACTCAAGCAAGAGTTGAATACCTTAAAAAAAAGGAAAAATGTCTATCAATGAGTATGTTTTGAAGGTGAGGAGCATTGCAGATGCTTTAGTAGCAATTGATGCAATGCCTGATGATGATGATTTGGTTTCATCCACTTTGAGTGGCCTCAATAATGATAAGGCATGGAAATCATTTGTTACTTCAGTATATGTACGGAAGCCATTTTCAAATTTTGATGAGTTGGTCTCTCTCATGATTATCAAAGAGATCAATATGCAAAGTGACTCGTCTGGAAGAAACGGTGAACATGTCCAAGCATTTTACTCAAGTTCAAGAAGGGGATGTGGTAGATCCTCTTTGAGAGGCCGTGGTTTGGGACATGCTGGTGATAAACAGTAAAACAGGTTTAATCAGCAATTTGGTGAAAATGCAGGTTTCAGGAGGCCGAAGAAACTTTAGAGACAAGGGGAGCTCTAGAGGAAGAGGTGGATGGTAGAACAGAGGTTCTAGAAATTCTGCTATTGTTTGCCATTATTGTGGAAAAATAGGTCATACTGCAGCCCATTGCTATGCTAAGAAGGATGATATTTGCAATGGTAAATTACAACAAGGAAATTATGCATCGTCTTCACGATAGAATGAAGACAAAAATGAATGTCTGTTTGTTATGCAACATATGATGAATGTGGTTAGAGGAAAGGGGGCACATGATGATGTATGGTATACCGATTTAGGTGCATCTAATCATATGACCAATCATGTTGAATGGTTTGGAGAGATGGATGACTTACAAATCTAGGTTATGTATAGACAGGTGATGATTCATGCCACCCAATTTCACACATTGAAAAGGTTCCCTTGTCCTTGCATGATGGCCAGATAAAGAGTCTAATAGATGTATTACATGTACCATCAATCACAAAAAATCAAGTGTTTGTTGGCCAAATAGTAGAGTAGGGGTTGCAAGTCTGATTCAATGCAAAAGGTTGTTTTGTAGAAGACTTTAATGATAAGTGCAAGTTAGTCGCAAAAGGAAGTAGAGTTGTCTGCATGTTCACTTTAGATGCTAGAATTCCTACAATGGATGCTGCTATGTATGCTAAAGGAAAAGGAGTGGTTGCAGATATTGAAATATGGCATGAGTGTTACCTTCTTTTAGAGTTGCAGAATTGCATAAGGTCTATGAAGTATATCAGTTTGGTAAGCAAGCAAGAAAACCCTTCCCGCATGATAGAGAAGTAAGTAGAAATATTTTTAATGTAGTGCATACAGATGTTTGGGAGCCTACAAAGAATGTATCTCTTGGTGGCAGCAAATACTTTGTCACATTTATTGATGATTGTTCAAGGAAGCTATGGATATATTTCATGAAGGAAAAGAGTGATGTGTTTGAGCACTTCAAATCTTCTAAGGCAGTTGTTGAAACATAAACAAGCTTGAAAGTAAAGTGCTTGAGATCAGATGGAGGGGGAGAGTACCTCTCTAATGAGTTTAGTGGCTTCTTGAGGACTCATGGGATAAAGAGGTAATTTACTTATAGGTATACCCCATAGCAAAATGGGGTTGTAGAAAGAAAAAATAGGCATATTGCAGAAGTTGCACGTGCATTAATGAATGAAAAGAATATGCCAAAACATTTTTGTTCTAAAGCTGTCCACACTACTGTCTATATTATGAATAGAACTCCCACAGTTGTAGTTTGTGGGATGACTCCTGAAGAATGCTTTACTGGCAAGAAACCCAATGTATCACACTTGAAGGTATTTGGCTGTGTTACATATGTTCATGTGCCAGATGAGCTACGGAAGAAGCTTGATCCAAAGGCTGCAAAAGTATTTTATTGGATACTCTTTAGAGCAGAAAAGGTATCATTGTTATAACCTTGTCATAGGTGAGTTCAGAGTGAGCAGGGATGTTATTTTCGATGAGATGAGTAGTTGATATGCACCATCTGGTGATGTGTTAGATGATGATAATGATCATGATAGCTATGTGAAAAAAAAAAGCAAGAATCACTAAGACTTGGTGGACAAGAAACATCATTTTGTACTATACCTATAGTGAGCCCTTGGTCTGGGAGACTAAGGAGTAGCCCCACCTCTTTAGGTGGATATGTAAGTGTTGCAAGCAAAGACAAAGGAAAGAAGAAAGTACTGGATGGTAATGATGCATCTACTAGTCATTTGGGATCTAATGGGGATTATAGTGGTTCAGAGAGTTTGGATGATGAGCTTGGTATTCCTTTAGTCAGGACACAAGGTGTACAGAGAGCTCATAATAATGTAAAGGCTCCATTGAGTGATCCAATGGTATGCAGGTCTAGTAGGTTCAAATACCCTATCAAAAGATTTGGTTTTGAAGGTTATACAGCTCAACATCATGCTTATATGGTGAAACTAGTTCAGGATGTTGAGCCCACAGGTTTTGAGGATGTTGTTGGTCATGCTCATTGGGATGCAATAATGGATGAGGAGATGACAGCATTAGAAGCCAATAAGACTTGGGATTTGGTACCCTTGCTTAAGGGTAAGAAATCTATTGGTTGTAAGTGGGTTTACAAAGTCAAGCATAATGCAAATGGTTCCATTAGCACGTATAAGGCTAGGTTGGTTGCAAAAGGCTATGCTCAAACATATGGCCTAGATTATGAAGAGACATTCAATCCAGTTGCTAGGATGGCAACTGCTAGGTGCATGATTGCCTTAGTAGCAACCAAAGGTTGGAGTTTGCAGCAATTGGATGTTAAGAATGCCTTCTTGCATGGTGATTTGCAAGAAGAAGTGTATATGGAGTAGCCAATAGGTTATGATTATTTCGAGTATCCCACATATGTGTGCAGGTTAAAGAAGGCACTCTATGGACTGAAGCAAGCACCTAAAGCATGGTTTGACAAGATTGGAGAGTATATTGTCAATATTGGATTTTGTATTTCTGATGTTGATCACTCACCTTATGTGAGAAGGGAAGATGCATGTTTGGTCATTATAGTCATTTATGTGAATGACTTGATTATTACAGGGTGACAGTAGCAATGAGATTGCTAAAGTTAAGGACTTCTTGAAGAAGAAGTTTAAGATGAAGGATTTGGGTGAGCCGAGATACTTTCTTGGTATTGAGGTGATCACATGTGATGATGGTATATGGCTATCCCAAAGGCAGTATAGCCTGGATATGCTATCCAAGTATGGTATGATAGCATGTAAGCCTCTTTTAGTACCATTGAAGCAAAATGTGAAGCTGAGTGCTAATGTTTGGGATGAGATAGAAGACCCTACTATGTTCAATAGGATAGTAGGGAGTTTGATTTACATGACTATTACAAGGCTAGACTTGAGCTATGTTGTTGGCCTTGTCAGTCAATTTATGCAAATGCATAGAAAGTCTCATCTAGATGCAGTTAGATGTATATTGAGGTATGTGAAGTCCACTTTACATTATGGAATTTTTTATGAGGCATGTAAGGATGTGCAAGCCTTTGGATACACAGATTGCAGATTGGGTTGGTGGCATGTTGGACAGAAGATATACTAGTGGATTCATGTTTTTCCTTGGTAGTGCAAGAGTTACATGGAGTAGTAAAAAGCAATCTATAGTTGCTTTATCGAGTACAAAGGCTGAGTATAGAGGTGCTACTATGGCAACATGTGAGGTGGTATGACTGCAAAAGTTATTAGATGATTTGGATGTGTAGGGAGATGGTCCAGTTTTCATTCATTGTGACAATATGAGCAACATACAACTAACTAGGAATCCAATCTTCCATGCTAGGACAAAACACATTGAGGTACACATTGACAATACGAGCATCATACAACTAACTAGGAATCCAGTGTTCCATGCTAGGACAAAACACATTGAGGTACACTACCACTTTGTAAGTGAGAAGGTACTTGCAAGAGATATTGACTTGGTATATGTCAGCACATAGAATCAGATAGCTGACATTTTCACAAAGGCATTGGATGCAGAGAAGCTTCAAAAGTTCCGAAGCTTACTTGGATTTGTAGAGATAGAGTTGAGCTTGAGGGGGAGTGTTGAGATGGCAAGCTCAACATATGCGGACATTGATGATGGACCACTTGGCTAGATGGGTCTGCACATCTATACTTAGCACGTTGGTGGTCATTATGGTGCTCACATGGCCATTGACTTATTACTTATTATATTTAGTTTGTTACACCTACTTATAACTAGCAAAGATATAGCACTAGCCAATTAGTGTAGCCTGTTATGCACTGTTTGACTTAGTAGGTCACTTTCCTTTATGTTGTATCTTATCTATACTTTGTGTACATGGTATAGTGTGTGGAAGAAGAAGAAAAAATCAGCAAGAAAATTTTTTGGCCTCCATCTCTTTTGTTGAGTTCTTGAGTGAGCTTCCTCTTGTGTATATTGTGTGTGTTTGGCGTAGCAACTCAAGCAAGTTCCCCCACCACACGATTCTTCACAATATATAGGTATACATATAGATATATATGCACCTATACCTATAATTAGCCTATGTCTATATGTATTGTTTGCATGTTCTATCATGGTATTTGTGATTTTAGTGTTCATTTCTTGAAGCAATAGTGTAGTTTACTGCAATGTCTATAGAATAATACAATCGTATTATGTATTTTGCATAAATTAAGGTCTATAATCATTTGAGGATCCTATTATGACAACCTATACCTCTAATCTAAGAAAAATGACCCTATTCCATGGAATAAATTTAAATTTCTTGCAATTTTGAAGCAGTTGTACATTTCCTTAAGCAAAATGATGGAGTTCAAGTGGCTAACCTTGTCTTTTTACTTATATATTCAAGAAATATCCTTACTTTAAATGTTATTCTAACAAGAAGAAATGCCAGAGAATTGAGGGAATTATGGATAAGATAGCAAAATAAGCGTAATTGCGGAGTGGCAGATGAGAAGTAAGAGAATTTGCAACACTCGATGAGAAAAAATATTTACACAGCATATACCAATGATTACCAAGATCCCAATAACTTTAGAGGAGTGCTATCAATGTGTCATTCTCTTGCTACTTCTAGGGAAGAAGAGGAACTAGTATCTCTTACGCAAACTCAAACTAAGCCTCATGAAGTGGTTGAGACGTTGCATCATTTATGCAAACTTCTCCAGTGGCAACAAATAAAACTTTGACTTTTAATCCCTTACCTGTATTGAAGAGGTTGAAGAGATAGCCCACAATGAATCCAAATCAATTGCTTAATCCTAAGATTAGAGCTTCCAAGTTTTTTGGAAAGAAGAAAAAAATATTAGGATTGCCATGTGCCTTAGATTGAGACAAGATGGCTTGCCAATGGCTTCAATATGTATGGAAATTGAGTTAAACTTCAAAAATTTGTTGCAACCTTTAAGGGGAAAGCTATGAATTGGTATAGTACATATGGTATTGGCAATTTTACTACCTAGGATGCACTGAAAAATACATTCTTAAGTAGATTTCAAAAGGATAAAATAGCCATTGATGTTTTGACAAAATTAAAGCAAAAAGATAGAGACTCTTCTAGGGGTTTGGGAAAAAGTAAAGACAAAGAGGGAAAGGAAATCTTGTGAAAATAGTTAGAAAAGAATATTTAAAGTACTTGATGGATATGTGAGTAATGGATAGTTAGTGGAATGTGAAATCCTATACTATTTATCAGAAAATTGGGCAAGAAGCCCAACAATGTTGGTATAATCGAACTTTGAGGAATGGTAGGATACAATCAGGACCATAAGTAGCATGTTAATCAGATTGTACCTAAAATGGCATAAGATCAAGGGATTCTATATATGTAAACCCTCTATATCAGGTGTGTTAAAAGCCTGTTTTAAAATATTATTATCTATGAACTTTTCCTACCCTTTTTTATTCAATTTGTGAATGGCCCCTTTATATGGCACCCTTCTATATGTAAAAATGTGTACAAGCCAATTTAGAAAATCACTTATGTAGAACCCATGTGATACACACATACATTTATGAGTGACCCCACCCATCGTCCCCCTTGAGGGCATCACAAAGAGAATTCAAAGGGTTTGGAAAGAATGGTCAACCACATGAATCATGGATATAATGTGACCAGCCAAAACCATGAAATAATGCTGAGTATATGCCAACATGACCTTACTACTACTACAAAAGGCAAGGAAACATGTCAGGACCAAATTGCAAGCTATGGGTATAACATAGGTTTGAAAGAGAGATGTTGATTGAAAATTAGCAAGAAATGAGATTGTCAGAAGCAGCCCAAGGTTAGAAACCACTGGCACCCATAATAGTGTCCATAGCAAAAATCCCTGTAAAGATTGTAGGGGCGTAGTCCATTAACTAATAGCTAAAGCACAGATCTAAGATAGTTATGATAATAGAGGTGTCACATGAAGAGAAGAAGTATATAGGTCAATACATGTCTTGGATCAGCATGTGTGCTATGATCACTCAAATTTCATCATACTGAAAGATGACAATGAATTCTAGTCTATTATGAGGGCCAATACAAACCAAAAGATAGAGGGGGATGTGCAGAAGAAGGCTAGAGATCAGGTTGCAAAAGTGGTTCAAATATATCAAAGAAAAAGAGGGGTAAATAAAATTGACATTGGAGATAGGATATGTAGGAAATTGAAGCATTTGATAATAGAAATGTTTAGAAGAGGTTTTGTAGACAAAAAAAAGGTTATGATGATAGTTGAAGTCTCCATGAGTAGCAAGAAGACTGTCATGAGTTGTTTATGGCATTACCTAATTCTTCTTTAATGCTACTAACCTTAGAATAAAACCTTTGTCTTATTCCATGATCTAAAGAGAAGTTTTTTTCAAGAATTATGGCCACTCAAGGAAGTGTGCGAAAACAATATGTTGAGGATGAAAATGTATGGCATATTAGATTACTGAGTAGTAGCACCTATTGTGTTAGAGGTAATGGAGTGCAAAGTGCCTACTATTCAAGTAGAGTATTTGAAAACTAAGTTTTATGGTGTATTGTTAGACAGAGGTGTAGGGGTAAACATAATCATTAAAGACCTATATATTTCCTATAAGCTACAAGGAGTTGTACTAGCACCATTCCAAGTGAAGAATGCTCTTGGGGGGGTTACTCAAAAATATGTAAGCATATCACACTAGTTCAAAAGAAGAGACTTTCTAAATACCAAATTTATACATTGTTTTACATATAGAAGGGTGCTATATCAATGAGCAATTTGCAAATTGAAGAGAATAGGCTATGTTTATTTTAAGAAAATTCATAGAGAAGGGTTTTCAAAATAGGCCTTGAACGCACGTGATATAGAGGGAACTTTACATATGGTGAACCCCCCATCAAGAGATGGTTGACTAGAGGAGATTTAAACCTTTTGGGATTTTAAAGAACCAGTTAACTAGAATTTTAGGTCTAAAATTTAAATTAAATTTTGTAGTATTCCACATGGAGGGATTAGGAGATTCCTATGAAGTGTTGTTAGGTAGATCATGATTCAGATTGTCTAGGCATAAGCAAGATTGGGGTGCAAACACAATGATCATTCCTCATGGGATTTAGAAGGTAAATCCTTTCATGGCTAACCAAGTTATTTTGAAACCTAAGTTCAGGCTTTCGGTGGCTCAAACCATAAATGTGGCAATTGAGATAGGTGTCGATAAAGAGGATTTGTTTTTACAAGCTTATCCCATTGTTAATGAAGCTGTCCTTAGCAAAATACAATGTATTGTTTGCAAATCCAATACAAAAGCTGCAACTCCACTATAGAAAAGTGAAAACTTCATGTAGGAAAATAGTAGTTTGGAGCAAGTAACCATCAATTCCATGCAAGAAGTCATGATATTGATGGGACATTAGATACAAACTTGTAGGATAATCATCAAATAAAGACTAAAGAGGCTCTTGAAAAAGCTAGTTAGTAGAAAATAATTGATATGAAACTAAATTTGAGCATAGCATGAGAAAATCAACAAGAGTTTTGGAGGAGGATGTATAAGATATAAAGTTGAATATTGTAGCATGTCCGAAGCTAATTAAAATGAGTATTTTTGTGGAGGACTAAAAATAGCAATTACTACAACTTTATCAAGAGTTTTACAATATATTTACATGGGAAAAAATGGATATGAAGGGATTTGATCCTCAAGTATGCCAACATAAAATCAACTTGAAAGCGGATGCAAAGCCAATTATGCATAAGAGGTACCATATGAACCTAACTATATACAACGAGTAAAGGAAGAAATAGTTAAGTTTCTTAGAGTGGGTTTCTTCAAACCTGTTAAAGAAGATACATGGCTGTCACTAATAACGGTTGTTTGGAAGAAGAATAGGAAGATTCATGTTTGTGTGGATTATAGGAAGTTGAATGTTATTATAGTAACTGATGCTTTTCCTCTTAACTCTAGTTAAGTTGGTGTATGGAAAGGAAGGAATAGTTCATATGGAATTTATAGTCCCTAGCTTGAGAGTTAATTTAGCTCACAAATGATCTTTGAAGAAATCAATGCATAGGTTATTATAGTACTTGATGGAATTAGAGGAGGATATAATCAATTCTCATTACCCGTTTGATATGCGCAATCAAAAAGGCATGCATGGTTCAAGCGATATGTAAAAAAATGGAATTTGAAATAAGGAGATTTGGTAATGGTTTATAATTCAAAGCTTCATAAATATTTGAGTAAGATGAAGCTCTGTTACATAGGTCCTTATGAGATATGGTAATGATGTTGGTCAAGGTAGTACCATCTTAGATACTTTGCATGGAGACATTATAAAACCTGTAATTAATGGCTTTATGTTGAGGAGATAAGTTCAACTTGACTATGGCAAGCCAGATAAGGATTCACAAGTTCATCATACTAAGAATTCTTTTAAATCAATTGATTGCAAAAAGTTTCTCAAGTAGTAGTGCATGATTGAATGGATATCTATGTGATCTATAAGTTTCTTGGGAGAAACACTTCTCAAAGTTTGCCAATATTTTATTGCTTGTGACAGTTTTGATGTGGCCTTAATGCTCTTAATATGGACCTAGATACATTTATACATGAAGATTTTGTAGATTGGTTAAATATGGAATCCAAACATGAAGATAAGTAGGACATGTTGGTTGTTGGCATGCAAAAAGGGTCCATTTCTAAAAAAAAAGATGGACTCTACTATGGTGAAGAAGGACGAGCTTATGCATTCTATGATAGGTTTTCATGAGGGAAAAAATGCATCTATTTCTTGTATTGTGCCATGCAATTTGGACGGAGCATGTTCTTGGGACGAGGGCATTCAAAAATTTCTTGTGGATTTGTAGATTAGTGGTGCAGTGAAGCTGAATGTAGTGCATATATTACTACATTAGTTGAATGAGGAAAAAATGTAAGAATGATGCCTTGGTTTTGGATATGTAGAAAATGAAAGAGGTCCATGCTCGTGAGGTTTATGATTTCAAGATGCAAACTCATGACTATAGTTCTATGTTTTAGGAATGAAAGGTATCATCTAGTTTATTCAAGGAATGGACAAATACTATATAGGAGAAACTTTGAAGTGAAATTCAAATGGTGGCTCAAAACAATGCCTACTTGAGAGTAGAAAGAGTTCCTTTGGATACTATGCTTCACCCACTTTTGCAAGTTGAAAAGCAGATGCTCTATGACATGGATATAGATTTGAATGACTTTGTTTCCATACAGGATAATATTAGTACTATAAAGTCTACTTTGACTAGATTTATATAGGAGGAATGCTATTGTTAGCAAGATGTCTCACACTATTGGTTGTCAATATGGTCTCATTCAACAAGGTTTCATTTCAAGAATTTGGAGTCACTCATTTATGAGAAAAACAAGTTGTACGGAGGGATGGATGCAATGCAAGTTGAGTATGGTAAGATGAACAATATGATTTTTATATTGTACAATGCCAAAATAGTTGGATGTAATCAGAAGATGTAGAATTTAGATGCTTCTAAGTCTCTAGCATAAATGAGACTTTCTGAGATATCCATTAGGAGATAAAGAGTAGGGAATTAACTCCTAAAAAGGTTCATGATATGGAGTTGGTACCTTGGGCTACCACTAAGGCACAAGTTGAGGAATAGTCTCAATCATATTCAATTTTGGATTCTGGTCTAGTGCATAAGCACTCTAGCTCATCAATGGATTATCTCTGTCACTTTTTTTTGTCTCTCATCATCATATACTTATGCCTTTATGTTTTGAAGATGATCATTTAAGTGGTTTATGTAACCTAAATAGTGGGTTAGGAACATCTAAGAGGGGCTCTGTTCATAATTTATTTTTGTGGCTCATTTTGAGATGGAATGTTTCATATGAAGTATAACCATTACTCTCTAGATTTTTCTACTTTTTTTGGATGAGGCATTTGACTTTGACTAAGGGTTTGAGACTTGGCTATCATAATGTCTTAGGCTATAGGCCAAAAGATTTTTTTTTCTCCCCTCTAACCCTTGTGTGCTAATCCTCTCCTCCACCCCGGGTTCTTCTCCTACCCCTATTGCACATCAACAGGAGCTAGAAGACTAGTTAAAAGAAAAAGAAAAAGAAATAGAAACACATTTAAAATTATTTATACTTACGTTATCAACTTGCAACATCATCGCTAGCACATTGACCTTCCTCATTGTAATTGTCATTGACATCACCATCATTGTGGAGGTCATGAAGCTCCACGACAGGCATGTGGAAAATATTTTCATGAATGGAGAGGGGGGAAAGCCCAACTGCAATCCGGGCATACATGCAAAGGAGGGATGTGTAAGGGAGAGGGGCAACAAGGTAACCTCCCCCTAGCCTATATTAAAACTATGTACATTTAAACTCTTCCTCACCCCATGAAAACAAAGAGAACATTGCTACTTTGCACCACTAAGCGAGAGAGAGAGAGAGAGAGAGAGAGAGAGAGAGAGAGAGAGAGAGAGAGAGAGAGAGAGAGAGAGAGAGAGAGAGAGAGAGAGAGAGAGAGAGAGAGAGAGAGAGAGAGAGAGAGAGAGAGAGAGAGAGAGAGAGAGAGAGAGAGAGAGAGAGAGAGAGAGAGAGAGAGAGAGAGAGAGAGAGAGAGAGAGAGAGAGAGAGAGAGAGAGAGAGAGAGAGAGAGAGAGAGGAATGATTAGGTAGTGAAAGAAGTTGAGGAGGAGCTGAAGGAGAATACAAAGGCCATGTTCCCTAGTTCCACAAGACCATCCTCTTCATGTCATATCATCTTTGTCCTGTTAAGGCCTCTACCCTTCACCAACCTACTCTCTCCTAATTGCCCTTCTATCTACATAAGAGACCTCCCTTGTTTGCAAGAGGACTCACCCTATTCAAGCAAAAGCCTATCAAGCCATTTGAATTCCATTGAAGAACTGTGTATAGGCATGGCCCCAAAAAGGCATAGCTTTAGCATTGTGGGGGTTGTGGCAACCCCAAGTTTAGGTGCAACAGGGGCTAATATAACTACAAGCAACATCCCACCTCTAGCCACTGGACTCAGGTTCTTCACTCTCTTTGATAAAGTATTAGTCATTGATAAGTCTTTACTTAGGAAAGGATTGTTTTATGTTCGTAAGGTGACATTGAAGGTTATTCACATAGACCATACATGCATGGGAAAGATTATACGAAGCATACGTCAATCGTTCATGAAATGATCTTGCATTAAAAGTCTTGCATCCATCTTATGAAGGTTTCTCATTAAATAATGGTTAAGAGTTAATCGTGAATTTATTACATCTTGTATTCATTGAACAATAATTTGTGAAACAAAGATAAATTCAAGTTAAAATTTTGCATCGTATTGTGCTGGGGAAAAGCTGAAAGACAAATGTCATTTAGGGGGAGACATAAATGCTATTTCATAGATTGATTAGCTCATGTCATTCAAATGATAAATAGCATTCCTCCTACATGCATGCAAAGTCATGTATGACTAGGAACTCAAATTCCTACATACTTTAGAAAAATCATGTACACATAAGTTGCATTATGTGATGGAAAAAGTTGTCTCCTAAGACACGTGAAAATGTTAATAAGTCACATCCATATTAGGCTCATATGAGAGACTAGTAGACCTATTCCATGTACGGAGAGGAATTGCATTTAAGATTGCAAGAATCATATCAAGATTGCATACATGGAAAGGTCACATGAGTTCAAAGTGTAATTAGATAAGTTGGTATCAACTTAGCTTAAGAAATGATACCATTTGATTTAGAGAGTCAGCCTTGGTATGAAAACTTTACAAATGAAGGCTGGGCACTAATGATTTATTATCATTTGACTTTACGGACCAGTATGCCTTCAACCGGCTCCCTCATTGCAACCTCTACTCATGGACCACCCTCATCAACCGGCTCCCTCATTGCAACCTCTACTCATGGACCACCCTCATCTTTGGTTATATTGATGGCAAGAATCTGTAGCATGCATTCCACCTCTACCACTAGATGCAAGAGGATATTTCCAACCTAACAACCATAATTTGTTGCCCTCCTCAAAGCCTATGCCAAGGACACATTGTTTGTCACCTGCAAGAGGGGAATTCTCCATTTTTGCTTCCTCCATTTCTTCCCTCTTATTCTCTCCTCCAAGGACTATGGTCCCTCTTTATTATTCTTTACCCCTCCTATTTCTCTCTTGTGATTTACCTCTACCTATCCACACAAAGATGTGCTTTTCTTGCACTTTCTAGGAAGGCATTGTTGCCTTATGCTCTAGTGCACAAGTTTTACTAGGCTCTCTCTTGACTACTAAGATCCTCTTAGGTTTTGGCTCATGTCTTTGGAGCTATTGGGCTATCCTCATCACAAGCACAAAGGTGGATAATATGAAAGCTCACAATCTTCAAGACAATTGCAACAAGCACAAAATGAAGACTCCTATAAAGCTTGAAACCCTTGCAAGGGTCTTTTAGGTAGGGCCTCCATTTACAATGTTAATAATATCCTGGTCAAGTGTCACCCTCTCTTTTTTTTTCTATTTTTTATTTGAGTAAATGAGAAATACCCTCTAGAAGCCATTAGAGCATGGCTCCCTCAACAACTAGGGATTTTTGAGAAGTAGTTGAAGATGTGATTTTGCGATAGAAGATTGAAGGGCAATCACATCTTTGTGCTAAAAGGACAATTGATGTCTATGGTTTCTTGCCTATAGTTTCCTATATAGCAGAAGTGAGTAAGCACTCAACTGTTTTCAATAGATGCAGTTGGATAAGGTGTCACTTGGAGTAGTTACATATGCTTTTAGCTTGGAATCTTGCACAAGCTTGAGAGTGATAGAAAAAATCCAGATGTTTTGGATGAAGGTACTCAAAACACAGGTGGATAAAGAGACTCTTATTGGTAATACATTGGTAGACATATATTCTAAATGTTACGCACTTACAAAAATCACATTCGGTTTTGGATATGCTTCTTGTCATCATGTTGTCACATGGAATACATTAATTTCAAGATATGCTGAACATGGGCATGGTGAGGAAGCACTTACTAGTTTTAGAAAGATGCAATTGGAGGGATTATATCCAGATGATGATACACTTGCAACTTGAAAGCTTGTGCCATTGTAGGAGTCTTGGAAATAGGCCAAGAGATAGATACCAAAATTTTCAAGAGGTGGTCGGAAATATTTTCTTATAGCCAATGCTTTGAATTATATGTGTAGCAAATGTGGGCTTCTAGAAGAAGCACAAAAAGAGTTAGATAAGCTTCCTATTTGAGATGCTTGTTGCTAGAGTGCACGAATTATAGAATACATAGAGCACGGTCTTGGTGAGGAAACATTGAGACTCTGTGAATGGATGTAGTTGGAGCATGTTTTCCTAGATTTTGTATCACTTAGATGCATCTTGAAAGCATGTGGTAGCATAGGAGATTTAAAAATATTCCTAGAGTTACCTCAAGGGGCTCACCATTGGAAACTTATGGGATCACATAAATGGAACATACATGTAGAGGGGGGGGGGGGGGGATTTCTAGATAGTACATAAGCATATACATTAGGGATAGACCCCCATTGATTCCTCCTTCCAACCTAAAAGTAAGGCAAGGGGTTGGGGGTTTCCAAGGGGGAGCATGGTGGAGGGAGGTGTGTGAGGGGGGTTCATCAAACATCCTTTTCCTAGCTACATATAGGCTGCCCCCAATCATTCATCCTATTTCTAGCCCCTTCATACTATGCTTCTTCATCGGGCAGAGACCACCCAACACTATATACATCCAACAACCTATATTTTCCAACCTTGGCATTGGCTATTGTTCCAAGCTACCTAATTGACATTGACAGTATTGTAGCTATTTCCTATTGCTCCAACCCTTGTTTTTCCTAATGGAGATCACTTTCAATCTATTATTGGAGTGATCTTAAATAGATACGTGAAAATGCAATAGCAATAATTTGAATATGTTTCAATAGACAACATAAATGTAGCTAGACTAGAGTTAGGGAAAAACACATTTGGCTAAGTCTAAGATGATAACGACAATTCAAATCAATTGTAGAGGGTTGTGATTTGTAGGTTGGCTTGCTAAGGCAATAAATGCAGGTGTAGCAATTGGACAAGAATCTCTAGAGGCAAAACCCAATGTCTGATTTGCTTTATTTTCATGCTCTCTTTGGATAGGAACACAAGCACTTACTTTGCATGCTCTTTTTCCAAGCTTCCTAAATGTGTGAAGCTTTATATTTAAGGTCGTCTGACCTGTCATTTTAGGCCATTGCCACACTAAAAGTCAAATTGATCTCACCACGTTGGAAAGGCAAACCTATATCGGTTGGCTTTTTCTTCATCATCTACACCTAGTTTGAACTTGCCTTAGAGGACCCATTGAATTTACCTTCATTTTTAGTAATGATGACTTTGGTTGGGAATATGAAGTAAAGAGTTTGAATAATGATGATTTGAGTTGGGGGCATAAAGTTAATGTCACCCATGAATTAACCTCTTGACATTGGCTCCACTCTCTCTTTGCTTGTGTATGCTCTTGTTGATGCTCAAACTATTCTCTCTCTCTCTCAGATGTAGCCACTCAAGCTATACATGACATGTCACAAGATCAGTAGGCCACTCTAGTATATTATCAGCTTTGGTTTCTCTAGTTCTTTGTTCCCTTGTGTGGGTAGGTAGCTATAAAGGTCTAGTTGTTCATCTCTATCAACTCCTAAAAATTCAAAATATTGATATGATGTCTAGATATTCAACTTGGAACATAGTGAAAACTCTAAGCATAAAGTGTTGTAGCATTGTGTCTTTATTTGAATTGTATAGAAGGGGTTATGAAAATGCACATTTTCTCAAAATTTAGATTTACAAATGGGATATAAATATTGCCTTCAAAATTCACAAAAGGGGTATATAAAATGGTGTACAATTTTTAAAAAGAGATTTTTGAAATACCATTTGAACGCATGTTATGTAGAGGGTTAATCCAAGGTGGAACCCCCTAGGAGTTCTTATTGCTGTAAAGTAGTCCTCCATGGACTCTATCTAGATTTCTCCCTTAGATTCAATGTCCTTCCCTTTCCCATCAAACTCTAGGTGTTTGACTTGTTTGAGAAGGTACTTCTTCTTCTAAGTTGGGAGTTGGTATAGTAATCTATTTTTTTACTACAATTCTAAAGTAATTTTTCATATAACTTTGCTATAGTTCCACTTATTGTTTCACGATAACACATCTTAAAATTTTAGTAGTCATAATATAATCATAACAAGTAACATAATTTCTTGCAAAAGCATTGGAAATATCTTTCATTAAAGATGGTTGGACCTAGATTTATTACAAGTAGGGAATCCATCCATGTGGATAAGTGGAAATGAATTCTTTTATTTATAGTTTGAAAGCTTACATTTTGATAATAAAGTTATAGGATTCCTAGGAGTGAATATTTGTTATAGTGATAGGGAAATAGTTGGGCAACATGGAAATTGTTGTAGCTATGATGGCCTTGAACAACCGTTCTATTGGAAGGATACTTCATTGTAGACATAGTGGTCCAAGCAAAAGTGTTGGTTGCTAATGAACATCATGGGGTTTCTCCTAGACTTACAAAAAATAAAATCCTAAATGACTTTCAAGTTCTTCATCCACTTGATTCTCTTAAGATTTGTTTGCATGCAGGGGAATGGTCCACTTCGATGTAACAATAGTGCCCATCCTAGACTCATCTCCTCTCTTAGTATAGTGAGAGGGATTGTACAAATGGTTGAGAATTTTCCTTACTTGACTTTTTCACTTGAAATCATGAGAAAGTAGGCATGACATGTATATTTCCTTGAACATCAAAAAGCATCCCCATGCCTTCATACTCTGCCAAAGGTTGATTCTTCCAATTAGTAGGCAACAACTTCAGACATCCATTGGTCGCCTTATCTCCATGATTTGGTTATTGTTTTCTTTGATGATATCTTGACCTAATCCAAGGAGGATGAGAAACATGAATGTTAACCCTAGAACAAGATAGAGAAAAAGGAAACAAAACAAAATTCAAGAAATTAAAAAACACGAAGCAAAGCGGAAAAGGTGGCTCCATAGAAGGATAAGAGGAGAAAAAACAAAAAGTGCAAGGGCAATCTTAAAAGTCGAGGCAAAGACAAAGGCACATTTTAAAATGTAAAGGTGCCCCCAAATTTTTGTAAAAGTGCACTAGGCTCCCTCCTGTGCAAGTTGTAAAGAGTAGATAGACATAGGTGAAGGCATAATGTAAATAGAAGGGAATAGGAAAATAGGACATTGGCAAGATGGCCGGTCATGCAAAAAAAGGGGATAGGTGCACAAACGGACAAGGGAATGTATAAAAGCCCAAAAGTGAATAGAGAAGCTCATTCTTGATGTGTGGAAAAAGTGGCTCTTTTCCTCTTCTTCTTTTTCTCTTCTTCTTCTTCTTCTTCTTCTTCTTGCTTGCTTGTGCTTGTGCTTGAGGGAGGGAGTGTGAGAGTGTGAGCAAGTGATTGTGAGAGTGAGGGATTGTGGTGGAGAAGCTTTCCATCTTCTCCTCTCTCCTTCTATTCCCTTCTCTTCTCTTATCTCACACATGCGGCTACGGAGCATGGAGCTTGAAGGTGGAGGATTGAGGTTGCTTGAGCTTGCATATCGGATCATGAAACTCCAGTGTGCTTGAGAGAGAAGGGTACTTGATTGAGCATTGAGGTAAGCTCACTACACTCGTAGGTTTGAGAGAGTGTGTATGGCTATGTGAGAGGTAGCCATTGGCATTTGGCTTAAAATCCTTGAGCAATAAGCCGTCCGTGGGACTTGGCAGTCGAGCAAAAGGTCCCACATTTTGGTTTCGTTGTTACGACCAATGGATTTGAGCCTTGAGTGCTTGCATGCTCTGAATCAAGCATTGGAGGGTTTTTTCCAAACATGTGTTTGAGGTAGATAGGTAGGAAGAAAGGGCATTTGACCTTTGTTGCAAGTAAATCTTTTGGATTTTTGAAGTTTGGATAAGTTGGTTGAATTAGCATTAGCATTAGCATTTGCTTTTTATTTGTAGACATTTGTAGGCATTTAGGTAGAAAAAATAGGGAAAGAGAAAGAAAATCATAGTAGGGTTTTGTGCGACAACAAGCCTAAATCAAAGGAAAATAGGGTTGAAATCTGGCAAAGAAGAGGAAAAGGCATCCAAGGAGTGTTGGAGAGGGGGTCTAAAACCCTGAGAAAGGATGAAGAGAGCTCATTTTTAGTTTCAGGGATGAGAGAGAGAGAGTTGGAGCTCCAAGATAAAGACAAGATTGAGCACACCAATTTGGAGGTTTTTGACTACTCCACATACACACAAACCTTCCTTAGCACTTGATTGTTAATTTTGGAAGTGCCTAGAGCTTCGCATCAACTACATGGATCAAACACATTGAAATTTCACCTCATTGTTTGTTTGTGCCACCAAAATTGAACCCACATCACATAGTCTGATTCCTAGAATCGGACCACTTGGACTTAGATAGTGAAATTTAGCCACTCAAATACCTACAGTTCCTCATTTGATGATGGGACAACACTAGCCAATCAAAATAGGATAGGCTCAGAATTGGATAGCTAAACTCAAACTATTTGATTTAGACAATCAACTTGGACAGTGGACTCGAATTCAGACCATTCGATTATCTCATTCAGATAGACCTAGAATCGAACATTTGATAATTGGACACGCTAACCACAGCTTGAAAAATTTTCAGTCCATATCCTAGGCTAGGTAGAGCTCAACTTCAAGCAACGCAACACCTCAATAGGCATCTAGACAGGTTGGATGACTCATAGAGCCTCTAGACTTCAAGATCTTGACTCAACCACTTAGAAAGAAACCTCGAACAAGCCTCTCAAACCACCCATCCAAAACATCTTAAAGGACCCAAACAAACTTGTTCAAATAACCACTACCTGAGGGAGTGGACTAGAAAAGTGTGTTTCATCATAGTCACACACTACATGAATAATCACTTAAAGTGCACTCAAAAAGCAGAAAGCTTGATTTTACATTGCATATGAAAAGAAGCACCCCACAAACACTTGAGCGCACTTAAATTTCAGGATTGACTGAACAAACAAGAAACTCACATGCATGATAAGCAACCTAAATAAACCCACTAATAGGATAAGACCCTCAAAACTCAAACCCATAGCCAAGGCTACCAAGTATAAAAAGCAAGCCTCTTGGAGAGTGAGAAGTCTGTCACAATTAGGGACTCAACCTTACTTGAGTAGATCAATTTGATCAACAACCTAGTGGACTAAGAAGCCAAACCAAGCTCCAATAATGAAAACAACCAATTCAACTTGGGAGAGTTTCCAATCGACATCAAGCATATGATCAATAAATACGATTTACAAACTAAGATGGAGTATCATGGTAGGATGGCCGAAGATATCATAGCTAATCTTGAGAAAGAGCGGAGATTGGCCAAGAAGGTGTTGCAAGGCATAGCTGCTTACAACTCAAGGGTTGAGGCAAGAAATAGAAATCCAAGAGGTCCAATGAGTTTTAGTGCTTGCCAATTAGAATAGGACAAGATCCAATGCAGAGAGGAAAAGAGTGCTAAAAGCCGATCTCACATTGAGAGAGCTCTTCACTAAGTGACTCATAGAAAACACAATTGCAAAGCAGAGTGGAGCAACCCTAGCAGCTTCATTGTTAGTAGGATTGGGAATCACTTCAAATTTGAACATCCGAATGAAGATACCCATAGTTGCCAAGCAACTCAACAAGTACCAGCCCGAAAATGACCCATATAACTTGGTGGAGCAGTTCAAGTAGGTATGCAAGGCAAACGGCCTAATAGACCTTGCTCAAAGTGTGAAAACCTTTGGCCTTTGTCTTGGAGATAAAGGACAAATGTGATACACCAGTCTAGATAACATTGAATACAAAAGCTTCAATACCTCAAGATCCTCTTTATCAAGAGAGTCTGTGAGGCAGGGTACTAAGGTAACCTTATTGTTCGATTGACCCACGTGAGCGAGCAGTCTCCATCGTATTCATAAGAAAAATTAGGAGTGAAGAGTTCTACAAGGCCTTGGTAGGCAACATAAATTTGCAAAAAGGGATGTACTAGCTAGGGTATTTGAAGAAGCCATACATGTAGACGACCTACTCAAGGAGAGAATCTCGAGAGCCACATGCCAAGATAGTGCACCATTTAGAGCCTCAAAGAGACCTACCACCGCTAGCAAGAGATCTAGTGTGGATAACCAAGAGAAGGGGAAGAGTGTTGACCCAAGCCAAGAATTGGCAGACAAAAGATAGAGTTGGCCAAGCTCTAGGAAATGATTAGAAGGCCTACAAAACCTCACATGCAATGTGTCCATTGTGCAGGGAACCACCTCCCGGCTGAGTGCACATATCCTAGATCCAGACCTTGTGCCAATTGCAGTAGGTTCGGTCACGATGCTATGGATTGCCAATTATTGAGGCAATTACCATATTTGCAACTTTACAACCAACTATACTACTTGGGAATAGACCACTGCAATTGGGAAGGGGAACTTCATTAGCTCTCCTAGTGTGTAATGATGCCAAGTTGGATGTTCCCAGAATGGACATCAACCCTATAGTCATGCATAGACTACCTAGACCCTTCATGACCCATCCATCAAGTGACACTCCAATACATTATGTGGAGGAGCCAAATGAGGATGAGACAAATGTAAGCCCTTACGTCTCTTAAGACAATGATGGAAACCCCATCTTAATGGACTTTAGACTAGTATCGAAATGCCATTAGGTTGGGGAAGGGTAGAGGCCTAGGAGGGCAAAGCCAAGACCCAATCTCATGCTAAACTTGCAACCACCCATGGCATATCTCTCATCTCATTGCTCCAATAAGAAAAAACTATTTGAGAAAAGGCCAACTTGAGATGCCCTGAGTGTGGAATCACTCACTTATATGCCAAATGTCCTAGGCAAGAACCATGTTTTAGCTTAGCCATCATACCTTTTATACCTTTGGGCATGTTTGGAGTCAAAACACTTGATGGTGAGACTATCCTATCTCATTGAACGTCATAACTAGGGCACAAATGAAGCAGGCCAACATTTTATTGCAAGGACTCAGTAACCTAGATGTGTCCTCGATAGGAAAGAAGACTCACCAAAGGAAGAAAAAGAGGGCCGATGACAAAGTGATACTAAAAATGGACAATGTGACCACACTAACAAGAGGGAAGCAAGTGGCTGATGGAGAGGCTAAGACTTCAACACCTAAAACACAGAGGAAGGTTGGGGAATATCATGATCCAAAACACCAATTGGAAATAGTTGACAAGGTTGAGTGGGCGAGAGAAGCCCAAAAGTGTCTAAAGGATGTCAAGCCCATCCTAGAAGGCAAGATCAACAAGTTCTCCACTATAAGCACATTGTCTCACCGACATGCATAAACTCAAGAGATGCATCTGCACCTCATGCACAACCACAAAGATAAGGCTTAGATGCCATTGGTAGGCAAGTTGTTCAAGACTTGAGGCAAAAGAGTATAGGGAAAGACAAAAGGCAAGAGGCTAATGGCTTGCTTACGACATTGCTATCAACTCTAGTAATGTTGTCGATGGGGGATCTGCTTAGGCAAAGTTCTTCATTATGGCGAGAATTGAAGCAATGGGTAGAGGGATCTAATGAGCAAGGAGTAACCAACTTGCATGAGAATGATGTAGCCACACTAATACCTAGGCTCAATTGAACTCAGTACCTAAGTCCTTTGCATGTGAATGCTTTTTGGGAAGGCATGGAGATGCATGCAATCCTACCAGTGGTAGCACTAGGAGATGCCAAGATAAAGGGGATTATAGACATGGGAGTGGGAATCAGTGTACTTAGCCATGCACTTCTGCACGTTTTGGGTAACCTACTGATGGAGACTGCAAGGTTTAATGTCACACTCACTAATGTCATGAAAGTTAAGCTGTTCAGGGTGTTGAAGGATTGGGCCTAGAAGATAGCAGGGGTCTGAACTTCATTGTTATGAAGGGAGTAGATTACAATATCTTGCTAGGCCAACCATGGATGAAGAATGCACAAATAATCGAAGACTGGGGTAATGGCCTCATATTCCTATGTAACAAATTTGAGGGAGAAAGAGTTGAGATGGATACCTGGAAGACCACGCCAGTCGACTTAGATGCCAACTTCTCTATTTTGAAAGGAGACATCCAAGCCGGGAATTCACACAAACCCTTGACGATGTACATTCCCTGCTCCAAAAGACAAGTCGGATCACATGTAGATGCTAGCCACCATTGACCTACTGTTTTTAGATGTGAAAGAGAATCATAAGCAAGCTGCAAGGTTTGCTAGTGAGCTCAAGGGGTAAGACCCTACCATCAGTGCCACTCTATATGATGGGGACTAAAAACCCTAGCTGAAAAGAAGTACCCACTCCTTTTCATATCCCATTTAACAGACTTGAACTCTAGGGGATTCTTGGGTATCTAACAAGAGAGCTAGTTGGTCACCCAACTGCTAATCTCAAGCCACTCCAAGATCTCATGGATGAACCAAAATGGTGATGGACTAAAGTGCACGACCTAAACCTTGTTCAATTGGGCATTGATCATGGAGTCGAGAATAGAGACCTAGATGATGATGAGCAGTTAGAAGGTAGCAATTCAAGCGATGAGTATGAGGATTGCTATTTCTCAAATGAAATCAGTGAAGAAGAAGCCAAGATGATAGAGTATGTCACTGATGGCCAAGTGATCAAACAAGTAAATGTAGACTCCAAGCCGCAAAGAGCCAATGCATTGAGAATTGAAAGAGGAGTCTTCAAAACTAAATGCGATCGGATCACTTAGGTGTGATGGACTATGAGCAAGTAGGGCTAGCTAGCCAAGTGTTGTGCCTCTCTTTAAGATGGAGTTGACCTCAAAGCTGTGAACCACCAAGGGAAACTCCATCCTCTAGTGACGGGTTGTGAGTTCAACTCAAAATTAGAGGTAAGCTCTGAGAGCAATCCAGAGATACCTCGACCACCTAAAACCAAACGCACCAAAGGGAACTTGCTAGTCCACATAAGGGGTAGATGGTTGGAGAAAAAGAGAAGACAACCAAAAGGGTCGGAAGTCAAATAGCAAAAGAAACCCCAAGACCTACCAAAATGCTTCACTAAACTCAAGAAAGGGGACATGGTAGTGATCTTGTTGGGTATAAAGAGACAAGGACAGACAAGTGAGCCAATAGAAGGACCTACCAAAGTCAAGGAAGTTGACTTAGCAGGGAAGGGGAGAAGCCTCAACTCGTGTCTATAGCTGATGACTTGACCAAGCAAGAGGAGGTTGATCTTATTGCTCTCTTGTGAGAGTACATAGATGTCTTCGCCTCAAAGGAGTCAATCCAAGGGACATAACACATAATATCCCAATGACTCTTAATGCAATGCCTATAAAGCAACAATCTTACTTGATGAATCCAAAGCATACCAACACCGTGAAGGAAGAGATCAATAAGCTATTGAAGGTATGATTCATCTACAAAATTGAGCACATAGACTGGGTGTCATCCATTGTGATCATCTTAAAGAAGAATAGAAAAATCTGTGTGTGTGAACTACAAGAAATTCAACACTGTGACTAAGAGAGATAATTATCCATTGCCTTACACGGAGCACATGCTTGAGAGAGTAGTAGGAAAAGAGGCATACAATTTCTTGGATGGCTTCTCACGTCATAACCAAGTTTAAGTACACCCCGATGACAAGCATAAGATAGTGTTCACTATAGAGTGGGGTGGGTTTGTGTACATAGTCATGCCATTTGGACTGATGAACACACTTGCTACCTTTCAATGTTTAATGTGCTCCATCTTCAAGGACATGCAAGGCAAGAGTTGGAAGTATTTGTTGATGATCTATGCATGCACTCTAGCTAGAAAGAACACCTCGAAAAGCTTCACATAGTCTTTGAATGATGTAGGCTCTATAGTCTCTCTTTAATCCCATAAAGTGCCAATTCTGGGTGAAATACGGATCTAACTTAGGGCACATGGTGTCCAAGAATAGCATTTCCCCATTGACTCCTCTAAGATTAGGGTTATTGTTGACTTGCCACCACCAACCAACTGTAATGGAGTTCAGTGCTTCCTACGATATATGAGGTATTATTAGAGCTTTGTTTTGAACTATGCATTGATTGCTAGACCACTCTACAAGTTATTGATTGTATTTGAGTGGATCAAGGAGTTCCGACACGCTTATGATGAGGAATTGAAAAAGGATCTTACTACCGCACAAATTTTACGTGCCTTAGACTACTAAAACTTAATATTCCATGTGCATATTGATGCATCAAGTTTGCCATTGGAGCCATTTTTTGCCAGCCTGGTGGTGAACAATACCTTGATTATCTAGTGAGATTTGTTAAGCAAACAACTCATGGATATAGAGATGAACTACTTCATAATGGAGAGACAAGGTTTGGCCATGGTATTTGTTGTAAAGAAAATTTGACATTATCTTTACCTTTACCTTCTTTGTTGACCATCAAGCCTTGCTTTATCTTGTTAAGAAGCCTTGTGTACTAGATGAATAGCTTGATGGTTACTTCTGCTTTTAGAGTTTGACTTTTCTATGGTCGTACACAAATGTAAGCAACATTACATCATATGTCACATGTCTAGCATACCCGCAAGTGAGGCTGCTGGACAAGGCATTATAGATGACCTACCTAATGCACACCTTTTTAGCATGTCCAGTGAAAATGATTTATTCAGAGCCGACATGATGCCTTATTGGGGCTGATGACATAGTCCGGATCCTAGAGCATACTCTATTAGAGATACCTATTGAGAAGGCTAGGCTAAGGAATCTTATCCTTAAGATTCAACCCTATTAATTGATTGTTGGCCAAATCTATAGGTTAGGACAAGATGGCCTGTTTCGGAGATGCGTATGTGAGCATGAAATGCATGATGCGTTGATTGAGTCACATGGTGGAATTGTTGGAGGACACTTCAATGGAGATACTATGGACCTCAAGGTGCTACAATCTCAATTGTGGTGGCCCACCCTATTTTGTGACGCTACTAAATTCATAAAGCATTGTGATGAGTGTCAAAGGACTAAGGCTCCTATTCATAAGGACAAGATAGAGTTGATTCCAGTCACAACATGCCAACCATTCGAAAAATGGAGCATTGACTTCATTGGGCCAATTAGTCATGCGACATAGTACTCCCAAGCCAAATACATAATTGTGGCAATGGACTATCTCACAAAATGGGCCGAAGTTCAAGCCATGAGAAAGGATGATGCTAAAAATATGGCTAAGTTCCTTTGGGAGCAAGTGATCTCATGATTTGACTGCCCCATCAAACTAGTTAGTGCACAAGGCACACATTTCATTAATGAAGTGATCACCCACTTGCTTTCCACCTTCTTGATCATCCCTAGGAAATCATTACCTTACTACCCTCAAGCTAATGGTTAGGCAAAGTCCACGAACAAGATCTTATTGAATGTCATGACTAAAGTAGTCTCTGTCACCTTGCATATAGCAACTAGGACAACAAACTCATGGTAGCACTATGGGCCTATAGGACAATAGTTGAGAAAACACCCTTCAAGCTGTCCTATAAAATCGAAGTGATTTTGCTAGTAGAGTATTTTGTTCCTAGCTTGAGAGTAACAGTGCAAGAGCGATGGGATGGGAAAAAAGCATGGACTGAATGGTTAGTAGAGCTAGAACATCTCTCCGAGACATGACTCCTAGCTACTCATGTGCTAATCTCTGAGAAGGCAAGATACAAAGAGCGTGATTTCGAGTAAGGTGACCTAGTATTGCTAAACTTAGTGAAGGGCTATAAGCAAAATATAAAATTTAGAGAATTAGGGCCTTTCAAAGTCCACAATATTAGTTGAACATGCAATGTAGAGCTCGAAACCTTAGAGGGAGAGGGCATAGGATTCTTTAGCGACAGTTGTCTCAAGAAGTACTACCCCCCAACCCATCCATTACACGAGCTACCACCAATGCTGCAACTTCTTGTCAACATGAGAGTAGCCACTATAATAGAAATTGAGGATATAGATGATTTACGAATCACAGTTGCTGCTCAAAAGACATGTACTTTTGATGCGCTCATTGATGAGGGAGCTAACTTCAACATCATTACTCATGAGCATTGGAATCTCATTGGTCAGCCCCAACTATAATCCATGAATGGTAAGCTCAACCCATTTGGGGGACAATCCTACCCTCTACCAGGAAAGTGCAAAGTATCTATCTCTATTGAGATTGAAAGCCTACCCATGATTTTCTATGTGTTACCTAACACCAAGGTTTTAGGCAAGTAATCATTGCTAGAACACACTTTCAAGAAGCATGTACATTGCAATGTCGACTATGACTCGCATCACATTCATCTCAGCATTGGCAATGTGAGGATAATACTGGATTTCAGCAAGGTCAACATTGCTCCAACAAAGCCCACAGTGCTAACCAATGGTAGTAGCTAATACAAAGTCTAAGGAGGGTGGTCATGACTTGTCCCACCCTACCAAGACGACCAACCAATTGCAACCCAAGGGAAACACAACCAAGACCATTGAACATAAGCTAAAATGGGTACCTAAATGCCAATCACCGCCACCTAAGAGTCGACGACTTGCATGGACCCATAGTTCGTGAACGTCACATCCTAAGTGTAGGAGACAAACTTGGCATTCTAGAACCCAATGAATAGTTAAGCCATGATGGGCACCTATGGCCTTATTGCATGCACAAGGCTACTATGAGGGCAACAACTAGATTTGGATGCCTAAGACCAAGAGTAGTACACGTGCCCCTTAGCCATTGACTACTAGCCCATCTCCAAAGACTGGTGAGCCACCTAAACTTGCTGAACCACTTGAGTTAAAAACCAAACCCATTGAACCACAATAGGTCTACCAACCAAAACTGCAATCGGTGTCATCCCGCTACGTGTGCACAGTGTGAAAAACTCTAGAGTGCATCGTCATTTGGATTTCTTATTAATCTAGAGAGCCAATGCCATTAATGTCAGTGCCCATAGTATATGGATGGTTCAAAAAACACTAGAAATTGGACAAGTATAGCCTATTTTTTATATTTTAGATATTATATCTTGTAAAAATCCAAAAATTGTAGGGCAACTTCTAGAATAGGATGGCATGTAAAAGAAAGCAAGTAGCTTTCAACCATTTTGAGAGGATTTTATGTAAAAAGAAGGATTGGCAAAATTGTGCTACACGCGATCACAGTTTTCAGGCAATGAACAACATTCTAAACTAGGAGATGAAGGAGTGATCTGGAAAAATTTTGGCCAAGTGTCCTAGTATTTTACCCCCATTTTTTAGCCAATTAAAGCATTAGATTGGCAGTTTGAGCAACATAGAGAAAGATATTGTTTTATGCATGTTTTTGTATACAAGAGATTTTGTAAAAAAATTACACGGCACAGCGAATAGAATCTAAGAAAGAGATAGAGAGTACACAACAGATAAGAGGAGAATCAATAAATTCTTTAGCTCCAAACTACTGATACAAAGATGGCTCTGTCCACCCGTGCACTTCCACTGTGTGAAGCTTAGATGGCGATCTAGATAGAAGATAGGTGAAGAGCTTAAGGCTAGCTAGAACAACAACTCTGACTGGGTGAAAGATGAATGATAGATGGCTGTGAAGGGGTTTAGCTTTTATAGCTTGCAAAGGCCATTATAAGCCTCCACTAGTCGGCCAAGGAATATTCTAGGGAATATTCCCTTTACCATCTGGCCGAGGGCAGCGCCCCCGGACCCCCGCCAGGGGGGCGCTGGCCCCCCTGGGACCCCCCAGCTAGGGGCCGCTTCTACGGCCCCCTGACCCCAAAATAGGGGCCCCTTTTAACTCCCTTACCCTACAACTGAATGCAATGTGCCTCGAGTTGCTACCAGCTTAACCACTCCATCTAACCCAAAGATTAGACCCACAACTGTCACCTTTTTGCCATCCGATCACATAGACCTCATCTGATATACAAGTCAGGACTCAACCAATGTCCGGGCTCACATTTGGCTTCTCCTCATAATGGGGGCCTTACAACTTTGAGCACCATGGATCATTGGTGGCACCTAATGAGGGTGGGGCATTGATCATATCTAACACCTCCCCTCAATGTCCACTCATAGGTGAACTATCTCCTTGGCCCAATGCCAAGTCTCTGAAGATGAACTTGAAGCAGATCCTTTGTAAGTGCTTTGATGAAGATATCTGCTTCATTCTCCTTTGTTGGACAGTAGACCAGTTCCACTATCCCATCCTCCATCAAATCATGCACATAGTGATACTGGATCTCTATATGTTTGGTGCGTGTATGAAACACTGGATTTTTTGGCAATGGCGATGCAACTTTGATTGTTACATCTCACGGAATGCACCACACTCCCTTTTGTCATGCTGTAGGCTATCACACCAAATACAACGTCTTTTGAAGCCTTCTCGTACAGGCCTTTGGTGGGCAATTGACCGACCCTTTTCTTCTACTTTTACATCAAGTCTTTCCACTTTAGAATTAATCTCTATGAGATTAAGATGGAGATCCCACATGCTTTTAATTAGCTCGTCCATGACATCCTTCTTTGGAGATGGAACATCAAAATTCCTTGGTTGCTCAGCCATAGAGACAGGAGGTCGAGAAACTGGAACAGGCTCCTTCATGGATTCAATTGTTACAGAGGTTGATCCCTATCTTAGGCGCAACCGCTCTCTTCGAGCAATCATATTGACTGCTTCAGTGACATCACTCCAAGCAGTCTTCAATCCCGTCTTAGAGCTAGGGTCTTCAAGTCGATTAGTTAATTTCTCCTGAAGAGAAGAATCTGCAGCCTTTATAAATAATTCAATCTTTTGACTTTCCATACCTTGTTGGTCTTGTCAGGATCTAGTTGGGCAAATTTGTTTTCAAATTCTCGATGAAGAGCAATGGTGTTAAGACCCTTATTGGTCCTTTCGACCCATTTGGTGAAGACTTTCTTTGTCATAAGGCCAGAATATTCAAGAAAAAATTCTTCTCAAAGAGCCTTCTTGAACATGGTCCATCTTGCATCTTTTTGTAAAAGACCATGAATTCGGTCCTGGAGACCATGCACAGCCAGACGGGCAAAATAACGGCTCCAGGCATGTCGAGGAACTCCAAAGAAGACCATATTGTCAGTATAGAGGCGAATAAAAGAGGACACATTTTTCCCATTAAATTGCTTGAGCTCTTGCCCAACTGCTTCCAAAGCTTTAATGGAAGCAACATCAATCCGCTCTTCTTCTTGCCTCCGTTGTTGTTGCAATTGCAGCAGCAGCTGCTGAAATTGCCATTGTTGTTGTTGGCTTTCTTGCATTAGACAAACCAACTGTTGCAAGGCATCTCCTCCCGAACTTGATGACTCTTCCATTAGATTTCTTCTTTCGCAGCGGACCTTCATGTCGGGTTCACCATTGTCATTGTGTTAAGGGCTGAAGGTCTACCACCGGGGCTTAGTGCAGAAGAGGAGTATGGGATTCAAAGTTCAGGAAGGGGAAATAGATTGGGGTTTAATAAGATCTAGGATTTAGAAATGATTTAGATATGGAAGAAGAATTCAAGCTTTTTCTCTATGTATTTAACATACATGAACGGAAGAAATAACTCTATTTTGATTACATCAAATGCCTCTAGATACATACATCATAACATAAAGGATATTTTCAGATTCTCAATCCAAATATGAATATCAAATGCAAGCTCTAATGGCTTTTATTTCAAGTACATAGAAGGATTTCAACTCTTTGGGACAAGTATTATGTTGACAAACTTCAAATACATTCAAGATTTGGGCCAATGGTACATGAAATGCATTGAAGGAGCATAATTTTAGCTTCATTCCTGTTTTAAAATAGCCCTGTTTTAAAACAGAAAATTCCAGCCCATAATCAAGCTCAAAATGAGTGTATGAACTCATGAAGAAGCTCTTCTAATCATTAATGAACAAAGTCTTGATGAAAAGAGGTCATTTTCTTCTATTACAACCACATAAATCTCTTGTTTGCTCATAAAAATGGACAAGAACAGTGGGCTGCCTTGTTTATGATTGGTTATTTTAGCCCATAATAGCCTATTCACCTCCAAAATCCTCACCCTTTGCTTGTCCCAAAGTCACTCAAGTACTTAGATACAAGTCGGGCTTCATTAGACCAAGAACGAGGTAGACAAAATGAGAGAAGTCGTGCAAAAGAGCAGGCTGAATACCTTTCTCTCAGATTTTTCCCTTTTATAGACTGTTATAACATGCATTTTCGTCAGGCCAAATGCACAGATAAGTGGAGCTCTCACCATGTTTACATCTTCCGCATCTCCAGTTTGCATGCTCCAAAGCATGCACCATAGCTTTGAGCTTTCTCCAGTTGTGCTCAGGCTGTGCAGCCCGCATTTTGCGCCGAAAATATGCGGGTTGCTCCCTGCTCAGGCCCAGGTCACTTGTTGACCTACTCAGGTCACTTGCTGGTCACTTTAGTCTATTACTTCAGGTCCCTTGTGAACCTAGTGGACTTTTGGCAATTTTCTTGAGTTTTGACCATATTTTTACACTTGAATCAATGTGATTTATCCTGCAGACTGTCAATTACTTCCAGTTGACCAAGTTGTAGGTTCCCATTGACTTATTTTTCATCAATATACATGGTATAAATGAAAATTATATGGTAAATACAAAATAACTTATGTAACTAAGTTGGTTATTGGGTAACAATGTCTAAATTTTGTATGCAAATTCCTCATTTAACTCCTGGTGAAGTTCTTCTGTGTTCATAAGAATCCCATGATTTATATGATGAACAGTAAACTCTTTGACATTCACCCCTTCCTAACCTGCACATCCTTCGGCATGTGCCATTTCATAAGATTACAGGTTAAGAAGGGTCTTCTTCTAATATATCTTCATCTTCATCCTTTAAGTCTTTTTCTTCCTGCTTGCCTTTAAGTAGAGGGCTCATATCTAAGTCATCAAGCTCATAAGTTGAAGATTCTCTTCATTTGAAGAGCTTGATTCATTTCCCGGCTATTGGTATTTTTATCATGGTCCCATCCATTTCAACTAAAGAGTAAGTAGCATTATTATGTACTACTTTTACAATATATGGTCCAAACCATCGCTTGGCTAACTTTCTTTGAGCACTATATTGATTGTCCAGGCTACTATCATAGACAAGCACCCAATCATTCTATTGAACAGCTCTTGGACGGAGTCGATGATGCTTGTCAAACCTCTTCTTATTCTTTAATCTTGTTGTTTTCAGCCTTTCAATGGTTGTCTTGATATCTTCTGGCCTTCTTTCAAGTTGCCTTATATGTAGAGTCAGTAATTCTTCTCTATTCAAGCCTTCATCCTAAGGTAAGATACTCCATGTGACAATGGAATCTTCAATAGGCATAACAGGTGGCTATCCATATATTAGTTCAGCCGGCATATGACCTGTTACTGCACTATGGGTAGTTCTATCAGCCCATAATGCGAATGGTAGCATTCTAGGCCATTTCCTCATCTTTCCTTTGCATGATTTTGCTAAAGCTTTAAGAATTGGTTGATGACCTCTTTCACTCTTACCATTGCCTTCAGGGTTGTAGGCTGAAGTAAGAGATAGCTTAATTCCCAATTGAGCAAAGAAATGGCGAGCCTCATCAGCATCCAATTCTCCTCTATCAGCAGTTACTTTGGCAACACATCCATACCTGCAAAATACTTCTTCAAGTAAAAATCTACAAATAGCATGAGTAGACTTTGTTGTTAAGGCTTTTTCTTCCACTTGATTTGTGAGATCTTCTCTAGCAAGTACTAGATATCTCATGTTCCAAATTCTTGTAGGCATGGTTACTAAATCAATAACCCATCTATAGTGAATGGATAAAGGATAGGTAGGCTGAAGCCCATCTCTATGCTTTACCATAGAGTACATTTGACAAACATGACAAGACTTAACAAAATGCTCAATGTCTTTATACATGTTTTGCCACCAAAATTTCTATTTTATTTTGGCAAAAGTGCCCCATATGCCTCTATGACCAGCCAGTAGACTTTTATGAAATTCTTGCATGACCTGTCTTTGAGTCTTTTTGTCTCCTAAGACACGAAAATGAGCCCTTTCTTTCTTTTTCGCGTGCCTCCAAAGGTAACCATCTTTAAGAAAAAAGCCAT
The DNA here is from genome assembly GCF_053477565.2 of Lygodium microphyllum. NCBI lineage: Eukaryota > Viridiplantae > Streptophyta > Polypodiopsida > Schizaeales > Lygodiaceae > Lygodium > Lygodium microphyllum. Next base: position 139,105,394 of record NC_141152.1, on the reverse strand, counting down.
AAGATTTTCTCTTAATTCTCTTAAACTCTTCATTAGTCCAATCATCTGCATAATACTCCTCTTTAAAGTGTGAACAAACCATAACAAAACATTGAGTATGCTGTTTACTAGCTACTCACTGTCCTTCTTTGGTTGTTTCATCCTTCCTTGCTGATGTAAAATTTGTTTTAGCAGCTGAACCTGTTGTACTTGCTGTAATTTTTGTTGTACCTGCATTTTTGACTGTTGAATCAACATTAGATTCAGCTGTACTTGCTGTTTTTAGATTTGTACCTGCATTTACAGCATCATTTATAGATTCTGATTATTCTTCATCCATCATTTCTTCTTCATCCTTATATCTAGCACGCGAAAGCATGCAACTGGATTATCTCTTCCTGCAATATGTTTCAAATCTAGATTTAAGGGTTTAATATAGGCTATCCATCTTAGCATGGCTATGTCGGGAGTGGAACAGTTGGCAATCATGCCCAAGAGTGGAAGGCAATCTGTTTCAACTATTACGTGTGCGCCCATGAAGTACTTCCTGTCACATTTCAATGCAGTTACTACTTCCCAAAGTTCTCTTTTAATTTGAGCATACCTTCTTTGTCGTTCATTAAGAACCTTCGCTCCAAAGCGGATTGCATATCTATTGCCTTCAAGGTCGTCTTGACCAACTGCCCATCCTATTCCAATAGGACTTGTGTCCACTGTGAGTATAATGGGCTGTCCATTAGAGTAATTAGCCCTCTTTAAGGTGGGGGCTGAAATGAGCAATTTCTTCAGTTTCCGAATTGCTTGAGTATGTTCTTTTACCCATATAAACCTTTGATCTTTTCTTAGCAGTTGATAAAGTCTTTCAGCAACATGAGCAAAATGCGGTATCCAAATAAGGTAGAAGACACATGCACCAAGAAATCTTCTCACCTCTGAAACATTTGTACATATTTCCTGCATTTTGCTGATAGCATCTATTTTGGATGGAGAAGGCTTTCGGCCATATGGACCACACATATGCCCGACCACAAGAACTTCTTTGACTCCAAAAACAGTTTTAGTGCCTGAAAGAGTAAGATGGGATTCTTCTAATTTAGACAAGATTTGAGCACAATCATTAATATGTTCGGAAACAAAATTACGACATCCAAGTTCATTGAGTTCTTCATTTTTCTCATGAACTTCACATCCTTTGATTGGAACATCATCAAGAAAAGGAAGAGTTAATTGAGGAATACAATTCCTCAATACTTTATGCATGGCATTCATCATGTGAGCTACTGAATTCGTAGCCCCTTGAGGTAGAGTACACATGCGGACTAAGCCAAGAGGCGTCTTCATTGTGGTAATGTCTCGGCTTTCCAAAGCAAGTTGAAATTGGTCATAGCCTGAATATAAATCTCCCATGGAATAGATTGCTCTTCCTGCAAAAGCTTCAGCAAACTCATCAACAATTGGCCCTGATCCAACATTTCTAATAGTGACTTTATTGACAGGCTGTAAATCTTGAATGAATCGCAAAGATCCATTCTTCTTAGGCACAGTAAACGGTTGGAATATGAAGCTGAAGATGGCTCCAATATTCACATTTTTATCTTTTCATTTAGAAGTTCCAATAACTTAGGAAAATGAGCCCTTGGTAGAGGAATTGATTTAAGATTCCAAGGAATGTGTGGGACCGTAAAAATCACCATTGGTGCCACAATGCTTGGATCCACACAGCCAATTTCATGTGGCTGAAATGAAAAAGCTTTGCCATGATTCTTTAACATCTACATGAAGATTTGCTTTTCAGCCTGCAAGAGGAAAGAGTCTTCACCAATTTTCAGTTTTTGTAGACTTTTTGCTGTAAATTGGTGACCAATATCTTTAGGATCACGAAGGCTTGGCTGTTTGGATACCCTTTCTACTAGTCCTTTGCTTTTAGGTGGTAAAGTAGTAGCCACCGGCTTGACCTTTTTATCAATTGTTTTATAATTTGCTTCTACTCTTACTTCATTCTTGTTTGGCTGTCCAAAAGCTTCATAATCTGTAAATTCTTGAATTATGTTATACATATCCAATGTATATACCTGTATGGACTAATTTTCAGCTTGATTTTCTGCATGAATGGTTGTATAAATTTCAGCCATTGTATCATTATAATTCAGCCCATAAAATAGCCCTAAAATTTCTTCATCTTTAGGTAAAACATCAATTTGCTTCGGCTTTTGTTCCATATAGCACAAATACTTTCTTTCAGCCCTATTCATGGTTGAAAACTGTTTATAACAGCCCATACTATTGGTTGTAAAGATCTGCAAATTAGCTTTTGGCCTTGCCTCCTTTATATGTGGAGGCAAATTTTTATGACTTGATGCATTGCCATAGCCTCCACTTATAGCAGCGCTACCCGAAAACCCTTAAATTCTCGGGCATTAGAAGGAACAGGATGATCTCTCAATCGATCCCTATTCCAGTGGTGATTAACACAGATGGTTAGGAATTGGACAACTTTGTCATTATCCTTACTTCTTATCCGAGCATATGATGAATCATCATCAAGAGCCTTTTTCTCTAAATGAGACTCGGAAATAAATGGTTGTCCAAGAATGATAGGATAGCTACAGGAATCTTGAACAAAGAAATGAACTTAATCTTTTACATTACCAATAGTAACTTGTACATAAGGACATGCTGCATAAAGATCGCCAGAAGAGTTATTGGCTGCCTTGATGTGCCATCGTGGGTCCACATCAATGGGCTATCCACCATTCTCATAGAGACTTCTTGACATAACATTAATCTCCGAACCATGTTCTATAAGGGCAATGCAAGGAGTTTCTTTTTCATTGATTTTAACAACGGTTCCAGTAGTCGCCCTTGCCCAATGGGTACTAGAGTAGTGACTACTAGGAATAAAGTGAGAATCACTTTCTTCTTGCATATTATGAAGATGAGCTTCTTTCTTACTCATGGGCTGCACTTTAGATTGAGAAATCCCCACCATAATGGCTTCTTCAGTTTCTGCTTCATAAATGTCTTCATCTTTGGCTTTTATGGCTGCAATCAATTCTTTGATTGCCTCCAATCGAATCCCTTGAGTTTTCAGCTTCTCTTCATCCTGCAAATACACATGAAGTGCTTGCAAAAAAGTATGTACAGATTCTTTAGTTTCCTCACCAACATATTGTCTTTTTCGTTTAATTACATCAATTATTACATCATGAAATCCTCATTTTGCAATTCTGAGAATTTCACCTAATGTAAATTCAATTCTACTTCCAAGAATCCTCTCTTCTAGGATCCGTTTAAGATCTGTTGCGGTCTCTATGTCTGACTGCAATTTGTAACTGGGATGTTTGATTTTTCTTTTTCCTTTTATCTTCTTTGCTTGAGGGGCATCTACCATGTCAAGCTCTGGCGATGGAGGATTTTCAGTAGCCTTCTGTTGGTCTGGTTTACTTCTTGTTACGCGTTTAGTTGGCCCTAAAGAAGAAGGACCGGCAACATCCTCATCTCTTCTTCTCTTTTCTTCTATCATGGCTTCATGATTATTAATTTCAGCTAACCAGGCAAAAGCTGAAAATGAATCCATAGGCTCGGTCCAACCGGTTCTTCCTTGGATACATTGATTGGCAATGGTTCATCCATACTTTAGATTTAGCATTAGTTTTACATGCTTTAACAATTTCATTAGTTGGTTCAATTTGTAGCCCATAGGTTGCTGCATCAACAGCTGCATAGACTATTCTTGTTTGCCAAATCCTCCAATCTTTTCTTCATGCCACCGTTACCGAAGTTTGGCTCAAGAGGAAGCCCGGTTTCGGTTGCATGAATTTTACCATCCTTCCAAAAGACTAATTTTTGTGCTTCAGCCTCACGGAATGCACCGCACTCCCTTTTGTCATGCTGTAGGCTATCACACCAAATACAGTGTCTTTTGAAGCCTTCTCGTACAGGCCTTTGGGCAGTTGACCGACCCTTTTCTTCTACTTTTACATCAAGTCTTTCCACTTTAGAATTAATCTCTGTTAGATTAAGATGGAGATCCCGCATGCTTTTAATTAGCTCGTCCATGACATCCTTCTTTGGAGATGGAACAGTAGAATTCCTTGGTTGCTCAGCCATGGAGACAGGAGGTCGAGAAACTAGAATAGGCTCCTTCATGGATTCAATTGTTACAGGGGTTGATCCCCATCTTAGGCGCAACCGCTCTCTTCGAGCAATCATATTGATTGCTTTAGTGACATCACTCCAAGCAGTCTTCAATCCCGTCTCAGAGCCAGGGTCTTCAAGTCGATCAGTTAATTTCTCCTGAAGAGAAGAATCTGCAGCCTTTAGAAATAATTCAATCTTTTGACTTTTCATACCTTGTTGGTAGTCAGGATCTAGTTGGGCAAATTTGCTTTCAAATTCTCGATGAAGAGTAGTGGCGGTAAGACCCTTATTGGGCCTTTCGACCCATTCGGTGAAGACTTTCTTTGTCATAAGGCCAGAATCTTCAAGAAAAAATTCTTCTCAAAGAGCCTTCTTGAACATGGTCCATCCTGCATCTTTTTGGAAAAGACCATGGATTTGGTCCTGGAGACCATGCACAGCTAGACGAGCAAAATAATGGCTCCAGGCATGTTGAGGAACTCCAAAGAAGACCATCTTGTCAGTATAGAGGCAGATAAAAGAGGACACATTTTTCCCATTAAATTGCTTGAGCTCTTGCCCAATTGCTTCCAAAGCTTTAATGGAAGCAACATCAATCCGCTCTTCTTCTTGCCTCCGTTGTTGTTGCAATTGTAGTTGTTGCTAAAATTGCAATTGTTGTTGTTGGCTTTCTTACATTAGAAGAACCAACTATTGCAAGGCATCTTCTCCTAAACTTGATGACTCTCCCATTGGACTTCTTCTTTCGCAGCGGACCTTCACGTCGGGTTCACCATTGTCGTCGTGTTAAGGGCTGAAGGTCTACCACCAGGGCTTAGTGCAGAAGAGGAGTATGGGATTCAAAGTTCAGGAAGCAGAAATAGATTGGGGTTTAATAAGATCCAGGATTTAGAAATGATTTAGATATGGAAAAAGAATTCAAGCTTTTTCTCTATGTATTTAACATACATGAACGGAAGAAATAACTCTATCTTGATTACATCAAATTCCTTTGGATACATACATCATAACATAAAGGATATTTTCAGATTCTCAATCCAAATATGAATATCAAATGCAAGCTCTAATGGCTTTTATTTCAAGTACATAGACGGATTTCAACTCTTTGGGACAAGTATTATGTTGACAGACTTCAAATACATTCAAGATTTGGGCCAATGGTACATGAAATGCATTGAAGGAGCATAATTTTAGCTTCATTCCTGTTTTAAAATAGAAAATTCCAGCCCATAATCAAGCTCAAAATGAGTGTATAAACTCATGAAGAAGCTCTTCTAATCATTAATGAACAAAGTCCTGATGAAAAGAGGTCATTTCCTTCTATTACAACCACATAAATCTCTTGTTTGCTCATAAAAATGGACAAGAACAGTGGGCTTCCCTATTTATGAATGGTTATTTCAGTCCATAACAGCCGATTCACCTTCAAAATCTTCACCCTTTGCTTGCCCCAAAGTCACTCAAGTACTTGGGTACAAGTTGGGCTTCATTGGACCAAGAATGAGGTAGACAAAATGAGAGAAGTCGTGCATAAGAGCAAGCTGAATACCTTTCTCTCAGATTTCTCCCTTTTATAGACTGTTATAACATGCATTTTCATCAGGCCAAATGCACAGATAAGTGGAGCTCTCACCTTGTTTACATCTTCAACTTCTAGTCCTGTTGATCTCCAGTTTGCATGCTCCAAAGCATGCACCATAGCTTCAGCTTTCTCCAGTTGTGCTCAGGCTGTGCAGCCCGCATTTTGCACCGAAAAATGTGGGCTGGTCCCTACTTAGGCCCAGGTCACTTTTTGACCTACTCAGGTCACTTGCTGGTCACTTTAGTCTATTACTTCAGGTCCCTTGTGAACCTAGTGGACTTTTGGCAATTTTCTTGAGTTCTGACCATATTTTTGCACTTGAATCAATGTGATTTATCCTGCAGACTGTCAATTACTTCCAGTTGACCAAGTTGTAGGTTCCCATAGACTTATTTTTCATCAATATACATGGTATAACTGAAAATTATATGCTAAATACAAAATAACTTATGTAACTAAGTTGGTTATTGGGTAACAATGTCTAAATTTTGTATGCAAATTTCTCATTTAACTCCTGGTGAAGTTCTTCTGTGTTCATAAGAATCCCATGATTTATATGATGAACAGTAAACTCTTTGACACAGTACTGCTTCACATGCAGCAAAACAAGCTGCCTTGTACTCTGCTTCGGTAGAAGACAATGCCACTATTGGCTGCTTCTTACTAATCCAAGAGAAGATTCCTGAACCCAAAGAGAAACAATAACCAGAAACTGACTTCCTAGAATCACTCTGTCTCCTGCCCAATTTGAGTCACAGTTCCCCACAAGAGAAGTTTTAAAACTGTATGTGATACCATAGTCAAGAGTTTCCTTCAAGTATCTGAGTACCTGCATCCTAGCCTTACAATGACTCTCATCAGGTTTGTTTGAGAACCTGCTCAAAACACCAACAGCAAAACTGATATCTGGTCTGGTGTTACACAAGTAGATCAGACTGCCGACCAACCTCCTATACCTCCCAATGTCTGCTAGTGCTGATGTATCCTCGACGAATAACTTTGCATTCACCTCCATAGGTGTAGCTATCTCTTTGCACTCGGTCATGCCAAATGCCTTCAAGATCTCCCATGCATACTTCTTCTGAGAGATGAAGATCTTTCCTGGCTCTTGCCAGACTTCAATCCCCAAACAATAGTGTAGCAAGTCCAAGTCTTTCATTTCAAACTCAGAACTCAAAGCCTTTCAAGTTTGTTTGATCATATCTTCATAGTCACCTGTAATAAGAAGGTCGTCCACATATAGGACAATCACTACAAACTTTTTACCATCCCTGTAAACATACAAGTTAGCATCTAAGGCACATCTTTTGAAGTTTAGGTTTAAAAAGAACTTATCTATCCGCTGGTACCATGCTTTAGGGACTTGTTTCAGGCCTTCTTCAGCTTACACACTTTGTTTTCAGAATGGGAGGCCTCAAACCCTGGTGGCTAAGCCACACACACCTCCTCCTTGAGGTCACCATTTAAGAACATTGACTTAACATCCATTTGGTACACTGGCCACTTCTTGTGGGTAGTCACTGCAAGTATCGTGCGAATAGTGGTCATTCTAGTAGTTGGGGCAAATGACTCTTGAAAATCAAACCCTTCAACTTGTGAAAATCCTTGGGCAACCAATCTAGCTTTGTACTTTTATAAGGTACCATCAGCCTTGTACTTTACCTTCCAGATCCACTTGGTGCCAATAACCTTTCGCTTTGCTGGTCGGTCCACTAGCTCCCAAGTGTCATTCTTCATTATGCTGTCATACTCCGCTTGCATAGCAGCCTTCCATGATGGATCTGCAAGTGCTTCTTCTAAGTCAGTTGGCTCCTTTACTTCTCTCATAATCTCAACCATCAAGGCCATATTGACTATGTGAGTAGAAGCCCTCCTTTGCTCCTCTATTCTCTGAGACCTCCATGCTCTGTCTGCCTTCTCCTCAACAGATGTAGGCATAGGATTATTGTGGTCATAGAGCTGCTTCACCCAGTGCGGCAATGGATTTTCCAGTGGGGTGATGTTAGGTTGGTAAACTTTTTCCTCATCATCTGAAGAGGATGCTTCCTCCTCCTTAAGGATAGGGACAGCTCTCGGGACAGGTTCATAGTGGACTACTTCTTCGCTTGATGATAAAGTGGAAGAACTTGCCTTCTTCTCCTCCACTATATGCGGCTCCTCCTTGAACACCACATCACGGCTCGCGATGATCTTCTTTGCCTCTTGGTCATATAATTTGTAAGCCTTCTTCTCATCACTATAACCCAAGAAGATACATTTTCTATTTTTTTGTTTTAACTTGTTTCTCTTCTCATTTGGAACATGTGCATAACATTCACATCCAAAAATTTTGAAATGTGAGACAGATGGTTTCTTACCAGTGTAAGCATCATGAGGTGTTTTTCCCTTGAGAGCCTTTGTGTAGCTCCAATTTAGAATGTAGACTGCAGTATTAACAGCTTCAGCCCAAAAATGGTTAGGCAATCCCTTTCCCTTTAGCATGCATCTTGCCATCTTCACAACACCGTTCTGCTGAGGTGTGTGAGGCATCATCAATTGACGCTTGATCCCTTTGCTCTCGCAAAAGTCTTCAAACTCCTTTGAGTTGAACTCACCACCACCATGTGTTCTAAATTTCTTCACACTTTTCCCTGTTTCATTCTCAACAAGTTTTAGCCATTCTTTGAACTTACCAAAAGCTTGAGCCTTATTATGAAGGAAGTATACCCACATCTTCCTACTGTAGTTGTCGACAATCAATATAAAATAAGAAGATCCCCCCAAGGCCTATCTAGGCATCTTACCACACAAGTTAGCATGCACCAACTCTAGAGGAGCCTGTGCTCTATTCTTGCTTTCTTGTGGAAATGCCTTTCTTTGTTGCTTGCTCATCATACAAGCTTCACATGGTTCCTTCAATTCAGTTATTGTAGGTAGGTGAGCAACCATACCTTGCTTCTATATCTCCTTCAACACTGCAAATTCAATGTGCCCAAACCTTTCATGCCGAAGCTTACTTGTGCCCACTCCAACGGTGTCTGTAAGAGCACTTAGCTCATACAGGTTGTTCCTTTTTTCTCCTTTGCCAACAATTGTGCCATCACTATCAAGAATTTCTGCACCTGTCTTCTTGAACCTCACTTCATGACCAAGATAAGTTAAGGCAGCCAACTCATAACAAATTTCTCCTGATTTCAAGAACATACAACACATTTGAAAGCTTTTTTACTTCACCATTTGCACCAGCAAAAGAAATAGTACGTGTGCCAGTAGTAGCAGGGCATTTAGCATCATTTCCAACCGTCACAGTGATGGATTCTTGTAGAGGCTGCATAGAACTGTATAGACCTTTCTTGTTGGTCATGTGATGTGAGGCCCCACTATCCAACACCCATGAGTCAGTGGTAGATTCTTCTTGCGCCAAGGAGCACATTTCCTCAATGGTCACCATGAATAATTCCAACTCAGCTTTAGCCATATTGGCTGTCTCTTTCCCTTTACTTTTAAGGGTACCATTCTTTTCATCTGCCTTCTTGACATGACAATTTGCAATTGCATGTCCTTTCTTCTTGCAGTAGAAGCTCTCTCCTTGAAAATTCTTCTTGCCGCCCTTCTTCTTTTTGTCACCATCATTTTTGGTGGAGGAACCACCTTTGCCTTTTGCATTAGCAGAGAATGCAACATCTCCATTGTTGCTTCCTTCTCAGGCTTTCAACCTCAACTCCTCCTCCATCAATAATGCACAAAACTCCTCAAAAGTCAAAGCTTGAGGTCTCACCTGAGTATTAAGGGCAATTACTAGTCCATCAAACTTTTGTGGACAAATTCGAAGACACCTCCAAGCTAGCTCTTTGCTAGTCTTTTGTATCCCAACGCTAGCCATCTGGTTGCGCAGATTCTTAATCCGAGTGATGAATGCTTCAATCATCTCTCCTTCAGCAAACTTCTCTGCTGCTAGTTGATTCTCCAAGTTTTGAATCCTTGTTTGGTTTTGTGTTTCGTACTGACTCCTTAGTACATTCCAAGCCTCTGACGCTTTGGTTGTATGCTGAATCAAAGTTAGAACTCTGTCAGAACAGCTTGTAACTAAGGCACACAATGCATCTGCATTCCTTCGTTTCCAAGCTTGTAGAAGATCTGCATTCAGAGGAATCATCACACTAAGATTTGATGGGTTGGGGGTAGGCTGTGGTTCTGCGTCAGTCCCCAGCACAGTCTCTAGAAGCTTATAAGAATCAAGGATAGTTGTAATTTTGAACTTCCACAAGGTGTAGTTTGTACCATCTAACTTGCCTTCGCTGAAGGTTGGTGGTCGAATCCTCAGTGTTTGAATAGCCGGTACAACAACACCACCTCCTGCACCACTGTCGAAGGGTTTTGAAAGCAAAGTCGCTAGAAGATTTCTCAATTTCAAAGGTCTTCAAATGCAGGCGCTTACTTTCTTAGGTGTTAGAAGAGAATAGGATGATGACAATAAAATTCATGTCACACTTATACCTATCTCAATTTGAAAAATTCTCATAGCGGAAGACTTTTCGCAACTGTCAGAATTGGCATTACAGCTCAAGCAACAGTCAAAGTCACTCAGAAATATAGCAGTTATATCTTGTTGTGAAACTCCTTAATAACAAAGATGCTCCAGGCCAATTACAACCAAATCTTGGCAATCCTTATTTTCGCATCAAAGAGGTGAATTCAACATATCGCTCTATTTGGTTAAAACTTGTAACAACTTTCACACTGGCAGCATAGTGTCCAGCTCTTACACACTCTAGTATGATCTTTCCTTGCACCCCTGTTATGTTTTTGAGACTTTTCTGTTGTAAAGATGATTATCCTCCACACATAGATGCATGTATGTGAGTACCACAGAGACAAAAGCCATGAAGGGTACTTCTGTTTCAGAATATCCCTTGAAATCTGATTAGTGCATACAGGGTACTGAATATGCTCTGTTCTTGTGCCAATAAAGCCTCTAAATAAAGTAAGAAGGATTGAGATACAAAATCAAAGGGCTTCCCTTTGTGTTGGCACCTCTGGCATGGACAACACAACAACACGTTTAGGAATTCTTTCACAGTCAAACTGAGCAAGCTTTTCAATCAGGCGATAGTCCTCCAGAAGAACAGGACCTCTAGTGCTGATAGTCAAGGATGAGTTATTGTTCCATATTGGGGAATTGGAGTTTGTGGTGAAGAAGGGGGAGTTGTAAGCACTGGACATACGGAACTCATAGGGTCTATGGTGACAATGCTGTGACAGATTGGAATATCACACGCTGGCAGCTGGAGAATGAACTCATCAAGCTAGTTATGATGTTCCAGCATAGTCCATTAAATCTCATGTTCACCTCTAGAATGTGCATCATAGCGCTTGGTATCGACAGCTTCAATCTCCTCAATGAAAACTATTGATGGGGAAAAGTCATCGGCAACTCTAAAAGCTCTCTGACCCACCTTCTCTTGTGTTGCCATTTTGAGCCTGAATTCTGCACATCGGTCCCAGAATCTTTGACTGATGGAAGGGGAAAGCCCAACCAGCTCTCTGCGTTTTACCTTCTGAAGAATCGATGCCCACCTAATCGATCATGCTGCTCTCACTGATTCAAAACGAAGCTCTTTGTCGCCCTCCAATTGATGAGTCGACCTATACTATGACAGTTGTAGGAATCTGTATGAAATTCACCAAACCCCTGACGAAGCTGACTTGGTTTTTCAGCTTTTTGCTGTAATAATGCATCGGACAGACTCCCTCAAACTGCCAAATTCCCATTGCTTGCAATCATCGTCGACACTCTCCTTCTACAACTCCACCTTTTGCCACGGCCTCCTCTTCAATGCACATTGTCGCTATAGTGGTTTCAATCGTCTTCATCTTCTTCTCGGCTCTTCCTTTAGTATGTTCATATGTCGTGTTACAGCCGCCTTTTTCCTCTTCATGTTCCATTGCTTTTCTCCCCCCCGATGCTTGCGTCTTTTGCCTCTGCTTTTTATCCCCATGTGGCTGATAATAAACCCCTCTTTTTTTCCCCCCAAAAAAGTGGCCCAGACACTCCAAACTCATCTTTGCGGCGACTTATGACCTGGACCTGGAGCTTGTTCTTGTCATCTAGCATTCGAAGGAGTCTCTTTTTCTCACCCAAATCTGCTGAACGTTGCTGTTTTTGCTTTCGCAAAGTTGAGGGAATGAACTTCCCTTACTTTGATTCTTCTGGCCTTGTCGATGCAAATTGCTTGGCCAACTTGTCTCTTTGCTCCAATTCCAGTTCTCTATGCCTCTGTTTGGTAGATATTTCATCCAGCTTTGCCCTCCTTTTAGCTTCCTGTTTTACGATCACTTCAATCCTTGCCATTTGCTTATGATAAAGCCAAAGCAGTCTGCCTCATGTTATTTTCGGCACAAAAATCCTCACGTAGGCCTGGCCACCAAATAGTTGGCATCAATCCTTCAAGGTTGTACTTGTTTGGTCCCTTCCTTGAAAGGAGTCCTTCTATGCACAACTCAAATCCATCTGAACTACACCAATGCATTAAAATGTCCTACCTGTGAAGAAAGTAGCAAGCCAGAGAGAAATAGGGATATGAACCTGTAAACGGGCATTCCACAAGAATGACAGGAGTTGTTGTGCATCCATATGTAAGCCCATCCAAAATCTAACAGATGCAGTTTTGGGCACTATCTTGATCTAGAAATGATAGGAGCACATTGATTGCAATGTCGATGCTCTTGATATCATGTGGTGGCTGAAACCTGTGCAGCTCCATGAGAAATTGGATATGAGCTCCCCAGATCACATAATTAGCCTGAACTTCTGAATCAGGCGATCCAAAATCCTCTCTCTTGTCATAGATCTTAGCAAAAGACCTATAGCTACAGTTATATAAATTTGCTGTTGCATCTCAGTAGTTTGAAGTAAGTGTTCTCCTCCCCAAACATTGATAAGCTACCAGGTGACATCTTTCCTAAATCCATTCTTGTCAATACTATGACTAGGTGGACAACAGAGTACTGCAAACTGCAATATCCATCTTAGGCAATGAATTGGAAACAAACAGCAGAAAAGGAATTTCTGTGTGAACAGCAACGTGGCAGTAGATTGCTTTGCAACAAGTCCTGAAAGCAGAACTGAAAGCATGCAATAAGCCATGCAATCTATGACCCATACTCTCTCTTTGAAGATAAGCCTTCTGCATGTGTCCACTCATTGCTGCAATCAAGCACAACAGTGTGCTAAATAAAACAAGCGAGAGCATGGATTTGGTGTCACCATGTCTGTAAAATCCACTTTGGAAGACATCCATAGACCTATGATGAGTCCCAATCCACTAGAAGGGTGATCTAGAAACAGTTATTTAACTGGTCAGCCCCTTCATGTTTCCAGATCCCTCTCCACTATACTGCCCACACAAAACAAAATACAAACATAACAACTAAATATGTACAAAGTAACAAATGTCACACACACAGGTTTTTGGTGGATTCCACACCTCGGATGCGCAGTAGTACGACATCCACCCCCTCTAATCCTGTGCATCCTCCGGATGGGCCAACTACCCATGATCATTATCGTCAAGATCCATGAACAGATCAATCTCTTCATTATGTATTTCCGGTATTTCAACAAGGTTATCTGTCATATCATCTGTCTCTTCTACTGCAGTTTCTTCTCGTTGCTCTTCTCTTGCAAATTCTTCCAATGCATAATTCTCATAATCTCTTTTCTTGAAAATTTTGATTCTTTTTCCTGCAATAGGCACTCTAAGCACTGTCCCATCCAATTCTGTCAGCTCATATGTTGCATTATCAAAGACGTGTCTGACTATGTATGGTCCAAACCATCTTTTCACCATCTTCTGTACTGTAGTATGCTGATTTTCAAGGCTGCTATCAAAGACTAATACCCAGTCTCCCTCTTCTATTGCTCTTGGCCGCAAGCGATGCCTACTGTCAAACCTGTCCTTATTTCTATGTCTAGCAACCTTGAACCTGTCAATAGCTACCTGAATATCCTATGGTCTTCTCTCCAACTGCCAGATCCGAAGAGCTAAGAGCTCCTCCCTTGTCATATTCTCCTGCCAAGGTAAAACTGACCAAGTCAAAGCACAAGTCTTAGTTGGCATAACTGGTTTTTGACCATACATCAACTTTGCGGGCATATATCCTATGGTAACACTGTGAATCTTACAATCAGCCCACAAAGAAAATGGTAGAAGTCTCGGCCATTCTCCAATCCATCCTCTGCATGCTTTGGCTAATGCTTTCAGTATCGACGGATGTCCTCTTTCACTCTTCCCATTTCCCTCTGGATTGTATGCTGTGGTTAGAGCCAACTTGTTTCCTAGTTGAGAGAAAAACTCCCTAGCTTCATCTGCATCCAATTCACTGCGATCTGCAGTGACCTTACCCACACAGCCATACTTGCAGAAAATTTCTTCCAATAAAAACTTACACACTGCACTAGTGGTCTTCATTCTCAAAGGTCTGCCCTCAACATGATTGGTAAGATCCTCTCTAGCCAAAACAATATACCTCATTTGCCATAGACCCATAGGCATAGTAACCAAGTCAACTACCCACTTATAATGAATGCATAGCAGATAGGTCGGATGAAGCTCATCTCGATGACGCACTACCGAATACATCTGGCAGTCTCTGCAAGTCTCTACAAAGTGAGAAACATCTCTATACATGCCTTTCCACCAATATTTCTCCTTAATTTTCTCATAAGTAGCCCACACTTCTCTATAACCAGCCCAAGGACTCTCATGAAACTCTCTCATCACCTGTACCTGGGTCTCTTTATCGTAGACAACCCGCAAGGGTAATCCACCTCTTTTCTTCGGAGGCTTCCAAAGAAATTCGTCCTTGAGAAAATAAACATAGGCTTTTCTTCAGATCTTCTTGAACTCTTCATCTATCCATTCATCTCTTTTTCTTAGTGTACTAAGGTACTTGCCAATCTGCAACAACCAATCTCCAACATAGAGTTCTTCTATGAAAGCCACAATATCATAGACATAACAAACATGATCAACCATAGCGGCTGAAATTTCTGCATCATCCTCTTCTGCAAATAGTGTCTCCTCATCATCATATCTGGCTCTAGACAGCATATCTGCCACTGGATTATCCTTCCCTGCTATGTGTCTAAATTATGGATTTAATGACTTGATGGATGCGATCCATCTCAACATAGCTATATCCAGAGTAGAGCAACTCGTAATCATACCTATCAATGGCAAGCAATCTATCTCTACCACAACTGAGGCTCCAATAAAGTACTCCTTGTCACATTTGAGAGCCATAACAATCCTTAGTAACTCCCTCTTGATTTGCGGATATCTCCTCTGTCTCTCGTTTAGGACTTTCGCCCCAAACCGAATAGCATACCTGTTTCCATCTGCATCATCTTGACCCACAGCCCAACCTATGCCAATTGGACTAGTGTCAATTGTTAATATAATAGGCCTTTTGCAATTATAATCCGCTTTTCTGAGAGTAGGAGCAATCTGCAATAACTTTTTCAATTTCCGCATGGCTCTAGTGTGACTCTCATCCCAATAAAATTTCTGCCCTTTCGAAGCAATTGATATTCCTGATAGTAACTCTGTTTACTGGCTGGATGTCCTGTATAAATCGGAGAGTACCATTCTTCTTTGGAACCGTAAACCACCTATTTGAGTATGTTGCAGATGACGGCTCTAGGATTCCCATCCTGATTTTCTTATTCAACAAGTCAATCAGCTTTGGCAGGTGTGCCTTAGGAACTGGAATAGCTTGGAGGTTCCATGGAATATGAGGAATAGTAAAGATCACCATAGGAGTAATAATATTTGGATTCACACATCCAATCTCACGCGGGAAAAAAGCAAACTCCCTTCCATGTCGCTCAAGCATCTCCTGAAAGCATTGCTTCTCTGTGGGTAGCAAGAAATCACCATTTCGAATTTTTAATTCAGCATGAGTCTTTGTTGAAAATTTATGGCCTATATGTTCTAGATTCCTCAAAATTGGTCCTCTCTATTTGTTAATCACTGTCAGGTGGAAGCGGTACAGCTACCGGCTTCACCTTCTTATCCACAGTCTTGTATTTCGTGTCAACCCTGACTTCATTATGATCCTTTGCATTACTCAAATCTTGCTATAAATCAGCAATTCTGCACTCTAGTGGTGGTTGAATATCCTCAGCCCTTTGCTCTATGGACTGCATAGGAACAACCCTAAACTCTGGATGCTGAAATATTTCAGCAGTAAACTCTGTTGGCTGAAAGTTTTCAGCCCTCTGTGTCTCTGTAAGTTGATCATAATCAGCCGAAAACTCTGTTTGCTGAATTTTTTCAGCACTCAACACTTTTTGCTGAGTCACCTCAGCCTCTGACTCTATCTGTGACACAAAATCTGCACTTTCATGAAACATGTCCAGGGATTGCATTGATACATTACTGTGACAACTCTGCATATCAGTTTTCAGCATATTTTCCATCTCTGTCATCGGATCTGCATAAATCATACTATCATACATCCCATCTATATGCTCATCATCCTCTAAAATACCTAGATTTTTCAAAATTTTCTCCTTTCTGCATATGTACTGCCTGGCAGCTCTAGGCAACTTAGAAGTCTTCTGATAACTCATCGAACTGTTTGTTGAAATCCCAACAAAACTGGAGGAGAAAACACTGCTGCCAGGAGGCGAGAACTCCAATCTCCTCTACTCTGTACCACCGTCGTCTCGCGAAACAATGATACCTAATGAAAACTCGAATCCCTCATAGTGGGCAAAGGTGCATCTCTAAGAGTATCCCTGTTTCTAACATGGTTCGCACACATAGTCATAAACTGAACTGCTCTCATGCCATCTTTACTACGAATCCGTGCATAAGTAGATCCATCATCCATTACTTTTGTTTCCATGCGCATCTCTGTGATGAATGGTTGTCCAAGAATTATGGGATAAGAGCATGAATCCTGCACAAAGAAATGGAAATCCTCCTCTACGTCTCCAATAAAAACCCTGATACTGGGGCAGGCATCATACAAATCACCTGCAGTGTTGTTGGCGGCTCTCGTATGCCACCCATGCTCTACATCCATAGGCCATCTAATTACTTTCATAAACTCCACGAACTATGAGATTAATTTCTAAACCATGATCCACCAAAACAACATAAGGCACCTGTTTCTCTCCAATTTTTACCATCGTTTCTGTAGTTGCCCTAGCCCAATGACTCCACAAAAAGTGACTACGCGGTATCAAGACAGGCTCATCAGTTTTAGCATAATGCATAGGCTGAACCCTCTTCTCTATCTGTGGAAAAACAGGAGCATTCTCAACCATAACCTCATCCTCATCCTCATCCAACTCCCCAATCAAAACTCCATGTGTATCAGTAGTAGGCAATGCATGTCTTTTCCTCTTCAGGACCTCTTGGAACTGATCTTGAAACTCTCTTTTCGAGATGCCCAAAACCTCAGAAATAGTAAAAGTCACCTCACTGCCAAGTATCTTGTCATTAAAGATTTTCTTCATGTCCGTAGATGTCTCAATATCGGACATCAATCTAAACCCAGGTTGCTTTCTCTCTCTAGGCTCTTGCCTCTTTTCTTTCTTTTGAGCATCTTCCATCTGTTGTTCTGGCCCTGGTCTCAAAGACGGTCCTGCAGTAGGTGGAGTAACAAACTCACCCCCTCTAGTCTTTTTAGCTGCATTTGGATTTTCTTCATCCCTCTTATGCTTCTCCTCAACAAGTACATCTGCTCCCTGAGAATTAGCCAAGTAGGCATAAATAGTGTACCTGTCAACATGCGAATCCCAACCTGTCTCAAATCTGATGCTAGAGCCTGCACTAGTCAAAACAGTTTGCTGAATTTTTCCCTTGTTTGCCGTCTCCATAGCATAAGTCCATAATGCTGACTGATTCTCTGATCCTTTCTCGATCTGAACTCCATATGCAGAAGCATCTCCTCTAGCTGCCACATATGAAGTACGCGTAGCCATGTCATCCACTAATTTCTTCATTCCGCCTTTCCCAAAATTGGTAGCAAGTGGTGCTCTTGTTTCAGTCAACCAGATCTTACCATCTTGTCCCCAAAATACCAAATTCTTCCTCCTTGCATCCTGAAAAGATTCACAATCCCTGCAATGCTGATGGTCCGTACTATCACACCAAATACATCTTCGATCTCTCCTAGGTGCACTAGGAGCACTCCTAGGTGTAGTAGGAGCACTAGAAGAAATAGTAGGCGTAGTCGAAGCAAACTGGTCTTTCAATTTTCCCACCAATTCTGCTTTAACTGACTCCAGTGTCAAATCCGTTATTCCTTTGATTATTTCATCAAGAGAGGAAGGCACCGACGGAGCGGATGGTTTTGGAGCAGAAGGAGCCGGCATCGGCCTTGGAACAGGAGGAACGGGAGGAGTGGAAACAGTAGGCACTAGCATAGGCTAAGAAACTGGCTGAGGAAGAGAATAAATAACAGGGATAGAAGCAGGCATAGGAGCAGAAGACGGAGTCGGTGTCATAGATCCATTCTGTAGGCAGGTCTTCCATATCCTCCTCTTGGTCAAAGTCGAGACTGCATCCTGGGCATCTTGCCAATCCGTTTTGAGACCCATAGGCTTCGTGCGATCCTCAAGAAGCTCTCCTAATTCTTCCTGAAGAGCAGGATTTGCAGCTTGCAAGAAAAGCTCAACTTTCTCAACATCCAATGCTCTTTGTTCAATGGCATCAAGCTGACTATACCTCTCTTTAAATTCTCGTATCAACTCTGAAGCAGCTAGACCTTTGTTTGGCATGTAGACCCACTCTCGGAATGACCACCGTGTAGCCATCCCAAAGTCCTCAAGGAAATACTCTTCTTTCAGGGCCTTCTTAAAATCTTGCCAATGCGAATTTTGAATAAAAAGATCAGCCACTTTTTCCCTCAAGGCGGGTGTGACAAGATGAAGGAAATACTTACTCATAAGTCCAGCTGGTACTCCAAAAAATCCCTTCTTGATCTCATACGTCTTCAAATAAGCTGAAACATTATGGCCATCAAATAGCTTCTTCTCATTCTCAACTGCTTCAATCACCTTAGTCGCGCTAATTGCATTCTCCTGCTCCGAATATAGTTGCCTTTGCTGAGACAACTGTTGTTGATGCAATTGCTGCTGCTGTTGCATATACAATTGTGTCTGCTAATTTTGAAGCTGCATATACATAGACATATTCTATAAAATTTGCTTTAAATCATCCGTTGAAGTACTTGAAGCAGCAGTCAATAATGGAGCTGAAGTAGAGGACAAAGCAGGAATCGTAGAAGAGGCTGAAACTGATGCTGAAGTATCTCCCATCCTGAAATTTATGTGATGCTTTCACGTCGGGTTCACCAAAGATGTCGAAGGGTTTTGAAAGCAAAGTCGCGACCATAGAGGTTCTTAAGAAATTCCAAGATAGAAGATTCCTCAATTCCGAAGGTCTTCAAATGCAGGCGCTTACTTTCTTAGGTGTTAGAAGAGAATAGGATGATGACAATAAAATTCATGTCACAGTTATACCTATCTCAATATGAGAAATTCTCATAGCTGAAGACTTTTCGCAACTGTCAGAATTGGCATTACAGCTCAAGCAACAGTCAAAGTCACTCAGAAATATAGCAGTTATATCTTGTTGTAAAACTCCTTAATAACAAAGACGCTCCAGGCCCATTACAGCCAAATCTTGGCAATCCTTATTTTCGCATCAAAGAGGTGAATTCAACATATCACTCTGTTTGGTTAAAACTTGTAACAACTTTCACACTGGCAGCATAGTGTCCAGCTCTTACACACTCTAGTATGGTCTTTCCCTACACCCTTGTTATGTTTTTGAGACTTTTCTATTGTAAAGATGATTATCCTCCACACATAGATGCATGTATGTGAGTACCACAAAGACAAAATCCATGAAGGGTACTTCTGTTTCAGAATATCCCTTGAAATCTGATTAGTGCGTACAGGGTACTGAATATGCTCTGTTCTTGTGCCAATAAAGCCTCCAAATAAAGTAAAAAGGATTGAGATACAAAATTAAAGGGCTTCCCTTTGTGTTGGCACCTTTGGCATGGACAACATGTCCAGGAATTCTTTCACAGTCAAATTGAGCAAGCTTTTCAATCAAGTGATAGTCCTCCAGAAGAACAGGACCTCTAGTGCTGATAGTCAAGGATGAGTTATTGTTCCATATTGGGGCACTGGAGTTTGTGGTGAAGAAGGGGGAGTTGTAAGCACTAGACAGATGGAACTCATAGGGTCCATGGTGACAATGCTGTGACAGATTGGAATATCACATGCTGGTAGCTGGAGAATGAACTCATCAAGCTAGTTATGACGTTCCAGCATAGTCCGTTAAATCTCGTGTTCACCTCCAGAATGTGCATCATAGCGCTTGGTATCGACAGCTTCAATCTCCTCAATGAAAACTATTGATGGGGAAAAGTCATCGGCAACTCTAAAAGCTCTCTAACCCAGCTTCTCTTGTGTTGCCATTCTGAGCTTGAATTCTGCACATCAGTCCCAGAATCTTTGACTGATGGAAGGGGAAAGCCCAACCAGCTCTCTGCGTTTTACCTTCTAAAGAATAGATGCTCACCTAATCGATCATGCTGCTATCGCTGATTCAAAAAGAAGCTCTTCGTCTCCCTCCAATTGATGAGTTGACCTATGCCATGACAGTTGTAGGAATCTGTATAAAATTCACCAAACCCCTGACGAAGCTGACTTGCTTTTTGAGCTTTTTGTTGTAATAATGCATCGAACAGACTCCCTCAAACCGCCAAATTCCCATTGCTTGCAATCATCATCGACACTCTCCTTCTACAACTCCACCTTTCGTCACAGCTTCCTCTTCAATGCACATTGTCGCTGCAGTGGTTTCAATCGTCTTCATCTTCTTCTCGGCTCTTCCTTTAGCATGTTCATATGTCGTGTTACAGCCGCCTTTTTCCTCTTCACGTTCCGTTGCTTTTCTCCTCCCCCCTCTCGATGCTTGCATCTTTTGCCTCTGCTTTTTATCCCCACGTGGCTTACAATAAACCCCTCTTTTTTTCCCCCCAGAAAAGCGGCCCAGGCACTCCAAACTCATCTTTGCGGCGACTTATGACCTGGGCCTGGAGCTTGTTCTTGTCATCTAGCATTCGAAGGAGTTTCTTTTTCTCACCCAAATCTGCTAAATGTTGCTGTTTTTGCTTTCGCAAAGTTGAGGGAATGAACTTCCCTTACTTTGATTCTTCTGGCCTTGTCGGTGCAGATTGCTTAGCCAACTTGCCTCTTTGCTCCAACTCCAGTTCTCTATGCCTCTGTTTGGTAGTTATTTCATCCAGCTTTGCCCTCCTTTTAGCTTCCTGTTTTACGATCACTTCAATCCTTGCCAATTGCTTATGATAAAGCCAAAGCAGTCTGCCTCATGTTATTTTCGGCACAAAAATCCTCACGTAGGCCTGGCCACCAAATAGTTGGCATCAATCCTTCAAGGTTGTACTTGTTTGGTCCCTTCCTTGAAAGGAGTCCTTCTATGCACAACTCAAATCCATCTGAACTACACCAATGCATTAAAATGTCCTACCTGTGAAGAAAGTAGCAAGCCAGAGAGAAATAGGGATATGAACCTGTAAACAGGCATTCCACAAGAATGACAGGAGTTGTTCTGCATCCATATGTAAGCCCATCCAAAATCTAACAGATGCAGTTTTGGGCACTATCTTGATCTAGAAATGATAGGAGCACATTGATTGCAATGTCGATGCTCTTGATATCATGTGGTGGCTGAAACCTGTGCAGCTCCATGAGAAATTGGATAAGAGCTCCCCAGATCACATAATTAGCCTGAACTTCTGAATCAGGCGATCCAAAATCCTCTCTCTTGTCATAGATCTTAGCAAAAGACCTATAGCTACAATTATATAAATTTGCTGTTGCATCTCAGTAGTTTGAAGTAAGTGTTCTCCTCCCCAAACATTGATAAGCTACCAGGTGACATCTTTCCTAAATCCATTCTTGTCAATACTATGACTAGGTGGACAACAGAGTACTACAAACTACAATATCCATCTTAGGCAATGAATTGGAAACACACATCAGAAAAGGAATTTCTCTGTGAATAGCAACCTAACAGTAAATTGCTTTGCAACAAGTCCTGAAAACAGAACTGAAAGCATGGAATAAGCCATGCAATCTATGACCCATACTCTCTCTTTGAAGATAAGCCTTCTGCATGTGCCACTCATTGCTGCAATCAAGCACAATAGTGTGCCAAACAAAACAAGCGAGATCATGGATTTGGTGTCACCATGTCTGTAAAATCCACTTTGGAAGACGTCCATAGACCTATGATGAGTCCCAATTCACCAGAAGGGTGATCTAGAAACAGTTATTTAACTGGTCAGTCCCTTCATGTTTCCAGATCCCTCTCCACTATATTGCCCACGCAAAACAAAATACAAAAATTAAAAACTAAATATGTACAAAGTAATAAATGTCACACACATAACTTTTTGGTAGATTCCACACCTCAGATGCGCAACAGTACGACACCGCTTCCTGATGCACCAGAACTGCTTCCGGAAGTCGACATAGTTTCTCTTTGCTGTTAAATCCTTTGCCTCTTTCACATTCTCTGATCTTTGTAAAAAAATTACTTAGCGCAACGAAGAGAATGTGAGAAAGAGGTAGAGAGTACACAACAGATAAGAGGAGAATCAGTAAATTCTTTAGCTCCAAACAACTAATAGAAAGATGGCTTTGTCCACCCGTGCGCTTCCACTGTGTGAATGTTAGATTGCAATCTAGACAGAAGATAGGTGAAGAGCTTAAGACTAGCTGGAACAACAACTCTGACTGGGTGAACGATGAATGATAGATGGCTGTGAAGGGGTTTAGCTTTTATAGCCTGCAAAGGCCGTTAGGTCGGCCTGACTGACTTACCATATAAGTCTCCACTAGTCAGCTAGGGAATATTTTGGGGAATATTCCCTTTACCATTGGGCTAAGGGCCGCTTCTACGGCCCTTGGACCCCAAAATAGGGGCCCCTTTTAACTCCCTTACCCCGCAACTCAATGCAATGTGCCTTGAGTTGCTACTAGCTTAACCACTCCGTCTAACCCAAAGATTAGATCAACAATGGTCACCTTTTTGCCATCCGGTCACATAGACCTCATTTGATATACAAGTCAGGAATCAACCAATGTCTGGGCTCACATTTGGATTCTCTCATAATGGGGGCCTTACAACTTTAAGCACCATGGATCATTGGTGGCACCTAATGAGGGTGGGGCATTGATCATATCTAATAGATTTATCTTCTCATAATGCAGAAATAAATTGATAGGCTTCATTTCTATGAGTATTCTCTATATCTTCTCATAATGCAGAAATAAACTGATAGGCTTCATTTCTATGAGTATTCTTCTATATCTTCTATTTCTTTAAGCTCATTCTCTTTCATCTACTCCTCTCCCTGAATCTCCCTTTACCCTCCATACTGTTGTCTCTTACCCCGTGGTAGATTTTCAACTCCAAATTCTCCGATTGTGGTGAACTCAATGTGAAAGTTGGTACAACAGGTGTGTAAATATGGGGGATTCTGTAGGTTCAAGTGGTGGTAATGCTTTATAATAGATGATTTCTTTGTTGCAGCAACAACAACAACAACAATTGTTGTTACAATATTTGATGCAAACTTGGCAGGAAGTAGAAAGAATTGATTCCTTAGCTATGAATGCATTGCAAGTAGTGGAACATGAATTGAAGTAGTTTAAAGGTCAAAATGTTTCAGCCTTCATCCAGTTGTATGAAGAAAAGATGTTGTTTCATGGGGTACCACAGTATGCATGGAGTTGGTATTTCTCTTGTTAAGCCATGCATGCATTGCATGATTGGATTGATGAGTTACATATGGAAGAGATGCTAATTGGGTAGCTTTTAAGAAAGCTTTGAGAGAAGAGTTTTTCCTGGAAGATGTAGGATTGGTAACTAAAAAGACATTTATAGATTGGATTGAAAAGCCCAATAAAGGATTGGTTGCTACAACTTTACTCCTGAATTTGAAAGTCAGAAAATGCGCAGTTGATGCTGACGAGCAGCAATCATTGGAGAGTTAGAAAATTGATTTGTTTCTGAAGGCTGGAGATCCTATTTTTGCAGGAGAAGCCGATTGGTTGTTTAGAAGATGCCTCTTTTGAAATAGGGTTGAAATCAGATTGAGCTAATGTAACTGAGGTAGTGCATATGTTGGTAAAGAGAGAGCAGATGAAATTAAGATGAGGTACATGCACCACACTTTGCCAGTGCTCAGAAGGGGGTTGAAGTTGCAGCTAAGGCACATGTAGCTATGGTAGAACAACCGGCTATACCTGTTGGTCCGGATCTTAAAGGTGGTGTTGTGGACGAATTAATCAAAGGCATGCATGATTTGAGGTTGAATTTGATAGAAATCTATGCAAATGTCAAAAAGCTGGATGCTAAGGTAGAAGAAAAGGCTTGCAAAGGCTGTATAGAGAAGGATACAAGAGGAGATGCATTTGGTATGATAGTTTATAGCATGAAAAGTGAGAATGTATAGGTTACCATGAAGCTGAAGCAAAAAGGTTAGTCTTTTGGAAAGATGGAAAAATACATGCAATAGAAATTGGACTTCCAATAGAACCAAACTTTGAAAATGGTGGCATGCATAAGAGGTTGGAAGATATGGCTGCAAGGACAACATTTGTTGCTATAGATGTAGCCACATATGGTTTGAGAATTGAAAGGACTAATGAATCTCGTAAAGGAGACATGGCTGAAGTAAAATCTTGCATTTGGATGCAAGCATTAGATTGCATGGAAAAGGGAAAAACAACAAAGTCTAAATTGACTGATGCAAGTCAAAGTATACGAGGGAGAACAAGATGGAGTACACTAGTGGATTCAATTTCAGCCTATGCTTATTTGGATAAGGTTCATAATCAAGAAGCTCTTGTGGAAGAAAAGAGAAGAAGATATGAGGATAGTGCTAGTCCTTCCTTTTCAGGCCTATCTAAACACATAACACGAAGTGAAATGGAGCAACAGAAAGAGGCTGAAAAAGCCATACCTAAGCATGTTATGGAGGATGCATCTCAAGAGAAGAAACAAGAAGAGAAGAAAAGGGGTAAGCAACCCAATTACAGGTACAATCAGATCTTGAGACTACCACAAACCTTAAAAAGTCTTGGAAGATTTCATACTTGACAGTAGAGTGGAATTCACACTTGGAGAAGTTCTTGGAATTGCAAAGCATGAATTTCATGATGCAATCATTAATATGCCGAAACAAAAAAGATAGTTGATGGTGAAGTTTTGCAAGCAAATATCATATTGGGGAATATGGGAATTATCCATAAGTTTGGGACATGTGGTCAAATATTTGGATTTGTCATAACTTGAATACTATAACTCCAAAATGAGCGCTCTATAGCTCAATAGATTCCATTTTTGAAGCGCTTTCCAATGATAGGTCACATCATATGGTTCTGAGAAACTTACGGGCATGTTATCCGAGTGCCACTTTTTTAGTATTCAAAAAATGGAAATTGGGAGATTCCCAAACTCACTAATATTCTATTAGCATTGATACAAGTTGACAAATACATAGAGAAACAACTTCAAAGGGAATATGATGATGCATGTAATGCTGATTTGGAGCAAGTTGATGTTGAAAATGGGTTAAATGGGATTGTAGACAACAAGCTTGTGGCTAAAATTGGTCTTATGGGTAGTAGTAAGCATAGAGAGAAGGCTATGTATAATGGGATGTCCATCAACAAGTATATGAAGAAGAAGATGCTCATTTTATTCCAAGAAGTCATTATTCACAACTGCATTGGGCTTGTGCTACAACAGAGACCATGGTTAAAGTGGAGAAAGAGAGACGCCTTGCATAGCTCTCTTGGATTATGGTTCCGAAATCAATGTTATGGTACACAATTTGTATGAGAATGAAGGTTGGCCGATTGATGTGGATCCAGGATGGCGCATGACGATAGTAAACAATTCATTAGGGGATCTTTATGCGGCTTGTTCGAATGTACCTGTGACTATTGGAGATGTTAGGGATGAATACCATTTTTTTGTCTAGGATTCATGTAGTTATCTGATGATTTTGGGGCAGCCCTATGTTTTGGAATTGAGGCTAGAAACAAAAGCCTTGGATGATGGTTCTTCATATGCTCAAGTTCAGAGTAAAGATAATACAAATGTAGTATAGTTTCTCACAGTTTGTGTGAATCATCCCCACAATCGAGATAGGCTATGGGATAATTCCATGCCACCTAATGCACGAGAGTTTAAGGGTTTTTAGACAACACTGCTATAAGTGGAGGCTATGGCAATGCCTCTAGGAAGATAATTATGCCTCCAAGAAAGGGGGAAACTATGTTTGTGTCTGGATTGTAGGAATGGATAGCATGTAGTCTTGGCAGTTTTAAGAATATTTCAGCCATGTGCAGGGTTGAAAAGAAATATCTAGGATGGAGACTCAAAAAGAGTTGAAGAGGTCTGATGATTGCAAATGAAGTTATTTCAAGGCTGTTTTCAAGGTTGGTTAATGTTGATACAATGGCTAAATTTTTTGTAGTAGTTAATGCTGAAAACACGATAGAAAAAGAGGTTATTTATGTTGGCACTTTAGAGATGTACGAAGTCATTCAAGAGTTTGCTGAGCTTGAATGTTATGGGCTACAAAATAGGGCCGAAGCAAGGGTGGATAGAAAGTACAAAATAGTTGCAAAGAAGGTTAAGACTGTGGCTTTGCCTTTACCACTAGAAAGTGATGGATTGGCTGAAAAAGTGACTCAACAACCTAGTTTATGGGATCCACATGGAGGAGAACATAAATTTACTGCTAAAACTTTACAAAAGATGAAAATTGGTGATACAAGCTTTCTTTTGCCTATAGAAAGAGCTTGTTTCTTGTAGATGTTGGTGAGGAATGGGAAATCCTTTGTGTTTTAGCCAAATAAAATTGGATGTGTTGATCCGACCATGGTTGCACCTATGATGATCTTTACAGTACCTCATATACCATGGAATTTAAAGCCTATTCCCGTACCTCAGGCATATTTGCCTAAGCTACTGGAGCTTTTGAATGACAAGATTAGGATGCAGATTTTGGAGCCCTCTTCAGCTCCATATTTGAATTGGTGGTTTACTACTCCGAAGAAGAATGGTTCTTTGAGGTTTATATAGGATTTACAACTAGTTAATAAAGTCACCATAAGGAGTGTTGGATCAAGCCCAATAGTGGATGAATTTGTAGAAGCATTTGCAAGAAAGGCAATTAACTCTATGGGAGATTTATATTTAGGATATGATCAATTCCAGCTTGCATTGGAAAGTCGAGACATTACTACCATGAAGACACCACTTGGATTGGTTAGGATGTGTACGCTTCCATAGGGAGCACAAATTTAGTGGTGCATATGATGAATGCTACGCATAAGGTTTTGAGGGAGTATATTCCTGAGTTGACCTTACCCTTTCTTGATGATGTACATATTAAAGGATGTGATATCTATGCAAAGAATGAAGATATGAATGAGCAGGGATGTAGAAGATTTGTGGATGATCATATTACAGATTGTGATAGGATTTTGAGCCGTCTTGAAGAAGTGTATTTGACTCTGTCAAGAGAAAAGTCACTTTTTGGAGCGCAGGAAGTATTAGTTGTTGGTTGGGCACATCTGTGGACCATATTTGAAGAAAGCCATCACCAGTAAAGATTTATGCCATAAGCACAATGCGGGAGACATGTTTGAATGTATCCAAGGTGAGAAGATTTTTGGGTGCATGTGTCTTTTACTTGATATGGATTCCACATTTTGCTTATGTGGCTAAGAGTTTATATCAACTCTTGAGAAAAGGGCAAAAGTTTTGGTGGGGTAGACAACATACAAAGGCAGTTCAAAAGTTAAATAACTTATTGATTTCAGCTCCAATACTAAAGAGAGAAAATTATGAGAATGGAAAGTCTATTATTCTCACTGTGGATATAAGCCCAATTGGCATTGGGTGGGCAGTGGGTTAGGATGATGCTGATGGGAATAGGTATGCCATTCTATTTGGATAAAAGGTCCTCAATGAATGGCAATGATGGTATTCTCAAGTCAAAAGAGAGCTTTGGGGTGTGGTGACAACCCTTAAGTGTGATAGGGAGTATTTTATGGGAGCTCATGTAGTGGTAGAGATTGATTGTCTATCTCTATTGGGCATGATAGTAAATTTCTCAACTCTTGATATTGCCATGTTATGGTGGATTGTATATATAAAGTCACTTAACCTTGATTTTTAACATATTGCAGGTATAAAGAAAACCCTGTGGCTAACATGCTTTTATGAGCAAGGTTTGAATATGAAGAGGAGTTGATGGAAGATGAAGAGGATGATGTGATAGGTGCTGAAAACAACCTTATGGCAGCAGGGAATGATATGCAGTTGTTGTTACTACAGGTACAACTATTTTAATAGGGATTTAGCAATCAGAAAAGAGCTTACAGTCATGGAGAAGAGATGTGCAGTAGAAATAAAGCATCATTAGTGTTATGCTTTAGTGAGAGCATAATTTTTGTAAGAGTTGTATGAGGATAATTGGCTAAAAATAGGCCAATATCTTAGTCTCATGACAAAGAAAGCTCTAAGGATTCCACTAGCTGGAAAACATATCAAGCTCTTTAAATGTAGGGAGTCTTTAGTATATGAGTTCAAGGAGTTGGATATTGAGTATGAACATGAGAATATGGAAGAAGAAGAGGTAGAAGATGAAGACATTGATATGGCAGAATATACATCTTCTAACACTGTAAATCCGTACGACTTTGGCACATGTCAGCGGATGTGCAAGTTTAGAGGGGGTGGATATCATGCCATTACGTTTGCACAATGTGAAAAACTCTAGAGTGTATCATCATTTGGCTTTCTTATTAATCTAGAGAGCTAATGCCATTAATGTTAGTACCCATACTTTGGATGGTTAAAAAAATAATGGATTTTTGGAAAAGTTTTATATATTAGATATTATCTCTTATAAAAATCCAAAATTGTAGAAAACTTATAGAATATGATGACATGTAAAAGAAAGTAGGTAGCTTTCAACCATTTTGAGAGGATTTTATGTTAAAAGAAGGATTTGTGAAATTAGCGACGCGCTGTCAGAGCGTTTGGGATTGAAAGTCTACCAGGGGTGTAAGAGACAACAGGGTGAAGGGAGATTCAAGGATAGGAGTAGATGGAAGAGACGGGGTCAAAAGAATTAGGAGACATAGAAGAATACTCATAGAGATGAAGCTTGTCAGTTTATTTTTGCATTAAGAGAAAATAAAACTCTTATAGACAAAATTGTACATAAAAAAATACCTTTCTCTATGCTACTCAGACTACCAATCTCATGCTTCCATTGGCTTCAAAAGGGAGGTAAATCAGCGACACGCTATCGAGCGTTTGGGATTGAAAGTCTACCAGGGGTGTAAGAGACAATAAGGTGAAGGGAGATTCAAGGATAGGAGTAGATGGAAGAGAAGGGGTCGAAAGAATTAGGAGACATAGAAGAATACTCACAGAGATGAAGCTTGTTAGTTTATTTTTGCATTATGAGAAAATAAAACTCTTATAGACAAAATTTTACATTAAAAAAAACCTTTCTCTATGCTACTACTCAGGCTGCCAATCTCATGCTTCCATTGGCTTCAAAAGGGGGGTAAAATAATAGGACATCTAGTCAGAATTCTGCTAGATCACTCCTTCATCTCCCACTTCTAAGTGCTGTTCATTGCTTGAAAACAGCGATCGCGCGGCGTCGCACAATTTTGCCAATTCCTCTTTTTGCATAAAATCCTCTCAAAATGGCTGAAAGCTATCTACTTTCTTTTACATGTCATCCTATTCTAGAAGTTATCTACAGTTCTTGGATTTTTACAAGAGATAATATCTAAAATATTAAAATTTGGCTAAACTTGTCCAAAAATCTAATATTTTTAAACCATGAACACTAGTACTAATGTCTAAGATGTCATTGGCTCTCTAGATCAATGAGAAAGCTGCACTCTAGAGTTCTTCACATGATGTGCGCGTAGTGGCACGACATCCACCCCCTCCTAACCTGCACATCCTCTGGCATGTGCCAAAGTCTTACGGATCTACAGTGTCAGAAGAAGTATCTTTTGCCATTTCAATGTCTTCATCTTCTACCTATTCTTCTTCCATATTCTCATGTTCATGCTTAGTATTCAACTCCTTCAACTCATATGGTGAAGACTCCCTTCATTTAAAGAGCTTAATACGTTTTCCAGTCGGAACTCTTAGAGCTATCCTATCCATCTCATTTAATGCATAGATAATAGCATCATCGAGAATAAAAACCTTACCACATATGGACCAAACCACCGCTTTGCCATCTTTCAGCTGGCACTATGATGATTCTCAAAGCTATTGTCATAAACTAGCACTCAGTCTCCTTCTTGTATAGATCGTGTTCGAAGTCTATGTTGCTTGTCAAACCTCTTCTTGTTCTTGATCCTTGCAGTCTTCAGATTTTTCATGGTTGTCTCAATGTCTTCGGGCCTTCTTTCTAGCTGTCTAATGCATAGGACTAGCAACTCTTCTATATTCAAACCCTCTTCCCATGGTAGAACACTCCAAATAGCAATAGTCTCCTCAATAGGCAGGATTGGCTGTTGTCCATACATTAATTTAGAAGGCATATACCATGTACCTGCACTAGGAGTGGTCCTATTAGCCCACAAAGCAAAGGGTAACATTCTTGGCCATTCTTTCATCCTTAATGAATTTGCTGATGCCTTAATGATAGGATAAT
This sequence comes from Lygodium microphyllum, assembly GCF_053477565.2. Classification (NCBI taxonomy): domain Eukaryota; kingdom Viridiplantae; phylum Streptophyta; class Polypodiopsida; order Schizaeales; family Lygodiaceae; genus Lygodium; species Lygodium microphyllum. The sequence continues at coordinate 139,074,874 of NC_141152.1, read as the reverse complement.
GACCTCTTTCACTTTTTCCATTTGCTTCAGGATTGTAGGCTGAAGTTAAAGCCAACTTGATAACCAATCATGAAAAGAAGTCACGAGCCTCATCCACATCCGATTCTCCTCTATTAGCAACCACTTTACCAACACAACCATACATGCAAAAGACTTCTTCCAATAAGAACCTACAAACTGCTTGAGTAGTCTTTGTACTAAGAGCTCGACCTTCTACTTGATTTGTCAAGTCTTCTCGTTCAAGCACAAGATATCTTATATTCCATAAATGTGTAGGCATGGTAACCAAATCAACTACCCATTTGTAATGCATAGACAATGGATATGTTAGTTGCAACCCATCTCTATGCTTTACCATGGAATACATCTGACAGGCACTGCATGATTCCACATAATACTCCACATCTTTATACATGTTTTTGTAAGAAAACAGGGATCTTGAGCATGGCTAAGCTAAGGTTTGAATGTATTAACTAGAACCATGACAACATAGGAAAATAACACTAACTGTTACTCGGTTGAATTAGGTTCCAAGATAGAATACTTGGACTCATAACTCATTTGTAATGCATAGACAATGGATATGTTAGTTGCAACCCATCTCTATGCTTTACCATGGAATACATCTGACAAACACTGCATGATTCCACATAATGCTCCACATCTTTATACATGTTTTTGTAAGAAAACATGGATCTTGAGCATGGCTAAGATGAGGTTTGAATGTATTTACTAGAACGATGACAACATAGGAAAATAACACTAACTGTTACTCGGGTTGAATTAGGTTCCAAGATAGAATACTTGGACTCATAAACACAATCTCGAGTAGGACATGACAGAGACTCACAGTGAAGTACAAAGTACAATCTCCTCATCTTGCAATAAACCTCATTTGACCTATTTTCAAACACCCCCCCTCAAATGATGAATTACTACACTTCCTAGCGTTTGCCCCCATGGTAACATGGCCTGGGAGACTAGCTTTTGGGCAGCCTAGTTAAGTCAAGCTTGAAATTTTACATTTTTGGAAAGGTTAAAAAAAAAAAACAAATCCATTATGGGAAACATAGAGATTCACCATGGGAACAAATTCCTTAGAACAATTTGTCAGAATTATTGATGGTAGCGGAAGCATCTTCTTCTTCTCCTTCTTCTTCATTCATGAATTGGCTTTGGTGTTGGTTGTCTGCATCTGCTGTGCTCTTTTCTTGTGAAAATATTCACTCGCTATATGGCTAGTATTACCACAATAATGGCATGTCATCCGACTTTTGTTGTTGGTGTTGAATCCTTAACCTCTTTCTTTGGGTCCAACAGCTCCTTTGGTGTATAAGAGATTTTTCCTAGATGATGGAATACAATATTTTGCATTCTTATTCTTCTATTTATTCTCTTCATCAAGGAGAGAGTGCTCAATATCTTTGAGTGAAAAACTGGGAATGTTACTTAGTGTTAAAACAAGGTTCTCATACGGTTCATGATTAACATTGGCAAGTAGCAATGCTATTGCCTCATCCTCATCAATGTTATTTTTAAGAGTTGCTAGTTGAGTTTTAAGGCTCTTGAACTTATTGATGTCTATAGTCATAGATGAATTGTCTTTTACATCCAACTTATAAAATTGCTTAAGTAATTTTACCTTTGAGTTCTTTACTTGTGTACCAAATATCTTGTCAAGTTCTTCCTATGCCTTCTTTGCATCCATGATGCCAAAAATATGATGTAATACATCATCGGATAGACCCCAGGCAATAATACCTAGAGCTTTGTTGTTCATCTTCTTTCATGCCTTTGTTTTAGGTTGGACTTCTATAGCATCTTCCTCTTTCACATTGTCATCTGCATCATCTTCCTCAAAGAGATCCCAAAGGTCTTTCCTCACGAGATGGTACATGGTTTTCTCCCTCTAGCGTAAAAGCCTTCACCATTAAAATTTGGTATTTGCTCCAGTTTAGTCATCTTAGAGGGAGGTCTTACCACAAGGACACTCGGGTAGTGTCTGTCCTTTTTACAATGCAATTGAGACTTATAAGGAATTGGATCAATAAAAAGTTCAAATCATTACAAACTAAGAATAGGCTTTTGAAGCAGATGAAGATGAGTTACTATTGAGTAAGCCAAAAAACATTTAAGTGCCAAGAAGCACTATTTGAGTATCAATAGATACTAGTTATGATGAGCTTGATTGTTGATTTTATTCTTCCAAATCTTCTTGAAGATTTCCCTTGCTGGAGAGCATACACATTTGAATGACAGATATTTCAATAGGATAGGAAGAGTAAATAAGTTGAGAGAGAAAGCTAGGTTCTACACCCATCTGATTTTTAGCTCATATCTGCGCGACCAGTGGTCTATTTGTGCCAAAAATTGGTGAGAAGGTGGCTTATATGATAGGCTAAGAATGCCCTATGGTCACAGAGTATTTCACTTTGCATGCTAGATAATTTGATGGTACGACCACTGACAGGCGCAGATCCATAGTTGATGACAAATTTTAGCAATGCCTATTGCTGCGATGGACAATGTTGGGGTTTATCATGCCTGATAGGTGCACCCTAACTAGAATAATATTTGCCTAGAAGAAATCATAGGCAAATATGGTGTGTGGAGAAAGATCCAAGAGCTCCAAGGCCGATAGCTTGGCTATGGCGGCAGACAGCAGAAAGAAGAAGTGTAACCTAAGAGATGAGATTAAATGCTTAAACTAGATTGACTAGAGATTGTGAGGAGCTCAAGGAGCAGTGAGGAGAGCTAGACCATGTCCACCACGACTCTAATACCATGTAAGAAAACATGGATCTTGAGCATGGCTGTAGCTATGGAGGTTTGAATGTATTCACTAAAACCATGACAACATAGGAAAATGACACCAACTATTACTCGGTTGAATTAGGTTCCAAGATAGAATGCTTGGACTCATAAGCACAATCCTAAGTTAGACATGATAGAGACTCACAGTGAAGTACAAAGTACAATATCATTTCTTTGAAAAGTGAACCAAGTACATGTCTTTATAGCTTTCCAACTTCTCCACTCTCCTCACTGTGCTTATGGGATAAAAGTCTCTTCATCTTGCAGTGAATCTCATTTGACCTATTTTCAAACAATTTTACCACCAATACTTCTCTTTGATCTTGGAAAACGTGCCCCAAACTCCTCTATGTCCAGCCCATAAGCTTTTAGGTGATAAAGGCAAAGCCACATGCTTAACCTTCTTTGCAACTGTTATGTACTTTGTGTCCACCCTTGCTTCAGTCCTGTTTTGTAGCCCATATTGCAGCCTATAACATTGATGCTCAGCAAACTCTTGAATGAATTTATACATCTCTAAAGTATCAACATAAATAACCTCTTTTTCAGCCCTATTTTCAGCATTAATTGCTGTAAAAATTTCAGCCACTGTATCAACATCAACCAACCCTGAACAACCCTAAAATACCTTCATTTGCAACCATCAAACCACATGTCTTCATCTCTTTTTCAACCCATCCTACATATTTCTTTTTGGCCTTGCACATGGCTGAAATATTCTTAAAATTGCCAAGACTACATGCTTTCCATTCCTACAATCCAAACACAAACACATATTTTCCCTTTCTTGGAGGCACAATTATCTTCATAGAGGCATTGCCATAGCCTCCACTTACAGTAGTGTTGTCTAAAAACCCTTAAAGTCTCGTGCATTAGGTGGCATGGGATTATCTCGATTGCAGGGATGATTCACACAAATAGTGAGAAACTGTACTGCCTTTGTATTGTCTTTACTCCGAACCCGAGCATATGAAGAACCATCGGACAAGGCCAAAAATGATATTCATCCCTACGATCTTCAATAGTCGCGGGTACATTCAGAATAGCCATATAAAGATCCCCTGGTGAATTTTTTGCTATAGACATGCACCATCCCGGATCAACATCAATCGGCCATTCTCCATTCTCATACAAATTGCATGCCGTAACATTGATTTGAGAGCCATGATCCAAGAGAGATATGCAAGGCATCTCTCATTCTCCCACTTTAACAATTGTTTTTGTTCTAGCACGAGTCCAATGCATTCGTGAATAATGACAGCTTGGAATAAAATGAGCATCCTCTTCTTCATGTGCTTGTTGATGGACATTCCCATTATACAAAGCCTTCTCTCTATGCTTAGTGCTACCCATAAAACCAATTTCAGCCACAAGCTTGTTGTCTATACTCCCCTTATTTTCAACATCAACCTACTTTAAATTAGCATTACATGCATCACCATATTCCTTTTGAAGTTGATTCTCTATGTTTTTGTCAACTTGAATCAATGCTTGCAAAACTTCACCATCAAATTATCTTTCTTGTTTCAACATATTAATGATTGCATCATGAAATTCATGCTTCGCAATTCCAAGAACTTCACCAAGTGTGAATTCCACTCTACTTCCACGTATGCAATCTTCCAAGACCTTTTTAAGATTTGTGGTAGTCTCAAGATCCGATTGTAACCTTAACTAGTGGGTTGCTTGCTCCTTTTCTTCCCTTCTTGTTTCTTGTCTTGAGATGTATCCTCCATAATATGCTTAGGTATGGCTTTTTCAGCCTCTTTCTACTTCTCCATTTTACTTCGTGTTATGCATTTAGATGGGTCTGAAAAGGAAGGACCAGTAGTGTCCTCATCTCTTATTCTCTTTTCTTCCACAAGAGCTTCTTGATTATGAACTCAACAAAATAAGGATAGGCTAAAAATGAATCCACTGGTGCATTCCATCATGTTCTTTCTCGTATATTCTGACTTGCATCAACCAATTCAGACTTTGCTATCTTCCCCTTTTCCATGCAATCTAATGCTTGCATCCAAATGTGAGATTCTACTTTAGCCATGCCTCCTTTACAAGCTTCATTAGCCCTTTCAAATCTCAACCCATATGTGGCTGCATCTATGGAAAAAAATGTTATCCTTGCAGCCATATCTTCCAACCTCTTATGCATGCCACTGTTTTCAAAGTTTGGTTCTATTGGAAGTCTAGTTTCTATTGCATGTATTTTTTCATCTTTCCAAAAGACCAACCTTTTTGCTTCTACTTCACGGTAAGCTGTACAATCTCACTTTTCATGCTATAAATTGTCACACCAAATGCATATTCTCTTGTATCCTTCTCTATAAAGCTTTTGGGGTATTGCCCAACCCTTCTCTTCTACCTTGACATCCAACTTTTTGACCTTTGCATAGATTTTTGTCAAATTCAGCCTCATGTCACACATGCCTTTTATTAATTCATCCACAACATCACGTGTAAGAGCCGCGGACCAACAGGTATAGCCAATTGTTCTGCCATAGCTACAAGTGCCTTGGTTGAAATTTTAGTTCCCTTCTGAGCATTGGTTGGTGTGGTGCTTGCATCCCGTATTAATTTCATCTGCTCTCTCTTTACCAACATATGAACTGTTTCACTTACATTAGCCTAATCGGATTTCAGCCCTATTTCAGAAGAGGCATCTTCTAAAAGATAAGTTAGCTTCTCCTACAATACAAGATCTGCAACCTTTAGAAACAAATCAAAATTTTGACTCTCCAATGATTGCTTCTTAAAGCTTTCTTAAAAGCTGCTCAATGAGCATCTCTTCTATTTAACTCATCAATCCGATAAGGCAATGCATGCATGGACAAACATGAGAAATACTGACTCCATGCATATTGTAGTACCCCATGAAATAACATCTTTCCTTCATACAATCGGATGAAGGCCGAAACATTTTGACCTTTAAATTTCTTCAATTCTTGTCCCACTCCTACAATGCATTCACGGCTTAAGGAATCAATTCTTTCTATCGAGCTTGCATCTATTGTTGTAACAACAACTGTTGCGATTGTTATTGCTACAACAAAGCAACCATCTGTTTGTAAAGCATCACCACCACTTGATCCAGCACAATCCCCCATTTTTACACACGTTTGCTATCGACTTTCACATCGGGTTCACCACTCTCGGAGCATTTGGGGTTGAAAGTCTACCGTGGGGATAAGAGACAACCGGGTGATGGGAGATTCAAGGAGAGGAGTAGACAGAAGAGAAGGGGTTGAAAGAATTAGGAGACATACAAGAATACTCACAGAGATAAAGCTTGTCAGTTTATTTCTACATTATGAGAAGATAAAACTCTTGTAGAGACAAAAACCAGGATAGGCTTCATCTCTGTCTACAAGAGTTTTATCTTCTCACAATGTAGAAATTATGAGATCATGTATCGTGCTTCTCGGAGTGTTGTTCATTGTCTAAAAATAGCGATCACGCATCGTGCAATTTCGCCAATCTCTCTTTTTACATAAAATCCTCTCAAAATGGCTGAAAGCTATCTACTTTCTTTTACATGTCATCCTATTTTAGAAGCTATCTATAGTTCTTGGATTTTTACAAGAGATAATATCTAAAATATCTAAAATTGGCTAAACTTGTCCAAAAATCTAATATTTTTGAACCATGGACACTAAGAATAATGTCTAAAATGGCATTGGCTCTCTAGATCAATGAGAAAGCTGCACTCTAGAGTTTTTCACACGGTGTGTGTATAGGCGATCACAGTTTTTAGGTAGTGAACAACACTTCAAACTGGGAGAGATGAAGAAGGTGTGATCTGGTAGAATTCTAGCCAAGTGTCCTAGTGTTTTACCCCCCTTTATGAGCCAATGGAAGCATCAGATTGGTAGTTTGAGCAGCATAGAGGAAGATATTGTTTTCTGCACATTTTTGTCCACAAGAGATTTATCTTCTTATAATGCAGAAATAAACTGAGAGGCTTCATCTCTATGATTATTCTTCTACATCTTCTATTTTTTAAAGCTCATTCTCTTCCATCTACTCCTCTCCTTGAATCTCTATTCACCCTGCACCTTGCTGTCTCTTACCTCCGTGATAGACTTTTGACCCCAAACACTTTGACATTAGGTGTCCCTAAACTGACTCAGCCTAATGCTGCTAGCACCCCAACAAATTCAAAACCCAAGCAGCACAAAATTTGAGCCCTAGACCCCCTCACAGAAGTGGCTAGACCACATCCTAAGGATCAATCGAAGTGATAAACACCACTTGTTGAGTTATCCAACCCAATAGTCAAATTCCAAACCCTCTTATGAGAGGAGATCTATTCTTACGTTGGCCCTATGATCTAGTTGAGAACATGAGAGACTACTTAGTCACATGCATTAGATGCTTGGATGCTACCTTCACAATGCTTGCTAAAAGCTACAAATGGTTGGACCTAGGCCTTCTAGACAAGCCTTTAGTAATTGATGTACACATGATGCCATGTACATGGAAATAATTTGAGTTCGTATTTATTAAAGCCCCCATGGTAGCTAAGGAATTGATTGCCACCACTGAGATTTCTCATGACCAAGGTTGTAAATGAAGGCTAATCACCTTCTATAGCAAGAGCAAAGTCTCTACCACAAGCCAAGAGATAGAAGAACTTAAAAAGCTGGTCGTTCACTGACTCCTCCTTGCTATGTAAATAGTATAGTTGTTGATAAATATGACATATCCTAAGTCATATCCTATGGTTGTGTGTATCTAAATTAGAAGCATATGCAAAGTGTCTCTAAGTTGAGGGTATCTATTACTGGAGGATACCACTTGTAGTTTTCTCTGAGAATGGAAGAAGTATAATAGAAAAGAAGAGGATGAAGAAAGATTGAGCATCCATATCTATATCTAAATCACCTTCCGTTGCGCATCTCCATTGAATCTATCATCTATTGTCAGTTGATATCAGAGCTATGCTCTGTGTAAGGATCCTCCAAATATCTTGTTCTTGCCAATTCAACTGTGAGCTCTACCCTCATTGAGTAGTCTAGATGTTCCAAACTCTGAGTTGCTCCATGCAATTGCCTGGACTGTAGCAGCTATCATTGATAGGCATCATGTTCTAAAAGATCCACATGACTAGACACAACTGGACGATAGTCCAAAGATGAAAGAAGCTAGAGATTGGAGTGAACAATGCTTCAATTGGTAGGAGCAATAACGATAAGCAAAAGGATTCCTTTTGGCTTATCTCATCATCTTACGTGGCTATCAGCTAGCTGCCTCTCAAGTTCTCTAATCGAGAGGCAGTCAGAGATTTCTTCCAACTGATTCCTTCACATGGTTACGGCAGTAGTCCTCATCAACAAGCAGGAAAAAAAAAGATGACGAGGCTAGTAAGTGGTCACTAGTTGGGAAGGAACAAGAGGACACAGAAGGTGAGACAGGTGTGTCAGAATTTCAAGAAGAATATAAAGAAGCAGAAGATCGTTGTTTGTCTTCCCAAGAAGAAAAGGATTCAGAGAACGAAGATGCCAAAGTAGAAATAGAGAGCGAGGACTATTTTTCAGATTTGGATGTGGAAGAGGTGAATGTAGATGATGGCTCTATGGTCATGCATTCAGATTGCCGACATGACCAACATTCCAGATGAATTGCAGGAAAAGTGGTCAATTTTAGACCCGTGTTGTGATACATTTTGGGTCATATAGACATCGTGTGGGATCCGATTTGGATGTTTCTTGTTGAGAACTGAATGTATGACATGTTGGCATCATGGATGGATGTATGTGACAGATTTTGGATGCATGTATGAAAATCATATTACTGGAAGCTATTTTTACATGAATTTTTGGACTATTTTTTATGCTTTTTGGTCTTGGATTGGACCATTGATGTTCCGGTGTCGTACTACTACGCATCTGAGGTGTGGAATCCACCAAAAAGTTATGTGTGTGGGATTTGTTACTTTGTACATACTTAGTCATTGTGTTTGTATTTTGTTTTGCGTGGGCAGTATCGTGGAACGGGGGCAAGTACCTCAAAGCATGAATATGATTAAAAATTGTGAACATGCTTCAATTGTTCTGGGCAGCCAGGGTTGCAGACTCTCAGATGCTGCATTATGTTCTATAAACTAAGTGTTAATGTAGCTAGTAAGAGTGACAGCTATATGAGCTTGATTTTCTCAATCAGTTATCTTTTCCTTGCTGATGCCCTAGTTTAGGTTCAAATGTCTTTGAATCAATTCAAAGCAACATCGACACGGCAATGAAAATGCATGTTGTGCAAGTTTGATCTTATCACAGTTCTATTAGGAGGAGAGTAATGTATCTTGGGAGGCCTGTGATAGAGTTTTGACTGTGCAAGAGCTGTGTACATCTGTGCAAAAATGCACCAGACCTGGTTGGCTGTTACAGAGTTTTATCTGTACAAGAGATCTGTAAGTATCTGCGAAAACTGTACACGGACTTGGCGGCTTCAATGGCATATTCTATATCATCATAAAGAAGTTTAGCCACATAAACGCCCCTGTCATCTTACTTTCAATATACATCCCTTTACGACTACTAAATATTGGAATCTCAGGCTGACAACCATCAAGTTGTACATGGACATTGTGCTCTTTAGAAATGCACCTAAAGTAACTGAGAGCTATGGAAACTGAGGATCAAAAACTATAGGAGGAAGTAGTTGCTGTATTTCTGAGTGAGTTTGACTATTGCTTGAGCTGTAATGCCAATTCTGACTTTTGTGAAGAGTCTTCAGCTATGAGAATTATGCAGATTGAGATAGACCTTCGGAATTGAGGAATCTTCAATCTTGGAAAATTTCAAGAACCTCTGTGGTCGCGACTTTGCTTTCGAAAATCCTTCGACATCTTTGGTGAACCCGACGTGAAAGCGTCGCATAAATTTCAGGATGGGAGATACTTCAACATCATTTTCAGCCTCTTCTACAATTCCTGCTGTGTCCTCTACTTTAGCTCCATCATTGACTATTGCGTCAAGTACTTCAACGGATGATCTAAAGCAGATTTTGCAGGATATGTCTATGTATATGCAGCTTCAAAATCAGCAGACACAATTGTATATGCAACAACAGCAGGAATTGCATCAACAACAGTTGTCTCAGCGAAGGTAACTATATTCGGAGTAGGAGAATGCAATCAGTGCGACTGAGGCGATTGAAGCAGTTGAGAATGAGAAGAAGCTATTTGATGGCCGTAATGTTTCAGCATATTTGAAGACATATGAGATCAAGATGGGGTTTTTTGGAGTTCCAGCTGGACTTATGAGTAAGTATTTCCTTCGTCTTGTCACACCCACCTTGAGGGCAAAAGTGACTGATCTTTTTATTCAAAATTCACATTGGCAAGATTTTAAGAAGGCCCTGAAAGAAGAGTATTTCCTTGAGGACTTTGGGATGACTACACGGCGATCATTCCGAGAATGGGTCTACATGTCAAACAAAGGTTTAGTTGCTTCAGAGTTGATTCGAGAATTTGAAGAGAGGTATAGTCAGCTTGATGCCATTGAACAAAGAGCATTGGATGTTGAGAAAGTTGAGCTTTTCTTGCAGACTGCAGATCCTACTCTTCAGGAAGGATTGGGAGAGATTCTTGAGGATCGCACGAAGCCTATGGGTCTTAAAACGGATTGGCAAGATGCCCAGGATGCAGTCTCAACTTTGACCAAGAGGAGGATATGGAAGACCCGCCTACGGAATGGATCTATGACACCGATGCCGTCTTCTGCTCCTATGCCTGCTTCTATCCCTGTTATTTCTTCTCCTCCTCAGGTAGTTTCTTGGCCTATGCCAGTGCCTACTGTTTCCACTCCTCCTATTCCTCCTGTTCCACGACCGATGCCAGCACCTTCTGCTCCAAAACCATCCGCTCCATCGGTGCCTTCCTCTCTTGATGATATAATCAAAGGCATAACGGATTTGACACTAGAGTTAGTTAAAGCAGAATTGGTGGGCAAATTGAAAGAGCAGTTTGCTTCGACTGCGCCTACTATTTCTTCTAGTGCTCCTACTGCACCTAGGAGTGCTCCTAGTGCACCTAGGAGAGATCGAAGATGTATTTGGTGTGATAATACGGACCATCAGCTTTGTAGGGATTGTGAATCTTTTCAGGATGCAAGGAGGAAGAATTTGGTATTTTGGGGACAAGATGGTAAGATTTGGTTGACTGAAACATGAGCTCCGCTTGCTACCAACTTTGGGAAAGGTAGAATGAAGAAGTTAGTGGGTGACATGGCTGCACATACTTCTTATGTGGCAGGTAGAGGAGATGCTTCTACATATGGAGTTCAGATTGAGAAGGGATCAGAGAATCAGTCAGCATTATGGACTTATGCTATGGAGACTGCAAACAAGGGAAAAATTCAGCAAACTGTTTTGACTAGTGCAGGCTCTAGCATCAGATCTCAGACAGGTTGGGATTCGCCTGTGTGACACGTACTCTATTTATGCCTACTTGGCTAAGTCTCAGGGAGCAGATGTACTTGTTGAGGAGAAGCGTAAGAGGGATGAAGAAAATCTGAGTGCAGCTAAAAAGACTAGAGGGGGTGAGTTTGTTACTCCATGTACTGCAGGACCATCTTTGAGACCAGGGCCAGAACGACAGATGGAAGATACTCAAAAGAAAGAAAAGAGGCAAGAGCCTAGAGAGAGAAAACAGCCAGGGTTTAGATTGATGTCCGATATTGAGATATCTACAGACATGAAGAAAATATTTAATGACAAGATACTTGGCAGTGAGGTGACTTTTACTATTTTTGAGGTTTTGGGCATCTCGAAAAGAGAGTTTCAAGATCAGTTTCAAGAGGTCCTGGAGAGGAAAAGACATGCATTGCCTACTACTGATACACAAGGAGTTTTGATTGGGGAGTTGGATGAGGATGAGGATGAGGTTATGGTTGAGAATGCTTCTGTTTTTCCACAGATAGAGAAGAGGGTTCAGTCTATGCATTATGCTAAAACTGATGAGCCTGTCTTGATATCGTGTAGTCACTTTTCGCGGAGTTATTGGGCTAGAGCAACTACAGAAACGATGGTAAAAATTGGAGAGAAACAGGTGCCTTATGTTGCTTTGGTGGATCATGGTTCAGAGATTAATCTCATAGTTCGTGGAGTTTATGAAAGTAACAGATGGCCTATGGATGTAGAGCATGGGTGGTGTATGAGAGCCGCCAACAACACTGCAAGTGATTTGTATGCTGCCTGTCCCAGTGTCAGGGTTTCTATTGGAGATGTAGAGGAGGATTTCCATTTCTTTGTGCAGGATTCATGCTCTTATCCCATAATTCTTGGACAGCCATTCATCACAGAGATGCGCATGGAAACAAAGGTAATGGATGATGGATCTGCTTATGCACGGATTTGCAGTAAAGATGGCATGAGAGAAGTTCAGTTTATGACTGTGTGTGTGAACCATGTTAGAAACAGGGATACTCTTAGAGATGCACCTTTGCCCACTATGAGGGATTTGGGTTTTCATTAGGTACCGCCGTTTCACGAGATGATGGTGGTACAGAGCAGAGGAGATTGGAGTTCTCGCCTCCTGGCAGCAGTGTTTTCTCCTCCGATTTTGTTGGAATTTCAGCAAACAGTTCGATGAGCTATCAGAAGACTTCTAAGTTGCCTAGAGCTGCCAGGCAGTACATATGCAGGAAGGAGAAAATTTTAAAAAATTCAAGAATTTTGGAGGATGATGAGCACATAGATGGGATGTATGATAGTATGATTTGTGCAGATACGATGATAGAAATGGAAAATATGCTGAAAACTAATATGCATAGTTGTCACAGTAATGTATTAGTGCAATCCCTGGACATGTTTCATGAAATTGCAGATTTTGTGTGACAGATAGAGTCAGAGGCTGAGGTGACTCAGCAAAAAGTTTTAAGTGCTGAAGAAATTCAGCAAACAGAGTTTTGAATGGTACTCTCCGATTTATACAGGACATGCAGCCAGTAAACAGAGTTACTATCAGGAATGTTGGTATAGGTCCAGTTGTGGATGAGTTTGCAGAAGCATTTGCTGGACATGCCATCTATTCTTTAGGTGATTTGTATTCAGGATATGATCAGTTTCAGTTGGCTTTGGAAAGCAGGGACATTACCACCATGAGAACTCCTATTGGACTTGTTAGGATGTGTACCTTGCCTCAAGGTGCCACTAATTTTGTTGCGCATATGATGAATGCCATGCATAAGGTCCTTCATGATTATATACCTCAGCTTACCATGCATTTCTTGGATGATGTGCCCATTAAGGGGTGTGCAGAAGAAGAGAAGAATGAGAGTCTAAATAAGCAGGGATGCAGATACTTTGTGGCTGATCATATTTCAGCTTGTGAGAAGATTTTGGCTAGGTTAGAAGAAGTGAACTTGACACTATCAGGGAAAAAATCTGTTTTTGGAGTGAATGAGGTTGTCATTGTTGGACATATGTGTGGATATTATGGCAGGAAACCCTCACCTGATAAGGTGGATGCTATAGGCAAGATTATGGAGTATTGTTCTACCACTTTAGAGGTACGGAGATTCATTTACCTTTGCGGGTTGTTTGCAATAGAGAGACACAATTACAGGTGATGAGGGAGTTTCATGAGAGTCCTTGGGCTGGTCATAGAGGAGTGTGGGCTACTTATGAGAAAATCAAGGAGAAATATTGGTGGAAAGGCATGTATAGAGATGTTTCTCACTTTGTAGAGACTTGTAGAGATTGCCAGATGTATTCGGTAGTGCGTCATCGAGATGAGCTTCATCCGACCTATCCGTTATGCATTCATTATAAGTAGGTAGTTGACTTGGTTACTATGCCTATGGGTCTATGGTAGATGAGATATATTGTTTTGGCTAGAGAGGATCTTACCAATCATGCTGAGGGCAGATCTTTGAGAACGAAGACCACTAGTGCAGTGTGTAAGTTCTTATTAGAAGAAATTTTTTGCAGGTATGGCTGTGTGGGTAAGATCACTGCAGATCGCGGTGAATTGGATGTAGGTGAAGCTAGGGATTTTTTCTCTCAACTAGGAATCAAGTTGGCTCTAACCACAGCATACAATCCAGAGGGAAATGGGAAGAGTGAAAGAGGATATCCCGCCGATAGTGAAAGCATTAGCCAAAGCATGTAGAGGACGGATTGGAGAATGACCGAGACTTCTACCATTTGCTTTGTGGGCTGATCGTACGACTCATAGTGTTACCACAGGATATATGCCCGCAGAGTTGATGTATGGTCAGAAACCGGTTATGCCGACTGAGACTTGTGCTTTGACTTGGTCAGTTTTACCTTGGCAGGAGGATTTGAAGAGAGAGGAGCTCTTAGCTCTTCGGATTCGGCAGTTGGAGAGAAGACTAGAGGATATTCAGCTAGCTATTGACAGGTTGAAGGTTGCTAGACTAAGAAATAAGGACAGGTTTGACAGCAGGCATCGCTTGTGGCCTAGAGCAATAAAAGAGGGAGACATGGTATTAGTCTTTGATAGCAGCCTTGAAAATCAGCATACTGCACTTCGGAAGATGGTGAAAAGATGCTTTGGGCCGTACATAGTCAGACATGTCTTTGATAATGCAACATATGAGTTGACAGAATTGGATGGGACAGTGCTTAGAGTGCCTATTGCAGGAAAAAGAATCAAGATTTTCAAGAAAAGAGATGATGAAGATCATGCATTGGAAGAATTTGCAAGAGAAGAGCAACGAGAAGAAACTCCAATGGAAGAGACAAATGATATGACAAATAATCTTGTTGATATACTGGAAATAGTTAATGAAGAGATTGATCTATGTGTGGATCTTAATGATAATGATCATGGGTAGTTGGCCCATCCGGAGGATGTGCAGGATCAGAGGGTGTGGATGTCGTACTGCTGCGCATCTGAGGTGTGGAATCCACCAAAAAGTTATGTGTGTGGGATTTGTTACTTTGTACATACTTAGTCATTGTGTTTGTATTTTGTTTTGTGTGGGCAGTATCGTGGAACAGGGGTAAGTACCTCAAAGCATGAATATGATTAAAAATTGTGAATATGCTTCAATTGTTCTAGGTAGCCAGGGTTGCAGACTCTCAGATGCTGCATTATGTTCTGTAAACCGAGTGTTAATGTAGTTGGTAAGAGTGACAGCTACGAGCTTGATTTGCTCAATCAGTTATCTTTTCCTTGCTGATGCCTTGGTTTAGGTTCAAATGCCTTTGAATAAATTCAAAGCAACATCGACACGGCAATAAAAATGCATGTTGTGCAAGTTTGATCTTATCATAGTTCTATTAGGAGGAGAGTAATGTATCTTGGGAGGCCTGTGACAGAGTTTTGACTGTGCAAGAGCTGTGTACATCTGTGCAAAAATGCACCAGACCTGGTTGGCTGTTACAGAGTTTTATCTGTACAAGAGAGTTGTAAGTATCTGCGAAAACTATACACGGACTTGGCGGCTTCAATAGCATATTCTATATCATCATAAAGAAGTTTAGCCACATAAACGCCCCTGTCATCTTACTCTCAATATACATCCCTTTACGACTACTAAATATTGGAATCTCAGGCTGACAACCATCAAGTTGTACATGGACATTGTGCTCTATAGAAATGCACCTAAAGTAACTGAGAGCTATGGAAATTGAGGATTAGAAACTATAGGAGGAAGTAGCTGCTGTATTTCTGAGTGAGTTTGACTATTGCTTGAGCTGTAATGCCAATTCTGACTTTTGTGAAAAGTCTTCAGCTATGAGAATTATGCAGATTGAGATAGACCTTTGGAATTGAGGAATCTTCTATCTTGGAAAATTTCAAGAACCTCTGTGGTCGCTACTTTGCTTTCGAAAATCCTTCAACACCGTATTGTGACATACTGCTGAATACCATTTGTGGACAGTTTGTATTGCTGGTTTTTCTAAATTTGTAGTAGCCATAATGTCTGACACTGCATAAATCACTCAGATTGTGGGAGACAAATTGACTAAAGACAACTATAGTGTTTGGTCTTATAGGATGGATAATTTTTTGATGGATAGAGGTCTATGGGACCTCATAATAGGTGATGATGAATGTCCACAAGTTCTTGAACATCCAACTTAAGAGAAAAAGAAAGCGTATAAGGATTGGACAGGGAAGAACATGAAGGTTTTGCATTGGATCTCCATATGTATTTCAGAAGCCTTGATTCCTCATATAAAAAAGGCAAGTACTTGTAAGGAGGCATGAGAAATCATAGAAAAAATATATGGAACATGTATAGAGGCTCATAAGATACAACTTAAGCATAGATTACATGGTGCATAGAGAGGCAATCGCAGTATCAGTGACTATGTGGCATAAATCAAGAAAATTGTAGAAGATCTTGCATCCATTAATGCACCTATTGATGATTATGATTTATTTTCAATGACACTAAATGGAATTGGTTCAAATCTTTGGATACCTCTATTTCAGTTTAGAGGAGGCTCTATGCCTGACTTTGAGGAGATTATTGGATTGCTACTATAGAAGAACTCAAGTTGGGATTGGATGCATCTAGCAGTGGCAAAAATGTAGGTGGAGACAGTGTTTTCTATCACCAGAGAGGTCATGGCAGCTCATCGAGAGCTAGAGGCTCTTCACTTGGTCATAATAATTATGGTTTTGCTCGTGGAAGAGGTAACTTTGATTGTGGTGACTTCATGCATAGAGGCATGGGGAGATCTTTCCGTAGAGGTAGAGGATGGTCTAGTCCTTCATAGAGAGATGATACTTGTCATTATTGTGGAAATTTTGGTCATTTTGAGAGGGATTGTTATCATAAACACAATGCCATGTCTAGGGGTCGTGGAAGGACCCAATATGGCCACTATGCAGGCACTTATGGTGGTGCAGGTTATGGACCTAGAGGTGGATTTCCTAGAGGTCACCCAATTGCTATGGAGCATGTGCTTGGGAGCATGACTCGCCCTCTTCGTGATAATGACTGGTTTTTGGATACAGAAGCTACAAAACACATGACTCATCATGTTGAGTGGTTTGATAGCAAGGAGCAAATGTAGAATGAGGAATGTGTTGCCACTGGTGATTATACTTTACATAAAACTACTCATATTGGTAGTGATCCACTTGTTACTAAAGATGGGATTGAGAACAAGCTTGGTGATGTACTTTATGTGCCAACAATAACTAAGAACTTAGCATCGGTTGGTCAAATGACAGATCAAGGATTGCAAGTGAGATTCAATAAGTTTGGATGTTTCATTGAGGAGTTCCATAATGGAAGACCTGGCATGTTGATTGCTCATGGTAGAAATAAAGGGAGATTATTTGCTTTGGATGTAGATACTCCAGTGATTCAAAACTCTATGTATGTTGAGAGAGGACATGGGCAAGATAAATATGTGAAATTATGGCATAGAAGGATTGGTCATGTCAATTTACAAAGATTGAAGCAAATGCAATCAAGACAAATAGTTCGTCGTCTACTGCATTTTGGATATGTGAATTTTGATCATGTATGTAAGGCTTGTCAATTTGGCAAGTAGTCTAGATTGCCATTTCCAAAGAGGGGAAGAATAAGTAGCTATCCTTTGGAAATGGTATACTTAGATATTTGGGGCCCATGCCAAAATGTTTCCATGAGTGGAAAATGTAGATTCTATATCACCTTCATTGATGATTTTAGCAGAATGACTTGGGTGTACTTTATGCAGCATAAAAGTGAAGCATTTGAAAAGTTTTTGGAATTTAAATCTATGATTGAAAAGCGATTTGGATGCTAGGTCAGATAATGGTGGAGAGTACATGTCATATGATTTTTGTGTAACGTGTTTCCCTGTCCACTTGTAGGACATGTCTTAGTAGCCCATCAGGACAGAAAGTGCCACCCGGCATTCCCATGGAGGAATGTCACGGGGTTTGCGATCTAGGTCTTCCCGAGTCTGCCACGAAGCAGGAGCATTTCGGCCGTTCCCACTGAGGACCGACCTGAATTAGGGTTTTACCTAGTGATCAAAGTCCTAGAATGGTAGCTAGCGTCGAACCCTAGACAAACTACTTTACACAGAACATCAGGGTCGAAGTAGATTTATACTGCACTTGGTTCAAGGAGAATGGGAAATGAGAGGGATGCGAAGCTTGATCTCTCTTCTCGTAAGGCATAGTCCCATTCCATTCCCCTAAAACAGCATAAATCAGGACTCTAGCTTTCTAGATTCTAGGTCATTGTTCACCTTGTTGTCAATTTCTTTGAGAAAAGTTCATGGCCAACCGGGACCACCCTTCCATAGGACGAACCCACGGTCACATCCACTGCACTTTCCTCAGGGTTGCTTTAGTTGTCTAATTACCTACCACATTTAGTTTGACAAGCAAAAATAGCTTCCTTAATTAGCCAATTAGTCACAGGTTCCTTCACGTAACTCAAGCAAAGACATAGAAAAACAATGTCAAGCAAGTTTCTTTTCAACAATTGTTCTTTATTTATCAATCTTTGGAATACATCATATAATCCAGCTCAAAGGCTATTCCATAATCCGCCCGAAGGCAATTCCATAATCCGCCCGAAGGCAATTCCAGCAATCCTCAGGGATCGCTATTCTAAGTTTTTGTCCGTAGACTAGTATGCGGGCCTCGAGATCCAATCTCGAGTTACATCGGCCTCTTGTGCAGGACCCACGGGCAAGGGATTTACAGCCAGAGCCCCCCTGGCACCAAAGCGTCCTCTTGCTCCAAGTAGCACCCATGGAGAGACCTCTCACAGTAGGTTCAATCCATGTACTCGGTGCGGTTAACAACCCCCTTGGATAGGGTTAGGTAGATAGTCGGGGGTAACTGATACTGCCTCTCCCTCGAGGCCTTCAACCTGAAGCATCAATTATTTTTCCAGCTTTAGTTCCTTGAGCAAAGAAGTACAAACAGTGCTTCTAACTATACAAACACATTCAATCCAGTAGTCGTTTGTTTGGCCAACTACTAAGGAGTGAATTCCTTCTCTCCGAATGCATCCAACATTCGATCCGGGATCAATTGTGACTTAGCAAGATCCCTGAGGGTTTCGTTGTTTGTTTACCCTTTGATCCTTGGGTTAGGGTTTATACCTTGTTAACCCAAATTAACAAACACCTTAGGTTTCCTTACATTAGGGTCAATAAATCCTGCCCCGTTGTCCTATCTTGTTTGGTCAATTTCTTGCTAGGCAATTCATAATTTCCCTAACTTGGCAATTCAACCCAAAGAAGGGTGATGTAGCAGGATGACTACTCATCCTCTTGAAAATTAGACTTGTACTTAGAACCTGTCAACCCTTGTTCTAAGGAGTGGCAATACTATTTTGTGGTTTAGACAAAGACCATGCGACTTTGCAACTTTTTGCATAAGAGTTGCATCTGACTTGCGGGATTAGTTCTCTCAACAAACATATTCCTTGGTCTTGGTCAAGATGTAGGGTTTGGGAGTCATCTCGACCAAACCCAACCCCTAACCCTGCTAGGCCGACAACGTTTGGCCCTAGGGTTTCCTAAATCCACACTGAGGTCTAGTATTTGGCTAATTAATCCTTAGGGTAAAACCCTAGATCGTTTTTGCATAGGCGTTTGGCTAACCCTAACATTCTGTGAATGTGGGTAGGATCTTTGGGATTGAAAATCTTGACTTGGCATCTCAAGTGCGATACTAGCAAAAAATTTTAACGTAACTAAACCCTACCTAGCACTTTAAGGTTTTCATCCTACTAACTATTTGTGCTTTTATGAACCCCATGTGGGTTATGTCATTACAAGCGATTTACCTAAATTCATCTAATTATCTTGCGACAAGAGGTGATATTTTCTTAGAGATGCTAATATTTTTCCTAAAAGATGTAAATAATTGCAAGATATAACATTCCATGGAAGTATGCAATTCATATACTTTTTCCTTCTATACAACTATAAGACTTACAATGACCATTTCTTTTTCCTTGCCTAAGCTACAATGATTGACAATTTAGGGCTACTCGTATAAACCCTACATTGTTTTATATCAAGAACTATGCCCATAAACCCTTCGTTTGATGCAATTGATTTCAGGCTTTAATATGAAATGCATCCTTTTCTAAAACAACTTCGATAAAAGAAGTCCATGCATGAATACAATGGGACCATTATTGATTTAATTCATCCTTTAGCACTTAGCCCAACCTCGGATGTAATTTTCACCGCATGCAATTTACAATATACATAAATCCTTTTCATGCAATGCAACTACCTGGACAACATCTAATGGACGTTAATGATTATCTCATACGAATCACAACTCAGAGATTATTATCTAAATGCATTATGCACTGTTCTTTTTTGCAAGGAAATCAAGAATGCATTTAGACAAATCCACCCTTTTTAACTTATGCAATAGGATTGAAACGTGGAAGTGTAAGCAATTTCGAATGCACATCATGCAATTAAATATTTGAGAATCGAACGATCAATTAAAATTTCCAAGTGTAATTGAAATTCCCTACGAGAATTGGACATGCCTAGTGCAATCTTTTCATGCAAAATCAAAATTTTTGGAACTTGGGCATTGAGGTTTGGGGTGTTGTCCACATGCGAACTTGGAGTAGAAGCTTCAGCGTGTGCGCTTCTCATCATTTTCTTGGGAGCCATCGACGACATAGATATTTTATTTCAGCAACTTTCCCTTGGGTCACTTTCGCGTATCGAAACCTCTCTGCCCGGGATCTTCTATTCTGTGCGGGACACGGCCCTAGCAGATATGGTTTTAGGAAATCCAAGATGGTGTGGATGAACAAGGCTTATGGAAGCCTTGTTTTAGAAGCTTCCAAAATTCTGTGAGATAGAAAACGTGATGTGGAGAGAGAAAGTGGATGATGGAGGAGATGATGATGAGGATAATGATTATGATGATGATGGTGGAGGTGGCGTGGTAGTAGCGGCGTGGCGTGGCGGCTCTTCACGGCATCCTCCTCAGGTGGCAGGGTCATGTCCCTCTCTCCCCTCCCCCAAAGGTTAAGGGGGAGGTTATATAGGCCTTTAAGGGGGGGAAAATAGCCACCCCCGTGGCTCACTTGCATGCCTTCTCCCTCCCCCATGCTCTCCACCTCTCAAGGACTTCTCACACTCCCTCTCTTTGCCATGCATCGGCTGAGGGGAGGAGGGTTAATAATAAAAAAAATTGCACAAAATTTAACCATGATCCGTTTTCCTTTTCCCGTGAAGGGTGTTCCCGCGTGGAACTACGGGTTTCAAGCCTTGTCTCTTGTGCTCCATGCGGCTAGAGTTTATTGACGCACATGCGGGGTAAGCACTTAACCACCAACATTTACCGATGCGGGAGATTATTTTTGTTTGCTTTTTGCACGGATTATGGGTCTTCAATATTTTGTAGCGGAAATATTACATTCTTTTTCCCTTAGAGGAATCAAGATGTCCTCATCTCAAGAAGAGCTGGGGGTATTGTTGGTTGAGAGTACTTCATCAATCCAAGTGGCATCCTCTTTGGGATAATCTTTCCACTGGACGAGGTATTCTCTCAAGGTTGTGGATCTCAAATGCCTATCCCTAACATCTAAGATCCTGTTAGGCCGTAGCTCAAGGACTCCTTGGCTAGGCATTACAACTTGTTGATCATCAAGCACGTGACTAGGGTTAGGTACATACTTTTTTAGTAGACTGATATGGAATACATTATGGAATTTTAGGTTCTTAGGGAGTTGTAGTCTGCAAGCATTAGGCCCTAGGCACTTGAGAATCTTGTAAGGTCTGACTTAGCTTTTTGCATTCACCCAAGGACAGGGAACTCTTCATTGGGTGTACACAAATGAAGACCATGTCACCTTCAATGAAGGATCTGTCTTGACGTTTTAGGTTCGCGTAAGCCTTTTGTCTATCCTTGGCGGCTTGGATGTCCTGTCTTATTGATTTGATTTAGTCATCCATATCTTCCAACATTTTCTTTGAAGCTTCAACCCTCAGGGTTGGATCTGAAAAGTTTAAAGGACTATGGCAATCGTGCCCATACAATGCTTGAAAAGGGGTCATCTAAATGATTTGTTGATAAGAAGCATTGTAGGTAAACTCAACCACTGAAAAATATTGAATCCACTTTTTGGGTTCATGACAGTAGTGTGCCGTAAGCATATCCTCAATGACTTGGTTGACTCGCTCCATTTGTCTATCAGTTTGGGGATGGTAAGCTGTACTGAAACAGAGTTGAGTCCCAATGGTCTCGAAGATAGCCCTCCAGAAATGTGATGTGAAGAGAGAGTCACGATCACTAATGATTCTTCTAGGTAACCCATGCAGTTTGAATATTTCCTTGATGCATAACCTTGCAATGTCTGAGGCTTTATAGTTTGTCTTAACAGGAATAAGATGTGCAACCTTGATTTAGCATATCCACCACAACCATAATGGAGTTGTATCGTCGTTGAACTTGGGGTAGGCCAACAACAAAATCCATACTAATGAATTCCCATTTCATTTGAGGAATGTCAAGTGGTTGCAATTTCCTTGGCATTTTGACATGTTCGGCCTTAATGCGTTGACAAGACAGACATTCAGTGACATATTTGCGAGCGTCGCCTTTAAGCCTTTCCCAATAATAGCTCTTTCTGACTGCATTGAGGGTCTTGGCATAGCCAGGATGTCCTGAGAAAGGGGAGTCGTGGGCTTCCTAAAGTATCTTCTGTTTGAGTGACTGGCTTGCCGGTATACATAATCTCGTTCTATGGTAGACAAGTCCACTATCGATAGAGAATTCTTAATACTTTACCTGTAGCTTCGAATCTTGATCCTTGATGGGGATCTCCCTTAGCAATTTGTGATAGATTGGGTCATGGCATGCCTCTTCTCTGGCTAGCTCAAGAATTGGGTTGATTGGCATGGATACCTTTGTGGCTGGAGATCTAGCTTGCAAAATCAGAGAATTGCGACTGAGTGCATCGGCAACTACATTCTCCTTTTTAGGCCGGTATTTGATTTCAAAATCATTTTCCTCTAGCACTTTAATCCATCGACGTTGCCTCATGTTGAGCTCATTCTGGGTAAAAATCCATTTGAGACTTTTATGATCCGTCACTAAGGTAAACTTGTTACCCAGTAAGTAGTGTCTCCAAAGCTTGAGAGCATGGATGACATCTAACATCTCCTGATCGTGGGTAGAATAATTCCTTTCATGGCTCTTCAGTTTCCTTGAAGAGTATGCTACAGGGTGACCTTCTTGGATAAGCACACATCCTAAGGCAAGAGTGCTAGCATCAGTTATTACTTCAAACTCCTTACTGAGGTCCGGAAGTTTCAGGATAGGTGCTCATATCAAGCTTTTCTTTAGTTTGTCAAAGCTAGATTGTTCAGCAGAGCTGACCATACAATTGATGTTTGCTTCTTCAGTAGATCCGTAGTGGCGCCGCAATCAAAGCATAGTTTTTGATAAAGACCCTACATCATCCTGTCAATCCAAGAAAACTGCGTATTTCTTTGATAGTTGTTGGTGTTGGCCACTCCAAAATGTCTCTAACCTTGGCCGGATCTATTGAAATTCCTTCCACTGATACAATGAATCCTAGATATTCAATCTATCACTTGAAAAATGCACACTTCTTCTTGGCATAAAGCTTGTGTGCCCTCATTGTTTCAAGAACAATGCAAAGCTGGGGTTCATGATCTTCTTCCTATTTGGAGTAGAATAGGGTATCGTCAAAGAAAATGAGTACGAAGTCATCAAGATAGGGCCTAAAGATATCCTGCATTAACCTCTTGAAGGTAGCAGGAGCATTTGTTAGCCCAAATGACACGACTAGGAACTCAAAGTGCCCATACCTTGTGCTGAATGCCATCTTTGGGATATCCTCTTCTTTGATCCTTATCTGATAATATCTAGACCTGAGATCAATCTTAGAGAAGATCTTCGCACCTTGAAGATGGTCAAGAAGTTCATCTATTATTTGAATGGGATATTTCTTCTTAATGGTTGATTGATTCAACCCTCTGTAGTCAATGCATAGCCGGAGCGTTCCATCTTTCTTCTGGAACAACACTAGAGCTCCCCATGGTGAACTGCTAGGACAGATGTAGCCTTGGTCTAACAGCTTTTTGAGTTGCTCTTTTCGGTCAATTGCTTCCGGGATGGACATTCTATATGGTCTCTTTGAAATTGGTGCAGCTCCTAGCGCTAGCTTGATTTCATGATCGACTTCCCTTTGAGGAGGAAGTTCTGTTAGCTCTTCAGGAAATACGTCTGCGTACTCCTTTAGCCAGGAATGTTCTTCCCTAGACTCTTGATTCTGATCTAGCTTATTTAGCTTAATCAAATAGATAGGTAGCCCCTTTCTAACTCCTTTTATTATCCGAGATGCTTTGGCCAGTTGAATTTTTGGCTTCCCAGCCTCTCCTTGAGTTGTGATCAATTCCCCTTCAGAATTTTGAAAGGAAACTTGGCCCTTTCCATAGTGAATATGGGCATCATTAGGTTTAAGACAATCCATTTCGAGCAAACACTTGTGGACACCTAGGTTCATAATCGTGAATCTGACCGAAGTCGACTTTCCTCCTAGTAGGAATTTCACCTTAGCAGTTTGCTTGGTACAAGTGACCTCATGACCATTTGCTAATTCCACAAGTAAGGTGGGTGCTTCTTTTGTGGTTATTCTTAATCTTCTTGCACAGACTGGTGAAATAAAGGAATGTGTACTGCCACAATCAATCAATGTTTTGAAGCTTTTACCTTGATAATCCGATGGAGTCTGAATCATCGAGAATTGGCGATTTGGGACTTTCTTGTGAAGAGCGGCATGGATTGTTGCCCTCTCAATGTTTGCTTCCATGGATGGTTCTTCTTCATCATACAACTTCTTTGTTAGCAACACTAGAGGTTCTTCCTCTGGCCATGACAGCGGCTCCTTGGCCATGGACTGTTCCTTGGGATGGCCCTTGATGATGTCCTCGGTTAAGCTTGGGACATTGCCTTTTAAAATGGCCAGGCTCATTGCAATGGAAGCAATGGAGATTGTGCCCATTACCTTGGGTAGGAACGAAAATATTGACAGTGTTGATCCTAGCTTGCTTCCTTTGTGCCTGATTTTGGCCCTGCGCTCTCTTTGCCTGGGACCTATACACTCCTTTGTTCTAATCCTTGTAAGACCAAGTCTTGTTATTTCTTGGCCTGGTCTGCATCTCCTGTATTATGGGTGCAGCTCGAATGAGTGTATCTTGAAGGTCTGTTGGGCGCATTGATTCAAGGCGGGTGTTTATAGGTGGGTCTAATCTGGCACAAAACTTTGACACCTGTTGTGTCATATCCATTTATGGCGCGTACTTCAAAAGAGAGACAAATTTTGAATAGTATGCATCAAGGGATAGACCAAGCTGCTTCAGTTCATAGAACTCGTTCATCTTCTGCGTGCGGTAGGCAGGTGGTAGATATCTCCCTCGCACAACTCTTTTAAGCTTCTCCTAGGTAACCGATGCTTCTGAGATCCCTTGGTCTCTGCATCATTGCTTCCACCAAAGTATTGCTTTTGTTGAGATATCGAGCTCCACTCGTGATACGCTAGGGTGACCGTTGTGTATTTATGTCACCGACTTGTCAGTTGCAGACGCGGTTGGTACACCGCCCATGAATAATAGCTACATGATAGCTATCCTTATCTACTCTAGTTCGTGGCTCAGTTAGTATGCCACCTTAGTTAGTTGAGCTTGGTTTAAGACCCATATATAGGGTTCTTCTATTTCTTTGTACTTGAGTTCTTTTGGCTTACACAACTAAGAAGAGGAAAACTGTTTTCAGCCTCCACCCTTGTGTGTATTCCCCCATTGTACAAGTAAGAAAGCTTCAAGTGAGACTCCTTCCTTCTCTCCCACAATCTTGACATGGTATCAGAGCCTTGTTCGTGGTAAGGAGCTCAAGAAAGCAAGCCAAGCTCACGGTGTTCTAGTAAGAGGAGCAGTGTTGCTTTCATTTTCTGTTTTGGGAGCAGATCTCTGCAGGTAGCACAGCCGAAAAGTGTAGGAGTGCATTGTCTCAGGTTGAGACGCCCTTCGCGGTGAAGCAAGAGGGCAATATATGCTGCGGGAAAGGCTTTAGCCCTTGGCGACCTTGTTTTTTTTACTTGAGGCCATTTCGGGGCCTGTTTTGGAGGCGGAAGTTTTCTGCACGCACTCAGAAAAAGGCCAAGTTTTATGCTGTGCAGCCACACTGTTCTACAGGTTGGTGAATAGTTACTGTAAAAATTGCATTGTATGCTTGTGCGCAGAGACATTGGGGGTTACATAATCATCCCTGTTGCCTGTTGATGCAAAATCGTCACTAGGAAGTGACTGTGTGGTCAAATACCACTTTCGCCAGTTTTGCAGATTTTCCCTTGTGAGGGTGAAGCTGTGGTTTTTGCAGTGACAGAATTTTTTGCAGTCTTCTATAATGGCATCTGATTCTCTTTCACAGATTGTCACTGAAAAGCTTGACAAGAACAACTTCCAAGCATGGAAGTTTAGAATGACGAATTTCCTTATGGGAAAAGGATATTGGGAATTTGTTGCAGGAAATGAAGAAGAACCAGTTCTTCATGATGTTCCCAATCAACAGCAAATGCAGGCATTTAAAGCATGGCATGAGAGAGCCAGGAAAGTTATGTATTGACTGTCTATTAGCATTTCAGACTCTATGATTGTGCATATTCAGGATGCAAGTACGCCAAAGGAGGCATGGGATACTTTGTAAAAAATGTATAGCACAAATACGCAAGCCAGGAAAATGCAGCTTAAGCAAGAGTTGCACAATGTGCAAAGAGAAAATATGAGCATCAACGACTACCACATGAAGGTGAAGAAGATTGCAGATGCACTTGCTTCCATTGGGTCACCAGTGGAAGATAATGATTTAGTTTCTGTGACCTTGAATGGTCTAGGAAAGGATTATGCACCGTTTCGGACATCCATTTCAGTTCATGAAAGATTTCCTGATTTTGAGGAGTTAATTGCTCTTCTAATTTCTGAGGAACAGAGAAATGGTGGTGCATCTTCTTCAAGAGGAACTTCAAAAGAAGCTGTCTTCTACTCAAATGCTGGAAGAGGTAGAGGCAGAGGTAGAGGAAGCCGATATGGAGGCCGTGATAGAAATCAGAATATGCAGCAAACTCAAGAAAACCAGTCCTATGGAGGAGGACGTGGTAACTCTAGAGGCAGGGGGAGACAAAGAGGTCGTGGTGGATGGCAAAGAGGCCAAAATGCAAACAGTAATGTTGAATGCTACTATTATGGTAAAATGGGTCATATGGCTAAAGACTGCTATAAAAAGCAGAATGACATCATGAATGGAAAACTACAACAAGGGAATTATGCATCTTCTAGTAGACAGGGTGATGACAAAAATGAGCACTTGTTTATGGCTCAGCACATGAACAATTCTGTGACAAGTGCAGAAGAAAGCAATGATGTATGGTATGTTGACTCAGGTGCATCAAACCACATGACAGGTCATGCAGAATGGATGGAGGATGCAAGAAAAATGGAAAAACTAGGATTTGTGGAGACTGGTGATGATACTGCACATCCTATTGTGCAGATTGGAAAAATTCATTTGTCTATGCAGAATGGGAAAAAGAAATACCTCTCCGATGTATTTTATGTCCCGAATATCACCAAGAATCTGGTTTCTGTTGGTCAAATGGTTGAGCAAGGCTTGCAGGTCGGATTTAATCCTCATGGATGCTTTGTTGAGGATACGAAAAATAAAGGTCGCTTGATAGCAAAAGGAAAGAAGAAGGGCAGAATGTTTACATTGGATGCAGACATATCTGAATTGAGTGCAGCAATGTTTGCACATGGGACCGGTGTAGTTGCAGATATTGATATCTGGCATAAACGCATTGGTCATGTTAATGTACAACGACTTAAATCAATGCAGGCCCAAAATATTGTTGCAGGTTTGCCGAAATTCAAGGTTGCAGAAATGCATAAGGTATGTGAAGCCTGTCAGTTTGGAAAACATGCAAGGAAACCATTTCCTAGACATGTTCAAGAGAGTAAGAAGCCATTGGAATTAATCCACTCTGATGTGTGGACAACTAAAGCTGCATCTCTTGGAGGCTGTCATTATTTTGTCAGTTTTATTGATGACTATAGCAGAAAAGTTTGGGTGTATTTTATGAAAAAGAAAAGTGAAGTTTTTGGGCATTTCAAAACTCTTAAAGCGATGGTTGAAAAAGAAATAGGCCTGCAGATAAAATGCCTAAGGTCAGATGGAGGGGGAGAGTACCTCTCAAATGAGCTTGCAAGGTTCCTGCAGGAGCATGGCATAAAGCAGGAATATTCATGCAGTCATACCCCACAACAAAATGGAATTGTAGAAAGGAAAAACAAGCATATTGGAGAGGTATCTCGCGCCATGCTCAATGAAAAAGACTTGCCAGATTTTTATTGGGCTGAAGCAGTTGCTACAGCAGTCTACATAATGAACAGGACTCCCACTGCAGCAATACATGGAATGACTCCAGAGGAGAGGTATACTAGTAGGAAACCAGATATTTCTCATTTGAAAATTTTTGGTTGCATTGCCTATGTACATGTGCCAGATGAGTTGAGATCCAAGTTGGATCCAAAAGCTGAGAAGTGCATCTTTATTGGTTACTCTCTGCAGCAAAAAGGGTATAGATGCTATAACCCTTCTACTCGTAAGTTTACAGTGAGCAGAGATGTTGTTTTTGATGAGATGAGTAGCTGGTATAAACCAGTAAATGTGATTGATGATGTAGATGCACAAAATGGTAATGCTGCACAGAATTCACAGCAGCAGTCACAAAATATTAGTGGACCTGGAGCGTCCTCTAGCAGTGGTTCACATTCTTCGCCATGGACAGGCAGATTGAGATCAGGAGAATCTTCTCAAAGTAATGCAGATAGTGGTATGCAGGTATTACGAAAAGGAAAAGAGAAGGTTGATCAGCCCATGTTTGATGTGAATGCAGGTCACTCTTATGTGGATGGTGAATCCAGTGGCTCAGGACAGAGCATTGATGAAGAGTTGGGTATTTCTTCTATTGCTACACCTGGAGTAAGGAAGACCAGGGATGTTTTGAGAGCACCTGGGAGTGAACCTACTTTGCGCAGGTCTACGAGAGCTAGGTATCCTGTGGATAGACTGAAATATGATGGATTTACAGCCATTCACTATGCATATATGGTCAAAGTGATACAGAAACCAGAACCCACTTCTTTTGAGCAAGCCATGGGAAAAGAAAAATGGGAGAAAGCCATGGATAAAGAAATGGATGCCTTGGAAGCAAATGCTACATGGGAATTGGTACCTTTGCCTAAAGGTAAAAATGCAATTGGTTGTAAGTGGGTTTATAAGGTGAAGCACAATGCAGATGGTTCGGTGAACAGATACAAGGCAAGATTAGTAGTCAAGGGGTATGCACAAACATATGGCATTGATTATGAAGAAACTTTCAGTCCGATTGCAAGGATGGCAACCGTTAGAGCAGTCATTGCTACGGCTGCATCAAAGGGATGGTCTTTACATTAGATGGATGTAAAGAATGCCTTATTGCATGGTGATTTGCAAGAAGAGGTCTATATGGAGCAGCCACCAGGTTATGTGCATGATGTTCATCCTGAGTTTGTTTGCAGGTTGAAGAAAGCCTTGTATGGCTTGAAACAAGCACCTAGAGCATGGTCTGACAAGATAGGACAGTATCTTGTCACTATTGGCTTTCAGATTTCCAAGGTAGATTTCTCACTTTATGTGAGAAAAACAGAGAAAGGTATTATGCTACTTGTCATTTATGTTGATGATTTGATTATGACAGGTGACAGTGATGAAGATATCCTTCATGTGAAAATGCTATTGAAGCAGAAGTTTGAGATGAAGGATTTGGGAGAGCTGCGTTATTTCTTGGGCATTGAGGTGATTAGATCACCAAGTGGGATACAGCTCTTGCAGAGGCAGTATGGATTGGACATGCTGTCCAAATATGGGATGACAGGCTGTAAGCCTATTTCAGTTCCTTTGGAGCAGAATGTGAAGCTGAGTACGGATGCAGTTGGGCTTCTAGAAGACCCTACTATGTACAGACGCATAGTAGGAAGTTTGATTTATATGACTATTACCAGGCCAGATTTGAGCTATGTTGTTGGATTGGTAAGTCAATTTATGCAGGCTCCAAGGAAACCACATTTGGATGCGGCTAGACGCATATTCAGGTATGTGAAGTCCACATTGCAGTATGGACTATTTTATGAGACTGGGGTTCAGATACAGTTGCATGGATACACTAATGCTGATTGGGCTGGTAGTATTTCTGATAGACGATCTACCAGTGGATATGTGTTCTCTTTTGGGAGTGCTGCAGTCACTTGGAGCAGCAAGAAACAACCTACAGTTGCCTTGTCGAGCACAGAGGCTGAGTACAGGGGTGCATCAATGGCTGCATGTGAGGTAGCTTGGTTGCATAAGCTACTTTATGATATGCATTAGTCTACAGATGGACCAGTTGTCATTTATTGTGACAACATGAGTAGTATACACTTGGCAAATAACCCAGTCTATCATGCTAGAACAAAGCACATTGAGGTGCATTATCACTATGTGCGAGAGAGGGTTTCACTAGGTCTTATTGATCTAGTTTATGTCAGCACAGAGGATCAGGTAGCTGACATATTCACAAAGGCATTGGGCGCAGAGAAGCTGCGCAAGTTCAGAGACCTGCTTGGTGTGCAGGAATTGTGATTGAGCTCGAGGGGGAGTGTTGAGATATCGAGCTCCACTCGTGATACGCCAGGGTGACCGTTGTGTATTTATGTCACCGACTTGTCAGTTGCAGACGCGGTTGGTACACCGCCTATGAATAATAGCTACATGATAGCTATCCTTATCTACTCTAGTTCATGGCTCAGTTAGTATGCCACCTTAGTTAGTTGAGTTTGGTTTGAGACCCATATATAGGGTTCTTCTATTTTTTTATACTTGAGTTCTTTTGGCTTACACAACTAAGAAGAGGAAAACTATTTTCAGCCTCCACCCTTGTGTGTATTCCCCCATTGTGCAAGCAAGAAAGCTTCAAGTGAGACTCCTTCCTTCTCTCCCATCATCTTGACAGCTTTGTCGGTAAGCTTTAGCTTGGCGAGCATTGCTTGGTTGGTGGGTGCAGTACCTGCTGCTTCAAAGTAATCCTCCATGGATTCAATCCACTTTTTGGCGTCAGTTTGGATGGTCCTTCTCTTGCCATAAAATGCTAGTGGTTTGATTTGCTTGAGAAGAAACTTCTTCTCCTGAATCATGACCGTACTTGGTGTAGGGGTCGGACTAGAAATCTGCACTTGAGGCTATGCCTAGGCATTGAAATTCTTTACGTTAAAAACTTGCTAAACGTTTCTCACATTACATTATATGCCCAGTTCAGCTTTTAGCCAAGTCCATTTGCAAGACACATCTTAGCAGCCCATCGAGAAGTGAGTCTAGAAAGCACCGCCCGACTCTCCCATGGAATGTCACGCGGTTTGTGATCTAGGTCTTCCCAAGTCTGCTAGGAAGCGGAAGCATTCCGGCCGTTCCCACTTAGGACTGACCTGAATCAGGGTTTTCTTAGTGATCAAATTCCTAGAATGGTAGCTAGCGTCGAGCCCTAGACAAACTACTTTACGTAGAACATCAGGGTCGAAGCAGATTTATACTACACTTGGTTGAAGGAGAATGGGAAACGAGAGGGATGCGAAGCTCGACCTCTCTTCCCATAAGGCATAGTCCCATTCCATTCCCCTAAAACAACATAA
Source organism: Lygodium microphyllum (assembly GCF_053477565.2). NCBI lineage: Eukaryota > Viridiplantae > Streptophyta > Polypodiopsida > Schizaeales > Lygodiaceae > Lygodium > Lygodium microphyllum. The sequence goes on along the minus strand of NC_141152.1, from coordinate 139,043,359 downwards.
ATTGGGACTCTAGCTTCCTAGATTCTAGGTCATCGTTCACCTTGCTGTCAACTTCTTTGAGAAAAGTTCTCGGCCAACCAAGACCACCCTTCCGTAGGACAAACCCATGGTCACATCCACCGCACTTTCCCGAGGGTTTCTTTAGTTGTCTAATTACCTACCACATTTAGTTTGACAAGAAAAAACAGTTTCCTTAATTAGCCAATTAGTCACTGGTTCCTTCACGTAACTTAAGCAAAGATATAGAAAAACAATGTCAAGCAAGTTCCTTTTCAACAATTGTTCTTTAAATCAGTCTTTGGAATACATCATATAATCCATCTCGAAGGCTATTCTATAATCTTTCCGAAGGCAATTCCAGCAATCCGCAGGGATCGCTATTCCAAGTTTTCGCCTGTAGACTAGTATGCGGGCCTCGAAATCCAATCTCGAGTCACGTCGACCTCTTGTGCAGGACCCGAATGGAAGGAATTTACGGCCAGAGCCCCCCCTGGCAGCCAAGCATTCTCCTGCTCCAAGTAGCACCCACGGAGAGACCTCTTGCGGTGGGTTTGGTCCACGTACCCAATGCGACTAAAAACCCCCTTGGATAGGGTCAGGCAGACAGTTGGGGGTAATTGATGCTGCCTCTCTCTCCAGGCCTTCAACCTGAAGCATTAATTATTTTTCTAGCTTTAGTTCCTTGAGCAAAGAAGTATAAAAAGTGCTCCTAACTGTACATACACAATCAATCCAGTGGTTGTTTGTTTGGCCAGCTGCTAAGGAGTGATTTCCTTCTCTCCGAATGCATCCGACATTCAATCCGGGATCAATTGCAACTTGGCAAGATCCCTGAGGGTTTCATTGTTTGTTTACCCTTTTATCCTTGGGCTAGGGTTTATACTTTGTTAACCCAAATTAACAAACACCTTAGGTTTCCTTACATTAGGGTCAATAAATCTTGCCCCATTGTCCTATCTTGTTTGGTCAATTTTTTGCTAGGCAATTCATAATTTCCCTAACTTGGCAAGTTAGCCCAAAGAAGGGTGATGTAGTAGGATGACTACTCATCCTCTTGAAAATTAGACTTGTACTTAGAACCTACCAACCCTTGTTTTAAGGAGTGGCAATACTATTTTGTGGTTTGGACACAAAACCATGCGACTTTGCAACTTGTTGCATAGGAGTTGCATCTGACTTGCGGGATTAGTTTTCTCATCAAACGTATTCCTTGGTCGATAATACCTTTGGTCAAGATGTAGGGTTTGGGAGTCCTCTTGACCAAACCTAACCCCTAATCTTGCTAGGTTGACAACATTTGGTCCTAGGGTTTCCTAAATCCATACCGAGGTCTAGTATTTGGCTAATTAAACCTCAGGGTAAAACCCTAGATCGTTTTTGCATAGGCATTCGGCTAACCCTAACATTCTATGAATGTAGGTAGGATCTTTGGGATTGGAAATCTTGACTTGACATCCCAAGTGTGATACTAGGCAGAATTTTTAACGTAACTAAACCCTACCTAGCACTTTGAGGTTTTCATTGTACTAACTATTTGTGCTTTTATGAACCCCATGTGGGTTATATTGCCATTACAAGCAATTTACCTAAATTGATCTAATTGTCTTGCGACAAGAGGTGATTTTTTCTTAGAGACGCTAATATTTTTCCTAAAAGATGTAAATAATTGCAAGATATAACATTCCATGCAAGTATGCGATTCAAAGACTTTTTCCTTTTATGCAACTATAAGATTTACAATGACCATTTCTTTTTCCTTGCCTAAGCTACAATGTTTGACAATTTAGGGCTACTCGTATAAACCCTACGTTGATTTATATCAAGAATTATGCCCATAAACCCTTCGTTTAATGCATTTGAATTCAAGCTTTAATATGAAATGCATCCTTTTCTAAAACAACTTCGATAAAATAAGTCCATGCATGAATACGATGGGACCATTATTGATTTAATTTGTCCTTCAGCACTTAGCCCAACCTCGGATGTAATTTTCACCGCATGCAATTTACAATGTACATAAATCCTTTTCATGCAATGTAACTACTTGGACAACATCTAATGGACGTTAATGATTATCTCATACGAATCACAACTCAAAGATTATTATCTAAATGCATTATTCGCTGTTCTTTTTCACAAGGAAATGCATTTAGACAAATCCACCTTTTTTAACCTATGCAATAGGATTGCAATGTGGAAGTGTAAGCAATTTCAAATGCACATCATGCAATTAAATCTTTGAGAATTGGACGATCAATTAAAATTTCCAAGTGTAATTGAACTTTCCTACGAGAATTGGACATGCCTAGTGCATTCTTTTCATGCGGAATCAATTTTTTTAGAACCTAGGCATTGAGGTTTGGGGTGTTGTCCACACGCGAACTTGGAGTAGAAGCTCCAGCGTGTGCGCCTCTCGCCATTTTCTTGGGAGCCATAGATGATGTAGATATTTTCTTTTATCAAATTTCCCTTGGGTTACTTTCGCGTATGGAACCCTTCTGCTCGGGATCTTCTCTTCTGCGCGGGACACAATCCTAGAAGATACTTTTTTAGGAAACTCGAGATGGTGTGGATGAGCAAGGCTTATGGAAGCCTTATTTTAGAAGCTTCTAAAGAAGCTTCCAAACTTCTGTGATAGAAAACATGACATGGAGAGAGAAAGTGGATGATGGAGGAGATGATGATGAGGATAATGATTATGATGATGACGATGATGATGGTGGAGGTGGCGTGGTAGCAGCGGCGTGGCATGGCAGCTCTTCATGGCATCCTCCTCAGGCGGCAGGGTCACGTCCCTCTCTCCCCTCCCCCCAAGCTTAAGGGGGAGGTTATATAGGCCTTTAAGGGGGGGGGGGGGGGGGGGGGAATAGCCACCCCCGTGGCTTACTTGCATGCCTTCTCCCTCCCCCATGCTCTCCACCTCTCAAGGACTTCTCACACTCCCTCTCCCCGCCATGCATTGGCTGAGGGGAGGGGGGTTAATAATAAAAAAAATTGCACAAAATTTAACCATTATCATTTTGCCTTTTCCCGTGAAGGGTGTTCCCACGTGGAACTACACGTTTCAAGCCTCGGCTCTTGTGCTCCACATGGCTATAGTTTATTGACGTGCGCACGGGGTAAGCACTTAACCACCAACATTTACTGATGCGGGAGATTATTTTTGTTTGCTTTTTGCATGGGTCATGAGTCTTTAATATTTTGTAGTGGAGATATTACATTTTGTGACTTCTTAAGTAATCATGGTATCAAAAGGCAATTGATATGCATGTATACATCTAAGTAAAATGGTGTGGTTGAAAGGAAGAATCAGATCATTGCAGAGGTTGAAAGGGCAATGATGAACCAAATGAACATGCCATTGTCATATTGGGTAGAAGCAGTGCATACTATAATTCACATTATGAATAGAACACCTATAGTTTTGACTCATAATATGTCACCATATGAGAAAATGTATGGTAGGACACCCACTGTTGCATACCTTAGAGCCTTTGGATGTGTGTGTTATGTTCATGTTCTAGATGATTTGAGAAAGAAGATGGAACCAACGACTGTAAAATGCATTTTCCTTGGATATCTTGATGAGAAGAAGGGATACAAATGCTATGATCCAGTGAGTAAGGAAGTATACATAAGTAGGGATGTGAGATTCAGTGAATATGAATCATGGTACAAGCCCAAAATTGCAGTGGATGTTGATTCCTATGAAAGCACTGATGATGATGGCTATGGAAGGAAAGTTTCAACAAACAACAAGATTGAAAATTAGCATGTGGAAGATGCTTCAGGACCTCACTAGAATGTGGAAAGTAGTGGCAGTTATAGTCCACGGAGTGGTAGATTGAGAAGTGCACAAAGGAGTATAGAAGTTGCAAAAGGAAAGAGACCTACGGTTGAAATTTCAGAAGATGAATCTATAGATGATGAGTATGGAATTCCCCATGTTAAAACACCTAGCACTAGAAGTGCAAGAAAGTATGTTCCACCACAGCCTAGATCAGTTGAGACACATGGTAGTGCACCTCAATTGAGAAGGTTAGAAAGGGTAAGGTATATGGTTGATAGATTGACTTATAATGGGTTCATGAAGATGCATTATGCATACATGGTTTCTTATGTACAACATGTGGAGCCTACTTATTTTGAGAAGCAATAGATAGCGAAGAGTGGAGACAAGCAATGGATGAAGAGATTGATGCACTAAGCAAAACCAAGACTTGGGATTTGGTGAAATTACCTCATGGCAAGAAATTCATCGGATGTAAATGGGTTTACAAGGTCAAGTGTAAGTCAGATGGTTCCCTTGAGAGGTATAATGCAAGGTTGGTTGCAAAAGGATTTGCAAAAACTTATGGTTTGGACTATGAAGAAACACTCAGTCCAGTAGCTAAAATGATGACGATGAGATTGGTGATTGCCTTGGCTTCTATCTATGGTTGGAAGCTTTATCAAATGGATGTAAAAAATGAATTTTTGAATGGCAACTTAGAAGAGGAAGTGTACATGGATCAAGCAAAGGGCTACGTAGATACAAAATACCCACATTATGTATGCAGATTGAAGAAGGTGTTATATGGATTGAAGCAAGCACCAAGAGCATGGTGTGATAGAATCAACAAATTCTTATGTAGTATGGGATTTTAACAGAGCAAAGCTGATTATTCACTTTATGTGAGGCATACAAAAGATGATGGTTTTTGTTGTCATCTATGTTGATGATCTCATTATTACAGGTACACTTGAGAAGGAGATTATTGAAGTCAAACATGGGTTACATAAAGAGTTTGATATAAAGGACCTTGGTTTGTTGAGATACTTCTTGGGTATTGAGGTTATTGATACCCCTCATGGTATATGGCTGATACAAAGGCAATATGCATTGGAGATGTTAGAAAAATATGGCATGAAAGGATGCAAACCGATTGATACACCATTGGATCAAAATGTTAAGTTGCTTGATGATGGATCTTATGTTGAGGATGTCACTATGTTCAGAAAGATGGTTGGTAGTCTTATCTGCTTAACCATTACAAGACTAGACTTGAGTTATGCTATTGGATTGATAAGTCAGTTTATGCAGAAACCATGCAAAATCACATTTGGATGTAGTGAGAAGAGTTCTTAGGTATGTGAAGAAGACAGTTGGCTATGGCCTATTTTATGAAAAAGGAATCAAGCCTACATTGTTTGGATACTCAGCTGGAAGCTAGGCAAGCATCTCTATGGATAGAAGATCTACTAGTGGATATGCATTCTCATTTGGGTTAGCCATGGTTAGTTGGAGTGGTAAGAAGCAACCTACAGTTGCTCTATCAAGCATTGAAGCAAAGTATAGAGGCATTGCATTGGCAACATGTCAGCAGACATGGCTGAGATTAGTCTTATATGACATGGGGATAGAGATTGATGGTGGAGTCATTATGTATTGTGACAATGTTAGCAGCATTATGTAGGCAAATAACCTAGTCTACCATGCAAGGACAAAACACATAGAAGTGCACTATCACTTCATTAGAGAAAAAGTCATTGATGGAGAGATTAACTTGGTCCATGTGAAAACAAATGACCAAGTTGCTGATATCTTTACCAAAGCATTAGGTAAAGATAAGTTTGAGGACTTCAAGAGTGCACTTGGATTCTTACGTCTGCAAGCTCATTTTGAGCTTGAGGGGGAGTGTTGATAAATATGACATATCCTAAGTCATATCCTATGGTTGTATGTATCTAAAGTAGAAGCATATGTAAAGCGTCTCTAAGTTGAGGGTATCTATCACTGGAGGATACCACTTGTAATTGCCTCTAAGAATGGAAGAAGTATAATAAAAAATAAGAGGATGAAGAAAGCTTGAGCTTCCATATCCATATCTAAATCACCTTTCGTTGTGCATCTCCATTGAATCTATCATCTAATGTCAACACTCTCTGTCTTCAATGGGAATAAGAGGGCTGCCCAATCATGACCAATTCTGAGTAGAGACACGCCATCAAAACCTCTGAGTATGACCCTACTTATGTAGCTCCTACCTCCTTTAGGAAATTGACCATAACTTGAAATTGACCCTTAGAAGTTCATAACATGGCCCATCCCTATTTATATTGAGTCCTTACCAAGGAAGAGCTACACATTGCTAGTAGGATCAACTCTGGTGACTTCCTAACTGATGTCATGACCTACATTACGCATGTAGGTATTAGACCTCACGATATGGATTGTCATGCTCACTTGGAGTATAACCACACTTCTATACCTAGCTAATGCAAAATTGAAGCACCACAAGCCTATGCTTAATGAGCTTAAGCCTTTATTCTCCAATCCTCACATCATTCCTAGGGGGGAGGGGGTAAGGTGGAAAAGAAAACATGATGTCCTAGACCAACCGGTGTTTAAAGGACTGATAAAAATAAAATTATGATCGAGGAAAATTGACATAAATTTTTTTGGATTGTGTGGACTGCTTGAAGCAAAAGTCTTTATTTTATACTTAAGCACTTCGCCTTTCCATCGCTTGCATTCATTATCTGCTTATCTTCTTGCAAGAGTTATCTAAAGAAAACTAATGGTAAGATGTGGTATTGTGACAAGAACCTACAATGGCAGGCTAGGACAAAGGTAAGCTTTCGTTCACGCAAGAAGAATAGGCAAATTATGGCCTAATGATTGAAATAAGGGCCTTCAATTGGTTCAAGTTTAGGAACATCATGAGCTTGGACGATGCGGTCATGGAAGAACCGGCCATAAAGTGGCTTGTTGACCAATGCAATCTGGGAAAGTACCTGAAGAAAAAAAAACTGTTAACTACAACAAGTGCATGAAGTTCCTATGAACCTTCAATGCCAATAGGAACTGCAACATTATAATAGTTAGACAAGGAGAAGAAACCCACAGGGTTGAGGTGGAATTGAGCCCAGAAATGGTGGAAAGAGTGTTGGGCTTGGTCAATAAGGTTGAGAGAGGCAACCTAAAAGGGATGTCTATAGCATATTGGGAATGGATGAAGCCCTAGTCCACAAGAATGATGGAATCAGCCTAGTTGATATTCTAGACCTTGAAGTCAAGTTGCTAGCAAATATGGTCCTTGATATATTCTCTAGTCAAAGGTACAATGCCTTAATGAGAAGAATTGGAGTGCCCTTGCTAGAGAGCCTTGTGGCCAAGTCCATGGATGAAGTTAATTAGAATGGATATGTGCAAAAAACCATTGAAGATTTGGCAAAGGCATTGGCCATAAGTACAAGACCAACAAGTGGAGAGTTTGCAACTTACATAGTGGGAATGTCAAGGAAGAAATCATCATCAAAAGCATCACTAATACGGTTTAGGGGGGGTGCTAACTGGCTATGTGGGAGAGATAGAAGGTGGAGAGGAAGTGGGGGAGACACCTAAAAGATCACCACCCTAGGAGCAAGAGGAATCAAGTGAGAGGATAGTGAGTGAGGAAGTGGGGGAGACACCTAAAAGATCACCGCCCTAGAAGTAAGAGGAATCAAGTGAGAGGATAGTGAGTGAGGAAGTGGGGGAGACACCTAAAAGATCACCACCCTAGGAGCAAGAGGAATCAAGTGAGAGGATAGTGAGTGAGGGTAGAGAACTTGAGGCACCATCTGGCCAAGGAGGGCCTAGAAAGCCAAAGAAGAAGACTCCTCAAAAGCAACAAGAAGAAACTAGAGAGAGAATGACTAAGGAAGAAAATGCCAAATTGCAGAAATTATTATTAATTAATTCAAAAAAATTAAGAGACACAATTTTAATAGTAATCTAATAAGCAGACACATTCTTTCCTTATTTTCCTCTTTCTTTCCTTATAAGCTATTAAACCTTAATAAATTTTCATTGTCTCTCTCTTTTGTACGCGATAAATCATGCATAGTTGTAAAAAGAGTCTACAAGCTTGAGAATTGCATGAGGTTCGGAGAGGAACTTAATAAGCCATGAGGAAATTATACACAACTGGGAAGAGGAAATTTGACTAGCTTAAGAGAGAATAATTTACATGTAGGGGAATGAAAAGAAATATATGTTTAATGGGTTTGTTTCATCTTGTTCTCTTAGAGAAATCAAGATGTCCTCTCAAAAGAAAATCAGGGTGGTCTCTCTTGAGGATGGAATCCTCGATCTATGCGGCTTCCTATTTGTGCAAGTCTTTCCATTAGATAATATACTCGAGGAGAGCACATTTCCTAAGAGTCTTTTCTTCAATCTCTAGGATCTATCAGGTTGAAATGCCAAAAGTCATTGAGTTGGCATTACAATTTTTCCATCACTTAGGATATGATTACGTTTAGGGACATAAGGTTTCAGAAGACTCACATGAAATAAATTGTAAACTTTGAGATGAGGTAAAAGTTTTCATCTACAACATTCTTACCAAGACATTTGACAATCTTATAGGATCTACAATATCTTATATTGAGTTTTCAAATTTTCCAAGAGATACTACAATTAGGGAATGGGATGATAGCGATAGTAGTTCCCAATGCAAAATATCAGTATCACTATTTATGTTGTTAATATGCATTTTTAATGCTAATAGTGATGTATATTAGCATCACTAATAGGAATTTGTGATGCTTATAGTGATGCTATTAGCGATGTATATTATTGATGATATTAATGATGTAAATAGCGATGTCATTTTGAGAAAAAAAAGTGCCAAAAATTTAAGTGCGGCATTTTCTAAAAGCATTTGTGAGAGAGAAAGAAAGGGAGAGCAAGAGAGCTCAAAGCTTAGAGAGAGAGAGAGAGAGAGAGAGAGAGAGAGAGAGAGAGAGAGAGAGAGAGAGAGAGAGAGAGAGAGAGAGAGAGAGAGAGAGAGAGAGAGAGAGAGAGAGAGAGAGAGAGAGAGAGAGAGAGAGAGAGAGAGAGAGAGAGAGAGAGAGAGAGAGAGAGAGAGAGAGAGAGAGAGAGAGAGAGAAAGAAAGAAAGAAAGTTATATTAACATCTTCTAAAGACCAAAACTGGCCTATGAGACAAACTGTGATACAACTGATGAGGTCCAGCTATCCAAAATAAAAGTGCTGAATGAAAAGCTAAAAACTGGAAACTGAAAATACGGTGCTGTGAGTATGATAAGTGTCGTGTATGTGTATGTGTGTATGTAGCTCTCGTACTCCAGATAATGGCTACAAAAGGGAAACAAATGTCGGCTGTGATAGGGGAACAACTGTCGGCTGTGATAAAGTGGTGCGATGTGTATATGTAGCAGATGCAGGGAGATATACTATCCTGGGATGTAGTAGCAGTCCTCGAAGTCGCTAATAGCAGGTGATCCCTCATGGATGTAGGATGTGGTACATCGACGGTGGAGAAAGAGCAAACTGGAGATCTAAGATCCAATGTGTCGAGTGTCGTCGGGTCTCAGTCTGCTGTCGATGTAGATCAAGAATCCTCCAGATCTCCTCTCGGTGTGGCTGTGGGATCTGAAACCCATGGATCCTCGTGCGCCGTCGGGTACGCTGGTCCTCAGCCTGCTGTAGTGTGAGCCCAGAGGTCTGGCTGGAGGCTGGTACAGTAGCTCTCACTCTGTCTGTCTGAAAGAACTGTGTAATAGTCGTCTGGGTGGGTCCCTCTCTGACTGGGACCCGCTGTGTGCTCTGCTCTCTGATGTGCCATGCCTCTCTCAGAAAACGGCCAAATGATCTCTGATCCATATCAGTCATACATCCCTGAAGTGAGCTGCTCAGTGTGTATCTAGATCTCAACTCTGAGTATGCCGGGCATCTGAGAACAAAATGCTCCTCACTCTCCACCTCTGATCTATAAAGGGGGCATATCCTCTCCTCCCGCGGGATGCCACTGGCTCTGCCACTCTCAATCATAAGCTGATGTGATGATACCCTGAGCTGTCCAATAAGAACTCTCAATCGATGTGGCATATAGATCTGCATATATCTCAGAATCTCTATGAATCCCTGCTCTGATATCCTCAAGAATTGTGTATAATAATGTGTCATCTTCGATGGCAGTGGGGGCTGTGCAGGGCTGACCCATGTCCTCTGTATATAAATATACCATATCTCTTGTCTGATGACTCTGTTCCTCTCAGAGAGAGAGAGGGTGTAAGTGGGAGCCTGAGTATCATATAGAAGAGGTGGGAGTCTATCAATGTCCAGCCCATGTCTGTCAAACCAAGCTCTAGTCTGTGCATACCATGATGTGGTATCCCCCGCTCGAGCCATCTCCTGAGATGCCATATATGCTCTATATGCAATGTGATCTCTGTCCATATCCTGAAATCTGTGTAGGAAGCAAACTATCTGAAATAATGCCTCGACTAGCATGGGCGGTGTGGCAAGCTTTGCTCGCACAATGTCATGTGGGACTGAGGCCTTGCTGCGAATCAATCTAGATATCATGATCACCTGAGGTCTCTCCATCAATATCCATATATAATTGGCAAGGCTTGGCCCCCATATAGCTGCTCCATACATCAGTGCTGGAGTGATTAGAGTATCAAAGAGCCACCCCTTGGTGCGGGGCTCCTGGAAATGTTCCTGATGATACTGTCGCTCCATAAGAGCCAATGCTGAGTATCCTCTAGTGAGGCGATCAGGAGCTGCCTGTGTCATCGAGAAAGTCCCTGAAGCTGCTGTAAAGGTGACTCCCAAATATACATATGATCCAGTGACCTCAATACTCCCTCCTACTGCCATGAAAATACTCTGTCTGCGTATTTGAGCTGATGTATGGAATATAAGAAACTTGGTTTTACCAAGGTTCACTGTCATGCCTCTCTGTATGCAAAAATCATCCAATGCTAATAAATGCTGCTGTAATCCCTGAGCTGAGTTTGAGACCAACACAATGTCATCTACATATAGTAAGATATGAACTGTGGCTCCATTGAGATCTATACCTCCACCGGCTTGTTGTTGAATAAACTCTGCTATCTCATCAATGTATAGCCCAAATAGAGTTGGTGAAAGTGGGCATCCTTGCTTCACACCAATGGTGCTCACAAGGGGATTTGATATACCTCCCGGACATCTGACTCTGCCAGTAACCCGCTCATATAGTGCATAAATACCCCACATCATGTCATCATCCACCCCCAGATCAAGTAGGCGTCTGAAAAGCCTCTCTCTCGGAACCGTGTCAAAGGCTTTATAGAAATCCACAAAGCAACAGTACAATCTCTATTTCTTCACTCGTGTCTGGTCGATCAGACAACGGAGAGTGAAGATGTGGTCTATGGTAGAAAATGCTCGTCTCAACCCTGCATGTCCGGGTGTGCGCATACACACTCTCTCTGCTAGCGTGCTGAGTTCCTCCTCCATCACCGTGCCATAAAGTTTGGACAAAACTGGCCCAATCATGATGGTCCTATATGTGTTAGGATCCATAGGATCCCCTGACTTGTCGATAGGTACAATGGTGTGCTCTGTCCACGAGTCAGGGAACCCCTCAGACAATGCACGGTTGAAGAGGTGAGCAATGAGAGAGAGAGAGAGAGAGAGATCTCATTACTCTTGCCACTATTGCTACCATCATATGCAAAGGAAGGAGAGAGAGAGAGAGAGAGAGAGAGAGAGAGAGAGAGAGAGAGAGAGAGAGAGAGAGAAATAAAGAAAGAAAGTTATATTAACGTCTTCTAAAGACCAAAACTGGCCTATGAGACAAACTGTGATACAACTGATGAGGTCCAACTATCCAAAATAAAAGTGCTGAATGAAAAGCTAAAAATTGGAAACTAAAAATACGGTGCTGTGAGTGTGATAAGTGTCGTGTATGTGTATGTGCGTATGTAGCTCTGGTACTCCAGATAATGGCTACAAGAGGGGAACAAATGTCGGCTGTGATAGGGGAACAACTATCGGCTGTGATAAAGTGGTGCGATGTGTATATGTAACAGATGCAGGGAGATATACTATCCTGGGAGAGAGAGAGAGATATACCATCATATGCAAAGGAAGGAGAGAGAGAGAGAGAGAGAGAGAGAGAGAGAGAGAGAGAGAGCTCATTACTCTTGCCACTATTGCTACCATCATATGCAAAGGAAGGAGAGAGAAAGAGAGAGAGAGCTCATTACTCTTGCCACTATTGCTACCATCATATGCAAAGGAAGGAGAGGGAGAGAGAGAGAGAGAGCTCATTACTCTTGCCACTATTGCTCCATCATATGCAAAGGAAGGAGAGAGAGAGAGAGAGAGAGAGAGAGAGAGAGAGAGAGAGAGAGAGAGAGAGAGAGAGAGAGAGCTCATTACTCTTGCCACTATTGCTACCATCATATGCAAAGGAGAAGGAGAAGGGTACAAAGGAGAAGGGACGGGAGCTGCGAGAATGGGAGGCACAAAGGGTTTCATCTTCGAGCCATTGAGGTAGGTACATTGCCTCTTCTTACTTTGTTTTTGTGTTTTTCTATTTCTTTGTTTTAGTTTGCAAAGAGATGCATTGAAAGAGAGGGAGAGAGAATAAGGAAAGGAGAGGAAGAGAGAAAGAGGGAGAGAAAGGGGGAGAAAGGAAACAAAGAGGGAGAGGAAGAGAAAAATGAGAGATAAAGGGAGAGAGGTAGGACGATGAGTGAGAAAAAAAATAAGAAAGAGAGGGGAGGGAGAAACAAAGAGAGAGGAAACAAAGAAAGGAAAAGAGAGAGAGAAAGATAGGTGGGGAGAAAAATAGAGAGGGGGGAGAAAGGGAAGGAAGAGATAGGGAAGGGAGAAATAGAGAGGGAGAGAGAAGGAAGGAAGAGAGAGGGAGGAGGTAGAAAAGAAGGGCGAGGTAAAGAGAGGAAGTAGAGTGAAAGAGAGAGAGAGGTGAAAATACAAATAAAGATATAGAAAGAAAGAGAAAAAAAGAGATAGAGGGAGAAACAGAGATATAGAGAGATGCAACATACAAAAACAATTTGCTTTCTCCTCCATGGCATCGTCCATCTTTTTTCTACTGTATTTCCAACCACCACATCTCCACTTAGTCTATCATCATCCTTTAGCAACCATAGCATACTATTGTATGAATCCACCCTTAGTAGCTAGTCTAAAATAGACACTAATACCTCTAACTCTAGCAAACTTTCGGCCATGTTACCTTCTCACCAAGCTTGTTGTCGAACCAAGCCCTTCAAGGTTTTCATGAAGCACTCCAAGAAGAACATATATTCCCCATGATAACGGGTCCTGCAATCTCTACTTCATCTATGATATGCACTAGGAGGTGAGTTTTATCATGAGCATGCTGGTGGGTAGGTACTTCTCAAAGAGACAAATTGTCTTCATCGCTCCCTACCTTGTAGACTCAATAGAGGATGTCTTGATCTCCTTCTATGAGATCCATTGCACTAAATTTGAGAACCTGTAAATCGCCTCACATATTTGTGGGGTGAGGCATCCCGCGATTGCGATCAATAGTATAAATTCTCACAAATGAAGAGGTATACGAACACCGAGTAGACACTAAATAGCAAAATAGGCTACTTGCAACCAAGGTCAAGAAAAACCTGACATATCTTATGCCAATCAAGGGATTTCGGCTCTAAAATAGATTGTCCTCTTTAGAGAAAGTAGACCTAAGGGAATACATCGTAGCCATTAGGATGTGGATAGACCTGACAATTTACTTCACAATGCACTCTTCTTTAGTGGATAGGACCTAGGAAGTGCAAGGTAGTTGCAAGCAATCATCAGTGCTCAACTATTGCCAAAGTGCCTTCATCTTGCCTACCTCCTTCAAATCCATTCATGCCCTTGTAGTGTCTCTCTTTCCTGTGATGTGGTCCCATAATAAGGTGCCCACATTCTTGAAAATACATGTCTTCTATAGTGACCTCATTCTTCCATAAAATCTTGAGCTCATCAACAAATGGACAAAGGTAGATATCCATATCCTTGACTTTGTAGCACCCAGGAATGAGCAATCTAAGGATCATGTATCCTTTCTTCGTAGAAAACCATAGTTGGATGTTTTAGTTAAGAAGGACTACAACAATGACTACATGCCACACACTGTAAGAAGTTGAGTGGAAACCAAATGGATTCATACCATCCATAGCACGATCGAGCCAAAGATTCATTCGCTCTTGTGAAAAGCCTAGAAAGGTGGATTCAATGTGGCTCCATGGACATGGATCTACTGACATTCCTTATACTCCATCTATGGATCTATTCTACACATGCCACATTGTCAAGCTTGCCATGCCAGACATACAAAACATGTGATGTATATATGGTATAAGTGGAAAGTGTCTAAGAACTATCTAAGGGATGGTTTGCCCTTGCAAGTCTTGTTGATACCTGTGAGCACCACACTTTGGACATGTCTCTATAGTCCCATAGTCTCCTTGAGATAACACACAATCATTGATACATGCATGGATGCTATTGTAGTCCATGCCAAGCTTTTGTAATATGAGTCGCACATCATCATGAAACTCATGCATTGTGTTTCTAGGTAGTAATATATGATACTTTAGCAACTTGAAAAAAAATCAGAAGATGCCTTGAAAAGCACAATAAATTTTTTTAATAATAGAGTCAAAAAAATCAATAGAGCATAGAATGTACCTAAATAATTCGGTTACACTCACATTGCTCCACCTGTACTTTGCGTGCACACTTTTAGTGCAAGTAGTGTCTTTAGGTGAGGTACTCGACACCCATCATATAATGGTATGGATGCTTAATCTCTCAGTGGATTAGATGACTCGGCACCCATAGACATTAATGTGTTGATTATTACCTCCAACTGAGGATCCAAGATCGGAGGAAGGTCCGAAAGGTCGACTATCTCCTCTGGTATCGAGGGTATAAACTAAGTTGTGCCCTTCAATTTGTATATCATCTTAAGCACTCCATCCATCACATGCCCATGAAATCTTCTAATGGGCCGCAATAGATGCATTCCTTGGGATGAGGCGTTGTCGCATGGGATTTGTGCAGGGGGTTCATGAATGTCACTCGTCGCAGGGACGCTTAGAGATGGGAGTAAAGATAAGAAAGTGTACTCAATTCAGATTCATAGACACGAAGAAGCTTAGATGTAAAAAAAATCTCAAAGTAATAAGATGAATAGATTTATGTTTCCTTCAAATCACAAATTGTTGAAAGACACGCTTGGAACTTCTTCGTACATATAAATCTTTTTTAAAGTTCTACGTGTCAGGAATCCAAACAAAGTGTTTTTATATAAGTTGACACATAAATGAACGAATTTGCAACATTAATAATGTTAGATATGATCAATGCCCCACCCTCATTAGGTACTACCAATGATCCATGGTGCTCAAAGTTATAAGGCCCCCATTATGAGGAGAAGCCAAGTGTGAGCCCGGACATTGGTGGAGTCCTGACTTGATATCAGATGAGGTCTATGTGACCGGATGGCAAAAAGGTGACCATTGTGGGTCTAATCCTTGGGTTAGACAGAGTGGTTAAGCTGGTAGCAACTCGAGGCACATTGCATTGAGTTGCGTAGTAAGGGAGTTAAAAGGGGCCCCTATTGTGGGGTCCGGGGGCTGCGGAAGTGGCCCCTGGCTGGGGGGTCCCAGGGGGGCCAGCGGCCCCCCTGGCGGGGGTCCGGGGGCAGCGCCCCCGGCCCGATGGTAAAGGGAATATTCCCTGGCCAACTAGTGGAGGCTCATATGGTAGGTCGGTCAGCAGGCCGACCTAACGACCTTCGCGGGCTATAAAAGCTAAACCCCTTCGTAGCCATCTTACACTCATCTTTCACCCAGTCAGAGTTGTTGTTCCAGCTAGCCTTAAGCTCTTCACCTATCTTCTGTCTAGATCGCCATCTAAGCTTCATTTAGTGGAAGCGCACGGGTGGACAGAGCCATCTTTGTATCAGTTGTTTGGAGTTAAAGAATTTTACTGATTCTCCTCTTATCTGTTGTGTACTCTCTATCTCTTTCTCAGATTCTGTTCGCTGCGCCGTGTAATATTTTACATGGTATCAGAGCCCAGGGGGCTCTAGAGATCGGAGAGCATGCAAGAGGCAAAGGCTTCAACAGCAAAGAGAAACGATGTCGACTCCGGGAAGCAGTTCTGGCACATCAGGAAGCGGTGCAGGAGGTGGTGCTGCTGTACCGGCTATTCAAACACTGAGGATTCGTCCACCAACCTTCAGCGAAGGCAAGTTAGATGGTACAAACTACACCTTGTGGAAGTTCAAAATTACAACTATCCTTGATTCTTATGAGCTTCTGGAGACTGTGCTGGGGACTGACGCAGAACCACAGCCTATCCCCGACCCATCAAATCCTAGTGTGATGATTCCTCCGAATGCAGATCTTCTACGAGCTTGGAAACGAAGGAATGCAGATGCATTGTGTGCCTTAGTTACAAGCTGTTCTGACAGTGTTTTGACTCTGATTCAGCATACAACCAAAGCGTCAGAGGCTTGGAATGTACTAAGGAGTCAGTATGAAACACGAAACCAAACAAGGATTCAAAACTTGGAGAATCAACTAGCAGCGGAGAAGTTTGCTGAAGGAGAGACGGTTGAAGCATTCATCACTCGGATTAAGAATCTGCGCGACCAGATGACTGGCGCTGGGATACAAAAGACTAGCGAAGAGCTAGCTCGGAGGTGTCTTCGGATTTGTCCACAAAAGTTTGATGGACTAGTAACTGCCCTTAATACTCAGGTGAGACCTCAAGCTTTGACTTTTGAGGAGTTTTGTGCATTATTAATGGAGGAGGAGTTGAGGCTGAAAGCCCGAGAAGGAAGCAACAATGGAGATGCTGCATTCTCTGCCAATGCAAAAGGCAAAGGTGTTTCCTCCACCAAAAATGATGGTGACAAAAAGAAAAAGGGCGGCAAGAAGAAGTTTCAAGGAGAGTGCTTCTACTGTAAGAAGAAAGGACATGCAATTGCAGATTGTCATGTCAAGAAGGCAGATGAAAAGAATGGTACCCTTAAAACTAAAGGGAAAGAGACAGCCAATACGGCTGAAGCAGAGTTGGAATTATTCATGGCGACCATTGAGGAAGTGTGCTCCTCGGCGCAAGAAGAATCTACCACTGACTCTTGGGTGTTGGATAGTGGGGCCTCCCGTCACATGACCAACAAGAAAGGTCTATACAGTTCTATGCAGCCTCTACAAGAATCCATCACTGTGACGGTTGGAAATGATGCTAAATGCCCTGCTGCGGGCACAGGTACTATTTCTTTTGTTGCTGCAAATGGTGAAGTCAAAAAGCTTTCAAATGTGTTGTATGTTCCTAAAATCAGGAGAAATCTCTTATCAGTTGCTGCCATAACTGATCTTGGTCATGAAGTGAGGTTCAAGAAGACAAGTGCAGAAATTATTGATAGTGCTGGCACAATTGTTGGCAAAGGAGAAAGAAGGAACAACCTGTATGAGCTAAGTGCTCTTACAGCCACCGCTGGAGTGGGCACAAGTAAGCTTTGGCATGAAAGGTTTGGACACATCGGATTTGCAGTATTGAAGGAGATGCAAAAGCAAGGTATGGTTGCTCACCTACCTACAATAACTGAATTGAAGGAACCATGTGAAGCTTGTATGATGGGCAAGCAACAGAGAAAGGCATTTCCACAAGAAAGCAAGAATAGAGCACATGCTCCTCTAGAGTTGGTGCATGCTGACTTGTGTGGTAAGATGCCTACACAGGCCTTGGGGGGATCTTCTTATTTTATGTTGATTGTCGACGACTACAGTAGGAAGATGTGGGTGTACTTCCTTCGTGATAAGGCTCAAGCTTTTGGTAAGTTTAAAGAATGGCTAATACTTGTTGAGAATGAAACAGGGAAAAGTGTGAAGAAATTTAGAACAGATGGTGGTGGTGAGTTCAACTCAAAGGAGTTTGAAGGCTTTTGCAAGAGCAAAGGGATCAAGCGTCAATTGACGACGCCTCACACACCTCAGCAGAATGGTGTTGTGGAACGCAGGAATCGTACCATTGTGGAGATGGCAAGATGCATGCTAAAGGGCAAGGGATTGCCTAACCATTTTTGGGCTGAAGCTGTTAATACTGCAGTATACATTCTAAATCGGAGCTACACAAAGGCTCTCAAGGGAAAAACACCTCATGAGGCTTACACTGGTAAGAAACCATCTGTTTCACATTTCAGAATTTTTGGATGTGAATGTTATGCACATGTTCCAGATGAGAAGAGAAACAAGTTACAACCAAAAAGCAGAAAATGTATCTTCTTGGGTTATAGTGATGAGCAGAAGGCTTACAAGTTATATGACCAAGAGGCAAAGAAGATCATCGCGAGCCGTGATGTGGTGTTCAAGGAGGAGCCGCATACAGTGGAGGAGGAGAAGGCAAGGTCTTCCACTTTATCATCAAGCGAAGAAGTAGTCCACTATGAACCTGTCCCGAGAGCTATCCCTATCCTTAAGGAGGAGGAAGCATCATCTTCAGATGATGAGAAAAAAGTTCACCAACCTGACATCACCCCACTGGAAAAGCCATTGCCGCGCTGGGTGAAGCAGCTCTATGACCACAATAATCCTATGCCTGCATCTGTTGAGGAGAAGGCAGACGGACCAAGGAGGTCTCAGAGAATAGAGGAGCAAAGGAGGGCTTCTGCTCACATAATCAACATGGCCTTGATGGTTGAGATTATGAGAGAAGTAAAGGAGCCAACTGACTTAGAAGAAGCACTTACAGATCCATCATGGAAGGTTGCTATGCAGGCGGAGTATGACAGCATAATGAAGAATGACACTTGGGAGCTAGTGGATCAGCCAGCAAAGCGGAAGATTATTGGCACCAAGTGGATCTGGAAGGTAAAGTACAAGGCTGATGGTACCTTAGAAAAGTACAAAGCTAGACTGGTTGCCCAAGGATTTTCACAAGTTGAAGGGTTTGATTTTCAAGAGTCATTTGCCCCAACTGCTAGAATGACCACTATTCGCACGGTACTTGCAGTGGCTGCCCACAAGAAGTGGCCAGTGTACCAAATGGATGTTAAGTCAGCGTTCTTAAATGGTGACCTCAAGGAGGAGGTGTACGTGGCTCAGCCACCAGGGTTTGAGGCCCCCCATTCTGAGAACAAAGTGTGTAAACTGAAGAAGGCATTGTATGGGCTGAAACAAGCCCCCAGAGCATGGTACCAGCGGATAGATAAGTTCTTTTTAAACCTAAACTTCAAAAGATGTGCCTCAGATGCTAACTTGTATGTTTACAGGGATGGTAAAAAGTCTGTAGTGATTGTCCTATATGTGGACGACCTTCTTATTACAGGTGACTATGAAGATATGATCAACCAAACTCGAAAGGCTTTGAGTTTTGAGTTTGAAATGACAGACTTGGGCTTGCTGCACTATTGTTTGGGGATTGAAGTCTGGCAAGAGCCAGGAAAGATCTTCATCTCTCAGAAGAAGTATGCATGGGAGATCTTGAAGGCATTTGGCATGACCGAGTGCAAGGAGATAGCTACACCTATGGAGGTGAATGTAAAGTTATCCGTTGAGGATACATCAGCACTAGCAGACATTGGGAGGTATAGGAGGTTGGTCGGCAGTCTAATCTACTTGTGTAACACCAGACCAGATATCAGTTTTGCTGTTGGTGTTTTGAGCAGGCTCTCAAACAAACCTCATGAGAGTCATTGGAAGGCTGGGATGCGGGTGCTCAGATACTTGAAGAAAACTCTTGACTATGGTATCACATACAGTTTCGGAACTTCTCTTGTGGGGAACTGTGACTCAGATTGGGCAGGAGGCATTGATTCCAGGAAGTCAGTTTCTGGTTATTGTTTCTCTTTGGGTTCAGGAATTTTCTCTTGGATTAGTAAGAAGAAACCAACAGTGGCATTGTCTTCTACCGAAGCAGAGTACAAGGCAGCTTGTTTTGCTGCATGTGAGGCCGTATGGTTGAGAAGGATTCTATGGCATATGGGAGTGCAAGATGAAGAACCAACTGTGCTGAGATGTGACAATCAGACTTGCATCGCCATTGCCAAAAATCCAGTGTTTCATGCACACACCAAACATATAGAGATCCAGTATCACTATGTGCGTGATTTGATGGAGGATGGAATAGTGGAATTGGTCTACTGTCCAACAGAGGAGAATGGAGCAGATATCTTCACCAAAGCACTTACGAAGGATCTGCTTCAAGTTCATCTTCAGAGACTCGGCATTGGGCCGAGGAGATAGTTCACCTATGGGTGGACATTGAGGGGGGGTGTTAGATATGATCAATGCCCCACCCTCATTAGGTACTACCAATGATCCATGGTGCTCAAAGTTGTAAGGCCCCCATTATGAGGAGAAGCCAAGTGTGAGCCCGGACATTGGTGGAGTCCTGACTTGTATATCAGATGAGGTCTATGTGACCGGATGGCAAAAAGGTGACCATTGTGGGTCTAATCCTTGGGTTAGACAGAGTGGTTAAGCTGGTAGCAACTCGAGGCACATTGCATTGAGTTGCGTAGTAAGGGAGTTAAAAGGGGCCCCTATTGTGGGGTCCGGGGGCTGCGGAAGTGGCCCCTAGCTGGGGGGTCCCAGGGGGGCCAGCGGCCCCCCTGGCGGGGGTCCGGGGGCAGCACCCCCGGCCCGATAGTAAAGGGAATATTCCCTGGCCGACTAGTGGAGGCTCATATGGTAGGTCGGTCAGCAGGCCGACCTAACGACCTTCGCGGGCTATAAAAGCTAAACCCCTTCGCAGCCATCTTACACTCATCTTTCACCCAGTCAGAGTTGTTGTTCCAGCTAGCCTTAAGCTCTTCACCTATCTTCTGTCTAGATCGCCATCTAAGCTTCATTTAGTGGAAGCGCACGGGTGGATAGAGCCATCTTTGTATCAGTTGTTTGGAGTTAAAGAATTTTACTGATTCTCCTCTTATCTGTTGTGTACTCTCTATCTCTTTCTCAGATTCTGTTCGCTGTGCCGTGTAATATTTTACAAATAATACCCCATCTTTGAGCTACATAAATCCTTCACAAAATCAGGATGTTGATTTTTAAAGTTGGCGTGGCGGTGGTCAGATTATCAACGACTCTCTAAACTACTCTTCGATTGTAGTTCGAGCATGTGGTTCGGGTGTCAAAGTAACTATTTTCTAGCACAACATACCTAAACATCTATAGGTGGTTTTCTGGGAGGCAACAGCTCCGGACTCATAGATAGGCCTTGGAAGGAAATTAAAGTTGTGGTTGAAGGCATCTTGATGAAGCGCACATCATTGGAGTTATTGGCAAGAAAGGCAGAGGGATATGTGAATATCTTGGTGTGGCCCCAGTTGACATTAATATTATGATGAGTACCTTCACGAAGCTGGATTGAGGAATCTTATAAACTCATATCCTCAAGGCAAAAGTGATCATCTCTTCATGTTTTCCTCGTTTTCAGCTTCATCTTCATCTTCATCTTCGGCTTCGTCGCGGCCCCTTTGTCTACAGGTCGGTCCCTTCGACTTCTTCTTCATCGTCGATGCTTTTGCTTCTGTGTGGAGGTGGCAGAAGCACTTGGCACTATACTAGTTCTCAAGAGCTCCACGTTTTGCCCTAAGAAGTTGCCACTCGGAGATGCCACCACCAACATGATTCTCATACACACTGCCTCGCCACTGCTGGGCTTGATACCCCACTCGTGTTCCATGGTAGCAAGCAGCACAGAGAAGAGAGAGAGAGAGAGAGAGAGAAAAAACGTAGGGGCATAGAGAGAAGCCATCGATCGTCACAAGCGTCTTTGTCACCCCACTTCGTTAACTTCAGTCGTCTCTTCTACTGCATCGCCTCACATTCCTCTTCTTCGACAGTTTCTTTTGTTGCAGGTCTTCATCATTCCACAATTCCTTTCTTCCTCTATCCTTGCTTTTATAACGATCTGCCAGCTCAAAAATTTTAGAAAAGCCATCAATGAAAGCGCTGTTGATTAGACTAGCACCAAGCTTTTGAAACAAAAGCTCTCTTAGTAATGTCTCCGGATGTCATCAGCACTTACGCTGCTGAGCTTTTCCTCCTTTTTACGAGTCCATAGTTGCATCTTTGTACGGTCTCTGATGAGGACTAAAGTGCTGCACCCATGTCTCCACTTAATGAAAAAGGATTTTGGGCATCCCATGTTCACATCAATAATGGCCACATCATGTCACACAATTTGAGAGGCAAATAAAGCTCTTATTGCGTATGCTATTCCAATCTAATAGACAACTCAATGTTTTCCACTTCCGAAGTTCTGAAAATAGCCTCTTTTGATGGTTTACAAAATTAACAATCCCAAGCACACCGTTTTCTTGACTGGTTATTTTGAACAATTTATGGCCCACAATCTCTTCACCATATGTTATATTAGCACCAAAATCAATTTCCAACAATCGAAATGGAAGGATTGCATAATAGTGAATCCACTTGGCTACATAGTGGCATCAGAAGAGTTGAGAAGAACTCTGCTTGCTTATTCTCTGGTAAATCCTCCATTTCAAGGAGTAAACCAATTGCCTCAAATGAATGACTTCCATCTTCAAAGCTTGTTGTTTGTTTTATTCTAGAAAGTATTTCCCTATTGGTGAAGCCAGACAAAGTATCTTACAAGCTCTTTAGTACCAAGAGTTCAGCCTCTCCAAAGCACTGACACACAAACCCAGGCGATTCACTATAGGTGTTGTATGGTATCACGTTGTTGAAGGGTTTTCGAAAGCAAAGTCGTGACCACAGAGGACCTTAACTAATTTCAAAATAGAAGATCAATCAAGCAAGATCACGATTCAATTTGAAAGAAGGTCACCTCAATTTTGGATAATGGCCCTATAATCAACTTGTTCAAGCCTTTTGGTCTCTTGAATGTGGCAAATAGACCTGAATGTATGCAATACTAGCTACACTTCACCCGTTTGATTACAACCCTATTCAACATAAACAGCTTCAGCTTCATAAAAAAAACAAATCTGATTTATAAATTGGCTACTCAAAAACGGAAGTCCTTCACGTCCCTTCTTGCTATTTCAGAGAGAGACACTCTGCAGGTTGTTTGTTGATCAGTACTATATAGGAAGCACCAAGATAATATGTATGCTGAAGACTAGACTCTTGCTATTTCAGAGAGGAACACTCTGCAGGTTGTTATGCCAGCCTTGCTGATCCATTGGTCAAGGATCACACTACGAGTCTCTCAAAATCCTTCTGATGCTTCCATTTGGGTCAACTGCTCCCAAATGGTAGAGCCTATCTTCGTCAAATCATGTTGATCATGTTGCAGGCCTCCCGGTTCGAATTTGGAGTCCTTTTCCAGTCATAGCTACACTTCTTGTAGTTTCTTATGACTGTTTTTCAGCCATGGAATACATATTTTCTTCCAACTGCAATTTAGAGAACAAATAGATAATCACCCCATAGCAAGTCCTATTCGGAAGATAAACTGATTTGGGACCATCGCTATCGTACCACTGTTTAGAGCCACACTTGATTTCTCTTCTGCTCTGCTACTACTTGTAGACATCTATTAGTCTACTACCCTGCTAAATTGAGATCTAGAGATATTGCTCTTGATCTACTCTCAATCTGCATTTTCTAGCAGTCCATTGTCAGGTATCAGAGAATTGGAAGCCTTGTTGAGATATCGAGCTCCACTCGTGATATGCCAGGGTGACCGTTGTGCATTTATGTCACCGACTTGTCAGTTGTGCAGATGCGGTTGGTATACCGCCCATGAATAATAGCTACATGATAGCTATCCTTATCTACTCTAGTTCTTGGCTCAGTTAGTATGCCACCTTAGTTAGTTGATTTTGGTTTGAGACCCATATATAGGGTTCTTCTATTTCCTTGTACTAGAGTTCTTTTTGGCTTACACAACTAAGAAGAGGAAAACTATTTTCAACCTCCACCTTTGTGTGTATTCCCCCATTGTGCAAGCAAGAAAGCTTCAAGTGAGACTCATTCCTTCTCTCCCACAATCTTGACATGGTATCAGAGCCTTGTTCATGGTAAGGAGCTCAAGAAAGCAAGCCAAGCTCACGTTGTTCTGGTTGAGACGCCCTTCGCGATGAAGCAAGAGGCCGACCCTGTTTTTTTGATTTGAGGCCATTTCGGGGCCTGTTTTGGAGGCGAAAGTTTTCTGCACGCACTCACGAAAAAGCCTGTTTTATGCTGTGCGACCACTGTTCTACAGGTCGGTGAAAAGTTGCTGTAGAAATTGCATCATATGCTTGTGCGCAGAGACATTGGGAGTTTCAGAATCATCCTTGGTTCCTGTTTATGCAAAATCGTCACTAGGAAGTGACTGTGTGGTCAAATACCACTTTCTCCAGTTTTGCAGATTTGCCCTTGTGAGGGTGAAGCTGAGTTTTTTGCAGTGAAAGAATTTTTTTGCAGTGTTCTGTAATGGCATCTGATTCTCTTTCACAGATTGTAACTGAAAAGCTTGACAATAACAACTTCCAGGCATGGAAGTTTAGAATGACGAATTTCCTTATGGGAAAAGGATATTGGGAATTTGTTGCAGGAAATGAAGAAGAACAAGTTCTTCCTGATGTTTCCAATCAACAGCAAATGCAGGCATTTAAAGCATGGCATGAGAGAGCCAGGAAAGTTATGTACTGGCTGTCTATCAGTATTTCAGACTCTATGATTGTGCATATTCAGGATGCAAGTACGCCAAAGGAGGCATGGGATACTTTGTCAAAAATGTATAGCACAAATACGCAAGCCAGGAAAATGCCACTACCACATGAAATTGAAGAAGATTGCAGATGCACTTGCTTCCATTGGGTCGCCAGTGGAAGATGATGATTTAGTTTCTGTGACCTTGAATGGTCTAGGAAAGGATTATGCACAGTTTCAGACATCCATTTCAGTTCGTGAAAGATTTCCTGATTTTGAGGAGTTAATTGCTCTTCTAATTTCTGAGGAGCAGAGAAATGGTGGTGCATCTTCTTCAGGAGGAACTTCAAAAGAAGCTGTCTTCTACTCAAATGCTGGAAGAGGTAGAGGCAGAGGTAGAGGAGGCCGATCTGGAGGCCGTGGTAGAAATCAGAATATGCAGCAAACTCAAGAAAACCAGTCCTATGGAGGAGGAAGTGGTAACTCTAGAGGCAGGGGGAGCCAAAGAGGTCGTGGTGGATAGCAAAGAGGCCAAAATGCAAACAGTAATGTTGAATGCTACTATTGTTGTAAAATGGGTCATATGGCTAAAGACTGCTATAAAAAGCAAAATGACATCATGAATGGAAAATTACAACAAGGGAATTATGCATCTTCTAGTAGACAGGGTGATGACAGAAATGAGCATTTGTTCATGGTGCAACACATGAACAATTCTGTGACAAGTGCAGAAGAAAGCAACGATGTGTGGTATGTTGACTCAGGTGCATCAAACCACATGACAGGTCGTGCAGAATGGATGGAGGATGCAAGGAGAAGGGAAAAACCAAGATTTGTGGAGACTGGCGATGATACTGCACATCCTATTGTGCAGATTGGAAAAATTCCTTTGTCTATGCAGGATGGGAAAAAGAAATACCTGTCCGATGTATTTCATGTCCCGAATATCACCAAGAATCTGGTTTTTGTTGGTCAAATGGTTGAGCAGGGCTTGCAGATCAGATTTAATCCTCATGGATGCTTTGTTGAGGATATGAAAAATAAAGGTCGCTTGATAGCAAAAGGAAAGAAGAAGGGCAGAATGTTTACGTTGGATGCAGACATGCCTGAATTGAGTGCAGCAATGTTTGCACATGGGACCGGTGTAGTTGCAGATATTGATATCTGGCATAAACGCATTAGTCATGTTAATGTACAACGACTTAAATCAATGCAGGCCCAAAATATTGTTGCAGGATTGCCAAAATTTTAGGTTGCAGAAATGCATAAGGTATGTGAAGCCTGTCAGTTTGGAAAACAAGCAAGGAAACCATTTCCTAGACATGTTCAAGAGAGTGAGAAGCCATTGGAATTAATCCACTCTGATGTGTGGACTACTAAAGCTGCATCTCTTGGAGGCTGTCATTATTTTTTCACTTTTATTGATGACTATAGTAGAAAAGTTTGGATGTATTTTATGAAAAAGAAAAGTGAAGCTTTTGGGCATTTCAAAACTCTTAAAGCTATGGTTGAAAAAGAAACATGCCTACAAATAAAATGCCTAAGGTTAGATGGAGGGCGAGAGTACCTCTCAAATGAGTTTCCAAGGTTCCTACAGGAGCATGGCATAAAGCAACAATATGCATGCAGTCATACCCCACAACAAAATGGAATTGCAGAAAGGAAAAATAGGCATATTGGAGAAGTATCTCGTGCCATGCTCAATGAAAAAGACCTACCAGATTTTTATTGGGCTGAAGCAGTTGCTACAGCAGTCTACATAATGAACAGGACTCCCACTGCAGCAATACATGGGATGACTCCAGAGGAGAGGTATACTGGTAGGAAACCAGATATTTCTCATTTGAAAATTTTTGGTTGCATTGCCTATGTACATGTGCCAGATGAGTTGAGATCCAAGTTGGATCCAAAAGCTGAGAAGTGCATATTTATTGGTTACTCTCTGCAGCAAAAAGGGTATAGATGCTATAACCCTTCTACTCGTAAGTTTACAGTGAGCAGAGATGTTGTTTTTGATGAGATGAGTAGTTGGTATAAACCAGTAAATGTGATTGATGATGTAGATGCACAAAATGGTAATGCTGCACAGAATTCACAGCAGCGGTCACAAAATATTAGTGGACCTGGAGCGTCCTCTAGCAGTGGTTCACATTCTTCGCCATGGACAGGTAGATTGAGATCAGGAGAATCTTCTCAAAGCAATGCAGATAGTGGTATTCAGGTATCACGAAAAGGAAAAGAGAAGGTAGATCAGCCCATGTTTGATGTGAATGCAGGTCACTCTTATGTAGATGGTGAATCCAGTGGCTACAGGGATTTTTTGAGAGCACCTGGGAGTGAACCTATTTTGCGCAGGTCTACGAGAGCTAGGTATCCTGTGGATAGGCTGAAATATGATGGATTTACAGCCATTCACTATGCATATATGGTCAAAGTGATATAGGAACCAGAACCCACTTCTTTTGAGCAAGCCATGGGAAAAGAAAAATGCGAGAAAGCCATGGATGAAGAAATGGATGCCTTGGAAGCAAATGCTACATGGGAGTTAGTACCTTTGCCTAAAGGTAAGAATGCAATTGGTTGTAAGTGGGTTTATAAGGTGAAGCACAATGCAGATGGTTCTGTGAATAGATACAAGGCAAGATTAGTAGTCAAGGGGTATGCACAAACATATGGCATTGACGATGAAGAAACATTCAATCCGGTTGCAAGGATGGCAACCGTAAGAGCAGTCATTGCTATGGCTGCATCAAAGGGATGGTCTTTACATCAGATGGATGTAAAGAATGCCTTCTTGCATGGTGATTTGCAAGAAGAGGTCTATATGGAGCAGCCACCAGGTTATGTGCATGCTGTTCATCCTGAGTTTGTTTGCAGGTTGAAGAAAGCCTTGTATGGCTTGAAGCAAGCACCTAGAGCATGGTCTGACAAGATAGGAAAGTATCTTGTCACTATTGGCTTTCAGATTTCCAAGGCAGATTTCTCACTTTATGTGAGAAAAACAGAGAAAGGTATTATGCTACTTATCATTTATGTTGATGATTTGATTATGACAGGTGACAGTGATGAAGATATCCTTCATGTGAAAATGCTATTGAAGCAAAAGTTTGAGATGAAGGATTTGGGAGAGCTGCGTTATTTCTTGGGCATTGAGGTGATTAGATCACCAAGTGGGATACAGCTCTTGCAGAGGTAGTATGGATTGGACATGCTGTCCAAATATGGGATGACAGGCTGTAAGCCTATTTCAGTTTCTTTGGAGCAGAATGTGAAGCTGAGCACAGATGTAGGTGAGCTTCTGGAAGACCCTACTATGTACATACGCATAGTAGGAAGTTTGATTTATATGACTATTAGTAGGCCATATTTGAGCTATGCTGTTGGATTGGTAAGTCAGTTTATGCAGGCTCCAAGGAAATTGCATTTACATGCGGCTAGACACATACTCAGGTATGTGAAGTCCACATTGCAGTATGGACTATTTTATGAGACTGGGGTTCAGATACAGTTACATGGATACACTGATGCTGATTGGGCTGGTAGTATTTCTGATAGACGATCTACCAGTGGATATGTGTTCTCTTTTGGGAGTGTTGCAGTCACTTGGAGCAGCAAGAAACAGCCTACAGTTGCCTTGTCCAGCACAGAGGCTGAGTATAGGGGTGCAGCAATCGCTGCATGTGAGGTAGCTTGGTTGCATAAGCTACTTTATGATATGCATCAGCCTACAAATGGGCCAGTTGTCATTTATTGTGACAACATGAGTAGTATACACTTGGCAAATAACCTAGTCTATCATGCTAGAACAAAGCACATTGAGGTGCATTATCACTATGTGCGAGAGAGGGTTTTTACTAGGTCTTATTGATCTAGTTTATGTCAGCACAGAGGATCGGGTAGCTGACATATTTACGAAGGCATTGGGCGCAGAGAAGCTGCGCAAGTTCAGAGACCTGCTTGGTGTGTAGGAATTGGGATTGAGCTTGAGGGGGAGTGTTGAGATATCGTGCTCCATGCCAGGGTGACCGTTGTGCATTTATGTCACCGACTTGTCAGTTGCAGATGCGGTTGGTACACCGCCCATGAATAATAGCTACATGATAACTATCCTTATCTACTCTAGTTCGTGGCTCAGTTAGTATGCCACCTTAGTTAGTTGATTTTGGTTTGAGACCCATATATAGGGTTCTTCTATTTCCTTGTACTAGAGTTCTTTTTGGCTTACACAACTAAGAAGACGAAAACTGTTTTCAGCCTCCACCTTTGTGTGTATTCCCCCATTGTGCAAGCAAGAAAGCTTCAAGCGAGACTCCTTCCTTCTCTCCCACAATCTTGACAAGCCTGCCCTCTTGGTGATGTTGTGTCAGTTCCTCGATTTAGGTGATGGTTCCGTTTGATCATAACCGATCTATTTTTGAAGGCCCTCGTCCAGTGAAGCTCCCCTTTTTCTTGTGCGTTCACTTTTGCTGCGGCCTGCCATTTGTGGCTAAATTGCACTCCCTCTTCTTCTTGAAGCTTCACAAGCCACTGTCTTCTTTGTCCTTCCCTCCGCTTGTTGCAGGACTCAATTGGCTCCCCTCAACTCTGCACCCCTTCGCATCAACTTTAGCTGCTCCTTTGTTTTACCGTTTTTTTTTGCTTTTTCTTCCCCTAGGTGGCCTACAACAACTCCTTTTTTTTACTAGAAAAGCGGCCCCCTTTTTTATCTGAAAAGCGGCCTTCTCCCAATTGAGCACTCCCTCCATAGTAAAGTCCCCTAGGTTTTGTTGTGAAACATGAACACATTAGTCCATCTTCTATTTCTATGGAGCCCTCTGAAATGTGGCCTTTTCCATAAGTCAGTCCTCCCATGTCAAAGAAATGGACTCCCGCTTTTGCATTGTAGTAAAGCTGTTTGCATGCCCAATTTTATGTAAAAGCTACAAGCTCTCTTTACAAAAGAGGTTAAATCTGAGGTCGGTCACCATACAATTGACAATGCTCTTTCTATATCAACACAATAGCCATCAAATTCGCTGATGCAGAAGTAGCTAAAGCATCCATATAAACATGGCAGTGAGCTCAAATCTAGAGAGGCAACATAAGCTAAAGTATCCAAAGAACACCAAAATTATGCGTACAATTGACTAACATTTCTGCACCACATAAAGGCTTCCTTACAAAACTTGTAACATGTATAGAGTTGCAAATAGGACTTGCTGCTTTGTTTGTGGTCTCTTGTCACCCACAGAAAGTTGTTGGGATGGCCTTCGTCAGCGAAGCAGTTCCTGCACAGAAAGCTTCACCCACACCATTCTTAGCCCACATCACACTTATGTTCCTCCACACTTGATATCTCAAAGAGCCAGTTCTATTCAGAGAACCACTATTCAACTGATCCCCTATTCTTATGTTTAAGGTTATGCTTCTTGCACTTATACAGTTGATGTGATCAGTTATTGCAGATTTTCCCAGGGGAGAATTTTGAAATTGCTTCAAGTCAACTTGCAGCATATGCAGGTTTGAGCAAATACAGATCCAGTCATAAATGCATCATACCCAGCCTCATGAACTAATCTAAAATCAGCTTCTTGATATCTCTTGAATCCAAGCATGATGTGAACCTACACTATTTGAGAGAGCTGATTGACCTTTTTACCATATCTTACATATCCAATGTTGTGATTTGGTTTTTGGCACAAGTCAGAGTACAGTGCCCTCAATGACTTGTGTTTTCAGGCACAATAAGGCCGAAGACTGCCCTCAGACTTTGCAAGGAACTTCGTGTCAATGATGGATGGAAAATGGGAATGAAGAGAAGTTGAAAAACTTGCAAATGAAGTTGGCAGTGGTGAAATGAATTTGCTGTGTATGTGAGAATCCCTATACTGTCCACGCAGAACAAAAATGCAAACACAACGGCTAAGTATGTACAAAGTAACAAATGTTACACACACAACTTTTTGGTGGTTTCCACATCTCGGATACGTAGCATTACGACATCCACCCCCTCTGACCTGCTCATCCTCTAGATGGGCCAACTACCCATGATCATTATCGTCAAGATCCGTGAACAGATCAATCTCTTCATTGTGTATTTCTGGTATATCAACAAGATTATCTGTCATATCGTCTGTCTCTTCTACAGGAGTTTCTTCTCGTTGCTCTTCTCTTGCAAATTCTTCCAATGCATATTCCTCATCATCTCTTTTCTTGAAAATCTTGATTCTTTTTCTTGCAATAGGCACTCTAAGCACTGTCCCATCCAATTATGTCAGCTCATATGTTGCATTGTCAAAGACATGTCTGACTATGTACGGCCCAAACCATCTTTTCACCATATTCCAAAGTGCAATATGCTGATTTTCAAGGCCGCTATCAAAGACTAATACCCAATCTCCCTCTTCTATTGCTCTAGGCCGCAAGCGATGCCTGCTGTCAAACCTGTCCTTATTTCCAAGTCTAGCAACCTTCAACCTGTCAATAGCTAGCCGAATATCCTCTGGTCTTCTCTCCAACTGCCTGATCCAAAGAGCTAAGAGCTCCTCTCTCGTCAAATCTCCTGCCAAGGTAAACTGACCAAGTCAAAGCACAAGTCTCAGTCGTCATAATCGGTTTCTGACCATACATCAACTCTGCGGCGGGCATATATCCTGTGGTAACACTCTGACCCGTACGATCAGCCCACAAACCAAATGGTAGAAGTCTCGGCTATTCTCCAATCCGTCCTCTACATGCTTTGGCTAATGCTTTCACTATTGGTAGATGCCCTCTTTCACTCTTTCCATTTCCCTCTGGATTGTATGTTGTGGTTAGAGCCAACTTGATTCCTAGTTGAGAGAAAAACTCCCTAGCTTCATCTGCATCCAATTCACCGCGATCTGCAGTGATATTACCCACACAGCCATACCTGTAGAAAATTTCTTCCAATAAGAACTTGCACACTGCACTAGTGGTCTTCGTTCTCAAAGGTCTGCCCTCAACATGATTGGTAAGATCCTCTCTAGCCAAAACAATATATCTCATCTGCCATAGACCCATAGGCATAGTAACCAGGTCAACTACCCACTTATAATGAATGCATAGCGAATAGGTTGGATGAAGCTCATCTCGATGATGCACTATGGAAAACATCTGAAAATCTTTGCAAGTCTCTACAAAGCACGAAACATCTCTGTACATGCCTTTCCACCAATATTTTTCCTTGATTTTCTCATAAGTAGTCCACACTCCTCTATGACCAGCCCAAGGACTCTCATGAAACTCTCTCATCACCTGTAACTGGGTCTCTTTATCGCAGACAACCCACAAGGGTAATCCACCTCTTTTCTTCGGGTGCTTCCAAAGAAATCTGTCCTTGAGGAAATAACCATAGGCTTTTCTTCTAATCTTCTTGAACTCTTCATCTGTCCATTCATCTCTTTTGCTTAGTGTACTAAGGCTTGCCAATCTACAACCAATCTCTAACATAGAGTTCTTCTATGAAAGCCACAATATCATAGACATGGCAAACATGATCAACCATAACGGTTGAAATTTTTGCATCATCCTCTTCTGCAAGTAGTGTCTCCTCATCATCATATCTGGCTCTAGACAACATATTCGCCACTAGATTATCCTTCCCTGCTATGTGTTTAAATCCTAGATTTAATGACTTGATGTATGCAATCCATCTCATCATAGCTATATCCGGAGTAGAGCAATTCGTAATCATACCTATCAATGGCAAGCAATCTGTCTCTACCACAACTGCGGCTCCAAAAAAGTACTCCTTGTCACATTTGAGAGCTGTACAAATTCCCAGTAATTCCCTCTTGATTTGCGGATACCTTCTTTTTCTCTCATTTAGGACTTTCACCCCAAACCGAATAGCATACCTATTTCCATCTGTATCATCTTGACCCATAGCCCAACCTATGCCAATTGGACTAGTGTCAATTGTCAATACAATAGGCCTTCCTCAATTACAATCCGCTTTCCTGAGAGTAGGAGCAATCTGCAATAACTTCTTCAATTTTCGCATGGCTCTAGTGTGGCTCTCATCCCAATAAAATTTCTGCCCCTTTCGAAGCAGCTGATTTAAACAATCTGCTATGTGTGAAAAATGGGGTATCCAAATCATGTAAAACACACAGGCTCCAATAAATATCGGTACCTCTGAAGTGGTAGAACAATACTCCTTAATTTTTCCTATAGCATCCACCTTATCAGGTGAAGGTTTCCTGCCATAATACCCACACATATGTCCAACAATGACAACCTCATTTACTCCAAAAACAGATTTTTGCCCTGATAGTGTCAAGTTCACTTCTTCTAACCTAGCCAAAATCTTTTCACAAGTTGAAATATGATCAGCCACAAAGTATCTACATCCCTACGCATTTAGACTTTCATTCTTCTCTTCTTCTGCACACCCCTTAATGGGCACATCATCCAAGAAAGGCATGGTAAGCTGAGGTATGTACTCATGAAGGACCTTATGCATGGCATTCATCATATGCGCAACAGAATTAGTAGCACCTTGAGGCAAGGTACACATCCTGACAAGCCCAATAGGAGTTCTCATAGTGGTTATGTCCCTGCTTTCCAAAGCCAGCTGAAATTGATCATATCTCGAATAGATGGCACGTCCAGCAAATGCTTCTGCAGACTCATCCACAACTGGACCTATACCAACATTCCTGATAGTAACTCTGTTTACTGGCTGCATGTGCTATATAAATCAAAGAGTACCATTCTTCTTTGGAACCGTAAACTACCTATTTTAGTATGGTGCAGATGATGGCTCTAGGATTCCCATCGTGATTTTCTCATTCAACAAGTCAACTAGCTTTGGCAAGTGTGCCCTAGGCACTGGAATAGGTCGGAGGTTCCATGGAATATGAGGAATAGTAAAGATCACCATAGCGGCAACAATATTTGGATTCACACATCCAATCTCATGCGAGAAAAAAGTAAAACCCCCTTCCATGTTGCTCAAGCATATCCTAAAAGCACTGTTTCTCTGAGGGTAGCAAGAAATCACCATTTCCAATTTTTAATTTAGCAAGAGTCTCTGGCTGAAAATTTATGGCTTATATGCTCTGCATTCCTCAAAATTGGATGTTTGGAAGACTTCTCTATTTGCTGATCACTATTAGGTGGAAGCGGTCCAGCTACCGGCTTCACCTTCTTATCCACAGTCTTGTATTTCGTGTTAACCTTGGCTTCATTACGATCCTCTGCATTACTCAAATCTTGCTGTAAATCAGTAATTTTGCACTATGGTGGCTGAATATCCTTAGCCCTCTGCTCTATGGACTACATCGAAATAGCCCTAAACTCTGGATGCTTAAATATTTCAGTAGTAAACTCTCTTGGCTGAATGTTTTTAGCCCTCTGTGTGTCTGTAGGTTGATCATAATCATCCATAAACTCTGTTTGCTGAAATTCTTCAGCATTCAACACTTTTTGCTGAGTCACCTCAGCCTCTGACTCTATCTGTGACACAAAATCTGAAATTTCATGAAACATGTCCAGGGACTGTATTGATATATTACTGTGACAACTCTGCATATTAGTTTTCAGCATATTTTCCATCTCTGTCATCGTATTTGCACAAACCATACTATCATACATCCCATCTATATGCTCAACATCCTCTAAAATGCCTGTATTTTTAAAAATTTTCTCCTTCTTGCATATGTACTGCTTGGTAGCTCTAGGCAACTTAGAAATCTTCTGATAACTCATCGAACTATTTGCTGAAATTCCACCAAAGTTGGAGGAGAAAACATTGCTGCCAGGAGGCGAGAACTCCAATCTCCTCTGCTCTGTACCATCATCATATCGTGGCATAACAGTACTTAATGAGAACCTGAATCCCTCACAATGGGCAAAGGTGCATCTCGAAGAGTATCTCTGTTTCTTGCACGATTTACACACACAGTCATAAACTGGACTGCTCTCATACTATCTTTACTGTGAATTCGTGCATAAACAGATCGATCATCCATTACTTTTGTCTCCATGTGCATCTCTCTAATGAATGGATGTCCAAGGATTACAGGGTAAGAGTATGAATCCTGCACAAATAAATGAAAATCCTCCTCTACATCTCCAATAGAAATCCTAACACTAGGACAGGCATCATACAAAGCACTTGCAGTGTTGTTGGCGGCTCTCATACGCCACCCATGCTTTGCATCCATAGGCCATCTATTACTTTCATAAACTCCATGAACTATGAGATTAATCTCTGAACCATGATCCACCAAAGCAACATAAGACACCTATTTCTCTCCAATTTTTACCATTGTTTCTATAGTTGCCCTAGCCCAATGACTCCGCGAAAAGTGACTGCGCGGTATCAAGATAGGCTCATCAGTTTCAGCATAATGCATAGGCTGAGCCCTTTGCTCTGTTTGCGAAAAACAAAAGCATTTTCAACCATAACCTCATCCTCATCCTCATCCAACTCCCCAATCAAAACTCCCTGTGTATCAGTAGTAGGCAATGCATGCCTTTTCCTCTTCAAGACTTCTTGGAATTGATCTTGAAACTCTCTTTTCGAGATGCCCGAAACCTCAGAAATAGTAAAAGTCACCTCATTGCCAAGTATCTTATCATTAAAGATTTTCTTCATGTCCGTAGATGTCTCAATATCAGACATCAATCTAAACCTTGGCTGCTTTCTCTCTCTAGGCTCTTGCCTCTTTTCTTTCTTTTAACCATCTTCCATTTGTCGTTCTGGCCATGGTCTCAAAGACAGCCCTGCAGTAGGTGGAGTAACAAACTCACCCCCTCTAGTCTTTTTAGCTGCATTTGGATTCTCTTCATCCCTCTTACGCTTCTCCTCAACAAGTACATCTGCTCCTTGAGACTTAGCCAAGTAGGCATAAATAGTGTACTTGTCAATAGGCGAATCCCAACCTCTCTCAGATCTGATGCTAGAACCTGCACTAGTTAAAACAGTCTACTGAATTTTCCCCTTGTTTGCCGTCTCCAAAGCATATGTCCATAATGCTGATTGACTCTCTGAACCTTTCTCAATCTGGACTCCATATGCAGAAGCATCTCGTCTAGCTACCACATAAGAAGTACATGCAACGGCCATATCATCTACTAATTTCTTCATTCTGCCTTTCCCAAAATTGGTAGCAAGCGGAGCTCCTATTTTAGTCAACCAGATATTGCCATCTTGTTCCCAAAATACCAAATTCTTCCTCCTTTCATCTTGAAAAGATTCACGATCCTTGCAATGCTGATGGTCCGTACTATCACACCAAATACATCTTCGATCTCTCCTAGGTGCACTAGGAGCACTCCTAGGTGCAGTAGGAGCACTAGAAGAAACAGTAGGCATAGTCGAAGCAAACTGCTCTTTCAATTTTCCCACCAATTCTGCTTTAATTGACTCCAGTGTCAAATCCGTTATGCCTTTGATTATATCATCAAGAGAGGAAGGAACCAACGGAGCGGATGGTTTTGGAGCAGAAGGAGTCGGCATCGGTCTTGGAATAGGAGGAACAGGAGGATTAGAAACAGTAGGCACTGGCATAGGCCAAGAAACTAGCTGAGGAAGAGAATAAATGACAGGGGTAGAAGAAGACGTAGGAGCAAAAGACATTGTCGGTGTCATAGATCCATTCTGTAAGCGTTCCATATCCGCCTCTTGGTCAAAGCCGAGACCGCATCCTGGGCGTCTTGCCAATCTGTTTGAAGACCCATAGGCTTCGTGCGATCCTCAAGAAGCTCTCCTAATTCTTCCTGAAGAGAAGGATCTGTAGCTTGCAAGAAAAGCTCAACTTTCTCAACATCCAATGCTCTTTCTTCAATAGCATCAAGCTGACTATAGCTCTCTTCAAATTCTCGTATCAATTCTGAAGCAGCTACACCTTTGTTTGGCATGTAGATCCACTCTTGGAATGATCGCCGTGTAGCCATCCCAAAGTCCTGAAGAAAATACTCCTCTTTCAGGGCCTTCTTAAAATCTTGCCAATGCGAATTTTGAAGGAAAAGATCAGTCACTTTTACCCTCAAGGCAGGTGTGACAAGGCAAAGGAAATATTTACTCATAAGTCCTGTTGGTACTCCAAAAAACCCATCTTGATCTCATACGTCTTCAAATAAGCCGATACATTACGACCATCAAATAGCTTCTTTTCATTCTCAACTTGTTCAGTCGCTTTAGTCGCGCTGATTGCATTCTCTTGCTCCGAATATAGTTGCCTTTGCTGAGACAACTATTGTTGATGTAACTGTTTGTTGATGTAACTGCTGCTGCTCCTGCATATACAATTGTGTTTGCTAATTTTGAAGCTGCATATGCATAGACATATTCTGCAAAATCTACTTTAAATCATCCGTAGAAGTACTTGAAGTAGAAGTCGATGATGAAGTTGAAGTGGAGGACAAAGCAGGAATCGTAGAAGAGGCTGAAATTGATGCTGAAGTATCTCCCATCCTAAAATTTAAATGCGATGCTTTCACATCATGTTCACCAAAGATGTTGAAGGGTTTTCGAAAGCAAAGTCGTCGCGACCACAGAGAACCTTGACTGATTTTACGATAGAAGATCAATCAAGCAAGATCACGATTCAATTTGAAAGAAGGTCACCTCAATTTCAGATAATGGCCCTATAATCAACTTGTTCAAGCCTTATGATCTCTTAAATGTGGCAAATAGACCTGAATGTATGCAATACTAGCTACACTTCACCCGTTTGATTACAACCTTGTTCAACATCAACAGATTCAGCTTCATTTTAAAAAAAAATCTGATTTATAAATTGACTGCTCAAAAACTGAAGTCCTTCATGTCCCTTCTTGCTATTTCAGAGAGAAACACTCTACAGGTTGTTTGCTGATCAGTACTGTATAGGAAGCACCAAGATAATCTGTATGCTGAAGACTAGACTCTTGCTATTTCAGAGAGGAACACTCTGCAGGTTGTTATTCCAGCCTTGCTGATCCACTGGTCAAGGATCACACTGCGTCTCAAAATCCTTTTGATGCTTCCATTTTGGTCAACTGCTCCCAAATGGCAGAGCCTATCTTCGTCAAATCATGCTGATCATGTTGCAGGCCTCCCGGTTCAAATTTGGAGTCCTTTTCGAGTCATAGCTACACTTCTTGTAGTTTCTTATGACTGTTTTTCAGCCATGGAACACATATTTTCTTCCAACTGCAATTTAGAGAACAAATAAATAATCACCCCATAACAAGTCCTATTCAGAAAATAAACTGATTTGGGACCATTGCTATCGTGCCACTCTTTAGAGCCACACTTGGTTTCTCTTCTGCTCTGCTGCCACTTGTAGACATCTATTAGTTTGCTACCCTGCTAGATTTAGATCTAGAGATATTCCTCTTGATCTACTCTCAATCTGCATTTTCTAGCAGTCCATTATCAAGTATCAGATAATTGGAAGCCTGTCGTCTTGGCGATGTTGTGTCAGTTCCTCGATTTATGTGATGGTTCCCTTTGATCAGAACCGTTCTGTTTTTGAAGGCCCCCATCGAGTGAAGCTCCTCTTCTTTTTGTGCCTTCCCTTTTGCTGCGGCCTGCCGTTTGTGGCTAAGTTGCACTCCTTCTTCTTCTTGAAGCTTCACAAGGCACTGTCGTCTTTGTCCTTTCCTCTGCTTGTTGCAGGCCTCAATTGGCTCCCCTAAACTTTGCACCCCTTAGCATTAGCTTCAGCTCCTTCTCTGTTTTGCCATATTTTTCTGCTTTTTCTTCCCCCAGGCGGCCTACAACAACTCCTTTTCTTTACTAGAAAAGCGGCTCCCTTTTTGATCAAAAAAGCGGCCTTCTCCCAATTGAGCACTCCCTCCACAGTAAAGTCCCCTAGGTTTTGCTGTGAAACAAGAATGCATTAGCCCATCTTCTGTTTCTGTGGAGCCCTCTGAAATGTGGCCTTTTCCATAACTCAGTCCTCCCATGTCAAAGAAATGGATTCCCACTTCTGCATTGTAGTAAAGTTATTTGCATGCCCAAATTTTAGTAAAAGCTACAATCTCTCTTTACAAAAGAGGGTAAATCTAAGGTCGGTTACCATGCAACTGACAATGCTCTTTCTATACCAACACAGCATCCATCAAATCTGCCGGTGTAGAAGCAGCTAAAGTATCCATATAAACATGGCAGTGAGCTCAAATCTGTAGAGGCAACATAAGCTAAAACATCCAAAGAACACCAAAACTATGTGTACAATTGACTGACATTTCTGCACCACATAACAGCTTCCTTACAAAACTTGTAACATATATAGAGCTACAGATAGGACTTGCTGCTTTGTTTGTGGTCTCTTGTCACCCACAGAAAGTTGTTGGGATGGCCTTCGTCAGCAAAGCAGTTCCTGCATAGAAAGCTTCACCCACATCATTCTTAGCCCATAGCACACTTGTGTTCCTCCACACTTGATATCTTAGAGCCAGCTCTATTCAGAGAACCACTATTCAATTGATCCCCTGTTCTAATGTTTAAGATTATGCTTCCTGCACTTATACAGTTGATGTGATAAGTTATTGCAGATTTTCTTAGGGGAGAATTTTTAAATTGCTTCAAGTCAACTTGCAGCATGAGGCAGATTTGAGAAAATACAGATCCAATCATAAATGCATCATACCACCCAGTCTCATGAACTAATCTAAAATCAGCTTCTTGATATCTCTTGAATCCAGGCATGATGTCAACCTGAACTATTTGAGAGAGCTCATTGACCTTTTTACCATATCTTACATATCCAATGATGTGATCTAGTTTTTGGCACAAGTCAGAGTACACTGCCCTCAATGACGTGTTTTTGGGCCCAATAAGGCCAGAGACTGCCCTAAGACTTGCAAGGAACTTCGTGTCTATGATGGATGGAAAATGGGAATGAAGAGAAGATGAAAAACTTGCAAATGAAGTTGGTAGTGGTGAAATGAATTTGTTGTGCATGTGAGAATCCCTATACTGTCCACACAGAACAAAAATGCAAACACAACGACTACGTATGTACAAAGTAACAAATGTTACACACAACTTTTTGGTGGTTTCCACATCTCAGATGCGTAGCAGTACAACAACGTGAGTGTAAGGGAGGGGGTTTTTTGGAAGGGGAGACTTAAGCGTAAACATTTCCCTCTGGATTGTGTGCTGTGGTTAGAGCCAACTTGATTCCTAGTTGAGAGAAAAACTCCCTAGCTTCATCTACATCCAATTCACCGCGATCTGCAGTGGTCTTACCCATACAGCCATACCTGCAGAAAATTTCTTCCAATAAAAACTTGCACATTGCACTAGTGGTCTTCGCTCTCAAAGGTCTGCCCTCAACATGATTGGTAAGATCCTCTCTAGCCCAAACAATATATCTCATCTGCCATAGACCCATAGGCATAGTAACCAAGTCAACTACCCACTTATAACAAATGCATAGTGGATAGGTTGGATGAAGCTCGTCTCGATGACGCACGACAGAATACATCTGACAATGTTTGCAAGTATCTACAAAGTGAGAAACATCTCTGTATATGCCTTTCCACCAATATTTATCCTTGATTTTCTCATAAGTAGCCCACACTCCTCTATGACTAGCCCAAGGACTCTCATGAAACTCTCTCATCACTTGTAACTGGGTCTCTTAGACAACGCACAAGGGTAATCCACCTCTTTTCTTCAGGTGCTTCCAAAGAGATCCATCCTTGAGGAAATAATCATGTGCTTTTCTTCTAATCTTCTTGAACTCTTCATCTGTCCATTCATCTCTTTTGCTTAGTGTACTAAGGTACTTGCCAATCTGCAACCAATCTCCAACATAGAGTTCTTCTATAAAAGCCACAATATCATAGACATGGCAAACATGATCAACCATAGCGGTTGAAATTTTTGCATCATCCTCTTATGGAAGTAGTGTCTCCTCATCATCATATCTGGCTCTAGACAGCATATTCGCCACTAGATTATCCTTCCCTGCTATGTGTTTAAATTCTGGATTTAATGACTTGATGTATGCAATCCATCTCAGCATAGCTATATCCGGAGTAGAGCAACTCGTAATCATACCTATCAATGGCAAGCAATCTGTCTCTACCACAACTGCGGCTCCAATAAAGTACTCCTTGTCACATTTGAGAGCCGTAACAATTCCTAGTAATTCCCTCTTGATTTGCGGATACCTTCTCTGTCTCTCGTTTAGGACTTTCACCGCAAACCGAATAGCATACCTATTTCCATCTGCATCATCTTGACCCACAGCCCAACCTATGCCAATTGGACTAGTGTCAAAACTGCCCATACAATAGGCCTTCCGCAATTATAATCCGCTTTCCTGAGAGTAGGAGCAATCTGCAATAACTTCTTCAATTTCCGCATGGCTCTAGTGTGGCTCTCATCCCAATAAAATTTCTGCCCCTTTTGAAGCAGTTGATATAAACAATTTGGTATGTGTGCAAAATGGGGTATCCAAATCATGTAAAACACACAGGCTCCAATAAATCTCCATACCTCTGAAGTCGTAGAACAATACTCTGTAATCTTACCTATAGCATCCACCTTTTCAGGTGAAGGTTTCCTACCATAATACCCACATATATGTCCAACAATGACAACCTCATGTACTCCTAAGACAGATTTTTTCCCTGATAGTGTCAAGTTCACTTCTTCTAACCTAGCCAAAATCTTTTCACAAGCTGAAATATGATGAGCCACAAAGTATCTGCGTCCCTGTTCATTTAGACTTTCATTCTTCTCTTCTTCTGCACACCCCTTAATGGGCACATCATCCAAGAAAGGCATGGTAAGCTGAGGTATGTACTCACGAAGAACCTTATGCATGGCATTCATCATATGCGCAACAGAATTAGTAGCATCTTGAGGCAAGGTACACATCTTGACAAGCCCAATAGGAGTTCTCAAAGTGGTTATGTCCCTGCTTTCCAAAGCCAGCTGAAACTGATCATATCCCGAATAGATGGCATGTCTAGCAAATGCTTCTGCAAACTCACACAACTGAACCTATACCAACATTCCTGATAGTAACTTTGTTTACTAGCTACATGTCCTGTATAAATCAAAGAGTAGCATTCTTCTTTGAAATCGTAAACCACCTATTTGAGTATGGTGCAGATGATGGCTCTAGGATTCCCATCCCGATTTTCTCATTCAACAAGTCAACTAGCTTTGGCAAGTGTGCCCTAGGCACTAGAATAGGTCGGAGGTTTCATGGAATATGAGGAATAGTAAAGATCACAATAGGGGCAACAATATCCAGATTCACACATCCAATCTCATGTGAGAAAAAAGTAAACCCCCTTCCATGTCGCTCAAGAATATCCTGAAAGCATTGTTTCTTTGAGGGTAGCAAGAAATCACAATTTCCAATTTTTAATTCATTAAGAGTCTCTGCTGAAAATTTATGGCCTATATGCTCTAGATTCCTCAAAATTGGTTGTTTGGAAGCCCTCTCTATTCGCTGATCAACTGTTTGGTGGAAGCGGTCCACCTATACCGGCTTCACCTTCTTATCCACAGTCTTGTATTTCGTGTCAACCTTGGCTTCATTATGATCCTCTGCATTAGTCAAATCTTGCTGTAAATCAACAATTCTGCGCGGGCTGAATATCCTCAGCCCTCTACTCTATGGACTGCATAGGAACAGTCCTAAACTCTGGATGCTGAGTCACAAAATCTGAAATTTCATGAAACATGTCCAAGGACTTACTGATACATTACTGTGACAACTCTGCATATCAGTTTTCAGTATATTTTCCATCTCTGTTATCGTATCTGCACAAATCATACTATCATACATCCCATCTATATGCTCATAATCCTCTAAAATGCCTGCATTTTTCAAATTTTTCTCCTTCCTGCATATGTACTGCCTGGCAGCTTTAAGCAACTAAGAAATCTTTTGATAACTCATCGAATTGTTTGCTGAAATTCCAACAAAATTGGAGAAGAAAACATTGCTGCCAGGAGGCGAGAACTCCAATCTTCTCTGCTCTGTACCACCGTCGTCTCGCGGGACAGTGGTACCTAATGAAAATCAGAATCCCTCACAGTTGGCAAAGGTGCATCTCGAAGAGTATCTCAGTTTCTTGCATGATTTACACACACAGTCATAAACTGGACTGCTCTCATACCATCTTTACTGCGAATCCGTGCATAAACAAATCCATCATCCATTACTTTCGTCTCCATGTGTATCTCTGTAATGAATGGCTG
The DNA here is from genome assembly GCF_053477565.2 of Lygodium microphyllum. NCBI lineage: Eukaryota > Viridiplantae > Streptophyta > Polypodiopsida > Schizaeales > Lygodiaceae > Lygodium > Lygodium microphyllum. The sequence continues at coordinate 139,000,735 of NC_141152.1, read as the reverse complement.
TCCAAGGATTATGGGGTAAGAGCATGAATCCTGCACAAAGAAATGGAAATCCTCCTCTACATCTCCAATAGAAATCCTGACACTGGGACATGCATCATACAAATCACATGCAGTGTTGTTGGCGGCTCTCATACGCCACCCATGCTCTGCATCCATAGGCCATCTATTACTTTCATAAACTCCACGAACTATGAGATTAATATCTGAATCATGATCCACCAAAGCAACATAACGTACCTGTTTCTCTCCAATTTTTACCATTGTTTCTGTAGTTGCCCTAGCCCAATGACTCCGCGAAAAGTGACTACACGGTACCAAGATAGGCTCATCAGTTTCAGCATAATGCATAGGCTGAACCCTCTTCTCTATCTGCGGAAAAACAAAAGCATTTTCAACCATAACCTCATCCTCATCCTCATCCAACTCCCCAATCAAAACTCCCTGTGTATCAGTAGTAGGCAATGCATGTCTTTTCCTCTTCAAGACTTCTAGGAATTGATATTGAAACTCTCTTTTCGAGATGCCCAAAACCTCAGAAATAGTAAAATTCACCTCACTACCAAGTTTCTTATCATTAAAGATTTTCTTCATGTCCGTAGATGTCTCAATATCGGACATTAATCTAAAACCTGGCTGCTTTCTCTCTCTAGGCTCTTGCCTCTTTTCTTTCTTTTGAGCATCTTCCATCTGTCGTTCTGGCCCTGGTCTCAAAGACGGCCCTGCAGTAGGTGGAGTAACAAACTCACCCCCTCTAGTCTTTTTAGCTGCATTTGGATTCTCTTCATCTCTCTTACGCTTCTCCTCAACAAGTACATCTGCTCCTTGAGGCTTAGCCAAGTAGGCATAAATAGTGTACGTGTCAATAGGCGAATCCCAACCTGTCTTAGATTTGATGCTAGAACTTGCACTAGTCAAAACAGTCTGCTAAATTTTCCCCTTGTTTGCCGTCTTCAAAGCATATGTCCATAATGCTGACTGACTCTCTGAACCTTTCTCAATTTGGACTCCATATGCAGAAGTATCTCCTCTAGCTACCACACAAGAAGTATGCGTAGTAGCCATATCATCTACTAATTTCTTCATTCCGCGTTTCCCAAAATTGGTAGCAAGAGGAGCTCCTGTTTCAATCAACCAGATCTTGCCATCTTCTCCCCAAAATACCAAATTCTTCCTCCTTGCATCTTGAAAAGATTCACAATCCCTGCAATGCTGATGGTTCGTACTATCACACCAAATACATCTTCGATCTCTCCTAGGTGCACTAGGAGCACTCCTAGGTGCAGTAGGAGCACTAGAAGAAATAGTAGGAGCAGTCGAAGCAAATTGCTCTTTCAATTTTCCCACCAATTCTACTTTAACTGACTCCCGTGTCAAATCTGTTATACCTTTGATTATATCATCAAGAGAGGAAGAAACCGACAGAGCGGATGGTTTTGGAGCAGAAGGAGTCGGCATCAGTCTTGGAACAAGAGGAATAGGAGGATTAGAAACAGTAGGCACTTGCATAGGCCAAGAAACTGCTAAGGAAGAGAAGAAATGATAGGGTTAGAAGCAGACATAGGAGCAAAAGATGGCCTCGGTGTCATAGATCCATTTTGTAAGCGGGTCTTCCATATGCGCCTCTTGGTCAAAGTTGAGACCGCATCTTGGGCATCTTGCCAATCCATTTTAAGACCCATAGGCTTCGTGCGATCCTCAAGAAACTCTCCTAATTCTTCCTGAAGAACAGGATCTGCAGCTTGCAAGAAAAGCTCAACTTTCTCAACATCCAATGCTCTTTGTTCAATACCATCAAGCTGACTATACCTCTCTTCAAATTCTCGTATCAATTCTGAAGCAACTAGACCTTTGTTTGGCATGTAGACCCACTCTTGGAATGATTGCCGTGTAGCCATCCCAAAGTCCTGATGAAAATACTCCTCTTTCAGGGCCTTCTTAAAATCTTGCCAATGCGAATTTTGAAGAAAAAGATCAGTCACTTTTACCCTCAAGGCAGGTGTGACAAGGCGAAGGAAATATTTACTCATAACTCTTGTCGGTACTCCAAAAAATCCCGTCTTGATCTCATACGTCTTCAAATAAGCCGATACATTATGGCCATCAAATAGCTTATTTTCATTCTCAACTGCTTCAATCGCTTTAGTCACGCTGATTGTATTCTCTTGCTCCGAATATAGTTGTCTGTGCTGAGGCAACTGTTGTTGATGTAACTGCTATATGCTACTGCTGCATATACAATTGTGTCTTCTGATTTTGAAGCTGCATATACATAGACATATTCTACAAAATCTACTTTAAATCATCCATAGAAGTACTTGAAGCAGAAGTCAATGATGAAGTTGAAGTAGAGGACAAAGCAATAATCGTAGAGGAGGCTGAAACTGATGCTGAAGTATCTCCCATCCTGAAATTTAAATGCGACGCTTTCACGCCATGTTCACCAAAGATGTCGAAGGGTTTTCGAAAGCAAAGTTGTCGCGACCATAGAGAACCTTGACTAATTTTAGGATAGAAGATCAATCAAGCAAGATCACGATTCAATTTGAAAGAAGGTCACCTCAATTTCGGATAATGGCCCTATAATCAACTTGTTCAAGCCTTTTGGTCTCTTGAATGTGGCAAATAGACCTGAATGTATGCAATACTAGCTACACTCCACCCATTTAATTACAACCCTGTTCAACATCAATAGCTTCAGCTTCATTTAAAAAAGAAATCTAATTTTTAAACTGGCTGCTCAAAAACTGAAGTCCTTTACGTCCCTTCTTGCTATTTCAGAGAGAAACACTCTACAAGTTGTTTGCTGATCAAAGCTGTATAGGAAGCACCAAGATAATCTGTAAGCTAAAGACTAGACTCTTGCTATTTCAGAGAGGAACACTCTGCAGGTTGTTATGCCAGCCTTACTGATCCACTGGTCAAGGATCACACTGCGAGTCTCTCAAAATCCTTCTCATGCTTCCATTTGGGTCAACTTATCCCAAATGGCAGAGCCTATCTTTGTCAAATCATGCTGATCATGTTGCAGGCCTCCCGGTTCAAATTTGGAGTCCTTTTCAATTCATAGCTACACTTCTTGTAGTTTCTTATGACTATTTTTCAGCCATGGAATACATATTTTCTTCCAACTGTAATTTATAGAACAAATAAATAATCACCCCATAACAAGTCCTATTCAGAAGATAAACTGATTTGGGATCTTTGCTATCGTACCACTGCTTAGAGCCACACTTGATTCCTCTTCTGCTCTGCTGCTACTTGTAGACATCTATTAGTGTGCTACCCTGCTAGATTTAGATCTAGAGATATTGCTCTTGATCTACTCTCAATCTACATTTTCTAGTAGTTCATTGTCAAGTATCAGAGAATTGGAAGCTTGTCCTCTTGGCGATGTTGTGTCAGTTCCTCGATTTAGGTGATGGTTCCCTTTGATCAGAACCGATCTGTTTTTGAAGGCCCCCATTCAGTGAAGCTCCCCTTCTTCTTGTGCCTTCCCTTTTACTGCGGCCTGCTGTTTGTGGCTAAGTTGCACTCCTTCTTCTTGAAGCTTCACAAGGCACTGTCTTCTTTGTCCTTCCCTCCACTTGTTGCAGGCCTCAATTGGCTCCCCTCAACTCTGCACCCCTTAGCATCAGCTTCAGCTCCTCCTCTGTTTTGCCGTATTTTTCTGCTTTTTCTTCCCCCAGGCGGCCTACAACAACTCTTTTTTTTATACAAAAAAAGTGGCCCCCTTTTTTATCAGAAAAGCGGCCTTCTCCCAATTGAGCACTCCCTCCACAGTAAAGTCCCCTAGGTTTTGCTGTGAAACAAGAACGCATTATCCCATCTTCTGTTTTTATGGAGCCCTCTGAAATGTGGCCTTTTCCATAACTCATTCCTCCCATGTCAAAGAAATGGGTTCCCGCTTCTGCATTGTAGTAAAGCTGTTTCCATGCCTAATTTTTTGTAAAAGCTACAAGCTCTCTTTACAAAAGAGGTTAAATTTGAGGTCGGTTACCATGCAATTGACAATGCTCTTTCTATATCAACACAGTAGCCATCAAATCTACCGGTGCAGAAGCAGTTAAAGCATCCATATAAACATGGCAGTGAGCTCAAATCTGCAGAGGCAACATAAGCTAAAGCATCTAGAGAACACCAAAACTATGCGTACAATTGACTGACATTTCTACACCACATAACGGCTTCCTTACAAAACTTCTAACATGTATAAAGCTACAGATAGGACTTGCTGCTTTGTTTGTGGTCTCTTGTCACCCACAGAGAGTTGTTGGGATGGCCTTCGTCACAGTGAAGAAGTTCCTGCATAGAAAGCTTCACCCACATCATTCTTAGCCTACAGCACACTTGTGTTCCTCCACACTTGATATCTTAGAGCCAGCTCTATTCAGAGAACCACTATTCAACTAATCCCCTGTTTAGATGTTTAAGGTTATGCTTCCTGCACTTATACAGTTGATGTGATCAGTTATTGCAGATTTTTCCAGGGGAGAATTTTGAAATTGCTTCAAGTCAACTTGCAGCATAAGGCAGATTTGAGCAAATACAGATCCAGTCATAAATGCATCATACCCAGCCTCATGAACTAATCTAAAATCAGCTTCTTAATACCTCTTGAATCTAGGCATGAAGTCAACCTGCACTATTTGAGAGAGCTCAGTGACCTTTTTACCATATCTTACATATCCAATGTTGTGATCTAGTTTTTGGCACAAGTCAGAGTACTGTAGTGTCCTCAATGACTTGTGTTTTCGGGTCCAATAAGGCCAAAGACTATGCTTAGACTTTGCAAGGAACTTCGTGTCTATGATGGATGGAAAATGGGAATGAAGAGAAGCTGAAAAACTTGCAAATGAAGTTGGCAGTGTTGAAATGAATTTGTTGTGTATGTGAGAATTCCTATACTGTCCACGCAGAACAAAAATGCAAACACAATGACTAAGTATGTACAAAGTAACAAATGTTACACACACAACTTTTTGGTGGTTTCCACATTTCGAATGCGCTGCAGTACGAAAATGTGAGTGTAAGGGAGGGGGTTTTTTCGAAGGGGACACTTAAGCGTATACATTAGAGGTACACCCCTCTGAATTTCCTACATTAAACTTAAATTTAAGGAGGGGATAGAGGGAAGAAAGAAGGGGGGGATGCATTTAATCACCTCTCTCCATAGATTGGTTTCTCCATGGCATACAAGAGACCTTGACAAGTAAGGTTAAAACCCTAAACCCTCACATAGTAGGGTTGTTGAATTAATCATAGTGTGGGAGGGGGGGAAGTTGGCACTCTCCCATGGTTTTGGTAGGGAGATTCAACTCCCCTTCTTCCAAAGAGAACTTGGTGTAGTCACTTTAAGTATAAAGGGGTTCTATTCCCCTACTCTCTCTCCTCATGTGGTAAGGGGGCACGAGCACTCAAAAACATTTCGACACATACTTTGATAGTATCCAAGGGCCACTACATAAATCACTTTGTGATATGACCATTTTGATACTTTTAATTGCTTAGGATAATTCTAACTTTTAAAAAGAAAGTTTGTATATGTTCTATGAAGACTTACGTTTAAGAAAGGGGATACATAAAAAGTCATACATGTATATATATTATAAGCTTAAATATGGGGACATATTAGTCTTATAAGCTTCATAAATAAGGATTTTTTTAGAAGTCCTTGCACACGTGACATGTCTTTTTTACTATGAGTGAACCCCCCTGTGCAGACAAACAAAGTCTAAAACCCAGATGGTCTTTTCCTTGGATCCTTGAGCCTTCAAAAAAGAGTTACCTATTTTTCCATGCAATGTGCGCTATCGAGAATATGTTTTGAAAAAGAACTTCATCCCCTATCACTCGTGCAGTTTGCAAATTAAAAAGAGTTACCTATTTTTCCATGCAATGTGCGCTATCGAGAATATGTTTTGAAAAAGAACTTCATGCCCTATCACTCATGTAGTTTGCAAATTAAAAAGAGTTACCTATTTTTCCATGCAATGTGCGCTATTGAGAATATCTTTTGAAAAAGAACTTCATGCCCTATCACTCATTGCAAATTAGAATCCATGCATATGCAATCAATCGAGCGATGCTCCCACAAAAAAAAAAAAGAATGCATTAAAGAATTTGTGCCTAGCCTAACTACATGTGCTCGTGCGTCATGCAAATGCAAATCAAACTCATAATGATGCTGACTTAAGAGTTCAAAATCTTGGCAGGAAATGCCACCCTCAGGTTTGCAGTGATAGACGCACATCGTCACGACAGTGTAACCAGCTTCCTATACAAATTTCAGTACGGGCATGTTTAATATTTTTATATATGATATTCAATTACTTTGCAAATGTAAATCATGATGGATACACACTTTTCTTACCATTTGCTCAAAGTCTAAGATCACCTAATCCATGATCTCTGATTGAAACTTGCCAAAGCATAGTATGTGTTCTATGGACAAGTGATACTTTCATTTGATCACTAGCTTGCATTGAGTGCAAAGAACATACAACACACTGATTAAGATACACCTCACGATCTTGGACATCACGACCGTCATCGTTCTCCATTTGGTCTATGTTACGGCAAAAAATAGATTTTTGTTTCTCTCATTCATGATCTTCCTTCATTTTAATATCTATTTCTATTTCTCTCCCTTTTCCTTTATTTGTTTGCCTCCATTCAACTCTCTTTGTCCATTCCTTTTCTCTCCATATCTCTCTGTCTTTATCTATCCCTCTCTTTATTTTTATCCTCACTCCTTTTTCTCTCTCTCTCTCTCTCTTTCCCCTTCTTTTATTTACCTCCCTTCATCCATCTTTATTTCTCTTCCTACCTTTCAAATTCTTTCTCTCTCTCTTTCTCTTTCTTTATTCGCCTCCCTTCATCCTTCTTTGTTTCTCTCTCTCCCCCTCTCTCAATGTTTCCTTCTCTCCCCTATCTTCTCTTCCAACTCTTATGTCTTATCTCTATGTTAATAAAAATTTCATAAAATAAGACATTGAAAGACCCTCTCTCCCCACCTCTCTTTGTGTTTCTCTTCCCCCTCCTTTATTTTTAAACTATTTCGTTCTCTCAAATTCTCTCATTATTTTTTTTCTCTCTCCTTCTCTCTCTCTCTCTCGCTCTCTACTTGTTGTTCTCTCTATCTCTCTTTTTCTCCCTCTTTACGTCTCTTTTTCTTCCCCTCTCTTTCTAGTTCTCTCTCTTTTTTTTTCACTCTCCTTCCTCTCTTTACCTCACCCTTTTATCCACCTCTTCCTTCACTCTCCATTTCTTTTTCTCTCCCCTGTCTCTTTTTTTCTCTCATTCTCTTTCTTTGTTGCCTCTGTCTTTGTTTCTCTCCTCTCCTCATTTCTCTCACTCATTCTGCTCTCTCCCTCCCTTCCTCTCTCTCTCTCTCTTCCTTTCTTTCTTCATTAGTTTTCCTCTTTTTGTCTCTCTCTTGTTTTCTCTTCCTCTTCCTTCCTTCTTCTCCCTCTCTCATTTCCTCTCTTTCTCTCTCTCTTTCAATGCATCTCATTACAAAGAAAAACCAAAACAAGAAAACAAGAAAACACAAGAATAAAGCAAGAAGAGGCAATGTACCTACCACAAAATCCCGAGAATGGATTCTTCACCTCCTCTTCGTGACATCCCTTTTTTCTCCCTTGTGCACATCTCCCTCTTCTTCTTGTACAGTGGTAGTGGTAGCGATGGTGAAAGCTCTCATTCTCTCTCTTTCCCTCTTCCTCTCCCTCTCTCTCTTAAGGCGATGATCTCTCTCGCTCTCTCTCAAAAATGTTTGCGAAAAATGGCATGCTTGGGTTTTGGACCTTTTTTTTTCTCAGACTGGCATTGCTATTTGCATCGTAAATAACGTCCTTGCTATTTTACATTGCAAACCACCGTCGCTACCTGCCCATTTCCTTGTAGTGAACTTCTAAATATGAATGCTTTCAATTTCTAAATTGTGGTACCTACTTCATCAGTTGCACATTTAAGTTACTAAGCAGAATCCCATAATTCATTATTAGGTGCAGTAGAAGATGTTTCCAAAAACAATAATATGTCATACCAATAGAAAGCAATGTATCATCACCCTCGGAATATAGTTAAAGTTTTATGGTAACTTGTTGCACTGTAATAAGTTTTCTTGGAAATTGGCAATTATTATCACCAAGTCAGTGCACTGCATCAATCTACCCCACAAATTGGTAAATATTCTCACCAACTTGATGGATTGCATCAATTTGCCTCAACAAAGAAAATGCACTCATAATAATTTGATACATTGCCTACTTAGAAAAGTGTAATTCATACTTAGAGAAAAAGTTTCTCTTCATCATTGCGTAGACACTTTTGCAACTTCCAAATTTGTATTATTCAAATGTCAATAACAGTATGATACAACTTTAAAAATCTAACCTTTGATGGGCCATGCATAGGAATGTGATGCAAATATAAAAAAATACTTACAAAACAAGTCAAACCCAAGTATTAATTTAAGTTGAATATCCACAAAATATTGTTTCTTAAGAAAAAACTTACAAATGTTCTAATATATTTAGATTTCATAATGTATAAACTCAAGGCTAAACTAGTCCCAAGATTTGAGAACACAAAATAAGTTATTACAAAGATTTTTGACACATTTTTCCATTGAAAACACTCTCCTTCCTACATTTCTTGAAAAGAGAGCACCGCAAACTATTGGCCCAACCTTATAGTTTTAACTTTAGAGTGCCATGAAGGAACATATTTGATCAAAACATTGTTGATCACCAAGATATGGCATCACTGACTATCTTGTTTTTGGGAGATGTTGATCATGGGACACTGGGTCAATGTAAAGGGCTCATTCTTTTATTTTTCAGTGATGTCTTAGATCAATGGAGCCTTTCATGATTGTGTTAGAACAAAATGTTTTTGAGGACTCCAGGTATGTATAAAGACAATAAGTGTCTAGATACAAGACTTACATCTCTTGTTAAGACGTCTCTTCTTCTAGCCTCCAAGTCCAAGGAGAGAAACATTCACTTACATTGGTGAGAGACCCGTGGTGATGATCAGGATCCTAGCTAGCGCTGCAAAAAGGGTGATGATCTGATGTATGTTTGATATATAAGCCATAAAGTGGAGTTGTGATGCCTCACATAACACATGAGATCCTATAGTTTGCAACTACGACAACTCACCAACCGCATGAGATTTAGTAGTCGTCCCTTCCACTAGCCGGCTGCAACAATTTGCGCGGCCCTCACATTCCATTCCAAGACAAAGGTGGCTCTCTCTGGCTTGCGTTGAAGGCTCTCTCTACATTGAGATCATTGCGATAATGTCTTCTTCCAAGACAAAGGTGGCTCCCGCTGGTTTGCGTTGGAGGCTCTCTCTACATTGAGATCATTGCGATAATGCCTTCTTCCAAGACAAAGGTGGCTCTCTCTGGCTTGCGTTGGATCATTGCGATAAGCCTTCTTCCAAGACGAAGGTCGCTCTCTGTGGCTTGCGTTGGAGGCTCTCTCTACATTGAGATAATTGCGATAATGCCTTCTTCCAAGACAAAGGTGGTTCTCTCTGGCTTGCGTTGGATCATTGCGATAATGCCTTCTTCCAAGACGAAGGTGGCTCTCTGTTATCGCCTTCTTCCAAGACAGAGGTGGTTCTCTCTGGCTTGCGTTGGATCATTGCGATAATGCCTTCTTCCAAGACGAAGGTGGGTCTCTGTGGCTTGCGTTGGAGGCTCTCTCTACATTGAGATCATTGCGATAATGCTCACGAACACATAGACCAAGAATCTCGTGCGATGAGCACACAACCTCTGAGTATTTGTTGGGAGCTTCCTGCAGACGTGATTGGGATAATTCGCAGTGGATGGCGCACTCGACGTGAGTCCGCTTCCAACACTTGTGTTTTGCCATGCACGAGGGAGTAGACTGCTTCCAACACTTGTGATCACGATTCGCCATGCATGAGTCCACCGTCTTCCATTATTACACTTTTTTAATTTATTTTGAAAAAAAAAAACCCTAAAGCTTGTACAATTTTCAAGACAAATCCGATGCAGTGCATCGAAATTGGATGTCTCATTCATTGAAATTTGACATTTTATATTTTGCATCTTCAATCATGCAATGCGATGGAGTGCATCAAAATTGTCCAGTTAGTCCACATGATTTTGAGAGCAAACTCAAGTGGTAAACTTGGACAAAAGCGTTAAAAACGACTACTTTAATGGTAGAAGTCTATATATGCATCAAAGGTCCACTTATGGCATAGATGAGGTTAAGACTTTGTTTTTGCTTCTTTGCTCATGACAAATTTATACATTTGAGGTTTCCAATCGGTGATCGTGCAACAAAATTCCATACACTTTAAATTGGGCATATCAAGTTGAATTTTCAAGGTCTAAACAAGAAAGGGTGGCTTTAGCCTTACGCGTGATCCATTCATTAGAATTTTACATTTACTTACTCAAATTACAAGGACTTTTCACTAAAATCCCTGTTGTCGTAATAGTCATCATTAATAGTAGTCTTGGAATCTCATATTTGCAATTGAATAAGTAAACAATTCAAGCTTATATATATCTGGTATGCATGTGGCATGCCCAAATTGGTGCAAGCTCTAGGATTTCGTTACTTTTACAGAACCATCCATACATACAGCCAACTTTTTCCTACAAATAGAAGCACTTAAATATCTTGTATTTAGTTGTCATTTCCTTGCCTAGGTAGTTATTAAAAAGAAGAATGATTAGACTACCCTTAATCAGTTCTTCAAACACCTAAAATTTTGGTTTTCTTATGCTTTTCTAGAGCCACCATCATCCATGCTTTTGAAATTGGATTTCGTATCAATGGTAACATCTTGTCTTTTGTATTTCAATTTGAACCTTGCTCTTACAACTTTTTATTCAAATTGGTATTTACTTTTGATGTGGTAGGAAGAGGATTTGAGCTTATGGAGAAATAGCTTCTAAAGGTTTAGAATTGGTATGTGCTTTTGATATGGCAAGAAAGTGATGTCACCATATGGCCAACAAACTCATATTTTAATGGGTGTAAATTAGTATGTTTAATTTAGTTATGTAAAGAAGAGGGTTTGGCCACATGGCAAAATGTCATATTTTGATGGAATTAAGATAGCATGTACTCTTGATAATGTAAAAAGAGGATTTGATCATATAAGAGTGAATTTTTTATTCTCAACCATTCAAGACTTTGGCTCAAATCTTCTTTCAATCGTATGCTTACGTTGAGGGTTACCTGAAGCTTCATAAAAGAATACTTGCAATCTATAAATGTGCATGAAGGTCACTTTTCTAGAGAGAAAGTAGGCATATGTATAAGAGAGTGACTCTCTTTGTGAGAGTAAGGACTAGGAAATGGAGAGGAAAGGTTGAAGAGTAAAGAACACAATATTTAATTTAGTGACTTCAATGCAACAATGATAAATCATAAGCTTTGACAATCTAGTGAAATAGAGCTTAAAATTTTGAGTATCTAAAAATGTGAAGTCCTTTAGGCTAATTTGAAACAGAAAAATAGAACATGAATCTACATGGTACTCCTCCCAACATTGATAGTCATGATGGTAAAAGCGATTTTTTGGTAGAAGAGGAAGAGCATATACAAGGTGAGGTGAGTAGGATTGGCTATTGCTCATGTTAGTGGAGGATGAAGATATGTTGAGGTCTTGGCAATGATCACTACTAGTGCTATTTCCATTATATATGGTGATGGATGTGGAGTGGCACAAAAGAGTGCTATCCACAACATTGAGAATCTAGGTTGAGGAGGGTATGGCTTCCTTAGCTACGTCACTGGTCTTAATTTCTATCACCAAAGGATTATGATACTCTTGGATTAATGATCTTCAAGAGCATTTGGCATGTTGTTTCAATTTCCTCGATGACCTTGATGGCTACATTGATGCTAACCATGGTGAGTGATGGTTCAAGGATACTTGGCATCGATGCATGTAGGCTACTCCACATGTCCTACAACATTGATTGCCCTCTTTGCAAGCATCTTGGAGGAAAGATTTGCCATATTATGCTCTCTCTACCAACCTTTTGTAACTTAGCTAAATCTCACTCTTCATGAACATCAATTTTGTTACAATGTCTTTAAGATCAAGCTTCATCTCAATTAAAAGAGATATCATATTATGCAATGCATATTTGCCACGTGGCCAAATCTTCCTCTAATCCAAAAAATTTGTAGTGCATTCTCTCCTTAAAATTTCATTGTTTCAAATAAGACACATCTTGCAATGAAGATTGGGCACATTGCCAAATCCTATTCTATTTGTCTCAATACTTGCATTACATCATGTTTGCAATGAAATTTGGACACATTGGTGAATCTTACTCTATTGTCTCAATACTTACATTGCAATATGTCTTAGCAATGAATATTAGAGCTACATGCTAAAGCTTGATTTATTTTCACAAAATTTATCCTAATTTCTCTCCTAAGAAATGGATCATCTTAAATTGTGGACATATTGAGTGAAGATTGGCCATGTGGTCAAATATTACTCTATTGTCACAAAACTTGTCATACACAAGGCTCTATCTCAAATCAAACACAGATGTAATAACCATTATCCACATGGCTAAGCCTTGCTTTATTGTCACAAAACGATTTTTGCAACTTCTCCTAAGAAAGAGCTTGTATCAAATTAGAGACATGATTCTAGTGAAGTTTGGCCTCATAGAAAGTCACTCTCTATAGTCATAAAATTGGGTTTATACAATTGTCTTCAAAAATATGATGATACAACTTCAAAACATTCTTGTTGAAAAGAGAAATCTATGAGTTTCAAATTTTCCCTTATGATAAATGTTTGTCTACTAAAACATCACAAAAAAGGGAAAGTTTTCTAAATTTCAAAGCAAATATGTAAAACAACAATTTTGTTGTCATTGTAGGAGCATTTGTCAGTTGCAAATATTATCATGTTTTTCTACCATACAAAGTGGATCCACATGGAAATAAAACTCTTGAATATGAGGCCAATACTTCATGTACAAGCTGCTTAACTATGATGTCGAGGGGAACACACGAAATATTAGGGTTTTGACCATGTTGCTAAATTTTTTAGTATGACAATCACACAAGCATTTGACTATAAGAGTTAAAACATCAAATAAAAGAAATCAAAGTTGACAAAGTAATTCATAAATATTTTATGTCTTGATTCCTCCTCACTTTTCATATTTGAAAAGGCTGACAATCTTTCTATGTTCAACAATGGTGACCACTTTGCTTCCTAACATGGCATCCTCATGTTGCACTTATGAACTTGCAATGATACACAAGTCTTTGAGGATCATAGTGGGTAGATAAGAATAAATGATTTAGCATGATTCTAATTGTGTTTCAGGTGTTTTTGGAGCTACTTGATCGAGGACTATGAAACTTTTACAAAAGAGATGCGTGTTCATCTCATGTAGGGCACCATTGAGAAGCGAGCATCAACATGCCACTGTTAGCCAGCCCTAGATCTATCATTGCAAATAGGTTGGAAAAGGTGCCAAATGTGCAGTCCAGTTGTTGCAGAAAGCCTTTAGTGGTGGGCTCATTAGAAAGTACGGACACATCTTTAGACATCTTGTAAATAGAGTGTCATTGTCATGGAACTTTGTGGGTAGCCACTAGCGGAGGAGTCTTGCATGACAAGGGGAAGTTTGTAGACATTGGCAAGGATCTCTTCCTCTTACAAAAGATGGTAATTACCAAAGAATGGGGATAGGTCCATGAATGACTAGTGGTTTTATTGAATATGAGGTGAAAATGCGAAAGAGAAATGATGGGGAGAAAAGCGTTTGAGAAAAAGCCCTAATCGTGATAATGAATTTGATGTATGAGCTCGACACATAACACAGAGCTAGTAGTCGTGGCAACTTTAGCTATTATGGTTGTAGTTAGAGTTACCAGTTTGTGGGAGGTTGTAAGAAGTTTGGGTAGTTAGCACTCGCTTCATAATGCCATTGAGCTCTTAATAGTTTTTTTTGAAAATTGATGTGATGTATTGCATGGTTTGCAACGAGGTTGTTGGTATGGTTGCATTTTCTCATGGTTCTGTGGTGCTCATTATGGAGTAACATAGAATGAGGATGTAGGTTTCCATTGCCTTTGGGATGGAATGCTGATAGGGGGCCTCTTCTGGACTTGGTCAAAGATGGGCCAACAAGGGCCAAGTTGTTGCTCAAGGATGAGTGGTAGGGAAAGGCTAAGTGAGGTTCAAATCTGCCTCTTTGGGGGAGAAGGTAGTAAATTTTCATGTTTTTGACACTTTAAGTGAATGCATTTGTTCATATAGTTGACATTACAATTGGTCTAGAATTTGAAGGTACACTGCAAAAGAATTTCAATACCAACTCCTTTAATATTCGAGAGAACATAGAATAGGAACACGATGCTCTTAGTCTCAATGGTGACCATCAATTTACAACGTCCCAACAAGGAATAAGACCATCCTCTATAGGGGTGTTCAACTTCACTTCCATGGGTTGCAATTTAGGCAGTCCTAGATTATGCCACTAGTAGTAAGGAAGGGTGGTATAATCAGATCCTTTGTTGATTAGATCATCTGCTAGCATTGATCTAGTAGTTTTGAGGTGAATGTGGAGGTACGGGGCTAAGATCAAAGGCTCATCATCTAGTTCTATGTCACTAATAGCAGTCGCTCTAGTAGCAATGTTTGTTTGAATTGATGATGAGATCTAGAGGTTGATAGTACAGGGTGTTGATGTCAATGTTGTTTAAACTTTTCATAGGAGGTTTGTTCTACATGCAGCAAGAGGCTCTCCATTTTTACCATGGCAGGGTCATGTGAGGGCATCGTGAGGGATGTCTAGGTGGGTAGTACTTCTTAATCATGCTACCGTTGAAGTGTCTAATGAGTTGGCCATCTAAGATCTCTAACTTCCATAGATGATTTTAGTGGCTATATGTTGCCAAATGGCTATACTTTTAATTTTTTAGGATTTTTTTTTTTGAAACTCCAATAGGTTGAGTTATAACTCCAAAATTTTTTATTCACCAACATTTCTAAGGTATATCGAGATTTTGAAGGTTCTTTCACAATTCATGCAAAAAAAATATTGATAGAAATATATTAAATTCGCCACAGTATTTATAAGTTATGGGATATATATAGAAACATTCGCCACATGTACATATGTACTCATACACATAGTACATACATAGACACATGTCACATACTACTTATCCTTGCTCCTTCTTTAAATACTCATACACATGACTCACACACACCCCTCCGCACACACACATTACTCAAAATTACATCTACTCTTGTATTTATATATACATATATACAATTCTTCGAACCAAAAGGTTTGAGGTACTCATGGTCCGATAACTTGAGCTAGTCAAATATTTGAAGCATGCATCTTGAAAGTTGCAAAGTAAGACAAAGCTCTACCTAAAACCCATAAATGATAAGGGACTTCCCCTCTTCATAGACTTAAGCAAAAATAATACCTCCCCTTCAATGAATGGTTTATCCAAGAGCAAGCTAATTTCAAAAAGGTGCCAAGGACCTATTAGAAAAGCCTTAGACTTAGGCAATCAAGTAATCAATTTGTGGTCTTAGGAAAGTAATTGTAGTCTTAAGTAGGCATGGCTATGGTGAGTCTTGACTAAGCCTACATAGTCTTGGTCTTATGCATACACAGTCTTAGTCTTAAGCAAGCATTGTCTTGATCATAAACAAGCAAGAAAGTGGTGATGTAGTAGTAGTAGATAGGTAGCACAAAGTTGAGGTCTTAAAACAAGTCTACACAATCATGACCTTGAGAGAAAGCCTTCCAAATCTTGGTCTTAGGCAAGCATGCACATGGTGATGTTGTCATAGTAGACTAACAAGTAGCTAGAAAAGTATCAAGCAAGCAAGCCAACCATGGTCTTAAGTAGGTTTAGCAAATTCATTAATCATGCTTGGCACAATGTTCAAATTGGCATTAGAAACAACATGAAAAAGGGAGATTGCAAAAACATTAAAAATGCCATTTCATTAGGCATTAACAACCCTTTTGCACGGGTTTCTGTAACAAACCCTAAACATATTTGCACAAGGTTTCTATCATGTTTAAACATGCATCAAATACATTATTAAATCCAATGTTCATCAATGCATTAAGTAGAATATTTCATGAACCCAAACAAAGTTTCACAAGGTGCGTTGCATGTTCCATGATGAATTTAATAGAGTGTCTAAAAGTCCATTCAAAAAAACATTTAAATTGAAATTCAAAAACACATATGATCTACAATGGTTCAAATAGAAAATTGATGTTATTCAATAACAAACAACAAAGAAACTCTATATAAGTGATACGAGAGAATCACAAAAAAATATTTGTCTAATACTTTGTTGATTTTTTGTACATTTGGAGCTTTGAAATAAAGAAGAGGGTGGGAACAACCTCCTGGGAAATCCAACAAATTACTGGATGAAAATATTTCATGGACCGGTTTACCAAGGGTGGGTGAAGAGTAAAGATCAATGGAGGAAGGTGAAGGAAAAATAGATAATGTGAAAAGAAAATATATGAAATGGATTTGGAGCCATCCAAAGGGCATGTGAGGCTCATAATGACATGACTTTGGAGCCTTATGATAATTCAACCAAATGGGACCCTTCTTGGAAGCATTAGTGAAAGAAAAATCAGGCACATGATTTTGTAAGATTTTTTAAAAATACTTTCGCTCAGATCCAAAAAACTTTTCAACATGAAAGTTGTAGCGTGTGAGTTGAAGTTTTGACTGGTATTTTTTAATAATTTTTTGGAGCTACGGGTCGGGAAATATGGCCAAAATGGTGGATGCCAACTTTTTCCAACTGGGTGGAGACCACCTCCCAATTTTATACACACCCACACTTAACACTTCCATAAAATATCATTCATTAGACTCCCAACCCTTTCCCCTCTCTTCTCCTCTCTCTCAAGCTAATAAACCATTAGAATTACCCTCCGAAATCACCCTCAAACCATCCTTAATTGTAGTAGTAATGTATGAATTCTCACTACTCTCTCTCCATTATTGCTAGATATAATCTTATTTTATGAAGATTCTCTATATTTTTTTATAGGAGAGCTTTTGGACTCAAGCTATGGGGGGAGAATGGAGACAACTCACCTATGATGGAGCTTGATTAAGTACAAATTGGTCAACAAAACATCTAGATGGAACTTCCACATTGCTGGAACCGCCTTAATGCAGCTTTGGTGGTGATAATTCCCATTATATCTTAACCTCCTTCCTAAACACCCTCAAGGCCTATATAAAGAGGCCTTCTTTTTTGTAATTTGCAAGAAGAGAGAGAGCCAAGAGGCCTTCTTCATTCCTATCGAGCCTTCCCCATTCTCCCTCATGATCTTATGCAATTCATTCCCCTACTATAGCTTATGCATACTCTACAATGTAATAAGCCCATGCTATTAGTGTCCATGTTGTGTATATTGGTTATGTCTCGAGGATTCTCCATCTCTTAAGTTTATTGATTCATTTATTTTTTTGTAGTTCTCTCTCTCTCACTTTCTCTCACTCACTCACTCACTCTCTCTCTCTCTCCCTCTCTTAGTTTTCCTCTCTTCTTCCTCACAACCTCCTCTCCCTCTTGCATAGCATCCTAGTCTACTCTTCCATGACTAGGTGTGCATAGCATCCTAGTCCACTCTTCCATGACTAGGTGGTGCCCTTACCTCACTCACTTTGTGGCAGAATGGAGTTTTGCATAGTATAGAGGCTGCCATACCGAATTTCCTTCGTCATAAATTGGTGCCCCCGCTGAGGACATTCTCATCCATGCGGGACAATACAACACATGATGGTGCATCCTCTACAACAAGTGCTCTAAGTGGCTCTTCTCCAACGCCTTCACCAACTCTTTTTGAAGTTGGTCAAATTCCACGACTCCCACAATGGTCTCCGAAGGAAGCCCAAGAAAGGACGTATGCCTATCGGATGACGGCATGTATGCGGGTAAAAGGTGTTCACCTTAGAAATTCCATTCTCTCACAATGGAAAAAATCATGTTGCCATCAATTGCTAGGTTCTCATAATTGTGGTGAGTGTTTTTCAAACGAAGTGAAGGCTCTTCCGAGAGGTCCTCGTCTCCAAATCATCAAATCCCTCTCTCTCTTTGGCCTAATCCACATCAAAGGAGGACAACTATGCATGAACGGTGTGGAGTTTTGTAGAAGTGCAAAGTACGAAGACTACCTTCAACTGTTGTTAGCTCGAAGGTTGGGTGTGGTTGAAAAGGTGGCCATCACACCTTATTAAATATATGTCGCCGAGGATGGACACACTAACGCAAGAACAATCACTGGTGAGCAAATTCTCCCTATAGCAAAGTTGGTGGGTTCCAGAAAGAAACACTCTGTGAAAAATCCTTCATAATTCAAGAAAGTGCATTCCCTCTACTCCCTTAAGTAGTTTCCACTCATGAATAATAATAATGGCCCGAATTTCTACACCTTCCACTCTGTACAAAACATCCAAGTTAATGTACGCATCAGTAGAAATATTTTCTTCCAGCAACGTCTTGTCATGTACTTTGGGGCTGAAAGATGAAGAGGGATTCTTGTATCACCAGAACCTATAATCTTCCCAATGCTAGACTACAATGCATCCTTCAATGTACATGTCTTTATCTTATTATAATAGTTTCTCATGAATCACAATGAGTTGTATGGACCTATCCGTCCACTTGCTATGCAAACTGTGCATATTGTAGCCAGCACAAAGCTTAGATTCCAAGGCATTATTAGAAGCATACTAGGGCCTAGACGTCTTTCTGAAATCAATGCATCTGTGAACCTATTCATCCTTTCCCTCATAAAATACAACTTAAGTCTAGGCGTGTTTATCTTTGTACTCTACTAAGGAAACATGGCATTTCCAAGCTTCTTTGGGCGTAATGGGAAAAATGTAGTGGATTTTTTGGACAACCTTGAGATGGCCTTCCTTGTCTCTGGGAGGGATGATGAAGCATTAAAGTTGAGGGATTTTCCTTTGGTGCTCAAGGAAGAAGCTAGAATGTGGTTCCAAACTCTAAATTCGGCCCAAAGAGCTGAATGGGAGGGATTGAAGGCAGCTTTCTTGCAGAGATTTCAACAAACTAACTCAGCTGAAGAGTTATGGCAATGGCTGTTGGCCCTCTGTCAAAGTGATCCTTATGGTTATGCAACTTATGAGAAAGGGTTTTTTAAGCTTTGGGGACAATGGTCAGACTCACTGAACCCTGGAGAGAGAGCTCCAAACTGCCTTCAAAAGGATCAATTTATTTCAGGTTTGTACCCCTTGCTCAGGGAGAAGGTAAAGGTGAAATTTCCAAACACTTTTGAAGATGCTTTGAGAATCACTAGGGAAAAGAATCGAAAGATTCTCTACCAAGCCCAAGCTAGCCAAGCAGTTTTGGGAAACAACATCACAACTATGGAGGTCTCTCAAGTTCCCCCAAATATATCCAATGCACCAGGCCTTGTTAGAGGTCAAGAAGACATGATCTAGCAAATAAAAAATCTTACTAATCAACTAGAGAGTTTGAGAGTGAATCTTGTGCAAGGTGCAAGAAGACCTATCGAGGGGAATGGTGGGAATCGACCACAATTGCGGCGACAAGAAAGAGAGATGTTGTGTTACAACTGTGGAGAAAATGGACATGGCATGTACAATTGTTCTCACCCTAGAAGATATGATCACCCTGCCAGAGGTCCTCGACAACAAGTAAGCCCTCCTCGTGCTAGGACTCAAGAGCAAGAGCAGTCACGACCTGCAATTTTACAACCACCTTATGTTCAAGCTGAAACCCCTGTTGTTCAACCAAATGTTAATGCCATAAAAATAGAGGAGGTGGTCAGGGATAGAAGGCTCCAGGAAGAAATAGCGAGAGGTAATATAAAGGTAGATGTAGTAGAGACCATGCCTATCAAGCGGGTACGTGTCCAAACTGAGGCAAGCAAGGAAGCAATCAATGATGCAAGTACATCACAGGCACCTAGAGATGAAGGGAAGAAGAGAAAGACTCGAGCTAGGTCTAAAATTGATATCTCTGACTTCCCTTTGGGTTCTCAGACACAACCTTATGATCTGGTAGCAGACGTGAGCTCTCAAGGGCCAAAAATTACTTGGCCACAACTACTTCATGCCTCTCCAAAGCTACGATGACAATGGTAAAAAATGGTAAGCACAAGGGCAATGTAAGGCAAAATGGTTAGTGCAATCAAGGCATATGGCCTCAAAGATATAGTGCATTTAGTGGAGGCTCAAATCAAAGGTCAACGGATTCGAAAAACATACATTGGAGTAGAGGTTTATGTCATGACAGAAAAGCTTATGCATCAATTAGGTTTAGAAGTAATGGAATCCTCAACCTTTAGGGCAAAGATGGCCAACAATGATGCGGTCACATGTGTGGGTGTAGTGAAAGCTTTGAGAGTTTCTATTTTTAGAATCATTGCAGCAGTAGATGTTTATGTGATGCCAGTAAAGGGAGAAGGATATCCCCTCATCCTAGGGGGACCTTGGCTTATGGGCATCGGAGCTAGGCAAGATTGGGCAACAGCAGATCTGGAGTTGAGGCTACGTAAGGTGGGTGGCCACAATCAAAATGTGGTTTACAACTTGAAGAGTGGGCGTCAAGAGAACCTTGAACTAGAAACGTCTGTTGATGAGTGGAGCTCAAGTGGATGTTCCTCATTGGTAGAAGAGGAAGAGAGTTCAAGTGGAGAGAGCGATAGCACTCTCGAAGTTATGGGCGTCACCTTAAAGGAACCTACCTCATCAGAAGACAACCCAAGAATCCAAGGAGAAGATGTGTGGGATGCTAGCCTAGAGAAGATGATATCCAAGGATATAAAGGATGAAGAAAGGGAGGGTTATGTGAATGTTCTCAAGAAGCAAGCATCATTGTTTATCTCTAATTATACTCACATTACAGGTGTTACTGCAGTGAAGCATCACATCCAACTCAAAGAAGGAAGCAAACCTGTAGTACAAAGATTGAGAAGATTGGGAGTTGTGTAATAGGATGCACTATTGACGGAGGTGAAGAGACTCTTGAATGCAGGATTTATATACCCGGTGGAAGATTCAGAATGGGTCTCCCCAGTAGTACTAAGGCCAAAGAAAAATGGTAAGTGGCGAGTATGCATAGATTACAAGCCACTAAATGCTGCAACAAAGAGGAACCACTTCCCTCTCCCATTTTAGGATGAAATCTTGAATGAAGTAGCGGGACATGAGGGGTATACGGTGTGTGATGGCTACTCTGGCTACTTCTAGATTCGCATTGCAGAGGAGGATCAAAAGAAGACCACTTTCATCACACCATGGGGCTGTTTTGCCTTTCAGGTCATGCCCTTTGGTCTCACAAATGCCCCAACAACCTTTCAACGATGCGCGTCTGGAAGCGCGTCTGTGCTGCATGTTAGATGCACAAATAGATGCGCTGGACAGAAGATGAACTCTGGAGCGCGTCTGAGAGTGCGTCTAACTTGCAATGTAGACGCGTGGATACACGTGCCAGGTCTCCCAGTTCTAATATTAAACAATATATTTTTGCAATGATGAATGTGACCAATGCCATGTTTGTGTTTATCAGTTTTCTTGTTTAAGAGAAGCATTTGTAGGTAATATATGTTGAGATATCGAGCTCCACTCGTGATACGCCAGGGTGACCGTTGTGTATTTATGTCACCGACTTGTCAGTTGCAGACGCGGTTGGTACACCGCCCATGAATAATAGCTACATGATAGCTATCCTTATCTACTCTAGTTCGTGGCTCAGTTAGTATGCCACCTTAGTTAGTTGAGTTTAGTTTGAGACCCATATATAGGGTTCTTCTATTTCTTTGTACTAGAGTTCTTTTGGCTTACACAACTAAGAAGAGGAAAACTGTTTTCAGCCTCCACCCTTGTGTGTCTTCCCCCATTATGCAAGCAAGAAAGCTTCAAGCGAGACTCCTTCCTTCTCTCCCACAATCTTGACATGGTATCAGAGCCTTGTTCATGGTAAGGAGCTCAAGAAAGCAAGCCAAGCTCGCGGTGTTCTGGTAAGAGGAGCAGTGTTGCTTTCATTTTCTGTTTTGGGAGCAGATCTCTGCAGGTAGCACAGCCGAAAAGTGCAGGAGTGCATTGTCTCAGGTTGAGACGCCCTTTGCGGTGAAGCAAGAGGGTAGTATATGCTGCGAAAGTTTTGAGGCCATTTCGGGGCCTGTTTTGGAGGCGGAAGTTTTCTGCACGCACTCAGGAAAAGGCCCAGTTTTATGTTGTGCAACCACTGTTCTACAGGTCGGTGAATAGTTACTGTAAAAATTGCATTGTATGCTTGTGCGCAGAGACATTGGGAGTTACAGAATCATCCCTGTTGCCTGTTGATGCAAAATCGTCACTAGGAAGTGACTGTGTGGTCAAATACCACTTTCGCCAGTTTTGCAGATTTTTCCTTGTGAGGGTGAAGCTGTGGTTTTTGCAGTGACAGAATTTTTGCAGTCTTCTGTAATGGCATCTGATTCTCTTTCACACATTGTCACTGAAAAGCTTGACAAGAACAACTTCCAAGCATGGAAGTTTAGAATGACGAATTTCCTTATGGGAAAAGGATATTGGGAATTTGTTGCAGGAAATGAAGAAGAACCAGTTCTTCATGATGTTCCCAATCAACAGCAAATGCAGGCATTTAAAGCATGGCATGAGAGAGCCAGGAAAGTTATGTATTGGCTGTCTATCAACATTTCAGACTCTATGATTGTGCATATTCAGGATGCAAGTACGCCAAAGGAGGCATGGGATACTTTGTAAAAAATGTATAGCACAAATACGCAAGCCAGGAAAATGCAGCTCAAGCAAGAGTTGCACAATGTGCAAAGAGAAAATATGAGCATCAACGACTACCACATGAAGGTGAAGAAGATTGCAGATGCACTTGCTTCCATTGGGTCACCAGTGGAAGATGATGATTTAGTTTCTGTGACCTTGAATGGTCTAGGAAAGGATTATGCACAGTTTCGGACATCCATTTCAGTTCGTGAAAGATTTCCTGATTTTGAGGAGTTTATTGCTCTTCTAATTTCTGAGGAACAGAGAAATGGTGGTGCATCTTCTTCAGGAGGAACTTTAAAAGAAGCTGTCTTCTACTCAAATGCTGGAAGAGGTAGAGGCAGAGGTAGAGGAGGCCGATATGGAGGCCGTGGTAGAAATCAGAATATGCAGCAAACTCAAGAAAACTAGTCCTCTAGAGGCAGGGGGAGCCAAAGAGGTCGTGGTGGATGGCAAAGAGGCCAAAATGCAAACAGTAATGTTGAATGTTACTACTGTGGTAAAATGGATCATATGGCTAAAGACTGCTATAAAAAGCAGAATGACATCATGAATGGAAAGCTGCAACAAGGGAATTATGCATCTTCTAGTAGACAGGGTGATGACAGAAATGAGCACTTGTTTATGGTGCAGCACATGAACAATTCTGTGACAAGTGCAGAAGAAAGCAATGATGTATGGTATGTTGACTCAGGTGCATCAAACCACATGACAGGTCATGCAGAATGGATGGAGGATGCAAGAAAAATGGAAAAACCAGGATTTGTGGAGACTGGTGATGATACTGCACATCCTATTGTGCAGATTGGAAAAATTCCTTTGTCTATGCAGGATGGGAAAAAGAAATACCTCTCCGATGTATTTCATGTCCCGAATATCACCAAGAATCTGGTTTCTGTTGGTCAAATGGTTGAGCAAGGCTTGCAGGTCAGATTTAATCCTCATGGATGCTTTGTTGAGGATATGAAAAATAAAGGTCGCTTGATAGCAAAAGGAAAGAAGAAGGGCAGAATGTTTACATTGGATGTAGACATGTTTGAATTGAGTGCAGCAATGTTTGCACATGGGACCGGTGTAGTTGCAGATATTGATATCTGGCATAAACGCATTGGTCATGTTAATGTACAGCGACTTAAATCAATGCAGGCCCAAAATATTGTTGCAGGTTTGCTGAAATTCAAGGTTGTAGAAATGCATAAGGTATGTGAAGCCTGTCAGTTTGGAAAACAGGCAAGGAAACCATTTCCTAGACATGTTCAAGAGAGTAAGAAGCCATTGGAATTAATCCACTCTGATGTGTGGACAACTAAAGCTGCATCTCTTGGAGGCTGTCATTATTTTGTCAGTTTTATTGATGACTATAGCAGAAAAGTTTGGGTGTATTTTATGAAAAAGAAAAGTGAAGTTTTTGAGCATTTCAAAACTCTTAAAGCAATGGTTGAAAAAGAAACAGGCCTGCAAATAAAATGCCTAAGGTCAGATGGAGGGGGAGAGTACCTCTCAAATGAGTTTGCAAGGTTCCTGCAGGAGCATGGCATAAAGCAGCAATATTCATGCAGTC
Source organism: Lygodium microphyllum (assembly GCF_053477565.2). Classification (NCBI taxonomy): domain Eukaryota; kingdom Viridiplantae; phylum Streptophyta; class Polypodiopsida; order Schizaeales; family Lygodiaceae; genus Lygodium; species Lygodium microphyllum. The sequence goes on along the minus strand of NC_141152.1, from coordinate 138,976,342 downwards.
ATACCCCACAACAAAATGGAGTTGCAGAAAGAAAAAATAGGCATATTGGAGAGGTATCTCGTGCCATGCTCAACGAAAAAGACTTGCCAGATTTTTATTGGGCTGAAGCAGTTGCTACAACAGTCTACATAATGAACAGGACTCCCACTGCAGCAATACATGGAATGACTCCAGAGGAGAGTTATACTGGTAGGAAACCAGATATTTCTCATTTGAAAATTTTTGGTTGCATTGCCTATGTACATGTGCCAGATGAGTTGAGATCCAAGTTGGATTCAAAAGCTGAGAAGTACATCTTTATTGGTTACTCTCTGCAGTAAAAAGGGTATAGATGCTATAACCCTTCTACTCGTAAGTTTACAGTGAGCAGAGATGTTGTTTTTGATGAGATGAGTAGCTGGTATAAACCAGTAAATGTGATTGATGATGTAGATGCACAAAATGGTAATGCTGCACAGAATTCACAGCAGCAGTCACAAAATATTAGTGGACCTGGAGCGTCCTCTAGCAGTGGTTCACATTCTTCGCCATGGATAGACAGATTGAGATCAGGAGAATCTTCTCAAAGTAATGCAGATAGTGGTATGCAAGTATCACGAAAAGGAAAAGAGAATGTTGATCAGCCTATGTTTGATGTGAATGCAGGTCACTCTTATGTGGATGGTGAATCCAGTGGCTCAGAACAGAGCATTGATGATGAGTTGGGTATTCCTTCTATTGTTACACCTGGAGTAAGGAAGACCAGGGATGTTTTGAGAGCACCTGGGAGTGAACCTACTTTGCGCAGGTCTACGAGAGCTAGGTATCTTGTGGATAGGCTGAAATATGATGGATTTACAGCCATTCACTATGCATATATGGTCAAAGTGATACAGGAACCAGAACCCACTTCTTTTGAGCAAGCCATGGGAAAAGAAAAATGGGAGAAAGCCATGGATAAAGAAATGGATGCCTTGGAAGCAAATGCTACATGGGAATTGGTACCTTTTCCTAAAGGTAAAAATGCAATTGGCTGTAAGTGGGTTTATAAGGTGAAGCACAATGCAGATGGTTCTGTGAACAGATACAAGGAAAGATTAGTAGTCAAGGGGTATGCACAAACATATGGCATTGACTATGAAGAAACATTCAGTCCGATTGCAAGGATGGCAACCGTAAGAGCAGTCATTGCTATGGCTGCATCAAAGGGATGGTCTTTACATCAGATGGATGTAAAGAATGCCTTCTTACATGGTGATTTGCAAGAAGAGGTCTATATGGAGCAGCCACCAGGTTATGTGCATACTGTTCATCCTGAGTTTGTTTGCAGGTTGAAGAAAGCCTTGTATGGATTGAAGCAAGCACCTAGAGCATGGTCTGACAAGATAGGAGAGTATCTTGTCACTATTGGATTTCAGATTTCCAAGGCAGATTTCTCACTTTATGTGAGAAAAACAGAGAAAGGTATTATGCTGCTTGTCATTTATGTTGATGATTTGATTATGACAGGTGACAGTGATGAAGATATCCTTCATGTGAAAATGCTATTGAAGCAGAAGTTTGAGATGAAGGATTTGGGAGAGCTGTGTTATTTCTTGGGCATTGAGGTGATTAGATCACCAAGTGGGATACAGCTCTTGCAGAGGCAGTATGGATTGGACATGCTGTCCAAATATGGGATGACAGGCTGTAAGCCTATTTCAGTTCCTTTGGAGCAGAATGTGAAGCTGAGCACAGATGCAGGTGAGCTTCTAGAAGACCCTACTATGTACAGACGCATAGTAGGAAGTTTGATTTATATGACTATTACCAGGCCAGATTTGAGCTATGCTGTTGGATTGGTAAGTCAGTTTATTCAGGCTCCAAGGAAACCACATTTGGATGCGGCTAGACGCATACTCAGGTATGTGAAGTCCACATTGCAGTATGGACTATTTTATGAGACTGGGGTTCAGATAGAGTTGCATGGATACACTGATGCTGATTGGGCTGGTAGTATTTCTGATAGACGATCTACCAGTGGATATGTGTTCTCTTTTGGGAGTGCTGCAGTCACTTGGAGCAGTAAGAAATAGCCTACAGTTGCCTTGTCGAGCACAGAGACTGAGTACAGGGGTGCAGCAATGGCTGCATGTGAGGTAGCTTGGTTGCATAAGCTACTTTATGATATGCATCAGTCTACAGATGGACCAGTTGTCATTTATTGTGACAACATGAGTAGTATACACTTGGCCAATAACCCAGTCTATCATGCTAGAACAAAGCACATTGAGGTGCATTATCACTATGTGCGAGAGAGGGTTTTACTAGGTCTTATTGATCTAGTTTATGTCAGCACAGAGGATCAGGTAGCTGACATATTCACGAAGGCATTGGGCGTAGAGAAGCTGCGCAAGTTCAGAGACCTGCTTGGTGTGCAGGAATTGGGATTGAGCTCGAGGGGGAGTGTTGAGATATCGAGCTCCACTCATGATACGCCAGGGTGACTGTTGTGTATTTATGTCACCGACTTGTCAGTTGCAGACGCGGTTGGTACACCGCCCATGAATAATAGCTACATGATAGCTATCCTTATCTACTCTAGTTCGTGGCTCAGTTAGTATGCCACCTTAGTTAGTTGAGTTTGGTTTGAGACCCATAGATAGGGTTCTTCTATTTCTTTGTACTAGAGTTCTTTTGGCTTACACAACTAAGAAGAGGAAAACTGTTTTGAGCCTCCACCCTTGTGTGTCTTCCCCCATTGTGCAAGCAAGAAAGCTTCAAGCGAGACTCCTTCCTTCTCTCCCACAATCTTGACAATATATGATAGCAAACAACTTGTAGAGTGTTTCTCTCTGAAATAGCAAGAAGGGACGTGAAGGACTTCAGTTTTTGAGCAGCCAGTTTATAAATCAGATTTTAAAAAAAAATGAAGCTGAAGCTATTGATGTTGAATAGGGTTGTAATTAAATGGGTGAAGTGTAGCTAGTATTGCATACATTCAGGTCTATTTGCCACATTCAAGAGACCAAAAGGCTTGAACAAGTTGATTATAGGGCCATTATCCGAAATTGAGGTGACCTTTCAAATTGAATCGTAATCTTGCTTGATTGATCTTCTATCTTGAAATTAGTCAAGGTCCTCTGTGGTTGCGACAACTTTGCTTTCGAAAACCCTTCGACATCTTTAGTGAACATGATATGAAAGCATCGCATTTAAATTTCAGGATGGGAGATACTTGAGCATCAGTTTCAGCCTCCTCTACGATTCTTGCTTTGTCCTCTACTTCAGCTTCATTATCGACTTCTGCTTCAAGTACTTCTACGGATGATTTAAAGTAGATTTTGTAGAATATGTCTATGTATATGCAGCTTCAAAATCAGAAGACACAATTGTATATGCAGCAGCAGCAGACAGCAGTTACATCAACAACAGTTGCCTCAGCATAGACAACTATATTCGGAGCAAGAGAATACAATCAGCGTGACTAAAGCGATTGAAGCAGTTGAGAATGAAAAGAAGCTATTTGATGGTCAAAATGTATCGGCTTATTTGAAGACATATGAGATCAAGATGGGATTTTTTGGAGTATCGACAAGAGTTATGAGTAAATATTTCCTTTGCCTTGTCACACCTGCCTTGAGGGTAAAAGTGACTGATCTTTTTCTTCAAAATTCGCATTCGCAAGATTTTAAGAAGGCCCTGAAAGAGGAGTATTTTCTTCAGGACTTTGGGATGGCTACACGGCGATCATTCCAAGAGTGGGTCTACATGCCAAACAAAGGTCTAGCTGCTTCAGAATTGGTATGAGATTTTGAAGAGAGGTATAGTCAGCTTGATGGTATTGAACAAAGAGCATTGGATGTTGAGAAAGCTAAGCTTTTCTTGCAAGCTGCAGATCCTGCTCTTCAGGAAGAATTAGGAGAGTTTCCTAAGGATCCCACGAAGCCTATGAGTCTTAAAATGGATTGGCCAGATGCCCAGGATGCGGTCTCAACTTTGACCAAGAGGCGGATATGGAAGACCCACTTACAGAATGGATCTAAGACACCGACGCCATCTTTTGCTCCTATGTCTACTTCTAACCCTGTCATTTCTTCTCTTCCTTAGCCAGTTTCTTGGCATATGCAAGTGCCTACTGTTTCTAATCCTCCTATTCCTCTTGTTCCAAGACTGATGCCGACTCCTTCTGCTCCAAAACCATCCGCTCCGTCAGTTTCTTCCTCTCTTGATGATATAATCAAAGGTATAACGGATTTGACACTGGAGTCAGTTAAAGTAGAATTGGTGGGAAAATTGAAAGAGCAGTTTGCTTCGACTGCGCCTACTATTTCTTCTAGTGCTCCTACTACACCTAGGAGTGCTCCTAGTGCACCTAGGAGAGATCGAAGATGTATTTGGTGTGATAGTATGAACCATCAGCATTGCAGGGATTATGAATCTTTTCAAGATGCAAGGAGGAAGAATTTGGTATTTTGGGGACAAGATGGCAAGATCTGGTTGATTGAAACAGGAGATCCTCTTGCTACAAATTTTGGGAAAGGCGGAATGAAGAAATTAGTAGATGATATGGGTACTGTGCGTACTTCTTATGTGGTAGCTAGAGAAGATGCTTCTGCATATGGAGTCCAAATTGAGAAAGGTTCAGAGAGTCAGTCAGCATTATGGACATATGCTTTGGAGACGGCAAACAAGGGGAAAATTTAGCAAACTGTTTTGACTAGTGTAGGTTCTAGCATCAGATCTGAGACAGGTTGGGATTCGCCTATTGACACATACACTATTTATGCCTACTTGGCTAAGTCTCAAGGAGCAGATGTACTTGTTGAGGAGAAGCATAAGAGGGATGAAGAGAATCCAAATGCAGCTAAAAAGACTAGAGGGGGTGAGTTTGTTACTCCACCTACTGCAGGGCCGTCTTTGAGACCAGGGCCAGAACGACATATGGAAGATGCTCAAAAGAAAGTAAAGAGGCAAGAGCCTAGAGAGAGAAAGCAGCCAGGGTTTAGATTGATGTCCGATATTGATACATCTACGGACATGAAGAAAATCTTTAATGATAAGAAACTTGGCAGTGAGGTGACTTTTACTATTTCTGAGGTTTTGGGCATCTTAAAAAGAGAGTTTCAAGATCAATTCCAAGAAGTCTTGAAGAGGAAAAGACATGCATTGCCTACTACTAATACACAGGGAGTTTTGATTGGGGAGTTGGATGAGGATGAGGATGAGGTTATGGTTGAAAATGCTTTTGTTTTTCCGCAGACAGAGAAGAGGGTTCAGCCTATGCATTATGCTGAAACTGATGAGCCTATCTTGGTACCGTGTAGTCACTTTTCGCAGAGTCATTGGGCTAGGGAAACTACAGAAACAATGGTAAAAATTGGAGAGAAACAGGTGTGTTATGTTGCTTTGGTGGATCATGGTTCAGAGATTAATCTCATAGTTCGTGGAGTTTATGAAAGTAATAGATGACCTATGGATGCAGAGCATGGGTGGCGTATGAGAGCCGCCAACAACACTGCAGGTGATTTGTATGATGCATGTCCCAGTGTCAGGATTTCTATTGGAGATGTAGAGGAGGATTTCCATTTCTTTGTGCAGGATTCATGCTCTTACCCCATAATCCTTGGACAGCCATTCATTACAGAGATGCACATGGAGACGAAAGTAATGGATGATGGATCTGTTTATGCACGGATTCGCAGTAAAGATGGTATGAGAGCAGTCCAGTTTATGATTGTGTGTGTAAATCATGCAAGAAACAGCGATACTCTTTGAGATGCACCTTTGCCAACTGTGAGGGATTCTGATTTTCATTAGGTACCGCTGTCCCGCGAGACGACGGTGGTACAGAGCAGAGAAGATTGGAGTTCTCGCCTCCTGGCAGCAATGTTTTCTTCTCCAATTTTGTTGGAATTTCAGCAAACAGTTCGATGAGTTATCAGAAGATTTCTTAGTTGCCTAGAGCTGCCAGGCAGTACATATGTAGGAAGGAGAAAAATTTGAAAAATGCAGGCATTTTAGAGGATTATGAGCATATAAATGGGATGTATGATAGTATGATTTGTGCAGATACGATAACAGAGATGGAAAATATGCTGAAAACTGATATGCAGAGTTGTCACAGTAATGTATTAGTAAGTCCTTGGGCATGTTTCATGAAATTTCAGATTTTGTGACTCAGCATCCAGAGTTTAGGACTGTTCCTATGCAAACCATAGAGTAGAGGGCTCAGGATATTCAGCCACTAGAGTGCAGAATTGTTGATTTACAGCAAGATTTGATTAATGCAGAGGATCATAATGAAGCCAAGGTTGACACGAAATACAAGACTGTGGATAAGAAGGTGAAGCCGGAGCTGGACCGCTTCCACCTAACAGTGATCAGGAAATAGAGAGAGCTGCCAAAAAACCAATTTTGAGGAATCCAAAGCATATAGGCCATAAATTTTCAGCAGAGACTCTTAGTGAATTAAAAATTAGAAATTGTGATTTTTTGCTAGCCTCAGAGAAACAATGCTTTTAGGATATGCTTGAGCGACATGGAAGGGGGTTTGCTTTTTTCTCACATGAGATTGGATGTGTGAATCCAGATATTATTGCCCCTATGGTGATCTTTACTATTCCTCATATTCCATGAAACCTCCGACCTATTCTAGTGCCTAGGGTGCACTTGCCAAAGCTAGTTGACTTGTTGAATGAGAAAATCGGGATGGGAATCCTAGAGCCATCATCTACACCATACATCATCTACACCATCATCTACACCATCTTCGATTTATACAGGACATGTAGCTAGTAAACAGAGTTACTATCAAGAATGTAGGTATAGGTTGAGTTGTGTGAGTTTGCAGAAGCATTTGCTAGACGTGCCATCTATTCGAGATATGATCAGTTTCAGCTGGCTTTGAAAAGCAGGGACATAACCACTTTGAGAACTCCTATTGGGCTTGCCAGGATGTGTACCTTGCCTCAAGGTGCTACTAATTCTGTTGCGCATATGATGAATGCCATGCATAAGGTTCTTCGTGAGCACATACCTCAGCTTACCATGCCTTTCTTGGATGATGTGCCCATTAAGGGGTGTGCAGAAGAAGAGAAGAATGAAAGTCTAAATGAACAGGGATGCAGATACTTTGTGGCTCATCATATTTCAGCTTGTGAAAAGATTTTGGCTAGGTTAGAAGAAGTGAACTTGACACTATCAGGGAAAAAATCTATCTTTGGAGTAAATGAGATTGTCATTGTTGGACATATGTGTGGGTATTATGGGAGGAAACCTTCACCTGAAAAGGTGGATGCTATAGGTAAGATTACGGAGTATGGTTTAACCACTTCAGAGGTACGGAGATTTATTGGAGCCTATGTGTTTTACATGATTTGGATACCCCATTTTGCACACATAGCAGATTTTTTATATCAGTTGCTTCAAAAGGAGCAGAAATTTTATTGGGATGAGAGCCACACTAGAGCCATGCGGAAATTGAAGAAGTTATTGCAGATTGCTCCTACTCTCAGGAAAGCGGATTATAATTGCAGAAGGCCTATTGTATGGACAGTTGACACTAGTCCAATTGGCATAGGTTGGGCTGTGGGTCAAGATGATGCAGATGGAAATAGGTATGCTATTCGGTTTGCGGTGAAAGTCCTAAACGAGAGACAAAGAAGGTATCCGCAAATCAAGAGGAAATTACTGGGAATTGTTACGGCTCTCAAATGTGACAAGGAGTACTTTATTGGAGCCGCAGTTGTGGTAGAGACAGATTGCTTGCCATTCATAGGTATGATTACGAGTTGCTCTACTCCGGATGTAGCTATGCTGAGATGGATTGCATACATCAAGTCATTAAATCCAGAATTTAAACACATAGCAGGGAAGGATAATCTAGTGGCGAATATGCTGTCTAGAGCCAGATATGATGATGAGGAGACACTACTTCCATAAGAGGATGATGCAAAAATTTCAACCACTATGGTTGATCATGTTTGCCATGTCTATGATATTGTCACTTTTATAGAAGAACTCTATGTTGGAGATTGGTTGCAGATTGGCAAGTACCTTAGTACACTAAGCAAAAGAGATGAATGGACAGATGAAGAGTTCAAGAAGATTAGAAAAAAATCACATGATTATTTCCTCAAGGATGGATCTCTTTGGAAGCACCTGAAGAAAAGAGGTGGATTACCCTTGCGGGTTGTCTGCGATAAAGAGACCCAGTTACAGGTGATGAGAGAGTTTCATGAGAGTCCTTGGGCTAGTCATAGAGGAGTGTGGGCTACTTATGAGAAAATCAAGGATAAATATTGGTGGAAAGGCATATACAGAGATGTTTCTCACTTTGTAGAGACTTACAAACATTGTTAGATGTATTCCGTAGTGCGTCATCAAGATGAGCTTCATCCAACCTATCCACTATGCATTTGTTATAAGTGGGTAGTTGACTTGGTTACTATGCCTATGGGTCTATGGCAGATGAGATATATTGTTTTGGCTAGAGAGGATCTTACCAATCATGTTGAGGGCAGACCTTTGAGAGTGAAGACTACTAGTGCAGTGTGCAAGGTCTTATGGGAAGAAATTTTCTGCAGGTATGGCTGTGTGGGTAAGATCACTGTAGATCGCATTGAATTGGATGCAGATGAAGCTAGGGAGTTTTTCTCTCAACTAGGAATCAAGTTGGCTCTAACCACAACACACAATCCAAAGGGAAATGTTTATGCTTAAGTCTCCCCTTCCAAAAAACCCCCTCCCTTACACTCACGTTGTTGTAGTGCTGCGCATCTGAGATGTGGAAACCACCAAATAGTTGTGTGTGTAATATTTGTTACTTTGTACATACATAGTGATTGTGTTTGCATTTTTGTTCTATGTGGACAGTATAGGGATTCTCACATACACAGCAAATTCATTTCACCACTGCCAACTTCATTTGCAAGTTTTTCATCTTCTCTTCATTCCCATTTTCCATCCATCATAGACACGAAGTTCCTTGCAAAGTCTTAGGGCAGTCTCTGGCCTTATTGGGCCCAAAAACACAAGTCATTGAGGGCACTGTACTTTGACTTGTGCCAAAAACCAGATCACAACATTGGATATGTAAGATATTGGAAAAAGGTCAATGAGCTCTCTCATATAGTTCAGGTTGACATCATTCCTAGATTCAAGAGATATCAAGAGGATGATTTTAGATTAGTTCATGAGACTGAGTGGTATGATGCATTTATGACTGGATCTGTATTTGCTCAAATCTGCCTCATGCTGCAAGTTGACTTGAAGCAATTTCAAAATTCTCCCCTGGGAAAATTTGCAATAACTGATCACATCAATTGTATAAGTGCAGGAAGCATAACCTTAAACATCAGAACAAGGGATCAGTTGAATAGTGGTTCTCTGAATAGAGCTGGCTCTGAGATATCAAGTGTGGAGGAATACAAGTGTGCTATGGGCTAAGAATGATGTGGGTGAAGCTGTCTATGCAGGAACTGCTTCGCTGATGAAGGCCATCCCAATAACTTTCTGTGGGTGACAAGAGACCACAAACAAAGTAGCAAGTCCTATCTGTAGCTCTATACATGTTACAAGTTTTGTAAGGAAGCCATTATGTGGTGCAGAAATGTCAGTCAATTGTACGCATAGTTTTGGTGTTCTTTGGATGTTTTAGCTTATGTTGCCTCTGCAGATTTGAGCTCACTGCCATGTTTATATGGATACTTTAGCTGCTTCTGCACCGGCAGACTTGATGGATGATGTGTTTATATGGATACTTTAGCGGGGAAGAAAAGGCAGAAAAATATGGCAAAACAGAGGAGGAGCTGAAGCTAATGCTAAGGGGTGCAGAGTTTAGGGGAGCCAATTGAGGCCTACAACAAGCGGAGGAAAGGACAAAGACGGCAGTGCCTTGTGAAGCTTCAAGAAGGAGTGCAACTTAGCCACAAACGGCAGGCCGCAGCAAAAGGGAAGGCACAAGAAGAAGGGGAGCTTCACTGGATGGGGGCCTTCAAAAAACAGATCGGTTTTGATCAAAGGGAACTATCACCTAAATCGAGGAACTGACACAACATCGCCAAGACGACAGGCTTCCAATTATCTGATACTTGATAATGGACTGCTAGAAAATGCAGATTGAGAGTAGATCAAGAGGAATATCTCTAGATCTAAATCTAGCAGGGTAGCAAACTAATAGATGTCTACAAGTAGCAGCAGAGCAGAAGAGGAATCAAGTGTGGCTCTAAACAGTGGCATGATAGCAATGGTCCCAAATCAGTTTATTTTCTGAATAGGACTTGCTATGGGGTGATTATTTATTTGTTCTCTAAATTGCAGTTGGAAGAAAATATGTATTCCATGGCTGAAAAACAGTCATAAGAAACTACAAGAAGTGTAGCTATGACTCGAAAAGGACTCCAAATTTGAACCGGGAGGCCTGCAACATGATCAACATGATTTTACGAAGATAGGCTCTGCCATTTGGGAGCAGTTGACCCAAATGGAAGCATCAGAAGGATTTTGAGAGACTCACAGTGTGATCCTTGACCAGTGGATCAGCAAGGCTGGCATAACAACCTGCAGAGTGTTCCTCTCTGAAATAGCAAGAGTCTAGTCTTCAACATACATATTATCTTGGTGCTTCCTATACAGTACTGATCAGCAAACAACCTGCAGAGTGTTTCTCTCTGAAATAGCAAGAAGGGACATGAAGGACTTCAGTTCTTGAGTAGCCAGTTTATAAATCAGATTTTTTAAAAAAATGAAGCTGAACCTGTTGATGTTGAACAGGGTTGTAATCAAACAGGTGAAGTGTAGCTAGTATTGCATACATTCAGGTCTATTTGCCACATTCAAGAGACCATAAGGCTTGAACAAGTTGATTATAGGGCCATTATCCGAAATTGAGGTGACCTTCTTTCAAATTGAGTCGTGATCTTGCTTGATTGATCTTCTATCCTAAAATCAGTCAAGGTCCTCTATGGTCGCGACGACTTTGCTTTCGAAAACCCTTCAACATCTTTGGTGAGCATGACGTGAAAGCATCGCATTTAAATTTCAGGATGGGAGATGCTTCAGCATCAGTTTCAGCCTCTTCTACGATTCCTGCTTAGTCCTCTACTTCAGCTTCATCATCGACTTCTGCTTCAAGTACTTCTATGGATGATTTAAAGTAGATTTTGCAGAATATGTCTATGTATATGCAGCTTCAAAATTAGCAAACACAATTGTATATGCACGAGCAACATCAGTTACATCAACAACAGTTGTCTCAGCAAAGGCAACTATATTCGGAGCAAGAGAATGCAATCAGCACGACTAAAGCGACTGAAGCAGTTGAGAATGAAAAGAAGCTATTTGATGGCCGTAATGTATCGGCTTATTTGAAGACGTATGAGGTCAAGATGGGATTTTTCGGAGTACCGACATGACTTATGATTAAATATTTCCTTTGCCTTGTCACACCTGCCTTGAGGGTAAAAGTGACTGATATTTTCCTTCAAAATTCGCATTGGCAAGATTTTAAGAAGGCCCTGAAAGAGGAGTATTTTCTTCAGGACTTTGGAATGGCTACACGGGATCATTCCAAGAGTGGATCTACATGCCAAGAAAAGGTCTAGCTGCTTCAGAATTGATACGAGAATTTGAAGAGAGCTATAGTCAGCTTGATGCTATTGAAGAAAGAGCATTGGATGTTGAGAAAGTTGAGCTTTTCTTCCAAGCTACAGATCCTTCTCTTCAGGAAGAATTAGGAGAGCTTCTTGAGGATCGCACGAAGCCTATAGGTCTTCAAACAGATTGGCAAGACGCCCAGGATGCGGTCTTGGCTTTGACTAAGAGGCGGATATGGAAGACCCGCTTACAGAATGGATCTATGACACCGACGTCGTCTTTTGCTTCTACGTCTTCTTCTACCCCTGTCATTTATTCTCTTCCTCAGCCAGTTTCTTGGCCTATGCCAGTGCCTACTGTTTCTAATCCTTCTGTTCCTCCTATTCCAAGACCGATGCTGGCTCCTTTTGCTCCAAAACCATCCGGTCCATTGGTTCCTTCCTCTCTTGATGATATAATCAAAGGCATAACGGATTTGACACTAGAGTCAATTAAAGCAAAATTGGTGGGAAAATTGAAAGAGCAGTTTGCTTCGACTGTGCCTACTATTTCTTCTAGTGCTCCTACTATACCTAGGAGTGCTCCTAGTGCACCTAGGAGAGATTGAAGATGTATTTGGTGTGATAGTACGGACCATCAGCATTGTAGGGATTATGAATCTTTTCAAGAAACACAATATTATGAGTTTGGAAATCTCCCAATTCCCATTTTTTGAATACTAAAAAGGTGGCACTCGGATAACATGCCCATAAGTTTCTCAAAACCATATGATGTAACCTATCATTGGAAAGCGCTTGAAAAATGGAATCTATTGAGCTATATAGCGCTCAATTTGGAGTTATACTGTTCAAGTTATGACAAATCCAAAGATTTGACCACGTGTCCCAAACTTATGGGAAATTCCCATATTCACCAATATGGTATTAAGATGCAAGGAGGAAGAATTTGGTATTTTGGGAACAAGATGGCAAGATTTGGTTGACTGAAATAGGAACTCCGCTTGCTACCAATTTTGGGAAAGGCGGAATGAAGAAATTAGTAGATGTGGTAGCTAGAGGAGATGCTTCTGCATATGGAGTCCAGATTGAGAAAGGTTCAGAGAGTCAGTCAGCATTATTGACATATGCTTTGGAGACGGCAAACAAGGGGAAAATTCAATAGACTGTTTTAACTAGTGCAGGTTCTAGCATCAGATCTGAGACAGGTTGGGATTCGCCTATTGACAGGTACACTATTTATGCCTACTTGGCTAAGTCTCAAGGAGCAGATGTACTTGTTGAGGAGAAGCATAAGAGGGATGAAGAGAATCCAAATGCAGCTAAAAAGACTAGAGGGGGTGAGTTTGTTACTCCACCTACTGCAGGGCCGTCTTTGAGACCAGGGCCAGAACGACAGATGGAAGATGGTTAAAAGAAAGAAAAGAGGCAAGAGCCTAGAGAGAGAAAGCAGCCAGGGTTTAGATTGATGTCTGATATTGAGACATCTACGGACATGAAGAAAATCTTTAATGATAAGATACTTGGCAATGAGATGACTTTTACTATTTCTGAGATTTTGGGCATCTCGAAAAGAGAGTTTCAAGATCAATTCCAAGAAGTCCTGAAGAGGAAAATACATGCATTGCCTACTACTAATACACAGGGAGTTTTGATTGGGGAGTTGGATGAGGATGAGGATGAGGTTATGGTTGAAAATGCTTTTGTTTTTCTGCAGACAAAGCAGAGGGTTCAGCCTATGCATTATGGTGAAACTGATGAGCCTATCTTGATACCGCGTAGTCACTTTTCGCGGAGTCATTGAGCTAGGGCAACTACTTAAATAATGGTAAAAATTGGAGAGAAACAGGTGCCTTATGTTGCTTTGGTGGATCATGGTTTAGAGATTAATCTCATAGTTCATGGAGTTTATGAAAGTAATATATGGCCTATGGATGCAGAGCATGGGTGGCGTATGAGAGCCGCCAACAACACTACAGGTACTTTGTATGATGCCTGTCCTAGTGTCAGGATTTCTATTGGAGATGTAGAGGAGGATTTTCATTTATTTGTGTAGGATTCATACTCTTACCCTGTAATCCTTGGACAGTCATTCATTACAGAGATGCACATGGAGACGAAAGTAATGGATGATGGATCTATTTATGCACGAATTCGCAGTAAAGATGGTATGAGAGCAGTCCAGTTTATGACTGTGTGTGTAAATCATGCAAGAAATAGAGATACTATTCGAGATGCACCTTTGCCCATTGTAAGGGATTTGGGTTTTCATTAGGTACTACTATGCCGTGATATGACGATGGTACAGAGCAGAGGAGATTGGAGTTCTCGCCTCCTGGCAGCAATGTTTTCTCCTCCAACTTTGTTGGAATTTCAGCAAATAGTTCGGTGAGTTATCAAAAGATTTCTAAGTTGCCTAGAGCTGCCAAGCAGTACATATGCAGGAAGGAGAAAATTTTTAAAAATGCAGGCATTTTAGAGAATGTTGAGCATATAGATGGGATGTATGATAGTACGGTTTGTGCAAATATGATGACAGAGATGGAAAATATACTGAAAACTGATATGCAGAGTTGTCACAGTAATATATCAGTACAGTCCCTGGACATGTTTCATGAAATTTCAGATTTTGTGTCACAGATAGAGTCAGAGGCTGAGGTGACTCAGCAAAAAGTGTTGAGTACTGAAGAATTTCAGCAAACAGAGTTCATGGCTAATTATGATCAACCTATAGAGACACAGAGGGCTGAAAACGTTCAGCCAAGAGAGTTTACTACTGAAATATTTAAGCATCCAGAGTTTAGGGCTATTCCAATGCAGTCCATAGAGCAGAGGGCTAAGGATATTCAGCCCCACCAGAGTGCAGAATTGCTGATTTACAGCAAGATTTGAGTAATGCAGAGGATCATAATGAAACCAAGGTTAACACGAAATACAAGACTGTGGATAAGAAGGTGAAGCCGGTAGCTGGACCGCTTCCACCTAACAGTGATCAGCAAATAGAGAGGGCTGCTAAACAGCCAATTTTGAGGAATCCAGAGCATATAAGCCATAAATTTTCAGCAACAGAGACTCTTGCTAAATTAAAAATTGGAAATGGTGATTTCTTGCTACCCTCAGAGAAACAGTGGTTTCAGGATATGCTTGAGCAACGTGGAAGGGGGTTTGTTTTTTTCTCGCATGAGATTGGATGTGTGAATCCAGATATTGTTGCCGCTATGGTGATCTTTACTATTCCTCATATTCCATGGAACCTCTGACCTATTCCAGTGCTGCCTAGGGCACACTTGCCAAAGCTAGTTGACTTGTTGAATGAGAAAATCATGATGGGAATCCTAGAGCCATCATCTGCACCATACTAAAATAGGTAGTTTATGGTTCCAAAGAAGAATGGTACTCTTTGATTTATATAGCACATGCAGCCAGTAAACAGAGTTACTATCAGGAATGTTGGTATAGGTCCAGTTGTAGATGAGTTTGCAGAAGCATTTGCTAGACGTGCCATCTATTCGAGATATGATCAATTTCAACTGGCTTTGGAAAGCAGGGACATAACCATTATGAGAACTCCTATTGGGCTTGTCAGGATGTGTACCTTGCCTCAAGGTGCTACTAATTCTGTTGCGCATATGATGAATGCCATGCATAAGGTCCTTCATGAGTACATACCTCAGCTTACCATGCCTTTCTTGGATGATGTGCCCATTAAGGGGTGTGCAGAAGAAGAGAAGAATGAAAGTCTAAATGCGTAGGGATGCAGATACTTTGTGGCTGATCATATTTCAGCTTGTGAAAAGATTTTGGCCAGGTTAGAAGAAGTGAACTTGACACTACTAGGGCAAAAATCTATTTTTGGAGTAAATGAGGTTGTCATTGTTGGACATATATGTGGGTATTATGGCAGGAAACCTTCACCTGAAAAGGTGGATGCTATAGGCAAAATTATGGAGTATTGTTCTACCACTTCAAAGGTACAGAGATTTATTGGAGCTTGTGTGCTTTACATGATTTGGATACCCCATTTTGCACACATAGCAGATTGTTTATATCAGCTGCTTTGAAAGGTGCAGAAATTTTATTGGGATGAGAGCCACACTAGAGCCATGCGGAAATTGAAGAAGTTATTGCAGATTGCTCCTACTCTCAAGAAAGCGGATTATAATTGAGGAAGGCCTATTGTATTGACAGTTGACACTAGTCCAATTGGCATAGGTTGGGCTGTGGGTCAAGATGATGCAGATGGAAATAGGTATGCTATTGGGTTTGGGGTGAAAGTCCTAAACGAGAGACAAAGAAGGTATCCACAAATCAAGAGGGAATTACTGGGAATTTGTACAGCTCTCAAATGTGACAAGGAGTACTTTATTGGAGCCGCAGTTGTGGTAGAGACAGATTGCTATGATGAGATGGATTGCATACATCAAGTCATTAAATCTAGGATTTAAACACATAGCAGGGAAGGATAATCTAGTTGCGAATATGCTGTCTAGAGCCAGATATGATGATGAGGAGACACTACTTGCAGAAGAGGATGATTCAAAAATTTCAGCCGTTATGGTTGATCATGTTTGCCATGTCTATGATATTGTGGCTTTCATAGAAGAACTCTATGTTAGAGATTGGTTGCAGATTGGCAAGTACCTTAGTACACTAAGCAAAAGAGATGAATGGACAAATGAAGAGTTCAAGAAGATTAGAAGAAAAGCCTATGGTTATTTCCTCAAGGATAGATTTCTTTGGAAGCACCCGAAGAAAAGAGGTGGATTACCCTTGCGGGTTGTCTGCGATAAAGAGACCCAGTTACATGTGATGAGAGAGTTTCATGAGAGTCCTTGGGCTGGTCATAGAGGAGCGTGGACTACTTATGAGAAAATCAAGGAAAAATATTGGTGGAAAGGCATGTACAGAGATGTTTCCTGCTTTGTAGAGACTTACAGAGATTGTCAGATATTTTCCATAGTGCGTCATCGAGATGAGCTTCATCCAACCTATCCGCTATGCATTCATTATAAGTGGGTAGTTGACCTGGTTACTATGCCTATGGGTCTATGGCAGATGAGATATATTGTTTTGGCTAGAGAGGATCTTACCAATCATGTTGAGGGCAGACCTTTGAGAACGAAGACCACTAGTGCAGTGTGCAAGTTCTTATTGGAAGAAAATTTCTACAGGTATGGCTGTGTGGGTAATATCACTGCAGATCACGGTGAATTGGATGCAGATGAAGCTAGGGAGTTTTTCTCTCAACTAGGAATCAAGTTGGCTCTAACCACAACATACAATCCAGAGGGAAATGGAAAGTACTTAACGGACCAGCTAGCAGGCAACGCAGCCGCCAACTTCAAGCCGCTCCAGGACCTCTTGGAGGAGTCCGAGTGGAAGTGGACCAGGGTGCACGAGCTGAACCTCAGGTATAGCTGGGCCTTGGTCCCCGACTAGCGAGACGACCCAGAGGAAACCTTGGGAGACGATGAGCAGTCATAGAGTCCGAAATACTGATAGACAGCCAGTACATAACTTTCCTGGCTCTCTCATGCCATGCTTTAAATGCCTACATTTGCTGTTGATTGGGAACATTAGGAAGAACTGGTTCTTCTTCATTTCATGCAACAAATTCCCAATATCCTTTTCCCATAAGGAAATTTGTCATTCTAAACTTCCATGCCTAGAAGTTGTTCTTGTCAAGCTTTTCAGTTACAATCTGTGAAAGAGAATCAGACGCCATTACAGAACACTGCAAAAAATTCTTTCACTGTGCGCAGATCGGATGTTGTATGCTTGCGTGCCAAAAGGTCCCCAAGAACAAAAGAACTCTAATTTTTTCACAAAACTCAAGGTAAAAAGCATGCATGACATGAACAAGAGACCAATTGGGTACAATCTCCCCCCATGCCTTGTGTGAGCGCTCCACAAAGCATGTATTTTATGTATTAATTATCTTCAAGCTCAAATAATATCCCAAATTACAAAATAGCACGCTATTGGCTTTTGAGTTTTCTTTAGCACAAAATAGAAATAAAGCTAATGGGCGGCGCCCAAAGAGTCAGGCGTACCTAATACAATGTCAAAATACAATTATCATAATCGTGCGCCCATGCGCATACAAAGTAATAAATAAATATCCAACACCTTAATAAATAGACGCCATGCCCAAAGTATGCGCCCATCAAAATATAAGTGATAACTTGAATACACGCTATCCTCCAATGCTTTCCTCCGCCACTGCTGCTATCTCTACACATCAACTGAAGCATTCACAATCGTTAGTAAAATAATATAATTAAACCAACAAAAGTGAATACCTAGCAGTCTTCAGCTACATAAATAAATTAACTGGTTAGAAATAAATCCGAACCTTAATTTATTACGAGTGCGCACTCTAAACTCATAAACGTTTATTAATTTAATATGCATTTTGCAGAATCACCCACTATGGAATCACCCATGTACACACTAAATTAATGAAACACCCGAAAAGGACAGGCGTCCCCATCAACTTCTCGCACAAAGAATCCACTTTGTGTATGAGCCCCGGTCATGAAAGTTTACGGAATCCACCGTAAAACCTCACGGAATCCACCATGAAATATGCCTCCTGGCATCATACCCCTGGGGTGGGATAGCCCTTGCCATGCTTACCTAGCCCTTCGTTCTTCTTCCAATTGCATCATGATTAAATCCAGCTTTTGCTCCATCGTAGGTTCAAGTAGGTCGCCTTCAGCCACAAGATCATCCATATGTGTTTCCGTCATCCTGCAAAACTTAAAAGACCTTTCTCACTCAAAATCAAGTTAGCGGGATGAGCGTAGCTCAAGTTTGAGAATACAAGGCTTATGTGTTTTTGGGTATAGCTTTCATAATCTTCGAAAAATCTGTGTTTTATCCTTCTTCATATGCTGAAAATGCTTCAGCAAACCTACGTATGGGTAGAGTACCTTCCAATGAATAACTTTGCAGTTCGGAGTTTCTACGCAGGAACAGCCCTTCTATGAGTTTTGAGCACAAGTCAGTTCTGACTCTAGTTGACTTGTCTGACTTGCAAAATTGCAGACTTATGTGACTTGCAGAGTTGCAGACTTGCAGAACTTAGTCAATTTATCTGACTTGCAGAATTTAGACTTGAGAGACTTGCCAAATATGATTGACTGTGTGTGACCTGGAGTTCGTGAGGACTTGGCTGATTAAGGAGTTTGTGTGACTATGGTTTAATTGATTAAGCTTGAAGCTTAATCAACAGCAAACGGCGTAATTCGTGGGGGGGGGGGCATTTTCTTCCACGTTGAAATTCACGCTGACATACCGAGTTACCAGATGTCAAATTTTTTCTGGCTTATGGCTTAATTATTAAGCTTAATACTCATAAAAGCTTTTAAGCTTTTGAAAATATGGAGCTTACCTCTGTGTAACCACGACATGATGAAGGAGATGTAGGAGTGGTCCTCCGCCTCTACAGACCGGTCCTTCGCAATCCGATGATGGAAATAGGGGTTCTTGATCGCCAGAAGTCTGCCTGTAGCGACGGTTCGCGACGAGATTGACCGTAGAGCCCGATCGTTCCAGGAGCTCCGCCTTCGCACGAGATGGGTAGAAATTGGAAGCTCTTGATCTCAGCTTCGCTCTGATACCACTGGTGCGCAGATCGGATGCTGTATGCTTGCGTAGTGAATGCCGGAAGGTCCCCAAGAACAAAAGAACTCTAATTTTTGCACAAAACGCAAGGTAAAAAGCATGCACAACATGAACAAGAGACCAATTGGGTGCAATCTCCCCCCATGCCTTGTGAGAGCACTCCACAAAGCATGTATTTTATGTATTAATCATCTTGAAGCTCAAATAATAGCCCAAATTACAAAATAGCACGCTTTTGGCTTTTGAGTTTGCTTTAGCACAAAATAGAAATAAAGCTAATGGGCGGCGCCCAAAGAGTTAGACGTACCCAATACAATGTCCAAATACAATTATCATAATCGTGCGTCTATGCGCATACAAAATAATAAATAAATATCCAACACAATAAATAGGCGCGACAAAATATAGGCGCCATGCCCAAGGTATGCACCCATCAAAGTATAAGTGATAACTTGAATACACGCTATCCTCCAATGCTTTCCTCCGCCATTGTTGCTATCTCTACACATCAACTGAAGCATTCACAATTGTTAGTAAAATAATACAATTAAACCGACAAAAGTGAATACCTAGCAATCTTCAGCTACATAAATAAATCAACTGGTTAGAAATAAATCCTAACCTTAATTTATTACAAGTGCGCACTCTAAACTCATAAACGTTTATTAATTTAATATGCATTTTGCAAAATCACCCACTATGGAATCACCCATGTACACACTAAATTAATTAAATACCCGAAAAGGACAGGCATCCCCATCAACTTCTCGCACAAAGAATCCACTTTGTGTATGAGCCCCGGTCATGAAAGTTTACGGAATCCACCGTAAAACCTCACGGAATCCACCGTGAAATATGCCTCCTGGCATCATACCCCTGGGGTGGGATAGCCCTTGCAATGCTTGCCTAGCCCTTCGTTCTTCTTCCAATTGCATCATGATTAAATCCAGCTTTTGCTCCATCGTAAGTTCAAGTAGGTCGCCTTCAACCACCCATAAGATCATCCATATGTGGTTTCGTCATCCTGCAAAACTCAAAAGACCTTTCTCACTCAAATCCAAGTTAGCAGGATGAGCGTAGCTCAAGTTCGGGAATACAAGGCTTATGTGTTTTTAGGTATAGCTTTCACAATCTTCGAAAAATCTGTGTTTTATCCTTCTTCGTATGCTAAAAATGCTTCAGCAAACCTACGTATGGGTAGAGTACCTTCCAATGAACAACTTTGCAGTTCGGAGTCTCTGCGCAAGAATAGCCCTTCTATGACTTTTGAGCACAAGTCAGTTCTGACTCTAGTTGACTTGTCTGATTTGCAGAATTACAGACTTATGTGACTTGCAAAGTTGCAGACTTGCAGAACTTAGTCAATTTATCTGACTTGCAGAATTTAGACTTGAGAGACTTGCCAAATCTGATTGACTGTGTGTGACCTCGAGTTTGTGAGGACCTGGCTGATTAAGGAGTTTGTGTAACTATGGTTTAATTGATTAAGATTGAAGCTTAATCAACAGCAAATGGCGCATTTCATAGGGGGGCGTTTTCTTCCATGCCGAAATTCACGCTGACATATCGAGTTACCAAACGTTGATTTTTTTGTGGCTTATGGCTTAATTATTAAGCTTAATACTCATAAAAGCTTTTAAGTTTTTGAAAATATGGAGCTTATCTCTGTGTAACCACGACTTGATGAAGGAGATGTAGGAGTGGTCCTCCACCTCTGCAGACCGGTCCTTCGCGATCCAATGATGGAAACAGGGGTTCTTGATCGCCAGAAGTTTGCCTGTATCGACGGTTCGCGATGAGATTGATCGTAGAGCCCGATCGTTCCAGGAGCTCCGCCTTCACACGAGATGGATAGCGATTGGAAGCTCTTGATCTGAGCTTCGCTCTGATACCACTGATGCGCAGATCGGATGCTGTATGCTTGCGTAGTGAATGCCGGAAGGTCCCCAAGAACAAAAGAACTCTAATTTTTGCAAAAAACTCAAGGTAAAAAGCATGCATGACATGAACAAGAGACCAATTGGGTGCAATCTCCCCCCATGCCTTGTGAGAGCACTCCACAAAGCATGTATTTTATGTATTAATCATCTTGAAGCTCAAATAATAGCCCAAATTACAAAATAGCACGCTTTTGGCTTTTGAGTTTGCTTTAGCACAAAATAGAAATAAAGCTAATGGGCGGCGCCCAAAGAGTTAGACGTACCCAATACAATGTCCAAATACAATTATCATAATCATGCGTCTATGCACATACAAAATAATAAATAAATATCCAAGGCCTCAATAAATAGGTGCGACAAAATATAGGCGCCATGCCCAAGGTATGCGCCTATCAAAATATAAGTAATAACTTGAATACACACTATGCTCCAATGCTTTCCTCCGCCACTACTGCTATCTCTATACATCAACTGAAGCATTCACAATCGTTAGTAAAATAATACAATTAAACCGACAAAAGTGAATACCTAGCAGTCTTCAACTACATAAATAAATCAACTGGTTAGAAATAAATCCTAACCTTAATTTATTACGAGTGCACACTCTAAACTTATAAATATTTATTAATTTAATATGCATTTTGAGGAATCACCCGCTATGGAATCACCCATGTACACACTAAATTAATGAAACACCTGAAAAGGACAGGCGTCCCCATCAACTTCTTGCACAAAGAATCCACTTTGTGTATGAGCTCCGATCATCAAAGTTTACGGAATCCACCGTAAAATCTCACCGAATCCACCGTGAAATATGCCTCGTGGCATCAGAATTCTTAGTAGAGTGGACCATTTGCTCCAATACTTCCCTAGTTTAGATGTTTGACTGAACTATTTACTTAACCATGATCCAATTTAGAAACCAACACTACAAGATATAGGCCTTATACCCACATTTAAAGCAACAGAAATGCAAATAACAAAATTTGCCCCCATCGTCGCAAAAAGCGTCGTTATTGGCGATGCCATAGAATAGTCGGTATCACCGTTGCTATTAGCATCGGTATTGGTATCGATATCAGCATTGCAAATAGGACGCTGATATCGATGCCAATACAGATGCTAATAGAGTATTTGCGACGCTGATACCGACGCTAATAGCGACGGTTTGCAATGTAAATAATGATGCCAATAACGACGCGAGCAGTAAAATTTGCGATGCTAATAGCGACGGTAATAGGGAAAAAACATTTTTGTGGCAGTGCAGCTTACAAAATAGTTTCTACACTGTGTACAATGTGCTTGCAAACAAAAACAATGTATACTGAAATCATAACACTGATACATGAAATAAATACATGATCGCATAATAAGTGATTGGTACAATCATGACAAGATATCACTAATACATCGAAAATGTCTACATAGATCAGGCGACTAAAAAATAAAGGTGTGTGAGCTCCAGGGATCCAAGGGCGAGCTACATATCCTCGTCCCCCGAAAGCTCGTCCCGCCGCAAAGGAGCATCGAATAGACTCTGCAAAAAAAGAAACAACACATCAGTCCACCATACAACAATGCATTCTAATTAAACATGGTAACTACAGATAAGAAAGATGAGTGATTTACAGGCCCGCTACGTCTATGCAATCGATCGATCAATGACGTGAGATCATGTGTCTCTGCGTATCGAGTCTCAAGGCCAATTGGATCATGATTTGTAATGGAGTGCTGCAAAGAAAACAAAATGCTAACTAGTTAGAAACATGATTGTCAATACAAAGAACATTGCAACAAAATAACAAGCAAAACAAAAGAAAAACTTACAAAGTCCTCTAAATATGTCCTGTGGCTACCACTCCCAAGATGATGGACCACTCCAGCCTTGAGTCATGCCCTCACCGCCTCGCGCTACTGACTCCAATGTCCTGGAGAATCTGTAGCCTCCCCCCTCAATCGGCGCCAATCGTCTGCATCTAACCACTCGGGCTTTGCAGTCCCACTCTTGATTACCTTGCGTGTGTCGGATCATCTATGTGACATGTATGCACACATGCAATCCATCATCCAGCCCGTAGAGAATCTATCTACTGAGGCTGGCACCGGAAACTCCTCGTGCAAGGATGCTACTATGTAGTCCTTTCTCCCCTCCGGTATGTTCTTACAATGATCCAAGATGTTGTGCCAAAAAACTTGTTGGCACAACTCTCTCATGCGAGCCATCACCCTCCTCCCCTCATCATTCATGATGATGGCTCTTGACCTACCATCGACTAGATATCCATATCCCCCTGGAGTCTACCTAAGATAGGTTCTCTCCCATCTGTGTCCATGCTCCTGGGCATATCCAAGAGACCCTTGTGCATCTGGTGTACTGACCGGGGTAATATCTCTCGGAGTGGCACCGTGCTGACGGCTGAGCAAAAGCCAGAGTAGCTGGAGTAGACGTCCCCACAGGTGTGACAAATCCCTGAGGTAACACAGCTCCACCTGAACGATGAGACGGAGACACTACGTTCGTGCCTCCACCGCATCCACCTGAGCCTGAGCCATGCTCCCTGGAAGGGCCACGAGAGCGAGGAGTCGCACTTGTATCCTATGTCAACCGTGGGCTCACTGCCTCCTCTATATCTTTGCAGCATCCCCCTGACCCCAGAGCACTTCCTCCCTCTGGCCCAAGTCGTGAGTGTCGAGCTCGTCTGCTCGAAGTCGAAGCATCCGATCGCATTAAAGTAGATCTAGCAGAGTGTCCTGACAAAGACCGAGACAGCTCCTGGTCTGCCATATCTCTGAATCTCGTGATCTGGTCTGGAGACATGCGTGTGAAGATGTCTTGTAACTCCTCATCGCTCATCCCTTGACTCATCTTGAAAATGTCACCTGCACAGACAAAAAATGATGTTAGAATAATCAATTTAAATCATACAAAGCACAGTAATATAAATCATTTAAAAAAAATCTCACTTAAAATACATATCTTATGTACCCTTATAAGCGATTGGTCAACGAATTGAGTAAGTGGATGCTCTAAGTATGAAGTATCCTATGGTCCCATGTTAATCTCTTGACACAACTCCGCATACACTGGAAGGTCGATAGACATGTCACCACAAAAGAATGAGTCCACCTCATTCTCAAATAATTCTTAGACTCCTGTATTTCCATCATTGTTAGTTGATGCTAGCTCTAAGCTTTCGACGGCCTCCACCCCTTGTAATATCGACCCCTCTATTTGCATATTATCTTCATTTATGCTCAGAACATCGCTTTGATCATATACTCTCGCACTTCGGGGAGTTGAAGGTATAACATACTACCATCGAGGTTGTCGGGGGTTTGGATAGAAGATTACCTGTTCATAAACACGTACAAGAGAGTTCAAACCATTGTGACATAAACCATGTTGTAATATAATTAGCAAACAAATGAGTCCATACACCTGTTCACAATGGGCTGGAAACACAAAGGTGTCGCACAAATCCATCCATTTTTTTTCGGAATCTATTTCGAGAAATCTAGATGGACCTTGTCGAACTGTTGCTCCAGCTTCTCCAAGTACTACTTTGAACCACTGCATATCGAATAGTATCATGAAGAAGCTATGATAATCCACCGTAACAATACTTTGCAAATTTCCAAAATACTCCATCTCATCCACAACTGTGTTTGGATCTGTTGCTCATCGCCAGCTCTCTTGCTCGAACCTTGCCATGATACCACAGTCCATTGTGGAGCACATTTTGTCAATACGCTCCATGCAAAAATGCCATCCACACGACCACGTTGCACTAAATATTTTGTAATGTACATTGAAACACTCAAATTAGATGTCGCATTTAAATTTAGATACGACAGATTCTAAACCCCTCATCACCTTTGGACTACATCCCCTCGAGAATTCCCACTCCTACGTTGAGACCTCTGTCCCTTCACGAGACGCTGCGGTCAAAGCTCCATGCAACCATCGCGTTGACATGAACCGCGGGATCTCCTCCATGCCTTTAGGATATCGAATCAATTGATGATGCGTACTACGTCAGAATTCAGCTCGCGCTTCCTCTCGATCTTGCCTAGCCATCTGGTACTTGGCGAGCCACGTCTCCATAGAGGCATGGTGCAACATACAAAAGCGATTCACCTTCTCCTCCATTGAGGCATCCATTCTTTTTTCTACCCCATTTCCAATCACCACATCTCTAGTGATTTTATCATCATTCTTCAGTAACCATAGCATTTCATTATTTGGATCCACCGTTAGTAGCCATTGTGAAATATGCACTAGCGCCTCAGGCACCAACCAACCTTTAGCCATGCTATCTTCTGGCCGAGCTCATTGTCGCACAAAGCCTTTCAAGGTTTTCATGAAGTGCTCCAAGAAGAACATCCATCGCATATGGACAGGTCCAGTAATCTCCACTTCATCTATAAGATGCACAAGAAGGTAAATTTATATCGTGAGTATGCTGGTGGGCAGGTATTTCTCAAAGAGACAGACTGTCTCCACTACTCCCTGCCTCACGGATTCAATAGAAAACGTCTTAATATCCTTCTATGAGATCCATTGCACCAAATTCGACAACCTATAAATGGCCCCGTGTATTTCTAGAGTAAGACATCCTACGATCGCGATCGGTAGTACAAACTGCCACAAATGAGAAAGCATTATGAATAATGACTACACTCCAAATAGCAAAATGTGCACGCCAATTACAATCCATTCGTAGTACAAACCTGGCATATCTTATGCCAGTCATACGATTTTAGCCCTGATAATTGGTCGTCTTTAGAAAATGCGGACCTGAGAGAACGCATCATACCCGTCGGAGTGCAGATAGACTTGATTACTTGCTTCACAATGCGCTCTTCTTTAATGGAAAAACCCCAAGAAGCTCGAGGAAGCTGCATGCGACCATCAGCACTCGATTGCGGCCAAAGTGCCTCCATCTTACCTACCTCCTTCAAATCCATTCGTGCCCCTATAGTGTCTCTCTTTCCTATGATGTGGTCCCATAGCAAGCTACCCACATTCTTGAAAATATGCATGGGATCCAACAAGTGGTTGACTTGTAAGTGGGTCCGATGTGGCAACTCGTAGAAAATTGAGAACCGCCACATTCCGTTTGGATGTGATTCCGTGTGGACCATTTTCAGCTCATACCAGCTTGCGGCGTTTATACGTGTTGGAGGTCATCTAAGGAAACCTTCCCTGAGTTCATGATCCTCTGGCAAGAAAGCAGCGTGTCCTTGATATACCATCTTCTTCATGGTTCGTGACCTTCAGGAGTCTAACTGTGGCCCGCACAATGGACATACATGATAACCTGAGATAACCAAACATGTTCCAACACCATGACCCAATGAATACTTGCTTGAACGAGATAAAATATAGATAACGAGAATGGAGACTTGCTCACCTCAGCACTCTCCGAATCCCGAAAAGTCATGTATCGTCCACATGAGAATGGCTCGAATATCGGCTGACTGCCGACCATCGCGCCTGCTCATATCTTGGACGGTGACCCCCTCCTCCCACACAATCTTAAGCTCATCGACTAATGGACGAAGATGCACGTCCATATTTTTGAATTTGTAGCGGCCGGGGACGAGTAAGCTAAGGATGAGATGTCCTTTCTTCGTAGAAAGCCATGGAGGGATATTGTAGTTGACAAGGACTATAGGCCACACACTGTAAGAAGTTGAGCGCAGACTGAATGGGTTTACGCCATCCATTGCAAAATTGAGCCGAAGATTCCTTGGCTCTCGGGCAAAGCCTAGAAAGGTAGAGTCAATATGGCTCCATGCGCGTGAATCCCCTGATATTCATTGAACTCCATCTGTGGACCTATTCTGTGCATGCCACGTTGTCAAGCTCGCCATGTTGGACGTACGAAACATGTGGTTTATGTGGGGGATAAGAGGAAAGTGTCTGAGAACTTTTTGAGGGATGGTTTGCCCTTGCAAGTCTTGTCGATACCTGTGAGCACCACACTTTGGACATGTCTCAATAGTCTTGTATTCTCCTCGAAACAGTATGTAATCGTTGATACATGCATGGATGTTATTATAGTCCATGCCAAGCTTTCATAAAACATGTCATGCATCATCATGAGACTCAAACATGGTATTTGTAGGTGGTAATATATGATATTTCAATAACGTGAAAAAAATCATAAACATCTTGAAAAAGCACAGATATTTGTAATAATAGTGTCGAAAAAAAAATCAACGAAGCGTATGTACAAGGCACCTGAACAACTCGGTCACACTTGTATCGCTCCACCCGTATTTTGCTTGCACACTTAAGAGTGCAAGCAGTGTCTTCAGCCGAGATACTCGGCACCCATCATATAATGGTATGGATGCTTTCTCTCTAAGTGGATCAAAAGTCTCAACATCCATGGGAATCAATGCATTGATCATTGCCTCCATCTCAGGCTCCAAGTTTGTAGGTAGGTCTGGAAGGTTGCCTATCTCCTCCGGCATTGACGGTATAGATTGGCCTTGCAAGTGGTGGATTGGCTCTTGCACTCCATCCATCGAACGCCCACGTACTCTTCTAATTGGCCGCAAAGGGTGCACTCCTTGGGATGAGACATCACCTCCCTAGATAGAAACTTTGCCAGTGAGACCCAATCTTATTGTATATGGTATTCAATTAGCTTGCGAGTACAATGTATAATTAATATTAACTTCAAGTTACCGTTTGTTGAAAATCCACAATCGCGTGATCAATGATCTGAGATTGAAACTCGCCAAATCGTCGTATGTGTTCTATAGACAATCGACGTTTTCATCCGATTGCCAGCTTGCATTGAGAGCAAGGACATGGAACACGCTGATTAAGATACGCCTCACGATCTTGAACAAGAGGACCTTCTTTGTTTTCAATTTTGTCTACGTTACAACAAACAATTTGTTTTTGTTATCATTCTTTTCTTTTCTTAGATTGTTATCCTCTCCTTCCATCTCTCTTTTTTTCTATGATCTAGCATATAGTATCATAGAACACTAGTATTTAGTACCTAGTACTCAGTACCTAGCACATAATATCGTAGCATCTTAGTATCTAGCACCTAGTACTTTAGTATCATAGTGCCAAGTACCCAGTACTATGATACTATGTAGCAGGTGCTAGGGTACCCTCTCTTTCTCTCTTTCCCTATTAGGTTTAATGATTTTTACATCTTTTTCTCTCTCCTCTCTCTCTCATATTTCTTTTTCTCTCTCCTCTTCATCTCATTTCATTTTCACTCTCATTTACCTTTCTCTCTTTCTCTCTCAGTCATTTCCTCTCCCTCTCTCACCCTTACCCTCTCTTTCTCTCTTTCTCTATTAGGTTTAATGATTTTTTTCTCTTTTTCTCTCTCCTCTCCCTCTCTCATTTCCCTTTCTCTCTTTCTCCCCCTCTCTCATTTCCTCTCCCTCCCTCACCCTAACCCTCTCTTTCTCTCTTTCCCTATTAGGTTTAATGATTTTTTCTCTTTTTCTCTCTCCTCTCCCTCTCTCATTTCCCTTTCTCTCTTTGTCTCCCTCTCTCATTTCCTGTCCCTCCCTCACCCTGACTCTCTCTTTCTCTATTAGATTTAATTATTTTTTTCTCTTTTTCTCTCTCCTCTCCCTCTCTCATTTCGCTTTCTTTCTTTCTCTCCCTCTCTCATTTCTTCCCCCTCCCTCACCTTGACCCTCTCTTTCTCTCTTTTCCCATTAGGTTTAATGATCTTTCTCTCTTTTTGTCTCTCCTCTCTCTCTCATTTTTTTTTCTCTCTCCTCTCCCTCTCTCATTTCCTTTTCTCTCTTCCTCTCTCTCTCATTTCCTCTCCCTCCCTTGCCCTCACCCTCTCTTTCTCTCTTTCCCTATTAGATTTAATGATTTTTCTCTCTTTTTCTCTTTTCTCTCTCTCTCTCTCATTTTTTCTCTCTCCTCTCCCTCTCTCATTTACCTTTCTCTCTTTCTCTCCGTCTCTCATTTCCTATCCCTCCCTCACCCTGACCCTCTCTTTTTCTCTTTCTCTATTAGATTTAATAAAATTTTTCTATTTTTCTCTCTCATCTCCCTCTCTCATTTTTCTCTCTCCTCTCCCTCTCTCATTTCCCTTTCTTTCTTTCTCTCCCTCTCTCATTTCCTCTCCCTCCCTCACCTTGACTCTCTCTTTCTCTATTTTTCCATTAGGTTTAATGATCTCTCTTTTTTCTCTCTCCTCTCTCTCATTTCTTTTTCTCTCTCCTCTCCCTCATTTCCTTTTCTCTCTTCCTCTCCCTCTCTCATTTCCTCTTCCTCCCTCACCCTCACCCTCACCTACACCCTCTCTTTCTGTCTTTGCCTATTATGTTTAACATCTTATCTCTTTTTCTCTCTCCTCTCCCTCTCTCATTTCCTTTTGCTCTCTTTCTCTCATTTCTTCTCCCTCTCTCATTTCCCTATTATGTTTTCGTCTCCCCCTATCTCCCTCTCCCTCTCCTTCTCTCTCTCTCATTCCCTCTCCCCCTCCCTCTCTCATTTCCTCCCCCTCCCTCTCCCATTTCCTCCCTCTCCCTCTCTTTAATTTCCCTCTCTTTCTCCCTCTCCCTCTCCCCCATTTCTTCTCCCTCTCTCATTATATAAAAATTATACAAAAAATAAATAAAAAAGAGAGAGAATACACTCTCCCTCCCTCTCGTTCTCTCATTTCATCCCCCTCCCTCTTCCATTTCCTCCCTCTCCATCTCCCTCTCTTTCTCTCTCTCGCCCTCCCTCTCCCTCTTCCTCTCTTTCTCTCTCTCTCCCTCACTCCCTCTCCCTCTCCCATTTCCTCCCTCTCCCTCTCCCTCTCTTTCTCTCTCATTTCCTCTCCCTCTCTCAATATATATACACAAATCATATAAGCAAAAGTAAAAGAGAGAGAGAATACACTCTCCCTCCCTCTCCCTCTCTCATTTCCTCCCCATCCCTCTCCCTCTCCCTCTCCCTCTCCCTCTCCCTCTCCCTCTCCCTCTCTTTCTCTCTCATTTCCTCTCCTAAACAAGCAAAAGAAGGAGAGAATTAAACCCTAAACAAGCAAAAGAAGGAGAGAATGGACTCATTGTAAAGATATGGCGAGGGTTTGGCAGCTCCTCTTTGTGATGAAGGCTCCTCCTCTCCTTCACGCGAACGGTGGCGGCGGCGGCGGCAAGCCTTCTTCCTCTCCCTCTCTCACCCTCTATGCAAAACGGTCGCTCTCTCTCTCGCTCTCCCTCTCGAAATGTCTCACAAAAATGCGCGAAATGAAACGCACTCGGGTTTCGGCCCTGTTTTTTTTCCCTATGGGACGTCGCTATTTGCGTCGCAAATGCGATACAAATAGTGACACTGCTATTCCTGCATCGCTACCCGCCGTCGCTATACCTCTCTTTCCTTGTAGTGCAACTCCATATGTTAGATAGTGTTCCTAGTTTCATGGTTACAAAGTATGGAATTGAGAGTGCTATACATGACATATTCTTGCAATTCTTCATCCTTATGGTGTGGCTCAAAAAATTTTCATGTGATTCCTTGATTTTTTGCTAGACATCATCATTAGCCTTGTTCTTTCCTTTCTTTCCAACCATTTTTGCACATTGTTATAGTGTAGTCCAAGTAGACCACATGTCATTAAAATGGATATAGCTTTTCACTAGAAAATCAAAATGAAGAACTTTTTTATTCAAAAAATAGATCCAATGAATAGCTCTTCATGATGAAATATAGCATTTGACCTTAAAATTGAAATATAATATTTTAGTAATATTCATTTTTTTTGTTAAGATCAATCCAAGCACCCATAAAAACATTGTTTAGGGCTTTTCGCCTCCCTTAGGTCCAAACTAAGGTCTCAAAACCTTGTAGCACCCTAGATATGACTATTAGGGACTTAATATGACCTAAAATACTCTATATAGTCCTTGGATCAATTTTGAATGTCTACAACACTTGTAGCCAAGTGGATAATAATCCAAAATGAATCCCAATTCTTTGTTTTACTAAAATTCCCTGTGAGAAACTTGTAATAGACCTAGGATAACCTAATTACATGTAAATGGCTAAATATACTTGTATCTTGCTAATGAAGACTAAAATAGGCTGAAATTGACTTGTAATCAACACATCCTTGTATAATCCCTATAAAATGATCAATGAGGCCATGATCAATGCATATTAGATGAAATCTTTAAACATTTAATATGTCCACTCATGGTACCCATGTGAGGGATTTAACAATGTGATGAGCTCTCTACATGGGCTCCAAATAACTAGGAGGTGGGAAAAGTTTCTCTTGGGTGGTTGGTTGCATCCCTTTAGGATATTTAATAGTGGGATAGAGTTACCTCTCATTTGTCCCGCTATCTCTCCCATGACATCCATCTTTTTACTTGGTGAAAATTTTCATACTAGGAGTATTCTATTATAAGAAAACAGGAATGATATAAATTACTAAAAATAGGGATGATATACATTATTGAAATGATTATTTTAGCCTTCAATGATATGCAACGAGTTGATTGATGAAAATAGAATTGAAAATTGAGAGTGGTTGAGGGTATTGTCATTGCAAATTAGTGACTCACTAATTGCGATACTTGCCCTTTACAATGTATTTCTTGGGTACAAGAGAATCATAATATCAAAATTGGGTTATGCATAACAATATTAGAGACTTTGACTTATGTAAAGAAGAATTAACATATATTTTATGGTTCTTTTAGAGACCCAAATGACCATAATTCTCTCATCAACAAAACAAATGGAAGAGCTTGAACAAGTGGATGTAGAGAGATTTTCAAATATTAAATCCAATGAAGTACCTTTTATATAATTTTGAAGAAGATGGATGATTCAATTAGAATCAAGACTTAGTCATTATTGGTATAAGAAATTATCCCAAATTAGTCTATAAGCTCCATGCTCCATGATTCCATTGAAATTAGCCTACCAACGATCATGAATACTTCAAATATGAAGTGTCTTGAAGCTTCTTGAATGCTTGAATGCAAGAGATTCAAGCTCCCTTATCAAAATCCCCAAAATAGAACTTGATTATGCACTTCAAGAAGCTTGATAGGTTGATATACTTCCAATTTCTTTAATCTCGAAGTCAATCTGGCTTGATAATGGGAATAGAGAAGCCCTAGAGGTTGGAAAGGACAAGTCTTGAAGAAATTCAAAGATTCAAACCTGAAGTTATGGCTTCCCTGTTGATTGTTAGGGTTTTCAAAGATAAGAATAAACATCAGAGACTCAAAGAGGTCAAAGAATGATACCAAACATTTCTCCAAGGAATATGCAAGCCCTAGACAAGGTGTTAATGGCTTCCATGAACTACAGAGAGAGAGCTGAGAATGAGCACAAAAGAGAAGAAAAATCTAGGCCTTTTTTTTTTTAATACTGAGTGTCATGCTTTAACATTGGTGGTTGGAACGATTAGTGGAAGATGAAAAATCATTATGCAATGGTTTCAAATAAAAATGGAGTGGCTATTGAACAGGAAGAGATGATTCTTGCTATCTACCATGAAACCTTCTCCAAAATCTTGAAAGAAAGAGGAAAGAGAAATCTTGTCTTGAAAAGTAACCCAAACTTTTAACCTTAACTCTCTTTCTTCACTCTTTTACCATTTTACCTCCAAAATCGCTATTTCTTGACCATGATCTACCATTTTGTCCATGATGCCTCCACCTTGGTCTTCATATACTCCATTTAGCTTTGACTACACTATCGTTTATCTCCTTAAACTCTACACATGTCCACTTTTAAGTTGACATCCTATCCTTGACAAACTAGAATGTAACTAGTTTGAGAAGCAAATCTAGGGAAAGATTGTAACCAAGTGGATCAAAGACCAAGACTTTGATATTAGTTGTCAAGACAAAGACTAAGAGGTGAGAGAAAGGAGAGTAAGAGAGGGAGAGAATGAATTATGGGGAGAGAGAAAGACTAGAAAGATAGGAGAGAAGAGAGAGAAGACATGGGAGCTATGAACAAGAAGGTGAGATGAGAGACATTATTTTCCAAAGTGATAAAAATCACACATCTCACATCTCTTACGCATGTGTCACTGTGATAGGGTAGTATTAATAATCTCTCACTAGAATATAAATCTTCACAACCTCTTACACTTGCTTGATAGCCTTAACTTATTCATGCATTTCTTCCAAGTTACATCTTCCTAGAAGTTTATACATTTAGTGTAGGATTAGAAAAGTTCAGTGGAGTAAAAAATTCTTGTTCATATAGTGTTTGGAATGGAGTCATTTGAAAGCTTTGATGATAAGATACATTGTAGGAAAATTCAACTAAGGGTAAATATTGTATCTAGTGCGTAGGTTCCCTATAGTAGTGAGCTCTAAATACATCTTCAACGACTTGATTAAATTGCTCTCTTTAACCATTAGTTTGGGGGTGATAAGCTATGCTAAAATAAACTTGGATACAATTGTCCTCAAACAAGCTCTTCTAGAAGTGAGAAGTTAAAATAGAATCACAATAGTTGTTGATCCTTTTTGGAAATACATGAAGTCAAAACATCTCTTTTACAAAGAGCCTTGCGACATTTGAAGCCTTATAGTTGGTCTTGATTATGAGCAACCTTAGTTAACATACAAGAAAAACTAAGATTGAGTTATAATCTCCTTGGATTGAGAATAATCCAAACATGAAATACACCATGATAAATTTTCTTTTCATTTGTGAGATATCAAGTTGTTGGAGCTTTCTGGGCATCTTAGGACATTCAAATTTTACCCATTGGCATCTCACGCATCTATTAAACATATTTAACTATGTCTCCTTTGATATTATCCTAGTCATTGATTCTTCTTATAGCAGTAAGAGTCTTTCCATAGTTTGAGTGTCATGAGAATGGAGATTGATCATTGGCTTCCCATAGTATCCACTTCTTGAGTTCTTGACTCGATAGTATGAATAGTCTTATCTTGAAGTAGACAAGTCCTTCCTCTCTATAGAGAAGTTCTTATACTTGAGCTTGAGTTTAGTGTACCAAATATCTTTTATCATTTGACAATACTTTAGATCCTTATTTGCTTCTACTTTTGCTATTTACTTAGTATTGACACCATAATTGCTAGAGATCTTGCTTTAGAGTGTTTCTCTAAGATGAGGCATTGAGAAATGCTTTATAGCTTAGGGCATTTGCAATTGTATTCTCCATACCTCATGCAAGTTACTAATGAATATATGTGTGTATCACGTGGGTTCAAAATAAGGTATTTTTAAAATACTATTTTTATACATTTTTTACACACAAAAGGGTGTAATATAAAGGGGTTATCTACAGATTGAATAGAAAAGGGTTATGTTTTATTCAGGAAAAGTTCACAAATAAGGATATTCATAAATAGGCCTTGAACGCATGTGATGTAGAGGATATACATATAGTAACTTCCCCGAGCTCCATATCTAGTTTGTATTTGATTTCAAAGTGATACTCTTGCAAGATTTGTATCCATCCTTATTGCCTCATGTTTAGATCTAGTTAAGTGAAGATCCATTTGATACTTTTGTGGTTTATGACCAAAGTGAATTTTCTACCAAGCAAGTAGTGTCAGCAAGTAGCTCCAAATCATGGGTAGCATAATTCTTCTCATGAGTCTTTAGTTTTTAAAAAGAATAGGCTATCGGATGAACTTCTTGCATGAGTTTGCAATCTAATGAAAGAGAGCTTGCATCGGTCACAACTTTAAATTCTTTGTTCGAGTCTGATAACTTTAGGATAGGGGTTGTAATGAAGCTTTGTTTAAGCTTCCCAAAGCTAGACTATTCAATGAAAGTCCATACAGTAGCTACCTACTTCTTGAGTGAGTTAATTAAGGGTGTAGCAATCAAGTCATAGCCTTTAATAAAGATTCTCTACCACCCCATTAAACCCAAAAAGCTTCAGGCTTAACTATTGTCTGAGGTTGCCATTTGCACATCCTTGACTTTGGCAAGGTCTATTGCAAATCCTTCATCAAATATTATGAATCCAATATATTCAATTTGCCTCTTGAAGAAGGCAAGTTTGTTCTTCTTGGCATAAATTTTGTGTATCATTATTGTTTCAAGGATGAATCAGAGTTGTAGCTCATGATCTTTGTCCTTTGAGTAGGTTAGGTTATTTTCTCTCAATAATTATTCAATAACATTTAATAACATACATGACTTAGTCTATCAAAAGAAAAGGTTTTCCAATGCACTTAGATTATTTTATAAAAAGCTAAAAAATCATTTTTGGTTAGATTAATCCTTCTCTTTTCTGTCTCTACATGACTTAAGATGCCTTCAATATATTTAATGCATTTATTTGTTCTTTTATTCCTTTTTAGAAATGGTTTTTATGTAGATTTTCTAATTGATTTTTTTGAAGTTGAGTGTTTGACCTACTTTTTGATGCACTTTGTCTAAATTCAACTACCTTTCAAAAATTTCCTAATTTGGTATCATTTTTAACTACCCTAATATATTTTTTTAGAAAAGACAAAAATGACTACTTGCGATCAAAAGAAGAGTTATTTTATTTCATAAAACTTATAGAATTATATTCATACAAGACATTTCTAAATTACAATTTGGAAAGAGTTTACGAGTTTCTTAACTGAAAAGGGTTACTTTATTATCTTAGAGTATGTAAGAAAAGGGTACTGTCTAATATCCTTTGTGAATGGACATTATATAGAGGGTTTATATATAGTGACTCCGCTAAGACAATTTTCACAATAGATGGAATACTCCTTTGTGCAATGTCAATGATTGGGTGATGACGACTCTCCTTTGTTGCCCCATTATCCTCTCCTCTTGCCCTTCTCTTTCCTTTCATCTCTTTTCTCTTTTTGTCCTCTCTCCTCTTCTTATTCTCTTTGTCTCCTCTCTTCTTGTTTTATAGCTTCTCTCCCTTCTTTTACTTTCTCTCTTTCTTGCTCCTCTTTTGTTTTCTCTCGTTTTCTACTTTTCTCCCTTCTCCCTCTCTCTCTTCTTCTTCTCTTATTCTTTTCTCTATCATTCCCTTTGTTCTTTCTTCAACTTCTCTTCATTACACACACACACTCTCTCTCTCTCTCTCTCTCTCTCTCTCTCTCTCTCACTCACACTCACTCACTCACTCACTCACTCTCTCTCTCTCTCTCTCTCTCTCACTCTTTCTCTCTCTCTTTGTGCATATAAAAATGTGCAGGATATTTGGGCATTGTGAAGCATTAACTAAGGCTTATATAGGCTTAGTTAAAGGCTATTTTTAAATTATTCTTGTACAAAATGCTATGGATACTATTGTTTTAAACTTTCTTTTCACACACACACACACACTCTCTCTCTCTCTCTCTCTCTCTCTCTCTCTCTTTGTGATTCTCAAGGTCAATCCTACTCATTCGTTTTGTGTGGTGGAATGGCATTGTTGAAGCTTTCATTGACTTGATCTGATGATCACAAGAAGGGGAAGTCAATGATGATTACAAGGTCGAGATCACATTTAGCTTGAGAGGGTGGTGGCGATGGAAATTATGTTGGCCTAATCATTAGAATGTTTTTTTTAAATTTCAAGGTTTATTTAAACCTTTTAAAGTCCCCTCCCCTCCCCCCTAAAACACACTAATTTGCATGTAGGAAAAAGGGGAGGAACATCACACCCTTGCGAACGAGTTTGGTTTTAGAATGAAATACCTAAGTTCTAACAATGAGTGAGTATATCTCAAAAGTATTTGAGAAGTTTTGTAAAGAGTGGGGTATTCAACATTAGTTATTGGCACCTTATACCCCACCCCAGAATGGTGTTGCATAGCAAATGAATATAACCATACAAGAAAGATTCTATAGTATGCTTAGTTAGCCAAGCTTACCATAACACTTTTGGGCTAAGGTAGTCTCCACTACTCTATACTTGATTGATAGATCCAGATGCATTTACATTAGTTGTTAGGCTACATATGAGCTATGGTTTGGAAAATCTCTATCATATTCTCATTCATGGGTCTCTGGATGTGAATAATTCTACCATATTTCCAAGGGAAAACATAATAGCTTGGATCCTAAGTTAGTAAAGTATATATTTCTTAGTTATGAGGATGCACGTGAGATGGGCTATCACCTATTGGATTCATAGGCTTGAAATGTTATTTATAGCCATGATGTTCTCTTTCATGAAGAGAAGATACACAAGGAACCTATGGACTTAGTTGACATATGAAGGGTGATATTCCATGGGGAACCTTTTACTACATTATAACCTAGACAACATGATGTTGGACAGGAAGGACATGATGTATATGCACAAACCTAGTCTTGAAATACTCTATTAGAGCTAGATATCCTCTTCATCTTTTTGAGTTCTCTTTCAATTATTTCATGGTAATAGACTTTGTTAAGCCGCTCACTTATGGGGAGGCTCTACACATATATGATTTCAATTATTGAAGAGGGCTATGTAGTTTGAGCCGCCTAACTCACTACAAAAGAATCATATATGGAATTGGTTTCCTTAGCAGATGGTAAACATGCATTACCATGCAAGTAGGTGTCTAAACTTAAGAGCACACTTGGCGGTCGTGAGCCAAGTTATAAGGGTAGATTGGTTATAAAGGATTTTAAGTAAGAGCATGGAGTTGAATTGGATAAATTCTTTTCTCCTATGGTCAAGATAATGGCACTATGCTTGTTGGTATTCACTCGGTTATATAGTTAGATCAAGATCTCTATTAGATGCATGTGAATTTATATTTGTTTACTTTTCTCTTATTTTCTTTCATTCCTAGGTCAAGGCACATTCACCTTTTAGTGGGAGGTTCTTGGAGTTAAAGGTGCTTGTGCCTACTTTTTCTCATTTACTATACATACTATGGCCACATACTTGTACACTATGGATGGTGGCAAGCCCATCACTATCATTTATTCTTTATTCTTCTTGTGACTATTGAATAAGGGAAGGCTATCACACATTGTGATGGTTTAAGTTCCCAAATAATCCATAGCTCATTGTTGGCTCTTGCTTTCACTCATGTGCTTCCACTTTGGCTCTCCTTTCACTATATATTGTTGGCAAGAACAAATCACCCTTAACTTAGCCTATATTCTTAGCACATCCACAGTTTCTTAATAGCAACAACAATGATCCCTCCTCTACTTGGACTTCATCAATGATTGTCCCAACACTACTCACCCTTATTGCTCATCATGCCAAGCCACCCCCAAAGAAATGCAATGTGACTAACACAAGTCTAGGAGGGGGAATAACATTAATCCTATCATGAGTAAATAGAGAAATTATGATAACCCAAAGAGGTAAAAGAGTGACCATTTAAATGGAGGATTACATAAACTAAATTTTAATACCACAATCCTATATTTTATGTAGTTGTAAAGAAAAGTATAAATTTTTTTAAAGGATTCACTTGATTTTAGAGATATTTACATTTATAAATACTTAATTGTGACATTGTAAAAAAGACGTGTTTAGTTCATAAGTTCTTTTGTGGAAATCTGCAAGCATCTACTTATGAGAAACATGGAAGTAGCCCAAATATTTTGCAATTAACTTTTTGGAAATCATATATAAACAAATACTTTCTTTGAGGATCTTATCTTGTATTGGGTCCCTATTCCAATACAATCAAAATATTGTAATGAAAGAAGCTTAGAGGAGAGAGGAGAAGAGCTGAAGAGAGAGAAAGAGAGCAAGAAGAAGAAGAAGGAAGAAGACTAGAAGAAGAGAGAGAAAGAGAGATAAGAGGAGAGAAGGAAGGAGGAAGCCATGGAAGCAAGAGATGAAGGTGAAGATTATGATCTTGATAATAACTGGTTGCCCTAATCTAGGGCTCTTACACCTTATATACCCTAGTCACTGTGACTTGGAGTCTAAACCCTAGTCAGTGTGTATCCCGCTTGTTACAATCCATCCCCACCCTAAAGGTTTTTGCCCTAAAAATTAAGGATAATTAGAGGGGAGTGATGGGTGGGCTAAGGGAGGGTTGTAGAGTACTACTCTAAGCCCTTTGACAATGAAAATTGGGTGGGTAGAGACTAGGGATAGCATATTGTCCAGGACCCTAGCCTGCTAAAGTAAAGAGGTCATAACTTTTGATAGGCTGCTCCGAATAGGGCATACCACATATAAAAAATGAGCTTATGACAAGTAATTTCAGCCTATGTTGGATGCATATGCTTGATATTTGAATAAATACAAAACTATTCTAAAAAAGTGTACAGTATGCAAGCAGAGGGTGGTCCATTGGGGCATAACCAGCTAGTCTTCTAGCCATTGGGCCTCATGGAGGTAGGGGAATTCATTGACAATGGTTGCTGGGTGCCAAGAGACTTCTTCAAGGGGTAGGCCTTGCCATTTGATGAGGTATTCCTTAATGGATCAGGATCGTAAGTGCTTATCTCACTGCCCAATGATTGCTTCAGGGATATACTAAGTGATTCCTTCTTCATCTATGAGAGAAAGTTCTTCCACATAGTCCATGAGGAGCCTACAAAGGGTTTTAGCTGGCTGACATGGAACATATTGTGGTTTTTGGTGGTAGGGGGGAGCTCTAAGCGATAGGCCAAGTCACCAATTTGCTTCAAGATCCGGTATGGGCCATAGAAGAAATGGACCAACTTGTTACTACTGCCCTCTTTGAGAGTCAAGTAGAGGGACTTATGCACTTTCAAAAGTGCTAATTCCCCTTCTTGGAATTCCAAATGGCTTTAGTTCTCATTAGCATAGAGTTTTATGTGTGTTTAGGCCTTTTGAAGGCTCATTTTACATTACTAAAGTAAATCTTGCATGTGATCCAACTCGGCCTGACTTTGAGGATTGATCTTATCATTAAATAAGACTGTTGGGAGGGGAACCTTATATCCACATAAGGCCTCAAAAGGGGAAACTCCAATGCTAGAGTGTGTAGAGTTATTATATGAAAACTCAGCCAAGTGGAGCCATGTATCCCAATTGTGCTGTACATCATGGAAAAATTGCCTCAAATATGTCTCAAGCCATTTGTTCACTCTTCAGTCTGGCTATCAGTCTGAGGATGGTATGCAGTAGATGGAGCAAGCTCCATCCCCATGGAGGTGAAAACTATCTGCTAGAAGTTGCTCATAATCTTTGCATCCCAATCATGTACTATGACTTGTGGCAAGCCATGCAACTTGAAGAAATTTTCCATAAACTGAGTTGCAACCTGAGAGATAGTGTATTGGGTCTTAGTGCGGATAAAGTGGGTAGCTTTGGTGAGGCAATCAACTGCCACATAGATACTATTCCACCCTTTCTTGGTTGCGGAAAGGTCAATGATAAAGTTCATTGCGATGGGAGTCC
This sequence comes from Lygodium microphyllum, assembly GCF_053477565.2. Taxonomy (NCBI): domain Eukaryota; kingdom Viridiplantae; phylum Streptophyta; class Polypodiopsida; order Schizaeales; family Lygodiaceae; genus Lygodium; species Lygodium microphyllum. The sequence continues at coordinate 138,935,941 of NC_141152.1, read as the reverse complement.
ATTTCCCATCAGGGATAGGGAGAGGTTGTAAGAGGCCAGCATGCTTGAGTGTATTGTCCTTGTTCTTTGTTGGCATGGAACACATTTGGTCACAAAGTCCTTGACATCCCTCCATAAGCCTTTCCAATGAAAAATCTTGGCAATCTTGTCATATGTTTTGAAAACACCCAAGTGACCAGCAGCAAGGTGAGAATGCATCTCTTCCATGATCTTCTGCATGAACGGGGAGGTGTGGGGGATGACAATCTTGTTGTGGGATCAAATAAGGCCATTCTTGAGTTGATATTGTGAGTTTTCAGCCATGAACCCATCCTATAATTTGTGAAATATGTGGCTGAAGTGATCATCTAACAAGTAAGCCTCTTGAAACTCTTCAACCTAATCACTGTGCAATTCAAAGATAGAGGATACTCTGTATGCCCACATTTGAGAAAGTAAATCAGCCACAATATTATCCTTGCCCCAAGTATGTGAAATGTCAAAGTCATAGTTTTGTAAGGTTGCCACCCATCGCCTTTGCTTAGGAGTCAAAGTGGATTGAGTCAAGAAATAGTGAAGGACTCGGTGGTCTCTTTTCACTTGGAAGGGGCTATCATACAAATAGTGGTGCCATTTCTTGATAGCATGGAGGATGGCCAATATCTCTTGGTCATACACATTCATTTGCATCTCCTTCTCATCAAGTTTGCAGCTCTCAAATGCAATCACACCATGATCTTGCAACAATATTGCACCAATACCCCAGCCACTAGCATCACAATGAATGGTAAACAACTTAGAGAAGTCAAGGAAAACAAGGATGTGGGCTGAAGTGATCTCATCCTTTAACTGCTTGAAGGTATGATCCGTAGTTACATCCCAAAAGAATGACTCCTTTCTTAAGAGATAAGTTAAAGGTGCTGTAATGGTGGCATAGTGCTTAGTGAAGCGTCTATAGAATGAAGAGAAACTAAGGAAGCCATGCAAGGAAATGGTGGTGGAAGGAGTGGGCCAGTCTCTAACACATTGCACCTTCTCCGAGTCAGCATGTATGCCATTTTTACTCACAATGTCTTGCATGTACTCTATAGCAAGTGCTCCTTGGATGACTTGATGTAAATGAGGATGTCATCAAAGAAAAAAATCACAAACTTGAACAGAAAGGGTTGTAGGACTTTGCTCATGAGGCTTTGAAATGTGGAAGGGGCGTTAATCAACCCAAAAGGCATCATTAGAAAGTGATAAAGTCCACAATCAGTCCTAAAGGCTATTTTGATCTCATCTCCCTCCCTCATATGAATCTGACGGTAGCCAGAGCGCAAGTCAATCTTAGTGAAAAAAATCATATCCCTTTCCACTCATCCAACAAGTCGTCAATCAGTGGGATGGGGTAGCGGTTCTTCACTATGATTTTGTTCAAGTCTCTGTAGTCAATGCACATGCGAAAGGAGCCATCTTTCTTCTTGACTAACAGGACAGGGGATGCATAGGGGGAAGAACTCGATTCAATGAAACCCATCTCTATAACTCATGGACTTGCTTTGCAACCTCTTCACACTCACACTTGGAGAGTCTATAAGGGGGTTTGTTTACTGGCTTGGAATGGGGCTCTAAGTCAAGTGGGTGGTCCACTTGTCTCTTAGGAGGGAGGGATGTAGGCACTTGAAATAGATAATTGTATTCCTCAAGTAAGGCTTGCAAGGCTGAATCATTAGATACTGCAGAGGGTTGATCGGGGTTGTCCTTAGTCAATTGCAAGACAAAGATTTATGATCATTTCTTAAACTCCCTTTTGAGTCAGTTTGATGTGATGAGCTGAAAATCAGCATGATCTCGAACTCCCTCTAGGTGGATAGGCTGTCCATGCATCATAAAATCCATGTAGAGCTGAGAGAATTTCATAGAAAAATTTCTCAATTTTTTAAGCCAATCATAGCCCAAGACAACATCAATGGGGCTCATATCTAGGGAAATCAAATCAACTAGGGCTACATAATTTTCAGCAAAGCATAAGGGAACTGCAGGACATACATGTGTGCTAGTTTCTTCTTCTTCATTTGCTACTTGGACCTTAAAGGGGTAGTATAATGCCATAGGGGTGCATTTCAACCGATCAATGGCTGATTTATTGACAAAATTGTGAGTGCTCCCGCTATCCACAAGTATAAAAACATGCTTTCCATTGATACTGCCTTGAATGCGAAGGGTACTAGGGCTTCAAGAACCCGTCCAAGCATCCAAGGATATTGAGCAAAGGGAAGTGGGATTTGGGTGGGATGTGAAATCAAGTAGCTCTAATGGATCACCGCCCGAGTCAAAGGGAAACCCATCCTCTGGGTCATAGAACTGCTGCTTGTAATCAACATCTTGCGTGGGCTCAATTTGGTCAGTGGTTAGGTCATCCTTATCATTGTGTCAATCTTCCATGACATACATGCTATGAAATTTGACCTTAGCTGTCTTGTATGGGCATTTGGAGGCATGATCAACAGTTTAAGTGTACTTATCTCCACACTTAAAGCATAGGCCCTTTTCCTTTTTTCCTTCACAACAACGGAGAAATGAACTATTGCCCGTTGGATCCATGGGAAGGTGATGCCTTGGGCTGTTTATTTTCAACATACTTATTCTCAACATTAGAGCCAAATGTGCCCATTTTTCTTTTAGCATGGAAGGCAGGGTAAGTGGGTGCTTTGGGGCTATTATTAGGCATAGAAGTGCCTCGAAAACCACCTTCGTATGGGGTTGATGGTAAAGGAATGTGGGGTTTTCCAACACCTTGCTAAAAATGTTCACTCTTACAATACTTTCTTTCTTATCTCTCAGCTAATTCAAATGCATCAAACAATGTCGTAGGTTTTTGGGCCATGACATCTGCTGATAGGCTTAGTTGCAACCCATAGATATAGTTGTGCAATTTAGCAGCATCGCTAATGCTCTCAACATACATGGTCAAGTTCATGAACTGATTTGTGTTCTCATGTACAATAAGGTTACGTTGGTCAATGTACTATCGTCTTGCCAACCGCTCTTTTCCACAAGAGACATAAAAACTTGGACCATGTGCATTTTGAAATCTTCTCAGTCAATAAAGTGATGATTCTCTTGATTGATATAGTGCCACCATGTGTGGGAAAATCCTTCCAAGTGGAGAGAAGCAAAAAGCATTTTTTGATCATCAATGCAAGGGTTGATATTTAAGTAGGACTCCAACTTGGATGTCCATTCCTCTAAGTCAGAGGGTGTGGGGGGTTGCCCATTGCACTTTCTAAGGATAATCTTGTCACGCAATTCATTAGGGCCATGATGCCCAGGAAACCCTTGCTATGATCCATACATCCGTGGCCTTCTCTTGGGATGAAGTGGTCGCTGATTGAGCAACAAGAGTAGTGAGCTGCTCCAAGGTCTATTGAGTCTTCAAATTTGAGAGAGCCATGTGCTCGATTTCTTCATCGAAATTGGAAATCACTTGGCAGTGGTTGGTGACCATATCATTATGTCATTCCATATGATGAAGTTCATGCTAACAAAGGGTGTGATTGAGAAGGGTGTACAGGTCCATTTTAGGTGTTTTCTCCTATATGTCACCACGGTAATCATGTGCCAAGCTTGGTTATTCATTCATGGAGGTCCTAGAGTCTCTAATCTCCCTTCGTAGTTTCTCTTGGACCTTGATTTTGACTTTTTGGCCAACCATCAGGATGCAGTCCATAGGACCTGTTGTCAGTGAGCGAGTCTGCACCTTGTCCACAGTGACCCTAGTGCATAAAAATGGGTATAACTTTCAAAGCATAGCTCTGATTGGGAAGGCTTTTGATTCAGACCAAAGGGGACAAAGCCCTCTTTGAGGTGAGCTATAGGGTTGACTTTCAAATTCAAAAAGAAGGTTCTACAATAGGATCTTCTTGACTATCCTGTAGGACTATGATAAATAACACTACCTCACTCTTATTGCAAAAGCCTCATATAGATTGAGCGTAGTTAGAGAGGCATGATCAACAATATACATAGCATACTGAGCATACTGAGCATTATCCCAAGCATCATTGCATACCCATATTCTCTCTCGTCAATGCATAAATGAATTCACTACCATACATCTCCTTTGACTGCATGCACTTCAAGTGTCATACATGGGTACCATCAACATTGTGGGGGTGTCCAAGGGGGATCATTCCATTAGGGAAAGCGAAGCTCATGGGGAGTACGTGCACCTGCATACAAGAATCGGGCTTTGGATCACTAGGAGGTGGGCAAAGTTTCCCCCGAATTGAGTTGTACGCCCTTTTAGGGTCTGAAGTGGTAAGGGAGGGTCACATCTCTTTTGTCTTACCACCTCGCCTAGCATCGGCCTTTCTCCTCAACTGCGAGAGTATACATGGAAGAGATTTTTATTAGGCAATCAGCATGAGATGCATTGAAAAATATAAATTGGGCCTTTTCATGAGATGCAAGGAATGACAAAGGTTGGGCTAGGGGCTACCTTGGTAGTCCAATGACTCATTGGCAACTACTTACCAAATTTACAATGGCTATTAATCATTTTGGGGCTCATCCAAGATCACAAGAAAAACTAAGGGTTAATGTCAGGTAATATAATGAATTTTAGAAAGAGCTTTGATGCATGCACACGAAGAGGATTGAACTATTAAACCTGTGCAATATTGAATCTCTCCAACAAGGGATTAAGCTCAACAAGTAGCTAAATTCAAGAGATTAAGATCAAATTGGTATACCTCTTTAATGCTTGGGGAGAACGTTGAGCATAACTCCTCATGATGGCTGATTTCTCCATCGATCAAGTCCGATTGGTTGGGGCATTCCCATGGATGAAGACTTTAGCATTTTAATGCTCCCAATAATGATGATGGCCCCTGCTTGTTCTCGAGCTTGAGCTTTGGAGAGGAAAAGATTCAAATAAAGCTTTCATTACTACCCACAAAATCTTTGCATGGTGAGCTCCATGTCTTCAATCCGATTAAGGGAAAGAAAAAGGGGTTGAAGGGTTGCATAAAGGCTGAGCTTCCAAATGTTGTGGGCTAAATTGAGGGCTTGGGTGGAGCTTCAATGGGTGTTCATGGAAGGGTACAACAATAACTTGAGCCTTGCTAGAGGAGGGGGTTCAAATGCTGGACAAGAAGGCCCAAACTTGGTCAAGAGGAGCAGGGGAAACTGTCAATGCCATGGGGAAGGCCAGGAGGGAGGAGATTTGAGCTGCGGAAGGACAAATAGAGCACGGAACAACAGTGTAAAATGCGTCGAAATTTGCAGGCTGTTCCCTAGGCTCTCTTCCTGGCTCTACCCCTCCACAAGGGTGTTGTCCTTAGTCACGGGGAAGTGGGGAAGGCTCCTGAGACTTCAGATGGGCATTCCCATGGCTGCTTTGGGGGAAAAGAAGAGTTTTTTTTTGTTGTGTGGCTATGGTAGCTTTCCTAGGAGAAGAGAGAAAGTGGCTGAAGCAAAAAGTAGATGATTTTTTGTCCTCCTCTAATCCCTGAGACTCCAAACTTGACCTGGAACCCTTGAAATTTGCAAGAAAATAAGTGACAAACTGCTATTTTAACAATTTTACCTCCAGATATGCTTGATTCTCTAGCCATAGCTCGTGCTTACTTCAAAAAGCTGAAGTTATTTGTAGTCCTTCTTATTGTATGTGTACCTATAAATTGAGTAACTAGGGTTTTTGGGATTTGAAAAGGAAGAAAGGGGAAAGAAGAAAAGGACCAAAGCCTAAAGCTCTGATACCACTTGTAATGAAAGAAGTTGAGAGGAGAGAGGAGAAGAGCTGAAGAGAGAGAAAGCGAGCAAGAAGAAGAAGGAAAAAGACTAGATGAAGAGAGAGAAAGAGAGAAAAGAGGAGAGAAGAAAGGAGGAAGCCATGGAAGCAGGAGATGAAGGTTAAGAGTATGATCTTGATAATAACTAGTTGCCCTAATCTAGGGCTCTTACACCTTATATACCCTAGTCAATGTGACTAGATGTCTAAACCCTAGTCTATGTGTATCTCACTTGTTACAAATGTAAACTACAAGTGCCTCGAGTTTTGAAGCTAAAGTATGTATTGTGCATAATGTAGCTACTATATTGTGGTTCTTCTAATGTAACCTAGACATCGGAAGGAAGATGCTTCACTCTAAATGTGCATTAAAGTTTCCTCAACTAATAGTACATATTACGCAGATTTATATGGGGTTCTCCCTCTTATGCCTAGTTTTTAAAGGCAAAATCGAGTTCATTTTCATTAAATTTCTCTCAAAATTTGCATTGATTTTGCAAGTTTTTTTACATCTTTTTGGATTTTAGCTAATATACTGCATCAAGTTTAAAGAAAACCTCAAGGTTATCATACCGATATTTCATACATCAAAGTTCCTTTAAACTTACATAAGTTTTGAGGCTATCTTGATGTATTGCATCAATATCCAGCTTTAAAAACTTAACTTTAGACTATGTAAAAACATTAAAATTATTACATGAAACTTGTTACAATGCATTAAGCTACATTAAACATTGCATGACCTTATATTAAGTTTATGGAATGCATCAATTTTTCTTCTAAACTATACAAGATTTTACATCAACATGATGCACTACATCAAGCTATTTAGGATATTATATGTTCTTTGTGTTAACTTATTGAAGTGTATCAAGTTTCCTTGTAAATTGTACAACTTATTGCAACAACTTGATATACTACATCAATCTACATACAATGTTGTTTGTTTTTCATACGAACGTGATACCTTGCAATTTATGCAAGTTTTCCCACCAACGTGATGCACTGCATCAAGCCACATAATACTTTGTATATCTCCTATACTAACTTGATGCAATGCATCAAGTTTGCTTGTAGAAAATAGAAGCTTTATAAGTAGCTTGATGCACTACATCAAGATACATACAAAAGTGTACATTTTTCACACCAAATTGAGGCAATATATGAATTTAGGTTCCTTATAAATTATAAAGTTTTGTTACTAGCCCAATGCATATTATTAGGTTACATGTGAAGTAGTACATTTTCATAGCACCTTGATATATTTCATCAAGTTTCCATATATCTTGTTCAAAGGCTCTAGATTATAACCAAACTTGATCCTACACATGAAGAGATCACATATATTATGCAACAGACTTTTAAACTAGCTAGAATAACTCATGAGACTACCAATAACACTGGTGCGTCTTGCAAATAAAGTTGGGCGTAGTGCATCAATTGACATTTATTTAGGTTAAGATTTCACATTAAATAGATCCTTTGTAAGGACATGTTAAAAATTCTATGGTGGTAAACCACTTCATTGTGTTATATTCCAAAGCATATGACAACATGATAGTGTGGCACATGCATTAAACAAGGAGCTTCAATGAGTATTTTATATGGTAGGATTATTTGGTCTACCTCTTAGAGTGACTACTAATGTATAAATACATGTAATCATTTTCTCTCTACTAATAGGTTTTTCATAATGAATAGTTATCAAATCTTAAAAGGAAAATTCACCAAATTCAAAGTAGAGAATAGTTTTATCTTCTCTTCCATAACAAGTGCAAGCATGTAGATGAGCTAAGACTATGGTCAATCTTTATCAAAACAATAGAAGTTGATCATAGATTAACTGACTTGTTTTCACATCCAAATTATTGTTCCTAAACTATTTTGAGGCATGAATAGTTATATATATATATAATATTAGGATTATTGATGATAATATGGTTTAGTTCATTAGTTGGTTTTTCTATACCTTTGGGTGCAAAAATGAGTTGTGTACTTAAGAAGGGTAGAAATTGTATTGATCTAGAAAGATGATGTCCAACTATTGTTTATTAGACATATAGGAAGGTAAGTCATGAATATATGCATATATAAATATAAGAGATTTTTAAAATATCATTTTTACATATTTTCACTACAACAAAAAGGCCTCATAGACGCGATTTTTGAATATAGAGAAAATCTTACGGGTGCGTCTATCCTCCCGTCTATTTGCGCGTCTACCGTGTCGCGTCTATAATCGCATGTATGAATGAATTTACACGCAAAAATAGACGCGCAATAGACGCACAGATACACACGTGAATACATGCGTATAATAAACCAAAATTGCTATTTATTTAATTCATTTTACGCGTTCATTAGCGCGTCTATTTGGCAGTTAGACGGGCATATAGACACGCTTATAGACGCGCTACGAATAGAAAACAAAAAATCTCCTTTTTAAAAAAAGATATTTAATTTCTTTTTTAAATTTGAATTATGGAGCGCGTGTACTGTGCACTGTAGACGCGCGTATAAACGCGCATTTTCTGCAATTTAGACGCGCGAATAGATGCGCAAAACAGAACTGGAAAAAAAAAACCAGAGAGCATACATGCTCTCGGGTTTTTTTTTTCCCCTCCCATACATTAGATTGTGCATTTGGGAAAAAGACAATGTATCTTATGGGCACAAGAATTGAAAATAAAAGTCCATGTATTCATTATAGATCAAAAGCATTTACATGGGAAGTTTAAGTGCTTGCGACCTAAAGCATGGCCGCAAGCAGTAGGCTCAAAGATGGATCATACATATACAAGAAAACAAGGCCTCATGAGGAGGTATGGTGCTCCTCTACGAATCTGAAGAAGAAACATCTTCACTAGTACCACCATGGCTGCTAGCATCGCTATCCCCCTCCTCACTATGCTCCACATCCGGGTTCGCCTACACACACAAAAGATCAAGGTTGCTTACATAGACATGGTGGAGAAAAAGTTATAATTAGCTATACTTTTAATAGGAAAGTAAGAAAAACATACCTCCTCTGGTTGTCGAATCCTCATGGCCCGGTTGTATTGGTCCTTAGTGATGAGACCTTCCTCATAGATGTAAAGCCATGTGGTTGCGCGGTTATGGCCTCTATGGTAACCTACCTCTCTAGGAATAGGTATCCTACCAATGATAGTAGTCTGCAAAACAATTATGATATATACAAAAAATTACGAGTCACAATATATTAGAACAAATTATATAAAGAATTGAAAGAAATATAAATTTTAAAAAACTAGAAATCAAAATATACTTACAAACTCCACCTTCCACGACTCTCTACCACCCGATCTGTAATGCAACGATCCCATGGTTTCCATTTGGATCCGTCGCGCCTCTGCGTGCTGGTGACTCTTCACTTTCTCTGTTGCTTTCTTCTTGGCTTTCTTCCACTCTATGTGGTGGCACATAGGTGGTTGGCTATAGGCTCCACACCCCTCCTCCTGCCTCCGCAGTGAGTCCCTGGCGTGTGTCATGAGGTGGGATCTTTTGTTGTGAAGCATATCCCTCACTTTTGTGCGTCCCCAATCATCCAAGAATCGCTGACCCTCAGGATTTGGGTACCTCCTATGGACTGCCCTCAACACCTCCTGCCACAAGCCACTTTTCTGATTTTTAAAGGCAATGAAACAATCTTTATACGTCGCATGCACGACGCTCCTCATGTACGCCATTACATCCCTTCCTTCATCATCATGGAAGATGCCACCAACATCTGTAACTCTATAGTACTGGCGTACAAGCTCCTCTACGTGATCTACTAGTGAGGGTGATCGCTCACCACCTCCTAGGCAACCCCCACACAAGCCTCTTCCTCCCCCTCGACTCTCCCTCCTCCCTCTCTGTCGACTACCCTCTGCCTCGCTGGATGCACATGCTTCTGTAGATGCACGTGCTTCAGCCAATGCACACACAGGTGCTGCACATGGAGTACCTGCATATGGCATACCTGCATGTGGAGTACTTGCATGTGGAGTACCTGCATGTGGAGTTTGGGAAGTAGTGCCAGGCAAAGACATCAAAGACGCTCCAAACATGACACTGAACACTGCTGTGGGAGAGCGGCCAAGGTGTCTAGTCATCTCTCCTAGGAAGTCTTCCCTACTAGGAAAACCTCCAAAAAATGCATTGACCCCCTTGCCAAATGAGGCCAATGTATCATTCATGCGATCCAAATCCGGGTCAATGCTAGATGAACCAGTATATGACATCTGCAAAAAAAACACAGGAAAAAGACAAATTTTTTTGCATACAAAAAATCATATATTACCTACATTTTCAAAGAGCTTTCTTTAGACATTGAGCATACAAGTTAAGTATTAATGCTTCTCATAAACAAGAAAACTGATAAACACAAACATGGGATTGGCCACATTCATCATTGCAAAAATATTACTGTTTTTTATCAGAGCTCGGAGAGCTGGCGCGTGTACAACCGCGTCTAAATTGTAGGTTAGACGCGTTCTCAGACGCGCTCCCAAAGTCAACCTTTTGTTCAGCGCGTCTATATTCGCATCTGAGATGCAGTACAGACGTGCTGTCAGATGCAAATTCCAGGTCAATCTGTGCACGCGTGTAGATTGACTTGCACACGTGCCAGCACACACGCTCTAAGACGCGCCCTCAGACGCAATGAGAGGAAACATTTTTTCGCGTCTGTACTTGTGTCTACACTGAAATGTAGACGCGCTATCAAACGCGCTCAGTCGGCTCATTTTTAGCCCGACGACCGCCATTGATGATTTACAAAATGCAATACATAATGGAATCAGAAATCCTAAATACACAGACAGAGCAAAGAGAGAAAGAGAGAAACAAAGAGAGAGAGAGAGAGAGAGAGAGAGAGAGAGAGAGAGAGAGAGACTCACCTTGGGTGTTTGGTGTGGCAGGTGGTGGCGCTTCTTCCTTCTCCTTCTTCCTCTCCTTGGTAAGTTATCCTCCCTTGATGCTTGCTGCTTCTTCTTGTTCTCCTCTCTCTTGTTCTCTCTTTCTTCCTCTCCTTGGCTTTCCTTTTTCCCTTCTTGTGTATTTGAAATGAAAGAAGAGGTGAGTCATGAGGAGGTGAGGCATGAAGAGACCACATGTCGGCTAAACTTAAGCTTCAGAATTGCAAAAAACACAGGAAAGAAAAGGCGAAGTTTGAAAAGAAATGATTTAAGTATGGTTTGAATTTTGACGTGTGTGTTTATTTTTGCGTGTATATGCGCATCTATTGTTCCGGTAGACGTGAGTATAAACGCGAACATAGACGCGAAAATAGATGCTAATATAGACGCATACGTAAACGCGGATATAGACGCGCATTTAGGCTTTATCATAAATTTTGTTTTAAAAGATAAGTTTTGATAGTGAATTCTTATCATAAGTTTTAATGTATTTATGATGATTTTTGTGTATTTAAAATTGAGATCTTAGAATAATTAATACGCTAGGTTTAAGTTTTTATGTAAATATATGAATGACAAATATTTTGATGTTGTCATGAATTAGGTTTAATCATGTCGTCGTCATCACCTAGTGCGGTGCATGCTGATGAGTCAATGAGCACATCCTCAAGTGAGGATGAAACATTGTGTCTTCATAATCGAGATGCATGGCTACGACGAAAAATTAAATGCATGTGTGATCGTTGTCGAGGGTGTATTTTTCAAGCACGTCGAATTGCAATGTCACACCTCAGCTTGTATGGAGAATGGGACCGAGAAAAATCACCGGTATTCATTGTTTTTTTTACCACTAAGATTGCTAGTCTATGTTACGAGAATTATATATCAACGTACATGAAACTCCCTTTTGTGGTTGAGCAGGATGCGGTGCCACATCCTTAGATGCTCCCTCCCGAGCGTCGAGAGGCTGCAAAACGTCGACACGAGGGGGCAGAGTCTTCAAGAAGAGTAGAGACTGACGAACATGATAGTAGCCCTCATGAAATGCCCCATCAAGTCGTAGAGGATGAGATTTTGGACAACATGGTACACCATCTATTTTTGCAACCGGTTCAGGGAGAAGGTCACTCTACGAAGCCAGATGATCCACTATATGTAGCATCATCTACTTCGTTGTATGAAGGTTGTATGTACTCCGTTCTTCATGCGTCCCTCGAGATACTTAACTTGCAAACAATTTATGGATGGAGTAATGTCAGTTTGGATGCGTTATTGAAGTAGGTATCAATTCAGTTTGGCTTATGAATCATAATATTAATTGTTCTATTTTGAAATCAGACAGAAATATATGTTGGTGGTTTTTTAACTGACTTTTAAAAATATATGTAGGTTATTATCACAAATGCTTCCAAAAGGAAACAAATTTCCAACTAAGAGAGAGCAAGCAAGACATTACTTGACATCTCTGGGAGGCCTCGATTATGTCAAGATTCATCCATGTGTCAATGATTATGTCTTATTTCGTGGGATTCATGAGTTCACACGAGAGTGTCCTGTTTGTGGCGAATGAAGATACAAAGTGGAGATTAAGTCAATGGATGTGCCTCGTAAGGTTTTGTGACATTTTTCGATTGTTCCACGTATAAAACTTATGTTCAAGTGTAAGTCTATTGGAAAGCTCATGCATGGCATGCTAGTCATCGTTCAAGTGATGGAAAATGGAGGATCCCTGCAAACACACCGGCATGGCAACATATAGATAATTTGTGGCCTGTTTTCAAAGAAGAGCTAAGAAATTTGAGATTTGGTTTAGGTATGGATGGAATCAATCCATTTGGCATCAAAAGCACATCATACAGTGTATGGCCAGTGGTATTGGTGAACTATAATATTCCTCCATCCTTGGCAATTAAAAAGGGACATGAAATGTTGTCCCTTCTGATTCCTAGAAAGCACAAGGTAAAAAACATGGACATTTACTTAGAGCCTTTGATTGAAGAGTTAGAAATGTTATGGGAAGGTATTGAGGTGCAAGATACAAGTGCATCTACATCCTCTAGAGATTTCACATTGAAGGCCATGTTGTTATGGACCATGCATGACTTTCCAAGATACGGAGAGTGTTTAGGTACATGTATATAACTCTATATTTGAAATTCAAGACTTGAATCAATTGCATTTTATTAATTCACTTGTTTTTTCAGGTTTAACAACGTCAGGATATCATGCATGTCCTATTTGCGGTCCCTCTCTAGTTTCCTCTAGGCCGGCACGTTTAAAAAAGGTTATCTACGAAAATCATCATTGATTTTTTCCTATTGACTATCCCAAATATGTTCTCCCTACTAATGGAATGACTCCACAATCTCTAATCATTCGAGATTGGAAGGAGAGATGGATTAATGCCGACAGCCACCCTTCACTCGACATGAGTCGGTAAGAAGTGCATTTCTCTCGATTGACTTTAATGTATTTAGCATGATAAATTGTTTACATAATATACTGTTTGTTTGTTAGGTTCTCTATATTTTTTCATCTTCCATACTAGACTAAACTCAAGATCAATAGCATGTTGGACCCCATGCACATATTCAAAAATGTTGTATCTACATTATGGGATCACTTAATAGGGGCTCGTGATTCAGTTAATGTAAGGGAGGATTTACGTAACATTGCTCGCATGAGACGAGCCTCGCCACACATTGGACCTAGAGGAAAGATTGACCTACGCCATGCACCTTGGATGTTGTCAAAGAACGATGAAAAAATAGTGAAGGAACAAATATATAGCTTTCGAACACCCACAGGAAGTATGAGATGTCTCAAGGGAGCCTTCATAAAGAAAATGAAAAGACGTGTGGAGCAACTATCTGGTTTGAAGTCCCATGATTGGCACAAAATGATTCAAATGAGGGTATCTCTAACCATGAATATAGTAATTAGTGGAGTAACTATGTGTAACTTTGGGGTATGATAACTTTTTCCTCAACTAATCATTTGATCTATGAATATTGTTTACATTCGATTCGTACTTCCTACTAGCATATCCCATTGTGTATCCAAAGATGTACGTGATATCATTTACAAGATGGGAGAGCTTGTGAGATGTGTATACATTGTATTTTTTCATTATATATATTTTAATTTCTACGCAAAAATAAATAATTCTCAAATACATATTGACAGATACGTGAGCTCGAAGGAAATTGATCCAAACACATTGCAAGATGCTAGAGTATTATCTGTTGAGGTGGTTTGTTTGGTGGAGGAAATTTTTCCTCGATCCATTTTGACTACTCAATTACATTTACTCGTACATTTGATTGATGAGATCGCACTTTGTGGGGCAGTTCATGTAAGGTGGATGTTTTTTCTTGAGCGCTTCATGAAAACCTTGAAAGATTTTGTGAGGCAAAAAGCACGGCCTGAGGGAAGCATGGCTGAGGGTTGGTTAGTGCAATCATCCCTTGTTTATATCTCTGAATATATTGCTGAAGTGGATCCCTCTCAACCACAACTATGGAAAGATGATGAAGACTTGAGGATGACCTCTATAGTACCTCAAGGAAAAGGAATGAGTAAAGTGCTAACAAAAGAAGAACTTCGTAAGTTAAATAGTTTTTGCGTGCTCAATAGTGATGTAATGAGCAAATGGGTGACACTATATAATGAAGCAAGGGCAAGAAGAAAAAGTGAAAGAAAAGAATTTCGTACTAGATATGGACGTAATGTCTCATTTTCAAATCATCTAAATGCGTTCCCACGTCATATTGATATAGATTGGTTACATGAGGAAATGGAGAGAATGGAAAAAGAGGAGGAAATTAATATATCTCAAGAAGAGTGGGAATATGCATGAGGTTGCTTATCAAAGGTGAGACATACTATCAATTAATTTGTTTCTATAAGTTTTATTTTATATAAATAATTGACATGTTTGATCTTTTATCTTTTACTACTAGTGCACATTATTCAATGCACTTTGGTATGAGGGTAAACATCTTTGAACTCAACGTATAGATGAAAAGAGAAATACCCAAGATTGTGGTGTCCTTGCTCACTTCGAGGATGCCAATGGTACCATGGAAGGTTATTGTGGCTTGATCCAAGATATTCTAAAACTTGACTTCGGACGATTCTTTATATATGTACTGGATATGAAGTGGTTTAAAGAAGTGGTAACAAATGGTGAGCATTACACAATCAAACGTCATCCAAGTGGTTTTGTAATCATTGACTCTACAAAATTTCACCAAAACAAGAATGACACATTAGTACTACCTCAACAATGCGAGCATGTATATATGCAAAGGCTAATTTTTTAATATGTATACATGTGATATATATACACAATATAATAAGTATTTAAGTTTCTTGCTTTTGTTTTTCAAATACAGGTTGTGTATCATCCAATGGTAAACAATAACCAATGGTGGTATGTCATCCCTATATCTAATCGTTCAAAACTAATATATGGTAACATTACCGACATGGAGATAGCAGATGACAATCCAACAATTAATGATGATGTGCATGATGACATCATAATGGATGATATGCGTGATATAGTACAAGATGAACCTCACGAGGATGTTCACGGAAACGCAGAAGAAGACAATAATATGATTGTCGATGATATTGATGAAGTTATTGAGCAATCTAGCAACACATCTGATAGTGGGATAGACTTATTTGTTTCGTTACCTCTTGGTAACATAGACCTAGAAGTAGATAGTTTAGCAAGGGCTGATCTCATTGAAGATGAGATGGATCATTCACTGTAACATACTTATTTTGCTTAATGATTCAATGTGTATTCCTAATTCTATGGTTTTTATCATGCGCACACGTGCATACTCAAGAATCAATAGTCAAGTTTAAAGCTAAATTGAATTTTTCATAATAAAAAGGAAGTATTTTTTATCATCTTCAAGTTGTACAGAAATTACGAGATACATATTGCAATGCTTACTACTAATTGTAAGGTTTCTGTCGCTTGTCGCTAATTACTTATATCAGGCTTGTCAACTGGAGGAACTGCCATTCATTACAGAGCAATGAAAAAGTAATTATTAACTCTATTTTTTTAATTCAATGATTCAATGTGTATTCTTAATTCTATGGTTTTTATCATGCACACACGTGCATGCTCAAGAATCAATTTTAGGTGGTTAAATAATTATTTACTTTGGTTTTTTAATTATATGAATTCTAATTTTAGGTGGTTAAATAATTGTGCGTCTGCTGGCGCGTCTATATTGGCGTCTATTTGCGCGGATATATAGACACAAAATTTGTGTCTATTTACACGCACTTATAAACGCGATGATAGACGCGCCCGACTTTGCGCGTCTAACATGCGCGTCTATGCCTCGTTTCTGTTGTAGTATTTTTGCATACAAAAGGGTCCCATATTATAGCTTGAATAGAAAAGGGTTATCAAGGGAAAATTCACAAATAAGCATAATATTTATTAATAGGCCTTGAACACATGTGATATAAAGGATACACATATTGTGAATTGCTCGGGATTAGATGTACCTCTAAGTTGTTACGAAACTACTTGACAAGGATCGAGAAGTTGAGCCAAGATTATGGAAGAGAACTAAAAAGGTTATGCTAACATTTAAAGAGCTTATGTCCTTTATTTTAGGAGGTGGGGGATCTCTTCATCTAGCACACATGTACGCATCCATTCAAGAACTTAGCAAACTGAGAAGAGGGAGAAAACACAAAAGGGAAAAGAGATGCTTGACCAAATACTTGATGTGTGAGCTCTAAATATGTAATTGGCATGCATTACCATGCAAATTGATTTATTCTCTTTCTTGTGTTGCTGAGGATTCCACTTTTGTTGTGAAGTGTGCGATTTTCTACTAAAGTTGCTTCATAGACTTTATCAACACTTTATTGAAGCATAGAAAGTTTGCAAAGTTAGCATGATGTTGTCTAGTAGATCTATGAATTGTTGGACACTTTAGATCATACTCTGAAGTGAGTATGGTGTGCATTTAATATCATCATCTTATACAAAGAAGGCTTTAACAATGTTTATGCTAGCCGCACATTAAGTTCTTTTGTGTATTTATATTTAGTGCTTGTGAATGAGCACACAAAACTAGAATTTCCAAAATGGCAAGGTTGGAGTAAGATCTCAAGATTAAGAACAAGATGGATTTCATATTGCAAGTCTATGATTATATGCCTCAACAAGAATGTAAGAAAGACATATTATCAAAACTGGTATTTCTGTAAGTATTACATCATCCATTGTGTTCATGGAGTTGGCACTATTGTATAGGAAAATAACTAGATATTCTAGTGTATAAGATTTTTTCTATTTACAAAAATTCCTATGTAAAGAAAATGTGTTAGAAAAGCAAGATTTTCTAGATCACTTTTATTATTTTAGTAATAGTAGTTTAAACACAACTAGAACTTGTGACTTTTTTAAAGATGACATATCAATTTCTGGCCAATTTTGGAAAATAGACTATTTTGTTGATATTTTTTTAAAGATTTTCCTTAGGAGAAACGTGCAATAACTTATTGAAGAGGTTTGCAACTATCTTTATATTCTGAGTGAGCATTATTCACCCCGCTTGTTAACAACAGCATGGATTTAAGGCAAGAGAGGTGTAAATTAACTAGTCATAGTTCATTTGAGGCCCCCGGAAGTAAAAGACCCTTATCAGCCACTTACAGTTATACATGTATATAGATAACGTTTACAATTTCTTATTATGACTGCATTGATATTCCCATTAGCCTAGTAGTTTTTATTCCCCTTAGCCTAGTAGTTGTTATTCCCATTAGCCTAGCTAGTAGTATCCATCCCCATGCCTACAAGATGCAGCTAGTGATCATCTATCTGCGGTGCATATTCCAGCTGGATTGCACCAGGGCCATGAGTATTCGAAGGGCCTCGATTTACTTTGAAGCTCCATGAACTGAGCCTATAGGCAGAGGGCCCGTTGGCAGATGCTTCATAGCATCGCCAGCCACTACGGTTCCCGTACGTTTCTGATTTTGCACCATTACAGTAGTTGATCTGGACATAAGTGAGCAGGTTGTTAGAGAAACCCATGCGAAGTCCATATATGGGCTTTCCCGTCACATCGACGTCGTGCCTCGCTCCCCCATTCGGGTTGCCAGCCAACTGCCCTTGGCGGTTGGCATAGATGAATTGCATGGCGTCAATGGTGTTCCACTCTCTGATGATCACCTGCAAAATCATAAAATTGGAAATAGCAACAACTGAATTGCTTAGATATTAGATCCATGGTAGACATGAATCAGAATGATTGCACGAGCGGTACAATTATTGCATGCACATGAGATAGTAGTCGGACAGTATCCCGATTCTATATTGTTCATTATACCTTGGTGATTGGGCCGGAGTTGGGTGTGTAGTCGTCATGATCTGGACGTGTTTGCCCATTGTCATCAGAAGACTCAGAATAGAAAAGATCTTGGGCATATGGGCCTCTGAACACCCGACCGAACACCTTCTTGTCATACTTGGGGAAGTTCCTGCTGTTGTCAGGTAAGAGCTTGTCAAACACGAATGTGGTGGATATGCAACCGGCCATATCAGCAAAGGCATCGTTCTTCATCCGCGTCTTATGGTCTTCACAGATGCTTTTAAAATGTATCTTTGAGTTTAGATTATCTTTAAAGAACCGTTTTGTCTCACCTAATCCAATACATTTTTGCAAAGCACGATTAGTTTTTCAAAATACCTTAATTATGAAGGTGTACCACAGACCAAGATTTGTCAAGTAAATGATCATGCCATATCTCCAATGTGACATAACTTTGGAGCTGCAGTTACCTGTAACGGTGTCCACAACCGTCGCATGAGCCTCGAACATAAAGAAGGGGGGGACTGTAGTTGCATGCGTTGAGACCCACTGGTTAATTTGCACTTGGTCTTCCCTCCAGGCTTTCCACTTCTGGAAGATCATCGGCAGAAAGTCCACGATGTACGTCTTATACATATCCTCAAGATCCTTCTTCCACTGTTTTGTGTTGTCCTCGTGATAGAGTTCCCTACAGATATAACCACCCACGCAGTCACAACATGGCAAATATGATGATTTACCTGAGGCTAAGATGATTTATGCTGCTGAATACACAGGAATTGTAGCCTCATAGCTGAAACTTATAATTATATCAAACAGTTTACCCCAACTATGTTCCCTAACAGCTCGCGAATCCGCCTTATAATATCAAACCTTATGCATATTGGTTTTGTAAGACCCTAAACCTAATATTTTACCATGCCATCATGTAATCGTCTACTCATCGCACAAACAAAGATGGCCCTCTAAATTGCACGATTTCACATCTAGACATCACAATTGAACCAATTTATGGCTGCTGCACGTAATGAGGCTCTCCTGCACGCCCACTCACTTGCCAAAGTCCAGTCTCTCCCGCAGCGCTGCGAGATGAAGCAGAGCCAGGGTGATGGTGGGAGAGATGAGGTGGATGTTGTTTTCCGACTGTCGAAAGATGACACTCAATTGGTCAGCCTCCGTGATCCAGCCGTTTAGAAAATAAGCCTTCTCGTGAGTCTGAGCCTGCAAATACAAATTAGAACAAGATGATCGCAGTTACCGCCAATCCGTGTACTATTAAGCTGATTCATATTGTGTTGGAATTACAGATCAACGACAGATAATATTATTAGTGCTGCCGCATGCAGATGGTCGACGTGGGGTTTACTAAATGGAGTTAATCAGCTATATATATGTGTGTGTGTGTGTACCGCCTTGTATCGCTTGATGGTAACTTTGAGCCCATCGATCTCAGACTGATGTCGGTTCAGCTCGTGAGCAAGAATCTCTTTCTTGACGAGCTTTACCATGTCCGCCTTGAGGGCCTGGAAAACGTCGACCTTGTTCTCCGGCCAGAAGAAGCCCACAAGAATGCTTACAACAGCACCTACTTCCGGGATTTTACCCGCGATCTTTATAGCGGCGTCTCTAATCCGGTTATTCCAGTCACTGGCATGGACGTCCACCGATTGATCAGTCGCCCTAGCCAAAGCTGGCGCAGCGGCCTGCTTCATCATCTGTGCCATCTGCCATAATTTGACATTAGCATTTGATTAATTAAGCGATCCACAAGTCACATTTTCTAACACAGTATTTACTTAGAGCTGCTGCAGAGTCACACAAATATAATACAGCTGCACGACGTCGATGGTTTGAGACCTACAAGCCACGTTGGGCGGGTCGAGCTAGCTGGGATATTATCTTCAAGCTGCTGGAGCAATTACATGCATTATAAAGTTTGACAGCTTGCCACAATTCCGGAGAGAGAGAGAGAGAGAGAGAGAGAGAGCTCAGAGCTTTCATATATTTACCTCAGGTGACTTAGCTGATCAGATTCGCAATTCGCAAGAGCGACTAGAATTGAGGAGGCGATAGGGAGCTATCATCTACGGCTGACATTGGCTGTATTTATATGTCTCCCACAGCCTAGAGGCCAGACTGGGAACCGGATTCCCTCTGCATTGCGTACTGTGCTACGAAGAAGACCGTTGATTCCCTCTGTGATTGAGCGTGCGCCGTGCTACGATGAACAGCACAGATTCCTATATTATTACGGAGGGATGGATTCTCTCTCAGCATGACACCCTGACATCGTGGTGCGACCGTTGACGAGTCACTGCCAGCCAGAGAACCCGATTCCGAGAAAACTTCTTCGATGTCGACGGCAGTGCTCATTTATACGGAGGTCCCATCAACAAGATTTGGAGTACCTACGTTTATAGATAAAGATGAAGATCTAAATGGTATATAATATTTGCTCTCGATAACATCCTAATATTGTGTTCCTAGAAAAGCGAACTCTAGGTTGAATGCCTCCTTTTGCTGAGCAAGACTTAGACCACTACTATGGATTGATCATCTATCATCTATTATGGATTGTTTATCTATACTTTGAATTTATGAGTTGTTCAATTAACTCAGCGCAAAGGATCTCATGATGGGAGATCTTAGGTAGGGATAGTAAGAATCAAATATAAAGATGATAACTATGTAGAAGATACATGTACGGTCACTACAAGTTTGTAGTTATGTCTTCTAGGTTGACTAAAGATCTAATTCCCTTTGTTATCCTTATTAATTGTGTAACACTTTGGCCTTAGTTTTTATGGGCTTTTCCTTGATGGTACATGTAAAAGATACATGTTCGGTCACTACAAGTTTGTAGTTATGTCTTCTAGGTTGACTAAGGATGTAACTCCCTTTGTTATCTTTATGAATTCTGTAACACTTTGGCCCTAGTTTTTTGGGCTTTTCCTTGATGGTACATGTGTATTCACTACACATAGATCGAATAGTCTGTACAAAATATGTGATTTAAACATGTGTCTTATAGAAATCAAAGGGTGATGTCAAGAAAGAGTAAGACATTTTTGGGTCTCTCTAACATTTGCTACTAAGGAGTCTATTTGCTCTCTATGGTAACCTTAGAAAGTGTGGTATAGTTCCCAAGTTCTAAGGATCTCTAACAATCTAACATTAGATTAACCCTAGATCTTGAAATATGTGAATTGTCTCTAGATTAATATTACCCAAGACTACCTTAAAGTTTCTTAAACCTTTAACCTTTGACAACTTACTTGAGTTAGAGGACTCAATTGTAAACCTTTAGATGACTTAAATAGCAATCGACTTGCAATCTGAAATTTTGTAACGGACTAGGTGTTGACTCTCAGACTTCTGTGACAAACTTCAAGAGTGCAAATGTTGCCGACCTTTGCAACAAATCCATAGCCTTTTTTACATTGAAACCTTAATGAAAACATAAATTTGATATAAGAGCATCTAAGAAGGTTTCCTTTTAGTCTTAGCCATAATATCTTATCTTAATTTATCCACATATTTATGAATTTCAAATGCTAGACGTTCCCATTGGAGTAGGTGGAAAGATAATAAGCTCGTATCACGAGTCTCAAAATCAAGTATATGCATATGGTATTCATCCACATTTCAAAAAGCCCCATTCATTGAATGATAATCCAAGAATCAAGAAGTTTATTATCAAAACACAATATCATGCTAAGCCAAGGTTTAAACTAGTGATCTAACTAATCAAGAGCTCTAATTAGAATAGGATTCTATCATTTAAAAGAAGATGGAGAGAGGGAACCAAAAAGGATGTGACTAGTACCTATTTAAAAATACATAATCAATTAAGAATAAATGTGTTGTATTTGGTATTTCTTGATCTTTTTTATCATTGGCTCCATCTCATATTGGATTTGATCAATTTGTCTTCATTAAGGATAATAAAATAAAAAAAGAGTCATCAAAATGAAAGATGACTTGAATCTTGTCTATGTACAATAGAAAAACATTGAAACATGGATGAGTCATGGTTACATGAATCATGAGACCTTACATATTTAGGTAATAGATATGAGATTGTTATTAGCACAATCTATGGGAATGATAGTAGCAACATAGGGATCTTGAGCTATTCACTACTCTAAGGTCTCATTACATAGGCTAAGTGCAATGAGAGTGCAATAGTGTTTACTTTAATTGGCTATCTACAAGTAGGAGCAATAATTACCCTCAAGCATGAGACACATATTTTTGATTCTATCCTAGAGTCTAGGTAGTTGTTGACTACCATAACAACAATGCAAATTGCAATGCCAAATCTTAACACTTCCATAGCTCCAAGGGCATAATACATCGATGCTCTAGTCTTAAGTAGTAGCATCGTTGGACCTACAAGTTGCTCGAGATCTTGATCTTCAATGCATAGCATTATTCAGCAACTTGATTGTATCATGTAGCCATTGATCCTCAAGCTTATACTTTGAGAATCAATAATGGACAACCTATCATTTCTAATACACTGAGCATATAAGGAAATGACAATTTTAAATGTGTTGAATGCACATGATATGGATGACTTCTTATAGATGCACCACTTGAGTGGTGGAGTATGCAATCATTGATGCAAGAGGGGGAAGAGGATTAGAGGTAGTGTGGATGGGATTTGATTTGATGGGGGTATCATGCATTGATGTTGCTACCTTCATAATGTCAGAGAGAGGGAAGAAACAATGCATGGGGATGTGACATGTGAAAGGAACATGCATTCTTGCAACCAAATGGTATTCTTTCCACCCTAATGTCTAATGTTTCTGTCCAAATGAAAAATTGAGCGTTGAATTTTAGAGCCCAATTTAAAGCACAAAAGTTGCCCGAGATTCATAAAAGAGGCATTTTTGGCAAACAAATGTGTTGATTGCATATCAAGGAGGTGGAGTTTTTCTAGGTGGATTTCGATGCCAAGAATCCAACAGAAGTATTCATAACTAGCTTGAGATCCATAAAAGAGGCATTTTTGGCAAAAAATGTGTCAAACTCACAAACCAAGGAGATAGGAATTTCTTAGGTGGATTTCGATGCCAAGAATCCAAAGCAAGTGTTCATTTGTTAATCAGAGTCTATTGAACCCCATTTAATAACTGTAAGGTTTGATGTTATGAAGCAACTACCTAATCCAAAAGCCACAAAGCATGTGATAGAGGCCAAGGTAATAGATTTTGATAGTAGAAAGCCAACCCTCCAATTGAATCGTGAATCCGAGGTTGTTTGCCCCTCTAGTTGGCCCAAAACCACTTATGGGAGATACTAGATGTGTAATAGTGGATGCATATCCTGAATCTACTCAAAGCGAGAGAGTATCCTTATCTTTGACAGAATTAGATGGATTAGAGGATCTTTCTTGGCAATGATACTTCATTAAGCCATGATTCAAGAGAGGGGTCCACTACAAAAGATGTCTATCAAGTGACTCTGAATGAGCTGATAGAAGCTCAAGTCAGAATTAGAAATGTGGATGTGATTGAGCTAGATCTCAATACATTAAATGAGCCACCATCAATTAAATTAGGATATATGCTTTATTTGGAAGAGGGGAAGAACTACGTGTCCTTAAAATAAGAATTTTGTAATATTTTTGCTTGGAACTATGTTGATGAGCTAAGGGATATTCCTCCTCCTAGTTAGATTGTGCATTCTATTCTCTTAAAGGAGCGTAGCCATCCTGTTTGACAAAAAATGGGATCTGTGCCTTTTAAGCTCTCGGGGGGTTCACTATATATATATATTCTCTATATAATGTGCGTTCATGGCCTTTTTATAAATATCCTAATCTATGAATTTTTATTGAATAAAATACAACCCTTTTCTATTCAATCTGTAAGTAACCCCTTTATATGGCACCCTTTTGTATGTAAAAAATGTGTTTTAAAAACACCTTATTTTGAACTCACGTTATATATACATATATTGATGAGTGGCGTCCCCGAGTTTAAGCTATGGGATGGACTATTTAAGAGGCTTTAAGAATTGTGCAAGGTTGGCCAGATATTTCCTATACAACACGCACAATTGTGTTTACCGGAAGTTATCAGGAAAAAAAAAGATCTCGCTTTGCGTAGATTTTAGGGGGACTTATAAATAAATAGACGATTAAAGATTACTATCCACTGCCATTCATTGATCAAATTTTAGATTAGTTAGTGGGTGGGGATATCTATTTGTTTATGAATTGCTTCCTTGATTATAACCAAATGGCTATCGCAAAAGAAGAAAAGTTAAAAATGACATTTATCATTGTATATGACACCTTTGCATATAAGGTTATGGCTTTTGGATTATGCAATACGCTAGGTTTTTCGCAACATATGACTAATCAAACTTTTAGTGATATTTTCCTAGAGAATTTAAAGGTCTTCATTGATGATCTAGGGGTAGCCATCAAAAGGGAAAGACAACTGATTACTTTGAGAAAATGTTTCGAGTAGTGGAGGCAGTTCTACATTACACCCAATACAAGAAAGTGCGTCTTTGGAGTTCCCTATGGATTGCTATTGGGCCATGTGGTTAGCATGGCTGGTATTGCAATTGATCCTAAAAAGATAAAGATTATTGTTGCTATGAGTCCACCACATACTCCTAAAGAAGTGCATAGCTTTTTGTTATTAGTCAAATATTATCGAGGATTTATTAATGCACTGGCTAAGAGGACATTACCATTGAAAAATCTATTGTCCTTTAAGTGTCTGTTTGTTTGGAGTGATCTGTATCAAGTATCCTTTAAGGATGTGAAACAGGAATTGGTAAAAGTGCTAGTCCTAAAAGTACCTAAAAGGGGTGAGATATTTTATATATTTTCAGTGACTATGATGTATACTATCAGCTTGGATTGTGTTTTCAATTAGGGATGCCTAAGATTAATTATACCTACATGGATCATAAACTCTGCTTTTGGAATGGTCTTTGCAAGAAGAGATTCAAGCACTACATCATGTATGCAAAGGTAGTATTTTATACAAAGACAGAGGAAGCTCGAGTAAGTAACTCATGAATATATGTGTGCATCACGTGGGTTCAAAATAAGGTATTTTTAAAATACCATATTTATATATTTTTTACATACAAAAAGTTGTCATATAAAGGGGTTATTTACATATTGAATAGAAAAGGGTTATATTTTATTCAAGAAAAATTAAAAAATAAGGATATTTATAAATAGGCCTTGAATGCACGTGATGTAGAGGATATACATATAGTAACTTCCCCGAGAGAGGAACTGACGCTATTGATGAATAAGTTGCAACCGCCTTCATTAATATGCATTGAATGCACATGACATGGATGACTTCTTACAATGCACCACTCAAGCGGTGGAGTATGCAATCATTGATGGAAGAGGGGGAAGAGGATTAGAGGTAGTGTGGATGGGACTCAATTTTATGGGGACATCATGCATTGATGTTGCTACCTTCATAATGCCAGAGAGAGGGAAGAAACAATGCATGGGGATGTGACATGTGGAAGGAACATGCATTCTTGCCACCACATGATATTCTTCCCACCCCAATGTCTAATGTTTCTGCCAAAATGAAAAATTGAGTGTTGAATTTTAGAGCCAAATTTAAATCACAAAAGTGGCCTGAGATTCATAAAAGAGGCATTTTTGGCAAAAAAAGTGTTGATTACATATCAAGGAGGTGGAGTTTTTCTAGGTGGATTTTGACTTTGAGAATCCAACACAAGTATTCATATCTAGTTTGAGATTCATAAAAGAGGCGTTTTTGGCAAAAAATGTGTCATCTGACATATCAAGGAGATAGGTATTTCCTAGGTGGATTTCCATGCCAAGAATCCAACACAAGTATTCGTTTGTCAATTTGAGCCTGTTAAACCCCATTTAATGACTCTAAGGTTTGATGTTATGAAGCAACAACCTAATCCAGAAGCCTAGTGGATTGTGATTCATCTAGAGGCTATACACATCATTTAGCTAGATTAGTGTATAGCCTCTAGATGTTCCTAGTCGTGAGGCAGTGAGGGTGATTTGGTGAGCATAGGAGCCCGCTAACTAGAGTCCTACAACTAGTATTGGGCCCATTTTTTATATTGATAGGTGATGTTTTTTGCAGTAGTTGCTAATAAGTGGCGATTTTAGAATCTTAGTTAATAGGGGCCACTTGTTCAGTGTATGCCAAAGAGCATTGAAATAAATTCCTTATTTCTTGATAGATACCTTCAAACTAAGATCTAATCTTAAGAAAGAGACAAAAGAGCTAGATAGTGAGCTGAGATCCTTAGGAGATATTCTTCTAAGCATAGTAGTTTGATATCCTAAAGAAAGAGAAGTATTGTTGATCCTACTATCTGAGCCAACTCATTAATGGAAGGGGAAAGTTCTACCATGCCTCTTACTCTCATAAGTTAATCTACATCTTAATGGGGATGTAGTCCAACTAATAGAGACCCTCATAGTGAATCCAATCATCATTATGGTACAATCTATTGCAATACTTGCAAGAACATTGGAATTGCCAGCCTTTGGTTTCCCTCTACCAATCTTTAATGGGTTAGCAGAGGAAGATGCAAAGCTCCACATCAATGCGTTTTAGAAATTAATGTTCAGTTGTTATCGAGTTCAAGACATCTTATGATGTTTCTCAACATGACTCTAAAATAAAGAGTTGCGATGAGGTACCATGGCTTGGCAGTTGGAATCACAAGCACAATCAACTTATTCTTTATGGCATTTTGAAGAGAGTTTTCCTCTAAGAGAGGTGGTCAGTATTGGCTATGTGGTATGAATGTGACACATCAAGAGTCCTATGAAAATCGAGCTTACGCTAAGAAACTAAAAGAGGTGTTTCAAAAATTGCAAACCTCTATTTCTATTCCACTTGTTTTCTAACTATAGTACTTTTTGCATGGAGTAGACTTCAATATCCAATTGCACTTGAGTAATATTTATCTTGTTCATATATAGGTATTTCTATTACACAGATAGAGGAGATAGAGTCGTGCTTATAAGCACCCTACACATCTATGGCAAACCTAAATCTAGGCCCTAGAAATAATTTTCATTGAGCAGTGGAAGTCAATGTGCAACCAGTACATCTATGAAAAATTTGAATGGAAGAGGAAGCATAATGCAGAATGTGTCCGTGCTACCGGCTTCTCCTAATGTTGCTATGCCGATGGCTAACCAAATGATTCCACTAATAATGGAAGAAAAATAATGAACTCTAATGTTATGACAACTAATCAGATGTTGATCCCTAATCAGGTGGTTAGGTCAACAAAATGACAAGCATATGATGAAAGCTATGCATCTAGTGCATCAAATGTTCTTGGGAAAGTTAAGGACATGATGAAGCATTATATCAATATGATAATGTAACAGTATAGAAAAATAGCCATAGATGTTACTTTTCTAAAGAAGTAGCAAAACTTGATAAGAAGTCAACGTCTTGAAGAGGGTGGTCCATCAAGACTTAGTTGTAAGTGGTATGGTGATCAATACTTTCTGAGAATTTGACGTAATGTTAAATGCGACAATGTGGGAAGTTTGGCCATCTAGCTAGTACTTGGTAGAGTAAGAAGAACTCTCTTCAACAAGGAATTACGCAACCAACTCTCGTTAATCATTGAGCACAAGAAAATAACCTTAGTAGAATGAGGGACCAAAGAAAATATTACAAAGAGGAAAAGCTACTGTAGAAAAGCTACCTAGTGGTAGTGGTATTAGTCTTATCAAAAATTTGTATTTTAACACCATTGAGGCTTCCAATTTATGAGCCATTAGAAGAGGACAAAAGGTTGTAGAAGGTGATAGGGATAATGTAAAACCTTTTGAGATTAACCCTCAACAGGATGATAAGGGAATGCAAGTCCTTAACCCTAATGTGAAAGTTGGTCCTCTAGAAACTACTGATAGTAAAGCTCAATCCAATAAGGAGCTATGAAAGAAAAAGGTAAAAGCCAAGAAGGAGACACCTAAGCATGTTCAACAAAACAAGAGAAAGAATGGTTTGGAGGAAGAAGAGAACCATTGCTAATTATTATGAATTTGACTTAGTCAATTCTCTTTGCAAGGTAAAGCCTGATATGAATCTCCTACAACCAATCCACTTATCTCCAAGAGTGTATAAAGAGTTAAGAAGATCCTTTGCACTACGTATATCATCAAACCCTTGGGCATAGCCTATATCGGAGATGATTTATTTGAATATGCTAAAAAGCATTGCATAAGGGTGGAAACATATACTGAAAGCATATAAGTAGATCATGCCATTGTGAATACGAGAACATTTGTCAACATTATGAGTGTAGAATTGATGGAAAGGTTGGGAGGACTGGAAATCCAAAGGATACATCCATAATTCTTTGGATGACTGATGACAATTTAAGACAATCAAAAGATTGCATTACCATAGTCCACATAATTAGTATTAATGTGGAATGCATTTTGGACTTTTGGGTATCAGGTTTGCAAGGAATCCAAGCTATCAAGTATTATTAGGAAGGCCATGGATCTTGCAATCCAACTTTCAAGTTGATATACGTACCGGGCATCTGATTTTTGACAAAGGTCATGGATGATGGATCTGCTTATGCACGGATTCGCAGTAAAGATGGTATGAGAGCAGTTCAGTTTATCACTGTATGTGTGAACCATGTTAGAAACAGTGGACTTCATTAAGCCATGATTCAAGAGAGGGGTCCACTACAAAAGATGCCTATCAACTGACTCTAAATGAGTCGATAGAAGCTCAAGATAGAATTAGAGATGTGGATGCGATTGAGCTAGATATCAATACATTAAATGAGCCACCATCAATCAATTAGGATATATGCTTTATTTGGAAGAGGGGAAGAACTATGTGTCCTTAAACCAAGAATTCTGTAATATTTTTTCTTAGAGCTATGTTGATCATTTGAGGGATATTCCTCCTTCTAGTTTGATTGTGCATTATATTCCCCTAAAGGAGGTTAGCCATCTTATTTGATAAAAAATGAGATGTATGCCTTTTAAGCTAAGGGATGGACTATTTGAGAAGCTATAAGAATTGTGTAAGGTTGGGGAGATATTTCCTGTACAACACACATAGTGGTGTTTATCAATACTTATCAGAAATAAAAAAGGTAGATTTGGCTTTGCATAGATTTTAGGGAGCTTAATAAATTGACGGATAAAGATTACTATCCACTGCCATTCCTTGATCAGATTTTAGATTAATTAGCTAGTGGGGATATCTATTTATTTATGAATTTCTTTGTTGATTATAACCAAATGGTTATTGCATAGAACACAAGTTAAAGATGACATTTATCATTGTATTTGACACCTTTGGATATCATGTTATGGCTTTTGGATTATGCAATATGCTAGGTTTCTCACAACATATGGTTGATGAAACTTTTAGTAATATTTTCTTAGAGGAGTTGAAGGTCTTCATTAATGATCTAGGGGTAGCTACCAAAAGGGAAAGACAATTGATTATTTTGAGAAAATGTTTTGAGTAGTGAAGGAAGTTTTACATTGCACCCAATCCAAGAAAGTGCGACTTTGCAGTGCCCTATGGATTGGTATTGGGCCATAAGGTTAGCTTAGATGATATAGCAACTGATCCTAAAAAGATAAAGATTATTGTTTCTATGAGTCGTCCATGTACTCCTAAACAAGTGCATAGCTTTCTATCATTAGTCTGATATTATCAAGGATTTATTAATGCATTATCTAAGAGGACATTGCCATTGACAAATATTATCCTTTATATGTTTGTTTATTTGGAGTGATCCATATCAAGTATCCTTTAAGGATGTGAAACAAGAATTGGCAAAAGCACTAGTCCTAAAAGTACCTAAAAGGGGTGAGGGTGAGAGAGAGAAAATGAGAGAGGGAGAGGGAGTTTTCTCTCTCTCTTTTACTTGTTTTCTGTATAATCTGTGTGTATTGAGAGAGGGAGAGGAAATGAGAGAGAAAGAGAGGGAGAGGGAGAGGGAGGGAGAGGAAATGAGAGAGGGAGAGGGAGGGAGAGAGAGAGAAAGAGAGGGGGAGGGGGAGGGGGAGGGAGAGGGAGAGAAATAAGAGAGGGAGAGGGAGTTTTCTCTCTCTCTTTTACTTGTTTTTGGTATAATTCGTGTGTATTGAGAGAGGGAGAGGAAATGAGAGAGAAAGAGAGGGAGAGGGAGAGGGAGAGGAAATGAGAGGGGGAGAGGGAGAGGGAGGGAGAGAGAAAGAGAGGGGGAGGGGGAGGGGAAGGGAGAGAAAATGACAGAGGGAGTTTTCTCTCTCTCTTTTACTTGCTTTTGGTATAATTCATGTGTATTGAGAGAGGGAGAGGAAATGAGAGAGAAAGGGAGGGAGAGGGAGAGGGAGAGGAAGGGAGAGAGAAAGAGAGGGGGAGGGAGAGGAAATGAGGGAGAGGGAGAGGAAGATGGAGAGGGAAACATTGAAAGAGAGAAAGAGAGGGAGAGGGCGGGAGAGAGAAAGAGAGGGGGAGGGAGAGGAAAAGAGAGAAAAAACATTAAACATAATAGGGAAAGAGAGAAAGAGAGGGTGAGGGTGAGGGAGGGAGAAGAAATGAGAGAGGGAGAGGAGAGAGAAAAAAATGAGAGAATGAGAGGAGAGAGAAAAAGAGAGAAAATATGTTAAACATAATAGGGAAAGAGAGAAAGAGAGGGTGAGGGTGAGGGTGAGGGAGGGAGAGGAAATGAGAGAGGGAGAGGAGAGAGAAAAAGAGAGAAAAAACATTAAACATAATAGGGGAAGAGAGAAAGAGAGGGAGAGGGTGGGGGAGGGAGAAGAAATGAGAGAGGGAGACGAAGAGAGCAAAAGGAAATGAGAGAGGGAGAGGAGAGAGAAAAAAATGAGAGAAGGAGAGGAGAGAGAAAAAGAGAGATGTTAAACATTATAGGGAAAGAGAGAAAGAGAGGGTGAGGGTGAGGGTGAGGGAGGGAGAGGAAATGAGAGAGGGAGAGGAGAGAAAAAAGGAAATGAGAGAGGGAGAGGAGAGAGAAAAAGAGAGAAAAATCATTAAACCTAATAGGGAAATAGAGAAAGAGAGGGTGAGGGTGAGGGAGGGAGAGGAAATGAGAGAGGGAGAGAAAGAGAGAAAAGGAAATAAGACCTTACAATAAGCTCATCCTAGGCTCATAGGGGTTAGGCCAATCCTCAACAAACCTAAGGGATATATGGTCAGAGAACCCTAGTACACTTGCACCTCCTAACATAATGTCCTTCCTACAAAGAGACCTCTCATACATGGGGCTTGTCCTAGCCTCCACCATGCTCAAACTATCCCCTTGTTGAAGGGATCTAGCCACTAACCTTGGGGAAGGTTTAGTGTGTAACCAAATATCCACCTATGAGGGCACAAGAGCTTTTGTAGAAGTATACAACGAAGGCAATCAGCCTATCAATTAGAAAAACATTAATTTTTCATAACATAAATCCAAAAATAACTTTGGATATTCCATAAAAATCAATCTCTTCTTAAAAAGACAAATACAAAAAACTAAAACAGCATCATTCATATGCTTCGCAAAAGAAGATGCAATCCACAATAAATTACCCTTGTTATGTTAAGTACAATAATAACCAGTACTAAAGATAAACAATTCCATCCCAAGTATATCATTGTACTTTATTTATCTTACATTATTTAAAGTTACTAGTCCTAGTAGTACATTAGGTGATGAGTAGCCTAGGTAGTAAAGGTTCTTTTTTACATAACTTCTAGATTGTCCCTTATGTTCATCACCAGAAGATCTCTTAGGAAACTCATCTTCAACTATCAATTTTAATTAAAACATATAATATAATATCACTTGCAAGGAAGGATACTCTTTTATCATTAACCCTCTTTCATCCTTAGAATAGTCTTAGGAACAAATTTCTGCTCTAACAAGCATATATTTGAGCATAATAACTATTTTAAGGTTTTTTCCATGAGTAGTAGTAGTATATATGCAACCATCAAGCTAGAGATCATGCTTTGGTATCTATGGAGATCCCAATCTCATGCCCTCATAGTCATTGTAGTGTGCAATAGTGTGGAGAGAAGGTGGGTGAGTTGTAAATGGTAAAGGGAAATTCTATTGATGATGGAGAGAAGATGAGGTAGAAAAGACAATTCTATTCTTAGTGAGTGCAACCTACCCATAGTATGGCATCCATGACCGATTGAAATCAGTAAGACTTTGAAATCCTACCTCGAGTATTATAACTATTGTTTTGTGGTGGATTTTCTTGCCATAAGTCAATGTCAATTTGTGCTTGTGTTCTCCATGGTGTGTTGGCTATGGGTGTTAAATGCTCTAGTCGGATCTCTCCTCTCTCTTCTCTTAACCCTTCTCTCTCCCTCAATCTTCCCTCTTTCTCTCTTCCTATACTCTCCCTAAATCCTTCTCTCTCCCCCTATCTCTTTTCTCTCTCTATCTCTCTTTCTATTTCTACCTCTCTCACTTCTCTCCTCTTCTTCTCTAACTTTACTCTCACCCTAACTCTTGTCCCTCTCTTCATCTCTATATAAATAGTCCTATTTGTAGTCGTGGTCGTGGTCGTGGTCATGGTCGTGGTTATGGTCGTAGTCGTAGTCGTAGTCATAGTTGTGGTCGTAGTCGTAGTCGTGGTCATGGTCGTAGTCATAGTCGTAGCCATGGTCGTCGTAGTCGTAGTCATGGTCATGGCTGTGGTCATGGTTGTGGTTGTCATGGTCATGGTCGTGGTCGTGGTTGTGGTCATCGTGGTCGTGGTCATGGTCGTGGTCGTGGCCGTTGTCGTATTGCTGCGCATTCGAGGTGTGTAAACCACCCAAAAGTCGTGTGTGTGATTTGATACTTTGTACATACTTAGTTGTTATGTTTGCTCTTTTATTTTATGCTGAAGACGAAGAAGAACAAGGAGTTTTGGTAGACTGGTAACTCGAGATGCAATCTCATGGCTACACTTATTTCAAGATATGTCGATTATGGGCTTCGTGAGGATGTTTCTAACATCTACAACTGGATGTTCTATGTGTGAAATGGCAGTAGTATGGGAACAGAACCAATTGATCATGATGAGTCTGGAGAGCTTATCAAAGTGTATCCTAGCAAGATGTGCGAATGCCTTCCGAATCTGAATGGAGAGAGTGTTGTGGAGTGTGATCAAGTTTTTTCCATGCTCACAGTGACCTTTACAATAGGAGGGAAACATTTTGATCTTACGCTTGAGTAGTATATCTTGAAAGTTGGAGAGGGTAATGAAACGTAATGTGTTAGTGGGTTTATGGGTCTGGATGTTTCTTCAAGGCCTCTATGGATTCTTGGAGATGTTTTTATGGGCGTTTATCACACGGTTTTCACGTGTAGGCTTTGCAAGGAAAGAGCTTTGTTTTGAATCAGAAAGGGGGGGAAAAAAGATGATACTCTGTGGCTAATTAGAGGAGAGCCCAAAAGGAGACGATTACGAGAACAGAGGAAGAAAATAGACGGATGATGAGAAAAATAGAGGAAGGAGGAAGAGGAAAAACACGCAGGAAAAACACGGAAGGGAGCTTTTTCAATCAAGGAGGAAAATAAATGGTACTCTGCGCTAGACGAGGAAATATATAGCTGGAAACGGAAGAGGAATCGTTGTGGGGAAGAAAGCTTTCTCTGGGGAAGGGGATTGAGGAGATAAGGAGGGAAGAAATGGAGTACTGACGCATCCAAGTGGAGGTATTCTCGGACCAGAAGATGGAATGCAGGAAAGAAGAAGGGTTCAGATCTTTTTCGGATCATCAATAGAGTGCAAGGTTCCAGAAAAACGTTTTGAGGAAGAGGAGCTGTACTGCTTTTGCGCTGCGATGAGTGGAGGGATTAAGACACCATCACCAATGCTTCAGCTGAATTCTTGTGGTCGCTTGTAGCTACATTTTCCTTGAGGGAGGATAGATTGGAACAATGTTTGCTTTAACGACTACAATAGAGTGTGGAAAGACAAGTGATGAAACACATGCAAAGAACAAATTCTAAAGGTATATGTTTAGGATGAAGGTTCAATCGTGAAAATCGTTTGTAGCAACAGGAAAGAAATTTGCAGATTGATCGGATATTGGAGGAATTCTGAGAAGGGAAGACGAAGCAATTAGTTGCTTCATTGTTGTGATGTTTGAAGTGGAATTGGAAGCCTTCGTTTGGGAGTCTCCCAGAGATTGGCCGCCATAGCTAAACAGAAAGATACGAATCGCACATGATTCTGGAGGGAGCGATACTGCACATGCCACCGCCCACGCAAAATGCCATGTCCTGATAACACTTTTATTCTTACTGATCAATCGTCGGGAAGGAGTATCACAGATTCACACCTTCCCTTTTTGCCATTGTGTCGTCATCAGCAACCACAAATCACGAACATCTGGGAGACTCAGTCTGAACATCCCCACAAGAATGCGTGCAATGCGGATTCCTGAGGGACTGCCTATAGGATGTGTAATACCCAATCTTGTAAAACATTTCATTGGAATCATACTTGCTCAATATTCTCAGCAGGTTATCAGTAAAAAAAAATTGTGTCGTCATCAGATGTTATCTGTGCAAAGAAGTGGCCGAGTGAAATGGCCTAGAGCTCTTTTAAAGAGGAATATGATCTAGAGAAGAGGAAAACTGAAGCCTCTAGGATTCGTGAGAAGTATCCTTACAGGATTCCTGTAATAGTTGAGAAAGCTGAAAGAAGTGACATTCGAGACATAAATAAGAAGAAGTACCTTGTACCAGTTGACCTTATTGTTGATCAATTTGTCTACGTTATTCGGAAGAGGATCAAATTAAATGTAGAGAAAGCAATCTTCATCCTTGTAGACAATGTTCTTCCACCTACTGCTGCAATTATGTCGGCTATCTATGAGGAGCACAAAGATGAGGATGGCTTTCTTTAAGTTACATACAGTGGAGAGAACACCTTTGGGTTGTGCTGAAACCGTACATATGAAGAACATACAATGATGAGGGTGTCGCAGGACATTGGAGTCATCACATAACAGCATATTCTTGAATTCTTATCATCACCCATAAGTCCAAAACTTATCAAGGGAAAATTGCAAAGGCTAGAACAACGATGGAAGATAAAGAGTTAATGGATTTTCTATTTTCTTTCCTGGATTCGGGGAGGATGAACTGAATGAACCGATTTCTTCATCTTGAACCCTTGTTTTGTTATTAACAAAAGTTAAACAAAGACTTGGCAACATTTTCTCATCTTGCTTACTTGCATGATGGATCTTCTATCCTGAAATTTATGAAGGACTTCTGAAGTTGCGACTTTGCTTTCGAAAACCTTCGACATCTTTGGTGAACCCGACGTGAAAGCGTCGCAGAAATTTTAGGATGGGAGATACTTCAGCCTCTATTTCAGCTTCTTCTACAATTCCAGCTGCCTCTACTTTAGCTCCATCAATGACTGCTGCGTCAAGTACTTCAACGGAGGATCTAAAGCAGATTTTGCAGAATATGTCCATGTATATGCAGCTCCAAAATCAGCAAACACAATTGTATATGCAGCAGCAGCAACAATTGCATCAACAGCAGTTGTCTCAGCAAAGGCAACTCTATTCGGAGCAGGAGAATGCAAACAGCGCGACTAAGGCTATTGAAGCAGTTGAGAATGAGAAGAAGCTATTTGACGGGCATAATGTTTCAGCATATTTGAAGACATATGAGATCAAGATGGGGTTTTTTGGAGTTCCTGCTGGACTTATGAGTAAGTACTTCCTTCGTCTTGTCACACCTGCTTTGAGGACAAAAGTGACTGATCTTTTTATTCAAAATACACATTGGCAAGATTTTAAGAAGGCCTTGAAAGAAGAATACTTCCTTGAGGACTTTGGTATGGCTACTCGGCGGTCATTCCGAGAGTGGGTCTACATGCCAAACAAAGGTCTCGCTGCTTCGGAGTTGATTCGAGAATTCGAAGAGAGTTATAGTCAGCTTGATGCCATTGAACAAAGAGCATTGGATGTTGAAAAAGTTGAGCTTTTCTTGCAAGCTGCAGATCCTGCTCTTCAAGAAGAATTGGGCGAGCTTCTTGAAGATCGCACGAAGCCTATGGGTCTTAAAACGGATTGGCAGGATGCTCAGGATGCAGTCTCGACTTTGACCAAGAGGAGGATATGGAAGACTCGCCTACAGAATGGTTCCATGACACCTACACCATCATCAGCTCCTATGTCTACTTCTATCCCTGTTATTTCTTCTCCTCCTCAGCCAGTTTCTTGGCCTATGCCAGTGCCTACTGTTTCCACTCCACCTATTCCTCCTGTTCCACGACTGATGCCTGCACCTTCTGCTCCAAAACCATCCGCTCCATCGGTGCCTACTTCTCTTGATGACATAATCAAAGGCATCACAGATTTGACACTGGAATCAGTCAAAGAGGAGTTGGTGGGAAAGTTGAAGGAGCAGTTTGCTTCAACTGTGCCTACTACTTCTTCTAGTGCTCCTACTGCACCTAGGAGTGCTCCTTGTGCACCTAGGAGAGATCGGAGATGTATTTGGTGTGATAGTACGGACCATCAGCATTGCAGGGATTGTGACTCTTTCCAAGATGCAAGGAGGCAGAATTTGGTATATTGGGGGCAAGATGGTAAGATTTGGTTGACTGAGACAGGAGCTCCACTTGCTACCAACTTTGGTAAAGGTGGAATGAAGAAGTTAGTGGAGGACATGGCTGCGCGTACTTCTTATGCTAGAGGTGATGCTTCTGCATATGGAGTCCAGATTGAGAAGGGATCAGAGACTCAGTCAGCGCTATGGACTTATGCTATGGAGACTGCAAACAAGGGGAAAATTCAGCAAACTGTTTTGACTAGTGCAGGCTCTAGCATCAGATTAGAGACAGGTTGGGACTCGTCTGTTGACAGGTATTCTATTTATGCTTATTTGGCTAAGTCTCATGGTGTAGATGTACTTGTTGAGGAGAAGCGTAAGAGGGATGAAGAAAATCCAAGCGCAGCTAAGAAGACTAGAGGGGGTGAGTTTGTTACTCCACCTACTGCAGGACCGTCTTCACCATCAGGGCTAGATCGACAGATGGAGGATGCTCAAAAGAGAGAAAAGAGGCAAGAGCCTAGAGAGAGAAAGCAGCCAGGGTTCAGATTGATGTCCGATATTGAGACATCTACAGATATGAAGAAAATCTTTAATGATAAGATACTTGGCAGTGAGGTGACTTTCACTATTTCTGAGATTTTGGGCATCTCAAAAAGAGAGTTTCAAGATCAGTTTCAGGAGGTCCTGAAGAGGAAAAGACATGCATTGTCTACCACTGATACACATGGAGTTTTGATTGGGGAGTTGGATGAGGATGAGGATGAGGTTATGGTTGATAATGCTTCTGTTTTTCCGCAGGTAGAGAAGAGGGTTCAGCCTATGCATTATGCTGAAATTGATGAGCCTGTCATGATACCGCGTAGTCACTTTTCGCGGAGCCATTGGGCTAGGGCAACTACAGAGATGATGGTAAAGATTGGAGAGAAACAAGTGCCTTATGTTGCATTGGTTGATCATGGTTCAGAGATTCATCTCATAGTTCATGGAGTTTATGAGAGTAACAGATGGCCTATGGATGTAGAGCATGGGTGGCGTATGAGAGCCGCCAATAACACTGCAGGTGATTTGTATGCTGCCTGTCCTAGTGTCAGGGGTTCTATTGGTGATGTAGAGGAGGATTTTCATTTCTTTGTGCAGGATTCATGCTCTTATCCCATAATTCTTGGACAGCCATTCATTACAGAGATGCGCATGGAAACAAAGGTCATGGATGATGGATCTGCTTATGCACGGATTCGCAGTAAAGATGGTATGAGAGCAGTTCAGTTTATGACTGTATGTGTGAACCATGTTAGAAACAGAGATACTCTCAGAGATGCACCTTTGCCCACTGTGAGGGATTCGGGTTTTCATTAGGTACCGCCGTTTCGCGAGACGGCGGTGGTACAGAGCAAAGGAGATTGGAGTTCTCGCCTCCTGGCAGCAGTGTTTTCTCCTCCGGTTTTGTTGGGATTTCAGTAAACAGTTCGATGAGTTATCAGAAGACTTCTAGGTTGCCTAGAGCTGCCAGGCAGTATATATGTAGGAAGGAGAAAAATTTGAAAAATGTAGGAATTTTGGAGGATGATGAGCATATAGATGGGATGTATGACAGTGTGATTTGTGCAGATACGATGACAGAGATGGGAGATATGCTGAAAACTGATATGCTGAACTGTCACGGTAATGTATTAGTGCAGTCCCTGGACATGTTTCATGAAATTGCAGGTTTTATGTCACAGATTGAGTCAGAGGCTGAGGTAACTCAGCAAAGAGTGTTGAGTGCTGAAGAAATTCAGCAAACAAAGTTTCCAGCTAGTTATGATAAGCTTTCAGAGAGACAGAGGGCTGAAAATTTCCAGCCAACAGAGTTTACTGCTGAAATATTTCAGCATTCAGAGTTTGGGGCTGTTTCTATGCAGTCCATAGAGCAGAGGGCTAAGAATGTTCAGCCATTGGTGTGCAGAATTGCTAATTTACAGCAAGGTTTATGTAATGCAGAAGAGCATAATGAAGCCAGGGTTGACATGAAATACAAAACTGTGGATAGGAAGGTGAAGCCGGTTGCTGTACCGCTTCCACTTGACATTGATCAGCAAATAGAGAGGGCTGCTAAACATCAAATTTTGAGAAATCGGGAGCATATTGGTCATAAATTTTCAGCAGAGACTCTTGCTGAATTGAAAATTGGGAATGGTGATTTCTTGCTACCCATAGAGAAGCAATGCTTTCAGGAGATGCTTGAGCATCATGGAAGGGGATTTGCTTTTTTCCCGCATGAGATTGGATGTGTGAATCCTGATATTGTTGCTCCTATGGTCATTTGTACTATTCCTCATATCCCATGGAATCTCCGACCTATTCCAGTGCCTAAAGCACACTTGCCAAAGCTGATTGATTTATTGAATGAGAAAATCAGGATGGGAATCCTTGAGCCTTCATCTGCTCCATACTCAAACAGGTGGTTTACAGTTCCAAAGAAGAATGGTACTCTCCGATTTATTCAGGACATGCAGCCAGTGAATAGAATTACTATCAGGAATGTTGGTATAGGTCCAGTTGTGGATGAGTTTGCAGAGGCATTTGCTGGATGTGCCATCTATTCTTTAGGTGATTTGTATTCAGGATATGATCAGTTTCAGCTGGCTTTGGAAAGCAAGGACATAACCACCATGAGAACTCCTATTGGGCTTGTCAGGATGTGTACCTTGCCTCAAGGTGCCACTAATTCTGTTGCGCATATGATGAATGCCATGCATAAGGTCCTTCGTGATTACATACCTCAGCTTACTATGCCTTTCTTGGATGATGTGCCCATAAAGGGGTGTGCAGAAGAAGAGAAGAATGAGAGCCTAAATGAGCAGGGATGCAGATACTTTGTGGCTGATCATATTTCAGCATGTGAGAAGATTTTGGCCAGGTTAGAAGAAGTGAACTTGACACTTTCAGGACAAAAATCTATTTTTGGAGTGAATGAGGTTGTTATTGTTGGGCATATGTGTGGATATTATGGCAGGAAACCCTCACCTGATAAGGTGAATGCTATTGGCAAGATTGCAGAGTATTGTTCTACTACTTCAGAGGTACAGAGATTCATTGGAGCTTGTGTGTTTTATATGATTTGGATACCTCATTTTGCACACATAGCAGATTGTTTGTATCAGTTGCTTTGAAAGGGGCAGAAATTCTATTGGGATGAGAGCCACACTAGAGCCATGCGGAAATTGAAGAAGTTATTGCAGAATGCTCCTACTCTCAGGAAAGCGGATTATAATTGTGGAAGGCCTATTGTATTGACAGTTGACACTAGTCCAATTGGCATAGGTTGGGCTGTGGGTCAAGATGATGCAGATGGAAATAGGTATGCTATTTGATTTGGGGCGAAAGTCCTAAACGAGAGATAGAGGAGATATCCGCAAATCAAGAGGGAGTTATTGGGGATTGTCACCACTCTCAAATGTGACAAGGAGTACTTTATTGGAGCTTCAGTTGTGGTAGAGACAGATTGCTTGCCATTGATTGGTATGATCACGAGTTGCTCTACTCCGAATATAGCTATGCTGAGATGGATTGCATATATCAAGTCATTAAATCCGGAATTTAAACACATAGCAGGCAAGGATAATCCACTGGCAGATATGTTGTCTAGAGCCAGATATGATGATGAGGAGACTCTACTTGCAGAAGAGGATGATGCAGAAATTTCAGCCACTATGGTTGATCATGTTTGTCATGTCTATGGTATTGTGGCTTTCACAGAAGAACTCTATGTTGGAGATTGGTTGCAAATTGGCAGGTACCTTAGTACACTGAATAAAAGAGATGAATGGACAGATGAAGAGTTCAAGAAGATCTAAAGGAAAGCCTATGGTTATTTTCTCAAGGACGGATTTCTTTGGAAGCATCCGAAGAAAAGAGGCGGATTACCTTTACGGGTTGTCTGTGATAGAGAGACACAGCTACAGGTGATGAGGGAGTTTCATGAGAGTCCTTGGGCTGGTCATAGACGAGTGTGGGCTACTTATGAGAAAATCAAGGAGAAGTATTGGTGGAAAGGCATGTATAGAGATGTTTCTCACTTTGTTGAGACTTGCAGAGACTGCCAGATGTATTTAGTAGTGCGTCATCGAGATGAGCTTCATCCGACCTATCCGCTATGCATTCATTATAAGTGGGTAGTTGATTTGGTTACCATGCCTATGGGTCTATGGCAGATGAGGTACATTGTTTTGGCTAGAGAGGATCTTACCAATCATGTTGAGGGCAGATCTTTGAGAACGAAGACCACTAGTGTAGTGTGTAAGTTCTTATTGGAGGAAATTTTCTGCAAGTATGGTTGTGTGGGTAAGATCACTGCGGATCGTGGTGAATTGGATGCAGATGAAGCTAGGGAGTTTTTCTCTCAGCTAGGAATCAAGTTGGCTCTAACAACAGCATACAATCCAGAGGGAAATGGAAAGAGTGAAAGAGGGCATCCGCCGATAGTGAAAGCATTAGCCAAAGCATGCAGAGGACGGATTGGAGAATAGCCGAGACTTCTACCATTTGCTTTGTGGGCTGATCGTATGACTCATAGTGTTACCACAGGATATATGCCTGCAGAGTTGATGTATGGTCAGAAACCTGTTATGCCGATTGAGACTTGTGCTTTGACTTGGTCAGTTTTACCTTGGCAGGAGGATTTGACGAGAGAAGAGCTCTTAGCTCTTCGGATTCGACAGTTGGAGAGGAGACCAGAGGATATTCAGCTAGCTATTGACAGGTTGAAAGTTGCTAGACTAAG
Organism: Lygodium microphyllum; assembly: GCF_053477565.2. NCBI lineage: Eukaryota > Viridiplantae > Streptophyta > Polypodiopsida > Schizaeales > Lygodiaceae > Lygodium > Lygodium microphyllum. Next base: position 138,894,577 of record NC_141152.1, on the reverse strand, counting down.
GAATAAGGACAGGTTTGATAGCAAGCATCGCTTGCGGCCTAGAGCAATAGAAGAGGGAGATTGGGTATTGGTCTTTGATAGCAGCCTCGAAAATCAGCATACTGTACTTCGGAAGATGGTGAAAAGATGGTTTGGGCCGTACATAGTTAGACATATCTTTGATAATGCAACATATGAGCTGACTGAATCGGATGGGACAGTGCATAGAGTGCCTATTGCTGGAAAAAGAATCAAGATTTTCAAGAAAAGGGATGATGAGGACTATGCATTGGAAGAATTTGCAAGAGAAGAGCAACGAGAAGAAACTCCAATGGAAGAGACATATGATATGATAGATAATCTTGTTGATCTACCGGAAATGCATAGCGAAGAGATTGATCTGTTTGTGGATCTTGATGATAATGATCATGGGTAGTTGGCCCATCCGGAGGATGCGTAGGATTAGAGGGGGTGGATGTCGTATTGCTGCGCATTCGAGGTGTGTAAACCACCCAAAAGTCGTGTGTGTGATTTGATACTTTGTACATACTTAGTTGTTATGTTTGCTCTTTTATTTTATGCTGAAGACGAAGAAGAACAAGGAGTTTTGGTAGACTGGTAACTCGAGATGCAATCTCATGGCTACACTTATTTCAAGATATGTCGATTATGGGCTTCGTGAGGATGTTTCTAACATCTACAATTGGATGTTCTATGTGTGAAATGGCAGTAGTATGGGCACATAACCAATTGATCATGATGAGTCTGGAGAGCTTATCAAAGCATATCCTAGCAAGATGTGCGAATGCCTTCCGAATCTGAATGGAGAGAGTGTTGTGGAGTGTGATCAAGTTTTTTCCATGCTCACAGTGACCTTTACGATAGGAGGGAAACATTTTGATCTTACGCTTGAGTAGTATATGTTGAAAGTTGGAGAGGGTAATGAAATGTAATGTGTTAGTGGGTTTATGGGTCTAGATGTTTCTTCAAGGCCTCTATGGATTCTTGGAGATGTTTTTATGGGCGTTTATCACACGGTTTTCGATTATGGAAAAACACGTGTAGGCTTTGCAAGGAAAGAGCTTTGTTTTGAATTGGAAAGGGGGGGAAAAAAGATGATACTCTGTGGCTAATTAGAGGAGAGCCCAAAAGGAGACGATTACGGGAACAGAGGAAGAAAATAGATGGATGATGAGAAAAATAGAGGAAGGAGGAAGAGGAAAAACACGCAGGAAAAACAAGGAAGGGAGCTTTTTCAATCAGGGAGGAAAATAAATGGTACTCTGCGCTGGACGAGGAAATATATAGCTGGAAACGGAAGAGGAATCGTTGTGGGGAAGAAAGCTTTCTCTGGGGAAGGGGATTGAGGAGATAAGGAGGGAAGAAATGGAGTACTAACGCATCCAAGTGGAGGTATTCTCGGACCAGAAGATGGAATGCAGGAAAGAAGAAGGGTTCAGATCTTTTTCAGATCATCGATAGAGTGCAAGGTTCCAGAAAAACGTTTTGAGGAAGAGGAGCTGTACTGCTTTTGCGCTGCGATGAGTGGAGGGATTAAGACACCATCACCAATGCTTCAACTGAATTCTTGTGGTCGCTTGTAGCTGCATTTTCCTTGAGGGAGGATAGATTGGAACAACGTTTGCTTTAACGACTACAATAGAGTGTGGAAAGACAAGTGATGAAACACATGCAAAGAACAAATTCTAAAGGTATATGTTTAGGATGAAGGTTCAATCGTGAAAATCGTTTGTAGCAACAGGAAAGAAATTTGCAGATTGATCGGATATTGGAGGAATTCTGAGAAGGGAAGACGAAGCAATCATAGTTGCTTCATTGCTGTAATGTTTGAAGTGGAATTGGAAGCCTTCGTTTGGGAGTCTCCCAGAGATTGGCCGCCATAGCTAAACGGAAAGATACGAATTGCACAGGATTCTGGAGGGAGCGATACTGCACACGCCACCGCCCACGCAAATTGCCATGTCCTGATAACACTTTTATTCTTACTGATCAATCGTCGGGAAGGAGTATCACAGATTCACACCTTCCCTTTTTGCCATTGTGTCGTCATCAGCAACCACAAATCACCGAACATCTGGCAGACTCAGTCTGAACATCTCCACAAGAATGCGTGCAATGCGGATTCCTGAGGGATTGCCTATAGGATGTGTAATACCCCATCTTGTAAAACATTTCATTGGAATCATACTTGCTCAATATTCTCAGTAGGTTATCAGTAAAAAAAAATTGTGTCGTCATCAGATGTTATCTGTGCAAAGAAGTGGTCGAGTGAAATGGCCTAGAGCTCTTTTAAAGAGGAATATGATCTAGAGAAGAGGAAAACTGAAGCCTCTAGGATTCGTGAGAAGTATCCTTACAGGATTCCTGTAATAGTTGAGAAAGCTGAAAGAAGTGACATTCGAGACATAAATAAGAAGAAGTACCTTGTACCAGTTGACCTTATTGTTGATCAATTTGTCTAAGTTATTCGGAAGAGGATCAAATTAAATGCAGAGAAAGCAATCTTCATCCTTGTAGACAATGTTCTTCCGCCTACTGCTACAATTATGTCGGCTATCTATGAGGAGCACAAAGATGAGGATGGCTTTCTTTAAGTTACATACAGTGGAGAGAACACCTTTGGGTTGTGCTGAAACCGTACATATGAAGAACATACAATGATGAGGGTGTTCGCAGGACATTGGAGTCATAACATAACAGCATATTCTTGAATTATTATCATCACCCATAAGTCCAAAACTTATCAAGGGAAAATTGCAAAGGCTAGAACAACAATGGAAGATAAAGAGTTAATGGATTTTCTATTTTCTTTCTTGGATTCGGGGAGGATGAACTGAATGAACCGATTTCTTAATCTTGAACCCTTGTTTTATTATTAACAGAAGTTAAACAAAGACTTGGCAACATTTTCTCATCTTGCTTACTTGCATGATGGATCTTCTATCCTGAAATTTATGAAGGACTTCTGAAGTTGCGACTTTGCTTTCGAAACCCTTTGACACCGTGGTCAAAGTCATGGTCGTAGTCGTAGTCATAGTCGTGGTCGTGGTCGTGGTCGTGGTTGTGGTTGTGGTTGTAGTCGTAGTCGTGGTTGTGGTCGTGGTCGTGGTCGTGGTCGTGGTCTTCATCGTAGTCGTAGCTGTGATCGTTAAAGAAAATGAGAAAAGGGGAGGAAGATAAAAAAGAAGAAGAAACTAGAGAGAGGGAATAAACATGTAGCATAATAAAGAAAGAGAAAAAGAGAGAGAGATGGAAGGAGAGGAGAACAATTTAAGAAACAAAAAAAGAATGATAACAAAAACAAATTGTTTGTCGTAATGTAGACAAAATGGAAAACGATGAAGGTCTTGTTGTTCAAGATCGCGAGGCGTATCTTAATCAGGGTGTCCCATGTCCTTGCTCTCAATGCAAGTTGGCAATTAGACGAAAATGTCGATTGTCTACAGAACACGTACGACGCTTCGACGAGTTTCAATCTGAGGTCATTGATTAGGCGATTGTGGATGTTCAGCAAATGGTAAGAAAAGTTAATATCAATCATGCATTGTACTTGCAAGCTAATTGAATACCAAATACAAGAAGATTGGGTGTGGCTGGTAAATTTTCTATCCAGGGAGGTGACATCTCGTCCCAAGGAGGAGTGCACCCTTTGCAGCCAATTAGAAGAGTTTGTGGAAGTGCGATGGATGGAGTTTATGAGCCAATCCACCACTTGGAAGGCACTACCCAATCTATACCATCAATATCAGAGGAGACAGTCAGCCTTCCAGACCTACCTACAATCTTGGAGCCTGAGATAGAGACAATGATCGATGCATTTATTCCCATGGATGTTGAGACTTCTGATCCGCTTAGAGAGGAAGTATCCATACCATTATATGATGGGTGCCGAGTATCTCGCATGAAGACACTACTTGCACTCCTATGTGTGCAAGCAAAATACTGGTGGAGCAATGCGAGTGTGACCGAGTTGTTCAGGTACCTTGTACGTATGCTTCGTTGATTTCTTTTTAGCACTATTATTAAAAAATTTTGTGTTTTTTCAAGGTGTTTTATGATTTTTTTTCAAGTTATTAAAATATCATATATTACCACCTGCAAATACCATGCCTGAGTCTCGTGATGATGCATGACATGTTTTACGAAAGCTTGGCATGGACTACAACAACATCCATGCATGTATCAACCATTGCATACTATTTCGAGGAGAATACGAGACTATGAAAACATGTCCAAAGTGTGGTGCTCACAGGTATTGACAGGACTTATAAGAGCAAACCATCCCTCAAAAAGTTCTCAGACACTTTTCGCTTATCCCCCGCATAAACCACATATTTTGTACGTCGGACATGGCAAGTTTGACAACGTAGCATGCGTAGAATAGGTCCATAGATGGAGTTCAACGAATATCAGCAGATTCACGCACATGGAGCCACATTGACTCTACCTTCCCAAGCTTTGCTCGAGAGCCAAGGAATCTTTGGCTCGGTCTTGCAATGGATGGCATGAACCCATTTGGTCTGTGCTCAACTTCTTACAGTTTGTGGCCTATAGTCCTTGTCAACTACAATATCCCTCCATGGCTTTCTATGAAGAAATGACAGAAATGACATCTCATCCTTAGCTTACTCGTTCCCCGACCACTACAAAGTCAAAAATATGGATGTGTATCTTTATCCATTAGTCGATGAGCTTAATATTTTATGGGAGGAGGGGGTCACCGTGCAAGATATGAGCAAGCGCGATGGTTGATGGTCCGCCAATATTCGAGCCATTCTCATGTGGACGATGCATGACTTTCCGGGTTTTGGAGAGTGCTCAGGTAAATAGGCTTCCATTCTTGTTGGTAATATCTATATTTTATCTCGTTCAAGTTTGTATTCACTAGATAGAGGTGTTGGAACAGGTCTGGTCACCTCAAATTATCATGCATGTCCATTGTGCGGGCCACAGTTAGACTCTCGAAGGTCACGAACCATGAAGAAGATGGTGTTTCAAGGACACGCCGCTTTCTTGCCAGAGAGTCATGAACTTAGGGAAGGTTTTCTTGGACGACCTCCAACATATATGAATGCCGCAAGCTGGTACAAGCTGAAAATGATCCACGCGGAGTCACATCCAAATAGAATGCAACGGTTCTCAGTTTTCTATGAGTTGCCATATTGGACCCACTTATAGATCAACCACTTGTTGGATTCCATGCATATTTTCAAGAATATGGGCAGCTTGCTATGGGACCATATCATAGGAAAGAGAGACACCATAGGGGCACGAATGGATTTGAAGGAGGTAGGCAAGATGGAGGCGCTTTGGCCGCAGTCGAGTGCTGATAGTCACGTGCAGCTACCTCGCGCTCCTTGGGTTTTGTCCACTAAAGAAGAGCGCATTGTGAAGCAAGTAGTTAAGTCTATCCGCACTCCGACGGGTATGATGCATTCTCTCAAGTCTACATTTTCTAAAGACGACCAATTATCAGGGCTAAAATCCCATGACTGGCATAAGATATGTCAGGTTTGTACTATGAATGGATTGTAATTGGTGTGCGCATTTTGCTATTTGGAGTGTAGCCATTGTTCATAATGCTTTCTCATTTGTGGCAGTTTGTACTATCGATCGTGATTGTAGGATGCCTTACTCTAGAAATACGCGGGGCCATTTACAGGTTGTTGACTTTGGTGCAATGGATCTCGCAGAAGGAGATTAAGATGTCCTCTATTGAATCCGTGAGGCAAGGAGCAGTGGAGACGGTCTGTCTCTTTGAGAAATACTTGCCTACCAGCATGCTCACGATACAAATCCACCTTCTTGTGCACCTTGTAGATGAAGTGGACATTACTAAATCTCTCCATATGCAATGGATGTTCTTCTTGGAGCGCTTCATGAAAACCTTGAAAGGCTTTGTGCGACAATGAGCTCAGCCAGAAGATAGCATGGCTGAAGGTTTGTTGGTGTCTCAGACGCTAGTGCATATTTCACAATGGCTACCAACGGTGGATCTAGACAACAAAATGCTATGGTCACTGAAGGACGATGATAGACTGACCGGAGATGTGGTGGTTGGAAATGGGGTAGAAAAAAGAATGGATGCTGCAATGGAGGAGAAGGTGAATCGCTTTTGTATGTTGCACTATGCCTCTATGGAGATGTGGCTCATCAAGTACTAGATCGCTAGGCAAGATCGAGAGGAAGCACGATATGAATTTCGACGTAGTACGTGCCATTGACCGATTTGATATCCCGAGGATATGGAGGAGATGTTGCAGTTCATGTCAATGCGATGGTTGCATGGAGCTTTGACTGTAGCGTCTCGCGAAGGGGCGGAGGTCTCAATGGAGGAGTGGGAATTCTCGAGATGATGTAGTCCAAAGGTGATGACGTGTTTAGGATTTGTCGTATCTATATTTGATATGCGACAACTAATTTGAGTGTTTCAATATATAGTACAAAATATATAGTGCAGCGTGGTCGCAGGACAGCATTTTCACGTGGAGCGTATTGACAAAATGCGCTCCACAATGGACTGTGGTATCATGGCAAGGTTCGAGCAGGAGAGGTCAACGACAAGCAACGGATCCAAATACGGTTATAGATGAGATGGAGTATTTTGGGAACTTGCAAAGTATTATTACGGTGGATTACCGTAGCTTCTCCATGATACTATTCGATGTGCAGTGGTTCAAAGTGGTACTTGAAGGAGTTGGAGCAATAGTTTGACGAGGTCCATTTGGATTTCTCAAAATAGATTCCGAAAAAAAATAGACAGATTTGCATGACACTACAATAGTTTAATCTCTCTTGTACGTGTTTGTGAACATGTAATCTTCTATCCAAACCCCCGACAACCTCAATGGTGGTATGTTATACCTTCAACTCCTCGAAGTGCAAGAGTATATAATCAAAGCGATGTTCCGAGCATAGATGAGGACAATATGCAAATAGAGAGGTTGATATTGCAAGGGGTGGAGGCCACCGAAAGCTTGGATCATGTAGAGGAGCCAACATTGGCTAACAATGATGGAAATACAGGAGTCCAAGAATTCTTTGAGAATGAGGTGGACTTATCCTTTTGTGGTGACATGTCTATCGACCTTCCAGTGTATGCGGAGTTGTGTCAGGAGATTGATATGGGACCATAGGATACTTCATACTTGGAGCATCCACTTACTCAATTCGTTGATTAATCGCTTATAAGGGTACATAATATATGCATTTTAAGTGAGATCATTTTTTTTAGGATTTATATTACCGTGCGTTGTATGATTTAAATTGATTATGCTTACATCATTTTTTGTCTGTGCAAGTTACCTTTTTAGGATGAGTCGAGGGATGAGTGATGAGGAGTTGCAGGATATCTTCACGGGCATGTCTCTAGATCAGATGGTGAGATTCAGAGACATGGCGGACCACAAGCTGTCTTGGACATCGTCAGGCCGCTCTACTAGATCTACTTTGACTCGATCAGATGCTTCAACTTTGAGTAGATGAGGTTGACACTCCAGACTTGGGCTAGAGGGAGGAAGTGCTTCAGGGTCAGAGGGATGCTGTAGAGATACGGAGGCAGTGAGCCCACAGTTGGCACGGCATATAGGTGCGACTCCTCGCTATGGAGGAACGGACGCGGTGTCTCCGTCTCATCGTTTTGTTGGAGTTGTGTCACCTCCAGGATTTGTCACATTTGTGGGGACATCTACTCCAGTTACTCCGGCTTTTTCTCAGTCGTCTGCAGGTGGCACCCCTATGGATGCTACTCCGATAGATTACTACCTCGGTCGGTACACCGGATGTACAAGGGTCTTTTGGATATGCTCAAGAGCGTGGATGCAGGTGGGAGAGGACCCATCTTAGGCATACCCCAAAGGGATATGCCTATCTTGTCGATGATAGGTCAGGAGCCATCATCATGAATGATGAGGGGAGGAGGGTGATGGCTCGCATGAGAGAGTTATGCCAACAAGTTTTTCGGCACGTCTTAGATCATTGGAAAAACATACCGGAGGGGAGCAAGGACTACATAGTAGCATCCTTGCATGAGGAGTTTCCAGTTCCAACCACAGCAGATATATTTTCTATGGGATGGATGATGGACTATGTGCGTGCATATATGTTACACAGACGATTAGACGCATGCAAGGCACTCAAGAGATGCATGCAAGGCACTCAAGAGTGGGGTTGAAAAGCCCGAGTGGCTAGATGTGGACGACTGGCGCCGATTGAGAGAGGAGGCTATAGATTCTTGAGGACATTGGAGTCAACAGCGCAAGGTGGCAAGGGCACAACTAGAGGCCAGAATGGTCCATCATCTTGGGAGTGGCGGCCACAGGACATATTTGGAGGACTTTGTAAGTTTTTCTTTTGTTTTGCTTGCTTTTTTTTTTGCAATATCCTTCGTACTGACAATCATGTTTCTAACAGTAAGTATTTTGTTTTCTTTGCAGCACTCCATTACAAATCACAATCCCACCGGCCTTGAGACTCGATATGCAGAGAGGCATGGTCTCACTGCATTGATCGACTGATTGTATAGACGCTGCGGCCCTATAAGTCACTTATCTTTCTTGTCCGTAGTTACCATGTTTAATTAGAATGCATTATTATATGGTGGACTGATGTGTAGTTGTTTCTTTTTTTGTAGAGTCTGTTTGATACTCCTTTGCGGCGGGACGAGCTTTTGGATGGCGAGGATATGTAGCTCGCCCTTGGATCCCTGGAGCTCACACACCCTTCTTTTTTGGTCACCTAATCTGTGTAGACTTTTTCTATGTAGTAGTGATATCTTGTCATGATTGTACCAATCACTTTCATTATGCGATCATGTATTTATTTCATGTATTAGTGTTATGATTTTAGTTTTTTTTTTTTGTTTATACGAGCATTGTACACAGTGCAGAAACTATTTTGTATGGCCCAAATAAAGCACACAGTGCTATATGTGGGAGGGCAGCTTGCTGCCCTCCCACAATTTTTTTTTTCCTTGTTACCGTCACTATTAGCGTCGCAAATTTTCCTGTACGCGTCGTTATTTGCATCGTTTTAGCATCGCAGAGCGTCGTTATCAACATCGCTATTTGCGTTGGTATCAAACGCTAATACGGACTGTTCTATGGCGTCACGAATAACGACACTTTTTGCGACGACGAGGAAAAATTTTGTTATTTACATTTTTGTCGCTTTTAACGTCGGTATATGGCCTATATCTTATAGTGTATGCATTTTTTGAAGATACATTTCTTAACTGGGTCCTAAGGAGCTTTTACAATTGTCTCCTGATGTTAGTCCGAGGCTACTATGGACATTACTTCCTGACATATATTGTTTTGGATGCCGATGGTTAGTATGGGTTATGAGCTAGGTAGCAATTGACCATCTTCATATTCTATCATGGACTCATTGGATCATTCAATGACATATTTGTTGGACACTCCTTGCCATTTATATAGGGGGTTATCTAATAATTTGATGCATTTAGAATAGGGCTTGAATGGCCATCTCCTTAGTCTAGTTTTGTGCTTCAGTAAGGTTTATGTGGGGACCAAGGGTTTTCTTTTAGAAGTAGGTTGCTGAATGGTGTGCTTCATGGCTATATTTTGTTAGGTCAAGAGGGCCATTTATTTTGTAGTGACATGGCTTATCTCATTAGGCAAAGAGAGCCATTTGTTTGTTTCTTACAGGTATGGTTAATAGGTTATGTTTTATTTCTACACTAAATAGATTCCATAAAGCACCTGGAGGGAGCCTCTTGCTATGCAGAAGCTTCTTGTGGCCAAGTCCAGGTGATATCCTTTCTTTACGAGTTCTTTCTCTTTATGTTGTATGTATATATACATATGTGGGTTATTTTTCTTTTACTGGGGACTGGCATCCAAGAAATGAAGTCCCAGGTTTAGGTTAGGTGTGTCTGGCGAGGTTTGAGCAATTGCTTACCTCCTATAAATACATTGTCGAGCACCATCAACCCTCGAAATAACACAAGGTAGAAAACAGACTTAAGAAGGAGCATAAGAAGAAAACATGATAGAAAAATAAGACAAGCATTACAGAAAAAAAAATTAAAATCAAGAATAGGGCACACAAGAGATAAATCACATTTAGTCCTTTGTAAAAGAGTAGCAGGCTCCCTCTTGTGAAAGTTGTAAATAAAAAGACACATTTAAATGAGCCATGACAATAAGAAAGAATAGGAAAAGAGTGGAAAAGAGGACCAAGGCCAAATAGCTGGTCATGGAAATGGGTTGGGTACCCAAGGGGAGAAGGGCATGTATAAAAGCCAAAGCGGAAAGGGAGTGTGCGACATGGAGAGATTGAGTGTGTGATAGTGAGGGACCATGGAAAATCTCTTCTTCTCCTTCTTCTCTTCTCTTTTCTTGTGCACATGGCTATATGGAGATTAGAGCTTGGAGCATGGAGATGGAGTTTGCTAGAGCTAGCACCTTGAATCGTGGAGCCATAGAAGGATTCGAGGAAGATGAAAAAAATGATTGGATTCAAAAGTAAGCTCACTACATCCTTGTGTGAGAGAGTGAGGCTATGTGAGATGTAGCCATTGCCACTCTCTTGAAACACTTGACTTGATAAGCGGTCCATAATGTCTTGACAGTTACTAGTGATAATGATGACACTTTGGTTCCTTTACTTACTAGGAGACAAATGGAATCTTGAGTGCTTACATGGTCCAAATTGAGTGATGAAGTAGATGTTCATCTCCAAAATGACACTTGGTGTAGATAGGAAGCAAGGGAGTTAGAATGTATTTGATCTTCTTTGCCAAATAGTTTAGGTTTTGAAATATTTGGGAACATTAATAAGATTAATGATATGGTGTTTTTCATTAGTAGGAGGCATTAAGGTTGATGAAATAAGGAAAAAGAAAGAAAATATAAGTTTCTATAATAACAACCAAGAAAAAGGAAAAGAAAAGAAAAGAGATTTTGAATACCTTGGAAGGAAAACAGAGACTAAGCGAAGAAAGCGAGAGCATTAAAAGAAGAGAAAGGGTGGGAAGAGCTCATTATAGCATATGAGAGATTGAATGAGAGAGGAACAAGTCAGAAGAGAGTAGTAGATCAAGAGAGCAACACTAGTAGAAATCCATCGAATCATCACTCTCAGTGATTCCAGGTATGCTTAGAACCTTCATTTATAATTGAAGAATAAAGACAATATCATTGCTGGGTACACTTGTGATTTATTGAGTCATTCATCATTGTTTTTGTCATTCAATGTGTTTTTCTACTACTCGGACGGTACCTCATGTCTCGAACAGCTAGCCTCGTGAATACTCAAATCACTTTTGTCCTCTTAGATAACTCTTTCCTTAAACTCAAATAGTCCCACTCATATGATCTAGTCGGTGCACTCGAACACCTAAAAGTCCCCTCAAACAACTCTCACTCGGATGGCCTCAAACAATCAAATTGTACACTCATATGCACCCTCTCGGACTTAGTCAGGAATCCGTGTCTGAGAGGTAGTCCTTGCCACTCAAACAATCCAAATTGATCACTTAGACAATCCAAATCAACCATTCCAACAGTTGAGTCTGGGAGTCAAACAAACAAAAACCTACAACTCGAACGTCCAAATTTGTACCAAAGTCTATGAGCTAATTACTAGGTGAACCCCTTACCTGCATCCTAGACCTGCAATGTGATCATAGAGCTTACCAATACGGGAATTTACCCTAACAAGCCCAAGATTAGACTAAATTAGTTGGTCACTTATACAATTTATTTTTCAATAGTGACATTATTTGACTGCTTGGGCAGACCACCCATCAAGACCCCATAGAGGATCAACAATGACTGCCAATAGGTGTGATAGCTACTCACATAAAAGAGATGAAATTTTATGGAATTGACTAGTGAGGTGTGTGTATGAATGATTTTCTTGAAGGTTCTATAGTACATTATAGACACTTAGGTGCATGAGAAACCTTGAAAGCATGATTGTGCACAACTCACCTTCCATTGCACCATCCAAGTGTGTAAGAGTAAAATTGCAAAGTGATTTAATTAACAAGGAATATACTAAAGGGAAATTAGGCTAAGAAACAAACCCACCAGTAGGACTTGAAAACCCCTGGGACCATGGAAACAAACCAAGAAACCCAACATTAAGAAGTGAATAGCCTCAAACCACCTAATAACTGAGTGAAGAAAGGAACAAATCACAATTAGAGATGTGTTCTTAGCCAACCTTATCACACTCATTGACACCTTAGTGGTTCGAGAGACCGCCAAAATGCCAAGTGCTAATACGAACATAGGCAAGCAAGCTAACCTTGACCTAGGAGATTTTCCAATCATCATACAACAACTCATATCATGATACAACCATCCAAAAAAAATAACACACCATAGGAGATCCACAAATGAAATCATAATTGATCTCAAGTAGGAGAGGAGGATAGAAAGAGTTGCCCTGCAATGCATGGGCAACTACAACTAGGAGCAACATGCTCAATAGCTATGCCAGGAGATAAAGCTCAATGAGGTCCAACAAGTCCTAGCCATCTAGGCGCAAATAGAGCATGAGAAAATGCCAATAGAGGGAGAGAGTGTTAGAAGAATTTCTAATATTGAATGAGCTTCTTACAAAGAATTTGCTAGATAATAGTGCTATAGACCAAACTGGAGTAGCCCTAGAAACTTCTTTGATGCTAGCTAGATCAGGAATCACCCCAAACACTAGAAGCCAGACCAAGATACTTATAGCTGCAAAGAAACTTGAGAAGTATCAATAAAATAATGATCCTAATTGCTTTGTTGAGTAAATTGAGTAAGTGTGTCAGGCAAATATCCTCATGAACCCCTCTTAGCATGCACCAGCTTTTAGACTCTTCCTGGGAGACAAGGGACAAACTTGGTTTACTAGCCCTAGAAAACACTAAGCGCAACAACTTCAATAGTCTAAAACATATTTTCATTAAGAGATTTTTTGAAGATAGATACTTAGACAACCTCATTGTCAAGTTTATGAATGTCAACCAAAGACAAGGAGGAAATTAGAGACTATGTCACTCACGTGGGAAGTCTCTACAAGAGGATTCCAATGATGGAAAAACCCAATGAGAGAGTAGTATCCACTGTGTTTATCAACAGAATCTGAAACAAAGAACTCTATAAGGCCTTAGCTAGTAACTCAAACTTGCAAAGGATGTGTTAGCCAAGGTCTTTGAAGATGCAATACGCATGGATGATGTACTGAGAGAGAGATGCTCAAGAGCCACACTACAAAAGAACACCACCTCTAGGAACATCAAGAGAACCACAACCCTTATTGATCAATTAAGCCATAGGATGCAAGATAAGAGGAAAAGAATCAACCAAAACCAAGAGATATTTGATTTGAAGTTAGAGATGGCCAAGCTACAAGAGATATTGAGAAGTAAAGTGTGATCACATGTGTAGTGTGTCAATTGTGATGGGAACTATCTTCCAACCAAATATCCCAATCCTAGAGCATGGACTTGTGCTAATTGCTACAAATTTGGATATGATGCGATGCAATGATGATTTCCAAGAAGGCTCCCATACTGACAACCTTATTCTTAGATCTACTATTTGGGGAATAGACAGCCCAACTTTGAAAGAGGAGCTCCATAGGCTCTACCAATGCCCAATGACTCAAAGCCAGCTACCCTTAGGATTGCCATCAATCCAATAGGAATCCCTAAGCCACTTGGACCCATAGTGACCCATCTATTGAGTGATGCTCTTATATAATTTATAGAGGATCCACCAAAGGATGAAATGCATGTGAACCCCTATGTTCCTATTGTTGAGAAACACAGATCTAGAGCTATGCTAGCTATCATGGATGCAATTTATAAACATAAAACATGATTGAGATAAAGAATTGTAACTCAAGTGAATTAGGTTCCAAGATAGATTAACTTGGACTTATAAACACAATCTTAAGTGACATAGAATGATAGTATTGTTTCATTGAAATGAGTGTCAAGTACATGCTTATATAGCTTTTGGATAGTATCACTCTTCCTCATTGTGCATTCATCATTGTGCATAGCTCTAGATCTGTGTTTCTCAACAATAGGAACATAGGGGTTCACATGCATTTCATCCTTTGGTGGATCCTCTATAAATTATATAAGAGCATCACTCAATAGATGGGTCACTATGGGTCCAAGTGGCTTAGGGATTCCTATTGGATTGATGGCAATCCTAAGGGTAGCTGGCTTTGAGTCATTGGGCATTGGTAGAGTTACACATTCATCATTGTCTACCTCTTATACAAAGCCACTTATGGAAAAGCCTCTATGGGCATATATATCATGCATCATTTGTTATTCTCAACACCTATGATGAGAAGGGTAATCCTATATTGATGTTCTTTAGGAAAATATTGATTATGGATTTAGGCAAAGGAAGAGGTAGAGGTCTAGGAGGAGACTTGAACCAAGAGCCACTAGCATGTTGAAATTGTGGACATCCAGGGGAAATTTCATCTTGTTGCCCTGAAAAGGAGCAAGTAAACCGCAGCGATCAAGGACAAGGCCAACTTGAGATGTCTTAAGTGTAGAGTTACACATTTGTATGTTGATTGCCCCAAACAAGAACCCTCCACTAGTACAACAATTGTGACATCAGTACTACTTAGACTCTTTACCATCAAAACACATGATGATGAAGCCACACCAATCCCACTAAAGGTCATGACTCAAGCTCAAATGAAGCAGGCTGCTATTTCATTACCTAGACCTAGCAACTTAGATGCAACATATGATGGAAATAACAACCAAAGGAGGAGAAGGAAGAGGGTGGGCACCAAGATAATACTCAAAACTGATAGTGCCACCACACTAAGCAAAGGGAAATCAGTTTTATAAACATGGAGGTAGAAGCATCTGCTCCTAAGACAGTGAAAAAGGGAAGTGCCAAGGTTGGAGAATACCTCGACCCAAAACACTAATTAGAAATTGTAACACAATATTAGTAAGTTTGGGAATCTCCCAATTCCCATTTTTTGAATACTAAAAAGGTGGCACCTGGATAATATGCCCATAAGTTTCTCAAAACCATATGATGTGACCTATCATTGGAAAGCACTTTAAAAATGGAATCTATTGATCTATAGAGTGCTCGATTTAGAGTTATAGTGTTCAAGTTATGACAAATACAAAGATTTGACCACGTGTCCCAAACTTATGGGAAATTCCCATATCCCCCAATATGGTGTTTTGGGGAAAAAGTCAAAGAGTGGGTAAAAGAAGCTCAAGCATACCTGCAGGATGCAGAGCCTATCACAAAGGATGAGATTAATGACCTCTCTAGCATGAGTCCACCAGTCTCCCCTATGCAATTGAGATCAAGAGGCACATCAACAACCCATGTAGCAACACACAAGCAAAATCTAGATGCCACAAACAAATGAACATCCCAAAAGCATTGGCG
Organism: Lygodium microphyllum; assembly: GCF_053477565.2. Classification (NCBI taxonomy): domain Eukaryota; kingdom Viridiplantae; phylum Streptophyta; class Polypodiopsida; order Schizaeales; family Lygodiaceae; genus Lygodium; species Lygodium microphyllum. Next base: position 138,879,167 of record NC_141152.1, on the reverse strand, counting down.
GAAAGGCCTTGAGTTACAAGAAAAGGAAAAGGTTGGGAATTTGCTTATGACACTAATATCAACTCCTTTAACCTTCCCATTAGGAGAATTTCTTAGGAAAAACCCCATGCTATGCCTAGTGTTGAAGTACTGGATAGAAAGATCTGATGAACATGGGCCCACCCAAGTTGCTAGACCATGATATAAAGATGCATACATCAAGCTTAACCTTGAATCCATTGTCTAAATCTCTACAAGTGAATGCCTTTTGGGAGGCCATAGAAATGCATATAATATTACCTATTTTTGCATTACGTGATGCCACACAAAAGAATTGTGGACACAGGAGTAGGCATTAGTGCGCTTAGCCACATAGTTCTCAAAGCTTAGGAAAACCCACTAGTGAAAAGTGCACAATTTAATGTTACACTAGTGAATGGAAAACAAGCCAGACCATTCAGAGTGCCAAAATATTGGCCTTTAAAGATAGCAAGAATCCAATTCTCCGTTAACTTCATAGTCATGAAGGGAGTGGACTACGATATTCTATTAGGTAGGCCATGGAAGAGACATGCTCAAGTGATAAAGGATTAGGGATAATGGCCTTGATATCCTTGGGCAACAGAATAGAAGCTATTTGAGTAGAGATGGAAACTTGGAAAACCTCATTAGTTGACCTTGACGTTATCTTTGTAATACTAAAGGGTGACTCATAAGGAAAGAGAAAATATGGACCCTTAACTATGTGTATTCCTTTCCTTGAGGATGAGCATGATTGGATGCTTGTATTTGTAAAGAAGCTAACTCCCACAGCAAGCCATCCCACCTTTTATACTTAACCCTAGCCTATCCTAGACTAAGGCATTTATACTTTATTATAAGCCATCCCAGCCTAAAAGAGCTTTGTCCTCAAAGCTGGAATTAGGACAATTTACAATGAAAGATTACAAGGATAGCTTTGTAAGTGATGAATCCATGCTGAAATGAAACTCCAAGTTGAAGAAGATCTCATATGTCAATGAAGTACAAGTATGAAATTTGAATATACTATTGGAAACTATCCAAATAGGCCGTTGCACAAGCATGACCATAACATGAAGAGGAAATGTCCAATCACCGTGTATCAGCTATAGAAATGTAGAGGACAACCCCTAGTATCCAACCATGCCATAAAAATCCAATTGTGATATTCCTAGAGCAATTATTTTTATGACAAAAATTTAATACAAGTTGCCATGTTTAGATATTACTCTGTTTCTTGCAAAAGCCATGGAAAAGAAGGTATTATGATGGTTTCCAAGTAGACTCCACCATGGGCAAACCTCACCATTTTATAAGGTACTTGAGCAGTGAGCGGTTCCTTAAAACCTTTTCTCTTTTGCCAATAATCTTTTCAAGGTCATAAATGATGAGACCATCTTCATATATGGGAGGTAACTCGTCTAAAACCTTTATGGCTAGACCCACATACTTCTTAAGTTGGGAAACATGGAAGGTAGAATGAATCCTTGTTGAAGAAAGCAAATCAAGCTGTATGCAAGCTCACCACTCGTTTGAGGATTTGATAAGGCCCATACTAACAATGAGGCAACTTATTATGACCACCTTTAAGAGAAGCATACCTAGACTAAGGCACTTTGAGAAATATCCAAACTCCTTCAAACTCTAAAGGTCTCCTCTTTTCATCAGCATAAGCCTTCATAACATCTTGTGCCTTCCTAATGTTTTCCTTTCATTGATGTAAAAGAGCTTCCATTTTCTTAACTTCAGCCTTTCCTTGTGGATTCACATCTTCATGAAAAAGGGCTGAAGGTATTTGCACTTTGTATCCATAGAGCGCATCAAATGGCGACAAGCATTAGGGGAGTTTTGAGGTCTCGAAAATGCCCTATAAGAGATCCTAGAGAGAGAAAACAATTTAAGAAATAAAATCATTTTATAGAATTTTTAAAAGGTTTATATTTGGTAAGTTAAAATATCAAAATTTGTTAATAAGTCATTGTCGTGATATTCTCATGTTCACATCAAACCTAGAAATCTAGGTCGCCATAAAGTTCGCAAAGGTTGTCATAATGAAGATCTTACCTCTCCTCATTAAAGTGAAAACTAATATTCAATTTGAATTTTGGTGGATACTCGATTGCCTCCCTCCATCGTTTCTCTCTTCTTTTTTTCTCCTCCTTAGTAGTCTCTTCTTTGTTTTTGTTCTTGCTTCTAATCATATTCTTAGCTATGGATCAATCACCCAATGATCTATGTAACTCAGCTATGGATCAATCATCCAATGATCTCTGTAGCTCTCATAAAAGACCTCTCGATCATCTTCATATTGAGTTGGATAGTGAGTATGAACCAATAAGAAAGAGAACAAAATCTATCACAGTTACAGAGTCTATGAAACATATACGGAGGTTTGAAGGAAAGAAGAATATTGATATTCGGTTAGATGGAAAGCTATATCCCAAAGATCCTAGCAGAAATGACACTCCTCCTTTCTATAATAGCTCATCATTAATGAGGTTTATTGGTGATGGCTACAATGGATTTTTAGGTTATACACTTAACCTTGTTGCAGAAAAGGATATCCTTGGACTAGAGAATCATCTTTTGATGAAATACAATATAGAGTTGTTGCAAAAGCTAGAGGATTGTCAACAAAAAATTCATTCATTGGAAAAACATATCAAATCTTATCAACGAAAGCAAACTTTATTAGGCCCTCAAAATCGACAAAGAGCTCTTAAAAATATTAAGAATCTCAAACGAGGAGAAGGAGGCTGTGGTAAAAGAATCCAAGCAGCAAGGTATTTTTTTTTCACTTTGAAAATCTTAACTATGGCTTTATTTAAATTGCTTGTATTGATTTGTGATGTTAATTTTGCTTAGATCTCTTCTAAAACCAAATGCAAGTGAAAGAGATCCTTCAAAAGAAGCTCAGTTTTATTATCATCTTCTTCCTTCAGTAGTCTCAAAGGATATTTTAGAGAAGAAGAAATTTAAAAAGGCAAAGAAATAATGCTTGAAGTCATTTGTAAAGGATCATTCTTTGGATTCTGAGTTAGTACAGAAGACACTAGATAGTATTGATATCAGTCGAGATGCTTATATGCAACTTTTCCAACTTTTACAATCAAATATGAAGCAAGTACATGTACGCAATTGCATACTTTCGAAGCCATTTGTGGTTCTAGGTGAGCCTTTTCATATCAAGGCTACCTTCAAGGGCAAGAAAAAGGAGGTTACATTCAATGAATTTAACAATATTTTCCTTGACTTCCCGACCCTACAATGCTTAATGATCAAATTTTATGACTTCTCAGTAGAAAAGGCACAGGGAGTGGCTAGATTTGTGATTAAACTTGATGAAAGTGAGATTCTGAAATGTAAAAAATTGGAGAGAATCTCTATCACCTTGATGAATAGAGTACTTTCGTCAGGTCATTGCAATCACTCAACATCATTTAGTGTTCAATCTGAATATAACATCTGGTGGCTAGGAACATTTGAGGTAGATATTGAGAATTTTGATATATTATATTGGGTTTTTCATCAAACATCAATACCTAATGTTATTCAAAGGAAACAAGCAGGAGAAGAGCTATTTTTTGAAGGATTTGGGAACTACAAGATTTAGTGGCACATAGATGGTGACCTAAAGACACTCAAATGTATGTATAATGTATCAAAGGGAGCCAACTCGAGATCTCCTTGCTTATACTGCATGTCGCCAGCTACAGAGTTAAACTCAAGCAATTGGAATAGAGCTCTCTCTAGGCACAATAAGGATCCACAGTTTAAACCTGTCTTGGACATTCCTTTAGCAAATGCCCATATTTGTACACTTTATGCACTTTGCAGGATAATTGAAAAGCTTGTTCATCTCTATATAGGATTTGCATGGAAGCTGAAGCCATTATCAAATAGAATAGATGCTATAACAAAGGTTGAAAAAGTTATCTCTACAATTGGTTTGCATGGTGGCAATGTTGTTATTGAACCAGATCTTCAGAAGTCTAAGGATGGTAATTGTATCCCAAAAAAACCATCTATTGGTGGAGTGAAGGCTAGAAGGTTTCTCAACTTTCATGGGATACTTGGCAAGAGAAACTCGAGAAATGGTGGCTCAACTATTAAATTTAAGCAGTGAAAATCCCTGCATAATGTAGTTAAAGATCACACTGATAATGGACAAGCTCGGAATAGAAAAGCTAAAGTTTGGGAAACACTAGACAAAGTGTTTTTTTATTATGATAAGACTGAATGGAATGATGATGATCTCAAAGACTTTAAAAACCAATTGAACCTTTTCAAAAAGGCGATGACAGAAGCTTGGGGTGATCAACACTTTATTCACTATATGGTAAGAAGTTTGTATATGTCTATTTCTTCATTGTCGAACTCATATAATGTTTTCTAATAACTTTCTTTATTTGTTGACTATGCAACATATTTTATACAACCATGCTCCATACTTTATTAAACAATATGGATCTCTATCTATCTGGTCAACCCAAGGTATGGAAAAATCACATTATCAAGCAAGAACAAAATATTTCAGACACACAAGACATGGAGGTGGAAGACACAAAGCCAACAATTTATTAGAGGTCTTTTAATGGTTCTATCGACAAATATGGCATAAATTCAAGCTTAAAGATACAACCACATCAAGCAATACATCATCTTTAGCAAGGACTATACAAATTGTTACCCAAAGAAGAAAAGATAGATATTTAAATTCTTGTGAAAAGCAAAGATTTACAGAATGGTTACAAACCAAACAAAGAGTTGGAAAAAGATGGATTTCAAGAAACCCTTGATCTTTGGCATCTTCTAGTCTGATTGTGTTGCAGAAGAGTCCTTAGTTTCAGGCACCTTGACAGGGCCTCCAGAGGAGTCCTTAGTTTCAGGCACCTCAATAGGGCCTTCAGAGGAGTGCTTGGTTTCAGGTAGCTCGACAGGGCCTCTAGAGGAAAAAAAATTTTATCCCACTCAATAAGACCTCTATATTTCAAAAACTCCTATTTTCAATAGCCTAGAAGAAGCTTCAAATTCTTACTATCTCCTACATAAGAGAGCAAATAGGAGCCAAGAACTCCAAAATATCCAGCTCTAAATCCACTATGTCCAGGCATGAAGCCAAAAACTCTTATGGCTTCTTCCTTCTCCACTAAAATAATCTACAAGGATTTCTAAGCAATAATCTTCTCTAAGATCAAAAAGATGTTGAATATCATTTAGCAACACATATCTCTTCTTGTTGATAAGATAAGTGGGAAATGTTGGAACACATGCAAGAGGACCTTCTTCATCAACCTGTGCACTTGGCTCGATCTCCTTTTCTTCCACCATTGTGATATTGTCACTCTTAAACAAACCTACATCAAAACCTTGGACAAGTTGATTCTCAATATCTTCTTGGAACATCTCCTCCTTCTCTTCGACCTCCTTATCCATACTTGCAATATCCTCTAGCTTTCTCTATTGGGCTATATCTGGAGAAGAAATTTCCATGTACTGAAGATACACAATAAATCCAACATCCTTGTGTATCAGAAGGCATTGGTGTTGATCCATGTGGAAAGGGCAACATGTTTCTCTCTTCCTGAATTCCTTATCAATGAGGTTGAACCTGCCTAGCAAAGTTGGTCTGGCTGTACTGGTGGCTCCCATGACATCACTATAATGAACAAATCCATTGACTTCTAAACCTTGCACATGTCTATCATAAAAATATATGTTCTCCTTAAGTTTATCTTTAAGATCCTCCAATAACTCTTTCAAATCAAAAGGAACATTGAAAATTTCCCTAATATAGCTAAACTTGGAAGAATTTCCAATTGTGTGTAAGAAATCAAAGAGCCTATCATCAGAAGTCTCCATTAGCTCCTCCTCATCCATTCCTTCCAAAGATAGCTTTCTCTTTGTCATCTTGACCAACAAAAGATTTATCCCTGCAAACAAAACAGAATGGCAACAATGTCCAATCAAACGTGATAGAACCATGGAAAGATGCCTCAAATGCAAACAAATTGCATTTCACAAGACAAAAGATCGAAAAAGGAGAAAAAAATTTATGTGACCGGTGAAACGTGAAAACAGGTATCCAGAGGCCAAAGGCAGTGAAGAACTCGCGTTTCACCAGACACTACTTGAAAATAAGCATTATTTCAATATTTGATCGATGAAACATGACAGTTAGGAAGACATCACTAACCAGAGACATTATTTTGCATTTTATCGGTCAATAGGTTTAGAATACCAAGAGAAACATGAACTATGAATTAATTCTATTAAAACAAGGAAATTTGTGATAAAATCCTTTCTAGAAGTGCCATGCTCCTTTTGAAAGACACAAAACACATGACATCTGTGATTTTTCAAGTGTTGTTAAAAATTCTTTCTATACTAATCAATGAAATTTTGTTCAGATACTTGTAATAACAAAATTTTGTTATCTATCAGAAATTGTTGAAGTGCTCTTCGAACAAGAAGCAAGGACCTTAAAGACAAATTGAAGTAAAATTTCGGGAGAAAGAAAGACAATATCGGAGAAGATGATTTTGAAAAGCTTTTATATTAATATTGTGTGTTTAGAGTTTGATCAATTGTCGAACGTGTGTTGATAGTTCCAATGAAAAAGTTAACGTAATGATGGCAAAATAAAGGCGATCACAAATTTCGAGGAAATTTCCAATATTTTCGCACGCATAAAAGGAGACTCCCTTTTTTTGGGGATAACAATATCTCAGAATACGTGCACATGTGTTCCACTTAACACACCACCAATTAATGCATGTACCATCAATTTTTAGAAAAGTCCCCCAATAAAGGGAAACAACGGCCAAATTTGTTCACATTTCTCAATGGACTTCGCAAAAGACAAAGCAACCCGAAAGAATTGTCTAGAATTGCAAGAAAATTGTCGCGTGAAGTCATCCACACCTGGTAAGTATTCCATTTCATGTCTAACAATATTATTTGTTTGCAATTTTTACCATAGTAATTCTAAAATTGAAAGATGCATGGCAAATTTCATGACAAAACTAGCCTGATGTTATAAAAATAATTTAATGTCACTTTGAAACTTATTTTTATTGCACAAACACAACATTGTCGAGTGAAACGTGATAAGAAGCTTCGGGTCGTGGTCCTACAACACATTTTCGCATTTCACCGGGAGTATTTTTAAAAATTGGCTTTGATTCGCGCTTCAAAATCCATATCTGTAAGGTATGCTGATACCAGTGTGAAAAAGTATCTTTCTTTTTATGTCTTATGACATTGCTTCTAGGGTTTTGATAGTAAGGAGCTTATGGGTAGTTGCCACTTTTATACTTGTTCTTTTTGTACCAGCATAACATTGTCATGTGAAACGCGATCAGGATCTTCGAGCTGTGCTTGTGAAGAACGTATTCACATTTCACCAAGCTTATTCACAAAATTGGTTTTAAACGGACTTTTTCCAGTAAAGTGCGAGACAAGGTATGGTTTTCTGCACTTTTCCTTTGACTCGCGTTTGAAAAGTTCATGTCTATGATATAACCTGGTGGTAGTATAAAGAATTATCTTTCCCTTGATGTTTTATAACATTGCTTCTATGGCTTTAATGGTGTAGAGATTGTAGGTAATTATTATGGTATTCCTTAGGTTAATGTTTTGTTTTCCTTAGTTTTGTTGATTGTTTTGCTATTTATGTGTTGTCTGGTGAAACGCGAAAATAACATGCTGCAAGGAGGTCTCTCTTCTCAAACTCGTGTTTTATTGGACAAGAAGTAATATGTCTTTTTTTTGCAGATGGCTAGGACTAAATCAACAGCAAGGAAGGAGATGTTCATAGGCTCACACTCATGGACAAGGACATGGTAATTCTTAGGAGGCTAAGGTATAGATTTTCAAAGGTCCTTGAGCCAATTCCCCTCACTAATGAGAAGACATTTAATATCCTTAATGTCCCCCCAGCTAGGAGAAAGAAAGATGATTCTGGTCCCAAGGTTGAGGATGTCACCCATGAGAGGGATATAAGGCAACATGAAAAAGAGGAGAAAGCTAAAGAGGAATAGGTAGATAAATGGAGAGAGTATAGGAGGCAAAGGGCTGAAGAAAGGGAAGCAAAGCAACTAGAGCCCTTTGAAAATGGAGAGAGTATAGGAGGCAAAGGGCTGAAGAAAGGGAAGCAAAGCAACTAGAGCCCTTTGAAAATGAGCTGGCCACACCTGGTAAGTATTCCATTTCATGTCTAACAATATTATTTGTTTGCAATTTTTACCATAGTAATTCTAAAATTGAAAGATGCATGGCAAATTTCATGACAAAACTAGCCTGATGTTATAAAAATAATTTAATGTCACTTTGAAACTTATTTTTATTGCACAAACACAACATTGTCGAGTGAAACGTGATAAGAAGCTTCGGGTCGTGGTCCTACAACACATTTTCGCATTTCACCGGGAGTATTTTTAAAAATTGGCTTTGATTCGCGCTTCAAAATCCATATCTGTAAGGTATGCTGATACCAGTGTGAAAAAGTATCTTTCTTTTTATGTCTTATGACATTGCTTCTAGGGTTTTGATAGTAAGGAGCTTATGGGTAGTTGCCACTTTTATACTTGTTCTTTTTGTACCAGCATAACATTGTCATGTGAAACGCGATCAGGATCTTCGAGCTGTGCTTGTGAAGAACGTATTCACATTTCACCAAGCTTATTCACAAAATTGGTTTTAAACGGACTTTTTCCAGTAAAGTGCGAGACAAGGTATGGTTTTCTGCACTTTTCCTTTGACTCGCGTTTGAAAAGTTCATGTCTATGATATAACCTGGTGGTAGTATAAAGAATTATCTTTCCCTTGATGTTTTATAACATTGCTTCTATGGCTTTAATGGTGTAGAGATTGTAGGTAATTATTATGGTATTCCTTAGGTTAATGTTTTGTTTTCCTTAGTTTTGTTGATTGTTTTGCTATTTATGTGTTGTCTGGTGAAACGCGAAAATAACATGCTGCAAGGAGGTCTCTCTTCTCAAACTCGTGTTTTATTGGACAAGAAGTAATATGTCTTTTTTTTGCAGATGACAAGGACATGGTAATTCTTAGGAGGCTAAGGTATAGATTTTCAAAGGTCCTTGAGCCAATTCCCCTCACTAATGAGAAGACATTTAATATCCTTAATGTCCCCCCAGCTAGGAGAAAGAAAGATGATTCTGGTCCCAAGGTTGAGGATGTCACCCATGAGAGGGATATAAGGCAACATGAAAAAGAGGAGAAAGCTAAAGAGGAATAGGTAGATAAATGGAGAGAGTATAGGAGGCAAAGGGCTGAAGAAAGGGAAGCAAAGCAACTAGAGCCCTTTGAAAATGGAGAGAGTATAGGAGGCAAAGGGCTGAAGAAAGGGAAGCAAAGCAACTAGAGCCCTTTGAAAATGAGCTGGCCACCCTTCTTGAAGCAGCTAATCCAGAAGGATTCAATGTGTTTTGTTTCTTACCTGGTGACTTAGGCAAAAGAGCTGAGATTATCTCCTTTAATGCTGCCTATGTTCAGATTCTTAAGGATAAAATAAGAGAAATAAATGGCAGTATTATTCTTGCTAGCCTAAGGTATATCCACCCATAATTACTTCTACTTTTTGATTTTTTTTTAACAGTAAGATTTTTCTTGTTTATACTCACTATTTCTATGCATTTTCTAGGTGTGTAATGCATGAGTTTCCTTTGAATATGCAACAAAAATTTGAGGTTCTTGATCCATCTATCTCACACTTTATGAGAAACGAGCTTGATACAAGTTTTGTTGAGCAGTGGTTCAATTTGATTGACTTCGATACTTTGGAGCTCCTTATAATTCCATATAGTGAAAAGTAAGTGATTCAATATTCAATTGGAGTTTTTGAGATTTTATCCTACTAATTTGTTGAGATATGATTGCTTTCAGTTCTCATTGGAGCTTGATTGCAATAGACTGTGTGGATAAGCAATGTTTTTTAATCAACTCTATGAAAGGAAGCCATGAAAATGCTAAATTGTAAGTTATATTATCCAAGGGCTCCTTGATATTTCAATTCTTTTTTTTTTGTAAGTACTCTAAATTTCAATATATTTTATATATAGAGGTGCAAAAAGATTAATTGAAGAGCTAGAGAAAAGGCCCCCTATGCCGTCTGATTTGCTTGCAACAATGCAATATAGACAAGTCGTGGTAAGTTATTGATTAAAATAATTTAAACATAAGTTTATTCTATGAACTACCATCCGTAAATTTCATAGTTTTACTTTGTGTTGGTGATTGCAGTGTCCTCATCAGGATGATAGCCATTCTTATGGCTGGAGGGTGATTGCAAATACTAGAAGAATGGTTAACTTTGTTTATCTTAATGATGATAAACATGTAAAGGTTATATGAAAGATGCTAAACTTTAAGATAGATATTCATTGCAAATAGTCCATTGATGATAAAAATATAGTCTATTGTAATAATAATAATGAACTAAAACTCTTTTTCCTATAAATGTGTGACAGTTTTCGAAGGATTGCTATACATCTGAGCATGTTTGGTACATCAGAGCAAAGCTCTTGAAGTATAAAATGGTCAATTGTATACAACCAACAACAGAGATTGGTGGGGATTTACACGATGAAGAAGATGCCGTGCCTATAACCACAGAAGGTGAAGCTACAGCTTCAACACCTTTACCCACATCTTCTACACCCAAGGCATCAAAGAAAGGCAAAAGGACTCCTAGAAAGGATAGTTCTCAAAAAAAGAAATAGCTTTGCCATATCGCCTTGTAAGCCTTCATATATAGAAATTTTCCCTTCAGCCCTTGTATATCTCATAGAGATGGCAGATAGACATTTGCTACAAAATTTGTACATATATTTTATATTGACAGTAAAGATATCTTTTCTTTAATGTCCTTGCAGTGTATATTATTTTCTCTCCTTTTCGATATCTGCAAAAAATAAATTACAAATGTTTGTTAGTTAGGAAGTGAGATCTTGATATACATCTAAGTAGATATAATATGATGTGAAAACTTACTCGTTTCTTATCAAGTTGGAATACAAAGGAGCATGGTAGTTCAATGTCTTCATTTTGTAAATCCATTCTCACTTGATGTAGCGTACATGATTTTCTGATCTTTAAAATTGCAATAATATCCTCGTTGAACCAAATATCAAGATCCACTATAGGATCTCTGAAATCATCAAGATTCTGGTCTAAAGCAACTAGACTACTACCAACAAAATGCCATCGACTATAGTAAAAGCTAAGGATAAAATTTTGAGTAGCAATCATATATTTACAAGCTATAGAGTCTTGATCTATCTTACATATAATTTTTCCTTCTATCCTTGTATCCTATCCTTCATCAACAAATTGTATGACATGATCATATGTTAGCCTCTTCACTGAAAGCATGGTTTTTGTTCTTCTTATCTCCATATTAGCGAAGAAATCAATAAATATATTAATAGGCATAAACAAAGTAACTTTGCCTAGCCTACTTCAGATATTAGATTTTAATGCTTTCTGGATCTCAGAAAATATCTTACATCTATAGCCCTCACTAGTAGCTGGACTTGGCAAAGGCCACTCAAAGCTTGAAGAATTTGGCAAAGGAAGGAGGTTTATTGATCCCCATTGGCAACGCCGCATAGGAATAACATAAGAATGGTCATAGAAGAATATTCCATTCTCTACAAGCTCTGTATTCTTTCTGCCTCTATACATTTCTTCTCCAATTGAACCATGTATAACATCAATAACATCAACAATAGACTCCACTGGTTGCCATTCCTCAAGATTAGAGGAATAGACATCTACAAGACAAACAAATATTATAATGAAAAAACCTAAACCATGTTTAAGAAAGGAAAAACTTTAAGAATCAAATTCTTACAATTTGGTCTATGCATTGGAAGCTTTGAAGATCCAGGTTCCAAACACAGCTCTCTATGCATGAACACATGTTGCACTACTACCTCTTTGATGCTATTCTTATTTGCTCCAAGCTTAAAATCTCGGATTCTGCCCTTCCAAGCAGAGATAAATGAGCTCTCATGTCTTTGCCTTTTTCCATGTTTTGCTTGTTGCATGGTGATCCAACTACCTTTGCTAATGATAGTAGGAATCCATCTTCCATCAGTTTGGAATGAGTTAAACACTGATATGGATGTGATTTGGGAGCTTGGACGCCTTGTTGAAGGTCAAATTTCTGTATCCATGGTAGAAGAGAGACACAAAGAGAGAGAGAGAGAGAGAGAGAGAGAGAGAAGACTAGGCTACCACAACGGAGGGAAAAATAATATAGGAATAAAAGAAAGAAGGGAAAAAACTGAGTGCCATGCTTTTCACTCATTTGAATTTAGATTACATCAGTCATTATCATTAATCTAGATATATCATTAAATAAAAGTAGCCAAGACTCTATGCCATTAATGTAAAAAATATCATAATCACGAATATAAGAGACTAAAAATAGATAATAAAAATATAAATTTGTAATATTATTATATTTTTATGTTTTTGTAAAATGATTTTTAAATTTTTTTTAAAATAGAAGTTCCGTTTTACAGAGGCTTTGCTCCTATTGGTCTAGAGCACTCTCTCTCCACTTCCTAAAAGGCATTTTCGAGACCTCAAAACTCCCCTAATGCCAATGCTCATATGATGAGTGTTATTATAATAGAATTCAATAAGATGTAACCAATGATCCCACAAAGCTTGAGTATCATGGCAGAAATGATGAAGATAAACTTCCAACCATTTATTGGCACGCTCTGTTTGGCCATCGGTTTGGGATGATATGCTATGCTAGGAGTCAAAATTGTTCCCACATAGAAGTGAACAAACTCCTCCAAAAACTTCCCATGAATTTAGTATCACGATCACATACTATTTTCAATGGCTTACCATGAATCTTAATAATACATTCTATGAATTGTTCAGTCACTTGCTTTGCAGTAAATTGAGCCTTCATAGGAATGAAATGAGCTGATTTAGTCAACCAGTCCACCACTACATAAATGCTATTCTAATATCAGTCCATTTGCCTTGAGGAATCGGAAGTGACTGAAGTAAACCACCAGGTAGAAGAGAGGAGTCTATATTTTGTTGACATAGAAGACATGGCATAATGTAATCCTTAACATCCCTCCAAATGCCCTTCCAATAAAAACTCTTATGGATATTATCAAATGTTTTGAACAATCCATGGTGTCTCACTAAAGGTGAAGAGTGCATATCATGCAAGATTCGGTCTTTAAAATGAGATTGTGGTGTCAAGTAGACTCTACCATGATACCATAAAAGACCGTTGTGCCATTTGAATTTGGGATACTCTTCTCATTTACCTTGCTGAAATTCCTTCATCATCTTTGATGCTTTCTCATTAAGTAAATACTCTTCTTGAATGCCATGGATCCAATCCTTATGCACGGTGTCGTACTACTGCGCATCAAGGTGTGAAATCCACCTCAAGGATTGGTTGGGAAGAAACGGATGATCTTCAAGAGCAGAGTTTGGATATGACATTCCAAGAAGGGAAACATCAGCCAAAGATCCAGAACACCATAGAAGAAGGTGGTCTTGAAAGCAGCTCCACATTCCCAGAATGGGAGAGGTTAGAAAGAGAAAGGTGTTTCCAAGAACAAGAATTGCTAAGAGAAGAGTGAGAAAGACTTAAGGAGAGTTTAAAACATGTGGATTCTTCTGTGGCCAAGGCTATACAGAAGAATTTGGAGCTTTGTGCAAATGCATTGGATCAGATGCGGCAAGACAGATTGGAGCTGAAAAATGTGTTGCATGAAGCTTCTATGGAGTTGGGTGTATTGAGGGAATTGAACAAACAACGGGAAAAGAATGCAATGCTGGAGCATTCTTAGGTCCAAATGTGTTCAGAATTAGAAATTCTAAAGTTGGACATGGATAGAATGTCAAAACAGTTAGAAGCTCTATCACAAGGTAATAGGTTTGTCACTATAGCAGCATCCAGAGAAGCTAAAGTTTGTGAGGAGGAGCTTGATTTCAAAGCTTCCTCACACAAGGTGTATCTTCTTGGTGGCCATAATGGTGAAATGTGGCTAGATAATGTGGATGTTTACTGTCCAACTACACACGAGTTAAATAGTGTCTCACCAATGTTCAATCCTCGGTCATATGCTGCAACAAGTGTTCTAATGGGACAGGTGTATATCTTTGGTGGGGAGCTCCAGGGAACCATTTACAGATGCTGCCACTCGTGCAGTGGTTCAACAACGAGATGATGTCGTTTTTCTTCTTTAGGGAAAGAGAAATTAAGCAAAAGGTCTACCTTTTCCCAAATTTCGGAGTTTATTAGTGGAGAAATCATGGCCGGCTACTTTGGAAAAAGCAGAAAGAAAAGCCACGAATGACTATTTCAAGAGAAGGCTTTTTCGACCTGCTTTGTATCTGGTTGAGGGGAGCGATCAAGGGGAGGAGGAAGAGATTTTTGGAGTTGTATAGAAGGCTATGGCTCTGACACAGAGTCCAAATTCCTGAAGAATGCAAAGCCATTTGTCGATTGCCTGCGGAGTGCTGCGACTGAGTCTATCAAAGGGTCTAGCTAAAGAAGTTGCTGCTAAGAAGGTGTACATTGCAAAAGCTATTCAAGCTAAAAATTCCCAGAAGCTTTTACTTGGAGCTGTAGCAGAATATTGTGCTTTTGGTACTCCGAACGTTTGCAAGGAAATTGCACTTGTTCTGAAAGTTCTGTATGATTGTGATTCCTGTGGAGGAAGAGCAGTGGCAAAAGGGAAGCTTATGATCGGGCGAACCAATGTGGAGAACTGGAGACCGAGACCCAGAAAGAGACTTGACTCTGTGCGTGTGGGAATTGTGGGCTTGGAGATGCTTTTCGATGCAGTACATGTCCATACAAAGCCATGCCCCCTTTCAAGCTTGGGGAGAAGGTTACACTATCCGGATCATTGTTAACTACAGATGTATGATACCAACAAGCTTTGGTTTTAGCAATTGTCACTGGGGGGTCCTCATCCTCTAAGCTCGAAGGGAGACAGAAGACACTTTCATTGCAGATTTAGTTGTTGGTCTAGCAACAGGTTAAATCAAGACTGGTGCTCCATGCAGATCTGAGAGGCTTGCCAAATACAATCAGAATGCACTTCTTTTGAAGGTGAACCAAATTGGTTCAATAAACTGAGAGCATTGAGACAGTGAAGATGTCCAAGAAAGTAGGTTGGGGAGTTATGACCAGTCACAAAAGTGGGGAGAATTTATTTCGAGGCCTCGTGCTTCTGAACTGTGTAGGGCTATGAATAGAAAGGGTCTAATGCAGGATGATCCATTGATCCGTCTATTATCACTGATATTTCTTGCTGTAGAGTATCTTTTGCAGAGGTGTCGTGTGGTGGATTTTCTGTTTAACAGATTTAGAAAAAAGGTGAATATCATAAAGATCTTAGAGGAGCAGGCATATAGAAACAAAACATCTGTGTAAATGACTAGCTGGCTGACATATTATATAAGCCTTCAACTGAACCTGGAGCAATAAACATTTTTGTCAAGGTGTTTACTGGAGATCCACTCTCTACAAGGATCTGACTGGCATTTCTGTGTTGTTCAATGACCGTTCAAAAGACTATATGATACCTAACATTGAACAGAAGGCGGCTTTCAATTTGAGAGGATTTCTGCTTCTCATCCTGCAGATATTGCACGATCATGTTGTGCATTTGCTCAGGAGAAAGTTCTTGAAGTCTCAAACAATGTACTATTTATCTTTAGACCTGTTGTAGTGCAGCTGCTGGAGAGTGGGTATCATTCTTCTGCAGAGTCATAGAACCCAGCAATAAAGCATTACCATAGTGTATGTTATACTCATGCAGGGTCAAATAACTGTTGATCATAAACTATCCTTTGATTTACTGGAACCAGTGATGCTACAGACTTGGATCCAACAACTCTTCACACTATGAAGAAGTTTATTGAACAGGCTTCTGCTTCTTGTTCATTACATCACTTTGACATTATGTATATGTGTGGTTTTGGACACACCTAAGCATCTTCTTAACAGGACTCATTGTTCGAAGCTTTAATTGAGACTAAGCTGCACTGTGTAGACTAGAATTGATCTTCTTATTTTGAGAAATCTCTCAGATGCATGTTAAATCGACAATCTTTGCATTCAATATGAAGAGTCTAGAGCTTACTGCTGCATAGCCTGATATCGCTTGATTGATCTTCTATCTTGGAATTTCTCAAGAACCTCTGTGGTCATGACTTTGCTTTCGAAAACCCTTCAACATCTTTGGTGAACCCGACGTGAAAGCGTCGCATTTAAGAAAATTTCAGAATGGGAGATACTTCAGCATCAATTTCAGCCTCTTCTACGATTCCTGCTTTGTCCTCTACTTCAACTCCATCATCGACTTCTGCTTCAAGTACTTCTATGGATGATTTAAAGTAGATTTTGCAGAATATGTCTATGTATATGCAACTTCAAAATCAGTAGACACAATTGTATATACAGCACCAACAGCGGTTACATCAACAACAGTTGTCTCAGCAAAGGCAACTATATTCGGAGCAAGAGAATGCAATCAGCGCAACTAAGGCAATTGAAGTAATTGAAAATGAAAAGAAGCTATTTGACGGCCGTAATGTATCAGCTTATTTAAAGACGTATGAGATTAAGATGGGATTTTTTGGAGTACCGACAGGACTTATGAGTAAATATTTTATTCACCTTGTCACACCCGCCTTGAGGGTAAAAGTGACTAATCATTTCCTTCAAAATTCGCATTGGCAAGATTTTAAGAAGGCCCTGAAAGAGGAGCATTTTCTTGAGGACTTTGGGATGGCTACTCGGCGGTCATTCTGAGAGTGGGTCTACATGCCAAACAAAGGTCTAGCTGCTTCAGAATTGATACGAGAATTTGAAGAGAGGTATAGTCAGCTTGATGCCATTGAACAAAGAGCATTGGATGTTGAGAAAGTTGAGATTTTCTTGCAAGCTGCAAATCCTGCTCTTCAGGAAGAATTAGGAGAGCTTCTTGAGGATCGCAGGAACCCTATGGGTCTTAAAACAGATTGGCAAAATGCCCAGGATGCGGTCTCAACTTTGACCAAGAGGCGGATATGGAAGACCCACCTACAGAATGGATCTATGACACCGATGCCATCTTCTGCTCCTATGTCTGCTTCTACCCCTATTATTTCTTCTCTTCCTCAGCCAGTTACTTGGCCTATGCCAGTGCCTACTGTTTCTAATCCTCCTGTTCCTCCTGTTCCAAGACCGATGCCGGCTCCTTCTGCTCCAAAATCATCTGCTCCGTCGGTTCCTTCCTCTCTTGATGACATAGTCAAAGGCATAACGAATTTGACACTGGAGTCAGTTAAAGAAGAATTGGTGGGAAATTTGAATGAGCAGTTTGCTTCGGCTGCACCTACTATTTCTTCTAGTGTTCCTAGTGCACCTAGGAGTGCTCCTAGTGCACCTAGGAGAGATCGAAGATGTATTTGGTGTGATAGTACGGACCATCAGCATTGCAGGGATTGTGAATCTTTTCAAGATGCAAGGAAGAAGAATTTGGTATTTTGGGGACAAGATGGCAAGATCTGGTTGACTAAAACAGGAGCTCCACTTGCTACCAATTTTGGGAAAGGTGGAATGAAGAAATTAGTAGATGACATGGCTGCACGTACTTATGTGTTCCCGCGTCTCTCTTGTACTTCAAGGAATATGTTTCAGCCAATTGTATGGCCTCATGTAATGTTTTTGGTTGTTGAGCTCGTATAACCTTCAATGATAGGGCAGGGTTAAGACCAAAAATGTATTTATTCATCTTTGTCATATCTGAAATGCTTTCAACATACATGGAGAGATTCAAGTAGGTATTGGAATAGTCTCTAACAGACATTCCTCTTTGAGTGCATGCATACCATCTTCTTTAAAGCCTTTCTTTTTCCAAAGGAGACACAAAGACATCAATCATCTCTTGCTTGAACTCCTCCCAAGAGTCAAAGTTTTGCCCAATCTTATGCATGTAACACCACCAAGTATGGGCGTAACCTTCAAGATGAAGAGCCAAAAAATAAATCTTGGCTTATTTACTTCTAGGATAAAGGGTGAAGTACAACTCAAGCTTATTGATCCACTCCTCCCATTCTGAAGGTGAAGCATTATCTCCTTTGAATTTAGTGATATTGATATTTTACTTATATTATTTTTCATTATAAGATGGCTGCCCATGAGAATGTTGTCTCCATGAATCTTTCTTCCATGAATTTTGTCTAAAAGTAGGTGGCCCAGAACCATGAGATGAAGGTTATCCATTTGAAACATGCTCTTAGTTTGGGATATCATAGGCTAATCTTTGCTCATCATGCCTTCCACCTTCATGAACTTGATTGTTGATTACATTTCCTTTTTGTGCATTTGAGAGCTAATGATAAAAAATCTTGTAGAAAGGGTCACATCCATGATAATAATTATCCCATCGAGTGTTGTCTTGTTCCCCTTTATGTCTATGATTATCTTTTGGGCTACTAAACTAAGGCCCTGGGGTACGAATGCCATGAATTTGTAAAGCATGATGGTTTCCCCTCACTCTAGATGGTTCTCCCCTTTCAAAAGTGTGCATAACCGGCTGAGACTTCTCTTTGCTTGGATAGGAAGGATTACCAACAAAAGAAATTTCATGGGAGTCTTTAATAGTTTGAGGTTCCCTTTGTGGCTTGCTTCCAATTTCCTTTATGGCTAAGATGAGTTCTTGGAATAAATATTTATTGCTTTGCTTACAGATCAGAGATCCTTGGTTTACTTGTTCCATCCCTTGCAACAAACCTTGATTCACATGTGTTAATCCTTCATTCAAAGTCTTCAAATCCTTAGAAAGGACTTCATTGACATGTCCCAACTCTTTTGATAGTAAAAGATAATCATTCCCTACATGTTGTTAATGTATGTCATGATGTCCTTGCTGTGTGCTATAAGAAATCCCAATGCTTCATTCTTCATCTATTTGATCAAAATTATGGACTTCATTTGTGTAATTTTTATCCTCTTGAAAGTAGCTAACACCATCATTCAATGCCTCAGTAATGGGATCTTTCTTCTTATTCGTGGCCATTAGGAGATAATGATGTATTAGTAGACAATTCGTCACTTAATCCATTGTTTCTCTCAAGAATATGGCATCAACCCCAATGCTTAACAAATATATGGGAATCTTACTATATGGGGATATATTAAATTTCAAAATATATGGAATTAAGTTGGATACTTTCAGTGGAACAATATCAAACAGTGTCCCCCTTTATGTTGTTTGAGTGTTGTCTCAGCATACCTAGTGTCAGAAAATCATCAATAACTTGAGCTCCCGATCTTGGATCACCAATATTTTTTATTCAAATCAAAGTTTAGGGATCCCATATTCAAATAGAGCTATCAAGTTCCTAATTCGAACTAGGACAAAATTTTCAGTGATTAAATCTTCAAGTCCGAACAAGAGTTTCCTACACCCTGTCCACCATCTGTAATAAGTACCTTATTTGGCCCTATAGGAATACCCTGAGTGGAAGAAACCCTTGTAAACCAATGTAGCAACTAAAGGAGAGTTGTAGGGCACTTTTAGGGATCAATGATAATATGTAGATTGGTATATACTTGCTGTTTGATCTGTAAAAACTCTATCCAACACATGTAAGTATCCTGAAAATAGGAGATGCCCTACACCTCTTCCAATGGACCTTCAACAACTTATGGAACCTTGAATATGAATAAACAATGCTGTAATAGTGCCAAAATATGATAATGGGAAATGTACCTGCACCTAATTTTGAAAATTGCATGGGCTCCAAGACAAGAGGGGTGTGCAAAGTTCCACCTCAAGCCGGGTTATGCACCCCTTCTTCAAGGTGAGGGTTACCTCTCTTTTATCTTCCCAACTCGCATGGCATCTACTTTTTTCTCATGGGAACGAACATGGCAAGTATATTCTAATAGGGCATTACCCTTTAGTAGTGACTCACTGCTTTTACAATATTCCCACTTACCATTTTCATCATTATTTCAATCCTATAGCATCAATGTTCAATCATCCAACAAAAATCCAAGTTAAGTAGGCAGTGAATAGCATTTATGCAATCAATTGAGCATCAACATTTGAATGGGCAGGAAAGAAATTCATCAAGCAATCATAATAAGTCCTAGGTTGAATTCTATGTGCCCTTCAATGGGAATTAGGAGATTCTAGTACACTCAATATCTCTTATGAACAATGGGACTAGCTCAACAATTGGATGAAAAGAGAGATCTAGCTAAAAGCAATAGAATTACCTCTTTAATATTGATGAAGAGTAGTAGATGAATCCAACCAATCAACATTCAGCATAAAAAACCATTAATAGACCAATATTTTCAATCATAAGACCAACTTCAAGAAAGCTTTGTCCAATATGATTGCTCCCATGTAATCTTTAGGTCCTGATCAATAAGATTGCTCGAATGCAATCAAAAGAAGTCAATGATTTGATAGAAGTCTACAATAGCTTGTTAGAT
This sequence comes from Lygodium microphyllum, assembly GCF_053477565.2. Lineage (NCBI taxonomy): Eukaryota > Viridiplantae > Streptophyta > Polypodiopsida > Schizaeales > Lygodiaceae > Lygodium > Lygodium microphyllum. The sequence goes on along the minus strand of NC_141152.1, from coordinate 138,858,649 downwards.
AAGATCCTTTGAACTTTGAAGAGTGTAAATGCTTGTTAGAATCAATGATTCCATGAATTTTTAGACATTGCCATGTCCAACAGGGTGAAAATGCCTTCAATCTTGAAGAAATTCTTCAATGTAAGCCCAATATTTAAGAAATACCTTCTATTGAACCTTCTCAGGGTTGTAGACAACGAAAGCCCCATGAATTGAAGCCTCAATGAAGCAAGATTTGATGAAGATTGATGGCTACCCTATTTTTCCCAATCTAAGATGAAGAAAATGCTTCAATGTTGCTTGGAAGCTCCAATGTTTGTTAATGTTGGTCCAATACTTGATGTAGATGCTTGACCTTGCTATTAGGAAGAAAGAAGAATTCAAGATGAGGTCAAATCTTCAAGAAATTGAAGGATTCTTCATACTGTCCAATTTCAACCATAGCTAGGGTTATGAAGGAAGCTGCATGGCTAAAGGAAGGTGAAATATCAAGTAAGAGATGCCTAATACTTCACGTTAGGACTGCATTTGACCATGGAAGAGAGGATATAGCTTCATAATGAGGAAGTGAGCTGATCAAGATGATCAATAGGAGGCTAAAAACTGGCCCAAACTATCATGGAGCTTCTCCTACATCACATCATGATTATCTTGCTCAAGATCCATCAAATAGGTAGTCCATTTGTTGCCCGGGGCATCAGGAATCATCTCCAGTAGGTGGCTTAAAGAGAGATGATCATGGTAAAGAGAAATGAGCAAACATATCCATGGCAAATTTCAACAAGAAGCTTGGAAACAGGAAAGAGAAGCTTGTTCCAAAAAGTAACCATGGTTTAACATCTCTAAACCCTATTTAGGCTTCAGTTAAGTCCATGGTCCTTCAAAATGGCCCAAAATTGACCACATACCACTAAAATGACCATGAATCCGCCATTGTTTCTTCATATATTCTTCAAGACCATCAAATTTAGTCACGGTTTACTGCAAGGACCTTAACTAGTCACAGTTTTAACTGAATCTGTTGACAGTGGAAAAAGACTGAATTTTTGACTGATTTTTGTTGTTTTTGAGATCTAAATGATTAATTTTTGATGGATTTCGAGTGATGTATGGTTGTTAATGAAAGTGTTTGAGAGTGCTTTGGATGATATTGATTATGTTTTGAAAGATCATGATGATTCTTAATAGAGATATGAAGCTCTGTGATGTTCTGATAGGTTCTGTTGAGGTTCTGATTGGTTCTATATACCTTCTGTATAGCTTCTGTTTTGTTCTGATTTTCTTCTGTATGAAGTATGGATTGATGATTGATGAAGATTGAAATATTTTGAAAGCTTATTGAATAGTTTTTTATATTTTGGAATGGTTTGAGTATGAGTTATGGGGTTTTGATTACCTTCTATAACCCTCTGTAAACCTTCTGTAGAACCTCTGTCTCTGCTCTGTCTCTGCTCTATAACTGTTCTGTATCTATTCTAGTCATGTACTGTACTATTCTGTAGACCTTTTGTAAGTGTTCTGTAGAATGTATGTGTGAATTTGGGAATTTTTTCTAAATTTTGGAAAGGATGAATCTAAGTTCAAAAGAGCTAAAACAAATGGAAGAAGTAGCTGCTGAAGACTGAAGAGGAGATTGAGTGACAGTGACAGTAGTGAGCTGCGAAGATCCATGACCTAAGAAGGATAATTGAGAGTTATTATGAGAGTATTGTAGTGAGGAGATGATGTACTATTGAGAGAGAGAGAGAGAGAGAGAGCCAGAAATAGAAAAATCTATCACAACAGTGTAATTGTATATGAGTGATTGATAGAGAGAACTATGAAGACATTGAAGATAAATACTATGTGATTTATTTCCATTAAAAGATGGTGTATTCTTCTATGTTCCTTGTTCTATTGAAGTATTCTATGAAGATGTTGAAGATTATGGTTGATTCTATCAAATTCGTGGGAGATATCTACTATGATACTGCGTGAAGAATTGCTGTTTTCTTTGTTTTGATGATCAAACGAATGAAATACAAGCTTATTGATATTACAAGATATATTTTCTTGCAGTAGAATCCCCTTTTCCTTGGTGTTTCTCTTGGGACTCCATGTTTTTGGTGCGCAGTCGGGGAAACTTGCCATCAACAAGCATCGGAAGAGGCTGAAAATGAACGAAATGGCATTGCCAAGAAGAGGAGAATCCAATGGATGTTTGAAAAGTTCCTTCTTCCATTAAAGAGTTGGATATTCTCATTATCAAAGCTACTTTCCACAAGAAGTTCATCCCACAATGGCGGAAGATGTGATGCTTGTCACCCAACGAATGGGGAAACCCACCAAAACAAGTGCCATGCCACTGCAACCCATTCTTCCCCTAAAGCCGTTCGAGAAGTGGGGGATTGATTTCGTGGGTCCCATTGATCCACCTACAAGACAGAAGCAGAATAGATACATCCTAGTATGTACGGATTATGTCACAAAGTGGTGTGAAGCTAAAGCTCTTAAGCGGGACGATGGTAACAGGGTAGCCCTGTTCATGTACGAGAATATTATCACCCGTTTTGGCAGTCCCCTTGAGCTATTGAGTGACAAAGGCACTCATTTCCTTAACAAAATCATGGAGGAGCTGACGGAACTGTATAAGATCCACCATCGCAAGTCCACTCCTTACTACCCCAGAGCCAATGGCCAAGTTGAAGTCATCAATCGCATCCTCCACTCGATTCTGACAAGAACGATTGCTGCACATCGTCGCGACTGGGACGATCGACTTACATAGGCCCTCTGGGCATACAGAACCTCCCATAAGGCAACTATAGGACAGACCCCTTTCCAGCTAGTGTATGGGACAGAAGCCGTCTTCCCTGTTGAACTGGAATTTCCCTCTTTGCTAGTGGCAGTTAAAGAATGCTTGGGAGATGATGAGTCACTGCAATGCTATCTCCTGCACTTGGAATGCTTGGATGAGATACGACAGATGGCCCTACATTGCATGGAAACCACTCAAGGGCGATGCAAAGCCTATCATGACAGTTTCATCAAGCACAAGGAGTTCAAAGAAGGTGATCTTGTCCTGGCCTATGATTCAAGATTTGGCAAGTTTCTTGGCAAGCTTCAACAACGATGGATAGGCTCGTACAAGGTACTTGCTGCCAATCCTAATGGCTCTGTTCAGGTGCAGACCATTGATGCCTCTGATGATTCTTTCCTGATCAATGGCTATCGTCTGAAGAAGTACTTCCCTCCTTGGGGATCTTGACAATCACAGTCGACCTACCCTTTCCCTTTTGGGTGTCGCACTGTCCTTCTCGTCATGCTTCTGATAGCCCTTATGATTCTCCTCGTGAGGTGGTCTCATTTTGCTAATCCCTTGCAGAAACATCTCAACCCGACCTTGTTCTCTTCTTATCTGATCCAACAACGGTGGCGAGGTTGGTCCTAACACATGGTATTTCTACCATTTTCTTTCTTAACAGAAAAAAAAAAGGAAACGAGAAAAGAAAAGAAAAACAAAAAAAACAAAACAAACGAAACTCTTATGGGAGAAAAGGAAGAAATTCCCTGTCATAACAGGCCTCGTTCTAGGAAAAGGTGGAAACACCCTTGGGCAGAAGCTGACTGTGAAAAAGGTGGCAACACCCTACAGTTCATGATAGTTGACTCATCACCAGCAGAACCTTTCCAACAAGTAATTTGAAGCCACCTCCCTTGGTGCACTGTCTCTACAATACCAGTCCGTTTGCTCTTCTTAACAGACAACTCTTTTTACAAGTCATTGAAGTATGAGATTTATATGTTGCCTCTCTAGGTACGCCTCGTCTTCAAGATCCTGATGACAACAACCGCCGACATGATCTTCATCACCAACCCCTTGAGTGATGCAAGCTTTCATCCTAACAAGATGGGGACGTGAGTATGGGCTACCCTCTGTATCTATCAGTAAGAGTGAGATAAAGGGTGGGATGAGTGACCAGTTTTTCCCTTCAAATCAAATGAGAGGTGAGATGTGTGAATGGAGTGTTGCACGCACGTGATGGGCCTCTCAATGCACAATGCACGATCTGTTCATGTGCACTGCACCATAAGGCTCCCTGGCCTTCCTTCTTGCACTGTATGCTGGCATAGGGCGGGATGCACAGTTGCAACATCAAATCGCACAAGGCATATAACCTCTGCACAAGTGACAGTGAGGATTACATCAATGGGGTTCAGGAATGGGCTGCCCTCTGTATCTTTCAACAAAGTGTGAGATAGAGGGTGGGTTGAGTGTGACTAGCGTTTCTTCAATCAATTATCAAGAGGTGAGGATTGAGGGACGTTACGACCATTGGAGTCAGGTACGTTTCTGTTTCCCTATGCATCCACGGGCTGGGTCTCTGCCATCAGCATAGGACACGTCACTCTATTCTGTACACTGCACTGCAAGGCTCCCTGGCCTTCCTGCTTGCACCTATGCGCCAGACGGGGTTGGACGCACAGATGCACCATCAATTGTGCACCCTGGCATACTCCCTCTACACCATCCCCTTGTTTCTTCCTCAATCGGGTGTGAGATCTAGATTCCATCATTATTTCCTCGAGTGATGTTAGTAATGGGGCGAGTGATTACTCTTTCATTCCATTTGCGTGATCTTGAGTTGAGTGCAACATCCCGTGTCATCGACGAATTTCTTGCGATTCCTTCAACCAGCTACCTTCTTGGGTGCTTCCGCGTGGTCCTTGCCACGAAGGACGTTGGACATGTGCTGTGAAGACACCTTGGTACTCTCCTGCAGCAGCCGACAACGATATAAGACGCAACCTCGATCATCGACATTCCTCCTTGACAATATGAGTCAAGTTTTTCTAACCCTACACCTTCGACGATCATGTCTTTAGTGTGGGGATGTTCGTGGTCGGTCTGATGTGTGGTACTCGGTCCTTGATGTTCGGTTTACCCTTCCTATTAAGGTTTTAAGTGTGGGGACGCGTCCCTGCGCGTTTATGTTTTATACACCAATCCATATACCCTGCTATGATCATGCATCTATGCCATGACTTCATTTTAACCTGATGGGGTCTCTTCCCCACTCTTCCGTTCTATTTCACCCTATCCCCGGAGCTGTTTCTTGGCCGTTTTTCTTTATCTTTTGTTTTGTGATTTTTCCATGTGAACGCACCCTACGTTCATCAGAATCCCAATCCAACCTTAGAGCCCTGTTCATCCCTTTGAACTGCCCATTTCTCCTTTTTACTAACCCCTGTTCTGACAGACGGTTCTCAAATTATTAATTTTTGAAGCAATTCCCGTAAATTGGACGATTTTCCATGTGAACGCATCTTTATTACTTCGAAACCCTGATCTGATGTACTAGCCCTGTCCTACTCATTTCCCCTGACATTTTTATTTTTTACTCCCTATCATTCTGATGCACAGTTCATCTATTATTAATTTTTGCAAGTTTTCGGGCCCTTTTCGTGTCTATTTTTCACATTTTTCCATATGAACCTGCCCTATCTGCATCGAAATTCCAGTTTGATTTGATACCCGTGTCGTGCCAGCATATCCCCACTTTTTTCTTTTTCCTCCACCCTCTTCCGACTGCCCGATTTTTAGTTATTAAATTTTTTGAGTATTTTCGGGTGTGATTCATGTTTTTTCCACGTGAACCCTTCCTAATTCCTTGCCAACTGAGTTTTGATGCATCAGCCCTGTGAATCCCTTCCTGTGGACATTTTTCCTTTTTACTGTCCTCTATTTCGGTGCACGGTTCTTCCCGTATTAATTTTCGCGTCCATTTTCGGGTCTATTTTTGGGGTTTTTCCCATGTGAGTGCATCCTATCTTGATGGGAACTGTGTTTTGCCATAATAGGATTGTTGCACACCTTATTCTGCATAATTTTTCTTCTTTCCGCACTTCATTCTAGCGCGCGAATTTTCCGATATTAATACCTGTACGTGTTTTCGGGCTTGTTTTTTGTGTTTTTTCCATGTGAACACCCTGATTTTGCCCCGGAACCCGTGTTGCATGTTTCCATCATTTTTCCCTCATCTCCCAGCACATTTTTCCTTTTTATTATTTTTCGATCTGACGAACGGTTTGGATTTTATTAAATTTTATTCCTTTTTGCTGTGTGATCACGTTTCTCGTGTCGCGCGTGAACGCGCCTGTTTCTGGTTTTACGGGCCTTGGGACACCCTCGTGGCATCTGTGGTTCACGCATCACCATCCCTGCCCCGTTTGATTCCGTCATTGCAAATTTTTTTACCCCCACCCGCGCATATGCGCGAGACAGGGGTGTGTTCCTTTTGCACATTCATATTCAATTTATTTTTATTTAAAAACAAAAAAAAAATAAAACACACCACAAACCAAATACACAATATTAAAAAAATAATAATATTAAAAAAAACAACTAACAAACAAAACCACGAAAAAAGAAAAGACAAACAAAAGAAACAAGCACACCAAAGAAGAAAAAAAAAGGGAAAGAGAAAAAATATATATAACAAACAACCATTCCACAAAACATTAAACTACATGAACAAAAAAACAACTAAATTTAAACATGTCCAAACTACTTAAAAAGAAAATCAACTGCTTACCTGCGATGTGTCGCCTCGCGTCCTCCATTCCCCTCGTCCCTTCGTCAGCAGACCGCGCCCTCTCCTCCTCCCTCTCGGTCTCGCCGCCCGCCTCGGCTGTCCTGCACCGCCCACCCTCCACCGTTCCGCCTCGCCCGCTGGCGCCCTCGCCGCCCGCCACAGTCGTCGTCGTTGCCATCCTCCACCATTGGCCCGCTCTCCCTCCTCGCTCCTCCTCGCTCCTGTCCTCTGTCGTGGCCACTGCTGACTGCCACACTCCTCTCCCTTCTCCTTCCTCTCCGCCCGCCAACTTTCCGTCCGCCAACCCTCCTCTCACGCCCATACCTCCTTCTTCCTCTCCGCCACCACCAGTCGCATCCTCCTCCTCCTCCTCCTCCTCCTTCCCCTCCCCCACCCTATTTAGTTCTAACCTTCCCTAACCTAATTTAACCACACTAACCTAACTAACATCATTAACACAGATTTCCCTAACTAACATTACTTACTTAACAAATTAACCAGACTAACATTACTTAACAGACTAACCTTAAACAGATTAAACAGACTAACATTACTTACACTAACCTAACTTAACAAACTAAACTAACCTAATTAGCTTAATTGATTTAACACACTGACCTAACTTAATTGGCTTTCCCAGACTAAGCTAACGTAATTACCTTAACCTAGTCAGTCACCTAATTCCCTTAGGCTACTCCCTTACAGCCCCCGTTTCTACTCCTTCTCCTTCGTTGTTTTCCCGCTGTGTGGCCGTTCTCGGTGTACAGGTGTGGCTAACGAGCATTCACGCGCGAGGACGCTCTTCTGGTTTGTTCATGTGGTGGTGTGTTGCAGTCATCCTCCACTATTCACACGCAACTGGGATATTGCCTTTTATTTTCAAACCCGCAAAATACGTAAAAACACATAAAAATAAACATTAAATACATAAAATTTTAAAAAATTCATTTAAATTCATTTAAAATTCAAAGAAATTACAAAAAATTTCCAAATTTTTTTCCTACATTGTTAAAATCATTTGGAATATTTTCAAAAGTGGGAATTCAAGAAAATAAATTGCAAAAAATTCAAAATTTGAAACTCCTTCAAAAATACATGTAAAATGAGTAAATTTCACTAAAAATTGGTAAAAATTCAAAAATATTTCCAAAAATTTTCCAAAATTTTCCACAAATCCCTTTGCCTATTTTGCCACTAATTTCTCAATTGGAAATGCTTCCATAAATGGCCAAAGTATTATTTGAAGCTAAAACCCTAAATTTAATACTTCACTTTATGAAAATTTATTTTAAATTCCAAAAATCAACTAAAAAATCATGGATAAATTAAAACACATTGTTGACACTTGTTGGATTGCTGAAATCCCACCCTTACACTTCACAACATATTCATGTGTCCTATATCTCGATTTAATTATTTAAAAAAAATAGAAAAAAACAAAACAAATAAACGAAACCAAACAATATACAAAATATAAATACACCTAAAATACAATTTAAAAAAACAACAAATAAATAAAATAAAAAATAAAAATAAAATCCAAATAAAACAAAAACACTAATGTGCTTTATTTTTTCCAGTGTGGTGTTTATTTTTTTTAATTGGATTCCTTGCATTTGGGGACTACTCCGTGCGCCTTCAGTCTATTGCATACACACCCCTACTAGGTATTTAATTTTAAGTTTTATCTAAAAAGTACGCATTGGTAAAAAAACGCTCCACATCACTATTATTTTTTAAAGATTCAGTTAACAACTGGTAGGGGTGTGTATGTAATAGACTGAAGGCAAATATATTCTTTGAAGATTCAGTTAACAGAAGCTCAATCAGAGGGCACTAAACTCTCAGAGGAGAAAGAGAGAATGTCCAAAGAAGCTCTAGAGTTTCAGACTCTTTTAGATACAAAACTGTCAGCCTTACAGACTACTCATAATACAGTGGAATCACAAGCTTCGCAGATTAAGCAATTGCAAGACCAACTGGCACAGTCACGGTCCATTTCTCCAAGCCCCAATATTCCTATGATTCCTTCTATCTCTAAGTAGGACTTGGCAGTTCTCTAGAGACATGCCACACTGTGTCCCTTGTTTCAAGATAAAGTGGAAAGATTGCAGTCTAGGATGGATTTGTTATGGTCTATATTTGAGTACTTTCAGGAGTATGTTCCTCCGGACCATTCTTTCTTTGTCCACTATCAGTTGCAGAAGTTGGCATTCTATATGAAGCTTTCAACGATGGATCTTCCTCTTCTAGAGGATGGTTGGAGTGGGGTTTGGTCTCTTGAGTTGCTAACCGAAGTGGTCCGTATGGTGTTTGAAGATTCTGTGACGATGGATACCATGTTGCTGTCTTACATGTATCTATGAGGTGATCTATTGATTTCAGATGATGTAGATTTGGCCTGGTATGTGGGGGATGTGGTTTTGCAAGTTGTCTTGTATGTAAACTATTTGGAAGTGCAGATAGATGATATGTTCCATTGTTATTCATCAAAAGTGGCTACTTGCCCTGATAATTCATGGCACTCAATGATTGATTCTGTGTCCCTGAATCAACGTTAGAATACAACTTCTACTTATGTACACACCACTAACCAACTAAGGGTGGATCTCCTAGCTTATCTTTTGAAAAACCATCCATTTGATTCATCCTTTTTTTGTGCCTATCAGAGAAGATCTGTCCTAGGTCCCTCTATTCCTAGCATATTATACTATCAACAAATGGCTCATCGCTATGATACCTATCTTTCCCTTTATCAAACCAATTTAGCAGCTATCTTACCTCTTCTTTTCCAACCTCAAGGTTTTCCTCAAATTCCTATATTTACATATTATTCTTTCATTGAAGATCGAGTATTTTCCCCTTCTCCACCATGCCCTTCTCCATCTGTCCATATACCTTCTACTTTTCCTATATCAATTGACACATTTCCCAATTGATTCACTTAAATTTTTCAGCCACTCCTTCTTTGGCCTATTCCTCCTTTTATGATTTTGCCTACCCATCTCTTCAACCTCTTTTACTTATTCCACTTCCATCTCCTGCCACTTCTATTTCTCAACCCCCTCAGTTGGTTAGTGAATATGAAGGATTTGATCAGCAGATTCCCAGAAGAAGAGGATGGAGCTCGATTGATTCTCTCACAGGACCCCAGATAAACTGGCCAATAATTCCAGGGGACTGGACTACTGCTAGTCAAGCATACCAAAATTTCCTTCATTTTTCTCACCAATATTCACAATCCCTAGATCCTTTAGTGAAATTAACAGCTCATTTTGCTTGGTATCTAGCATACATGCATAGGCATTCCCATAATGATCAAAAGGCCATTCCAAAACTTTGTATGAATGTCAATGTGAAAATTGATTCCCAACAGTTGGATGTCCTCTATTTTCATGCCCTATGTCTCCCTAGCAGATACCTTGTTTTGCTAGAAAGGATGTGCTGTCTGCAGTTCTTTCAAAATCCTCCAAAGACATTTGTGGTTGAGTCCTTCTCCATGGATCGTTTTCGAAACCGCCAAGCCTTCAAAAGGGATCACCTTCATTGATGCCTTTGCAATGTATTTTGGATGATTCTTAATGATATATATATCTCTTTTTGGAGGTGTCATTCTGATGGTTGTGTTAGTGTTTGTGTGTATTGTAATAATTGTATGTAATGAGTTCGTGCTGATTGAGAATAATTTGTTCGAGAGCTCTTTTCAAACTATTGACGGTGGATGGAAAGCCTATGGTGGAAAGCTGAAGAAAAACCTCTTATATCATTTACAAATTTGTTATGACTTTTTAAATGGTTATCAGATGTGTTAATGAATAACGAAGTTTTCCTTTAGTAGTATTTTTCTATCAGATACAGGTGATAAGTTGGGATCATGGTTTGGTGAGATTATTGAAGATACTGAAGAAGATCAAAATAGAGCTCTTTAGTGAACTTATATTCTTCTTTTCCTTAGGTTGTGAGGACGCTACCTTTCTAAGTGTCGGGATATGTTGAGAGTGGAAAAAAATTAAAATTTTGACTGATTTTTGTTGTTTTTGAGATCTGAATGATTGATTTTTGATGGATTTAGAGTGATGTATGGTTATTAATGGAAGTGTTTGAGAGTGTTTCGGATGATATTGATTATGTTTTGGAAGCTCATGATGATTCTTAGTAGAGATATGAAGCTCTGTGATGTTCTGATAGGTTCTCTTAAGGTCTGACTGGTTATGTATACCTTCTGTGTATAGCTTCTGTTTTGTTTTGATTTTCTTCTATATGAAGTATGGATTGATGATTGATGAAGATTGAAATCTTATTGAATAGTTTTTGATAGTTTGGAATGGTTTAAGTATGAGTTATGAGGTTTTGATGACCTTCTATAACCCTCTTTAAACCTTCTGTAGAGCCTCTGTCTCTGCTGTGTCTCTGCTGTGTCTTTGCTCTGTCTCTGCTCTATAAATGTTCTGTATCTCTTTTGGTCCCATATTGTACTGTTCTATGGACCTTCTGTAAGTGTTCTGTAGAATGTATGTGTGAATTTGGGAAAGTTTTCTAACTTTTGGAAAGGATGAATCTAAGTTCAAAAGATCTAAAACAAATGGAAGAAGCAGCTGCTGAAGACTGAAGAGAAGATTGAGTGACAGTGATAGTAGTGAGCTGCGAAGAGACACTATAGTAGCTCTGGTGCCTCTTTATATCAGACATACCTCTTGGGAGGTGCATCCACGACCTAAGAAGGATTATTGAGAGTTATTATGAGAGTATTGTAGTGAGGAGATGATGTACTATTGAGAGAGAGAGAGAGAGAGAGAGCCAGAAATAGAAAAATCTATCACAACAGTGTAATTGTATATGAGAGATTGATAGAGAGAACTATGAAGACATTGAAGATAAATACTATGTGATTGATTTCCATTAAAAGGTGGTGTATTCTTCTATGTTCCTTGTTCTATTGAAGTATTCTATGAAGATGTTGAAGATTATGGTCGATTCTATCAAATCCGTGGGAGATATCTACTATGATGCTGCGTGAAGAATTGTTGTTTTCTTTGTTTTGATGATCAAACGAATGAAATAAAAGCTTGTTGATGTTACAAGATAGATTTTCTTGCAGTAGAATCCCCTTTTCCTTGGTGTTCCTCTTGGGGCTCCAATCAAATCCTATGACTAATTCTTGTCCTCCAGTTACTCTATGCCTAAACTATTACCAGATTCACCATGAAAATGGCCTTCCCATTTGATCAAAAATTGTGCTTTGATACCAATGTAAAGAAGCTAATTCCCACAGCAAGACATTAAACTAAAAATACCAAAAATAGACATAAAATGCCAAGAAACCATAGCCAAGGTGGCTAGGCATGAAATGATATTACCAATATTGGCCGAGAATCAAATGATGAGTGGCTACAGCATGGTATGCACCCCAAGCTATGGTGGCCAAGAGTATCTTAGAGTATTCACCCAAGCTATGGTGGCCAAAAGTATTCACCCTCTTAGAGGGTGGGAGGTTGAGACCTCAAACATGTAATGTTTGTAAAATTGCAAAAAGATCCTTCACATGTTACATCTCCACCTTTTATACTTAACCCTAGCTTACCCTAAACCAAGGCATTTATGCTTTATTATAGTATTGGTAACCATTGAATTTCCATTCTCAAACAATGAGAATGACCATAGGCAAGCTATAGAGGAAGATACTAAACACAATGGAGTCACAACATCTGAGGTACCCAAGAATGATCCTACATCATCATTCACTACCGCTCTATATGATGGCCAAGAGTTCCATCAAACTAACCAATGGTATCACCTACCATGTACCAACTAATAAATGTGAACTCCATAGAATTCTTTAGTATGTGACGAGAGAGCTAGTTGTTAACCTAGCTGCAAACTTTAAACCTCTCAAGAATCTCATAGAGAATTGGGAGTGGCAATGGAATAAGGTACATGATCTAAATTTATTGTACAACTAGACCCTCATTGCAGATGAGAAAAGTCCTACAAAAGGGAACCTTGTGAATGATTAATAGTCTAAGTATGAGATTCAGATGATAAGTATGAATATTACTATTCTAATGATGAGGAAAGTGAGGAAGAAGCTGAGAGACCATAGAGTACTCTAAACCATGAGAATCCAGTGCTTTAAAAGTGGAAAGAGGAGTCATTAAGGTAAATTGTGATCATGCCCAATTAGAGCATTTGGAATTAGTGTACTATTAGCGAGCTAGATTAGTTCAGTGAAGCACCACACTAGATTAGTCCAATGAAGCACCGCACCAGTGCTTAGAGTGGAATTTATCTGAAAGCTATGACCACAAGGGGAAACTCCTTCTAATGAAGGCTATGAGTTCCAATCTAAGTCTCAGAACTTATCTTTGAGAGTGATCTAGAAATCCCACAACCATCTAAGACCAAATGCACCAAAGGGAACCTCGTGATCCATTTGAGGTGTCAAAATCTCAAGGAAAAGAGAAGGAAATAGTCCAAGTCCTCAGAAGCCAAAGGATTAAAAAAACCACATGACTTACCCAAATGTTTCACTAAGTATAAGAAGGGTGACTACATAGTGTCGTTAGTAGGAGACAAACAAGTAGGATAGGTTAATGAATCTATTGAAGGACCCACTAAAGTTAATGAAGTCAGCTTAGTAAGGGAAGGGAGCAAGCCTCAACCTTGTACATAGCCAATGACTTAAGTGAGCAAGAGGAGACTAATCTCATTAATCTCTTACGAGAGTATGTAGATGTATTCACTTGGTCCTCAGAAGAGTTGAAAGGAATCAATCCAAGTATTGTGACTCACAACATTCCTATGACCCCCAATGTAATGCCACTCAAACAAAGATTGTACGCAATGAATCCGAAGGATTCTCTTGCTGTGAAGGAGGAAATAGAAAAGCTATTGAATTGATTTACAAAAATGTCAATGCAACGACAAATAGAGACAATTATCCATTAGTGTACACCAAGCACATGCTTGAGAGAGTGGTAGAGAAGAAAGCCTATAGTTCTTTGGATGACTTCTCCATGTATAACCAAATACAAGAGCACCCAAATGACAAGCATAAAATGAAATTGACAAACAAAAGAATGGAGTGTATTTGTCTACATAGTCATGCCATTTAAGATAATTAATATGCTTGATACCTTTTAGTGTCTTATGTGTGCCATTTTCATCAAGGACATGCTTAGAAAGCGATTGGAAGTATTCGTTGATGATCTGTGTATTCATTACAATTGGGAGGAGAACCTACAAAAACTCCACATAGTCTTTAAACAATGTATATAGACAGTAGAGTCTCTCACTAAACCTCTTAAAATGCCAATTCTAAGTAAAGCATGGACGTATCCTAGGATGTGTGGTCTCGAAAATTGACATTGCTACCAAATTTTCCAAAGTTAGAGTGATTATCGATTTACTACCACCAACCAGCTACAAGGGATTTTAGTTCTTCCTCGGCCACATGAGGTACTATTAATGGTTTTTGTTGAATTATACACTCATTGCACGACCACTTTGCAAGCTATTAATTACATTTTAGTGGACTGAGGAGTGCTAATGTTCTTATAAAGAATTGAAAAAAGCTTGGATGACCGTACCTATTCTACCTGGCCCCAAATTGGTCCATTACTTTCCATGTGCACATTGATGCATCAAAGTTTGCCATGGGAGCTGTTTTGTGCCAACCTAGAGAGCATAACATGGAATACCTAGAGAGCTTTGCAAGCAAACAACTCACTGACACGGAAATGAACTACTCCACAATAGAGAGGGAAGGGCTAGCTATGGTGTTTACTTATTTACTGCTAAGAAATTTGAACATTACCTTCTAGCTACACCCTTAACTTTTTTTATTAATCATCAAGCATTGCTTATCTTGTGAATCAACCCTATGCAGCAATAGGACGCATTGCTCGATGGTTACTTCTACTATTAGAATTTGATTTTCCCATGGTTGTACGAAAGGGCAAATAGCATTACATAATAGAGCATATGCCTTGCATAACCATAGGAGAAGCAGCTGGGTAAGGCAATGTAGATGACCTGCCCAATGCACATCTTTTTAGAATGTTCACGGAAAAAAAAATATTAGAGTAGACTTTACACCTTATTGGGCAGACAACACAGTCCACATCCTAGAACATGGATTACATGATCATCTAATTGAGAAGGCTATGCTAAAATGTCTCATTATAAAGACTCAACCCTATCAATTGATTGCTAGCCAACTCTATCAATTAAGACAAGATGGACTATTGAGGAGATGTGTCTGTTAGCATGAGATGCATGATGTGCTTAGAGAAGATCATAATGGAATTGTTGGAGAACACTTCAATGGAGAAACTATAGCACATAAGGTGCTCCAATCACAATTATGGTGGCCAACACTATTCCATGATGTAGCAAAGTTTGTGAAGCATTATAATGAGTGCCAACAAACCAGAGTCCCTATTCGTTAAGGATAAGATGAAGTTGACCCCAATGATAGCACACCAACCATTTAAATAATGGGGGAATTAATTTTACTGGTCTAATTAGTGCTCTGTAACACGATTCTCATGAGTGAGGTACATATTCATAACCATAGACTATCTCACCAAGTGGGCTAAAGCTCTAAGGAAATTCAAAAAAATGAAGCTAGGACCAATGCCAAATTTCTTTTTGGAGAAAATGATCTCATAATTCACATGTCGCATAGAATTAATCAATGTTCAAGGCATACACTTCATCAATCAAGTGATTACCCACTTGTTATCCACTTTCTTGATAATCCATCAAAAATCCTCACCATATTACCTTGAAGCCAATGGTCAAGCTGAAGCCACAAATAAAATCCTAGTGATTTTTAAAACCAAGATGGTCTCTGCCTCACGCAACGACTGGGACAATAAGCTAATGGAAACATTATGGGCTTACAAGAGAGCCTATAAAACTGCCATAGGATAGATACCATTCAAGCTTACCTATGGAATTGAGAAATCTTACCAGTTGAGTTATTCATTCCTCAGGTAAGTTACTCATGAATATATGTGTGCATCATGTGGGTTCAAAATAAGGTATTTTTAAATTACTTACAAATTGAATAGAAAAGGGCTACGTTTTATTTAGTAAAATTTCCAGATGCAATCATTTATAAATAGGGCTTGAACGCACGTGATGTAGAGGATATACATATAGTAATTTCCCCGAGCTTCATTCCAAGCTTGAGAGAAGCGATCGAAGAGAGATGGGATGGCAAGGAAGCATGGACAAATTGGCTAGTAGAACAAGAATGCCTATTTGAAACCTGGCTCATTGCAACCCATATACTAATCTGTGAGAAGGCACAATGCAAGAGTTGGTTTGACAATTTCAAACAATGTGACTTCGAATAGGAGACTTAGTGTTGTTATACTTTGAAAACCAAAGATAAAGTTTAGGGGGTTGGTACCTTTCAAAGTCTATAACATTAGTAGAACAAACAACATGGAGCTTGAAACCCTATAAGGAGAGGGCATAATATTTTTCAATGCTAGTCGCATTAAGAAGTACTACCCTCCATCACACCCACTACACGAGCCTCCAATGGTAACACCACATATGAACATTAGAGTGGAAACTATCACAAACATAGAGAATGAGGATGAAGAAATAGTAGCATGATCCTACTTATGCATAATGGTAACTTTCCAAAAGGCACATACCTTTCATGCATTAGTTGACAAGGGAGCTGACAACAACATCCTTAGATATGATCATTGGACCCTCATTGGTTAGTTCCAGGTGCAACCAACTAATACCAAACTTAGCCCATTTGGGGGGCAGTCCTATTCCACTACTAGGAAAGTGCAATTTAATGGTTTCTATCGAGATTGAGAGCCTCCCAATCATCTTTTATGTACTACCTAACAAAAAATGTGTTGGCAAGGAATCACTTTTGGGTCATCACACTTTCAAAAAACAAACTCATTGCAATGTTGACTATGACTCTCAATGCATCCACGTTGCCATAAGCAATTTAAGGATAGTCATGACTTTTAGCAAGCGTACCTTGGCTTTGCAAAAGCCCACAATGCCACTAACAGTTAAACCCGATGTCAACCTGAAGGAGGAGGATGGTGAACCTGCACAAATAGCCAATGTGAAATACTTACAATACTTAGAAGCCCCAACCAAAGTTGTAATCCAAATAAGCAAGTGGATTCCCAAACATAAATCGCAGCCTACCAAGGGCACATTGGCAAAATCTCATAGCTCTCATGTCCCATCTACTAGACCTAAAAGAAAAAGATGATGTTACATGAATAGGCAAAGGACGAAACCATGATGAATGCCAAAAGCCCTATTACGTGCCTAAGGCTTCTAAATCCACGAATGGCACACTTACCTGTAAGCCAATAGGAGGTAAAACCAGAGTGAGCAAAAGATGCTCACTAATGCACCACCCACTACACAAATAGAGAACCACGCATCCCTTGAACCACAAGCTCAATCATAGGTGATAGATAAAAAACACTCCAATGACCACCTCATAGTGGAGCCAACCATAGCTAAGTAACCTAGTTGAGTAAACCTCAACCACCCATAGACCTTAAACCATCTTATTAATGTCGATTCATTCTCAAATTGGCATCCAATATGGCCATGAATATAGGAGATGACTTGGTAACTTATATCAAATGATTGGACTCAACTTTTATGTTGTCTGCTAGAAGTTATTAATGCATGGACCCAGGCATGCTTGATGAACAAATAGCAAATGACATATGCTCTTTGCATTGTTCTTAGGAGAAATTTGAATTCATATTCACAAAAAGTCCCACAATTGCAGAAGAGTTGATTTCCAGTGAAATCTCTTGTGAAGAAGCCTTAAACCAATGGTTGATCACATCCTTCAAGAAAAGTAGAGTTCCAATGTCACACGTGAACTTGATGAGCTAAAAAAACTAGCTAAATCCAAATCCAATTTCCAATGTAAATGGTACACTCTCTTTTCTCTACATGAAATGGGAACAATAGGGTTGTCAAATCATGACTAATGTGGAGCAAAGATGTGCCCTCAAGAATTTCAAATATGATCCCACTTATGTGGCCCCAACCTTGTCTAGAGTACTGGCCATGATATGAAACAGGCCAAATTTAGAAGACAATGCCATGTTTCATCCATACTTATATAGGATCCTAATAGAAGGATAACTTCATGTTGCTAGTAAAATGAACTTAAGACATCTCTTCACCAATGTATTGACCTATATATCACACATGTGGGCATTCGCCGACAAGACATGGACTGCCATGCTACATTGGAGTATAATCCAAATTTGTACGATTTACTCTTGAAATACTAGAGCACACTAACTGTGAAAGGTGAAGTAATGTGAGAGGTAAATATCAATCAAAATATGATTTAACTCCAAAGAGAAGGATAAATCAAATTTTTATTTAGTGAAAAAATCTTTGTGAAGTTCTTACGTGGAATGTATGGATAGATTAATGTGAAATTTTCGCATTCTTTAGCCTATACATTTTACCATTTTGATAATCTTTCCTTCTAACCACTTCGCTTTCTAAGCAAAAATTGTCCTTCAAAGAGAACTCATTGTGATCTATTGTGTTGTGATAGGAATCGAAATGGCAGGACTCTAGTTTTCCCTGGAAAAATTGAACAAATATTTCTTAACCATAGAGATGCAGGTTTTCAAGTAGTTACGATACCTAAGTGTGCACAACCTAGAAGAACTTGTGGCAACTAAGGGTATAGCCAGGTAGATTGTTGATCAATGCAATCTAGCCAAGTACCTCGAGAAGGTCAACTAGAAAATAGACAATGACAAGCACACAAAATTTCATAGATCCTTTGATGTCAAGAAAAACAATGGTACAGTGACGGTTAAAACAAGGGGATGTAACCAAGAGTGTGGAAGTTGTGCTTAGCCCAAAGTTGATTGAGAAAGATTTAGGATTCGTGTATAAGCGAGAAAAGAAACCAAAGAGAAACATGTATAGCATGCTAGGGATGAGTAAGCAATAAGTGTACAGGGATGATGGTATTAGCCTAGCAAACATCCCCGAGCCCACTGTCAAATTGCAAGCTAAGATGGTGCGTGCTCTCTTCTTGAGAGAGAGGTACAATGCACTCATGAATAGAATAGGGGTACCACTGCTCATCGAGAGTATTGCAATTAAGGAAGTGGATAAGGTAAATATAAAATCTTAAGTCCAGATTACAATCTAGGCATTAGCTAAGATACTGACATCAAGTCCAAGAGCCAAGCAAAGAGAATCCCCAACAATCAAGGCTGATTCAATAAGCAGAAAAACCCACATCCAAGGCATTGAATATAGGTTTGGGAGGAGTGCTAATAGTGTTGGGGGAGAGCTTAGCTGAGAGCAAAAGAAGTTCAAGGAGGAGTGAGTGTGAGACTGTGATGGCTGTTGGGGGAGAGCCTAGCTAAGACCGACATAAGTTCGAGGAGGAGTGAGCATGAGAGTGTGACCATTGAAGAGAGAGAGTTAAAGAAGAGTCAAGTATGACTCAATTAGAGTGTACCAACAAAAATGTGTTGGTACACAAAGAATAAGATGTATTTATACTTAGGGCACGTAAGGGTGCATTCACATGTACAATGTGCATGTACTATACACGGGGGGTTAAACCAGGCCTTTATCCCAACAGCCTCCCACTTAAAGGTCAGATGTGAACCTCTAACTAACCAACTCCCACTAGTTGTATGCATTGCTCGTGTTAAGCTTTGCTTAGACTTTTAGTGAGAACATCTGCAGGGTTGTCTTGTGTTTTGATCTTGGTCAATGTGAGTTGATCATCTTCCTAAATATGTTTGATGAAGTGATATTGCACATCTATATGCTTTGTGCATGAATGATACATGGCATTCTTAGCCAGATACACAACACTCTGGCTATCACATCCCAAAATTGCAATACCCATACACATACTGAGATCTTCTACAAGTCTACTCAACCATATAGCTTCCTTAGAAGCTTCAATAGAGCTGATATGTATTCAACTTCAGTGGCACTCAATGCAATGATGTTTTTCAACCTGGAACACCAAGAAACAACTCTACCAGCAGCTGTGAAGACATACCCATTGGTGGACCGACGAGTGTCCAAGTCACCTGCCATGTATGCATCACAATAACTCTACAACCTAAGTGCACCCTGCCCATAGCAAATACACTTTCTTTGTGTGCCCTTAAGGTATCAAAGAATACACTTGATATTCTCCCAATGTGTTTTACCAAGATTTGACATAAACCTGCTAACAACTTCCACTGCATGAGCAATGTCTGGACCAGTAGCAACCATAGCATACATATAAGAGAGACACAAGATAATGCATAAGGGACTTCCTTGATAGCATTTTCTTCCACATCATATTTCAAGCTGTTGCCTTTTCTAATCTTGAGATAAGGAGGTAAGGGTACCCCAAAAGGCTTAGCTTTAGCCATGTTAAATCTATCCAATACCTTTTCAATGATTTTCGCAACGTATGGTTGATGAAACTTTTAATCATATTTTCCTAGAGGAGTTGAAGGTCTTCATTGATGATCTAGGGGTACCCACCAAAAGGGAAAGACAACTGATTATTTTGAGAAAATGTTTTGAGTAGTGAAGGCGGTTCTACATTGCATCCAATCCAAGAAAATGCATCTTTGGAGTGCCCTATGGATTGCTGTTGGGCCATGTGGTTAGCTTCACTGGTATGGCAATTGATCCTAAAAAGATAAATATTGTTGTTTCTATGAGTCCCCCATGTACTCCTAAAAAAGTGCATAGCTTTCTATCATTAGTCAGATATTATCAAGTTATTAATGCTTGACAAATCTATTGTCCTTTAAGTGTTTGTTTATTTGGAGTGATCCATATCAAGTATCCTTTAAGGATGTGAAACACGAATTGGCAAAAGCGCTAGTCCTAAAACTACCTAAAAGGGGTGAGATATTTTATATATTTTCAATGACTATGATTTATACCATCAGCTCGGATTGTGTTTTCCATTAGGGGTGTCTGAGATTAATTATATCTACATGGATAAATTGTGCCTTTGAATGATCTTTGCAAGAAGAGATTCAAGCAAATTATATATCATGTATGAAAATGTAGTATTTTATACAAAGCTAGAGGGACTGAGGCTATTGATAAATAAGTTGCAATTGCTTGACCACCTAGAAAAGTCATTAAGCACTTTGCAAGAGTTCGATTATGAAATTAGGAGTAAGCCGCTAAAGTTATAGGACATCCTTGAATGTCTTGTGGATTTTGGAGAGAGGAAGGTAGTCTTGGCTGAAGATAGTGACCTTGATGGTCTATTGAAAATTGATATGGTCTTCATTCTATCTTAGTATGGTGCCATAATGCACTATCTATCCATAGGAGAGGCCAAAGCCACTTTATCAAGGGCTGAAAATACAAAAATTAGGTAGCAAGTCTTGAAAATTTCCTTGATTATGGAACACTATATCGGCAATTGATCGATGATGTTTATCGTTGATGTGTCATGCATGATGAGGTTCTACTTATCTTGAAAGAGTGTCACAACTCCACTTGTGAAGGACACTTTGCTAGAGGATTGACTGCACAAAAAACTTTGAGAGCCAAATATTGGTATCCATTTTTCAAGATGCATCTGTGTATGTCAAGAGATGTGATACATGTGAGAGATATGATAATAGGGAGAATAGGAAGCACCCGCTGACTCCTAACATGTCTATATTACCATTTGAGAAGTGGGGCATCAATTTCATTGAGCCTATACATCATTTGTCAACTACACAAAAGAGTTATATCATTGTGGCAATAGATTATTTCATGAAGTAGTCTGAAGCCTACGCTCTAATGAAGGATAATGCCAAGGAATAGCTAGTTTTATTTTGGAACAGATTGTTTTTCATTTTGGTCTACCTAAGGAGATTTTATTTGATTGTGGGACAAATTTTTTGAATAAAGTGATTGAGGCTTTGACGAAAGCTCTAAAGATTAAATATAATAATGCCATGCCTTATAACTCCCAATCTAATGGGAAAATAGAGAGTACTGATAAGTAGCTTGTGTGGATGTTTGGCCTTATAATAAGATATTCAAAAGAGTTATATGACACACCCCTTTTAAATTAGTATATGGGAAAGAGTGTGTTTTATCTTGCAATACTTGTTATATTAGGAAGTAGGAACGAATAAAATAAAAGAGCCTAATGACCTTCGTGCTATATTATGATGTTTGCGCTCTTCCCAGGCAAGTTGAAACCCAAATGAGATGTCCTTTTAAGATTGTCTGTATAGAGAAGAATGGCTCTACAACTCTTTTAGCATATCTAGAAGGTGTAGAGTTTAAAACTAAACTAAACTTCAATAAATTGAAGCCCTATTATATGTAGGGTTTGATGTTGGAGTCAGTACCTTTGCAAGTCCTTCAAGATCTAGCTTAAACTTACAAAGGGTGCCAACACTCTTGGATAGAAAAAGGCATTCCTTATCTTGAGCATCCATATTTAGAGCAATGTTACCACCAAGGAAAATTGATATGGTGGAGTAAGGGCTATCACATCACTTAGTAGCAACACAAATCTTTCACGTGGGATATTAAGGTCTATAGCCACCACTGTCATCAAGTTCTTACTAGCGTCCCTAATGAGTTCAATGAGGAATGAGGGATTCTCCTATCTTACATCCCCTCTCTCGACGAGAATTTAAATATTTTAATTATAAATAGGTTGATTTCCATGGGAAATTACATCAATGAAGCCTTGGTTTATACATTATATTTTGATGGAACTTCTCGAGGATCTATTAAGCATGCTAGTGTTGATATTCTCATAAAAGATTATTGTCTTGTTGTGACTGGTTTAAAAAATGGGAATGCATTTAGGCGCTGCTTTTATCAATAACATGGAAAAATGGAAGGCCTTTCTTATGGGATTAAATCTAGCCAACTGTGGTGGTATTCATCGGTTATTGCGAAAGGTGACGCGCAGTTAGTGATCATCCAATTGAATGGAACCTATAGTGTGAGGGATCCCATTCTAAGGATGTACCACCATGCAACCTTAGACACCCTTGAGATCTTTGAGACAATGACTTATTAGTCGACAATGGAATTGCTTTGTAGAAACCCTAGTTAATTATGCATTTGTTGAAGATACATTTCTTAATTGGGGTCCTAAGGGGCTTTTGCAATTGTCTCCTAATGTTAGTTGGGGACTACTATGGGCATTACTTGTTGCTGACATGTATTGTTGTGGCTCTTGATGGTTAGTATGGGTTTGTTTCTTATGGGTCTGGTTAATAGGTTATGTTTTAGTCCTACACTAAATAGATTCCATAAAGCACCTAGAGGGAGCCTCTTGCTATGGAGAAGCTTCTTGTGGCCAAATCTAGGTGATATCCTTCCTTTATGAGTTCTTTCTCTTTATGTTGTGTGTGTGTGTGTGTGTGTGTGTGTGTCTATATATATATATATATATATATATATATATATATATATATAGGAATAGGATCGGCATCCAAGAAATGAAGTCCTAGGTTTAGGTTAGGTATGTCTAGGGAGGTTTGAGAAATTGTTTACCTCCTATAAATACATTGTCAAGCACCATCAACCCTCAGAATGACAGAAGGCACAAAATAGAATTAAGAAGGAGCATAAGAAGACAACTTGATAGAAAAAGAAGACAAATAGTGCGGAAAAAAAAGTAAAAGCAAGAACAGGGCACACAAGAGATAAATCACATTTAGTTCTTTGTAAAGAGTATCAGGATCCCTTTTGTGAACGTTGTAAATAAAAATACACATGTAAATGAGCCATGACAATAAGAAAGAATAGAGAAAGAGTGAAAATGAGGACCAAGGCCGAATATCTGGTTATGAAAATCGGTTGGGTACCCAAGGGGAGAAGGGCATGTATAAAAGCCAAAGCATTAATGAATAAACTTATTCTTGGTGTGTGTGTAAACTAGCTCTCTTATTATTCTTGTTCTTTCTTCTTGCTTGTGCATGAGAGAGAAATAATACAATAGAGAATTTGGGAATTTCTAAGCACTTTGGGAATCCCCAATACCTTTATTATTTGACCACATAGTCAAATCTTATTGTCTTACTTAAAGATGGAGTCTACTCTAAATAATATATATGCTACCATCCCAAATCACACTTTTAAATATAGATTAAGATTTATCCACGTGGTCAAATATTTATCACTTATTGGAAATTGGGACTTGGAAAATTCCCAAATTCTCTAATATGGTTTTGAGGGAGAAAGGGAGTGTGGGAGAGGGAAAGATTGAGTGTGTGATAGTGAGGGACCATGGAGAAGCTCTTCTTCTCCTCTTCTCATCTTCTCCTTCTCTTCCATTTTCTTGTGCACACGGCTATATGGAGATTAGAGCTTGGAGCATGGAGATGGAGCTTGCTTGAGCTAGCACCTTGAATCGTCAAGCCATAGAGGGATTCAAGGAAGATGAAAACAATGATTGGATTCAAAAGTAAGCTCACTACATCCTTGTGTGAGAGAGTGCGGCTATGTGAGATGTAGCCATTGCCACTCGCTTGAAACACTTGACTTGATAAGCGGTCCATAGAGTCTTGACAGTTGCTAGTGATAGTGATGACACTTTTGTTCCTTTACTTACCAGGAGCCAAATGGATTCAAGCTTGAGTGCTTACATGGTCCAAATGGAGTGATGAAGTAGATGTTCATCTCCAAAATGACACTTGGTGTAGATAGGAAGCAAGGGAGTTAGAATGTATTTGATCTTTTTTGCCAAATAGTTTAGGTTTTAAAATATTTGGAAACATAAATAATATTAATGGTATGGTGTTTTTCACTAGTAGGATGCATTAAGGTTGATGAAATAAGGAAAAAGAAAGAAAAGATAAGTTTCTATAATAACAACCAGGAAAAAGGAAAAGAAAATGATGGGACCTAAAATGGGCCGGCACTGGCTATAGCACTAGCCGAACCTCATGCTCATGACATATAAACACCCTCACGGCCTCGCGGACCAGGAGCGTCAATCTAATGCTAAGGGACACACTGCCCTAAAGCTTAATTCCTGCGTTTATAGGTTTTAGTCCAACATTTTCCTTAAACTCCTCAAAGGGAGAACCCTTATACATTGGCAATGCCATGATCACACACATATAGAAGGCACTCCACCGACTAATAGTCAAAGCCCCACTGCAGCTCTCTTACATCTCAGGGATTGGCCCTTTGATGCGCTACTAAACATATAACACAAACGAACACAAACTCCTCTCTTTTATATTTCTCGTATTTCCAGGAGATATACCATGCTTCCTCACTTCACAGTCCCTTAGGAAACTAACCCTCTACGCTACGACAAGGGATAAACTCACACTCTCAATCGAGGGTCAAACTCCTAAGAAAATAATTGCTATGTAGTCCAGGAGATGTTCCTTCGATACCATGAACCATGCATAGTGCATAATGTGAATGGTTTAGTGCACAACTAATAGAAAATTAGCATTGTGCATCGTGCACAACCAATCTTTTCATGACACCGAGCCTTACGCTCATGCTGCCTTTTCCTTTATTTTAAAACAATGTCCTATAGCCATGATGCAACACATAAATGAGATTTAAGATTGTACTTTGACGCTCAAACTCCCCTCTCACCCTACCGTTTAATGTTTTGCAATCGTTGATAGGTGTAAGAGTCATTTTATGTGTATTTCTTTGTAGAGAAAGCAATAAATACAGACAAAATATAGAAATGAGGGTAAACCGAGGCTAACCTCATGCTCTACCTTCATTATACATTGCACAAACACTTAAGTAATTTTTTGGAATTTTTCTTTTATCGTTTCCTAATTTTCTCCCATTTAAAATCCATTTTTCACCATTTTTTATATTTTTCCTATATTATTTTCAATAAAAAATCACTAGAAATATAGATTCATTATGGGCTATGGCCCTTAGGTTCTTTGACAACAAAATTTCAGGTTTTATTGATGTTATATCTCATGTTTTCCATTTATTTTGTTAAAAAAACCCCATTTTGTCTCTTAAATGCGTGTTTTACGGGTTTTATACCATTAATTTCAGTCACAACACTTATGATTTTCTGATTTTTTGAGCATAAACTGATCAAACTCATAGCAAACAACAACATAATGCATAATCAACGCATGGGAATAAATATTCATGAAGCAAATTGCATAAAACATCAATTCTCTTTGTAAAAATAAAATTATCGTTCTTTGCGGGTTGCGGGTTTTTATTTACCATGTTTCGGGACTGATTTCCAGCAGCCATTAATGCTCATGACAGTCCGGAATCAGCAATCTTCATTCCTCTTGAACCACGGAGCAATCCCATCTCGGTTGGACAAGATCCTTCTTCTTCCCACACGAATCTGCCTCTAGAGGAGAGAGAGGGAGGAGAGAGAAAGACTGATTTCTATTCTCTTCATTCAGGCCACCATTGGATGGGCGAAGATAGGCGATAAGATCGGCCAAGAAGGAGAAGATCAGCCCCAAGATCGGTTGTATGGGGTACTCACAGCCTGCCATCTCCATCTCCATCCATGGAGGCGCCAAAAAAATGGCGTGAAGATGGCGCCCTCTTTCTCCATTCTCTCTCCACGTTTTTTAATGCTGCTTGATAAAAAATTTGAAGGGGGGGTTAAAATGTCCCAAAGGGCACCCCTTTTGGTCTTCTCCAATGTCCACCTTTTCATATCTTGACCATTTGTTGGCCATTTCCCCGTCCGATGTCCAAATCGAGTGCTCTAAATTTCTGCGCGTCCGGCTTGACATCCCGCATTGGCTAGCAACTCTTGATAACCCGCATGGTAGTCTGAAAAATTATCAAAAATCAACAAGTGTCGCTCAGGCGCCTTTAAAGCACTTGACGCTTAAAATCATCCCAGCTAGAGCCGCCGCCTTCGACGTTGAATATTTTTCCCTTGATATTCGTAAATTTTAGCTATTTTTAAGCACTTCTCGGCATCAAAACTCCGCTCTGATTGGCGACCAGGGGATAGGGAAACTCAGCCCGTCGAATCCCACAATAGATCTGCACAAAACAACCAAAGGAAGCATCAAGCTGATACAAAATAGATACATATTAAAACACATCACAATGCTCACCCTACCCCCTGACAAAACCAAGGCATGACATCCACAAGGAGTAGGCCTAACATAATCTGATAGAAGGTCCGAAGCTAGTCACTAACCAACTGCTCCAACACGGCCAAACTAAAAAGAACTATCAATGAGGTTGCCCTAAGTGGTGGTCTGAACTACCCGCCTAACTAAGCACAACACAACCAGGAGCTCCTACTAGGCGAGGACTCCTATAGCCTGATCAAGAAGTATTTTCTTTAACACATTGCTTCTTTTAGGGTTTTTATGTTTCATACTCGGGTATGTAAAAAGGAGGGAGCTGAGCGTAGTGACCCAAGGAGAACAGGGCATCGGTCTCAGGTCTTGTCTCGACACCCAAGAACCTACCAAGCCCTCGCAAGGCGACACTTAATCCTTTTCTGATGCTCACTTTTATTTTCGCTCTAACCTTCCTTGATTTCTTCTTTTCCAGCAAGATGCCTCCCCTAGGAAGACAAGGCATCGGCCTCGGGCCTGACTCGTCCCCAAGAACCTACCAGGCCTTCGCAAGGCGATGATCAACTGCTTATAAATTTTCCTTGCTTTTCTTTTCTATTTTGGCAGGGGTTAGAATCCCTTTTTACACACCTTTGTATATATTTATTGTCTTTTGGGATATTCAGGGTTTCTTTTTCTTTATCCTCATTTTTTTTTTTCGGCAGGCTTCTCTAACTGCCTCACAACTAACAAGAACTCCTGGAATAGCTGCCTAGCAGGCTAGCAGAACAGGGTCACTAGGACCCCCTTCTAAAACAAGTCTTTCAATGCTTGACAATGTCTTTACAGGAGGCAATGACTACTCAGACCTCCCTTCAGAGATACTTAACCTAAACCTGGGACTTCATGCCTTGGACACCGGTCCCCAACAAAAAAAGAAAATCCCCCAAAAAGTACACAGACACATATAGCAAAAAAACACGGTACTCATAAAGGAGAGATATCACCTGGATAGGGCCACGAGAAGCTTCTGCACAACAAACGACTCCTTCCAAGCTCTTCTTCGAACTTGTCTAGCACAGAACTACAACAAGAAACCATTAACCACACCCGTACTAAACATACAAATGGCTCTCTTGGCCTAACGAAATCTGGATGTAATATCCAAAGCAGCTAGCCTTCCTAGCTTAAAACTAGATAGGTCATTATAGTCCACGTAATATTGATATCCTTGGCATATACATCACACCCTATCAGACTATCCAAGGTGCCAAGGATAGCATATCATAGGTCGACTAACCCCATGCTACTCATGCAAGTTAGCTAAAAGCTTGATCTTGTATTTTTTGATCTTAGGTTTTTTTTTTTAAAAAAATAGAGATACAAGTCCAAGCCTTTCCACAAATAACTCATCAATAAGGCCGATCCCTTCTTAGGCACTATGAGCTGAATGAATGGCCTCCATGGGCTCACATGTCCCACATTTATTGTCAGCCGAATAAACTGGTCGTTCAAGCGGCTGAGTGGCTCCTTTGACAGAAAGAATCATAGCTTTGTACTTATTCGAACCTTCCCTATTTGGGTTTTCACATAAATCGCTGGGACCCAAATAGGTAGAGCTTCAAGCCTAGGCACATCACATGGGTGTATCTCAAGGCAGTGTATATTTTTAGATGTATATCCAGTCTTATCCTCTTGGGGTTCAATAGAATATATCCAGATGGCATCCTTGGCCTTGCATCCGACACTCCTGCCATACTTTTGGAGATTTTGGGTCTCCAAACCCATCTCACATTTTCCTTAATATTCTTGCACTCCCTCAATTTGTTGCATTGGTCTAACGAACTCAATGAAAACTTATCCCTATGGCTAAAGGGCCTCACATCCTTATGACCTTTGTGAAGCACATGTGGACTTTTAGCATTTTTCATCCTCTTTACAAAAGATGCCTTTACTTGTTTACATCCATACTGCAAATTTTTCCCCATAAGAACCATGCTTTCATTGAAGGGAACAACATCCACCCGGAAGCATGATTCCAATACCAAAGGTCTCTCAAGAGCCTTACTAGCAACAAAATTAGAACCACACACAGAATGCTTATGAACACTCATCACAAGCCCATTGGTTCTATCCATGTTGCCATCACAACCACTTCTCGTGGAAGTGTTGCAAGCCCTAATGGGACTTACATGGCTTGGCACCTGTTCACTAAGAGGCATGTCATTACTACTCATAGGATGGCCATTTTCTGCTTTGAGATTTTGGCCACCAAGGTTCCCCTCATAGGCTGCCTTGGTATCAACAAGTGAGCTGTCTCCTTGCAGAAATGATTGGAAGCTAGGATGCACTTGTACTGAGCAGGGAAAACTCCAAAAGTTTTCCCAACATCTCTGAATATGACCCTCATAATCAATGGCATGCATTTTTGCTTCCCTTAACGACTTAGGATTCTGCAGTTCCACTTGGATTTGCGTATTAATCTCTAAGCCATTCAGAAAGAGCTCACATAGCACATCATCCGGTAGTGCATTGGCTCTTCTTGGCCAAAGCCTAAGAGTACTATCAAAGGCTCTAGCATACTCTTTAACAGAAAGATAAGACTCCTTTCTAAACTGCATAAGGTGCCCTAAGACCTGAATCATAGGGAGATCCTTTTTATACTCATCTAGAAATCTATTATAAGTCTCCTCAAATGATTTGATCGACCCTCTTGGGAGGCTCCAGTACCATTTCCTTGCCTCTCCCTTTAGGGTACTTGGTAATACGAGCATCCTATGTATATCATCGAACCCACTTGCAATGCAAGTTAGATCATATTCTCTTAAATGAATCATCGGATCCTCATTTGGCAACCCATAAAACACTGGGAGATCCCTATAAAGAGGAGGACATTTAGTCCTCCCTTTTGGGATCAAGATTGGGTCATTAAAATCGTCATATTCATCTTGACCTAATACCAGTGTGTTAGGGTCTTTAATCTCTTACATTTCCACCTTTACTGGTGTGGAAGAGTCACTAATTCCATAAACTTCCCTTTCCGCCAACTCACAAAGTGGTTTAGGGAGTCCAACACTATGCAATAGGGAATCTATCCCATCATCTGCTAGTGGTGTTCTAGTAAGCCTATTCTCATCTACCACCACTTTGCTAGAACTTAGGATAGGTCCTAATGAAATCTTCCTTACGAACAATGGTTTTCCACACACATGGACATCATCCAATGCTTTATGGATCTTGGCAATCACACTACGGTACCCAACTGCATCGGGCACTAGCATCGAATGTATCTTTAGATCATAATCATCATGTCCTCCTATGTGCATATTAACCATCATTGTCACAGTCTTTTCTATGACATTATCATCATGAATGATCATAGATGACTGTGTCATCTTAGCACTACTTTCACTTTCCCTTTTCTCTAATCTCCATGGGCTGTTAATCTTAGAGGTAGCTTCATGGGTGTTTTCCCATAGTGACCCAAACTCAAGCATGGTATCACTTTCAGGGCAAAGGGT
The DNA here is from genome assembly GCF_053477565.2 of Lygodium microphyllum. NCBI lineage: Eukaryota > Viridiplantae > Streptophyta > Polypodiopsida > Schizaeales > Lygodiaceae > Lygodium > Lygodium microphyllum. Next base: position 138,828,529 of record NC_141152.1, on the reverse strand, counting down.
AAAATAGTCAATCACCCGACGTGTCAAAGATCCCACTAGACTGTTCAAGATAGACAAAGTATCCTTTGGGTGTTGGGGATTTCTTGGATTGACCGTCATACTGATGACCAAGGTTTTTATCAGACTAACTTGATATCCACCGCTTCAAGATGGCTATCGACCAATAGAATAAAACTAACAGGTCCCTTATGAGACCAAGTTTCGGAGACCGCCACTTATTGGCAGCTCCCAATAGACGCACCATCGATGGGACCTAAAATGGACTGGCACTGGCTATAGCACTAGCCGGACCTCATGCTCATGACACACAAACACCCTCACGGCCTCGCGGACCAAGAGCGTCAATCTAATGCTAAGGGACACACTGCCCTAAAGCTTAATTCCTGCGTTTATAGGTTATAGTCCAACATTTTCCTTAAACTCCTCAGAGGGAGAACCCTTATACATTGGCAATGCCACGATCACACACATATAGGAGGCACTCCACCGACTAATAGTCAGAGCCCCACTGCAGCTCTCTTACATCTTAGGGATTGGCCCTTTGATGCGCTACTAAACATATAACACAAATGAATACAAACTCCTCTCTTTTATATTTCTCGTATTTCCAGGAGATATACCATGCTTCCTCACTTCACAGTCCCTTAGGAAACTGATCCTCTATGCTACGGCAAGGGATAACCTCACACTCTCAATTGGGGGTCAAACTCCTAAGAAAACAATTGCTATGCAGTCCAAGAGATGTTTCTTCGATACCATGAACCATGTATAGTGCATAATGTGAATGGTTTAGTGCACAACCAATAGAAAATCAGCATTGTGCATCGTGCGCAACCAATCTTTTCATGATTTCCATGCTAACGTTTATGTATTGAAACGAGGAGAGACACCGAGCCTTACGCTCATTCTGCCTTTTCCTTTATTTTAAAACAATGTCCTATAGCCATGATGCAACACATAAATTAGATTTAAGATTGTACTTTGACGCTCAAACTCCCCTCTCACCCTACCGTTTAATGTTTTGCAATCGTTGATAGGTGTAAGAGTCATTTTATGTGTATTTCTTTGTAGAGAAAGCAATAAATATAGACAAAATATAGAAATGAGGGTAAACCAAGGCTAACCTCGTGCTCTACCTTCATTATACATTGCACAAACACTTATGTAATTTTTTGGAATTTTTCTTTTATCGTTTCCTAATTTTCTCCCATTTAAAACCCATTTTTTACCATTTTTTGGTATTTTTCCTCTATTATTTTCAATAAAAAATCACTAGAAATTGAGATTCATTATGGGCTGTGGCCCTTGGGTTCTTTGATAGCAAAATTCCAGGTTTTATTAATGTTATATCTCATGTTTCCCCTTTATTTTGCAAAAAAAATCAATTTTGCCTCTTAAACGCGTGTTTTACTGGTTTTATACCATTAATTTCAGTCACAACACTTATGATTTTCTGATTTTTTGAGCATAAACTGATCAAACTCATAGAAAACAACAACATAATGCATAATCAGCCCATGGGAACAAATATTCATGAAGCAAATTGCATAAAACATCAATTCCCTTTGTAAAAATAAAATTACTGTTCTTTGTGGGTTGCGGGTTTTTATTTGCCATGTTTCGGGACTGATTTCCAGCAGCCATTAATGCTCATGACAATCCAGAATCAGCAATCTTCATTCCTCTTGAACCAGGGAGCAATCCCATCTCGGTTGGACGATCCTTCTTCTTCCCACATGAATCTGCCTCTAGAGGAGAGAGAGGGAGGAGAGAGAAATACTGATTTCTGTTCTTTTCATTCAGGCCACCATTGGATGGGCGAAGACAGGCGATAAGATCGGCCAAGAAGGAGAAGATCAGCCCCAAGATCAGTTGTATGGGGTACTCACAGCCTGCCATCTCCATCTCCATCCATGGAGGCACCAAAAAAATGGTGTGAAGATGGCGCCCTCTTCCTCCATTCTCTCTCCACGTTTTTTCATGCTTCTTGATCAAAAATTTGAAGGGGGGGTTAAAATGTCCCAAAGGGCACCCCTTTTGGTCTTCTCCAATGTCCACCTTTTCATATCTTGACCATTTGTTGGCCATTTCCCCGTCCGGTGTCCAAATCGAGTGCTGTAAATTTTTGCGCGTTCGGCTTGACATCCCGCATTGGCTAGCAACTCTTGACAACCCACACGGCAGTCTGAAAAATTATCAAAAATCAACAAGTGTCACTCGAGCACCTTTAAAGCACCTGACGCTTAAAATCGTCCCAGCTGGAGCCGCCGCCTTCGACGTTGAATATTTTTCCCTTGATATTCGTAATTTTTAGCTATTTTTAAGCACTTATCGGCATCAAAACTCCGCTTTCAGAAAAGAAATGAGATTTTGAATACCTTGGAAGGAAAATAGAGAATAAGGGAAGAAACCAAGAGTATTAAAAGAAGAGAAAGGGTGGGAAGAGCTCATTGTAGCATATGAGAGATTGAGTGAGAGAGCAATAGGTCAAAAGAGAGTAGTAGATCAAGAGAGCAACATTAGTAGAAATCCATCGTATCATCACTCTCAGTGATTCCAGATATGCTCAAAACCTTCATTTATGATTGAAGAATATATACAAGATCATTGCTAAGTACACTTGTGATTTATTGAGTCATTCATCATTGTTTTTGTCATTTAGTGTGTTTTTCTACTACTCGAATGGTACCCCATGTCTTGGACAGCCAGCCTCGTGGATGCTCGAATACATTTTGTCCTCTTAGATAACTCTTTCCTTTAACTCAAATGGTCCCACTCAGATGATCTAGTCAGTGCACTAAAACACCTAAAAGTTCCCCATGTAGCAACACACAAGTAGAATCTAGATGCCACAAACAAATGAATTGCCCAAAAGCATTGATGGAAAGGCCTTGAGTTACAAGGAAAGGAAAAGGTTGGGGATTTTCTTACGACATTGAATTTGCAAAACCCCATGCTATGCCCAGTGTTGAAGTACTAGATAGAAATATCTAATGAACATGGAGCGACCAACTTGCCAGACCATGATACATTGATGCATACATCAAGCTTAACCCTGAATCCATTTTCTAAATCTCTACAAGTGAATAATACCATTTGAGAGGCCATAGAAATGCACGCAGTCTTACCTATTTTTGCATTACATGATGCCACACAAAGGAATTGTGGACACATGAGTAGGCATTAATGCGCTTAGCCACATAATTTTGAAAGCTTGGGAAAACCCACTAGTGAAAAGTGCACAGTTTAATGTTACACTAGTGAATGGAAAAAAAGTCAAATCATTCGGAATGCCAAAAGATTGGCCTTTAAAGATAGCAAGAATCTAATTCTCCGTTAACTTCATAGTTATGAAGGGAGTGGAAGACGATATTCTATTATGTTGGGTATGGATGAGACATGCTCAAGTGATAAAGGATTGGGGATAATGACTTGATATGCTTGGGCAAAAGAATAGAAGCTATTTGAGTAGATATGGACACTTGGAAAACCTCACTAGTTGACGTCCTTGAAATTATCTTTGTAATACTAAAGGGTGATTCACAAGAAAAGAGAAAATATGGACCCTTAACTATGTATATTCCTTGCCTTGAAGATGAGCATGATTGGATGCTTGTATTTGTAAAGAAGCTAATTTCCACATCAAGCCATTAAACTAAAACTACAAGAAATAAACTGTAACAACTCCGAAATAATAATACACAATTCGCATATGAATGCCCTCTTAGGTTAGGATAATTATTAGGGATAATATTTTTGAATTGGGCAATTTTTTTTAATTATTCCCTCCTTCCCCCAGCCCACTGTCGTGCTGGGGGAGAGGGAGGGAAGGGTGGATGACTAAGCATCCTTCTCGGATGCTCCGGAGGGGACGTAGCCATGCCAAATGCCGCATGGAGGAAGGAGGATCCCCTTCCCTCTCCCTATAAGAACCATACTCAAGGGAGCTGGAGGGGACAACAAAATTGTGACGCTGCCCAAAAGCCGAGTCCCACGCTGCCATTGCAACGCCGTGAGCTACCGCATCATTGGTCGCTGCCAGAAAGCTCGAGGAGGGAGTGAAGAGTAGTTTGATGCTGCTGAGTGTGTCGTGAAGGGAGAGACCCTTTTGTTGTCGTGTGGAGGGAGGAGTCGTCATCTTCTGTCGTACTCCATCCAATGGGGTTGCTGTGAGAGGAAGAGGTGTCGCTGCAGTCTCTGCCTGCCACAACCATATACCACGAAGCCGCTAGCTCTCCACGAAGTCACCCTTTCTCCTTCCACGTTGGCTTCTGACATATCCAGAAGCTTTGGAAGCTTCCAAGGTTGGGCCTCCTAGGAAGCCCCCCTTCCTATAGCTCCTTAAGACTACCCCCACAAATTTCCTCCCTAAGGCCCCTTTTATACCCTTTTGCTTATTCACCCCACAAAACCTTCTTTCAAGCCCCCTCCTAGCCCTAGTTCTTGTGGACTTGCTAAAACACCCTCCTACCCCCGAAAAATCCAAAGCCCTTCATGTGCTCTTGCATATAACACCCCCTATACACGAAATTTCCTCCCTAGGGGCCCTTTCATACCTTTGTTTTCCCCCCTTACAAAAAGAAAAGAGGGTGTTAAGGGTCTTTTGACACCTTCTTTCCCCATACAAAAGCCCTCGTAAGGATTTTTACACCTTTTATTTTTCCCTTTCCTGTGGGTTCTTAAAAAGCCATTAAGCCCTTTTCCGTGGCTTTAATGGGCCTTACTCGCGCAGGTTTTTAAAAACACCCCCTTCTCGGGTTTTAAACCCTTTCTGTGGGTTCCCCTCCTCCACAGAAGTATCCCTTCAAAGAGCTTCCACGAAAGGAAGGAAAAGAAAACTCATAAAGGACGGTGGAATTTCAAAAGGGAGTTCGCAAAGCCGCATCCAAGATGGAAAGACTGCATTCGCGATGGCTCTTAAGAAAGCCCAAGGCGCAACCGCAGGAGGATTGTCTCCTAGCATCCATGTGGACATCTCACCACAAGTTCAGGTTTTTCTTCCTAATTTTTATTTGATATTATTATAATTCAATCATGCGAGGATAATTGTTGGAGATAGGATGCATTTTCCACCTTAAATATTTTGGTTAATTTAAAAGAATTAGCTTACGATGGACAAGTTTGGTCATTAGTATTTTCAATAAAACGAACAAAATAAATTGAGCAAAAAAATTGATATGCATTTCTAGCAAGTAGTTTTTGTGCATTTCAATGAACTGAACTTAAACTAATGTCCATATTTACGAAACGGAATTAAGATAGTGCACTCCGTTTAGGCATGGAAGTATAAATTACATGTCGCATTATTAGGACATATCTTCTTTGCAATTAGTCATTATGGAAAGTACTAATAACCCATAGGAAATTGCAAGGCATGAAATCTTTCTTAAGTTGCATAACTTTAGTAAATTGGTATAAATATCGTTTTTCAACTACATATTTATTAGTAAAAGGCTGCACGTTTTAGCATGAATCTTGTTCGCAAGTTATAGGGTGATTAATTGGAATTAGGCTATAGCCTAACCTATGCTTGATCTTAAACCGAAAAGTAGGGTTGAAAATCAACTTACGCGTAGACAATGAGTCATGTGTTTATGGAAATGATAGCGTAATTATCTTCAAGGATTAAACAAGTTGGCTTAAACCTAAACACCTAAAAACTGCGAAGGGACTCGTTTAGGAATAGTTATTTCAATTCCAAAGAAGTAAGTAGGATTTAAAACGTGACTTAGCCACTCGTATTGCCAAGGCTGGAACTCCTATACCCTAAAGACTTGCCCACATTTCACGGAATGTAGGGACATTGGAACATACTTGAGAAATGATCTAGGGTTTATCCCTAAGAATCTTTCGCTAAAAATATGGAACTTGGAGCCCTAGGATTGACAATGTCAGCCTAATGTAATTAGGAACAGATTGCTTCATGACTTCATTCGAAGGGTAAATAGTCCCATAGCTTGATGCAACACTTGTGCAACAAGTAGTAGAGTTGCACGATCTTGTGAATTGATCGCAAGGAAATGACCAAATTCCTCGGAATGAGGTTGGCAGATTCTTACGCAAGTTATCTTGCAAGAGGATGAATAACCATCCTAACATAATATCTTTCTTGGGTAAAGATAATTGCTTGAAAGCAAAAGACCAACGAATAAATTGGGATAACATATAAACTTAAGGTATTGACCAAGTCGGGTTAATAGGGTACAGCACTAATCCCAAGATATAGGGGATCTTGCCAAGCCGCAATTGATCCCGGATCGAGTGCTGGATGCATTCTGAAAGAAGGATTCACTCCTTAGCAGTTGGCCAACATGAACGACCAATGGAAATGATTGTGATTATTACAGATTTAGGAGCACTGTTTTATTTTGTTTGATCAAAGAATTAAAGGATAAATGGATATCTAATGCTTCAGGTTTAAGGCCTGAAGGGAGAGGTAGCTTCAGCTACCCCCGACTGCCTGCCTGACCCTAACCAAGGGGATTGTTAACTGCCCTGGGAAGGTGGACTGAACCTGTCACGAGAGATCTCTCCGTTGAGTGCTACTTTGAGTAAGAGGACGCTTGGGTGCAAGGGGGGCTCTGGCCGTAAATCCCTCGTCTTTCGAGCCCTACACAAGAGGCTAACATGACTCAGGATTGGATTTCGAGGCCCGCATACTAGTCTGCGGGCGGAATCTTGGATTAGTGATCCCTGTGGATTGCTGGATAGCCTTCGAGCGGATTATGGATAAGCCTACGTGCTGGACTTTATGTATTTCAAAGATAAATGTGATAACCTATTAAAAAGGAATTTGTTTGACATTGCTTTTCTATGTCAAGTGCTATGTTTACGTAAGGGAACCAGTGTCTAACGGGCTAATTAAGGAAGCTGATTGATACATGTCCAACTAAATGTGCTAGGTAATTAAATAACTAAAACAACCTGAGAAAAGTGCGGTGGATGTGGCCATAGGTGCGTCCTATGGATGGGTGGTCCTAGTTGGTCGGGAACTTTTTTCAAATCACGATGGACAGCCAGAAGATCGTCAAAGAACATGAACAACAAGAGTGTTGACCTAGAATTATAACTGATCTCGATTTACGTTGTTTTAGGGGAACGGAATGGGACTATGCCTTATGGCAGAGAGGTTGAACTTAGCATCCCTCTCGTTTCCCATTCTCCTTGAACCAAGTGCAGCATGAATCTGCTTCAGACCTAGCGTTTCTGCGTAAAGTAGTTCGCTTGGGTTCGACGCTAGTTGCCGTTCCGAAATGACCAATAGGGGAAACCCTAATTCAGGTCGGGGGTCCTAAGTGGGAACGGCCGGAATACTTCCGCTACATGGCAGACGTGGAGAGTCCTAGATCGCAAACCTCGTAACATTCCATAGGAGTGCCGGGCGAAGCTTTCTAGACATCCTTTCTGATGGACTGCTAAGATGTGTCCTAAAGATAACAGGTGGACACGTTACAGTTGGTATCAGAGCGAATCAACGAAGGATTTATTGTTATGAGACCTTAATAAGATAAAGTAAAGAAAATGTTGTTATCCAAACATTTCCTTACTTTCAATGTTGTCTTGCAAAATTAGGAAGCGTGGAACAAGTTCTTAGTGTTCCGAGCCATGTTTATGACTGCGATACATTCCCCTGATTATCGACAAAGGGTTGAGATGATGAACATCCTAGAGCGAATCCATAATCCATTGCCTTTGTACATGGAACGAAGATGGACGGTGCCTCAGGAATCTACTATATAGCTGCCCACTAGTTTGCTTATCTACAAACCAACCTAAAGAGGATCAAGTGGTTGGAAGACCTAAAAGTCGTGAAGCTGCTCATTTTTGTGGAAGCTCACGTAAACTCAACTTTACATATTCGAGGTTGGAGGGTTGAGATGAACTCATATGTATATGAGGAAGTAACCCGTGTAATCCCTGCCGATAGGATTAAGGTGTTGGGGTGCCATGAGAAGAATGGGTTCCAAAGGAAAGGATACCGTGAACTTCCAATGACTTACCGATTCCTGAAGATCCATGACCTGAAACGATACTATTATCGAGTTCCTGTAGATAAATGTAATACAACATTATTCTCCCCAAACTAAATGTAGACAGTTGGCTTATCATCCCAAGACATGTTGTATTCCAAAAGGGCTATGCCCATATAAATACAAATAAGACTTCTTTTTATCAATGTCCGATTGTGCATGAGAATTGATAAAAAGTTAAGTGGTTAGATTGCTTGGTTGATAGCGGAATTAGAGATGTAATATAAATCAATAACGATTATCGTGTAATAATGTTAAGAAACCTTTATCCAGGCACAACCCTAGGTACAGTTTCCCAACTCGCCTCCTACATCAAATACTGTTGTAATCCAGGAGAAGAAGTTTCTTCTCAAGCAGATTAAGTCGCCCGAATTTGATGGGAGAGGCAGAACTGTCCAAGCAGATGTTGAAATTTGGATTGAATCCATGGAGGATTACTTCGAAGCAGCCAGTACTGCACCCGCCAACCAGGCTATGCTTGCCAAGCTAAAGCTCACCAGCGAAGCCATGCTTTGGTGGAAGCAATGGTGCCGAGATCAAGGGATCGCGAAAGGATCTGTTACCTGGGAGAAGCTGAAGAAAGCCATGCAGGGAAGATACTTACCACTTGCGTATTGCACGCAGAAAATGAATGAGTTCTACGAGCTAAAACAGTTGGGACTCACTCTTGACGCATAATACTCCAAATTTGTCTCACTTCTTAAGTATGCGCCACAGATGGACATGACACAACAGGTGTCAAAATTTTGTGCTGGTTTAAATCCACCAGTAAATACCCGTCTCGAATCTATACGTCCATTAGATCTTCAGGACGCACTCATTCGAGCTGCCCCTATAATTCAGGAGGTGTAGGCTAGACCAAGAGGTAACAAAACTTGGTCTTATAATGACCCGAACAGAGGAGGATTCAGGCCTCAGATGAAGAGAGTTCAAGGTCAGAATCAGGGACAAAGAAAGAAAGCTAGAACTAACAATGTCAACAACTTTGTTCCTACTCAAAGCAATGGCCGAAACCTCCGTTGTTTCCACTGCAACGAGCTCAGTCATCTCAAGAGGCAATGTCCCAAGCTTGGAGGAGGACATCACCAAGCACCTTTCCAAGGAATGGGCCGTGGTCAGGGAGCCGCTACCCAAGGCAGAGGAAGAACCGCCTGCGTTGCCAATAGGCAGATGTGTGAAGAAGAAGAAGATCCAACCATGGAAGCTGAGGTTGAAAGGGCGACAGTCCATGCCGTTCTTCACAAGAAAGGGCCGAATCACCAGTTCTCTGTGATTTAGACACCGTTGGACTATCAAGGTAAAAGTTTCAAGACCTTGATTGACTGTGGTAGTATACATTCCTTTATCTCACCAGCTTATGCAAAAAGATTAGGAATAGCCATAGTAGAAGCACCTATTTTGCTTGTGGAATTGGAAAATGGTCGTGAGGTTACTTGTACCAGCCAAACTGCTAAGGTGGAATTCTTTCTAGGAGGAAAGATGACTTCGGTCAATTTTAGAGTCATGAATTTAGGTATCCATGAGAGTGTCTACTCAGAATGGATTGGCTTAAGCCTAATGACGCCCACATTCATTGTGGAAAGGGCCAAATTTCCTTTCGAAACTCTGAAGGAGATTTGGTCACAACTCAAGGTGAGGCTGGAGTACCAAAAATTGAATTGGCCAAAGCATCTCGGATTATAAAGGGAGTCAAAAAAGGACTACATGTCTACTTGATTAAGCTCAATAAGTTAGATTAGAAGTAGGAATCTAGTGAAGGACCTTCTTGGCTAAAGGAATACATGGACGTATTTCCTGAAGAGTAGACAGAACTCCCGCCTCAAAGAGAAGTGGATCATGAGATCAAGCTAGTACTGGGAACTGCGCCAATTGCAAAGAGACCTTATAGGATGTCTATACTGGAAGCAATTGAGCTAAAGGAACAACTCAAGCAACTGCTAGATCAGCACTACATCCGTCCTAGCAGTTCACCATAGGGAGCTCCCGTAATGTTCCAGAAAAAGAAAGATGGAACACTTCGACTATGTATTGATTACAGAGGGTTGAATCAATCCACTGTCAAAAACAAGTACCCTATTCCTAGAATAGATGAGCTTCTTGATCGTCTTCAGGGTGCAAAGATCTTCTCCAAGATTGATCTCAGGTCGGGTTACTATCAGATAAGGATCAAGTAAGAAGATATCCCCTAGACGGCCTTCAATACAAGATATGAACACTTTGAGTTCCTAGTTATGTCATTTGGGCTTACAAATGCGCCTGCCACCATCAGCAGGTTAATGTAGGATATCTTTAGGCCATATCTTGATGATTTTGTGCTCGTCTTCTTTGACTACACTCTAGTCTATCTTAAACAGGAAGAAGATCATGAATCCCAACTTCGGATTGTCCTTGAGACAATGAGGGCACATAAGTTGTATGCTAAGATGAAGAAGTGTGCATTCTTCAAACGTCAGATTGAATATCTGCGATTCATCGTATCAGCAGAAGGAATCTCAGTGGACCCAGCCAAGGTCAGAGATGTGCTTGAATGGCCAAAACCAATAACTATCAAAGAAATATGCAGCTTTCTTGGATTAACAGGATGGTATAGGGTCTTCATAAAAAACTATGCTTTGATTGCAGCATCTCTAACGGATTTATTGAAGAACCAAACATCCATTGCATGGTCAACTCCCGAACAAACCAGCTTTGATAGATTGAAGCAAAGTTTGGTATCAGCACCTATCCTAAAACTTCCAGACCTCAATTAGGAGTTCAAGGTAGTAACAGATGCTAGCACGCTTGCCTTAGGTTGTGTGCTCATGCAAAAAGGCCATCCTGTAGCATACTCTTCAAGGAAATTGAAGAGTCATGAGAAGAATTATGCTACGCATGATCTGGAATTGTTAGTTGTCATCCATGCTCTAAAACTTTGGAGACACTACCTGTTGGGTAACAAGTTTACTCTAGTTTTGACTAATCATGAGAGTCTCAAGTGGATCTTTACCCAGAACGAGCTCAACATGAGGCAACGTCGGTGGATTGAAGTACTGGAGGAGTATGACTTTGAAATCAAGTACCGACCCAGCAAAGAGAATGTAGTTCCCGATGCACTCAGTCACAAGGCATTCCTTAACTCATTAATCTTGCAAAATCCATCAATAGCTAAGTCTCTAGCTACAAAGGTATCTATGCCAAACAATCCAATACTTGAGTTAGCTAGAGAGGAAGCTTGCCATGATCCAGCCTACCAAAAGATGCTAAGGGAAATCTCTATCAAGGATCAGGACCAAAAGTTATAGGCTAAGTATCATGAATTCTCTATCAATAATGGACTTTTCTACTATAGAATGAGGCTGTGTATACTGGTAAGTCAGTCACTTAAGCCGAAGATATTGTGGGAAGCTCATGATTCCCCTTTCTGAGGACATCCTGGCTATGCCAAGACTCTCAATGCAGTTAGGAAGAGCTACCATTGGGAGAGGCTTAAAGGTGATGTTCTCAAATATGTCACCGAGTGTTTATCTTGTCAACGTATCAAAGCCGAACATGTCATGATGCCAGGGAAGCTGCAACCACTTGACATTCCCCAAATGAAATGGGAATTCATCAGTATGGACTTAGTTGTTGGCCTACCCCAAGTTCAGGGAGGATACAACTCCATCATGGTTATGGTTGACATGCTTACTAAGGTTGCACACCTTATTTCATTGAAGACAAACTATAAAGCCTCAGACATTGCAAGATTATTTATCAAGGAGATATTCAAGATACATGGGCTACCCAGAAGAACCATTAGTGATCATGATTCTCTCTTCACATCACACTTTTGGAGAGCTATCTTTGAAGCCATTGGGACTCAACTCTTCTTTAGCACAGCTTACCATCCCCAAACGGATGGCCAATTAGAGCGAGTCAATCAAATCATCGAGGACATGCTTAGGGCATACTGCTATCATGAGCCAAAAAGGTGGATTGAATACTTGCCTTTGGTTGAATTTCCGTATAATGCTTCTTACCAACAAAGCATTCAGATGACCCCTTTCCAAGCATTGTATGGTGGTCATGACTGTCGAAGTCCCCTAAACTTCTCAGATACAACCTTAAGGGTTGAAGCTTCAAGGCAAATGTTGGAAGAGATGGATGACCAAATAATGTCAATAAGACAGGACATCCAAGCTGCCAAGGATAGACAGAAGGCATACGCGGATTTGAAGCATCAAGATAGAGTCTTTGGAGAAGGAGACATGGTCTTCATTCGCGTATGCCCAAAGAAGAGTTCCCTATCCTTAGGAGATTGCAAGAAGCTAAGTCCAAGATATTGTGGACCATACAAGATCCTTAAATGCCTAGGACCTAATGCTTATAGATTGCAACTCCTTGAGTACCTAAAAGTTCATAATGTATTCCATATCAGCCTATTGAAGAAGTATGTACCTAATCCTAACCATGTACTTGATGACCAACAAGTTGCAATGCCTAGTCAAGGAGTCCTTGAACTAAGGCCTGACATGATCTTAGATGTTAGGGAGAGACAACTAAGATCCAGAACCTTGAGAGAATGCCTCGTCCAGTGGAAAGATTATCCCGAAGAGGATGCCACTTGGATAGATGAAGGCACTCTCAACCATCAATATCCCCAGCTTATCTCGAGATGAGGACATCTCCATTCCTGCAAGGGGGAGAGAATGTAACAACTCAAAAATAATAATACGCAATTCACATATGAATGCCCTCTTAGGTTAGGATAATTATTAGGGATAATATTTTTGAATTGGGCAAATTTTTTTACATATTCCCTCCTTTCCCCAGCCGACTGTCATGCTAGGGGAGAGGAAGGGAAGGGTGGATGACTAAGCATCCTTGTTGGATGCTCTGGAGGGGACGTAGCCATGCCAAACGCCGCGTGGGGGAGTGAGGATCCCCTTCCCTCTCCCTATAAGAACCATACTCAAGGGAGCTAGACGGGATGGCAAAATTGTGATGCCACCCAGAAGTTGAGTCGCCACACTGCCGTTGCAATGCCGTGAGTTGCCGCACCATTGGCCGTTGCCAGAAAGCTCGAGGAGGGAGTGAAGAGTAGTTTGATGCTGTTGAGTGTGTCGTGAAGGGAGAGACCCTGTCGCTGTCGTGTGGAGGGAGGAGTCATCATCTGCTGTTGCAATCCATCCGGTGGGGTTGCCGTGAGAGGAAAAGGTGTCGTTGTAGTCTCCGCCTGCCACAACCATTCGCCATGAGGCTGCCAGCTCACCACAAAGTTGCCCTTTCTCCTTCCACGTGGGCTTCTGTCATATCCAAAAGCCTTGGAAGCTTCCAAGGTTGGGCCTCCTAGGAAGCCCCCCTTTTATACCCTTTTGCTTATTCCCCCCGCAAAACCTTCTTTCGGGTCCCCTCCTAGCCCTAGTTCTTGTGGACTTGCTAAAACACCCTCCTACCCCCGAAAAATCCAAAGCCCTTCATGTGTCTTGCATATAACACCCCCCATACATGAATTTTCCTCCCTAGGGGCCCTTTCATACCTTTGTTTTCCCCCCTTACAAAAAGAAAAGAGGGTGTTAAGGGTCTTTTGACACCTTCTTTCCCCATACAAAAGCCCTCGTAAGGATTTTTACACCTTTTATTTTCCCCTTTCCTGTGGGTCCTTAAAAAGCCATTAAGCCCTTTTCTGTGGCTTTAATAGGCCTTACTCGCGGCAGAGGTTTATAAAAACACCCCCTTCCCGGGTTTTAAACCCTTTCCGTGGGTTTCTCCCCTCCTCCACAGAAGTATCCCTTCAAAGAGCTTCCATGAAAGGAAGGAAAAGCAAACTCATAAAGGACAGTGGAATTTCAAAAGGGAGTTCACAAAGCCGCATCCAAGACGGAAAGACTGCATTTGAGATGGCTCCTAAGAAAGCCCAAGGCACAACCGCAGGAGGATCGTCTTTGAGCATCCACGTGGACATCTTACCACAAGTGTAGGTTTTCCTTCCTAATTTTTATTTGATATTGTTATAATTCAATCGTGCGAGGATAATTGTTGGAGATAGGATGCATTTTCTGTCTTAAATATTTTGGTTAATTTAAAAGAATTAGCTTACGATGGACAAGTTTGGTCATTAGTATTTTCAATAAAACGAACAAAATAAAGTGAGCAAAAAAATTGATATGCATTTCTGGCAAAGTAGTTTTTGTGCATTTCAATGAACTAAACTTAGATTAATGTCCATATTTACGAAATGGAATTAAGATAGTGCACTCCGTTTAGGCATGGAAGTATAAATTGCATGTCGCATTATTAGGACATATCTCCTTCACAATGAGTCATTATGGAAAGTGCTAATGACCCGTAGGAAATTGCAAGGCATGAAATGATTATTAAGTTGCATAAATCTAGCAAATTGGTATAAATATCATTTTTCAACTGCATATTTATTAGTAAAAGGCTGCACATTTTAGCATGAATCTGGTTCGCAAGTTATAGGGTGATTAATTGGAATTAGGCTATAACCTAACCTATGCTTGATCTTAAGCCGAAAGGTAGGGTTGAAAATCAACTTACACGTAGACAATGAGTCATGTGTTTATGGAAATGATAGTGTAATTATCTTCAAGAATTAAACAAGTTGGGTTAAACCTAAACACCTAAAAATCGTGAAGGGACTCATTTAGGAAGAGTTAATTCAATTCCAAAGAACTAAGTAGGATTTAACACGTGACCTAGCCGCTCGTATTGCCAAGGCTGAAACTCCTATACCCTAAAGACTTGCCCACATTTCACGGAATGCAGGGACATTGGAACATACTTGAGAAATGATCTAGGGTTTGTCCCTAAGAATCTTTTGCTAAAAAGATGGAACTTGGAGCCCTAGGAGGACTAACAATGTCAGCCTAATGTAATTAGGAACAGATTGTTTCGTTCATTCGAAGGGTAAATAGTCACATAGCTTGATGCGATACTTGTGCAACAAGTAGTAGAGTCGCACGATCTTGTGAATTGATCGCAAGGAAATGCCCAAATTCCTCTGAATGAGGTTGGTAGATTCTTACGCAAGTTATCTTGCAAGAGGATGAATAATCATTCTAACATAGTATCTATCTTGGGTAAAGATAATTGCTTGAAAGCAAAAGACCAACTAATAAATTGGGATAACATATGAACTTAAGGTATTGACCAAGTCGGGTTAATAGGGTACGGCCCTAATCCCACGATATAGGGGATCTTGCCAAGCAGGAATTGATCCCGGATCGAGTGCTGGATGCATTCGAAAAGAAGGATTCACTCCTTAGCAGTTGGCCAATATTAACAACCAATGGAAACGATTGTGCTTGTTACAGATTTAGGAGTACTGTTTTGCTTTGTTTGATCAAAGAATTAAAGGATAAATGGATATCTAATGCTTCAGGTTGAAGGCGTGAAGGGAGAGGCAGCTTGAGTTACCCCCGAGTGCGTGCCTGACCCTAACCACGGGGGTTGTTAACCGCACCGGAAAGGTGGACCGAACCCGCCGCAAGAGGTCTCTCCGTTGACCGCTACTTGGAGTAGGAGGACACTTGGGTGCCAGGGGGGCTCTGGCCGTAAATCCCTCGTCTTTCGGGCCCTAAATAAGAAGCTAACGTGACTCGGGATTGGATCTCGAGGCCCGCATACTAGTCTATGGGCGGAATCTTGGATTAGTGATCCCTGTGGATTGCTGGATAGCCTTCGAGCGGATTATGGATAAGCCTACGGGCTAGACTTTATGTATTTCAAAGATAAATGTGATAACTTGTTAAAAAGGAATTTGTTTGACATTGCTTTCTATGTCAAGTGCTATGTTTACGTAAAGGAACCAGTGCCTAACAGGCTAATTAAGGAAGCTGATTGATACATGTCCAACTAAATGTGCTAGGTAATTAGATAACTAAAACAACCTGAGGAAAGTGCGGTGGATGTGGTCATAGGTCCGTCCTACGGATGGGTGGTTCCGGTTGGTCGAAAACTTTTCTCAAATCAAGATGGATAGCCAGAAGATCGTCAAAGAACATGAACAACAAGAGCATTGACGTAGAGTTATAATTGATCCCGATTTACGCTGTTTTAGGAAAATAGAATGGCACTATGCCTTATGGCAGAGAGGTTGAGCTTAGCATCCCTCTCATTTCCCATTCTCCTTAAACCAAGTGCAGCGTGAATCCGCTTCAGACCTGGCGTTTCTGCTTAAAGTAGTTCGCTTGGTTTCGACGCTAGTTGCCGTTAGGAAATGAGCAATAGGAAAAACCCTAATTCAGGTCGGTCCCAAGTGGGAACGGCCGGAATAGTTCGGCTACGTGATAGACGCGGAGAGTCCTAGATCGCAAAGCCTGTAACATTCCATAGGAGTGCCGGGCGAAGCTTTCTAGACATCCTTTTCGATGGACGGCTAAGACGTGTCCTAAAGATAACAGGCGGACACGTTACAGTTGGTATCAGAGCGAACCAACGAAGGATTTGTTGTTATGAAATCTTAATAAGATAAAGTAAAGCAAATGTTGCTGTCCAAACATTTCCTTACGTTCAATGTTGTCTTGCAGAATTACGAAGCGTGGAACAAGTTCTTAGTGTTCCAAGTCATGTTTATGATTGCGATGCATTCCCTTGATTATCGACAAAGGGTTGAGATGATGAACATCCTAGAGCAAATCCATATTCCATCGCCTTTGTACATGGAATGAAGATGGACGGGTGCCTTAGGAATCTACTATATAGCTGCCCATCGGTTTGCTTACCTACAAACCAACCTAAAGAGGATCAAGTTGTTGGAAAACCTGAAAGTTGTGAAGCTGTTCATTTTTGTGGAAGCTCACGTAAACTCAACTTTACATATTCGAGGTCGGAGGGTTGAGATGAACTCATATGTATATGAGGAAGTAACCCGTGTAATCCCCGACGACAGGATTAAAGTGTTGGGGCACCATGAGAAGAATGGGTTCCAAAGGAAAGGATACCCTGAACTTCCAATGACTTACCGATTCCTAAAGATCCATGACCCAAAACGATACTATTATCGAGTTCTTGTAGATAAATGTAATACAACATTATTCTCCCCAAACTAAATGTAAACAGTTGGCTTATCATCCCAAGACATGTTGTATTTCGAAAGGGCTATGCCCATATAAATACAAATAAGACTTCTTTTTATCAATGTCTGATTGTGCATGAGAATTGATAAAAAGTTAAGTGGTTAGATTGCTTGGTTGATAGCGGAATTGGAGATGTAATATAAATCAATAACGATTATCGTGTAATAACATTAAGAAACCTTTAAGGTTCCCAACTCGCCTCCTACATCAAGTACTGTTGTAATCTAGGAGAAGAAGTTTCTTCACAAGTAGATTAAGCGCGACAGGAGAGGTAGAACCGTCTAAGGAGATGCTGAAATTTGGATTGAATCCATGGAGGATTACTTCGAAGTAGCTGGTACTGCACCCGCCAACCAGGCTATGCTCGCCAAGCTAAAGCTCACCAGCGAAGCCAGGCTTTGGTGGAAGCAATGGTGCAAAGATCAAGGGATCGCGGAAGGATCCGTTACCTGGGAGAAGCTGAAGAAAGCCGTGCAGGGAAGATACTTACCACCTGCATATCGCACGCAGAAAATGAATGAGTTCTACGAGCTAAAACAGTTGGGACTCACTCTTGATGCATACTACTCCAAATTTGTCTCACTTCTTAAGTATGCGCCACAGATGGACATGACACAGTAGGTGTCAAAATTTTGTGCTGGTTTAAATCCACCAGTAAATACCCATCTCGAATCTATGCGTCCATCAGATCTTCAGGATGCACTCATTCGAGCTGCCCCTATAATTCAGGAGGTGCAGGCTAGACCAAGAGGTAACAAAACTTGGTCTTATAATGACCCAAATAGAGGAGCATTCCGGCCTCAAATGAAGAGAGTTCAAGGTCAGAATCAAGGACAGAGAAAGAAAGCTAGAAGTAACAATGTCAACAACTTTGTTCCTACTCAAAGCAATGGCCGAAACCTCCGTTGTTTCCACTGCAACGATCCCGGTCATTTCAAGAGGCAATGTCCTAAGCTTGGAGGAGGACATCGCCAAGCACCTTTCCAAGGATTGGGCCATGGTCAGGGAGCTGCTACCTGAGGTAGAGGAAGAACCACCTGTGTTGCTAATAGGCAGATGTGCGAAGAAGAAGAAGATTCGACCATGGAAGCGGAGGTTGAAAGGGTGACACTCCATGCCGCTCTTCACAAGAAAGGGCCGAATCGCCAAATCTCGGTGATTCAGACACCGTCGGATTATCAAGGTAAAAGTTTCAAGACCTTGATTGACTGTGGCAATACACATTCCTTTATCTCACCAGCTTGTGCAAAAAGATTAGGAATAGCCACAGTAGAAGCACCTATTTTGCTTGTGGAATTGGAAAATGGTCGTGAGGTTACTTGTACCAGGAAAACTGCTAAGGTGGAATTCTTTTTGGGAGGAAAGACGACTTCGGTCAATTTTAGAGTCATGAATTTAGGTATCCATGAGTGTCTACTCGGAATGGATTGGCTTAAGCCTAATGACGCCCACATTCATTGTGGAAAGGGCCAAATTTCCTTTCGAAACTCTCAAGGGGATTTGGTCACAACTCATGGTGAGGCTGGAGTACCAAAAATTGAATTGGCCAAAGCATCTCGGATTATAAAGGGAGTCAGAAAAGGACTACCTCTCTACTTGATTAAGCTCAATAAGTTAGATTAGAAGCACGAATCTAGTGAAGGACCTTTTTGGCTAAAGGAATACACGGACATATTTCATGAAGAGTTGACAGAACTCCCCCCTCAAAGAGAAGTGGATCATGAGATCAAGCTAGTACCAGGAGCTGCGCCAATTGCAAAGAGACCTTATAGGATGTCTATACCGGAAGCAATTGAGCTGAAGGAACAACTCAAGCAACTGCTAGATCAGCGCTACATCCGTCCTAGCAATTCACCATAGGGAGCTCCCTTAATGTTCCAGAAAAAGAAAGATGGAACACTTCGACTATGTATTAATTATAGAGGGTTGAATCAATGGACTGTCAAAAACAAGTACCCTATTCCTAGAATAGATGAGCTTCTTGATCGTCTTCACGGTGCAAAGATCTTCTCCAAGATTGATCTCAGGTCGGGTTACTATCAGATAAGGATCAAGGAAGAATATATCCCCAAGACGGCCTTCAATACAAGATATGGACACTTTGAGTTCCTAGTTATGCCATTTGGGCTTACAAATGCGCTTGCCACCTTCAAGAGGTTAATGCAAGATATCTTTAGGCCATATCTTGATGATTTTGTGCTCGTCTTCTTCAACGATGCTCTAGTCTATTCTAAACAGGAAGAAGATCATGAACCCCAACTTCGGATTGTCCTTGAAACAATGAGGGCACATAAGCTATATGCTAAGATGAAGAAGTGTGCATTCTTCAAACGTCAGATTGAATATCTGGGATTCATCGTATCAGCAGAAGGAATCTCAGTGGACCTAGCCAAGGTCAGAGATGTGCTCGAATAGCCAAAACCAACAATTGTCAAAGAAATATGCATCTTTCTTGGATTGACAGGATGGTATAAGGTCTTCATAAAAAACTATGCTTTGATTGCAGCACCTTTGACGGATTTACTGAAGAACCAAACATCCATTGCATGGTCAACTCTCGAACAAACCAGCTTTGATAGATTGAAGCAAAGTTTGGTATCAGCACCTATCCTAAAACTTCCACACCTCAATTAGGAGTTCGAGGTAGTAACAGATGCTAGCACGCTTGCCTTAGGTTGTATGCTCATGCAGGAAGGTCATCCTGTAGCATACTCTTCAAGGAAATTGAAGAGTCATGAGAAGAATTATGCTATGCATGATCTGGAATTGTTAGCTGTTATCCATGCTCTAAAACTTTGGAGACACCACCTGTTGGGTAGCAAGTTTACTCTAGTTGACTGATCATGAGAGTCTCAAGTGGATCTTTACCCAGAACGAGCTCAACATGAGGCAACGTCGGTGGATTGAAGTACTGGAGGAGTATGACGTTGAAATCAAGTACCGACCCAGGAAAGAGAATGTAGTTGCCAATGCACTTAGTCGCAAGGCATTCCTTAACTCATTAATCTTGCAAAATCCACCAATAGCTAAGTCTCTAGCTACAAAGGTATCTATGCCAAACAATCCAATACTTGAGTTAGCTAGAGAGGAAGCATGCCATGATCCAGCCTACCAAAAGATGCTAAGGGAAATCTCTATCAAGGATTAGGACCCAAAGCTGCAGGCTAAGTATCATGAATTCTCTATCAATAATGGACTTGTCTACTATAGAACGAGGCTCTATATACCGGCAAGTCAGTCACTTAAGCAAAAGATATTGTGGGAAGCTCATGATTCCCCTTTGTGAGAACATCCTGGCTATGCCAAGACTCTCAATGCAGTTAGGAAGAGCTACAATTTAGAGAGGCTTAAAGGTGACATCTCAAATATGTCACCGAGTGTTTGTCTTGTCAATGTATCAAAGCCAAACATGTCATGATGCCAGGGAAGCTGCAACTGCTTGACATTCCCCAAATGAAATGGGATTTCATCAGTATGGACTTTGTTGTTGGCCTACCCCAAGTTTAGGGAGGATACAACTCCATCATGGTTATGGTTGACATGCTTACTAAGGTTGCACACCTTATTCCAGTGAAGACAAACTATAACGCCTCAGACATTGCAAGATTATTTATCAAGGAGATATTCAAGCTACATGGGCTACCCAGAAGAATCATTAGTGATCGTGATTCTCTCTTCACATCACACTTTTGGAGAGCTATCTTTGAAGCCATTGGGACTCAACTCTGCTTTAGCACAGCTTACCATCCCCAATCGGATGGCCAAATAGAGCGAGTCAATCAAATCATCGAGGACATGCTTAGGGCATACTGCTGTCGTGAGCCAAAAAGTTGGATTGAATACTTTCCTTTGGTTGAATTTTCCTACAGTGCTTCTTACCAGCAAAGCATTCAGATGACCCCTTTCCAAGCATTGTATGGTCATGACTATCAAAGTCCCCTAAACTTCTCAGATCCAACCTTAGGGGTTGAAGCTTCAAGGTAGATGTTGGAAGAGATGGATGACCAAAAAAAGTCAATAAGACAGGACATCCACCTGCCAAGGATAGACAGAAGGCATACGCGGATTTAAAGCGTCAAGATAGAGTCTTCGGAGAAGGAGACATGGTCTTCATTCGCGTACACCCAAAGAAGAGTTCCCTATTCTTAGGAGATTGCGAGAAGCTAAGTCCAAGGTATTGTGGACCATACAAGATCCCCAAATGCCTAGGACCTAATGCTTATAGATTGCAACTCCCTGAGTACCTAAAAGTTCATAATGTATTCCATATCAGCCTATTGAAGAAGTATGTACCTAATCCTAACCATGTACTTGATGACCAACAAGTTGTAATGCCTAGTCAAGGAGTCCTTGAACTAAGACCTGACAGGATCTTAGATGTTAGGGAGAGACAACTGAGATCTGAAACCTTGAGAGAATGCCTCGTCGGCCAGTGGAAAGATTATCCTGAAGAGGATTCCACTTGGATAGATGAAGGCACTCTCAACCATCAATATCCCTAGCTTATCTCGAGATGAGGACATCTCGATTCCTCCAAGGGGGAGAGAATGTAACAACTCTGAAATAATAATACACAATTCTCATATGAATGCCCTCTTAGGTTAGGATAATTATTAGGGATAATATTTTTTAATTGGGCAATTTTTTTAAATTATTTCCTCCTTCCCCCAGCCGATTGTCGTGTTGGGGGAGAGGGAGGGAAGGGTGGATGACTAAGCATCCTTGTTGGATGCTCTGGAAAGGATGTAGCCATGCCAAACGCCTCGTGGAGGAGGGAGGATCCCCTTCCCTCTCCCTATAAGAACCATACTCAAGGGAGCTGGAGGGGACAGTAAAATTGTGACGCCACCCAGAAGCCGAGTTGCCATGCTGCCGTTGCAATGCCGTGAGCTGCAACATCATTGGCCACTGCCAGAAAGCTCGAGGAGGGAGTGAAGAGTAGTTTGATGCTGCTGGGTGTGTCATGAAGGGAGAGACCCTGTCGCTATCGTATGGAGGGAGAAGTCGTCATCTGCTGTCGCAGTCTGTCCGGTGGGGTTGCCGTGAGACGAAGAGGTGTCGCTGTAGTCTCCGCCTGCCGCAACCATTCACCATGAAGCCACCAGCTCACCACAAAGTCGCCCTTTCTCCTTCCACATGGGCTTCTGTCATATCCAAAATCCTTGGGAAGCTCGAAAGGTTGGGCCTACTAGGAAGCCCCCCTTCCTATAGCTCCTTAAGACTAGCCCAACAAATTTCCTCCCTAAGGCTCCTTTTATACCCTTTTGCTTTTGCCCCCCCACAAAACCTTGTTTCGGGCTCCCTCCTAGCCCTAGTTCTTGCGGACTTGCTAAAGCACCCTCCTGCCCCCGGAAAATCCAAAGCCCTTCATGTGCTCTTCCATATAACACCCCCCATACACGAAATTTCCTCCCTAGGGGCCCTTTCATACCTTTGTTTTCCCCCCTTACAAAAAGAAAAGAGCGTGTGAAGGGTCTTTTGACACCTTCTTTCCCCATACAAAAGCCCTCGTAAGGATTTTTACACCTTTTATTTTCCCCTTTCCTGTGGGTCCTTAAAAAGCCATTAAGCCCTTTTCCGTGGCTTTAATGTGCCTTACTCGCGGAGGTTTTTAAAAACACCCTCTTCCCGGGTTTTAAACCCTTTCCATGGGTTTCTCCCCTCCTCCACAGAACTATCCCTTCAAAGAGCTTCCACGAAATGAAGGAAAAGAAAACTCATAAAAGACGGTGGAATTTCAAAAGGGAGTTTGCAAAGCCGCATCCAAGACGAAAAGATTGCATTCGCGATGGCTCCTAAGAAAGCCCAAGGCGCAACCGTAGGAGGATCGTGTCCTAGCACCCACGTGGACATCTCACCACAAGTCCAGGTTTTCCTTCCTAATTTTTATTTGATATTGTTATAATTCAATCGTGAGAGGATAATTGTTGGAGATAGGATGCATTTTCCGTCTTAAATATTTTGGTTAATTTAAAAGAATTAGCTTACAACAGACAAGTTCGGTCATTAGTATTTTCAATAAAACGAACAAAATAAAGTGAGCAAAAAAATTGATATGCATTTCTAACAAGTAGTTTTTGTGCATTTCAATGAAGTGAACTTAGATTAATGTCCATATTTACGAAATGGAATTAAGATAGTGCACTCCGTTTAGGCATGGAAGTATAAATTGCATGTCGCATTATTAGGACATATCTTCTTCACAATGAGTCATTATGGAAAGTGCTAATAACCCATAGGAAATTGGAAAGCATGAAATTATTCTTAAGTTGCATAACTCTAGTAAATTGGTATAAATATCGTTTTTCAACTGTATATTTATTAGTAAAAGGCTGCACGTTTTAGCATGAATATTGTTCACAAGTTATAGGGTGATTAATTGGAATTAGGCTATAACCTAACCTATGCTTGATCTTAAACCGAAAAGTAGGGTTGAAAATCAACTTACGCGTAGACAATGGGTCATGTATTTATGGAAATGATAGCGTAATTATCTTCAAGAATTAAACAAGTTGGCTAAAACCTAAACACCTAAAAATCGGGAAGGGACTCGTTTAGGAAGAGTTATTTCAATTCCAAAGAACTAAGTAGGATTTAACATGTGACCTAGCCGCTCGTATTGCCAAGGCTGGAACTCCTATACCCTAAAGACTTGCCCACATTTCACGGAATGTAGGGACATTGGAACATACTTGAGAAATGATCTAGGGTTTGTCCCTAAGAATCTTTCGCTAAAAAGATGGAACTTGGAGCCCTAGGACTGACAATGTCAGCCTAATGTAATTAGGAACAGATTGTTTCGTGACTTCATTCGAAGGGTAAATTGTCCCATAGCTTGATGCGACACTTGTGCAACAAGTAGTAGAGTCGCACGATCTTGTGAATTGATCGCAAGGAAATGGCCAAATTCCTCAGTATGAGGTTGGCAGATTCTTACGCAAGTTATCTTGCAAGAGGACAAATAATCATCCTAACATAGTATCTTTCTTGGGTAAAGATAATTGCTTGAAAGCAAAATACCAACGAATAAATTGGGATAACATACGAACTTAAGGTATTGACCAGGTCGGGTTAATAGGATACGGCCCTAATCCCAGGATATAGGGGATCTTGCCAAGCAGCAATTGATCCCGGATCGAGTGTTGGATGCATTCTGAAAGAAGGATTCACTCCTTAGCAATTGGCCAACATTAACGACCAATGGAAATGATTGTGCTTGTTAGAGATTTAGGAGCACTGTTTTGCTTTATTTGATCAAAGAATTAAAGGATAAATGGATATCTAATGCTTCAGGTTGAAGGCGTGAAGGGAGAGGCAGCTTCAGTTATCCCCAACTGCCTGCCTGACCCTAACCAAGAGGGTTGTTAACCGCACCAGGAAGGTGGATCGAACTCGCCGTGAGAGGTCTCTCCATTGAGCGCTACTTGGAGCAGGAGGACGCTTGGGTACCAGGGGGGGCTCTGGCCGTAAATCCCTCGTCTTCGGATCCAGGTCCTACACAAGAGGCTAACGTGACTTAGGATTTGATCTCGAGGCCTGCATACTAGTCTATGGGTGGAATCTTGGATTAGTGATCCCTGTGGATTGCTGGATAGCCTTCGGGCGGATTATGGATAAGCCTACGGGCTGGACTTTATGTATTTCAAAGATAAATGTGATAACCTGTTAAAAAGGAATTTGTTTGACATTGCTTTTCTATGTCAATTGCTATGTTTATGTAAAGGAACCAGTGCCTAACGGGCTAATTAAGGAAGTTGATTGATACATGTCCAACTAAATGTGCTAGGTAATTAGATAACTAAAACAACCTGAGGAAAGTGCGGTGGATGTAGCCATAGGTCCGTCCTATGGATGGGTGGTCCCGGTTGGCCGAGAACTTTTCTCAAATCACGATGGACAGCCAGAAGATCGTTAAAGAACATGAACAACAAGAGCGTTGACCTAGAGTTATAATTGATCCCGATTTACGTTGTTTTAGGGGAACAGAATGGTACTATGCCTTATGGCAGAGAGGTTGAGCTTAGCATCCCTCTCATTTTCCATTCTCCTTGAACCAAGTGTAGCATGAATCCGCTTCGAACCTGGTGTTTCTGCATAAAGTAGTTCGCTTGGTTTCGACGCTAGTTGCCGTTAGGAAATGACCAATAGGAAAAACCCTAATTCAGGTCAGTCCTAAGTGGGAATGGCCGGAATACTTCGGCTACGTGGCAGATGCGGAGAGTCCTAGATCGCAAACCCCGTAACATTCCATAGGAGTGCTGGGCAAAGCTTTCTAGACATCCTTTCTGATGGACTGCTAAGAGGTGTCCTAAAGATAGCAGGTGGACACATTACATAAACATAAAATGCCAAGAAACCATAGCCAAGGTGGCTAGGCATGAAATGATATTACCAATGTTGGCTAAGAATCAAATGATGAGTGGTTGTAGCATGGTATGCACTCCAAGCTATGGTGGACAAGACTATTCACTCTCTTAGATGATGGGAGGTTGAGACCTCAAACATGTAATGTTTATAAAAATGCAAAAATATTCTTCACATGTGACATCTTCACCTTTTATACTTAACCCTAGCCTACCCTAGACTAAGGCATTTATGCTTTATTACAAGACTTCCCGACCTAAAAGAGATTTGTCCTTAAAGCTGAAATTGGGATAATTTACAAGGAAAGATTACATGGAAAAGAATCAAGGTATGATGATGGTTTCCAAGTAGACTCCTCCATGGGCAAACGTCACCATTTAATAAGGTACTCCAGTAGTGAACGGTTCCTTCAAACCTTTTCTCTTTTACCAAGAATCTTTTCAGGCTCATAAATGATGAGACCATCTTCATCTATGGGAGGTAACTCCTCTAAAACCTCTATGGCTAGACCCACATACTTCTTAAGTTGGGAAATATGAAAGGTAGAATGAATCCTTGTTGAAGAAGGCAAATCAAGCTTGTATGTAAGCTCACCAACTCGTTTGAGGATTTGATAAGGCCTATAGTAACGATGAGCCAACTTATTATGACCACATTAAAGAGAAGTATACCTAGATTCAGGCACTTTGAGAAATACCCAATCTACTTCTTGAAACTTCAAAGGTCTCATCTTTTCATCAGCATAAGCCTTCATAACATCTTGTGCCTTCCTAATGTTTTCCTTTCATTGATGTAAAAGAGCTTCCATTTTCTCAACTTCACCCTTGGCTTGTGGATTCATGTCTTCATGAAAAGAATTGAAGCTATTTGCACTTTGTATCCATAAAGCGCTTCAAATGGCAACTTGCCAATGCTCATCTCATGAGTGCTATTATAATAGAATTCAA
This sequence comes from Lygodium microphyllum, assembly GCF_053477565.2. Classification (NCBI taxonomy): domain Eukaryota; kingdom Viridiplantae; phylum Streptophyta; class Polypodiopsida; order Schizaeales; family Lygodiaceae; genus Lygodium; species Lygodium microphyllum. Next base: position 138,802,129 of record NC_141152.1, on the reverse strand, counting down.
CAAGATGTAGCCAATGATCCCACAAACCTTCAGTGTCATGGCAAAAATGACAAAGATAAACTTCCAACCATTTATTGACACCTCCATTTGGCCATCAATTTGCGATGATATGTCAAAATTGTTCCCACATAGAAGTGAAAAAACTCATTCTAAAACTTCCCATGAATTTAGTATCATGATCAGATACTATTTTCAATGGCAAACCATGAAGCTTAAAAATACATTCCATGAATTGTTCAGTCACTTGCTTTGCAGTAAATCAAGTCTTGGAAGAAACGAAATGAGCTGATTTAGTTGACCGATCCACCACCACATAAATGCTATTCCAGCCCATACTTTTTTGTAGGTAATCCCATAATAAAATTCATTGTAATATTAGTCCACTTGCCTTGAGGAATAGGAAGTGGCTGAAGTAAACCACCAGGTAGAAGAGAGGAGTCTTTATTTTATTGACACGGAAGACATTGCATAACATAATCCTTAACATCCCTCCAAATGTCCTTCTAATAGAAACTCTTATGGATATTATCAAATGTTTTGAACAATCCATGGTGTCTTGCTAAAGGCGAAGAGTGCATCTCATGCAAGATTCGTTCTTTAAAAGAAGATTGTGGTGTCAAGTAGACTCTACCATGATACCATAAAAGACCATTGTGCCATTTGAAATTGGAAAACTATTCTCCTTTACCTTGCTGAAATTCCTTCATCATCTTTGATGCTTCCTAACCAAGTAAATACTCTTCTTGGATGTCATGGATCCAATCCTTATGCATGGTTGAAAGAGTAGAGATAGAACATGCCCACATTCTTGATAAGGCATCTGCCACCACATTGTCTTTTCTAGACATATAAGATATCGCAAAGTCATATCCTTGAAGAGTAGGTAACCATCTTCGTTGCTTGGGAGATAAATTTGGTTGTGAAATGAAGTATTTCAGCACACGATGATGGCTTTTGACCTTGGAATGTCTGCCATAGATGTAATGATCCACTTTTTAATAGCATGCAATATTGCTAACATCTCTTGCTCATAAACATATAATTTCTTCTCCTTGTCATCAAGCTTTTGGATTTCATAAGCTATGACTCCATGGTCTTGACACAAAACAATCCCAATTCCTCTTCCACTAGCATCTGCACATATGATAAACTCCTTAGAGAAATCCGGGCATACAAGGATGGGTGCTGAAATTAGAAGAGATTTCAGCTCATTGAAACTTTGATCTTGGCGATGGAGTCTATTCATCAATGGAGCCGGAACACAAGCATAATTCTTGATGAACCTCCTATAGAAGGATGATAACCCAAGGAATCCTCTCAAAGAGGTTGCATTCGTAGGAGTAGGCCATTCTTTAACACATTTTACCTTATTGGGGTCCACTCTAGTGCCTTGCTCTCCCACAACATGACCTAAGTATTCAACTTCATTTTCCATAAAAGAATACTTTGTCATCTTGGTAAAGAGTGTGCCTCTTCGTAAGGTGTCAAATACCTCTTGGATATGCTTCAAATGCTCATCCTTGGATTTGATATAGATTAAGAGATCATCAAAGAAAACAAGGAATATTTTGAACAAGAAGAGCTGCAATATTTTATTCATGAGGGCTTGAAAAGTACTGGCTGCATTGGAAAGCCCAAATGACATAACCAAGAAGAGGTATAACTCTCTTTCAGTCCTAAAGACTATTTTGAACTCATCTCCTTCCTTCATTTGAATTGGATGATAACTCAATCGAAGATCTATTTTGGTGAAGACCTTTGCATCTTTAAGCTCATCCAAAAGATCATCAATTCGGAGAATAGGATACCTATTCTTGATCGTTGACTTGTTCAAATCCCAATAATCATCAATACACATGTGAAATGATCTATCCTTCTTTTTGACTAAGAGCACAAGAGAGGAAAATGGTGATTGACTTTGCTGAATTAATCCCATTCGCAAAAATTCTTTGACTTGTTGCTCCACTTCTTCTCTTTCTAACTTGGACAAGTGATAGGAAGGTTTGTTGATGGGCTTCATGTTAGGAAACAAATCAATAGGATAGTCAACCTCTTGCTTTGGAGGTACAGATGATGGTGGCTGAAATAAATCCTTTTATTCCTCCAATAGCTCTTTCAATCTTGGATCCCTTTTATTTGAAGAAGAAGATGGTTGATTTGTTGATTGCCCTTCATCTACTTTCGCAAGAAAAAGAGTGAAGATGCATGACTTGGCATTGATTTCTTTTCCCAATTTCTTCATGGAGATGAGTTCTATTTGTTTGTGGTCTATGCCTGTCAACTCTATGTGTTGTCCTTGCCAATTAAATCCCATTTTCATTTGCTCAAAGTCTAAGGTGAGTTTTCCAAGTATTTTCAACCAATTACATCCAATGATAATGTCAATAGGCCCGATATCCAAAGTGATCAAGTCTACATTTATTGTGCAAGAGGGTGATAACTCAATTGAAGTACATGGAAACACTTCTTTACTAGACTCATATGCACCATTGGCAGCTTGTATCCATAAGGAAGAATCCATATCAATGGGTAGAAACTTCAGCCCATTCAAAGTTTTGGTGTTGATGAAGCTATGAGTGCTGCCTATCTCCACTAAAATATGTGGAACCTTACCATTAATGAAACCTTTGAGTCTAAGTATATTGTCCTCTTTGCAACCCCAATACATAAATCATATGAGATGGTATACAAGGAAGCATGAGAATCATGAGTACCACCTCGATCAAATGGAAATCCATCCATGGAATCATAAAATTCTTCATTGGTGGCATGCTCTTCTTCATGAATCTCTTCAACCATTGGGTATGCATCAACATGCAGTAAATTCCCCTCTTGATCTTCTTCTTTTTCTTCAACTTTCACATATTGAGTGATCACCATATTGATTTTTGAGTCCTTAGGTTTACACTTCAGCTTATGATCTTGTGGCCTCTTCTCCCCAATTTTGAAGCACAATCCTTTTGCATGCATTTCTCTAAGGTTGTTGTGAGGAAGAAAGTTGCTGTTAGAACTATTTTGGGGCAATTTAGGAGCACTTTAAGTTCTTGAAAAAGTACCTCTTGCCTCAACCACATTTTTGAAAGTTTGCCCCTGTTTCTGTACAACATTTCCACCCTGTTTAGTGGCATAAACAATGGAAAATTTTGACACTTTGCTATTATAATTGTTTTTGACTATTATAACCTCTGTTTTCTTGCCTAAAAGAGTCCCTTGATGGTTGAAAACTTGCCCATACTTTGTAGGTTGATTGGAAATATTATTGCCCATACTCGTAGGGCAAGGTCAAGACCAAAAATGTATTTATTAAGCTTAGTTATATCCGAAATGCTTTCATCATACATGGAGAGATTCAAGTAGGTGTTGGAATAGTCTCTAACAGACATTCCTCTTTGAGCGCATGCATACCATCTTCTTTGAATCCCTTCTTTATCCAAAGGAGACACAAAGACAACAATCATCTCTTGCTTAAACTCCTCCCAAGAGTCAAATTTTTTCCCAATCTTGTGCATGTAACGCCACCAAGTATGGGTGTAACCTTCAAGATAAAGAGCCGAAAAATAAATATTGGCTTCTTCACTTCTAGGATAAAGGGTAAAGTACAACTCAGGCTTATTGATCCACTCCTCCCATTCCAAAGGTGAAGTGTTATCTCCTTTGAAATTAGTGATATTTATTTTTTACTTATATTCTTTTTCATTATAAGATGGCTTCCCATGAGAATGTTGTCTTCATGAATCTTTTTTCCATGAATTTTTCCGAAAAGTAGGTGGCCCAAAATCATGAGATGAAGGTTGTTCATTTGAAACATGCTCTTGGTTTGGGATGTCATAGGCAGGACTTCGCTCATCATGCCTTCCACCTTCATAAACTTGATTGTTGATTGCATTTCCTTTTTTTGCACTTGAGGGTTGATGATAAAAAGTCTTGTAGAAGGGGTCACATCCATGATAACCATTATCCCATCGAGTGTTGTCTTGTTCCCCTTCATGTCAATGATTATCTTTTGGGCTGTTAAACTAAGTCCTTGGAGTATGAACGCCATGAATTTGTGAAGCATGATGGTTGCCCCTCAGTCCATATGGTTCTCCCATTTCAAAATATGCATAACTGGCCGAGACTTCTCTTTTCTTGGATGGGAAGGATTATCAACAAAGGGAATTGCATGGGAGTCTTCAATAGTTTGAGGTTCCCTTTATGGCTTGCTTCCAATTTCCTTTATGACTAAGATGAGTTCTTGGAATAAATATTTGTTGCTTTGCTACAGATCAGAGACTCTTTGGTTTACTTGTGCCATCCCTTGCAACAAACCTTGATTCATATGTGTTAATTCTTCATTCAAAATCTTCAAGTCCTTAGAAAGAACTTCATTGACATGTCTCAACTCTTTTGACAGTAAAAGATAATCATTCCCTGCATGTTGTTCATGTTTGTCATGTTGTTCTTGATGTGTGATGTAAGCAATCCCAATGCTTAATGCTTTATCTATTTGATCAACATTATGGGACTCATTTGTGTAATTTTTATCCTCTTGAAAGTCCCTAACACCATCATTCAATGCCTCAGTAATGGGATCTTTCTTCTTATTCCTGGCCAGTAGGAGACAGTGATGTAGTAGTAGATAGTTTATCACTTAATCCCTTGTTTCTCTCAGAATATGGCACCAATACCAATGCTTAATACCTCTATGGGAATCTTACTATATGGGGATATGCCATATTTCAAAATATATAGACTTGCATTGGATACTTTGATTGGAACAATATCAAACAGTGTTCCCCTGTATGATGTCTAAGTGTTGTCTCAGTATACCTAGTGTTAAAAAATCAGAAATAACTTGAGATCCTGATATCGGATCACCAATAATTTTGATGAAAATTGAAGTTTAGGATCCCACATTCAAAAAGAGCTATCAAGTTCCTAATTTGGATTAGGATAGAATTTTCTGTGATTGAATCTTCAAGTCTAAACAAGAGTTTCTTGCACCCTGTTGTAAGTATCTTGTTTGGCCCTGTAGGAATACCATAAGTGAAATAAATCCTTGTAAACAAATGTAGCAACTAGAAGAGGATCGTGGGGCACCTGTAGAGATCAAGGATAATTTTTATACTGGTATATACCTATTATTTGATCTGTAAAAACTCTGTCCAACACCTGTAGGTATCCTGAAAATAGGAGATGCCCTATATGTCTTCCAATGGACCTTCAACCACTTATGGAACCATCAATATGTCTAATCAATGCTGTACTAGTGCCAAAATGTGATAATGGGGAATGTAGTGCACCTAAATTTGAAAATTGCATGGGCTCCGAGACAAGAGGGGTGTTCAAAGTTCCACCTCAAGTCGGGTTGGGCATCCCTCTAGGGTCTTAATCGTGAAGGGAGGGTCACCTCTCTTTTGTCTTCTCAACTCACTTGGAATCTTCTTTTTCCTTACGGTAACCCACATGGCAAGTATATTCTAATGGCTAATCAAACAAGGATGCTATGCATTGACTGAAAAAGCCTTTAAATTCTTTAATGAAATGCAAGTGGGTATTGGAAAAGGACTGAATTGAAAGGGCTATGGATAGGGCATTATCCTTTAGTAGTGACTCACTGCTTTTAGAATATTCCGACTTACCATTTTCATCATTATTTCAATCCTATAGCATCAATATTAAATCATCCAACAAAAATCCAAGTTAAGTAGGCAGTGAGTAGCATTCATGCAATCAATTGAGCATCAACATTTGAATGGGCAAGAAAGAAATTCATCAAGCAATCATAATAAGTCCATGGTAGAATTCTACATGCCCTTCAATGGGAATTTAGAGGTTCTATTACACCCAATCTCTCTTATGAACAATGGGACTGGTCCAACAATTGGATGAAAAGAGAGATTAAGCTGAAAGTAATAGAATTACTTCTTTAATGTTAATGAAATCCAACCAATCAACATTGAGCATAAACCACCATCAATAGACCAAGATTTTAGATCATAAGACCAACTTCAGGAAAGCTTTGTCCAAATATGATTGCTCCCATGTAATCTTCAGCTCCCGATCAATAAGATTGCTCCAATGCAGTCAAAAGAAGTCAATGATTTGATAGAAGTCTACAATAACTTGTTGGAGAAAATGCTTTGAACTTTGAAGAGTGTAAATTCTTGTTAGAATCAAGGATTCCATGAGTTTTCAGACATTGCCATGTCCAAGATGGTCAAAATGCCTTCAATCTTGAAGAAATTCTTCAATGTAAGCCCAATATTTAGAAGTACCTTCAATTGAACCTTCTCGGGTGTAGACAACAAAAGCCCCATGAATTGAAGCCTCAATGAAGCAAGATTTGATGAAGATTGATGGCTACCCTATTTTTCCCAATCTAAGATGAAGAAAATGCTTCAATCTTGCTTGGAAGCTCCAATGTTTGTCAATGTTGGTCCAATGCTTGATGTAGATGCTTGACCTTGCTATTAGGAAGAAAGAAGAATTCAAGAAGAGGCCAAATCTTCAAGAAATTGAAGGATTCTTCATGCTGTCCAATTTCAACCACAGCTAGGGTTATGAAGGAAACTTCACGCTAAAGGAAGGTGAAATATCAAGTAAGAGATGCCTAATACTTTACGTTAGGGTTGCATTTGACCATGAAAGAGAGGGAATAGCTTCAGAATGAGGAAGTGAGCTGATCAAGATGATCAACAGGAGGCTGAAAAATAGCACAAACTGTCATGGAGCTTCTCCTGCATCACGTGGTGATTATCTTGCTCAATATCCATCAAATAGGTAGTCCATTTGTTTCCCAAGGTATTAGGAATCATCTCCAGTAGGTGGCTTGAAGAGAGATAATCATGGCAAAGAAAAATGAACAAATATCTCCATGGCAATTTTCAACAACAAGCTTGAAAAAAGGAAAGAGAAGTTGGTTCCAAGAAGTAACCATGATTTAACTTCTCTAAACCTTGTTTAGGCTTCACTTAAGTCCATCATCCTTCAAAATGGCCCAAAATTGACCATGTGCCACCAAAATGACCATGAATCCACCATTGTTTCTTCATACATTCTTCAAGACCATCAAATTTAGTCAAAGTTTACTGCAGAGATCTTAACTAGTCACAGTTTTAACTGAATCAAATCCTGTGACTAATTCTTATCCTCCAGTTACTTTGTGCCTAAAATGTAACCAAATTCACCATGAAAATGAACTTCCCATTGGATAAAAAATTGTGCTCTGATACCAACGTAAAGAAACTAATTCCCAAAGCAAGTCATTAAACTAAAAATACAAGAAATAGACATAAAATGCCAAGAAACCTTAGTCAAGGTGGTTAGGCATAAAATGGTATTACCAATGTTGGCCGAGAATCAAATGATGAGTGGCTACAGCATGGTATGCACCCCAAGGTATGGTGGCCAAGAGTATTCACCCTCTTAGATGGTGGGAGGTTGAGACCTCAAACATGAAATGTTTATAAAATGGCAAAAAGATCCTTCACATGTTACATCTCCACCTTTTATACTTAACCATAGCCTACCCTAGACTAAGGCATTTATGATTTATTATAGTATTGGTAACCATTGACTTGCCATTCTCAAACAATGAGAATGACCATAGGCAAGCTATAGAGGAAGCTAGTAAATACAATGGAGTCACAACTTCTGAGTTACCCAAGAATGATGCTACATCATTATTCACTACCTCTCTACATGATGGCCAAGAGTTCCATCAAAATAACCAATGCCTATCACCTACCATGTGCCAACTAATAAACTTGAAATCCATAGAATTCTTGAGTACCTGACGAGAGAGCTAGTTGGTAACCTACCTGCAAACTTTAAGCCTCTCAATAATCTCATAGAGAATTGGGAGTTGCAATGAAATAAGGTGCATGATCTAAATTTATTGTACAACTAGATCCTCATTACAGATGAGAAAAGTCCTATGAAATGGAACCCTGGGAATGATTAATAGTCCAAGTATGAGGATTCAGATGATAAGTATGAATATTACTATTCTAATGATGAAGAAAGTGAGGAAGAAGTTGAGAGACCATAGAGTATGATATAGATGGATGAGTAATTGAGTAGATAAGAGTAGACTCTAAACCACGAGAAGCCAATGCTTTAAAAGCGGAAAGAGGAGTCATCAAGGTAAATTGTGATCATATGCCGTTAGAGCATTTGGAAGTAGTATACTATTAGCAAGCTAGATTAGTTCAGTAAAGCAGCACACTAGATTAGTTCAATGAAGCACCGCACTAGTGATTAGAGTGGAATCTATCTCAAAGCTATGACCACCAGGGCAAACTCCTGCTAAAGAAGGATGTGAGTTCTAATCTAAGTTAGAACTTAGCTTTGATAGTGATCTAGAAATCCCACAACCACCTAAGACCAAATGCACCAAAGGGAACCTCGTGATCCATTTGAGACGTAAGAAGCTCAAGGAAAAGAGAAGGAAATAGTCCAAGTCCTCAGAAGCTAAAGGATTAAAAAAACCACATGACTTACCCAATTGCTTTACTAAGTATAGGAAGGGTGACCACATAATGGTGTTAGTAGGAGACAAACATGCAAGATAGGTTAATGAACCCATTGAAGGACCCGCTATTTTTAAGGAAGTCAACTTGGTTAGGGAAGGGAGCAAGCCTCAACCTTGTACATCGCCAATGACTTAAGTGAGCAAGAGGAGACCAATCTCATTAATCTCTTACGAGAGTATGTAGATGTATTCACTTGGTCCTCATAAGAGTTGAAAGGAATCAATCCAAGTATTGTGACTCACAACATTCCTATGACCTCCAAATGTAACGCCACTCAAACAAAGACCGTACGCAACGAATCTGAAGGATGGTCATGTTTTGAAGGAGGAAATAGACAAGCTATTGAATTGAATTACAAAAATGTCAATGCAGTGATAAAGAAAGACAATTATCCATTATTGTAAACCAAGCACATGCTTGAGAGAGTGGTAGAGAAGAAAGCCTATAGTTCTTTGGATGAGTTCTCCAGCTATAACCAAATACAAGTGCACCCAAATGACAAGCATAAAATGAAAATGAGAAATGGAAGAATGGAGTGTGTTTGCCTACACAGTCATGCCATTTGGGATAATTAATATGCTTGCTACCTTTTAGTGTCTTATGTGTGCCATTTTCATCAAGGACATGCTTAGAAAGTGGCTAAAAGTATTTGTTGATGATCTGTGTATTCATTCCAGTTGGGAGGAAAACCTAGAAAAACTCCACATAGTCTTTAAACAATGTAACACAATATTAATGAGTTTGGGAATCTCCCAATTCCCATTGTTTGAATACTAAAAAGGTGGCACCTAGATAACATGCCCATAAGTTTCTCAAAACCATATGATGTGACCTATCATTCGAAAGATGGCCCCAAATTGGTCCATTACTTTCCATGTGCACATTGATGCATCAAAGTTTGCCATGGGAGTTGTTTTGTGCGAACCTAGAGAGCATAACATGGAATACCCAGTGAGCTTTGCAATCAAACAACTCACTCACACGGAAATGAACTACTCCACAATAGAGAGGGAAGGGATAGCTATGGTGTTTACTTGTTTACTGCTAAGAAAATTCAACACTACCTTCTAGCTACACCCTTTACTTTCTTTATTAATAATCAATAATTGCTTTATCTTGTGAATCAACCCTATGTAGTGAGGGCTGAAATGATGAACGGGTTGCCTCTTACCCATCCAACCTCCAATCCTCACTAAGAGAACTAAAGAGGGGCACCACCTAGCCAAAGGGAGGATGGGCTAGGACATCCATTTTCTCAAAGAGAATCAAGAGAACCAAGACACAAATTTACAAGAGAGAATATATGTACTAGACACCATATTGAAATATAAGAGAGAGAGAGATGAGAGGAGAGGGAGACAAGAGGAGAAGAGGTAGAAGAAGCTTGCCATTATGCTACATGGGATGAGAAGATGAGAAGAGAGGGAGATATTAGGAGAAGAGGTAGAAGAAGCTTGCCTTATGCTACATAATAAAAGAACTCACTCATAGCTTCCCTCAAAGAGATGAGGGTATTCTAGAATGCTCTCATGGACTTGTCATCGTCCTTCCCTTTCCTTTTCTCAAAGAGAATCAAGAGAACCAAGACACAAATTTACAAGAGAGAATATATGTGCTAGACACCATATTGGAATATAAGAGAGAGACATGAGAAGAGAGGGAGACAAGAGGAGAAGAGGTAGAAGAAGCTTGCCATTATGCTACATGGAATGAGAAGATGAGAAGAGAGGGAGATAATAGGAGAAGAGGTAGAAGAAGCTTGCCATTATGCTACATAATAAAAGAACTTACTCATAGCTTACCTCAAAGAGATGAGGATATTGTAGAGTGCTCTCATGGACTTGTCATTCTCCCCCCTTCTCTCCCTCCATGGGCTCTTTATATAGCCTCCATGAGGGATTAGATTAAGCTAATCTTCTTGATTAACATAATCCTAGATGATGTATGGCATCTTTGAAAATATGGAGCATAGTGGATAGGACAAGTCCCCACCTTGGTCATCATGCAAGAAGCCAAGGGTGGTGGTAGACAAAATAGATAAATGGAGCTAGATTACAAGAGGTGGGTGGCCAAAGCACATTATTATAATATATTTACAAGAAGGATAGAGTGGAAAGTTGGTGTGGTGAAAGAGAGAAGAAAATTGCATGTAGCCAGCAGTCTGCGCCTTCGTAACTTCAAATCCGTGAGGAATTTGAAAAAAGTTTCTTCTGCAACTTTGTAGACCAGGTCGAAACCGATCGGCCTCCGCGAGAATTTTCTTGAAATTAGCTTTTTCTTGGGAGTTATTGAGATTATAAAAAAGGCTTCCAAAAGCTGCTTTGACTTTAGTATCCCATATGTATATAAATACATATAAGCATGTGACAAAAGGGGTCCATGCTTGTAAGCTTTTGTGCAAGATCCAAATAACACCATGATGTGGATATTGACTTGTGTGCAAGGGTGAGGTGTCCTCTAATGATGGTGATAGATTCCAAATCTTAGTGATGCAGACGGGGCCCATGTGTAGTTGGAGGCTAGTCCTTTGAAAAATCTATGCATTCACTCAACTCCTAGGTGTAATCCATTTTCATCTTCACTAAGATAACCATCCCTTTGACCCTTTACATTGACATGCCTTCTAAGAACTTGTTCCTCCCATTTGCTAGAGTTATCATAATCGAGAAGCAATGTAGCATACCTAGTGCTTGAAGAGTAAACCCAGAGTGATATGGTAGGCTCTTGATAGGGGCTTTGGCCAAATTTTGTGGTAATAATCCGGGTTGTAAAAAACCCGGATCAGTAGCAATAGGACACATTGCTTGATGGTTACTTCTACTATTATAAATTGATTTCCCTATGGATTTATGAAAGGGCAAATAGCATTACATAGTAGACCATATGGCTCGCATAACCATAGGAGAAGTAGTTGGACAAGGCATTGTAGATGACCCACCCAATGCACATCTTTTTAGAATGTCTAGGGAAAGATATTTGTTTAGAGCAGACCTTACACCTTATTCGGCAGAAAACACAGTCCACATCCTAGAACATGGATTACGTGATCATCCAATTGAGAAGGCTATGCTAAAATGTCTCAGATTCAACTCTATCAATTGATTGTTGGCCAACTCCATAAATTAGGACAGCATGGACTATTGAGGAGATGTGCCTTTTAGCATGAGATGCATGATATGCTTAGAGAAGATCATAATGGAATTGTTGGAGGACACTTCAATGGAGACACTATAGTACCTAAGGTGCTCCAATCACAATTATGATTGCCAACACTATTCCATGATGCAGCTAAGTTTGTGAAGCACTATAATGAGTGCCAACAACCAAAGTTCCTATTCGTTAAGGATAAGATGAAGTTGACCCCAATATAGCACACCAACCATTTAAATAATGGGGGATTAATTTCATTGGCCCAATTAGCCCCCTGTAGCACGATTCTCATGAGTGAGGTACTTATTCATAGCCATAGAATATCTCACCAAGTGGGATAAAGCTCTAGGGAAACTCAAAAAAATGAAGCTAGGACCACTGCCAAATTTCTTTGGGAGAAAATGATCTCATAGTTCAAATTTCTTTGGGAGAAAATGATCTCATAGTTCAAATGTTCCATATAATTAATCAATGATCAAGGCATACACTTCATCAATCAAAGTGATTACCCACACTTCTTATCCACTTTCTTGATAACCCATAAAAAATCCTCACCATATTACCTTGAAGCCAATGGTCAAGCTGAAGCCATAAATAAAATCCCAGTGACTATCCCAACCAAGATGGTCTCTGTCTCACGCAACGACTGGGACAATAATCTAATGGAAACATTATGGGCTTATAAGACAGCCTACAAAATTTCCATAGGATAGATACCATTCAAGCTTACCTATGAAATTGAAGCAATCTTACGAGTTGAGTTATTCATTTCTCGGGTAAGTTACTCATGAATATATGTGTGACGTGGGTTCAAAACAATGTATTTTTAAATTACCATTTTTGAAAAAATTTACATATAGAAGTGTGTAATGTAAAGGGATTTCTTACAAATTGAATAAAAAAGGGCTATATTTTATTTAGTAAAATTTCACAGATAAAAATATTTATAAATAGGGCTTGAACACGTGATGTGGAGGATATACATATAGTAACTTCCCTGAGCTTCATTTCAATCTTCAGAGTAGCAATCGAAGAGAGATGGGATGGCAAGGAAGAATAGACAAATTGGCTAGTAGAACAAGAATGCCTATTTGAAACCTAGCTCATTGCAACACATATATTGATCTATTAGAAGGCACAATGCAAGAGTTGGTTTGACAAGCATTTCAAACAATGTGCCTTTGAATAGGAGACTTAGTGTTGTTATACTCTGTAAAGGGTCAAAAATGAATGATGAATTTTAGGGGGTTGGGACCTTTCAAAGTCTGTAACATTAGTAGAACAAAAAACATGGAGCTTGAAACCCTAGAAGGAGAGGGTATAATATTTTTCAATGGTTGTCGCATTAAGAAGTACTACCCTCTATCACACCCACTACATGAGCCTCCAATGATAACACCACATATGAACATTAGACTGGTAACTATCACAAGCATAGAGGATGAGGATGAAGAAACAATAGCATGATCCTACTTATGCATAATGGTAACTTTCCACAAGGCACATACCTTTGATGCATTAGTTGAGAAGGGAGCTAACAACAACATCCTTACATATGATCATTGGACCCTCATTGGTTAGCCCCAAGTGCAACCAACTAATACCAAACTTAGCCCATTTGGGGGATAATCCTATTCCACTACTAGGAAAGTGCAAGTTAATGGTTTCTATCAAGATTGAGAGCCCTCCCAATAATCTTTTATGTACTACCTAAAAAAAAAGGTGTTGGCAAGGACTCACTTTTGGGTCACACTTTCAAGAAAAAAACTAATTGCAACATTGACAATGACTCTCAGTGCATCCACCTTGCCATAAGCGATGTTAGGATAGTCATGACTTTTAGTAAGTGTACCATGGGTTTGCAAAAGCCAACAATGCCATTAATAGTTAAACCCAATGTCAACCTTAAGGAGGAGGATGGTGAACCCGCACAAATAGCCAGTGTGAAATACTTGCAACACTTAGAAGCCCCAACCAAAGTTTTAATCCAAATAACCAAGTGGATTCCCAAACATAAATCATAACCTACCAAGGGCACATCAGCAAGATCTCATAGCTCTCATATTCCATATACCAGACCAAAAAGAAAAAGCTGATGTTACACGAATAGGCAAAGGACCAAACCGTGATGGATGCCAAAAGCCCTATTGCGTGCCCAAGGCTTCTGCAATGGAAACATCTTGGTGTGGTTTCCTAAATCTAGGAATGGCACACATACCTATAAGCTAATAGGAGGTAAAAATCAGAGTGAGAAAAAAGATGCTCAATCCATGAGCACTCAATGGGTCTATCATCCAAAGTCAAATCCATTACCAATCGGCCTTGCACTAATACCTCTAGTGCATCACCCACTACACAAATAGAGATCCACGCATCCCCTAAACCATAAGCTCAATCACAGGTGATAGATAACAAACACTCCAATGACCACCTCATAGTGGAGCCAATCATAGTTATGTAGTCTAGTCAAGTCAAACATCAACCACCCATAGACCTTAAACCATCTTATTAATGTTGATTCATTCTCAAATTAGCATCCAATATGGCCATGAACATAGGAGATGACCAAGTAACTTATATTAGATGATTGGACTCAACTTTTATGTTGTTTGCTAGAGGTTATTAATGTTTGGACCTAGGCATGCTTGATGAACAAATAGCAAATGGCATATGCTCTTTGCCTTGTTCTTGAGAGAAATTTGAATTCATATTCACAAAAAGTCCCACAGTTGCAGAAGGGTTGATTGCCAGTGAAATCTCCTGAGAACAAGCCTTAAACCAATGGTTAATCACATCCTTCAAGAAATTCCAATATCACCTGATGAACTTGATGAGCTAAAAAACTACTTGAATCCAAATCCAATTTCCAATGTAAATGGTACACTCTCTGCATCCAATGGGAACAAGAGGGTTGTATAATCATGACTAATGTAGAGCAAAGATGTGCCCTCAAGACTTTCGAATATGACCCCACTTACGTGGCCCCAACTTTGTTTACAGTACTGGCCATGATTCATACCAAATTTAGAAGACAATGCCATGTTTCATCTATACTTAGGATAGGATCCTAATAGAAGGATAACTTCATGTTGCTAGCAGAATGAACTTAAGACATCTCTTCACCAATGTATTGACCTATATCACACATGTAGGCATTTTCCCACAAGACATGGACTGCCATGCTACATTGGAGTATAATTCAAATTTGTACCATTGGCTCTTGAAATACTAGAGCACACTAAGAGCATACTAAATGCCCTTACCCCTTCATTCTCCAATCCTAGAAAGGATTCTTGTCATTCCAAGAGCAGAGGGAGTAAGGTGAAAGGTGAAGTAAGGTGAGAGGTAAATATGAATCAAAATACGATCTAACTCCAAATAGAAGGATAAATTGAACTTTTATTTAATGAACAATTCTTCCTGAAGTTCTTATGTGGAATGTATGGATAGATTAATGTGAAAATTTTGCATTCCTTGGCCTATACATTTTACTATTTGATAATCTTTCCTTCTAACTACTTCACTTTCTAAGCAAAAATTGTCCTTCAAAGAGAACTCATTGTGATTTATTGTGTTATGATAGGAATTGAAATGGCAGGACTCTAGTTTTCCCTGGACAAATTGAACAAATATCTCTTAAGCCACAAAGATGCAGGTTTTCAACCAATTACGATACCGAAGCATGCACAACCTAGAAGAACTAATGGCAACAGAGGGTGTAGCCATGTAGATTATCGATCAATGCAATCTAGCCAAGTGCCTCTAGAATTTCAACCAGCAAATAGATAATGACAAGTGCACATAATTTCATAGATGCTTTGATGTCAAGAAAAACAGTGGTATAGTGACGGTCAAAACAAGGGGATGTAACCAAGAGTGTGGAAGTTGTGCTTAGCCTAGGGTTGATTGAGAAAGATCTAGGATTCATGTATAAGCCATAAAAGAAACCAAAGAGAGACATGTATAGCATGCTATGGATGAATAAGCAATAAGTGTACAGGGATGATGGAATCAGCCTAGCAAACATCTTTTAGCCCACTGTCAGATTGCAAGCTAAGATGGTGCATGCTCTCTTCTTGAGAAAGAGGTACAATGCACTCATGAATAGAATAGGGGTACCACTTCTCATTAAGAGTTTTGAAATTAAGGCACTAGATGAAGTAAATCTAAACTCTTATTTCCAGACGACAATCTAGGCATTAGCTAAGATACTGACATCAGCTCCAAGAGCCAAGTAGAGAGAATCCCTAGCAATAAAGGTTGAGTCAAAAAGAAAAAAACCCCACATCCAAGGCATTGAATATAGGTTTCAAGGGAGTGCTAATTGTGTTGGGGGAGAGCTTAGTTGAGAGCGATAGAAGTTCAAGGAGGAGTAACGAGGAGGAGTGAGTGTGAGAGTGTGACGGCTTTTGGGGGAGAGCTTAGCTAAGAGCGATAGAAATTCGAGGAGGAGTGAGCATGAGGGTGTGACGGCTAAAGAGAGAGAATTAGATCAGAGTCAAGTATGATTCGATTAGAGTGTATCAATAAAAATGTGTTGGTACACAAATAATAAGATGTATTTATACTTAGGGCACGTAAGGGTGCATTCACATGTACAATGTGCATGTACTATACATAGGGAGGTTAAACCGGGCCTTTATCCCAACAACCTCCCACTTAAAGGTCAGATGTGAACCTCTAACTAACCCACTCTATGCACTACTCATGCTCAGCTTTGCTTAGACTTTTAGTGAGAACACGATAAGGGTTGTCTTGTGTTTTGATCTTGGTCAATGTGAGTTGATCATCTTCCAAAATTTGTCTAATGAAGTGATATCACACATCTATATGCTTTGTGCATGAATGATACATGGCATTCTTAGCCATATACACAACACTTTGGCTATCACATCCCAAAACTGCAGTACCCATAGACATGGTGAGATCTTCTACAAGTCTACTCAACCATAAATCTTCCTTAGAAGCTTCAGTAAAGCTGATATGTATTTAGCTTCAGTGGTACTCAGTGCAATGATTTTTTGCAACCTAGAATACCAAGAAACAACTCTATGGGCAAATGTGAAGACATACATGCTGGTGGACCTACGAGTGTCCAAGTCACCTGCCATGTCTACATCATAATAACCGTGCAAACTAAGTGCACCACCCTGCCCATAGAAAATACACTTTTTTTGTGTACCCTTAAGGTATCGAAGAATATGCTTGATAGCCTCCCAATGTGCTTTTCCAGGATTTGACATAAACATGCTAACAACTCCCACTACATGAGCAATGTCTGGATGAGTAACAACCATAGCATACATAAGAGAGCCACTAGCTGATGCATAAGGGACTCGCTTCATAGCATTTACTTCCACATCATCTTTCAAGTTGTTGGCTTTGCTAAGCTTGAGATAAGGAGGTAAGGGTACCCCAAAAGGCTTAGCTTTAGCCATGTTAAATCTATCCGGTACCTTTTCAATGTACTTTTCTTGAGATAAAAATAGTGATTTCTGCATTCTATCTCTACGAATCCTCATGCCCAAAATATGCTATGCATTTCCCAAATCTTTCATGGGAGAAGGATGATTTCAACTGATTTTTGAGAGCGTCCAAGCTAGTCTTTCTTTTCCTGGCTAGCAACATATCATCCACTTACAAAACACGTATGATAGGGCTGCCATCTTGTGTCATTTTTCATGTACAAACAATGATCTACATGGCTGCGTGTAAACTCATGAGATAGCATAAAGGTGTCAAACTTTTTGTACCACTGCCGTGCTGCTTGCTTCATCCCATACAGGCTATGTTTTAGCCTCGAGGGGGGTCACTCATGAATATATGTATATATAACATGAGTTCAAAATAAGGGGTTTTTAAAACACCATTTTTATACATTTTTTACATACAGAAGGGTGTCATATAAAGGGGTTACTTGCAGATTCAATAGAAAAGGGTTGTATTTTATTCAAGAAAAATTCATAGATTAGGATATTTATAAATAGGCCATGAACACACGTTATATAGAGAATTTATATATGGTGAACCCCCTGAGGTTTTAGTTTACACACCATCTGCTCTTTTCCACGAAGAACTACAAAGCCCTCGGGCTGTTTCAAGTACATTTCCTCATCAATGTCACCATGCAAGAAAGAAATTTTTACATCCATTTAATATAAATCTAAATCTAAAACAACTTCCTTATGTGCATACACTTTGGCAACCAATCTTGCTTTGTACTTGGGTTTCCCATAAGCTATCTTTACTTTGTACACCCATTTATTTGGAAGTGGGGGCACGTACGCAAGATCCCAAGTACCATTTGCATATAGAGATTTAATCTCTTCTTGCATAGCTAGCTCCCACTTACTGTTGAACTCACATGACTTGACCTGTTTGTATATAAGAGGCTCACCCTCATTTGTAAGCATCACATGATGCAAAAGGAGGGGTCAAACCTATGTGGTTGCCTTCTTATGTGTGTACACATGTGTATCCAATGATCAACATTTTCAGGAATTTGGTCTGCTTTTGGAGGTATATTATTTTCAACATTTATTGGCTACTATAAGCCATGTTCAACATGTTGTTCATACTATACAATGCCTTCATTTTCATTATCAGCACCTACTTTTCATAATCAACAAGCCTATCTTGCTATCCGTGGCCTCCTTGTGCCCCTATTTGTTATCCATCATCATTTGCCTCAAAAATAGCTGACTGATTATCAGTTTCAGCCTGTGGTACAACACCATGAGGCTCATTTTTTGAAGTAATAGGTGGCTGCAAACTCTGAAACTTCACATTTTTCAGATCTTCATTAGAGGTTAAAGTACCTTTCAGCAATTTTGACTCATTAAACACAACATTATGGCTACAAATAAATTTTTTGGACTGAGGCAACCACACTCTGTAGCCAAACTCACCCTCATCTCCATAGCCCATAAAAATGCATTTGTTGGATCTTGGGTCAAGTTTGTTCCTAAGCTCATCCCTAACATGCACAAACACATCGCAACCAAATATGCGTAAATGATCATATGAGGCCGATTTACTCAACCAAACCTCCTCAAGGATGCCATTATTTAAGGACCTGTTTGGAGAGTAGTTGCAAATGTGAACTACAGTTTTGAGTGCCTCTCCCCAAAATGCACGAGGGAGATTAGCAGTGGACAGCATGCACCACACTCTTTCACATAAAGTCCTATTATATCTTTTAGTCACCCCATTTGAAGAAGGGCTATAAGACGCTATAGGATCCCTCTTAATACCATGCAAGTCACAAAAGGACTTGACTTCAGTCGATGTGAACTCACCCCCATTATTAGTTCTCAAGCATTTCAGCTTTCTACGTGTCTAAGTGGTCACAATGCATGAAAAGTTTTAAAAATAGCAAACACTCCACTTTTCTTTTTCAGCAAGTATACCCAAATCTTCTTGGAACAGTCATCAATAAAGGAGGCAAAATATGCAGCACCACCCAACGATTTCACGAGCATACTACATACATCAGAATGCACTAAGTCCGAGACATTGGACTTATGAGAGATACCAGAGTAAAATGAAATTTTTATTTACTTTTCAAACTAGCACTCATTACAAAACTCAAGTTTAGAGCCTTTTTCATCAACCCTCTTTAGAGAGATAAGGACATAAAGTCCTTTTTGGCTCATATGGCCTAATCTTTTATGCCATAACTTTAAGTGGCTCCAAATTTCAGCGACTGCCAGAAAATTGCCATTCAAGGCTTTATAGTGCAAACAATACAAAGTACCCTGCTTAGTTCCTTTTGCAATCAGTATGGAACCTTTTTTCACTTTCCACAAACCACCACCAAACAGTGTGGTGTAGCCATGCAAGTCAAGTTGATCAAGAGATAGTAAACTCTTTTTAATGCCAGTCATATATCTGACATCTTTCAACACAAACTCTTGACCATTGTCTAAAGACAAGTGTACAATGCCAATCCCATCAATGCTACAAGCATGGTTATTTCGAAGATACATATTTCCATAATTGCCTGCATTGAACATAACAAAACACTCCAACCAGGGAGTTACATGGAAGGAGGCACCAGAATCTACAATCCAAGTTTGAGTGACACCATCATCAACTGACAAGAGTGCATCAATCACATCGGCCTTGGTAATCTACATATCTTGCATATGACATACAAGGGCATCATAATCAAGTGCATATAATGCATCAACCTCTGTATCTGAAAGCTCCTCTATGACCACACTAAAGGCCACATTGGCTTTTTCTTTGCCTTTGGTTGCCCCAGATGCATCTATCTTATCTTCCTTCTTCTTTTTATCTCTTGCATTCTTCTTTCTCTCTTGTTCCTTCTTGTAATACCTGCAATCAGGTTTCTTGTGCCCCTTCCGACCACAGTGATAGCAAGTAATGTCACTCTTTTCCTTTCCTTTGCTCTTGCTCATGTTTCTCTATCCCGCATTTGCATTTTTCTTTTGAGCCCTGCCTCTTACATTATATGCTAAGTTATTGTCTTCTCCACTAGACATACGTCTAATTTTTTCATTCAAGATAGAACCCCTCACCCCATCATATGAGAGATTGGGGTTATTGCTGAGTGAAACCACCAAGGTCTCCCAAGAGTTAGGCAGTGTCATGATAAAAAAGATCACCCTCAACTTATCATCAAAGTCTAAATTTGCATCTTTGAACTAATTTAGAATCCTTCTGAATGCACTCAAGTGCTCAGCTGCAAGCTTTGACTCATCCAGTCGCATATTCACCAACTTGTGCATTAAATGCACTTGATTAACACGTGTGGTGATCTCATAGGTAGTTTTCATCTTCTCCCATATTTCATAACTTGTATCTAAACCCTTAATGTTAGTCAAGATGTCATTAGTGGCACCCATCTTAATGTAAGCCACAACCTTTTTGTTTACTCTGGCCCAATATGCATACATTAGTGCGGGTTTATTATCCTACAAAGCATCCTCACAATCCTTTAGGAACAAAAAGCCCTCCATATGGTCTTTGCAGCCATTTTATTATGAACACAAGTGTAAATGCACTAAACTATAGAAGCACAAGCTAAACCAGCAAAATACACTATTGTTCTTTTTCAACCTGGAATAAATCTATGTTATTTGTACATAAACCAGCCACCACATGAGAAAAAAATGTAGAAATTTACCAAATTTTGCACAAACCCCTAAAATTTTAGGTCTCAAATTGCATAAATGTCAAACAATCTCACACAGCTAACCAAAATTTTACCAAACATAAAAAGCCCCAAAATTCTGGGATCCAATGTCAAGATATTTTACTCAAAAAGTAAAATTCTGATTAATTTGGCAAATTTCCAAATTAATTGAGGTCACTACTCACAATGTCAATAATTTTTGACTCGAAAATCACTAATAGACATAAACGATGTCAGATTTGGAAAAAACCCCAAATTTTCAGACTAGATTTGCACAAATCTATGACCTGTGCCTCTAGTGCGTGAACTCCTACCAAGAGAAGGAATTTCCAAAGGGATTTGAAAAAAAAATAAAGATTCTTGATTTTTTTTAAAATGACAGGTCTGTTGACACGTCAGGAAGACCGTGTGTGACGGGACTGGTAGTGTTCTATCACGTGGCACCCGTCAACTCGTGCCGTATCATCTGGTCTGCCTTGTTCTCCACCTAGAGCATGACACGTTGCCTACTGTGCGCCCCCATCACCACGCTACAAGTCGCCTGCCTCCTGGTTGTTGCCTAGTTAGCTACCCTGTTGCACCCCCGTCACACAATAGTCAACCTCATTGGTCACGATTGTTGCGCCTGTGCCTGCCTTGTCACCCTGTGCCACAACTGTTGTCCACTCTGAGCTGAGAGCTCGAGAATCTTACTTGACTGACTTTCTTTAACCTCTAGGTTTGATCTCAGGAAGCCTACACTCTGTGCTCTGATACAAGTTGTTGGGGGAGAGCTTTTTAGCTAAGAGCGATAGAAGTTCAAGGAGGAGTGAGCATGAGAGTGTGTCAGCTGAAGAGAGAGAGTTAGAGCAGAATCAAGTACGATTTGATTAGAGTGTACCAACAAAATTGTATTTGCACACAAAGAATAAGATGTATTTATACTTAGGGCATGTAAGGGTGCACTCACAGGTACAACGTGTGTGTATTATACACGGGGGGGTTAAACCGGGTCTTTATCCGAACAAATAGCCCTAGTATAAGAGGCTGAGGGGGGAGAAAGACAAAGAAGAGGAAGTGGAGGAAATAGTAGACTAATCTTCAATCCATAAGCATAATTTATCCATTATTGTAAGCCTTCCCATCTCTTTCTCTATAGGGAACCTTGGGGAAGAAGAAGCTAATAGATTTTAGCAAAAAGAAGTAAATCAAACAACTAAGAAGAGGGAAGATAACCACCAAACTCAACAACAAGAAACCTCAAGTGACAGAATGGTTATCAAGCACGGGGAGCAAGGTTCCAGCACCATCCACTCGAGGAGAGAGGCAAAGAATTATGTTGAGAATTCCCATCAAGAAGACCATAACCACTAATGAAGAAAAATGGAAACTTGCAAAAACCCAAAGAAGAGTCAAGAAAACTTAATAAAGAGAAACCTAAAAAGAAAAACGAGGAGGAGGAAGAAAGGTTAAGACGAGAGGAGGAGGAGTAGGTGGCCATTTCCATCAGAGGATCAATAGAACAAACCTCTCAATCCCAAGAACTAGCCATGATGAGCCTTACATATGAAAATGTGCCTAAAACAAGTGCTACCACAAAGCGTACCATCATCAATTATGGCTACCATAACCAGCTCAACACAAGGAGCCACAAAAGTAGTAGTCAACAAAAGTAACATAATGGCATGGGTGCAGTATCTACTAGGCAAAGTGCATGAGCTAGCACCAACAACATTAGAAGGGGCCCCAATGATAGGAGCCAAGAGACCAGTAGGAGAGTAGATGCAGAATCCTCCCAAGTCCCAAAGGTGTCACGCCTTGAGGTATCAACCACTTCGATACCGTTGATAGTGTGCAACACACTAAGGAGTATGATGTGCTAGTGAAAGAGCCCTAGAGTCAATGTGATAGAATGAATGAGGAGAGAAAAGTTATGCTTTTTGAGCTAGAAGAAAGAAAGGATGCTTTTGCAGCCTTCCAACTAGAAAAGTCAATGTAAAGGACAATATTTATAAGGGAACTGATGGCACTGAAAGAGGCTTTGAAGGCAAGACATGATGATAAGAATCTACAAGACCTATACAAGGAAGAAAGAGAAAGCTATAGGGAATTAGAGCAACAATGTGCCTTTTACTAAAAAAAAAACAAATGTGTCGATTTAAAAAACAAAGAGTTAAAATAGTAGAGGAATAAGTTGAGACAAGAGATGCAGGCCACAAAGTTGTAATGAGATGAAGAGACTATGAAGAAGATGGCTGAGCTGCAATCTACGGGACCTATACGAGGAAGAAAGAAAAAGCTGCATGGCATTAGAGCAACAATGTGCCTTTAACTCCAAAAAAAACAAATGCATGGAGTCTAGAGGAATGAGTTGAGACAAGAGCTACATGCCACAAAGTTGCAATGAGATGAAGAGATATAAAGAAGATGGTAGAGGTGTAAAATAAACTCTAGCGAGCACTCCATGAGCATAGCATCCTAAAGGAGTAGGTGGAATGCCAAGACCAAGTGTTGAATGCTGAAATGACGATTTTTTGGTTGATTTTTGTTGTTTTTGAGGCCTGAATGGTTGATTTTTGATGGATTTCAGTGATGTTTAGTTGCTTTGGAAATGTTTAAAAGTGTTTTGGATGATATTAATTATGTTTTGGAAGCTCATGATGATTCTCAATAGAAATATGAGGTTTTGATAGGTTTTGTTGAGGTTCTGATTGGTTCTGATACCTTCTATTTAGCTTATGTTTTGTTCTGATTTTCTTCTACATGAAGCATGGATTGATGATTGATAAAGGTTGAGGTCTTTTGAAAGCTTATTGAATGGTTTTTTGATAGTTTGGAATGGTTTCAGTATGAGTTATGAGGTTGTGATGTTTTCCGTTGACCTTCTGAAACCCTTTGATGAGCTTGTGTAGAGCCTTTGTTCCTACTCTACTCCTATTCTGTTCTATTCTGTATGCCTCTATAAGTGTTCTATGGAATGTATGTGTGACTTTTGGAAAGTTTTCTAGCTTTGGAAAGAGGTGAATGTAAGTTCAAAAGAGCTGAAGGAAGTGGAAGAAGTAGATGTTGAAGACTCAAGAGAAGACTAGAGTGAAGTGACAATAGTGAGCTATGAAGAGTCACTGTAGTGGCTCTGGTGACCTTTCATATCAGAGACATCTCTTGGAAGGGGCACCCACAACCTAAGAAGGAGTATTATGAGTGATTATTGAGTATTGTAGTGAGGAGATGATGTACAATTGATTGAGAGAGAAAGAGAGAGTCAGAGATAGCCAATTCTATGCAAGACAATCTATCTATTTATGAGAGATTGAGAGAGAGAACTATGAGGACAATGAAGATGAATCATATGTAATTATTTCCAATTAAAAGTGATGTATTCTTTTGTGTTCTTGTTAGTTTTGATGGATTCTATGAAGATTTTGAAAATTATGGTTGATTCTATCAAATCCATGGGAGATATCCTATGTGAAGATTTGTTATTTTCCTTGTTGTGGTTCTTTAAAGAATGAAACAAAATCTTGTTGATGTTACAGGATAGATTTTCTTGTAGTAGAAACCCCTTTTCCTTCGTGTCTCTCTTGGGACTCCACCAAGACATAAAGAAGATGCATGCAATATGGAAAGAGAAAGAGCACTTAATAGCCATCCCCCCATAAGAGAAAAACTAAAGCCTCAAACAAATGAAAGAGAAAGCTTAAGGATGGGTGGAAAGAAACAATGCTAGAATCAAGGATCTAGCAAAGCGCTTGGCACTATTATAATGCGAGTGCCAAATGGCTGAAGGAAAATCAAAAGAAATAGAAATAGGGATAGGCTTTCTTAAACACTATGTTATATATCACTCAGGCAGAAGAAGAAGAAACAATTGATGGGCTGAAAAGGAAATTAGAGCTCACAAGGACACCATTAAGATATGGTCTCTATGAAAAGACACCCATGGCCAGCACTATCTTAAGTATGAAAGAGCATATGATCAGGGTAGGGTTGTCTAGGACCTACTAGGATTTGGGGAACAAGAGCACATAAATCTACTTAGGGGCCTGTAGAGAAAATTCTTGAAGAAGGGCTTGATTTTGAGTAGGAAAATGATGAGGAAGAGGAGCCTAATGTGCCAAGTTCACCCCCAAAAACTAGAGTCACAAATAGAAGCACATGGCAAAGACTCCACTCCTCAAGAGAGAATTGTGAAAATGAGATGCAAAAGGAGGGAATTGGTGTAGCTGTCACAGAGAGAGCTTTGTTCCAAGCCTTAGCCAGTGCATGAAGTCCCTATCCCTTAACATGAAGAGTGCTTGCTAAGTTAACTAGGCACAAAAACTGACGTTATGGGGGGCAATATGAAAGCTACCACAGCCCATTCAAATTCATCTTCTCCTACCCTTGATCACTTGATCGAGTACTATCACCAAGGGTGGTGGAGGAGAATAGAAAGGGAGTAATATAAAGGGATTATTTATTGATTGAATAGAAAATGCTTATGTTTTATTCAAGAAAAATTCACAAATAAGGATATTTATAAATAGGCCTTCAACACACATGATGTAAAGGAGCTACATATAGTAACTTTCCCAAGCATGCCCTACCTAAGGAGACACAAAGTAGATTTTGATCTAGAGGTGCACAAAATGTATGATTTTCCAAGAATTTACAATGTTAATGCCATGAAACCTAAGGAGTGCATGACCTTTACTAAAAAAGATATTTGCCTATCTATTACGCACTTCTTCGATGAGTTTTTTTCATATCCAGATCCAACATTTATTACCACTTGTAATTATCTGTCTCCTAAGAATCCTTCTTAAGTAAAAGCCCACTGCAAAGGAAGAGCCACTACCGCCCCTTTTTTTATATAAATGTAGGCATATATAGCTATACTATGACTAGACTCGTGATAAGAGCTACCCTTTTGCTAGCCTTTTGTATGAACCTACTCAAGGACATAAGTGATAGTCAATTCAGGAGTTGTAACTGCCCATTCTCGTCCACTACACCTCTGAATGTGAAAGTTAACTTAAAATGCTAAATGCTAAGCTTGTCCTTTCAGAGTAAGTCACTTAAAATGTCCACCCAACTCTGCCCCTACAAGAGAACATGATGCAACTTAGTATCATCTATTGTAAACTTTTTTTTAAAAAAAGAGAGAGAAAAGAAAAAGATTTTTTTTTTCTCATTTATAATGTATGAGTTCCACGAACATAGCATCTAGGGACCATTAAATCCCTAGCCCCTCTTGATTTCACACACTTAGGGCACTTCAAGGGTAGGACATTATACTTGTCTCCCTAAGTCATACATAGCACCTCCCCTTCCCACAAACTAGGTCCTCAAGTGTGAGAAACACCTTAGGCTTTCAACCCATCTCCCAATTCCACCACCACTTGCAAGATGCACCACACAATTGTAAGTCAGACACACCCCCTAGGTAGTGCACCTATTCTTCCTTTAGAGGTACATTCTGTAGCTATGCAACTAACCAACAACTCTAGAGGCTCTCTTCAATTAGTCAACATCTCTTTAGCACCAACAATCACCAATCATATGCCACAAGCTTATCCTACATTACCAATTTTTCAAAAGCTCCAAGTACCATTTCACAGAGCACCCTCAACCTCTCCAATCAATACCATCCAGAGCCATGGGAGTGGCACTTAGCTAGGGGGGGGTAATATTAACCCTCAGAATGACACAAGGCACAAATAAAGCTTAAGAAGGAGCATACGAAGATAACTCAATGAAAAAGAATACCAAGACGTGTGGAAACATTTTTTAAAATCAAGAACAAGACACACAAGAGATAAAGTGCATTTTAGTCCTTTGTAAAAGAGTGCTAGACTTCCTCTTGTGCAAGTTGTATATTAAAAGGCACATGCAAAGGAGCCATGAGAATAGGAAAGAATAGGAAAAGAGTGGAAAAGAGGACCAAGGCCGGATGGCTGGTCATCAAAATGGGTTGGGTGCCCAAGGGGAGAAGCACATGTATTAAATCCAAAAAGTTAATGGATGAGCTCATTCTTGGTATGTGTGCAAAACTAGCTCTCTTCTTGTTCTTGTTTTTGTTTTCTACTTGTGCATGAGATAGGGAGAGAGGGAGTATGAGAGAGGGAGAGTGTAAGTGTGTGAGAGTGAGGGACTGTAGAGAAGCTCTTCTCCTCCTCTTCTCCTCTTCTCTGTCTTTTCTTCTCTTTTCTCGAGCACATGGCTATGGAGATTGGAGCTTGGAGCATGGAGATGGAGCTTGCTTGAGCTAGTGCCTTGAGTCTTGGAGCCATCGAAGGATTCTAGAAAGAGGACTACAATGATTGGATTCAATGGTAAGCTCACTACATCCTTGTGTCAGGACATGCATGGCTATGTGAGAAGTCACCATTGCCACTTGCTTGAAACACTTGACTTAATTAGCGGTCTGTAGGGTCTCAGTGGTTGCTAGTGATAGTGACAACATGCACTCTAAGAACTAGTTTTGAGGGTAGTCCTAGTGACCCTATCCTGCTAGCTTACTAGGCAATTATTTCTAAGAATCTATATTAGTTGTGAGGCTACTAGGGGAGCCTACCACATAAAATAGTAAAAACCATGAATATATCTAAAATATATATAATACGAAGGTGTGTAAAAAGGGATTCTAACCTTGGAAGTGGCATTTAGGCAAAAAAAAAAAGGAATGGTTGGAGTGAAAATAAAAGTGTATAGCAAGAAAAAATAAAAATCATGTCGCATTGTGAAAGCTTGGTAGGTTTTTGGATACCGAGACTAGACCTGAGGCTGATGCCCTATTCAAGAGGTAGGATACAGGCTATATTTATGCATTGTTGTGTATTTTTATTTGAACTAGCTGATGCTCTTTATGGTTTATGTTTGTGTAGATCATTTTGTGGGTTTTCTGAGTCACCCTATCTTGTGGTTGCCAATGAGACCTGAATTTTAGAGCCAAATTTAAATAGCAAAACTGGCCCAAGATTCATAAAAGATGCATTTTTAGCAAAAAATGTGTTAATCATAGATCAAGGAGCTAGAGTTTCCCTAGGTAGATTTTAACGCTGAGAATCCAATGCAAGTGTCTGTATAATTGACCCAAAATCCATAAAAGAGAAATTCTTAGTGAAAAATATGTGGATCATAGATCAAGGAACTAGAGTTTTTATAAGTAAAATTTGATGCCAAAAATTCAACGCGTGTCTGTTCATCAATCAAACTCCATTTGACCCCCATTTAATGGCCGCAAGGTTTGGCATTATGAAGGAGGTAACTAATCCAAAAGCCGAAAAGCAAGTGATAGAGACTAGGATAATAGATTTCGATGCTAAAAATTTACATGTTAGTTGAATCATGAACTCAAGGTCATTTGCTCCTCTAGTTTAGCCTGAAACCACTTATGAGAGAGTGTGAATGCAAGAACATGAACCGGTGTCATGCCGCTACATGCACACTGTGTAAAGAAATCTAGAGTGTGGCTTTCTTATTGATTTAGAGAGACAATGCCATTTTAGACATTAGTATTAGTGTCCATGGTTCAAAAATATTAGATTTTTGGACAAGTTTTAGTCAATTTTTGATATTTTAGATATTATATCTTGTAAAAATCCATAAAACCGTAGACAACTTCTAAATTATGATAGCATATAAAAGAAAGCATGTAGCTTTTAGCTAAATTGAGACAATTTTATGTAAAAAAGAGAGATTGGTAAAATCACACAACACGCGATTGCTGTTTTCACGCAGTGACTATCACTCCAAAGTGGGAGATGAAAGAGTGATCTGGTTGAATTCTGGCCAAGTGTCCTAGTATTTTACCCCCCTTTTGGAGCCAATGGAGGCAACATATTGGAAATTTGAGTAGCATAGAGGAAGGTATTATTTTATACATGTGTTTGTCTATTAGAGTTTTATCTTCTCATAATGCAAGAATAGATTGACATGCTTCATCTCTGTTAGTATTCTTCTACATTTTCTAATTCTTATTGGGAGTGTTCTTCTACATCTTCAATTTTTTTGAACCCCTTCTCTTCCGTCTACTCCTCTCCTTGAATCTACCTTCACCCTGCTGTCTCTTACCCCCATGGTGGACTCTCGACATCGAACTCTTCGACACCGTGTTAGGGGAAGTTTATGCTATCATTAGAGGTGAATTTGAAAAGATATTTGGGCTGATTTGGGGCTGATATCTTCATCCATATTCAGAGAATTAGCTACAACAATATACTTTTAATTAATTTTTTACTCTAGAGAAGACATCTTGCCAAAATATACAAGTATTATGTGCCCCTATGGTAGGGCAATGTTTGTAGATCATTCATAGATGCTTTGAATTGAATTAAGTGGAGATTTTTCTCTTATTTCTTAGTTTTAATAACTTATCCTTATTAGAAACTCAATTTGAAGCTCTCTTGAAGCAAGTCTCTTTTCCCTACAAGCCTTGTAATTGACTCATAAGCTTTTGTCCCTAACAGTCTACATTGAATGTAATCATGCAAAGTTGATTCATGCTATGGCATCATGTATAAATGATAGGATGTTGAGTTGTTTATGATACATGATAGCATATTATACTTGTTTTTTTGATTGCTCTTACAGTCAAGAAAATAAGCTTGATTTGAGTTAGAACTTATGAGATAATACTCTTGTGATATTTGCTAAGAACTTGCAGTTGAAAGCTCTATTAACTTCTTCAAGGACTTGGCTTGAAATTGACATGCTTCATTTCTGTAAGTATTCTTCTACATTTTCTGATTCTTTTTTGGAGTATTCTTTTATGTCTTCAATTTCATCAAACCCCTTCTCTTTTGTCTACTCCTCTCCTTGAATCTACCTTCACTTTGATGTCTCTTACCCCCGTGCTAAACTCTCGACACACTGAACACACTAATATCGTGTTAGGGGAGGTTTATGCTATCATCAGAGGTGAATTCTGGAAGATATTTGGGCTTATTTGGGGCTGATATCTTCAGCCATATGCAAAGAATTAGCTACATCAGTGTTCTTTATATTCATTTCTTACTCTATAGAAGACATCTTGTTAAAATATGCAAGTATTATGCGCCCTATGGTAGGGAAATGTTTGTAGATCATTCATAGATGCTTTGAGTTGAATTAAGAGGAGATTTTTCCTTTATTTCTTGGCTGTGGTAACTTATCCTTATCAAGAACTAAATTTGAAGCTCTCTTGAGAAGCAAGTATCTTTGCCCTACAAGCCTTGTAATTGACTCATAAGCTTTTGTCCCTAGCAGTCTACATTGAATGTAATCATGCAAAGTTGATTCATGATATGGCATCATGTATGAATGATGGGATGCAGAGTTATTTATGATACATGACAGCATATTGTACTTGTTTTTTTGATTTCTCTTACAATCAAAGAAAACAAGCTTGACTTGAGTTAGAACTTATGAGATAATACTCTTGTGATCTTTGCTAAGAACATGCAATTGGAAGCTCTATTAACTTATTCAATGACTTGGCTTGAAACCTTCAACCCTTCTCTTATCTCTATCATCTTCGGAGTCTAAGCTCTTGAACCCCCATACATTATTTTCTCTCAAATCCTTGTGATTGACCGTGATGTACCTCTTGAACCTTCAAACATTCATTGTAATCTACTTATCTCTTAAAGACATATCTCCATCTATCTTGTCGAGTTTTCTTGCCAAAACCCTTTGGTGACCTTCAACCCTAAGCGTTGCGACATTGGTGAACCGAACATGAAGGTCGATGTAAGAGAGCTCCAAGATGGGTGATTCTTTAGGAGATACTCTGCAACAAATGGTGTGCTAACTGCAGCAGACTCAACAACAACAAATCCAAATGTTACAAAAATAACAACAAAGGCAAGACAAAGAGAAGATTGATTGCATAGCTATCATGGCCTTAGAGGAAGTTGGGCGGGAATTAAAACAATTTAATGGTCAAAATGTATTTGTTTTTTTCGCTTATATGTTGAGAAAATGCTCTTCTTTGGTGTAATGCAACATGCATGGAGTTTCTATTTTGCTAGACTAGCCAAGCATGGTCTTCAAGAAAGAATCCATAGTCTTTTTCAACGAGGTGCGGATTGGGCTACATTCAAAAAAGCCCTATGCGAAGAGTTCTTCTTAGAAGACTCTAACTTAATGATGAAGAAAAGTTTCATTGATTGGGTTGAGAAACCCAACAAAGGTTTAGCTGCAATAGCTTTATACCATGAGTTTAAAACTAAATTTGGACAACTTGATGCTGAAGACCAACAAAGTATGGAAGGTCAGAAGATTGAATTATTCCTTAAGGCTACAGATCCCATTCTGCAAGAGAAGCGTGTTGATTGCCTACAAGATGCTACCTCCCAATTAGAAGTCAAAACTGTATGGATAGATGTTACTGATGCAGTTAACATGATTGCTCGAAGAGAGCGGATGCGATTAAGATTAGGCTCTACTTCAACTTCAACAACTCCATTGATGGAGCTTGTTCCACCTTCAAAATCCCCTATTCCTTTCACTAATCAACAGCTCTTTCTTCTCTTGTTCCTTTTGAAAATAATGTCATGGATGAACTCATTAAAAGTATGCATGACCTTCATTTGAATCTTGCAAAAACTAGTTCCAAGATGGAGAAGCTGGATGCCAAAATTGAAGAAGAGGACGATCATCAACTCAAAGACCCATGAGAGAAGGCTATAACAGGCATTGTATTTGGTGTGACAGCCAATAACATAATAAGAGAGAGTGTTCTGCATTCCGTGAGGCTGAAGCATAGAAGCTTGTCTTTTGGAAAGACAAAAAAATTCATGTAGCTGAAACTGGTCTTCCACCGGAGCCAAATTTTGGCAATGTTGGAATGAAGAACATATTAGAAGATTTAGATGTAAAGAATGCCTATGCACCAATTGATGCAGCTACCTATGGGTTGCAAATTGAACCAACTAAATCAAATTTGAAAGCATGTAAAGATAATGTGTAATCTAGAGTATGGATGCATACACTAGATAAAATGGAACGTGGTAAAGCAACCAAAGAAGATTTGGCTAACACTAGTTAGTGCATTCGAGGAATAACTGGTTGGAAAGAACTCGTAGATTCTTTTTCCACCTTTGCATATTTGACTAACATCAATCATAAAGAAGTATTTATTGAAGAAAAGAGAAGAAGAGAAGATCAACCAGGGCCTTCCTCTTCTAGCCCTCCGAAACATGTAACTAGAAGAATGCTTGAACAACCAAAGCTTGCTGAAAATATAATTCCAGATCAAGAGATGGAAGATGCGCCACAAAAAAAGAAGACCGAAGGAAAGAAGAAAGGCAAGAAACTAGGCTACATGCAATATGACATACAATCTGCAATTGATCTCAAACGAGTCCTAGAAGAACGAATTCTGGGAAGCAAAATTGAATTCACCTTAGGTAAGATTCTTGGAATTTCCAAACATGAATTCCATGATATAATTATTAATGTAATAAAAGGAAAAGACAATATGTTAATGATGAAGCTGAAGAAAAAATGCATGGTTTTTTGCAAGTTCTTGGAGTTTTTGAGTAGGATGAAGAGAAGATGACTTCATAAGGAATTCATCTTGAAGCAGTTAAAGAATTAATTGCAGCAATTGAAGCTGAAGATAAAGAAAGCATGAATGCAAAACATAAAGAAGTGAAAGCTGAAAATGTTATGGTCGACTGGTCCAAACCAGTTAGGCAGCCCACCTCTCAAAAGAAAGGCCATCTATAGCACATGCATGAGAGGAGGAAGAGGCTTGGTTCATTCCAAGTAGGCACTACTCCCGTACGCATTGGGCAAGAGCAACAACATAGACACTCGTTAAAGTTGGACAAAAAGAAACACCATGTATTGCACTCTTAGACCATGGCTCAGGGATAAACATCATGGCAAGGAGTCTCTATGAAAGTGCCAAATAGCCCATAGATGTTGATCCATGTTGGCGAATGAGAGTTGCAAACAACTCTTTTGGAGAGTTATATGCTGCATGTCCTAATGTGCATGTAACTATTAGAGACATAAAAGAGATTTTTCACTTTTTTGTTCAAGACTCTTGTAGTTACCCTATCATTCTTGGGCAATCTTACATTTCTGAAGCCCGCTTGGAAACAAAAGCTCTTGATGATGGTTCTTCCTATGCTCGAATCCGAAGTAAGGATAATGAACGAGCTGTCCAATTTCTTACTATGTGTGTTAACCATCATTGAAACAGAGATCAACTACATGATTATCATGTGCCTCCTAATGCCTGAGAATTGAAGGGTTTTCGAATTGCAGTACTATAAAAGGAGACTATGGCAATGTGTCATGTCCTTATGCTACAGAAACTATGTCTCTAGAAAATCTGTATGTATGTATAGCCAATAGTATGGGTTGTTATAAGTCTCTTCCAACCATGACTAAAGCTGAAAGAAAATATTTATGTCATGTAAAAAGGAAGCTGAAAACTTATGACATGATGGCTAAAAACGAAGAGACTTCAGTTTTTTTTTATAGATTGATTACTGCTGACACATTGGCTGAAATATATGCAGCTCCTCATACAGAAAATCAAGCTGAAAATCAGTCCATAGAAGTATGTACATTGGATTTTTATCAAACAGTTCAAGAATTTGTTGAGCAGGAAAACATTGGCTTACTCAACAAGGCTAAAGTGCAAGTGGAGACAAAATATAAGATGGTGGATAAGAAAGTCAAGCCTCTGGCACTCCCATTGCCTCCTGAAAGTGAAGGGCTGGTTGATAGGGTAGCAAATCAGCCAAATCTTCATGATCCTTCCAACATTGGTCACAAGTTCACATCTAAAAGTATAAAAGAGCTCAAAATAGGTGAAAATTCTTTCCTTTCGCCGGCTGAAAAATACTATTGTATGCAAATGGTAATGAAACATGGAAAAGCTTTTGCATTTCAACCAAGTGAAATAGGTTGTGTGGATCCAAATATTGTGGCTCCTATAGTCATTTTTATGATCCCACATGTGCCTTGGAATCTCAAGCCCATTTCTGTTCCAAGGGCGCATTTACCCAAATTATTGGAACTTCTAAATGAGAAGATCAAAATGAGGATTTTAGAACCTTCTTCAATGCCTTACTCAAATCGATGGTTTACCATACCCAAGAAAAATGGATCTTTACGATTCATCCAATATCTACAACTAGTTAATTGTGTCACAATCCAAAATATTGGTTTAGGTCCAATTGTTAATGAGTTTGCTGAAGATTTTGCAGGTAGAAAATTTTCTTCTATGGGCGACCTATATTTAGGATATGACCAATTTCAACTTTCATTAGAAGGCCGAGACATTACCACAATGAAGACATCTCTTGGATTGGTTTGCATGTGCACTCTACCACATGGTGCAACAAACTCCGTAGCCCATATGATGAATGACATGCACAAAGTCTTAAGGGAATTCATTCCACAACTTACTCTTCCATTTCTTGATGATATACCTATCAAGGGATGTGAAGTTAATGAAAAGAACGAGGAGCTTGATGAAGATGACTACATGACATTTCTAGTTAACCATCTTCATGATTGTGATAGGATTTTGACAAGGCTAGAAGAGGTACCTTTTCTAGAGCTAAGTCAATTTTTGGAGTAGAAGTCCTAGTGGTCGGACATTTGTGTGGCCCCCTACGGATGTAAACCTTCACCAATCAAGATAGATGCCATCAGCAGAATGCAAGAAGAATGCACAAATATCTCAAAGATGAGAAGATTTCTTAGTGCATGTGTATTCTATCCCACATGGATACCACATTTTGCTCATATAGCCAAAAATCTCTATCAATTATTAAGGAAATGCCAAAGATTCTCTTGGGGGAAAGAGTATACTCTCATTGTACACAAACTAAAGAAGTTGTTAATTTCAAGCCCCACTTTCAAAAGGGCTAATTATTCAAATGGTCAACCCATCATCCTTACTATGGATACAAGTCCCATTGGGATAGGATGGGCTGTTGGCTAAGAAGAGAGGGGATGTATGTCATGCTGCTACGCACACTGTGTAAAAAAATCTAGAGTGTGGCTTTCTTATTGATTTAGAGATCTAATTCCATTTTAGACATTATGTAGTGTCCATGGTTCAAGATTTTTGGACAAGTTTTAGTCAGTTTTTGATATTTTAGATATTATATCTTGTAAAAATCCATAAAACTATAGACAACTTCTAGATTATGATAACATGTAAAAGAAAGCATGAGATTTTTAGCTAGTTTGAGAGGATTTTATGTAAAAAGAGAGATTGGTGAAATTGCACGACGTGCGATCGCTGTTTTCAGGCAATGAATAATACTCCAAAGTTGGAGATGAAGGAGTGATATGGCTGAATTCTAGGCAGGTGTCCTAGTATTTTACCCCCCTTTTGGAGCCAATGGAGGCATTAGATTTGCAATCTGAGCAGCATAGAGGAAGGTATTATTTTATACACGTTTTTATCTATTAGAGTTTTATCTTCTCATAATGTAGGAATAAATTGACAAGCTTCATCTTTGTTCGTATTCTTCTATATTTTATAATTATTTTGGGGAGTAGTCTTCTACGTCTTCAATTTCTTCGAACCCCTTCTCTTCCGTCTACTCCTCTCCCTGAATCTATGTTCACCTTACTGTCTCTTACCCCCATGTTGGACTCTCGACACCAAATGCATCGACACCGTGTTAGGGGAAGTTTATGCTATCATCAGAGGTAAATTCAAAAAGATATTTGGGCTGATTTAGGGATGATATCTTTAGCCATATTCAGAGAATTAGCTACATCAATGTACTTTACTTTATTTTTTACTCTACAGAAGATATCTTGTCAAAATATACAAGTATTATGTGCCCCTGTGGCAGGGCAATGTTTGTAGATCATTCATAGATGATTTGAGTTGAATTAAGCAAAGATTTTTCTCTTATTTCTTAGCTATGGTAACTTATCCTTATTAGAAACTCAATTTGAAGCTCTCTTAAAGCAAGTCTATTTTTCCTACAAGCATTGTAATTGACTCATAAGCTTTTGTCCCTAACAGTTTACATTGAATGTAATCATGAAAAGTTGATTCATGCTATGGCATCATGTATAAATGATGGGATGTTGAGTTGTTTATGATACATGATAGCATATTGTGCTTTTTTTTAAAATTGCTCTTACAGTCAAGAAAATAAGCTTGATTTGAGTTAGAACTTATGAGATAATACTCTTGTGATATTTGCTAAGAACATGCAGTTGAAAGTTTTATTAGCTTCTTCAAGGACTTGGCTTGAAACCTTCAACCCTTCTCCTATCTCTATCATCTCTGGAGTCTAAGCTCTTGAACCCCCATACATTCTTTTTTCTCAAACCACTATGATTGACCATGAAGTACCTCTTGAACCTTTAAACATTCACTGTAATTTACTTATCTCTTGAAGACACATCTCCATCTATCTTGTCTAGTTTTCTTGGCAAACCCTTGTGGCGACCTTCAACCTTACGCGCTGCAACACCAGTTATTTTAGAGGTTAAAGGTTAATTATTTTTAAAAGAGAAAGGAAACACAAAATCATATCATAAGGGGGGAGGGGGCACAATTTCTTTAACACCATATTTTTAAATTAAAAAAAGAAGATTCGTTACCTAATAGAAACATACCTCCATCTTCTAGCCATGGATTTCTAAATTCTTTGCTTCAGATTGCTCTAGAAGACTGCATGTGATTTGGTGCACTAAATGAAAAGATAGAAATTTAGTCTTTCTCTCTCCTCTTTCTCTCTCACCATAAATATTGTTCATATGGACTGAGAGAATGAGAGGGAATGGACGTCGTTTCATGACAAGATATAAGGGATGGAACAAGGAAGCAAAAGAACCATCAACGGCTATAAAAAAGCATTAGTAGCTTCTCGTTTTCAAAATACGATGGGATGCAGTAGTAGATTATAGTGTAAGCATCTTTTATTGAATTGTGTGATGAATTTTTTATTTTTATTATAAAAATTGATTGTAAATATTTGAATATGCTTGAATATGTCTAGAATTATTAAACGTGATTGAAAATATTTCAATATTCTTGAATATATCTTAATTTATGGAATAATCAATAATTTCAAGCAATTCACATAATGAAAATCAAAATTGTGAAACTGACAATATGAGATTTAGTAGAAAAATGATAATTTTATAGATTATTATAATTCAAATGGTGTTTTTATGGAGTTATATTGAATGTAATGCTGAATCATAATCCACATAAGCTTCACAAATTTGAAAATTAAAAAATCAAGAATTAATATTAAAATAAATGATAAAAAATAATACTAAATAGATTTTTGAATAATAAAAACTGGTTTTCATGTATGAAAAATATGATAAATTAGGTATATGTGTGTGGATGTATGGTGGAGGTAGGGTACGGAAAATTGCCTCAATCTACCTCCATCTTTATGTGAAAGTGTGTATTTACCGCTTTTTCACATGAAAAAAATAAATATGAAATACCCTCATAAATTGGTGTCATTGCCATCATAAGTAAACCACCAATACCCATGGACCACTTATTGTCTTAAGTGTTTCAAGCTGAGAGCTATGCCTACCTCTCAGTACAGCCATGCACGCTCTTCAATACACTAATATAGTGAGCTTATCTTTGAATCCGATCAAGTACCTCATCCCATGAATCCACCAATGGCTCCAAGATTCAAGATGGGCCCTCAAGAAAGCTCCATCTCCAAGCTTCAAGATTTAACCTCCATAGCCATGCATGCTAGAAGGGGAAAGACAAGAAGAAGAAGAAGAAGAAGAAGAAGATGAAGATGATGATGATGATGATGATGAGATGGGAAGAAGAGCTTCTCCATGGTCCCTCACTCTCTTGGT
Organism: Lygodium microphyllum; assembly: GCF_053477565.2. Taxonomy (NCBI): domain Eukaryota; kingdom Viridiplantae; phylum Streptophyta; class Polypodiopsida; order Schizaeales; family Lygodiaceae; genus Lygodium; species Lygodium microphyllum. Next base: position 138,764,521 of record NC_141152.1, on the reverse strand, counting down.
TGATGTCCATCTTAGGGATAGGTGGCCTTGAATCATTGGGTGTCGGAAGAGATAATGGAGATCCCCTTCCATAAGGTGGTAGTCTATTTTCTAGGTAGTAAGGTTGATTATATGTCTGTGGGTATGGCAACCACCTTGGTAATTGGCAATGCACTGCATCATGACCAAACCTATCACAATTGGCAGGGTGGCCTGGATCTAGGATCCATACACTCGATCGAAAGGTGGTTTTCTCTGCAATGCACATAAGGTATTATGGGCCTTCTCATCATCTCTTGAAGATTAGCCAAATCTGGCTTCATGTCCGCCAACTCCTAGCTTTGATTAACTTTCTTTCCTTTCTTCGAACACTTTGGCTCAATCTCTCGCTAGCGGTCGTTGCTCTCTCTAAGGTTATAGAGGTTGCGCTATCTCGGCTTGTGGTCCTTGAGATTCTCTCTTTGAGAAAGTCATCCAATCATATCGATTCTTCAAAGACCCTAGCACATCCCTTTGTAGGTTCGAATCACCCATCAAGGTCTTGTAAAGCTCCTCACTTCCAGTTCCACTTATGAACACAATGAGGACCACTAGTTTGCTAGGTCACACCTGGGCAGCTAGGGTTCTCTTGAAGAGACTTCGCACATGGGTGACATAGTCTCAAATATCCTATTTTTCCTTTTGATTAACATTCATTAGTTGAACAATAAGGTTTTCTCAGTATCCTACCTCAAAGAATCTCTTGATGAAGAGACTACTGAGGTCGTTGAAATTATTTTGTTCGGCATTGTCTAGACTAGTGTACCATGTCCATCCTTTATCCCAAAGGCAAAGACCAAATGCTTATGCGCATTGAGCAAGGTCTATTAGGCTCTTTACCTCGCATACTTGCTCAAACTGCTCTATAAAACTATATGGGTAATTATCAAGCTGTGATGACACCCAAATAAGCATAAAAACAAGGCATAAAAGAATCCAAGCATGCATCATATTTTCATTTTTTGTCAAGAGAATAATACTATTTTGTTGCAAAATCACCAAAAAGAGATAGAGATATGAGGGGGCCACATCCACATTCACATCCATAATTAATAAATGGTACACACAAAAGTGTACATGCATGCATTTGTAAATGGTTAGAAAGAACTCAAATGAGAAGGCTAAATCCTTATGAATACAAATGTATTAAAATTTCAAAGAAATAATATAAATATGAAGGGTTGTGTGTCTTTTGGGGAAAAGGTGAGGTGGAGTGCACGGCTAATTATGTGCCTCTCTCTCTCCTTTCTTCCAAGACACACCCACTCTCCCTTTATGGTGCCAATCTTTTTATGTCCTCTCTCTTATGTCTTTTGTGTAGAAATTTCTCTTTTCCCTTTTGTTCTTGCATAATGGTTGAAGCTATGGATGAAGATGACAAATTGGTTCATTATTAAAAGAGAGATTTATGGTTTCTTTTCAGTTTTGAGATTAATGGTAGAGCCAAATACATAAATTTTGTGTGTTTTTTCCTTAGTTTCTGTGGTTATTTCTATTTGTGGGAGGGTTGTTGTCAGGCTAATACTTGCCGAGCTTCACCCATGCCCGTCTACTCTTTGCAAATTGCACAGGAGGGAGCCTAGCGCTCTTTTATAAAGATTTATGGATGCCTTTGCATATTAAAATGCACCCATTTCATTTTTGCACTCGTCTTGGGTTTTTAAGGTGTCTTTATGCTTTTGGCCCTTTTCCCTCTTATTTTTGTTTTTGTCATGCTACCTATTTCCACTTTGCCTTATATTAAAAATATATTTTTTTCTTTCTTATTTTCATTTTTTGCAATTCTTGCACTGGGGTGAACAATTGACAATATCCGCACATCTATATATTGCGAGTAGTGGGTTCCCCTACACACGCGTACATTACAAGTGGTGGGAGCCCATCACTCTCACTTCATTGCTTATTCTTTTGGTGACATTTGAATAAGGGAAGATTAGTTATACATTGTAATTGTTGGAGCTCCTACATCGTTAGTCTCTTTCTCTTGCTCTCTTTGTCCATCCACAATAACTCACTCCTTCATTACTTCTGCTTGATTGTGCTCTCACTCAGGCTTCTCTCTTCAGATAGTAATAGAGTTTATGCAATGATTAAGGAGAATAAGAGACCATTGGCTTTTTTTAGGAGTCATGGAGCCACTTTTAATGGGAGATGTATTTATCGATGATATTTCCTCAACCAAAGATATGTCACTTTTTTTAAAGAGAGTTTCTAAGTAGAAAATTTGGGTAGTCTAATTTTGTATTTGAAGCATGATAGAAGGTAGAACATGCTAGGCTATAAGCATGTCACATATATCTTATCTAGAATGAATGTGCAAAAAGAGATTTATTGGCAATTTCAATATGAATGCACAAAAAGGGATTTAGTACTAACACATATCTCATGTTGTATAGAAGGTTCATGGAACATGCAACATGGAGGCCATTGCTTGAGGGTTGGCATTGAGACCATGAGTAGGTGGAGACTAGCCTAAGCGATGGGACAAATATGCAGGTGAGTAGGCAAACCCATGGAGAGTAGGGTCATTCTTTTGAGCATCCTAACTTGGATACAGAGGCTAGCAGTGATAACCAAGATGATGATGATGATGGTGATATATAAATAACTAGATGATAATGATGATGGTAGCACAACCTGAGTCACACTCTAGTGCATTAGCCTATCACCTAGCCATTGCTTGAGCTTTGCTTTGGCTTATTATGATTGGCTAGCCACTTGGTTAACAATGTATGAGCTATGCTTTGGTTTATTATAATTAACTTAATTGGCTACTTGGTCATGTATGTATAGTTTTTTTGGATTGCTACTCTAAAGTTCTTATTGTTATCAATACAATACAATATTGTTTTGTTGTAAAGGTAAAAGTTCTCATGATGGGAGATCTTAGGTAGGGATAGTAAGAATCTTGCATTCAAAGTATAGATAAACAATCCATAATAGTCATGTTGGTCAGCAAAAGGAGGCATTCAACCTAGAGGTCTCTTTTCTAGGAACACAATATTAGGATGTTATCCAATTGAAGTAAATATTAGGATGTTATTTAGATCTTCGTCTTCATCATCTTCATATTTTAAACATAGGTATTCCAAATTTTTTCTTTTTATGGGACATCGAAGAAGACGTCTTGGGATTGGGAATCAGATTGATCATCGGCTCACCGATGATGATGAGAGAGAATTCATCCCCTAGTAATATTATAAGAATGTTAACAATATTAAGATGTTATTCAGATCTTCATCTTTTATCTTTATCTTTTAAACATAGTTTCTTTTTATGGAACACCGGGGAAGACGTCTTGGGATTGGGAATCGGATTCTCTCACCTTTGATGAAAAGAGAGAATCCATCGACCCTAGTAATAATACAAGAATAAGAATCCTAATGATATAAGAATCTGTGCTCTTCTTCGTAGCACGCTCAATCGCAGAGGGAATCAGCGGTCTTCTTCGTAGCACAGTACTCACAGAGGGAATCCGGTTCCAAAGCTGACGTCTGGGAGACAGATAAATAGAGCCAATGTCAGCCATAGCTCCCCATCGCCTCCTCAATTTTATAAGTTGCGCTCGCGAACCTGATCAGCTAATTCAGCTCAGGTAAATATATGCAGGCTCTAAGCGCTCTCTCTCTCTCTCTCTCTCTCTCTCTCTCTCTCTCTGTGGAGTTTTGGCAAACCCTCAAACTTGATAATTCCGGTAATTGCTCCAGCAGCTTGAATATGATACCCCAGCTAGCTCGACCCTCACAACGTGGCTTGTAGGTCTCAAGCCATCGACGTGGTGCAGCTATAATATATTTGTGTGACTCTGCAGCAGCTTCTTTGTAAATATCCGGTGTTAAGAAAATGTGACTTGTGGATGGGTGAATCAATCAAATGCTAATGTCAAATTATGGCAGATGGCACAGATGACGAAGGCTACTAATCAATCGGTGGAGATCCATGCCAGTGACTGGAATAACCGGATTAGAGATGCCGCTATAACGATCTCGAAAAAAACTCCGGTAGTAGGTGATGTTGTAAGCATTCTCGTGGGCTTCTTCTGGCCGGAGGACAAGGTCGACGTTTTCCAGGCCCTCAAGGCGGACATGGTAAACCTCGTCAAGAAAGAGATTCTTGCTTACGAACTAAACTTCCATCACTCTCAGATCAACGGGCTCAAAAGTACCATCGAGAGCTACAAGGCGGTATGTATCATTAACACCATTTAATTAATCCCATGACCACCTGCATGCAGAATTATTAATCTTATTTGTCATTGATTTGTGATTCAAACACAATATTCAGCCTAATATTTGCAATTGATCATCTTGTTCTGATTGGTATTTGATCGTCTCGTTCTAATTTGTATTTGCAGGCTCAGACTCACGAGAAGCGCCACTGGCTAAACGCCTGGATCAATGACGCTAACAAATTGAGCATCATCTTTCGAGAGTCGAAAAACAACATCCACATCATCTCTCTCACTGTCACCCTGGCTCTGCTTCATCTCTCAGGGCTGCGGGAGAGACTGAAATTTGGCAAGTGAGTCGGCATGTAGAAGAGCCTAATTACGTGCACCCATAAATTGATCAGAATAGATAAACATATTTCTCCTATTGTGACTTCGTGGCCATATCTGCAGGCTAATCTATGAGGAGGACAACACAAAACAGTGGAAGAAGGAGCTTGAGGATATGTATAAGACGTACATTGTGGATTTTCTCCCGACTATCTTCCGAGAGTGGAAAAAATGGAGGGAAGACCAGATAGAGATTAAAGCATGGGTCTCAATACATGGCGCTGCGTTCGTGGCTAATGCAACGGTCAAGGACAACGTTACAGGTAACTGCAGCTCCAAGGTTATGTTGGTTTGAATTTGGAATTAATACATTGCAGACATGGCGTGATCATTTACATGACAAATCTTGGTTTGTGGTGTCTGCCTAATTTCTGGAGACGGATGTAATGATGCTTTGCCAAAATGCATTGGATAGGTGAGACTAAACGGTTCCACAAAAATGACTATAACTCAACGACACATTTTAAAAGCATCTGTGAAGACCATAAGACGCGGATGAAGAACGACGCCTTTGCAGACATGGCCGGTTGCATATCCACCACATTCGTGTATGACGAGCTCTTACCTGACAAGAGCAGGAATTTTCCCAAGTATGACAAGAACGAGTTCGGTCGGGTGTTCAGAGGTCCATATGCCCAAGATCTTTTCTATTCTGAGTATTCTTACGACAACCACAATACGCGTCCAGATCATGATGACTACTCACCCAACTCGGGTCCCATCACCAAGGTATAATAAACAATATACAGTCGGCCGCGGTGCTGTCGGAGTACTATCTCATGTGCATGCAATAATTATACCGGTCTAGCGATCATGTCCATATTTGTCTACTATCTAATATGTAAGCATCAGTACTAGCAAAACTCGTGATCAGTTGTTGCTATTTCTAATTTTATGATTTTGCAGGTGATCATAAGAGAGTGGAACACCATTGACGCCATGCAATTCATCTATGCCAACCGCCAAGGGCAGTTGGCTGGCAACCCGAATGGCGGAGCGAGGCACGACGTCGATGTGACGGGAAAGCCCATATATGGACTTCGCATGGGGTTCTCTAACAACCTGCTCACTTATGTCCAGATCAACTACTGTGATGGTGCAAAATCAGAAACGTACGGGAACCGTAGTGGCTGGCGATGCTATGAAGCATCTGCAAACGGGCCCTCTGCCTATAGGCTCAGTTCATGGAGCTTCAAATTAAATCGAGGCCCTTCGAATACTCATGGCCCTGGTGCAATCCAGCTGGAATATGCACCGCAGATGGATGATCACTAGCTGCATCTTGTAGGCATGGGGATGGATACTACTAGGCTAATGGGAATTAAAATATAATCATAGTTAGAAATTATAAACCATATTTAGATACATGTATAACTATAAGTAGCTGATAAAGGCATCGTGTCTTTTTCTTTCGGGTGCTCAAATGAACTATGACTCGTTAATATACACCTCTTTTGACTCTAGATTAACCTTGAATCCATATTGTTGTTAATGATGTGGGCTTAGGATACAAACATAGTGACAAACATTTTCGATGAGTTGCATGTTTCTTCCAAGGAGACTCCTCAACAATTGGAATATGCACCATAGATGGATGATCACTAGTTGCATCTTGTAGGAATGGGAATGGATACTACTAGGATAATGGGAATTAAAATACAATCATAATAAGAAATTATAAATCCTATTTAGATACATGTATCACTATAAGTAGGTGATAAAGGCATCGTGTCTTTTTCTTTTGGGTGCTTATGATTAGGTAATATACACCTATTTTGCCTCTAGATTAACCTTGAATATGTATTGTTGCTAATGATTGGTGTGGATGATGAGGGCTTAGGATACAAACATAGTTGCAAACATTTTTGGTGTGTTGCATGGTTCTCCTAAGGAGATTCCTCAAAACAACCTATTTCTCAAAACTAGCCAAAAAGTGATGTTTGACTTTTCAAAACGTCACAACTTTTAGTTTTGTTTAAACTGTTATTGCTAAAAGAAATTGCTTTTCTTTACACATGAATGTACCTCAATATAAAAAATTCTTATACCCTAGAACTTCTAGTTGTTTTCGTACACAAGAGCAGTCGAAGGAATAGCATGGATGCTGTAGTACTTGAGTAATAATGGCTTTAGTCATGTGTCTTTCTTATTATGTTGATGAGGCATATAATCATACACTTGCAATATGAAATCCATGTTGTTCGTAATCTTGGGATTTTTCAGCAACCTTGCATTTTTGGAAATTCTAGTTTTGTGTGCTCATTCACAAGTACAAAATAAAGAAAAGAACTTAACTTGAGGCTAGTATAAACACTTTTAGAGCCTTTTTGTTTAAGACGATGATATTAAATGCACAATAGGATAACTTCAATATATGACCAAAAGTGTCCAACATTTCATTGATCTACTCCACAACATCATGCCAAGTTTGTGAGCTTTCTATGCTTGAATAATGTGCTGATCAAGTTTGTGTAGGAAATAAACTCGTACAAGATCATAGAGCTTTCCTTGAGAGCAATGCCCGAAAAGAGCAAGTAAGTTACCACAAAACATTAGACTTAGAACGAGTAACAAACAATGTAATTAACTCACAACACTTGAAGATTCAGATGTTAATGGGAAAAAGAGTAATTAACTTCACAAGAAGAGTGGAATAATTAACAATACAGGAAAGAGAATAAATCAATTTGCATGGTAATGCAAGTGTAAGTACATATCAAAGCTCACACATCAAGTATTTGGTCAAGCATCCCTTTTCCCATTTGTGTTTTCTCCATGTTCTAAGCTTTGCTCCTCAATCTCCATAAGTTTTTCAATGGATACATACATGTGTGCTATGTGAAGTCGATCCCCTATCCCATTAAATAAAGGGCACGAGTCTTTTTAAAAAACTATCAATCTTTTTAATTCTCTTCCATAATCTTAGTTAGCCCAACTTCTCGATCATGGCTAAGTAGTTTCATAACACCTTAGAGGTCCATCTTATACACGAGGGTTGGAAATCATAATTTCTACATCAATACAAATTTGCCTTTGTTATGTACAATAATCATTTCTAAACCTAAAGATATATAAAAGCCAAGCAATCAAGTGAACTATTGTATCATAATACAACATAATATATAAGTACAAGTACTATATATTGAGGATAATAGAACTACTTTTGCCTCAAAGTTAGTCTAGGTACATTCATTTGTACTTGGAAAAAACTCAACTAATCTATCAATCAATTAGTCTAGCTTTGATAAGGGTTGACCAGTCCTAATCTTACCTACATGCTTGCATACTTTTGTTATGACAAGGAAGGTAAACACATTCTCTACTTTGGATTTTGTGAATTGGTCTTTGAAGATCTTATAACTCTTTACCAAGAAAAAGATATTAGTAGAGAAAAAATATTCCCATATATTTATACATTAGCAGTCACTCTAAGAGGTAGACCAAATAATCCTACTACATGAAATACTCATTCAAGCTCCTTATTGAATGAATGTGCCACACTATTGTGTTGTCATGTGCTTTGGAATATAACACAATGAAGTGGTTTACCACCATAAAATTTTGAGCATGATAATGCAATGAAGCATTATAAATAGTAGGATTATGATGTTGCTGCATAAATTGATGTTGTTGCATAAACAATGTTGTGATGTTGTTGCATCTTGCAAATAAAGTTGTGATGCACTACATCACAAATTTTTTTGCAAGCTACAACAACATTATTTATAGTTTCATGAGTTTTTCTAGTTATTTTAAAAGTCCATTGCATATTTCACATCACCCCTTGATGTATATGATCAACTTTGTTTAGAATCTAGAGCTTACACACATACAATTTTGTATGTACCTTGATGTAGTGTATCAAGCTATTCCAAATTTGAAGCATTGCATCAAGTTAGTATAGGAAATATACAAAGTATTGTGGAGTTGGATACAGTGTATTAGGTTGGTGTAAAAACTTGCATAAATTACAAAGAAACTTGATGTACTATATCAAGTTAGTACGAAAATCAAACAACACATGCTAGAACAAGGGCTATGGGTTGGATTTAATTAAATGCATGTTTTTTTTTGAAGACTTTCATAACAAGTGTTGGTTGACTATAAAAGGAAGTAGAGTTGGCTACATGTTTATAAGGATGTTTGAATTCCTACTATAAATGCTATTATATATGCAAAAGGAAAATGTATGATTGCAAATATTGAAATATGGAACAATAGACACACAAATGTACAGATGTTAAAAATAATGAGTCCAAAGAATTGGTTACAAGTTTGCTTGCATTTAGAGTTGTAGAATTATGCAAGTCCATGAAGTATGCCAATTTGGAAAGCATGCAAAACAACCTTTTTGGCATGACAAAGATGTGAGCAAAAACATATTTAATGTTATGCATGTAGATATTTGGGGCCTATACAAAATATATCTCTTGCTTGGGTCAACAAGTATTTTGTTAGGTTTGTTAATGATTATTCTAGAAAGCTATTAATTAGTATATTTCATGAAGGGAAAGAGTAAAGTATTTGAGTACTTTAAAACGTTCAAGGCTTTTGTTGTGATTAAGAGATGAACAAAGGGAGTATGGATGCATCCCACTCTTCTCATGTATTGACTATTAGAGGCCATCGACATGATGGTAACAATAGTATTGCCTGCCATGGTAGAGACTCATAGAGGTCTCAATCTCAAACACATGGAAATTCTCACAGTAAGTCCCATGGTCATAAGTTCTCATTGACATGCCACGATTGTGGGAAGTAGGGTTATATCATGCCTGATGTCATCATATGTGCAATGATAAGTGTAATGGAAAAAGAAAGGGCAAAGTTTAGGATAAGTGGATGATCATAGCATTGTCCCTAGAAAATCTAGTGTAAAGATTGAAGAAATAAATGTAGTAGAGCTTGATTCTAATGAGAATTGTGTCTTGGTTGCTTTGTCATTTGATATTATTTAGGCTACTAATGCTCTATCTATGTGTTCTCTATGTTGGCTACTTGATTCAAGGGCTTCTTTCCATATTACTCCATATCTTGATTGATTTCATACCTCTCATAGCATCACATGTTTTATGAGATTGGGAGATGACAAGGCTTTGGATATCACTAGCATTGATGATGCTATGTTGCAATTTTGCTACATGTACATCTTTTGTTTTGGAGAATGTACATCATATTTTGGCCTTGACCAAAAGCTTTCTATTTGTTGAACAACTAGATGATGTAGGGCATCATGTCTTATTTGGAGATTCTACATGAAAAATTACTTGTGGTAATATGGTTTTTTCTTGAGGTTCCAAAGCTAGGAGTCTCTATCCTCCTTTTGATTTTTTCTAGGTCTATTGACAGTGGTCAATCAAAATTTAGAGTGTCACATTATATATTGTGCTTAGATTTTGCATTGATGCTTTATAGATTGGAGACATGGAATAATTGTCATCTCGTTGTAGATTCATTGTACTTGGAGATTTGCTCTTCTACCAGTACTACAGAGTTGTCCCTCCCCTAAGTAGGTCTTGAAGCATCTCTCAATACTACCACAAAATTTGATTTTATGGAAATGTAAGATAAGGAAAGGAGATGATTAGATAGAGATGATGCAAGTTTATGTTGAGTTGACTGTTGCGGGTGTGGCTAGAAGTTGGAACTTGAGAGGAGGTGGTTGAGATGGCTTCGTGTTATTGAGGGTTATGCAATCACATGACAGTCTCTTTGTATGGATAAATAGAGAAAGACTTATACAGTTTACTAGAGAGGATGCCTAAAATGCAGGATGCTTGAATCCCATAGGCATAGTGGAGAAAAAGGGAGCCATCATGAGCCTATAAAGTATTGTACTTTCCATTGTACTTTGTCCTTCTAGTCATAGTTAGTGTCATACTCAAGATTGTGTTTATGAGTCCAAGCCTCCATCTTGGAACCTAATTCACTTGAGTAATAGTCGCTTCTTCTTGTCAATGTCATCATGAGTTTTCTCTTTCTCTTCCATCTGCATAGCCATGCTCTAGATCCATACATTTCAACATGGTTTCAGAGTCATGGAGAGCATGGCTCAACTTTGAAATCTCTTCTCTCATCTCCTCTTTATCTTTCTCTAGCTTAGTCCAAGTGGTTGACTTCATTTCCAACTTCAACTACACTCCCTACCTTCATGGCAGCCATAGCTTATAGGAGCCTACCTACTTGGAGTCATCATATCTCTCTCTATGGACAAAATCTATTGAAGCTTCCTTCTAGAGATTTCTTGTTGGACTCAAGACACACCATCCTACTACTTCACAATTGTTATTACATATTGTAGGAGTAGGCATTGCTTGAATTCTTCATCATTATCTCAAAAAGGTGTAGAGCAAGTTGTATTATTGTGGCTGCAATCTTTCATGCAACCATAGGGCTTTTGAAGGCCACCTCATAGGCCTTCTACCCACCTAACATCTCTTGCAATGATTGCTTCTACACACTAAAATTAGGAAAAGACCAGTCGCCCTATCTAAAAACCCTAATCCTCCATAGCTCCTTCAACCTCAAGCTTAAAAATCCCATCAATTTCTTACTCCTCCAAGCCTACTAGAGTTCCTGCCACTCAGATATTGCAGCACGTCGGATTGAAGGTCACCACATGGGTTTAGCAAGAGAATAATGTATGGGGGCTCAAGAGCTTAGACTCCGGAGATGATAGAGATAAGAGAAGGGTTGAAGGTTTCAAGCCAAGTTCTTGAATATAAGAGACAGTAGGATGAAGGTAGATTTAGGGAGAGGAGTAGACGAAAGAGAAGGGTTTTGAAGAAATTGAAGATGTAGAAGAATATTCAACAAAAGAATTAGAAAATATAAAAGAAAACTAACAAAGATGAAGCCTATCAGTTTCTTTCAGCATTATGAGAAGATATAACTCTAATAGACAAAAACGTGTCTAAAATAATACCTTACTCTATGCTTCTCATATCGCCCATCTGATGCTTTCATTGGCTCTAAAAGGGGGGTAAAATACTAGCACACCTGGCAAGAGTTCTGTCAGATCACTCCTTCTTTATCTCCTTCTTCGGAGTGATGTTCACTGCCTAAAAACAGCAATTGCACGTCGTGCGATTTTGTCAATCTCTCTTTTTACATAAATTCCTCTCAAATTGGCTGAAAGCTACATGCTTTCTTTTACATGTCATTCTAATCTAGAAGTTGTCTATAGTTTTATGATTTTTTGCAAGAGATAATATCTAGAATATCAAAAATTGGCTAAAAACTTGTCCAAAAAAATCTAATATTTTGAAGCATGGAGACTAATACTAATGCCTAAAGTGGCATTGGCTCTCTAAATCTAAAAGGAAGCCAAACTTTAGATATTTTTACATGGTGTGCGCGTAGCGGCACGACATCCACCCCCTCCTAACTTGCACATCCTCTGGCATGTGCCAAAGTCTTACGGATTTGCAGTGTCACAAGAAGTATCTTCTACCATGTCAATATCTTCAGCTTCTGCCTCTTCTTCTTCCTCTATGTCTTCATACTCCTGAATTATATTCAAGTCTTCTAACTCTTATGTTGAGTTTTCTCTTTGTTTGAACAGTTTGATTCTTTTTCCAGCTACGAATATCTTTATGTTGGTCCCATCCAATTCAATCAATGAATATGTGGCATTGTCATGAATGACCTTTACCACATACGAGCCAAATCAACGCTTTACCATCTTCCTAGAAGCATTATATTGATTATCTAGGCTTCTGTCATAGACAAGCACCCAATCATTTTCTTGAATTGCTCTTAACCCAAGTCGATGTCGCTTGTCAAACCTTCTTTTGTTCTTTATTCTTGTTGTCTTTAGCTTCTCAATAGCTGCTTGAACATCTTCAGGCCTTATTTCTAGTTATCGTATGTACAAAGTCAGCAACTCTTCTCTATTGATGCCTTTCTCCCAAGGTAGAAGACTCCATGTGAGAATAGATTCTTCAATTGCCATAATTGGTTGTTGTCCATACATAAGTTCAGCTAGTATATAGCCAGTCACTAAACTATGAGTAGTCTGGTCAGCTCATAATGCAAAAGGTAGCATTTTAGGCCATTCTTTGATATTTTCTCTACAAGACTTTGCTAGAGCTTTGAGAATAGGCTGGTTCCCTCTCTCACTTTTCCCATTTCCTTTAGGATTGTAGGTTGATGTTAAAGCCAACTTAACACCCAATTGAGCAAAGAAGTTACATACCTCATCAGCATCCAACTCTCCTCTATCTGCAATTACTTTACCCACACAACCATATCTACAAAATACTTCTTCAAGAAAAAAATGAAAAATATCTTGAGTGGTTTTATTTGTTAAGGCTTTGCCTTCAACTTGATTGGTTAGATCCTCTCTTGCAAGCACTAAATACTGTATATTCCATATCCCTGTAGGCATGGTTACAAGATCAATAATGCATCTATAATGCATAGACAAGGGATAAGTCGTTTGTAACCCATCTCGATGCTTGACCATAGAATACATTTGACACACAAAACAAGTTTAAACAAAATGTGCAATGTCTGGATACATGTTTTGCCACCAATATTTTTCTTTGACTTTACTAAAGGTTCCCCATATGCCTCTATGGCCAGCCCACAGGATCTCATGAAATTCCTTCATTACGTATTGTTGCAATCTTTTGTTACCTAAAACTTGGACAGGCGCTCCTTTCTTCTTCTTTGCGTACTTCCAAAGATATCCTTCTTTAATAAAAAATCCATAAGCTTTCCTCTTGATATGCTTCAACTCCTCATCAGTCCAAGTCTCTTTCTTCTTCATTGTGCTCAAATATTGGCCAATCTTCAACCAATCTTCATCATCATCTTCTTCAAGGAAATGAACTAGAACTTGAGCAATGCAATGAGCATGCTGGCTTCTAGTTGACCACCTTGTTGTCTTCAACTTTGGACCAGTATATGCAGAAATTGAAAATGTATTTTTAGCAGCCATGGAATGAAAATCAGCAAGTATAGATTCTTCAGCTTCATCTTCTTCCATAAGCACTTCTTCATTGTTATATCTTGCACGTGATAGAATGTCAGCAATTGGATTCATCTTTCCTACAATATGCTTTGATTCGGGGTTGAGAGATTTAATATATGCAATCCATCTTAGCATAGCAATTTTGGGTGTATAGCAGTTGGAAATCATGCCCAAGAGTGGAAGACAATCAGTTTTTACCACTATAGAAGCACCTATAAAGTATTCACGATCACACTTTAATGTTGTTACGACTGCCCACAATTCCCTTTTTACTTGTGCATACCTTCTTTGACATTCATTGAGAACTTTTGCTCCAAAACGCATTGCATACCTGTTATCTTTAAGATTCACTTGGCTAACAACCCATTCCATCCCAATGGAACTTGTATCCACAGTAAGGATGATGGGTTGACCATTTCAATGATCAACCCTTTTGAGAGTGGGCGATGAAATTAATAGCTTCTTTAATTTACGCATAGTGAGAGTATGCTCATTACCCCATGAGAATCTTTGGCCTTTTCTTAATAATTGATAAAGATTTTCAACTACATGAGCAAAATGTGGTATCCATATGAGATAGAATATACATGCGCCAAGAAATCTTCTTACGTTTGAAACATTTGTGCATTTTTCTTGCATTTTGGTGATGGCATCTATCTTGATTGGTGAAGGTTTGTGTCCATAGGGGCCACATAGATGACTGACCACTAGGACTTCTTCTACTCCAAAATTTGACTTAGCTCCAAAAAGGGTAAGATGTGCCTCTTCTAGCCTTGTTAAAATCCTATCACAATCATGAATATGGTTAACTACAAATGTCTTGTAACCATCTTTGTCAAGATCCTCATTATTTTCATTGACTTCATATCCCTTGATAGGTACATCATCAAGAAATGGAAGACTAAGTTGTGGAATAAAGTCCCTTAAGGCTTTGTGCATGGAATTCATCATATGGGCTACAGAGTTTGTTGCACCTTGTGGTAGAGTGCACATGCAGACCAATCCAAGAGGTGTTTTCATTGCGGTAATGTCTCAGCTTTCTAATCACTACAAGGATATGGAGGCATAGGGACAGCACTTTTTGATGCAAAATAGTGGTGTCACTATTTGTGTTGCATTTCTAATCACTATAAGGATACAGAGGCATAGCAATGGCACTTTCCGACGCAAATAGCAACGGTGCTCGGACGAAAAAACGCCGACCGAAACCTGAGCGCATTATTTTGTGAAAACGAACGAAAGAGAGAGCGAACTCCATCTTGAATTTAAGAGGGAGGGAGAGAGAAAGATAGAAAGAGGGAGAAGGAAAGCTTCTCACCATCGTCGCCGCCGTTTGCGAAGAAGAGGAGGAAGTGTATGGAGGGCGAAGAAGAACCGTCGTCGTGAAGAGGAGATGCTGAATCCATCCTTGGGCCTTTGCGGTGAGTGAGTTGTTCCCTCTTGCTTTGTTTTTGTTTTTTCTCATTTTTTAAAACTTGTTTTTGTTAAAAATCATGTGTGTGGAGAGAGAAAGAGAGAAAATGAGAGAGGGAGAGAAAGAGAGAAAAGGAAAGAAGGAACGAGAGAGAGAGGGAGAAAACATTAAACATAATAGGAAAAGAGAGAAAGAGAAGGAGAGGGAGGAAGGGAGGGAGAGGTTGTTGTTATTGTTGTTATTTTATTTATTCTTTTCTTTTTTCCTTGTTTATTGTTGTTGTGTTAGTCGTACTAGTGATGGTGATAGTAGTAGTGGTAGTGGTAGTGGTAATGGTAGTGGTAGTTGTTGTTGTTTTATTTATTATTTTTTTGTTTGTTGTTGTTGTGGTAGTCCTAGTAGTAGTGGTAGTGATAGTAGTAGTTGTTGTTGTTTAATTTTTTCTTTTCTTGTTTGTTGTTGTTGTGGTAGCCATAGTCTTGATTTTAGTAGTAGTAATAGTAGTTTTCTTGTTTGTTGTAGTAGTAGTAGTAGTAGTTTTTTTTCTTTTCTTGTTTATTGTTGTTGTTGTAGTAGTGGTAGTAGTAGTGATTTTTTCTTCTTTTCTTGTTTGTAGTAGTAGTAGAGGAGTAGTAGTAGTTATTGTTGTTGTTTTTTCTTCTTTTCTTGTTTATTGTAGTGGTAGTGGTAGTGGTAGTAGTAGAGAGAGAGAGAGATGTTTTGTTAAAGAAAATTGGTAGTAGAGAGAGAGAGATGTTTTGTTAAAGGAAATGAGAGAGGGAGACGAAGAGAAAAAGAAAATAGGAATGAGAGAGAGGGAATAAACATGCAACATAATAAAGAAAGAGAAAAAGAGAGAGAGATGGAAGGAGAGAAGAGAATGAATGGATAAAAAACAAAGAGAGAGTGGTGGTGAGGTCCAGTGCAATACCACGAGATAGGAAACACTTCGACATACGTGAATTTATGGGTGGGTGGAGACTTTACATACGTTAATTTTGCTGAGTTACAAGAGAAGAAATCCCTTCTCAAACAATTTAAGAAAGAAAAAAAGAATGATAATAAAAACAAATTGTTTGTCGTAATGTAGACCAAATGGAAAATGATGAAGGTCATGATGTTCAAGATCGTGAGGCATATCTTAATCAGCATGTCCCATGTCCTTGCTCTCAATGTAAGCTGGCAATTAAACAAAAACGTGGATTGTCTATAGAACACGTATGACGCTTCGGTGAGTTTCAATATGAGATCATTGATCAAGCGATCTCAGAGTTTGAGCAAATGGTAAAAAAGATGTATATCAATCATGCATTGTATTTATAAGCTAATTGAATGCCATATACAAAAACATTGAGTGTGGTTGGCAAATTTTCTATTCATGGAGATGATGTCTCGTTCCAAGGAGGAGTGCACCCTTTGTGGCCAGTTAGAAGAGTTTGTGGATGTACGATGGATGGAGAGCTTGAGCCAATCCACCCACTTGGAAGGTACTATCCAATCTATACCGTCAATACCACAGGAGACAAGAAACCTTCCAAACTTACCTACAATCTTGGAGACTGAGATGGAGGCAATGATCGATGCATTGATGCCCATGGATATCGAGACTTCTGATCCGCTTAGAGAGGAAGTATCAATACCATTATATGATGGGTGCTGAGTATCTCGCCTGAAGACACTGCTTGCACTCCTAAGAATGTAAGAAAAATACAGGTGGAGTGATTGGAGTGTGATCGAGTTGTTCAGGTACCTTGTACGTACACTTCATTGATTTCTTTTCAGCACTATCATTAAAAAATATTCTGCTTTCTCAAGGTTATTGAAGTATCATATATTACCACTTGCAAATACCATGTCTGAGTCTCATAATGATGTGCGACATGTTTTACAAAAGCTTGTCATGGACTACAAAAGCATCCATGCATGTATCAACGATAGCATATTGTTTCGAGGAGAATACGAGACTATGGAGACATGTCCAAAGTGTGGTGCTCACAGGTATTGACAAGACTTGCAAGGAAAAACTATCTCTCAAAAAGTTATTAGACACTTTTTTCTTATCCCCCGCATAAACCACATGTTTCGTATGTCCGACATGGAGAGCTTGACAACGTGGCATGCGTAGAATAGGTCCACAGATCAAGTTCAACGAATATCATCGAATTCATGTGCATGGAGCCACATTGGCTCTACCTTCCTAGGCTTTGCCTGAGAGCCAAGGAATCTTCGGCTCAGTCTTGCTATGGATGGTGTGAATCCATTCAGTCTACGCTCTCAACTTCTTACAATGTGTGGTCTATAGTCCTTGTCAACTACAATATCCCTCCATGGCTTTCTACGAAGAAAGGACATCTCATCCATAGCTTTCTCATTTCCGACCGCTACAAAGTAAAAAATATGGATGTGTATCTTCATCCATTAGTCGATGAGCTTAAGATTTTGTAGGAGGAGGGGATCACCGTGCAAGATATAAGCAAGCGTGATGGTCAACGGTCCGCCAATATTCGATCCATTCTCATATAGACCATGTAGGACTTTTCGGGATTGAGAGAGTGCTCAAGTAAATAGGCTTCCCTTCTCATTGGTAATATCGATCATAGCTCGTTCAAGTTTGTATTCACTAGATGGAGGTGTTGGGATAGGTTTGATTACCTCAGGTTATCATGCATGTCCATTGTGTGGGCCACAGTTAGACTCCCAAAGGTCACAAACCATGAAGAAGATGGTATATCAAGGACACACCCCTTTCTTGCCAGAGGGTCATGAACTCAAGGAAGGTTTTCTTGGACAACCTCTAGCACGTATGAATGCCCAAAGCTGGTATGAGCTGAAAATAGTCCACACGGAGTCACATCCAAACAGAAGACGACGGTTCTTAGTTTTCTACGAGTCGCCGTATTGGACCCACCTAACAGATCAACCACTTGTTGGATCCCATGCATATTTTCAAGAACATGGGCAGCTTGCTATGGGACCACATCACAGGAAAGATAGATACTGTAGGGGCATGAATGGATTTGAAGGAAGTAGACAAGATGGACACGCTTTGGCTGCGCTAGTGCTTATGGTTACTTGTGGCTACCTCACGCTCCTTGGGTTTTTTCCACTAAAGAAGAGTGCATTGTTAAGCAAATAGTCAATTCTATCTGCACTCCAACGGGTATGATGCATTCTCTAAGGTCTGAGTTTTCTAAAGACGACCAATTATTAGGGCTAAAATCCCATGATTGGCATAAGATATATCAGGTTTGTACTATGAATGGATTGTAAGTAGCCTGTGTATTTTGCTATTTGGAGTGTATTTGTTGTTTATAATGCTTCCTCATTTGTAGCATTTTGTACTACTGATCGCAATCGTGAGATGCCTTACTCCAGAAATACATGGGGCAATTTACAAGTTGTTGACTTTAGTGCAATGGATCTCACAGAAGGAGATTAGGGCATCCTCTATTGAATCCGCAAGGAGGGGAGTAGTGGAGGCGGTATGTCTCTTTGAGAAATACCTGCCTACCAGCATGCTCATGATACAAATCCACCTTCTTATGCATCTTGTAGATGAAGTGGAGATTGCTAGACTTGTCCATACATGATGGATGTTCTTGGAGCACTTCATAAAAACCCTGAAAGGCTTTTTGCGGCAACGAGCTTGGCTAGAAGGAGCATGGTTGAAGGTTGGTTGGTGTCTGAGGTGCTAGTGCATATTTCACAATGGCTACCAACAGTGGATTTAGACAACAGTATGCTATGGTCACTGAAGGACGATGACAGATTGATCGGAGATATGATGGTTTGAAATGGGGTAGAAAAAAGAATGGATGTTGCATTCGATGTGCAGTGGTTCAAAGTGGCACTTGAAAGAGCTGGAGCAACAGTTTGACGAGGTCCATCTGGATTTCTTGAAATATATTCCGAAAAAAATGGACCGATTTACATGACACGTTTGTGTTTTCGGCCCATTGTGAACAAGTGCACGAACTCATGTGTTTTTTAATTGTATGTATTACGACGTGGTACATGTTACAATAGTTAAATCTCTCTTGTATGTGATTGTGAATAGGTAATTTTCTATCCAAACCTCCGACAACCTTGATGGTGGTATGTTATATCTTTTTTAGCTCCCCGAAGTGCGAGAGTACATGATCAAATCAATGTTCCAAGAATAGATGAGGACAGTATGCAAATAGAGGGGTCGATATTGCAAGGGATGGAGGCCACCAAAAGCTTGGAGTATGTACAGGAGCCAGCATCGGGTAATAATGATGGAAATATAAGAGTCTAAGAATTCTTTGAGAATGGGGTGGACTCATCCTTTTGTGGTGACATGTCTATCAACCTTCCAGTGTATGCGGAGTTGGGTCAAGAGATTGACATGGGACCATAGGGTACTTCATACTTGGAGCATCAATCTACTCAATTCATTGACGAATCGCTTATAAGAGTACATAAGATATGTATTTTAAGTAAGATCATTTTTTTAAGATTTATATTACTGTGCTTTGTATGATTTATATTGATTATGCTAACATCAATCTTTGTCTCTGCAGGTGACCTTTGTGGATATTTAGATCATCACGATGAGTCGAGGGATGAGCGATGAGGAGATATAGGAGATCTTCACGCATATGTCTCCAGATCAGATGGCGAGATTCGGAGATATGGTGAACTAGGAGCTGTCTTCTCGGACACCATTAGGCCGCTCTATTAGATCTACTTCGACACGCTTTGATGCTTTGATTTCCAACGCAGACGAGGTCAACGCTCCAAACTTGGGCCAGACGGATGGAGTGGTTCAGGGGGATGCTACGGAGACGTGGATGTAGTGAGCCCACGGTTGGGCTTGGGATACAGGTGCTACTCCTCACTCTTCTGGCGGTTCAAGAGAGAGTGGCTCCGGTGGTTGCTGTGGAGGTATCGATGCAGTGTCTCCATCTCGTCATTCTGCTGGAGTTGCATCACCTCTAAGATTTGTCATACCTGTGGGAACGTCTACTCTAGTCACTCTGGCTTTTTCTCAGTCGTCCGCAGGTGGCACCCCTATGGGTGCTACTCCAAGAGATACTACCCCGATAGGTACACCAGATGTATAGGGGTCTCTTGGATATGCCCAGGAGCGTGGTCGCAGGTGGGAGAGGACCCATCTTAGGCATACCCCAAAGGGGTATACCTACCTTGTAGATGATAGGTCAGGAGCCATCATCATGAATAATGAGGGGAGGAGGGTAATGGCTCGTATGAGAGAGTTGTGCTAACAAGTTTTTCGGCACAACATCTTGGATCATTGGAAGAACATACTGGAGGGGAGCAAGGACTACATAGTAGCATCCTTGCATGAGGGGTTTCTGGTACCACTCATAGCAGATAGGTTTTCCACGGGCTGGATGATGGACTGTATGTGTGCATACATATCACATAGATGATTGGACGCACACCAGGCACTCAAGAGTGGGGCTTCAAAGCCCGAGTGGCTAGACGCGGACGACTGGTGCCGACTCAGGGAGGAGGCTACAGATTCTCTAGGACGTTGGAGATAGCACCGTGAGGCGGCAAGGGCATGACTAGAGACCAGAGCCATCCATCATCTTAGGAGTGGTGGTGACAAGACATATCTAGAGGACTTTCTAAGTTTTTCTTTTGTTCTGCTTGCTTATTTTTTTGCAATAACCTTTGTATTGGCAATCATATTTCCACGTTTTTTTTCCATGTTATCCTTGCTATTAGCGTCGCAATTTTTTTTTCCCATATTATCCTTGCTATTAGCATCGCAAATTTACTGTACGCGTCGCTATTAGCGTCGCAAAATGCATCACAAAGCATCGTTATTAGCGTCACTATTTGCATTGGTATCACAAAAATAGTAACGCTAATAATGACGCTAATACCAAATATTCTATGGCGTCGCCAATAATAGTAACGTTGATAATGATGCTAATACCAAATATTCTATGGCGTCTCCAATAATGACATTTTTTGTGACGATGGGGGCAACTTTCTTTATGAACATTTTCGTCGCTTTTAACGTCGGTATAAGGCCTATATCTTGTAGTGAATGAAAGTT
This sequence comes from Lygodium microphyllum, assembly GCF_053477565.2. Lineage (NCBI taxonomy): Eukaryota > Viridiplantae > Streptophyta > Polypodiopsida > Schizaeales > Lygodiaceae > Lygodium > Lygodium microphyllum. The sequence continues at coordinate 138,743,499 of NC_141152.1, read as the reverse complement.
GAAATTGGTCATATCCTGAATATAGGTTGCGCATAGAATAAATTTCTCTACTTGCAAAAGCTTCAACAAATTCGTCAACAATTGGACCTGAACCAACATTTTATATTGTGACACGATTAATAGGCTGTAGATCTTGAATGAATCGTAAAGATCCATTTTTCTTGGGCACAGTAAACCATCAGTTTGAGTAAGGTACTCAAGAATGTTCTAAAATCTTCATTTTGATCTTCTCATTTAGACATTCCAATAATTTGGGCAAATGCACTCTTGGAACATGAATAGGCTTGAGGTTCCAAGGCACATGTGGGACCGTAAAAATGACTATAGGAGCCACAATATTTGTATCAGCACAATCTATTTCACTTGGCTGAAATGCAAAAGGTTTTTCATATTTCATTAGCATTTATATAAAAGAGTGTTTTTGAGCTGGTGAATGGTAAATTTTGAGCTCTTTTATACTTTCGGATGTGAACTTGTGACCAATGTTGAAAGGATCACGAAGACTTGGCTGATTTTCTGCCCTATCAGCAAGCCCTTCACTTTTAGGAGACAGTGGAATTGCCACAAGCTTGACTTTCTTATCCACCGTTTTGTATTTTGTCTCCACTTGCGCTTTAGCCTTGTTGAGTAAACCAATGTCTTCCTGCTCAACAAATTCTTGAATTGTTTGATAAAAATCCAATGTACATACTTCTATGGAGTGATTTTCAGCCTCATTTTCTATATGAGCAGCTGTATATACTTCAGTCAATGTGTCAGTAGTAATCACTCCAAAAAAATGCCCAAAATATCTTCATTTTCAGCCATCATGTCATAAGTTTTCAGCTCCCTTTTTACATGACATAAGTATTTTCTTTCAGCTTTAGTCATGGCTGGAAGAGACTTATAACAACCCATACTATTGGCTGTACATACATACAAATTTGCTAGAGACACAGTTTCTGTAGCAGCATGAGGTTCAATCTTTTTACATGATGCAGTACCATAGCCTCCTTGTATAGCAGTGCAAGCCCAAAATCCTTGAATTCTGGGGCATTAGGAGGCACAAGATAATCATGAAGTCGATCTTTGTTTGGATGATGGTTAACACACACAGTAAAAAATTGGACAGCTCATTCATTATCCTTGCTTTGGATTCGAGCATAGGAAGAACCATCATCAAGAGGTTTTATTTCCAAGCAGGCTTTAGAAATATAAGGTTGCCCAAGAATGATATGGTAATTACAAAAGTCTTGAACAAAAAAGTAAAAATTGTCTTTTATGTCTCCAGTAGTTACCTACACATTTGGACATGCAGCATATAACTCTCCACAAGAGTTGTTTCAAGCTCTCATTTGCTAACTTGGATCAACATCTATGGGCTATCTGCCATTTTCATAGAGACTCCTTTCCATTACATTTATCTCCAAGCCATGGTGTAAGAGTGAAATACATGGATGTTTCTTTTTCTCCAATTTTTACGAATGTCTCCATTGTTGCTCTTGCCCAATGCATATAGGAGTAGTGACTGCTTGGTATGAACTGAGCCTCTTCCTCCTCATGCATGTGCTGTAGATGGCCTTCTTTTTGAGAGGTGGACTATCCAACTGGTCTGGACCAGTCAAGAATTACATTTTTAGCTTTCACTTCTTTAATTTTTGCATTCATGCTTTCTTTGTCTTTAGCTTCAATTGCTACAATTAATTATTTAACTGCTTCAAGATGAATTCCTTGTGAAGTCAGCTTCTCTTCATCCTACACAAAATCTCAAAAAACTTGCAAAAAAGCATGCACTGTTTCTTCAAATTCATCACCAACATATTGTCTTTTCCTTTTGATTACATTAATAATTACATCATGGAATTCACATTTGGCAATTCCAAGAATTTTGCCTAAGGTGAATTCAATTTTACTTCCTAGAATTCATTCTTCTAGCATTCATTTGAGATCAGTTTTGCAGATTCTATGTCAGATTGCAATTTGTAGCCTGGTTGCTTGCATTTCTTCTTTCCTTCAATCTTCTTTGCGTGTAGCGCATCTTCCATCTCTTGATCTAAGGTTATATTTTCAGCAAACCTTGGTTGTTCAGGTATTTTTCTAGTTACCCATTTCGGAGGGCCAGAGGAGGAAGGCCCTAATTCATCTTCTCTTCTTCTCTTTTCTTCAATCAAGACTTCTTCATGATTAACGTCAGCCAAATGTGCAAAGGCCAAAAAAGAATTTACCGGTTCTTTCCAACCAGTTATTCCTTGAATGAACTCACTGGCATTAGCCAAATCTTCTTTGGTTGCTTTATCATATTCCATTTGATCTAGTACCTGCATCCATACTTTAGATTGCACATTAGCTTTACATACTTTTAACCTTGATTTAATTGGCTCAATTTGCAGCCCATAGGTAGCTGCATCAATTGTTGCATAGGCATTCTTTACAACTAAATCTTCTAATCTTTTCTTCATTCCACCATTGCCAAATTTTGGCTCCAGTGGAAGACCAGTTTCAGCTGCATGAATTTTTCTGTCTTTTCAAAAGACGTGCTTCTGTGCTTCAATCTCACGGAAGTCAGAACACTCCCTCTTGTCATGTTGTTGGCTATCACACCAAATACAACATCTCTTAAAGCCTTCTCTCATGGGTCTTTGAGTTGATGAGCGTCATCGTTCTTCAACTTTGACATTCGGCTTCTCCAACTTGGAACTAATTTCTGTAAGATTCAGATGAAGGTCACCCATGATTTTAATGAGTTCATCCATGACATCATTTTTAAAAAGAATAGAAGAAGAAAGAGTTGGTTGATTAGTCAAAGGAATAGGGGATTTTGAAGGTGGAACAAGCTCCATCAATGGAGTTTTTGAAGTTGAAGAAGAGCCCAATCTTAGTCGCATCATCCGCTCTCTTCGAGCAATCATGTTAACTGCAACCCTTTTTAAAGCCGCTCCGTAAAAGAAAAGTCTCCCCTCCTGTGTTGGCTGAAGTAACGAAAGTCACTTTGGACTCTCAAAAATGCGCAAAAGTCTCGAAATTCTCTTTCAATTATGAAGGTTCCTTTGACAAAAGAGTGGTGGCGATTAGTAATATCTATCCATGCAGTCTTGACCCCTGATTCAAAGGTAGCATCTTCTAGGCAATCGGCAAGCTTCTCTTGCAGAATGGGATCTGCTGTCTTAAGGAATAATTCAATCTTCTGACCTTCCATACTTTGTTGGTCTTCAATATCAAGTTGTAGAAATTTACTTTCAAATTCATAGTATAAAGCTGTTGCAACTAAACCTTTGTTGGGTTTCTTAACCCAATTAGTGAAACTTTTCGTTGCCATTAGGCCAGAGTCTTCTAAGAGGAATTCTTCGCGTAGGGCTTTTTTGAATACAACCCAATCCGCATCTTGCTCAAAAAGACCATGGATTCTCTTTTCAAGACTATGCTTGGCTAGTATGGCAAAATAGTGACTCCATGCATGTTGGGTACACCAAAACAGAGTATATTTTCAATATACAAGCAAATAAAACAGAGGCATTTTGACAATTAAATTGTTTTAATTCCCATCCAACTTCCTCTAGGGCCTTGATACCTGTGGAATCAATGTTCTCTTTGTTTTTCCTTTGTTGTTGTTGTTGTAACATTTGGATTTATTGTTGCTGAGTGTGTTGCAGTATGCACACCAGCTGTTGTAGAGGATCTCCTGAAGAATCATCCATCTTGGAGTTCTCTTACACTAACCTTCACGTCGGGTTTACCAATGTTGCAACACGTAGGGTTGAAGGTCACCACAGGGGTTTAGCAAGAGAAGTATGTATGGGGGTTCAAGAGCTTAGACTCCAAAGATGGTAAAGATAAGAGAAGGGTTGAAGGTTTTAAGCCAAGTTCTTGAAGATAAGAGACAGCAGGGTGAAGGTAGATTTAGAGAGAGGAGTAGATGAAAGAGAAGGGGTTCAAAGAAATTGAAGACGTAGAAGAATACTCAAAAAATAATAATTTGAAAATGTAGAAGAATACTAACAGAGATGAAGCCTATCAATTTCTTTTAGCATTATGAGAAGATATTACTCTAATAGACAAAAACGTGTATAAAATGATACCTTTCTCTATGCTGCTCAAATCGCCCATCTAATGCTTCCATTGGCTCCAAAAGGGGGGTAAAATACTAGCACATTTGGCAAGAATTTTACTAGATCACTCCTTCTTCATCTCCCCCTTCGGAGTGCTGTTCACTGCTTGAAAATAGCAATCGTGCGTCGTGTGATTTCTTCAATCTCTCTTTTTAGATAAAATCCTCTCAAATTGACTGAAAGCTACAAGATTTCTTTTACATGTCATCCTAATCTAGAAGTTTTTTATAGTTTTATGGATTTTTACAAGAGATAATATCTAGAATATCAAAAATTGGCTAAAAACTTGTCCAAAAAACTAATATTTTGAACCATGGAGACACTAACACTAATGCCTGAAGTGGCATAGGCTCTCTAAATTTAAAAGAAAGTCACACTCTAGATTTTTTTTACACGGTGTGCGTGTAGCAGTACGACACTGATCTATTCATTTTCTAGCAAGTGCAACCCTCATTAAGAAGATTTGGAAGACTGAAGCTCAGGAAGAAGATCAAGCATCAACATTAAGCTCATCAAGGTAGTATCTCTTGATACTTATCTAGTGCTTCTTGGCACTTTTGTTTTTTGGCATATTCAAGATTAGCTCTTTGCTTGTTTTACCACACTTTTTGAAGTTGGTTCTCACTAATGAGAATGCCAAGCATGAAGAGTTTTAAATGGATGCCGTTCATGAAGAGTAATGTAATATTCCGCGTTTTAAAAAAAGAATTATTTAATGGAATTTTTTTTATTCCCCCCTTATCCCTCCAGCCGACTGACGAGCTAGAGGGGGAGGGGAATAGAAGGAGCTATTAAGCTCCTTGGTGGAGCCTTTGGAGGGAGGGAGGACATGCGTGTCGACACACAAGGAGGGAAGATCCCCCTCCCCTCCACTATTTAATCAGGGGGGGCCGCTGGTAAAAGAGGAGGGAGGCTGGAGCCGTGAGAGAAGAGGTCGAAGGAGACAACCCTGCCGCGAGGAGAGTGCCGCCATATCATTGAAAGGAGGGGAGGCTAGAGCCATGAGAGAAAAAAAAGAAGGTTGCTGCCGCCGCTTTGCCATCAGGTGATGCCATCGTTTAGAGGGAGGGAGAAGGTCATGTAGTGCTGCGTGGAGGTAAGGAGCCGGAGGTTGGATCTGCTGCGCCGTCGCCAACAAGCTTCGCCAACCCCTCTTCTTCCTCCACGTGTTAAAAATCACGAGCTGAGAAGACTTTAGAAGCTTCTTTGGAAGCTTCTAAAGCCCCCTTAGGTAGCCCCCCTTCCTGTGGGCTCCCATAAGCCCTTCCAAGGTTTATAATCTCCCCCCCCCCCCCCCGATTTAAGCCCCCATTTCTAAAGGTTCCATCTAAGCCCCTTTGTTCCCCCTCCCCCGGGTTTAAGTCCCCCCCTAAAACCCCTTTTGTTCCCCCTCCCCCGGGTTTAATCCCTTTAAAGTCTTTTTTTTTTCTTTTCCCCCCCCAGTTCTAAACCCTCCCTAGGATTAGTAAATTCTATTTTCCCCTTAAGCCCTTCCCTTAGACTTTGGGAACCTACCCCTGGTTTTAATTCCCCTAAGACCTTTTCCACCCCCTTATAACCCTTCTTCAACCCCCTCATAACTTTCATTTTCCCACAACTCCCTAAGCTTTCTTCCTAATCCCCCCGTATCCCCATTATTATTTTCCCCCCCGAACCTAACCATCATCATGGCCTCAAATGGTACCCCGTAAGGGAAAAATAGCCATGAGATAAAAGATAGGGAGGGAAAGTAGAGGGAGTGAAAAGAAGAAGTGAAGGAGGAAGAGTGGAAAAAGACAAAAGAAAGGGAAGGAAGGAGAAGACGGTGGAATTCCAGAAGAAAGAGGAAAAGGCTATCTCACATTCGAACTACGATGCCGCCGAAGAAAGTCCAAGGCGTAGCTGCGAGAGGGTCATCCCCCAGTATCCATGTGGATATCTCACCTCAAAGCCAGGTTTTTCTTCTTGGCATTAATTCGGTTTTAAGTCGATCATGCAAAGAAAAATTGTTAAGGATAGGATATATTTGTTCGAGTTATTTGTAACGAAGGAGTTTAGGTTATGAATGACAATGTATACAACTTAGCTTTCTTCAAATTGCATCAAGCATTATAAAATTACAAGCAAGATTAACCATTTACTATAGTAATATATTCCTAAGGTGTAGAAATTATATATTGCACCATTAGTCTTATTCCTTTCGCAACGAATCATGGTAAATGGCTAAATTCATGAAAGGTTTCTTTCGATGCTCAAATTATTAGGGAGTTATCTTTGCTAGTTGCACATCTTAGAAAGGAAATTGTTGTTATTTGGCATGAGTTCATCTTTAAAGAAAACGGAAGTTAAATGTTAGGAATCAACAAGTATAAAAATTAGATATACGAACTCATTTGGGAAGAAAATGTAATGGGGAATTGCTGGATGACACTCTATTAATACTTTTCCCTTGCTATTTGAGGAATTGGGGACTAATAAAGTGTGTATACACCTATTTCACAGCTAGGCCTTTTTTGTCCCAAGGAGTATTGTCGCTCTTTGTATCACCTTGGCATTATGCTATATGCCACAATAAACTGTATTGATTGGGAAAGTAAATTGTCACAAGGATAGTAAAACCGTGACAAGACGATTAATATTACCTTCCAAAAGATAATTGAACCAATATAAACATAGAAACATTCATACCCTAACACTTGACTACTTTCCTTACCGTAGGGACAATAAATTCATAAAGATAAGAAACTAGGGTTTTTCCCTAAGGTTCTTAAAAGAAGAAACCCTAGGCCTGACATACGTCAGCTTAAAGAATCTAAACGGATTATTCCATCGCAGGACTTGCGCAACATGTATGAAATCATTTAGTCTTGTGGTTGATTCACAAGGAGAAAGGGGAAAAACTCTCATCAAGGACGGCAGATCCTTACGCAAGTTATCTTGCAAAAAGACATATTTTTGGATATCCTTCTAAATAAGGAAAGTTGTAAACCAGAAACTAGCATATCTAAAGCACTTTAGGGTTAACCAAGTTGGGTATGCCCTAACACCAAAATGTAAAAGGATCTTGCCAATTTACAAGACACCTTGGGAACGAGTGCTGATACACTCAAAAAGGAAAGAACACTTCCTTAGCAGTTTGCCATACAACTGGGTTGATTAATGGAAATGTTTGTGCTTGCTAGAGATTTTAGGATTCTGTTTGAATTATGAATTACAAATTAAATGAGTACCTATACTTCAGGTTAAAAGGCCTGAAGGGAGAGGCAGCTTCAGTTACCCCCGACTGCCTGCCTGACCCTAACCAAGGGGGTTGTTGACCGCACCGGGAACGTGGACCGAACCCGCCGCGAGAGGTCTCTCCGTTAAGCTCTACTTGGAGTAGGAGGACGCTTGGGTGCCAGGGGGGCTCTAGCCGTAAATCCCTCGCCTTCCGAGTCCTGCACAAGAGGCTAACGTGACTCGGGTTTGGATCTCGGGGCCCGCATACTAGTTGACGGGCGGAAGCTTGGAATAGTGATCCCTGGAGATTACTGGATAGCCTTCGGGCGAATTATGGACAAGCCTACGGGCGGAACTCCTTGTATTTCAAAGATAAAATGATAAAATGTAAAGAAAGAACTTGCTTGATATTGTTTTTCTATGTCACGTGATAAGATTACGTGAAGGAACCAGTGCTTAATGGGGTTAAATTAACGAAGCTGATTGTTATATGTCAAATTAATATGTTAGATAATTACATAACTAAAACAAACCGAGGAAAGTGCGGAGGATGGGCCATGGGCCCGTCCTACAGTTGGGTGGTCCCGGTTAGCCGGGAACTTTTCTCAAAAATCTCGAAGAACAACGGAATGATCATCATCATCAAAAAGAATAACGAGAACGATGACCTAGAGTTACATCTTACCCGATTTACACTGTTTTAGGGGAACGGAATGGGACTATGTCTTATGGCAGAGAGGTTGAGCTTTGCATTCCTCTCGTTTCCCATTCTCCTTGAACCAAGTGCAGTGTGAATCCACTTCAGACCTGGCATTTCTGCGTAAAGTAGTTCGCTCGGGTCTGACGCTAGTTGCTGTTAGCTAATGACCCATCAGGAAAACCCTAATTCCGATCGATCCTAAATGGGAATGGCCTGGATACTTCCGCTACGTGGCAGACACGGAAAGACCTAGATTGCAAAACCCGTAACATTCCACGGGAGTGCCAGGCATAGCTTTCTAGACATCCTTTCCGATGGATTGCTAAGACGTGTCTTGGATGATACTAGGGGACACGTTACAAGCAACATATCTCTTCTTACCCATTTACACTACATGGAAGACTTGTGTGCTCTACCTACTACAGGAAGAAATGGAGATGCCTACATCCAAGTGAAATAAATTATTTCATTTCAAGATTTTGAAGAAATTCTAGCTACCTTGGTCATCATGCAAATCTCAAAGGTGGCAGTACCTTTGCTTGAGGGGGACATGAGGACTAATGCAAGCAAAGTCAATGAAGAAGAATACCAAAGAGACCATAAAGAAGTAGACCAAGAAAAAGAAAACCATGAAGACAAAAAGAGCATCAAAGAAAAAAAAGTGGACTACATCAAACAAGAGGAAAAAGAAAAGAAAATCTGGTATGCCTACCATGACATATCTGATGAAGAAAACCACAAGGGCTTGTCAGTTCTTGTCTCCACTTTTTACGAGAATATTTTATTATATGCACTAGCCACAAATGCTCCTATCATAATCCTTGTAAAACTCCTCATGTAGCCTATTCATAACAACCTCTACACACTTAATGACGCCTTGTAACAATCATTGGATGTTTGCCATGTTTGGGTACACCCACTCTTAGCATGATGTTTTGTTTTTCTTGCAACAGCCTCCTTTGGGTTCTTCACATGTTTGTGTTATGCCCACACTTAGCAAGGTTCTACTCATGAGAGTCTCTGTAGACTTAGTGCTTTCTTTACAGTTGTGATTGAGGAGGGGCATTGAGAGTTATGCAATCACACCCATGTGATAGCCTTTTTGTATGTAGTAGAGCAAGACTCATACAGCTTACTAGAGAGGATGCCTGAAATGTAGGATGTCTCAATCCCATAGGCATAGTGTAGAAAAAGGAAACCATCATGAGCCTACAAAGTATTGTACTTTCTTATCATTCAATGATGGAATACCATTATGCTTTGTCCCTGTAGTCATAGTTAGTGTCATACTCAAGATTTTGTTTATGAGTCCAAGCTTCCATCTTGGAACCTCATTCATTTGAGTAACAGTCAGTTCTTCTTGTCAATGTCATGATGAGTCTTCTCTTTCTCTTCCATCTTCCATAGTCATGCATTTAAACACCCTTTTCTCAAAGCTTATGTATCCTATTGTGTATAATTAGGTTTTTCCTTAATTCCTCTTCCATATATACTAATATTGCGGCATAGCTAACTTGCTTTTTGTTTCAAACCAATCCATGTCTAGATTAGTTTTATATGAGTGTGTTTGCTAAAACAGTAGTAAACTAGTATGAGTATTGGAAGATAGGGAATTACATGACACATTCATATAAAATTAATCTATTGTAGCAAACAAACTAGTAAATGTATCTATTGTAGTAAACTAGTATGAGTATTCATAACAACCAGTCTGTTTGCTACAATAGTAGTAAGACTCATTAAAGTAATTGTAATGTGCCCGCTCCTCAAATCATAGGACACGTCTTAGCAATCCATCAAGAGATATATCTAGAAGACACCGCCCGGCACTCCCAAGGAATGACACGGGGTTTGCTAACTAGGGTCTCTCGAGTCTGCCCAACAATGGAACTTATCCAGCCATTCCCACTAGGATCGACCTGAAGTCTGGGTTCCTAGCAATCGAGTCTTCCTAACAGCCTTCTAGTGTTGGTTGACAACTGTTCCACTTTGCGTAGATACAACTGGACCCAAGCAGACTCGCAGACTCATACCACACTTGGTTCAAAGAGAATGGGAAACGAGAGGGAGGCATCGCTCGACCTCTCTGCCTGTAGGGCATAGTCCCATTCCGATCCCTTAAAACAGTATGAATCGGGGTTTCAACTTACAAGTTCTAAGGTTCTTGTCTAACTAACATTCGCATCAAATAAATCCCATTGAGGAAAGCTCTTGGCTAACCGAGACCACCCTTCCATAGGATAGACCCATTGGTCACATCCACCATGCTTCACTCGGGGGTTGTTTTAGTTATCTAATTACCTACCACATTATGTTTGGCACATAAAAGCAAATTTCTTAATGAACCCATTAATCACAGGTTCCTTTACGTAATTTAGGGCACTGATACAAAAACAAGATAAAACAAGATTAAACACTTCCTTAAATTATCTTCAGATTAATGTTTGTCTCGTGCCCATACAGGAGAATTAAGTCTTCCTCTCTGCCGCATCCTCCTATGCCAAGTAATTTCCAAGGAGAGACCTCTCGTGGCGGGTTCGGTCCACATTCCCTGCGCGGATTCATAACCCCCTTGTTTAGGGTTTGGCGGTTCGCGGGGGGTAGCTAGTGCCATCCTTCCTTAATTATCCATTTAGGAAATCAACCACAGCTGAAGCAACCAGCTTAATAACATTTACTGGGGAAAACATCCCTTTTGTTTCCATGGCAATCAGTCATCTCAGACCAGGCCATGCAATCATCAATCACAAACAACTTGGATTAGCATCCAAAACCACATCAAGCAATCACCTTGCTTATGATCCATCTATCCTTAGTACGATTCTCTCCTCTTACCAACACAACCAATCGACATTCACTTGGGGATACCCTTTTCAAACAACCAAACATAACTTGGGTCAGCAATCCATCTTTAACAAGATCAACCTTCGTTAAAACCATTTCAACAGTTCCAAGCAACATGCTTAGCATAAATCAACTACCATAAAGTCCGCTCTCCCCCTTGGGTTAGGGCTTTGCAAGGTCAATTTAACAAATTTCTTCTAGATACTTTAAATGATCTAAGTGGTCTTCCCCTTGATCCTGATTTGATCAAGGCTAACACTGTCCTATTGTTTCAAACATAGACAAGTTTGGTGGTTTGTACAACATTCCTATTAGGATGAAGTTCCTTCCCTAAATACCCTCAGTATTCTTCCTTAGGTCGATTGCAACTCGCAAGATCTGATACCTTAGGAATTGGGGTTTTCCCTAAGTTCGTCTTTGCTTGTAAGGAACAAGAATCTACATAGTAGAGTGCCAATTCAACTCGTAACACAATATTAGTGAGTTTGGGAATCTCCCAATTCCCATTTTTTGAATACTAAAAAAGTGGCACTCGGATAACATGCCCATAAGTTTCACAAAACCATATGTTGTGACCTATCATTGGAAAGCACTTGAAAAATGGAATCTATTGAGATATAGAGCGCTTGATTTGGAGTTATGGTGTTCAAGTTATGACGAATCCAAAGATTTGACCACGTGTCCCAAACTTATGGAAAATTCCCAAATTCTCCAATATGGTGTTTCGTGCTTTTCGAGTTATGGACTGGTGCTCCACCCTTTTCAACGACCTTAGCATCGACTAGGTTTTCATAGGAATTTTCCCCTAGATAGTTTACCAATCTAACTCCTAAATGTTGTTAAGCATTGAGTCCACTAGGATGTCCTTGCCCTAGTATGTAAGTCTCTCCTACCTGGAAGAACAGGAGAATTTTTCCGTCCCAAGTTCTAATGAATTTAAATTATATTTTCAAACTTATAATTTACCATAAATCTTGGGTCTTAGAAAAACCTGATTTTGATCCACAGGAGTTGAGACATTAACAATTCCACTTCATTCAGTCGGCTTCTTTTCCCCTTTTGTACTTCGATCGTCATTAGGGGAGTTTTGAGGTCTCGAAAATGCCTTTTAGGATGTGGAGAGAGAGTGCTCTAGACCAATAAGAGCAAAGCCTCTGTAACGGAACTTCTATTTTTAAAAAATTAAAAAATAATTTTACAAAAATATATAAATATAATAATATTAAAATTTTGTATTTTTATTATCTATTTTTAGTCTCTTATATTCGTGATTATGACATCTTTTGCATTAATGGCATAGCGTCTCGGCTACTTTTATTTAATGATGTTTCTAGATTAATGATAATGACTGATGTAATTGAAATTCAAATTGGTGAAAAGCATGGCGCTCAGTTTTTTCCCTCCTTTATTTTATTCCTCTATTGTTTTTCCCTCCGTTGTGGTAGCCTGGTCCTCTGTGTGTGTGTGTGTGTGTGTGTGTCTCTCTCTCTCTCTCTTCTACCATGGATACAGAAATTCGACCTTCAACAAGGCATCTAAGCTCCCAAATCACATCCATATCAGTGTTTAACTCATTCCAAACTAATGGAAGATGGATTCCTACTATCATTAGCAAAGGTAGTTGGATCACCACGCAACAAGCAAAACGTGGAAAAAGGCAAAGACATGAGAGCTCGTTTATCTCTGCTTGGAAGGGCAGAATCCGAGATTTTGAGCTTGGAGCAAATAAGAATAGCATCAAAGAGGTACTAGTGCAACATGTGTTCATGCATAGAGAGCTGTGTTTGAAACCTCGATCTTCAAAGCTTCCAATGCATAGACCAAATTGTAAGAATTTGATTCTTAAAGTTTTTTCTTTCTTAAACATGGTTTAGGTTTTTCCATTATAATATTTGTTTGTCTTGTAGATGTCTATCCCTTTAATCTTGAGGAATGGCAACTAGTGGAGTTTATAATTGATGTTATTGATGTTATACATGGTTCAATTGGAGAAAAAATTTATAGAGGCAGAAAGAAGACAGAGCTTGCAGAGAATGGAATATTCTTTTATGACCATTCTTATGTTATTACTATGCGGCGTTGCCAATGGGGATCAATAAAATGAAAGGTGAGAAGGATCGAAGCTTGCACGCGAGCTATGGCGGGAGAGCAAGAGCAAGAAAGAGAGAGACAAGAAATGGGAACTCCAACAGTCACAATGTGTGACCGGGCCTTCCTTTATTCAAACTGTCACTAAAAGAATAAAGAATAAAGTGACGTGATGGGCACCCGCCACCTGCAGTGTGCAGTGGCGGGTATTGTCAGTGTAGTAATACATGGGGCGGCACGGCGGAGGCGCCTTTACCCCCAACAACCTCCCACTTAAAGGCAAATCTGCCCCAGTGAGATAGAAAAAGAAAAGAAAAAGACAGTACAACTGTACATAGGTACAAGGGATGAGGAAAGGCGACATCTCATCCAACGCCCATCAACCTCCTAAGGAAGGCAAACCGCTCAGTAGTGAGGCTCTTTGTGAGCAGATCTGCAGGATTCTCGTCAGTGGAGATCTTGACAAGGTCAACAGACCTGTCCTCCACGACACCACGTATGAAGTGATACCTCATCTCAATGTGTTTCGTCTTCGCATGGAAGACCGGATTCTTAGGCAACTGAATGGCACTCATAGAATCCGAATGCAGTGTAGGTGTAGCATCAATCCCAAGGTCAGCAACTAGACGGCCTAACCATATGGCCTCCTTGCAATCCTCAGTGGCTGCAACATACTCGGCCTTAGTGGTAGACAAAGTCGTACACTTCTGAACCCTGGATATCCAAGAGACAGCCCCTCCAACATAGGTGAATACATACCCAGAAGTGGACTTCCTACTATCTGCATGTCCTGCATAATCGGAGTCAGTGTACCCCACGACCCCTGTATCCTGGCTGCCATAGCAAATACACATATCTGCTGTGCCCTTTAGGTACCTCATGATACGCTTCACGGCATCCCAATGTTTGCCAGGTGTAGCCATATAGCGTGCCACAACACCAACTGCATGCGCAATATCTGGACGAGTGGCTATCATGGCATACATCAAACTGCCCACGGCTGAAGCATAAGGGATCTTGGCCATCTCGACCCTCTGCTCATCTGTCTGCGGACAATCGGCCTGTGATACCTTCACATAAGAAGGTAATGGACAGCCAATAGGCTTTACGTCCTGCATGCGGAAGCGCTCAAGGACTTTATGAATGTACTCCCGTTGTGAGAGATACAAAAGCTCCTGATGCCTATCACGCTTAATGCGCATCCCAAGTATATGTGAGGCCTATCCCAAATCCTTCATCTCAAAGCTCTTCTTCAGCTGAGATTTAAGAGCATCTAGCTCATCATGAGCTTTCCCTGCTATCAACATATCATCAACATAGAGTACCAAGATAAGAAAACTGCCATCACCGGCTTTCTTCCTGTAAAGACACGGATCCATAGCACTCCTGCTGTAGCCCTGTGACTGCATAAAGGCATCAAACTTATGATACCATTCCCTAGGTGTCTGCTTCAAGCCATACAAGCTCTTCTTCAACTTGCACACTAGGTGCTCCCTGCCAGGTTCTGCAAAGCCCTTAGGCTAATCCATATAGATCTCATCATTGCAGTCCCCATGTAGAAAAGCCGTCTTGACATCCATCTGATATAGATCTAAGTCAAGCTGTGCAACCAAAGCCAAGACTAAGCACAGGGTGGTCATCTTAACCACAGGAGAGAAGACCTCATCAAAGTCCACACCATGTTCCTGCTTAAAACCCTTTGCTACCAATCTAGCCTTGTATGCCGGCTTGGGGTGTCCAGGGGTACTTTTCAACTTGTACACCCACTTGCATGGAAAAGCCTTCTTGCCCTTAGGCAAGGCAACCAAATCCCAAGTCTCATTCTTATGCAGGGAGTCTATCTCAGACTGCATAGCCCTCTCCCAGGAGTGAGTGTCACCCCTGCGCATAGCCTCATCATAAGTGAAAGGCTCTCCTGCATCTGTAACCAAAACATAATGCATAGAGGGCTGAAATCTATCAGGTGGACGTCTGTCTCTAGCAGACCATCTCACCGCAGGCTCTGCTGCCTGTCTAACTGCCTGTCCAACACCCTGGCCCTGTGGAGGAACTGCTGCAGGCTGTACTACTGGCTGTGGTGGAGCTCTAGGCTCCTCTTGAAAGATCACTCTGCGGATCTCAACCACCTTCTCAGGCTGCCTGTGCATCTTGTCTTCATGGAAGACGACATCATGGCTGCATACTATTTTCCGTGCCTGCGGATCCCATAGGCGATAGCCCATCTCTCCTGACTCACCATAGCCAAGGAATATGTATTTAATGCTCTTTGGATCCAATTTACTCCTCTTGTCCTTGGGCACATGGCAGAATGCCTCACATCCAAAGACACGGAGATGCGCATAAGAGGTGGCTTACCAGCCCAAACTTCCTCTGCAACCTGAAAATCCAATCCACTGGAAGGCGATCGATTTATGACATGCACTGCCGTACTAACTGCCTCAGCCCAAAAACTCTGGGGTAGGCCTGCATGGCTAAGCATAGAGCGCACACACTCCTGAATAGTCATGTTCATGCGCTCAGCCAAACCATTCTAGGGTGGGGTATAAGGGGCGGTCAACTGACGCTTAATACCCCTGTCATCACAAAACTACTCAAAAGCATGCGAGACATATTCTCCCCCATTATGTGTCCTAAGGCATTTCAGCCTATACCCAGTCTGGTTCCCAACAAGAGCAAGCCATCTTTGAAAAACTGCCAAGACATCGGACTTCTGCTTTATTGGATAAGCCCACACTTTCCTAGAAAAATCATCAATGAAGGTAACGAAGTACTTCGCGCCACCCATAGACATGCAAGGCATAGGCCCACAAACATCGGAATACACCAATGCCAAGGGCTCACTCATGTGTGGCCTACCCAATTTCTTATGCGTAGACCTATTCTGCTTACCATAAAGACAATGATCACACGAGTCAAAACATGCATAATCCAAAGGCGGAAGATACTGCAAACCAGATAACATTTTCATTCCCTTCAAAGACATGTACCCTAAACGAGCATGCCAAAGTGATACATGTGGGATAGAACCCACTGCCAAAACATGGTCAACTGAGGACCCAGATACAACAAGAGGATAGAAGCTGCTAGCCTTGGCGCCTCTAGCAAGCACAAGTCTGCCACGAGTAATCTTCCAGGCAGAATCCCCAAAACATACATGAAATCCTGCATCATCCAGCTGTCCTGCAAACATAAGATTGCGCGTAAGTGCAGGTACATGACGTACATCCCTAAGCAAAAAAGAACTGCCAGTGGAAAACTGCAACTGAATATCACCCATGCCCACAATGTCAAGAGACCTGTCATCTCCAAGTCTGACTGAACCAGATATAGTGCGATAAGAGTGGAACCACTCACGGTAAGGCGTCACATGGAAGGATGCTCCTGAATCCAATAACCAGCACTATGCATACATACTAGATGTCTCAATCAAGTGTGAAGCATCAGAAGAACTAGCTACAAGTATAAACTCATCACCACCATCGGACTCCTCAGTCTGCATGACATTAATTTCCTCAATCTTGACGCTGGACTTCGCAGGTACTATGCTGCAATCAGAGGACTTCTCCTGCACTTTATCTTTCCCCTTATCCTTGTACTTCTCATTGAACACAATATTAGTGAGTTTGGGAATCTCCTAATTCCCATTTTTTGAATACTAAAAAGGTGGCACCCGGATAACATGCCCATAAGTTTCTCAAAACCATATGATGTGACCTATCATTGGAAAGCGCTTGAAAAATGGAATCTATTGAGTTATAGAGCGCTCGATTTGGAGTTATAGTATTCAAGTTATGACAAATCCAAAGATTTGACCACATGTCCCAAACTTATGGGAAATTCCCATATTCCCCAATATGGTGTTATTGCGCAACTCATGACACTGTGGTCTAATATGGCCCTTTCTCCCACAATGATGACAAGTGACATTTGCATTGCGCCCACGCGACTTACTACGCGACTTGCCACGAGATTTAGACTAACCCTTCTGCGAGTCACGGCCTCCGCCATTACCACGGTCATACCTGTCATTCCTGCCTCTAATTGTCAAAGCATGACTACCACGAGAGGCATCCAAGTTTTTGCGATTCACATCTTCCTGAAGAAGAGCACTCTCAACATCTGCCAATTTTAGAGTAGCACTAGCGGCACAAAGAGCAGTACGGAAAACATCCCATGACTCATTCAGAGTCCCAAGTAAGAAAAGAGGAGTTACTTCCTCTCCAAAGGTGATATCATGTGAAGTCAGGTTCTTCAGTATAGCATGGAACTGGCTCAAGTGAGCAGACATAGTCGCATTATCCTTCATGCGCAGATCCATTAGCTGCTTCAACCAATACATCTGACTCGCGGGAGTTTTCATAAAGATTCTTGATCTTATTCCATAGATCCCATGCACTATGTGCTTCCTCAAATACATTATAATGTACCTGTTCAGTGAGAGACAATACAATCGTGGACTTGCATAGCTCATCAAGTTCAAGCCAGTCGTCATTGTCCATAGTTTCAGGCTGCTCCCCACTCAACCAAAGTGGCTTAATCTGAGATTTCTGCACCAAGACCTGCCAAATTTGACTCTTCCAATAATAGTAGTTGGTACCATCCAACTTTGTAATGTTAAAGATGGCACTATCATGCAAAGATGACGCCATTATGCAGGCTGGAAATGCCCCAATAGCCCAAAACTGCTTGCTGTTTTAATGCAGAAACTGCCCAAAAATGACCAAAACGGGTCCAAAGGGCGAGCAAAGTGTGTCAAAAGTTGCTGCCCACTTAGTACTAGGTGCGGTACACCAAATTAGGATATTTCAGTATGAAAAGTACACCTCAGTCCACCAATAACTGCTTCCTGTAATAAATTGCAGGTATGCAGTCTAGAGAGCAAACTGTCCCATAATAGGATCCAATGTCAAGCAAACAATGCTAGGTCCAAAGCCGGCATGAAATGGACTAAGCAAGGCCAATGACAGTGAAAAGAACATGAGCTCAACACCGAAGCATGTCAAAATAAGATCTGCCAAGTGAAAGGCACACCCCCAGACACTCTAGCCAAAGTGTTCCTATAACTGCCAAAACCTGACACAAATAGGTGTCTGCTAAAAGAGAAAGATCCAAATATGAGACTCATCTCATAAGCATCCTGTGAACCAAGAGTACATCAATGCATATCCATAAAGATTGGAGTATGATCCCAAAGTCTCAATGCGTATGTAGCTGCTCAAGACATAAACTGCTCCAAATACATGTAAGTGCTCCAATAGCATGCAACTGTCAAAGGTCAAGCAAGCATGTAAAATGCTCCCACTGGCACAAAAGGCGTACAAAGCAAGCTCAGAAGCTCAAAAAACCCAAGAGAAAGCACCAGTGATAAGTGACCCTGTCAATGCATCAAGCGCATCCAAGAGAGCATGACATACATGAAGCACCGGTCGTATTAACCATGAAGCAATCCATAAGCCCAAATAAGCTCTCGATCAACTCAATGACATCCAAATAGCAACCAAGATCAGTGATCAAGTAAGCCGGGAATGCTCAAATACATCCAAATCCAAGCTCCAAATGTCAGTATGGCATACACGAACCAAATAGCATATGTCACGAACCAAAGCATGTAATGCAAAAGCCTAACTGTCAAGCAGAGACATGAGGCATAGGCGGTCCACGAGCATGCCAAGTCGGTCCAAATGCCAGTGAAGACAGAGCTAATGCGAAGCTCAAAAGCATCCCATAATCTCATACATATGCTCCAAGTCGTCCCCAAATGTCAGAGACATCATGCCAAAGCTCAAAGCATACATCCGGTATCGGTAGGTAAGTGCCAAAGCATGTAAAGTACCTTCAGCCCACTGTTATTCTAGCATGTATTTACTATTCTAAATAGTAGATTTCAGCCCCGAATTCAAGCCAAAATCATGGTCAAACCAAATGCATACATCCCCAATACATCCGGATAGGAAGTAGACCGCATACGGGCATCAAATAGCTCCAATGGAATGAGACATAAGCAACAAATGTCAGTGTCAGGGGTGCTGCCCTATTTCCAGCACTGTTATGTAGTGAATGACAATTTCAAAAATGAGAATGATCAGATCCCAACCTCAATGTCAAGCCAAAGCATCAAAATGACATCCAAAAAATGGCTCAAATGCCCTCCAAATAGGCCAATGATGAGTGCTCAATGAGCAACAAAGCATTCAGCTGTAAAACGTGGAGGTCAAAGTCTGAAAATGGGCGCCAGATTTAGCGTGTTGAGGCCTGGAGTGCTGCTGCCAATCACGTGGAGTTATGATGGTTGGGGGGCTCCAAAATAAGCCCCAATAGGCCACACACAAGGGCTTGATGAAGATCAAGTGGTTGCAGCTTCAACACGTGAGAAGGGGAGGGCTGAATAGGTACGCTGAAATCAGCGTGAGTTGCTGGAAAATGGTTGCTGATCAACGTGGATGAATGTTGAGTGCGGGGGGGCTCAATGATGGCCCAAGGTAGGCACATACCAAGCCATGAAGGCCCAATGCAAAGGGGAGGGAAGATATGAGCTATGGAGCTCAAGAAGAGTGGCTGCCCTTTGTTCCTGCCCTGTTTCAAACTGAGAATACACTCAAATGCCTGCAAATGCTGAAGCAATACCTCAAGGTCAAGGCCCTGATGAAGCTCAAGAAGGCCGGGATGGAGCTCGGGAAGCCGGGGAGAGTCGAGAGCTCGAGAGGTCGGCTATGGCTGTCGGGATGGAGACCCAATGTGTGAAGCGAGTCGATGCGAAGGTCGGGAAGCACCGAGTCGAGATCGAGTAAGAGAATGCCAAGCTCTGATACCAGTTGAAAGGTGAGAAGGATCGAAGCTTGCACGCGAGCTATGGCGGGAGAGCAAGAGCAAGAAAGAGAGAGACAAGAAATGGGAACTCCAACAGTCACAATGTGTGATCGGGCCTTCCTTTATTCAAATTGTCACTAAAAGAATAAAGAATAAAGTGACATGACGGGCGCCCGCCACCTGCATTGTGCAGTGGCGGGTACTGTCAGTGTAGTAATACACGGGGCGGAACGATGGAGGCGCCTTTACCCCCAACATAAAACTCCTTCCTTTGCCAGATTTTTCAAGCTAGTGGCCTTTGCCAAGTCCAGCTAGTAGTGAGGGCTATAGATGTAAGATATTTTCTGAGATCCAAAAAGCACTAAAATCTAATATCTCAAGTAGGCTAAGCAAAGTTACTTTGTTTATGCCTATTAATATATTTATTGATTTCTTCTCTAATATGGAGATAAGAATAACAAAAACCATGCTTTCAGTGAAGAAACTAACATATAATCATATCATACAATTTGTTGATGAAGGATGGGATACAAGGATAGAAGGAAAAATTATATGTAAGATAGATCAAGACTCTATAGCTTGTAAATATATGATTGCTACTCAAAATTTTATCCTTAGCTTTTACTATATTCGATGGCATTTTATTGGTAGTAGTCTAGTTGCTTTAAACCAGAATCTTAATGATTTCAGCAAAGATCCTATAGTGGATCTTGATATCTGTATTATTGCAATCTTAAAGATCAGAAAATCATGTACGCTACATCAAGTGAGGATGGATTTACAAAATGAAGACATTGAGCTACCATGCTCCTTTGTATTCCAACTTGACAAGAAACGAGTAAGTTTTCACATCATATTATATCTACTTAGATGTATATCAAGATCTCACTTTCTAACTAACTAACATTTGTAATTTATTTTTTACAGATATCGAAAAGGAGAAAATAATATACACTGCAAGGACATTCAAGAAAATATATCTTTACTATCAATATACAATATATGTATAAATTTTGTAGCAGATGTTTATCTGCCATCTCTATGAGATATACAAGGGCTGAAGGGCAAATTTCTATATATTAAGGCTTACAAGGCGATATGGCAAAGCTATTTCTTTTTTGGAGAACTATCCTTTCTAGGAGTCCTTTTGCCTTTCTTTGATGTCTTGGGTATAGAAGGTGTTGAAGCTGTGGCTTCACCTTCCGTGGTTATAGGCACCGCATCTCCTTCATGGTGCAAATCCCCACCAATCTCTGTTGTTTGTTGTATACAATTGACCATTATATACTTCAAGATCTTTGCTTTGACATACCAAACATGCTCAGATGCATAGCAATCCTTTGAAAACTGTCACACATTTATAGAATAAAGAGTTTTAGTTCATTATCATCAATGGAATATTTGCAATTAATATCTATCTTAAAGTTTAGCATCTTTCATATTACCTTTACATGTTTATCATCATTAAGATAAACAAAGTTAACCATTCTTCTAGCATTTGCAATCACCCTCCAGCCACAAGAATGGCTATCATCCTGATGGGGACACTGCAACCACCAAAACAAAGTAAAACTATAAAGAGGACGGATGGTAGTTCATAGAATAAACTTATGTTTCAATTATTTTAATGAATAACTTATTGCAACTTGTCTATATTGCATTGTTGCAATTAGCAAATCAGATGGCATAGGGGGTCTTTTCTCTAGCTCTTCAATTAATCTTTTGGCACCTCTATATATAACATATGTTGAAAGTTAGAGTACTTACAAAAAAAATAATTGAAATATCAAGGAGCCCTTGGATAATATAACTTACAATTTAGCATTTCCATAACTTCCTTTCATATAGTTGATTAAAAAACATTGCTTATCCACAAGGTCTATTGCAATCAAGCTCCAATGAGAACTAAAAGCAATCATATCTCAACAAATTAGTAGGATAAAATCTCAAAAACTCTAATAGAATATTGAATCACTTATAACTTTTCATTATATGGAATTATAAGGAGCTCCAAAGTATCGAAGTCAATCAGATTGAACCAGTGCTCAATAAAACTTATATCAAGCTAGTTCCTCATAAAGAATGAGATAGATGGATCAAGAACCTCAATTTTTTGTTGTATATCCAAAGGAAACTCATGCATTATATACCTAGAAAAGGCATAGAAATAGTGAGTATAAACAAGAAAAATCTTATTGTTAAAAAAATATCAAAAATGATAAGTAACTATGGATGGATATACCTTAGGCCAACAAGAATAATACTGTCATTTACTTCTCTTCTTTTATCCTTTAGAATCTGAACACATACAGCATCAAAGGAGATAACCTCAGTTCTTTTACCTAAGTCACTAGGTAAGAAACAAAACACACTGAATCCTTTTGGATTAGCTGCTTCAAGAAGGGTGGCTAGCTCATTTTCAAAGGACTCTAGTTGCTCTGTTTCCCTTTCTTCAGCCCTTTGCCTCCTATACTCTCTCGATTTATCTGTGTGTTCCTCTTTAGCTTTCTCCTCTTTTTCATGTTGCCTTGTATCCCTCTCATGGGTGACATCCTCAACCCTGAGACCAGAATCATCTTTCTTTCTCCTAACTGGGGGCACATTAAGGATATTAAATGTCTTCACATCAGTGAGGGGAATTGGCTCAAGGACCTTTGAAAATCTATATCTTAGCCTCCTAAGAATTACCATGTCCTTGTCCATGAGTGTGAGCCTATGAGCATGAGCAGCACAAATATAGGCATCTTGAAAAAACTCAACTAAAAAATCCTCTGCGGCTTCTTGTATACAATTAAGAGCTGTCCTTGTCCATCTGAAACTATCCAAACTATATTTGTCACAAATCTCCCTGACAAGCCTCTGAAAAGACAACTTTGGAATTGCATTGTCAAGAGCCTTTACTGCCTTCCTAATCTCCCTTAGGCACCTGACATTTTGAGAAAACTTTCTCTTTGGCTTTGACTTTCTAAAGAGCTTCTGAGGCTTTGAAGATTGATGAATCTTTGATGTTAAGCCCCTAGGATCAATCTTCTCCTTTCTTGCTGTTGCCTTAGTCCTAGCCATCTGCCAAAAAAATACATGTTGCTTCTTCTCCAGCATGTCCAACGAAACGCGAGTTTCAGACAAGAGGTATCCATGTTGCATGTCATTTTCACGTTTCAGCTCACTTTTTCTCTAGCGTGTCCAGTGAAATGCGAGTGTCAGGCAAGGCGCCTCCTTGCAGCTGCTTCTTTTCGCGTTTCACCGGACTTGTTGTCCATTGTGTCCAGTGAAACGTGAATTTAAGATAGGAGAACTTCTTGAAGCACGTTCTTTTCACGTTTCACCGGACAACTCATGAATAGCAAAGAAATCAACAAACCCAAGAAAAAAAAAGCTTTGATCTAAGGAAAGCTTTTAAAATTACATAAAATATCCACAGAATTAGGGAAAAAGTTTGAAAATTGTCTTAAATCTCCACAACATTAAGGAATGCTCCCACTGTGGAAAAAATTCTTTTGTAGTGCTGATAAGCTCATAATAACATAAAGGATTAAGGAAAAGTATAAAAAAAAATGCATTGAATGGAGCATGTTATTAAAAAGCAGGATGCAGAAAACCATACCTTCTTTGGAGCTTGTTCTTCACAAACTCAACCTAATGACGAAAATATGCTCGAAGGTTTCCTTTGTTGGGGAAGCAGTGAAATGCTTGGAGATTGGAAGGAACACCAAAGGTAAAGGCGGAGTAGCAATGTTTTCTGCTTGCTGAAAATGCGGTGAAAGGTGAAGGCGGTGAATTTGGACTGGACTCAACGTTCTTGGCAAGGTGTTAAGTAACACACGTGTGACGTATTCTCGCTTACTAGAATTTTTTCATTGATAGTAAAAGCATTACTTGGCAAAGTGTTATGTAACACACGTGTGACGTATTTTCGAAAAAAGGGAGTGCGCACGTCTTCTGAGAAGTTTGATAAGGTGTATTAAGTGAGACATGTGTGCACGTATTCTAAGATATTTCGTGCATGCAAAAATATTGGAGATTTCATCCAAATTTGCAGTCCCATTTATTTTTCCATCATTACACAAACTTTTTCTTGGAACTATCACCACATGCTTAACGGTCAATATAAAAGCCTTTCGAAGCCATTTCTCCGACATTGTCTTCCTTTCTGCCGAAATTTCGTCTCGATTTCCCTTCAAGGTCCTTGTTTCCTGTGTGAAGAGCAGTTCAACAATCTTTGATAGGTAACAATTTTTTTTAATTACAATTATTTTAAAAAAATAAATTTGATTAATATAGAAAGAATTTTTAATAACACTTGAATAATTAGAGATGTTATGTGCTTTGTATCTTTTAAAAGCAGCATAGCTTTTCTAGAAAGGATTTTATCATAAATTTCTATGTTTCCATAGAATTAATTTATAGTTCATGTTTCTCTTCTTGATTTGCATCTTTTGACCGGTGAAACGCGAAATAATGTCCCTGTTAGTGATATTTTGCTAAGTATCCTATTTCACCGGTGAGATATTGAAATAATTTTCGTCTTCAAGTAGTGTCCGGTGAAACGCGATTTCTTCACAGGCATTTGCCTTGGAGACTTTAATTTTCGCGTTTCACCAGTCAACTAAAAAAATTTCTCCTTTTTTGATTTGTTTGTCTTGAAAAATGCAATTTTGGGGTCTCTTTCCATGGTTCCATCTTGTTTTATTGGATATTGTTGCCATTCTGCTTTGTTTTTAGGGATAAATCTTTTCCTGGTCAAGATGACAAAGAGGAAGCTATCTCTAGAAGGAATGGATGAGGAGGAGCTAATGGAGACATCTGATAATAGGCTCTTTGATTTCTTACACCCCACTGGAAATTCTTCCAAGTTTGGCTATATCAGGGAAATTTTCAATGTTCCTTTTGATTTGAAGGAGTTATTGGAGGATCTTGAAGATAAACTTAAGGAGTACAGATGTTTTTATGATAGACATGTGCAAGGTTTGGAAGTCAATGTATTTGTTCATTATAGTGATGTCATGGGAGCCACCAGTACATCCAAGTCAACTTTTCTAGGCAGATTCAACCTCATTGATGAGGAACTCAGAAAGAAAGAAACATGTTGCCCTTTCCACAAGTATCAACACCAATGCCTTCTCATCCACAAGGACGTTGGATTTATTGTGTATCTTTAGTACATTGAAAATTCTTCTCCAGATATAGACCAATATGGAAAGCTAGAGGATATTGCAAGTATGGATAAGGAGGTCGAAGAGAAGGAGGAGATGTTCCAAGAAGATGTTGAGAATCAACTTGTCCAAGGTTTTGATGTAGGTTTATTCAAGAGTGACAATATCACAATGGTGGAAGAAAAGGAGATCGAGCCAAGTGCACAGGTTAATGAAGAAGGTCCTCTTGCATGTGTTCCAACATTTCCCACTTATCTTATCAACAAGAAGAGATATGTGTTGCTAAATGATATTCAACATCTTTTTGATCTTAGAGAAGATTATTGCTTAGCAATCCTTGCAGGTTGGGGCAAAAATGACATGAATTTTATAGGTTATGAACAAGAACCACTAGCAAGTCTTGATGTTGAGGGAGAGAATTTCCAAGATATCTCTATAGCCTTACATACATATATTAATCAGATCATAGAATATGAAAAGGGGGGGCTACCTATAGAAGAAGAGTTCTTGCAGGTCCAGAAGAAACTTCATATTGATGATGTAGGATATGAAGAGAGATTGAAGTCTCCATCAGATGATAAGCCCAAGAGTTCAATAAATCTTTATGATGATAGTCTTCTTGAAGAAGACGAACACCCTAAGGTATGAAATATAATTCGAAGTTACCCATTGAGTTTATGTTAGACTTTATTATGCATTATAGATAAATATCTTATATCTTGTACTGTTGTGGTTTGTTGTGTAGATTGAGACTGAAGATCTCGACAACTTTCTTGGAAGGGCCAAGGGCTCTAGGCCAATGAAGCTTGGAAAAAATCAAAGCCTTGGCCATTATATTGGAAACTTAAACAATCAAACAATTATAATATATCATAGTAGATTGTCAAGCTCTCCAAGTCTACCAATGATGGCTTTGAGAGCTATCTCAAAGGTAATTGGATCTCAAGTTTTCAGCAGAGGTTTGGACAAGATCATTTTAGTGGAGAAGGAAGAAGCCATAAGAGTTTTTGCTTCATGCTTGGATATAGTGGATCTAGAGCTGGATATTTTGGAGTTCTTGGCTCCTATTTGCTCTCTTATATAGGAGATAGTAAGAATTTGAAGCTTCTTCTAGGCTATCGGAAACAAGAGTTTTTGAAATACAGAGGTCTTATTGAGTGGGATGAAACAAAAGATTCCTCTAGAGGCCCTGCCAAGCTACCTAAAACCAAGGACTCCTCTAAAGGCCCTGTTGAGGTGCATGAAACTAAGGACTCTTCTGCAACACAATCAGACTAGAAGATGCCAAAGATTAAGTGTTTCTTGAAACCCATCTTTTCCCAAATCTTTGTTTGGTTTGTAACCATTCTGTAAATATTTGCTTTGCGCAATAATTTAAATATCTATCTTTTCTTCTTTGGGTAACAATTTGTATAGTCCTTGCTAAAGATGATGTATTGCTTGATGTGGTTGTATCTTTAAGCTTGAATTTATGCCAAATTTGTCGATAGAACCATTGTGTCTGAAATATTTTGTTCTTGCTTGATAATGTGATTTTTCCATACCTTGGATTGACCAGATAGATAGAGATCCATATTGTTTAATAAAGTATGGAGCATGGTTGTATAGAATATGTTGCATAGTCAACAAATAAAGAAAGTTACTAAAAAACATTTTATGAGTTCGACAATGAAGAAACAAACATATACAAACTTCTTACCATATAGTGAGTAAAGTGTTGATCACCCCAAGCTTCTGCCATCGCCTTTTTGAAAAGGTTCAATTGGTTTCTAAAGTCTTTGAGATCATCATCATTCCATTCAGTATTATCACAATAAAAAAATACTTTGTCTAGTGTTTCCCAAACTTTAGCTTTTCTATTCCGAGCTTGTCCATTATCAGTGTGATCCTTAACTGCATTATGTAGGGATTTCCACTGATTAAATTTAATAGTTGAGCCACCATTTCTCGAGTTTATCTTGCCAAGTCTCCCATGAAAGCCGAGAAACCTTCTAGCCTTCACTCCACCAATAGATGGTTTTTTCGGGACACAATTACCATCCTTAGACTTCTAAAGATCTGGTTCAATAACAACATTGCCACCATGCAAACCAATTGCAGAGAGAATTTTTTCAACCTTTGTTATAACACCTGTTCTAGTTGATAATGGCTTCAGCTTCCATGCAAATCCTATATAGAGATGAACAAGCATTTTAATTATCCTGCAAAGTGCATGAAGTGTACAAATATGGGCATTCGCTAAAGGAATGTCCAAGTCTGGTTTAAACTGTGGATCCTTATTGTGCCTAGAGGGGGCTATATTCCAATTGCTTGAGTTTAACTCTACAGGCTGGTGACATGCATTATAAGCAAGGAGATCTGGAGTTGGCTCCCTTTGATACATTATACATACATTTGAGTGTCTTTAGGTCACCAGCTATGTGCCACTCAATCCTGTAGTTCCCAAATCCTTCAACAAATAGCTCTTCTCCTGCTTGTTGCCTTTGAATAACATGAGGTATTGATGTTTGATGAAAAACCCAATATAGTATATCAAAATTCTCAGTATCTATCTCAAATGCTCCTAGCCACTAGATGTTATATTCAGATTGAACACTAAATGATATTGAGTGATTGCAATGACTTGACGAAAGTGCTCTATTCATCAAGGTGATAGAGATTCTCTCCAATTTTTTACATTTCAGAATCTCACTTTCATCAAGTTTAATCACAAATCTAGCCACTCCCTGTGTCTTTGCTACTCACAAGTCATAAAATTTGATCATTAAGCATTGTAGGGTGGGCAAGTCAAGGAAAATATTGTTAAATTCATTGAATGTAATCTCCTTTTGCTTGCCCTTGAAGCTAGCCTTGATGTGAAAAGGCTCGCCTAGAATCTCCATCACTTTGTTATTAACTCTCTGTCTGATAGTCATAACCACAAATGGCTTCGGAAGTATGCAATTGCATACATGTCCTTGCTTCATATTTGATTGTAAAAGCTAGAAAAGCTGCATATAAGCATCTCGACTGATACCAATACTATCCAGTGTCTTCTGTACTAACTTAGAATCCAAAGAATGATCCTTTACAAATGACTCCAAGCATTGTTTCTTTGCCTTTTTAAATTTCTTCTTCTCCAAAATATCCTTTAAAACTACTGAAGGAAGAAGATGATAATAAAGTTGAGCTGCTTTTAAAGAATCTCTTTCACTTGTATTTGGTTGTAGAAGAGATCTAAGAAAAATTAACATCACAAATCAATGCAAGTAATTTAAATAAAGCCATATTTAAGATTTTTCAAGTGAAAAAAAATATACCTTGCTGATTGGATTCTTTTACCACAGCCTCCTCCTCCTCGTTTGAGATTCTCAATATTTTTAAGAGCTCTTTGTCGATTTCGAAGGCCTAATAAAGTTTGCTTTCGTTGATAAGCTTTGATACGCTTTTCCAATGAATGAATTTTTTGTTGACAATCCTCTAGCTTCTGCAACAACTCTATATTGTGTTTCATCAAAAGATGATTTTCTAGTCCAAGGATATCCTTTTCTGCAACAAGATTAAGTGTATAACCTAAAAATCCATTGTAGCCATCACCAATAAACCTCATTAATGATGAGCTATTATAGAAAGGAGGAGTGCTATTTCTGCTAGGATCTTTGGGATATAGCTTTCCATCTAACCAAAGATCAATATTCTTCTTTCCTTCAAACCTCAGTATATGTTTCATAGACTCTATAACGGTGATAGATTTTGTTCCCTTTCTTATTGGTTCATACTCACTATCCAACTCAATATGAAGATGATAGAGAGGTCTTTTATGAGAGCTACAGAGATCATTAGATGATTGATCCATAGCTGAGTTATAGAGATCATTGGGTGATTGATCCATAGCTAAGGATATGATTAGAAGCAAGAACGAAAACAAAGAAGAGATTACTAAGGAGGAGAAAAAAAGAAGAGAGAAATGATGGAGGGAGGCAATCGAGTATCCACCAAAATTCAAATTGAATATTACTTTTCACTTTAATGAGGAGAGGTAAGATCTTCATTATGACAACCTTGCCAACTTTATGGCGACCTAGATTTCTAGGTTTGATGTGACCACGAGAATATCACGACAATGACTTATTAATGAATTTTGATATTTTAACTTACCAAAATATAAACCTTTTAAAAATTCTATAAAATGATTTTATTTCTTAAATTGTTTTCTCTCTCTAGGATCTCTTATTGGGCATTTTTGAGACCTCAAAACTCCCTTAAAAGTCGAACAAGCTCTCGTCCTCCTTCCTCAAAGAGCGAACCTTGCAAGGAACTCCATAGCTTTGCTAGGAATTTGGAAGCCCTCAGTTTGAAGGGAATAATGGCAATGATTCCACGGTTTAAGTGAGGGGGAAGGATGAGTAGGAACAAGGCTTAAGGAGGGGAGACCTTAGAAGGTTCTAGAACCTTCTCTTTCTCTCTCATTCTCTCTCTTCTTCTCCTTCTTCTTCTCCTACTCTCTTCCTCTTCTTCTCCTTCTTTCTCTCCTTCTCTCTCTCCCTTCCTCTTCTTCTTCTTCTTCTACCCTTCTTCTCCTTCTCTTTCTCTCCTCTTCTTCTTCTTCTTCTTCTTCTTCTTCCTCTTCTTCTTCTCTCTTCTCCTTCTCTCTCTCCCTCTTCTTCTTCTTTTCTTCTCTCCTTCTTCTACTCTCTCTCTACCTCTTCTTCTTCTTCTTGTCTTCTTCTTCTCCTTATCTCTCTCCCTCTCCTTCTCTTCTTCTCTCTCTCTCCTCTTCCTCTCCTTCCCTCTCTTCTCTCCTTCTTCCTCTTCCTCCTCTCCTTCTCTCTTCTCCCCTTCTTCTTCGTCTTCTTCTTCTTCTTCTTCTTCTTTTACTCCTTCTCTCTCTCCCTCTCCTTCTCTGTAACGTGTCCACTAGTATCATCCAGGACACGTCTTAGCAGTCCATCGGAAAGGATGTCTAGAAAGCTCCGCCCCGGCACTCCCATGGAATGTTACGGGATTTGCGATCTAGGTCTTCCCGCGTCTGCCACGTAGTGGAAGTATCCTGGCTGTTCCCACTTAGGATCGATCGAAATTTGGGTTTTCATGATTGGTCATTAACTAATAGCAACTAGCGTCAGACCCGAGCGAACTACTTTACGCAGAAAATGCCAGGTCCGAAGCGGGTTCACGCTGCACTTGGTTCAAGGAGAATGGAAAACGAGAGGGATGCAAAGCTCAACCTCTCTACCATAAGGCATAGTCCCATTCTGTTCCCCTAAAACAACATAAATCGGTTAAGACATAACTCTAGGTTATCGCTTTCATTATTCGTTTTCTTTGACGATCATCCCACTGTTCCTTGAGAAAAGTTCCCGACTAACCGGGACCACCCAACCGCAGGACGGACCTATGGCCCATCCTCCACACTTTCCTCGGTTTGTTTTAGTTATGTAATTATCTAGCACATTAGTTTGACATGTAACAACCAGCTTCTTTAATTAATCCGTTAAACACTGGTTCCTTCACGTAATCTTATCACATGACATAGAAAAAAAAACAATATCAAAAAAGTTCTTTATTAACATATCATCATTTTTATCTTTGAAATACAAGGAATTCCGCCCGTAGGCTTGTCCATAATCTACTCGAAGGCTATCTAGTAATCCATAGTGATCACTATTCCAAGCTTCTGCCTGTAGACTAGTATGCGGGCCTCGAGATCCAATCATGAGTCACGTTAGCCTCTTGTGCAGGATCCGGAAGGCAAGGGATTTACAGCCAGAGCCCCCCCTGGCACCAGAGCATCCTCCTAATCCAAGTAGAGCTCAATGGAGAGACCTCTTGCGGCGGGTTCAGTCCACGTTCCCGGCGCGGTGAACAACCCCCTTGGTTAGGGTTAGGCAGGTAGTCGGGGGTAACTGGAACTGCCTCTTCCTTCAGGCCTTTAACCTGAAGTATAGGTACTTATTTAATTTTGTAATTCATAATTCAAATAGAGCCCTAAAATCTCTAGCAAGCACAAACATTTCCATTAATCAACCGTGTTGTTTGGCAAACTACTAAGGAAGTGTTCTTTCATTTTGAGTGTATCAGCACTCATTCCCAAGGTATCTTGTAAAATGGCAAGATCCTGTACATTCCGGTGTAGGGCGTACCTTATTAACCCAACTTGGTCAACCCTAAAGTTCCTTAGATATGCTAGTTTCTGGTTTACAACTTTTCTTATTTAGAAGGATATCCAGAAATATGTCCTTTTGCAAGATAACTTGCGTAGGGTTCTGCCATCCTTGTTGACGGTTTTCACCCCTTCTCCTTGTGAATCAATCACAAGACTAAATGATTTTGTAATTGCTGCGCAAGTCTTGCGATGGAATAATTCGTTTTAGATCCTTTAAGCTGACGTATGTCGGGCCTAGGGTTTCTTTTTAAGAATCTTGGGGACAACCCTAGTTCTTTATCTTTACGATTTTTTTTTTGACCCTACAATAAGGAAAGTAGTCAAGTGCTTAGGGTATGAATATTTCTATGTTTAGATTGGTTTAGTTATCTTTTGGAAGGTAATATTAATCGCCTTGTCACGGTTTTGCTATCCTTGTGACAATTTACTTTTCAGTCAATACAGTTCAATTTAAACTTCATTTTTCCTTGCAGATGAACTCATGCCAAATAACAAACATTTCCCTTGCTAAGATGTGCAATTAGCAATGATAACTTCCTAGTAATTTGAGCAACGAAAGAAGCCTTTCATGAATTTATTCATTTACAATGATTCGTTGTGGAAAGGAATAAAACTAATGGTGCAAGATATAATTTCTGTACCTTTATGATTTAACTGAAATATACTACTATAGTAAATAGATAATCTTACTCGTAATTTATAATGCTTGATGCTATTCGAAGGAACTAAGTTCTATACATAATCATTCTTTCAAATAAGCTAAAATCCTTCTTTACAAATAACTCGAACAAATATATCCTATCCCTAACAATTTCCCTTTTGCATGATTGACTTAAAATTGAATTAAAGCCAAGAAGAAAAACCTTGTTTTGGGGTGAGATATCCACATGGATACCGGGAGATGCACCTCCCACAGCTACTCCTTGGACTTTCTTAGGAGGCATCACAGTTGTAGTCCTTTGAATGTGGAAGGAGCTTTACACTCTTTTTCAGAATTCCACCGTCGCTCCCTTTCACAGTCCGTCCAAAGTAGTTTTTGGAAGGCTCCCTCCTTGAAGTCGGGAATTGAAAAAGGGTGTTCAGAATATTTTACGACTAAGACCTATTGAAGCCATGGGGAAGGCTTAATGGCCTTTTAATGACTCATTCAAACGAGGAATGAAAAGGGATGGAAAAGACACAAGGTGTGGGAGAGAACTCTAAGGGAATATAGTAACCATAAAGGTTATAAGTAAGGTCGAAGGACCCTTAGGTCAACTTGGAGGAAAAGGTTCCCAATACGCCACAAGGGAAGGGTTAGAGAAGGTTTAATCACGAGGCGAAAAAAAAAAGGGTGATTCCAATATCCACGCAAAAAGGGGGTCTAAGGGTTTATAGAACACGAAGGGGGATGGGTTCCAAGGCTCAAGAGGAAGGGGGCTTATAGGGGTTACCACCAGGGAGAAAAAAAAAGAGGGTTTTTAAGGCCTACGGGAAAAGCTTCATGGGTAAAACATAGGGGTTCTAACACCCATAAAAAAAGGGGGGATTTAGACACATGGGGGGAAAAGGTTTCAAAGCCCATAACAAAGGGCTTAAAGGTTAAATCATGGGGGTGTATGGAAGGGTTTTTGGAAAGGCACAAGAAGGGGGATGAAAGGGCCTTAGGAGGATTAAAACGGGGGGGGAGGGGGGGGGTGTAATAAAGCTAGGGGGAAAGGGGGCTTAAAAAGCTTCTTTATAGAAGCTTCTAGGATCTTCCACATGGGGGGGGGCGATTAACAGATGGCCACGACAGCTTTGTCCTCACGACAGCAGCGCAGGGTAGCACTCCCTTCCGTTGACTGCATCCATCATAGTCTCTCCCAGCTCACGGCGTCCTCCCCTTGCACTCACGAGTAACTCTCCCTCTCTCCTTTCTCCTCGTTTGTTCAGCAGGATATGGCAGCCCCTTTTCAATCGTTCTTCCCTCCCTAATTTTTATAGGGGGGAGAGAATCCCTCCCCCCTTACCTGTCATCATGCATGGCAAGGGAGCCAAGGAGCTTGTTGGCTCCTCCATTCCACCTCACATGCTCCCGCTCGACACGCCGCTGTGAAGGCGATTTTTTTTTTCCTTTTATTATATTACATTCTCTCCCCCTTAGAAGAATTGAGATGTCCTCATCTCGAGATAAACTGGGGATACTGATGGTTGAGAGTGCCTTCATCTACCGCGGTGGCATCCTCTTCGGAATAGTCTTTCCACTGGACGAGGCATTCTCTTAAGGTTCTAGATCTTAATTGTCTCTCCCTAACATCTTAGATCCTATCCGGTCTTAGTTCAAGGACTCCTTGACTAGGCATTACAATTTGTTGGTCATCAAGTACATGATTAGGGTTGGGTACATACTTTTCAATAGGCTGATATGGAACACATTGTGAACCTTTAGGTTCTCAGGGAGTTGCAATCTATAAGCATTGGGTCCTAGGCATTTGAGGATTTTGTACGGCCCACAATACCTTGGACTTAGCTTCTTGCATTCTCCTAGGGATAGAGAACTCTTTTTAGGGCGTACACGAATGAAGACCATGTCTCCTTCTTCGAAGACTCTTTCTTAACGTTTCAAATCTGCGTATGTCTTTTGTCTATCCTTGGCCGCTTGTATGTCTTGTCTTATTGACTTTATTTGATCATCCATGTCTTCCAACATCTGTCTTGACGCTTCAACTCTTAGGGTTGGATCAGAAAAGTTTAGGGGGCTTCGACAATCATGACCATACAATGCCTGGAAAGGAGTAATCAGAATGCTCTGCTGGTAAGAAGCATTGTAGGCAAATTCAACTAATGACAAGTATTGAATCCACCTCTTCGGCTCTCGACAGCAGTATGCCCTAAGCATATCTTCGATGATTTGATTTACTCGCTCTGTTTGGCCATCCGTTTGGGGATGGTAAGCGGTGCTAAAACAGAGTTGAGTCCCAATAGCTTCAAAGATAGCTCTCCAGAAGTGTGATGTGAAGAGAGAATCTCGATCACTAATGATTCTTCTAGGTAACCCATGTAGCTTGAATATCTCCTTGATAATCAATCTTGCAATGTCGGAGGCTTTATGGTTTGTCTTTACTGGAGTCAGGTGTGCAACCTTGGTAAGCATGTCAACCACAACCATAATGGAATTGTATCCTCCTTGGACTTGGGGTAGGCCCATAACAAAATCCATACTGATGAATTCCCATTTCATTTGGGGAATGTCAAGCGGTTGTAGTTTCCGTGGCATCATGACATGTTCGGCTTTGATACGTTGGCAAGACAAATACTCAGTGACATATTTGAGAACGCCACCTTTAAGCCTCTCCCAATGGTAGCTCTTCCTAACTGCATTAAGAGTCTTAGCATAGCCAGGATGTCCTGCGAAAGGAGAATCATGAGCTTCCCATAATGTCTTCTGCTTAAGTGACTGGCTTATTGGTATACACAGCCTTGTTCTATAGTAGACAAGTCCATTATCAATGGAAAATTCCTGATACTTAGCTTGCAACTTCTGATTCTGCTCCTTGGTAGATATTTCCTTTATCATTGTTTGGTAGGCCAAATCATGGCATGCTTCCTCTCTAGCTAGTTCAAGTATAGGGTTGTTTGACATAGATACTTTTGTAGCCAGAGATCTGGCTGTTGATGGATTCTGCAAGATCAGGGAATTTAGGAATGCCTTGGGACTGAGTGCATCGGCAACTACATTCTCCTTTCCTGGTCGGTACTTGATTTCAAAATCATATTCCTCCAATACTTCAATCCATCGACATTGCCTCATGTTGAGCTCGTTCTGTGTGAAAATCCATTTGAGACTCTTATGATCGATTACTAGAGTAAACTTGTTACCCAATAGGTAGTGTCTCCAAAACTTTAGAGCATGGATGACAGCTAGTAATTCCAGATCATGCGTGGCATAATTCTTTTCATGACTCTTTAATTTCCTTGAAGAGTATGCTACTGGATGACCTTCGTGCATAAGTACACACCCCAAGGCAAGAATGCTAGCATCAGTTACTACCTCGAACTCCGTATTGAGGTCAGGAAGTTTTAGAATAGGTGCTGATACCAAACTTTGCTTCAATTTGTCGAAGCTATTTTGTTCGAAAGTTGACCATGTAATAGAAGTCTGCTTCTTTAGTAAGTCTATAAGAGGTGCTACAATCAAAGCATAGTTTTTTATGAAGACCCTATACCATCCTCTCAATCCAAGAAAGCTATGTATCTCTTTAACGGATACTGGTATTGGCCATTCAAGCACATCTCTGACCTTGACTGGGTCTACTGATATTTCTTCTGATGATACTATGAATCCCAGATATTCAATCTGATGCTTGAAGAATGCACACTTCCTCATTTTTGCATATAGCTTATGAGACCTCATTATCTCAAGGACAATCCGAAGTTGAGGTTCATGATCTTCTTCCTGTTTAGAATAGACTAAAGTGTCATCAAAGAAGACAAGCACGAAATCATCAAGATATGGTCTAAAGATATCTTGCATTAATCTATTGAAGGTGACAGGTGCATTTGTAAGCCCGAATGACATAACCAGGAACTCAAAGTGCCCATATCTTGTATTGAAGGCCGTCTTTGGAATATCTTCTTCCTTGATCCTTATCTGATAGTAACCTGACCTGAGATCAATCTTGGAGAAAATCTTTGCACCTTGAAGACGATCAAGAAGCTCATCTATTCTAGAAATAGGATACTTGTTCTTGACTGTTGATTGATTCAACCCCCGGTAATCAATACATAGTCGAAGTGTCCCATCTTTCTTTTTCTGGAATAGTACTGGAGCTCCCCATGGTGAGTTGCTAGGCCGGGTGTAACCCTGATCTAACAGTTGCTTGAGTTGTTCCTTCAACTCAATTGCTTCCGGTATGGACATTCTATAAGGTCTCTTTGCAATTCGTGCAGCTCCAAGCACTAGCCTAATCTCATGATCTACTTCTCTTTGAGGCTGAAGTTCAGTCAATTCCTCAGGGAATACGTCAGTGTATTCCTTTAGCCAAGAAGGTCCTTCATGAGACTCTTGCTTTTGATCTAACTTTTTGAGTTTGATCAGGTAAACAGGTAATCCTTTTCTGACTCCTTTTATGATCCGAGACACTTTGGCCAATTGGATTCTTGGCACTCCTGCCTCACCTTGAGTTGTGACAAATTCCCTTTCAGAGTTTGAAAAGGAAACTTGACCCTTTCCACAGTGAATGTGGGCGTCGTTGGGCTTAATCCAATCCATTCCGAGTAGACACTCATGGATACCTAAATTCATGACTCTGAAATTGACAGAAGTCTTCTTTCCTTCCAGAAAGAATTCCACCTTAGCAGTTTGCCTGGTACAAGTTACCTCACGACCGTTTGCCAATTCCACAAGCAAGGTAGGTGCTTCTACTGTGGCTATTCCTAATCTTTTTGCACATGCTGGTGAGATAAAGGAATGTGTACTGCCACAATCAATCAAGGTTTTGAAACCTTTACCTTGATAGTCTGACAGTGTCTGAATCACCGAGAACTGGCAATTCGGCCCTTTCTTGTGTAAAGCGGCATGGACTGTTGCTTTTTCAAATTCAGCTCCCATTGTCGGATCTTCCTCTTCTTATTCTTCGCATCTTTGCATATTGGCAATGCAAGCGGTTCTTCCTCTTCCACGGGTAACGGCTCCTTGACCGCAGCCTGCTCCTTGGAAAGGCATTTGACGATGTTCTCCGCTGAGCTTGGGACATTGCCTCTTGAAGTGACCGGGTTCGTTGTAGTGGAAACAATGGAGGTTTCGGCCATTACTTTGAGTAGGAACAAAGTTGTTGACGTTATTTGTCCTTTCTTTCTTTCTTTGTCCCTGATTATGACCTTGAACTCTCTTCATTTGAGGTCTGAATGCTCCTCTGTTCGGGTCACTATAAGACCAAGTTTTGTTACCCCTTGGTCTAGCTTTCACCTCCTGAATTATAGGCGCTGCTCGAATGAGTGCATCCTGAAGATTTGATGGACGCATAGATTCAAGACGGGTATTTACTGGTGGATTTAAGCCCGCACAAAATTTGGACACCTGCTGCGTCATGTCCATCTGTGGTGCATACTTTAAAAGTGAGACGAATTTAGAGTAGTATGCGTCAAGAGTGAGTCCTAGTTGTTTTAGCTCGTAGAACTCATTCATTTTCTATGTACGATATGTAGGTGGTAAGTATTTTCCATGCACGGCTTTCTTCAGCTTCTCCTAGGTAACGGACCCCTCTGAAATCCCTTGATCCCTACACCATTGCTTCCACCAAAGTCTAGCTTCGCCGGTGAGCTTTAACTTGGCGAGCATGGCCTGATTGGTGGGTGCAGTACCAACCGCTTCAAAGTAATCCTCCATGGATTCAATCCAAATTTTAGCGTCAGCCTGGACGAATCTGCCTCTCCCGTGAAACTCGGGTGGCTTTATATGCTTGAGGAGGAACTTCTTCTCCTGGATCACAGCAGTACTTGATGTAGGAGGCGAATTTGGAACCTGTACCTGGGGTTGTGCCTGGATAAAGGTTTTCTTAACATTATTATATGATAATTGACGTTAGCTTATCTTTCATTTTTAGTTCAGCTATCTCGTAAACAATGTAGCTACTTAACCTTTTTAACAGCTCTTATGCACAGTCAGATATTGATAAAAATAAGTCTTTATTTGTATTTACATGGGCATAGCCTTTTTGAATACAACATTTCATGTAATGATAAGCCAATCGTTACATTTAGTTTGGGGAAAACAACGTTGTATTGCATTTGTCTATAGGAACTGTGTAATAGTAGGGTTTTGGATCATGGATCTTTAGGAATCGATAATTCATTGGAAGTTCAGGATACCCTTTCTGTTGGAATCCATACTTCTCATGGCGGCCCAACACTTTAATCTTGTCGGCTGGGATTACACGGGTTACTTCCTCATATACATATGAGTTCATCTCAACCCTCCGACCTTGAATATGTAAAGTCGAATTTACGTGAGCTTCCACAAAAATGAACAGCTTCATGACTTTCAAGTCTTCCAACCACTTGATCCTCTTTAGGTTGGTCTGTAGATAAGCAAACCGGTGGGCAGCTATATAGTAGATTCCTGAAGACCCCGTCCATCTTCGTTCTATGTATAAAGGTGATGGATTATAAATATGCTCCAAGATGTTCATCATCCCAATTCTTTGTCTATAAAGCGGAGAATGCATTGTAGTCATAAACATGACCCGAAATACAAAAAACTTGTTCCACGCTTCATAATTCTGCAAGACAGCATTGAAGGTAATGAAATGTTCGGATAGCAACAATTTCTTTACTTCAATTTATTGAGATCTTATAAAAACTATTCCGTTGTTGGTCGGCTCTGATACCAACTCTAATGTGTCCACTAGTATCATCCAGGACACGTCTTAGCAGTCCATCGGAAAGGATGTCTAGAAAGCTCCGCCCGGCACTCCCATGGAATGTTACAGGATTTGCGATCTAGGTCTTCCCACGTCTGCCACATAGCGAAAGTATCCTGGCCGTTCCCACTTAGGATCGACTGGAATTAGGGTTTTCATGATTATCATTAACTAACAGCAACTAGCGTCAGACCCGAGCGAACTACTTTAGGCAGAAACGCCAGGTCCGAAGCGGGTTCACGCTGCACTTGGTTCAAGGAGAATGAGAAACGAGAGGGATGCAAAGCTCAACCTCTCTACCATACCATAAGGCACCATAAGGCATAGTCCCATTTCATTCCCCTAAAACAGCGTAAATCGGTTAAGACATAACTCTAGGTCATCGCTTTCATTATTCATTTTCTTTGACGATCATCCCGCTGTTCCTTGAGAAAAGTTCCCGACTAACCGGGACCACCCAACCGCAGGACGGACCTATGGCCCATCCTCCGCACTTTCCTCGGTTTGTTTTAGTTATGTAATTATCTAACACATTAGTTTGACATGTAACAACCAGCTTCTTTAATTAATCCGTTAAACACTGGTTCCTTCACGTAATCTTATCACATGACATAGAAAAAAAACAATATCAAACAAGTTCTTTATTAACATATCATCATTTTTATCTTTGAAATACAAGGAGTTATGCCCGTAGGCTTGTCCATAATCTGCCCAAAGGCTATCCAATAATCCATAGTGATCACTATTCCAAGCTTCTGCCCATAGACTAGTATGCGGGCCTCGAGATCCAATCCTGAGTCACGTTAGCCTCTTGTGCAGGATCCGGAAGGCAAGGGATTTATGGCTAGAGCCCCCCTGGCACCCAAGCATCCTCCTACTCCAAGTAGAGCTCAACGGAGAGACCTCTTGCGGTGGGTTCGATCCACGTTCCCAGCATGGTGAACAACCCCCTTGGTTAGGGTTAGGCAAGTAGTCGAGGGTAACTGGAACTGCCTCTTCCTTCAGGCCTTTAACCTGAAGTATAGGTACTTATTTAATTTGTAATTCAAAATTCAAACAGAGCCCTAAAATCTCTAGCAAGCACAAACATTTCCATTAATCAACCGTGTTGTTTGGCAAACTGCTAAGGAAGTATTCTTTCCTTTTGTGTGTATCAGCACTCGTTCCCAAGGTATCTTGTAAATTGGCAAGATCCTTTACATTCTGGTGTAGGGCATACCTTATTAGCCCAACTTGGTCAACCCTAAAGTTCCTTAGATATGCTAGTTTTCGGTTTATAACTTTCCTTATTTAGAAGGATATCCAAAAATACGTCCTTTTGCAAGATAACTTGCATAGGAATCTGCCATCCTTGTTGACGGTTTTCACCCCTTCTCCTTGTGAATCAATCACAAGACTAAATGATTTCGTAATTGCTGCGCAAGTCTTGCGATGGAATAATTCGTTTTAGATCCTTTAAGCTGACGTATGTCGGGCCTAGGGTTTCTTTTTAAGAATCTCGGGGACAACCCTAGTTCTTTATCTTTACGAAAGAAAAATTTGACCTACAATAAGGAAAGTAGTCAAGTGCTTAGGGTATGAATATTTCTATGTTTAGATTGGTTTAGTTATCTTTTGGAAGGTAATATTAATCGCCTTGTCACGGTTTTGCTATCCTTGTGACAATTTACTTTTCAGTCAATACAGTTCAATTTAAACTTCCTTTTTCCTTGTAGATGAACTCATGCCAAATAACAAACATTTCCCTTGCTAAGATGTGCAATTAGCAATGATAACTTCCTAGTAATTTGAGCAACGAAAAAAACCTTTCATGAATTTATTCATTTACAATGATTTGTTATGGAAAGGAATAAGACTAATGGTGCAAGATATAATTTCTGTACCTTTATGATTTAACTGAAATATACTACTATAGTAAATAGATAATCTTACTCGTAATTTATAATGCTTGATGCTATTCGAAGGAACTAAGTTCTATACATTATCATTCTTTCAAATAAGCTAAAATCCTTCTTTACAAATAACTCGGACAAATATATCCTATCCCTAACAATTTCCCTTTTGCATGATTGACTTAAAATTGAATTAAAGCCAAGAAGAAAAACCTGGTTTTGGGGTGAGATATCCACATGGATACTGGGAGATGGACCTCCCGCAGCTACTCCTTGGACTTTCTTAGGAGGCATCACAATTGTAGTCCTTTGAATGTGGAAGTAGCTTTACACTCCTTTTCAGAATTCCACCGTCACTCCCTTTCACCGTCCGTCCAAAGTAGTTTTTGGAAGGCTCCCTCCTTGAAGTCGGGAACTCAAAAAGGGTGTTCAGAATCTTTTACGACTAAGACCTATTGAAGCCATGGGGAGGGCTTAATGGCCTTTTAATGACTCGTTCAAACGAGGAATGAAAAGGGATGGAAAAGACACAAGGTGCAGGAGAGAACTCTAAGGGAATATAGTAACCATAAAGGTTATAAGTAAGGTCGAAGGATCCTTAGGTCAACTTGGAGGAAAAGGTTCCCAATACGCCACAAGGGAAGGGTTAGAGAAGGTTTAATCACGGGGCGAAAAAAAAAAAGGGTGATTCCAATATCCACGCAAAAAGGGGGTCTAAGGGTTTATAGAACACAAAGGGGGATGGGTTCCAAGGCTCAAGAGGAAGGGGGCTTATAGGGGTTACCACCAGGGAGGAAAAAAAAAGGGTTTTTAAGGCCTACGGGAAAAGTTTCATGGGTAAAACATAGGGGTTCTAACACCCATCAAAAAAGGGGGGATTTAGACATACAGGGGGAAAAGGTTTCGAAGCCCATAACAAAGGGCTTAAAGGTTAAATCATGGGGGTGTATGGAAGGGTTTTTGGAAAGGCACAAGAAGGGGGATGAAAGGGCCTTAGGAGGATTAAAACCAAGGGGGGGGGAGGGGGGGGGGGTGTAATAAAGCTAGGGGGAAAGGGGGCTTAAAAAGCTTCTAGGATCTTCCACGTGGGGGGGGGGGGGGGGGGGGCGATTAACAGATGGCCGCGACAGCTCTGTCCTCACGACAACAGCGTAGGGTAGCACTCCCTTCCGTCGACTGCATCCACCATAGTCTCTCCAGCTCACGGCATCCTCCCCTTGCACTCACGAGCAACTCTCCCTCTCTTGTTTCTCCTTGTCTGTTCAGCAGGATATGGTAGCCCCTTTTCGATCATTATTCCCTCCCTAATTTTTATAGGGGGGAGAGAATCCCTCCCCCCTTACCTGTCATCATGCATGGCAAGGGAGCCAAGCAAGCTCCAGTGAGGAGCTTGCTAGCTCCTCCATTCCACCTCACATGCTCCCGCTCGACACGTCGCCGTGAAGGCAAATTTTTTTTTTTCCTTTTAATATATTACATTCTCTTCTTCCTTTCCTTCTTCTTTTCCTCTTCTCCTTCTCTCCCTCTTCCTCTTCCCTTCCTCTTCTCCCCCTCTCTCTCTCTCTCTCTCCCTCTCTTCACACTATTCACGGGGGGGCGGGGGGGGGGGGGGGGAGAGGAGTCTACTGATAGAAGCCCCAGGGACTGTAGCAGTCCTATGCGGAGGGTGACGAGGCATGGAGGGAAGAAGTTTGCCACCGTCGACAGAGGGAGGGGGGACACTCTATCCCTCAGCAAGGGGAGGGACGTTTATAGAGGGGAAGGGAGATGGCGAAGGAGATGGTGTTCCCCACCATCCCCGCCATCTGGGGGGCTGCATGCCCCCCTTCTCCCACTTCACTCCCTCTCTCTCTCTCCCTGATATACTGTTGGCGGGGAGAGGGAGAGGGATATTTTTTTTTTTGATTTAAAGTTAATAAATTTAAAAGGGGGGTTCTCACGGGGGGGGGGGGGGGGGAGTACGCGGGTCGGGGGGAGATATTACAGTAATATTTTATATCAATCAAACATCTCAAAATTTCAAGCATTTAGAGCATGAGGATTTAAAGGCAGTAGCACATGGTAGAGCTAAGATAATCTTGAGCAAATCTAACATGATGTACAAGGATGCTAAACTAATTTATGCTTGAATACTTGTTTTGAAGCATTGTTATAGCAAGGATATCGAAAGTCTGCTCTTTTTTTTATAAACGAGTTGTCTTTATTGAAGTAAGAGAATAATAGATCCCATGTCCTTGTACGTGCTTACACAAAAAGATTGAGTTTTTGTCTTGATCTAAAGTCACCACTCTAAATAGATGCTCTCCATGAGAAGAGATTGAATGCATATCCCAAGGTGTTGGATTGTAGGATTTTAGGTTTAATCCAATATGTATAGAGGTAGCTACAGTTAGCTTATACGTTTTCCAAGCTATTTATAGCATAATTCATAATCATGATTGTTTAGTATTTTATGAGATTGTAATAATTCCAATATTTCCATTTTTTCACATATAGCATATTATTGGTTGCATCTCATGTAGCAAGTTCTTGAAGAATACTTTATTTCTTCAATCAACAGTTAAATCACAATAGCTCTAAATCAAGGTTGGAGCTAGATAGTAAAACACAAATG
Organism: Lygodium microphyllum; assembly: GCF_053477565.2. Classification (NCBI taxonomy): domain Eukaryota; kingdom Viridiplantae; phylum Streptophyta; class Polypodiopsida; order Schizaeales; family Lygodiaceae; genus Lygodium; species Lygodium microphyllum. The sequence goes on along the minus strand of NC_141152.1, from coordinate 138,700,591 downwards.
TTAAATGCCTAAATAATAGTTATCAATACAAAATTTGATGTCACCAACATGTAAAAGAAGGTGCCCAATGAGTCAAAGGTACAGTAGCAATTGGGCGGCCAAATCTGTCCCAAAAACACGACCTGAAGATGATGGAACATGGTACTAACATTAGATGACACAAGAGAGTTTTCCACAAATTGAGATGACCTCACTTTGTTGGGGTGTAGATAGTAGTGGAGATGCTTAAGAATGAAGAGGAGAATGATGGAGTACAAAATCATGACCTTATGGATGGATGAATATTGAATCGTGTGCCCTAATACTAAATAGTCTTGGTTAGCAACCCAAAATATGGAAACCCAATCTTGTTGCAGCTTTAAGCATGAAACCAAATGGAAATTAAGGAAAAGAAATGCACTTAGTGATTGGGTTTCTCAAAAATATAATGGTATTTCCTAATAATACAACAAAAATAGGGAAATTTTTGAAGGTGTTGTCAAACCCACAAACTTTTTTTGCCTTCTCTAATGAAGAGGATCTTTAGCTCTCTAATCACATCTACTTTGATACTATGTCAAGAAAAACAATGGGACAACACACACTCATACCATATGAGAGAGAGATAAAGGTTTATGAGAGAAACACAAGAGTGTATGGTAAGTATTGAGGAAGAAAAAATACAAAAGAAGATGAATAAAAAATGATGAAAACTAAATTATGTTGAATGAATCATACTAATACAATCGAGCAAAGCTCTGAGATGACTATAATATCCTAGTTCATGAGGTAGTAGCACCTGAAGGGAATCTACAGTGTGATGAGAGAGGACCTAGTTCTCAAGGGCTATTTGAGTTAAGAAGGTGATGAGTAGCAATCCTCATGTGCTCTACAGGGTTGAAATCAATAGGGCAGCTTGCTATGATAGCAAATGCAACTAGAGTAGAGTTTGCAGCAGCAAAATGCAAATTTGTCGAGGCTATAAACCATGAACAAGAGCCAAATGCAAAATTGAAAGGGAGCTAAACAACTAAACATAAATATACACTACCAAGAGAATGATCACCTAGTAGATAGTTTGATGTCATCAACATGCAAAAGAATATTGCCAATTAGTTGGAGGTGGAGTGGTTGCAGCTTGGAGGCTAGATCTTCCCTAAAAATGTAGCCACATCTTCCCTTAAATAATGATCTTATTTCTTGCTAATATAGTACTAGGACACCTTATCAGTGAATGAAATCAACAGAAACATGGCATCAACTATTACTCATTTTTTTAAACCTTCAATCATTGATCCCATAAACAATACTAATTTAAGTGCCCAACAATAACAAATAAACAAGTCCATATCAACTACAATGATTGAATCTAGAAACTAGGTAAACAACTAGCCAGGATAGTTAATGTACTCTAGAGAGAAGAATCCAGGTAGAATGCATATTCCAAATCCAAATGTTTCAATATTTTGATTTTATCTACTTCAACTCTATCTACTGATCGACCTTGAGAAGAACCCTTTAGATCAAATATTGTGTGCTAGATAGAACAATGACATTTTGATATAAAAAACTATACATCTCTTGCTAGGACTAGCTTGAATATATCATGGAGATAGTACCAAAAGAGCAAAGAAAAAAGAAAAAGAGAAAAACAAAATCAGAAAGGAAAAAGGAAGGATGTTTTGATAAAGGGTATTGCAAAATACTGCTATTGTACATGACATATATGTTTTACTTGATGAGGTGGAAAGTACAAATGCTATAGAGCTTGTGGATGTAAATGATAAAGTGCTAGTATATGTAGATAAGGTGTTGAGAGAGGTATATTAATGCGTTGTCCAATGCTTTACCGATACAAATAAAGGACACATAGAATTGGGATGTAAATGAGATGGATGCTTTATTGCTTTTTAATGAAAAGGATTCAAAATGCTTGCAAGAAGTTAAAGATGTGAATTCTATAGGATATATAGATAGGTTGAGGATGTGTGTAGCAAAGCAAGGATGGATGGATACCTTTCACCAATACTTTCTTCTATACAATGTAAGAAAATAAGGATGATAGAATGCAGACATCCATATATTTGTGTGTATAGTCATGAATGGATTTAATGCATGATTGTCGAGGATACATATATTAAGGTTTATGGTCTAGGTAAATGCTTTCATGAGGTTAATTTATGCAAGAAGATAAAGTAGTCTTTTAATCATGGTTATCTCTCTGTGTTGCTATGTGCATGATATGCATGTCGTATGGACTAGGAGAAAGCATGTGGTTTGTATGTATGACTTATATGGACAATTATGATGTTGTGATTTATGCTTTATGCAATGTATTACATCAAATTAAACTCACATTCATTATAGTGTAATTTGTAGATATTGCAAATATGTTGAATATTGAGATACATGATGATACCAATCAAGAAAAAGAGTTGGGTGCTAATTTACTTCAACAAATAGAGTAAAGGGATGATGTATTTCAACCAAGAAAATAAGGGGCTGATGTATTTTAGCCAACAAAATTACATAGGGCTGATGTACTTCAGCCAAAAGAGTTTGACACAGATGTATTTCAATGTACATACTTTGGGGCTATTCTCATGTAGTCCAAAGAGAAGAGAGCCTTTTTATTTTCAGCTGAAAGAGTTGCGTGCTACCCATTTGTCACAAGTGTTGTGATTAATAGAGGATATGACAAAGGCATCTGAGGAGTATGCTAAAGATGCAGAGATTTCCACTAAGAATATTCATGACTTGCTTGAAGATACATACATATGCATTAATGGTAGTTATAGATCTAGTATTAGAAAATGGAATACATGACATGTAGGATGGAGAAGAAATTGTAGAGTTTGTAGATGTAGAGATAACTATGAAAGAGCATGTAGATGATATAGAGATTCAAGATGAAGAAGAGTAGGAAGATTATGTGGAGTCATTAGGACCAAAAACGCTTCAAAAATGCACTTCTATCAATGAGGGGATTGAGAAAAGGGCCAAAAATAGTATTTCATATATGCAAGAATATAGTATTCTTGTCTCTCTCTTTTTTGAGACAAGAGAGTCCACTTCGTGATTCTTTCCTCTTTTTAGCCAAAATCTTCAAATTTTGATATGTTTTGGTAGTCTCGAAGTCCTTATTTCCTTATAAAGTTTGACAAAGGATGTGATAAAGATGGTATGAAGTTAATGTTGATTTTTTTGAAAATCAAGAGCTTTCAATATTCTTTTTGATGCCTAATATATTTTCATTAGTCTTATGAATATTCCTTTTTACCTTATTCGCCTTTCTCATTGAGCTTCTTTCTCTACAAATTCAATCTATGTGTAGCATCCACAAGCCACTCTTCTCGTTTAGTAAACTCTTGCACCATTTGTAGCCAAGGAGTTGACAATAAATGTGAACTAAAAACCTTTAGCATAAATGATTGGATTACTATGCTACCCTCTTGTAATGGTTCTCACAATATGAAAATAAAAAAGGAGAGGATATAAAACATCATCGGAAGGGACATATCATTCCTTTCAAAATTATACTTGAAGGGCAGTTTATCAAAATGGAACATATTTACATGGCCAAGGATATATAGTTGCCTCCAAATGAATGTGTTTCCTAACAAACATATTGTAAGTCTTTAGTTGATAACGTATGCAATATTTTTTTCATTTAAGAAAGTAGTAATAATGAAATCTTGGTTATAGACATATTTCTATCAACAAGTATTGAATGGAAACCTATGGAAAGCTTAAGTGGAACATTTCATGTGATTCATAAGATGTTCATAGACATTATTTATGCTTATCAAACCATGGGTTCTTTTAGTGAGGGTAGAGTTTTTATATATTATGCATAGTATGTGGTTCTCTCTAGAGCACATACATATAGACATATTAAGGATTTGCCATTGCCAAGTCTTTCATCTCTAAATTGAGAGATCCATGATAAGGCAACGTATCATAGTTTTAAATTCAAAATATGTCAGGATATTCAAAAGTCCATGATGGCTGAAAAGTTTTCAAGAAGAATATACGTATCATGGTTTATACTCTTATATATCTTTGTGGCGTGCTCCAAAATAGTACATATACAAAGGACAATTGTATCTTATCTAAGTAGAAATTTTGCAAAAGAGAAATTGGACAACATTATAGGAAGGATTTGAAATTCTAAAAAGTATGACCATAAGGGCAATATCATGATGTGTATTGTATGCCCCTAGTCCTTGGCTTTGTCTTCAACATTGCATGACAAACTCTTGCTTTGGACTTTGATTTTAGGATATAAAAACTTAAACTATGCATTTGGATTCCCTTGGATTCTAATATAGATTGCATGCCTTTTGAACTTAAGGTTCAAGTTATAGCACATGAAGAAGAAAAGAAGTTAAATGTTACTTTCAATTGGAGTCTAAAGAATGAAAGGGATACCTTGGAGCTACTAGACAATACATCCATTGGATACAAGTTCAAAGTCAATGGTAAAACAATCGAAAAAGGATTTGAACGCTCTTTCTCTTGTATAAGTTGTTTGCCTCCCACAATTGTAAGTTTTGAGCCATAAATATGAAAACTTTGTAGTACCTCATGTTGGTATTTAACATTGTTAAAAATATATCATTCAATACAAACGTATTATCCATTGTGAAGCGAGTTTCCTTCCAAATCTAGAAAGATAAAATTATTATATTTACATAGGATAAAAATATTTTCATTACATCAAGAGTTACAAAATTGAAGTGAAAATACATAGGGATGCAAAATAATAAAGCATCCTCCAATATTCTATTTGCATCTATGTTTCTTTTCTCTCCAGCACCTTCTCATTCTTTGCCAATAGGGGCTTGTTTCTTTGGTTACTAGAAGAATTTGACTTTATAGGTACTCTCTTCTCTTCAAGCTTAAGAGAAGATGGACCAAACTTCATAGGAGAAAGTGTTGGCATTTGTTTCTTTTTGGAGTTTGTCTTATTAGTCTTTGTAGATGACTTTCCCTTGCCATTTCCATTGCCATCACCCTTGCCCTTACACTGAGTTAAATTTTTCTATGGATGGGAGTTGAGATCGACTACTGTGATTGCCCTATCTAGAATCAACTCAATACACCGCTCCCTTATCTACCACATATATGAGTCAGGGTAATCCCGACACTGTAAAAATAAATGTAACAAGTTAGTAAAATAAAAAAGGGTCCCTCAAAAAATAAAAAATGTGAAGAGAGACTTACATTCACCCGATATATCTTGAGTATCTTTGAATGTATTGTCCTACAAACATTTGTGGCTCTCCATCCAAAAGTATGTGCATCACTTTGTAATGGTACTTCTTGTTGGAGAAAGTTGTATGGTTTTTAGGATCAGTAATATTCTCATAGGTGGTGTCCCAAGAAGGTAGTCAAGAGCTTGCTAGCATTGGAAATGAAAACTTTTAACTAAAATAGATAATACAATTAAATAAAATAATAATAATAAAGAATCATCATTCCATTCAACACACATTTTTTCTTGACTGATACTATTTATTAGAGAGTTGATGAAAATAATTTCTCTGGTGACTAAATCAATATATATATATATTAAGACTCCAATGTCATCTGCAAAGGAAAATGTTAGTAAGAAATAAATACAACAACAAATAAGTATATGTTATCCCTTTTGAAAAATTGCATACTTTTGATGTAAGAAAAATAGATATGGTAGTTTATGATGGAATCAAAAGATTTGAAAAACATTGCAATGTTTGAACTAGATCTCAAACACAATTCCACTAATAACAGTGGATCAACAATAAATATACTTTTAGAGATATATTGGCTAACAGAAGTAATCAACGCCCTAAATCCAATAGCAAAAGTACAAGAATATTATTGGAAATCAATAGCATAATCATTCTATATACTAAAAATTTTGAGAATCAAAATGTGTTACCTTGTGCAACAATAAACTACAAAGTTTGATAATTGAATATCATTTTTCACTAGCATAAACTTGTTCTCAGGAGATACGCTAAGATAGTCCTCTTTTTCTCAGAAGTGTAAGAAACATTGACAACCATTTTTCATGCATCTCATCTATCCCCTTATTATTAATAGAGCTGAGCTATGACCTCTTGTGCTTTTTCTTCTTGGGCAAATACATTCCTTGCACTACAACAGAAACGAGGCATAGACGCGCAAAGTCGGGCGTGTCTATCATTGCGTCTATATGTGCGTGTAAATAGGCGTGAATTTTGTGTTTATATATCCGTGCAAATAAATGCCAATATAGACGCACCAGCAGACGCGCAATTATTTAACCACCTAAAATTAGAATTAATATAATTAAAAAACCAAAGTTAATAATTATTTAACCACCTAAAATTGATTCTTGAGCATGCACATGTATGCATGATAAAAACCATAGAATTAAGAATACACATTGAATCATTGAATTAAAAAAACAGAGTTAATAATTATTTTTTCATTGCTCTCTAATGAATGGCAGTTCCTCTAGTTGACAAGCCTGATATAAGTAATTAGCGGCAAGCGACAGAAACCTTATTATACAATTAGTAGCAAGCATTGCAATATGTATCTCGTAATTTCTTTACTTGAAGATGATAAAAAATACTTCATCTTTATTATGAAAAATTCAATTTAGCTTTAAACTTGACTATTGATTCTTGAGTATGCACGTGTGCATATGATAAAAACCATAGAATTAAGAATATATATTGAATCATTAAGCAAATTAAGTATGTTACAGTGAATGATCCATCTCATCTTCAATGAGATCAGCCCTTGCTAAACCATCTACTTCTAGGTCTATGTTACCAAGAGGTAACGAAACAAATAAGTCTATCCCACTATCAAATGTGTTGCTATATTGCTCAATAACTTCATCAATATCATCGACAATCACATTATTGTCTTCTTCTGTGTTTCCTTGAGCATCCTCGCAAGGTTCATCTTGTACTATATCACACATATCATCCATTATGGTGTCATCATGCACATCATCATTAATTGTTGGATTGTCATCTGCTATCTCCATGTCGGTAATATTACCATATATTGGTTTTGAACTATTAGATATAGGGATGCCATACCACCATCGGTTATTGTTTACCATTGGATGATACACAACCTGTATTTGAAAAACAAAAGCAAGAAACTTAAATACTTATTATATTGTGTATATGTATCACATGTATACATATTAAAAAATTAGCCTTTGCATATATACCTGCTCGCATTGTTGAGGTAGTAATAATGTGTCATTCTTATTTTGGTGAAATTTTGTAGAGTCAATGATTACAAAACCACTTGGATGACGTTTGATTGTGCAATGCTCACCATTTGTTACCACTTCTTTAAATCACTTCACATCCAGTACATATATAAAGAATCGTCTAAAGTCAAGCTTCAGAATATCTTGGATCAAGCCACAATAACCTTCCATGGTACCATTGGCATCCTCGAACTGAGCAAGGACACCACAATCTTGGGTATTTCTCTTTTCATCTATACGTTGAGTTTGAAAGATGTTTACCCTCACACCAAAGTGCATTGAATAACATGCACTAGTAGTAAAAGATAAAAGATCAAACATGTCAATTATTTATATAAAATAAAACTTATAGAAACAAATTAATTGATAGTATGTCTCACCTTTGATAAGAAACCTCGTGTGAATTCCCACTCTTCTTGAGATATATTAATTTTGTCCTCTTTTTCCATTCTCTCCATTTCCTCATGTAACCAATCTATATCAATATGACGTGGGAGCGCATTTAGATGATCTGGAAATGAGACATTACGTCCATATCTAGTGTGAAATTCTTGTCTTTCACTTTTTTTTCTTTCCCTTGATTCATTATATAGTGTCATCCATTTGCTCATTACATCACTATTGAGCACACAAAAACTATTTAACTTACGAAGTTCTTCTTTTGTTAGCACTTTACTCATTCCTTTTCCTTGAGGTATTATAGAGATCATCCTCAAGTCTTCATCATCTTTCCATAGTTGTGGTTGAGAGGGATCCACTTTAGCAAGATATTCAGAGATATAAACAAGGGATGATTGCACTAACCAACCCTCAGCCATGCTTCCCTCAGGCCATGCTTTTTGCCTCACAAAATCTTTCAAGGTTTTCATGAAGCGCTCAAGAAAAAACATCCACCTTGCATGAACTGCCCCACAAAGTGCGATCTCATCAATCAAATGTACGAGTAAATATAATTGAGTAGTCAAAATGGATCAAGGAAAAATTTCCTTCACCAAACAAACCATCTCAATAGATAATACTCGAGCATCTTGCAATGTGTTTGGATCAATTTCCTTCGAGTTCATGTATCTGTCAGGATATATTTGAGAATTGTTTATTTTTGTGTAGAAATTTAAGTATATATAATGAAAAAATACAATGTATACACACCTCACAAGCTCTCCCATCTTGTAAATGATATCACGTACATCTTTGGATACACAATGGGATATGCTAGTAGGAAGTACGAACTAAATGTAAACAATATTCATAGATCAAATGATTAGTTGAGGAAAAAGTCATCATACCCCAAAGTTTACACATAGTTACTCCACTAATTACTATATTCATGGTTAGAGATGTCTTACTTGAATCATTTTGTGCCAATCGTGGGACTTCAAACCAGATAGTTGCTCCACACCTCTTTTCTTCTTCTTTATGAAGGCTCCCTTGAGACATCTCATACATCCTGTGGGTATTCGAAAGCTTTATATTTATTCCTTCACTATTTTTTTCTCGTTCTTTGACAACATCCAAGGTGCATGGGATAGCTCAATCTTTCCTCTGGGTCCAATGCGTGGCCAGACTCGTCTCATGCGACCAATGTTACGTAAATCCTTCCTTACATTGACTGAATCACGAGCCCCTATCAAGTGATCCCATAATGTAGATACAATATTTTTGAATATGTGCATGGGGTCCAACAGGTGATTAATCTTGAGTTCAGTCCAATACGGAAGATGAAAAAATATAGAGAACCTAACAAACAAACAATGTATTATGTAAACAATTCATCATACTAAATACTTTAAAGTCAATCGAGAGAAATGCACTTCTTACCGACTCATGCCAAGTGGAGGGTGGCTGTCGGCATTAATCCATCTCTCCTTCCAATCTCGAATGGTTAGAGATTGTGGAGTCATTCCATTAGTAGGGAGAATATATTTGGGATGGTCAATAGGAAGAAATCGATGATGATTGTCGTAGATAACCTTCTTTAAACATGCCGGCCTAGAGGAAACTAGAGAGGGACCGCAAATAGGACATGCATGATATCCTGATGTGGTTAAACCTGAAAAAACAAGTGAATTAATAAAATGCAATCGATTCAAGTCTTGAATTTCAAATATAGAGTTATATACATGTACCTGAACACTCTCCGTATCCTGGAAAGTCATGCATGGTCCACAACAACATGGCCTTCAATGTGAAATCTCTAGAGGATACAGATGCACTTATATCTTGCACCTCAATACCTTCCCATAACATTTCTAACTCTTCAATCAAAGACTCTAAGTAAATGTCCATGTTTTTTACCTTGTGCTTTCCAGGAATCAGAAGGGACAACATTACACGTCCCTTTTTAATTGCCGTGGATGGAGGAATATTATAGTTCACCAATACCACTGGCCATACACTGTATGATGTGCTTTTGATGCCAAATGGATTGATTCCATCCATACCTAAACCAAATCTCAAATTTCTTGGCTCTTCTTTGAAAACGGGCTACAAATTATCTATATGTTGCCATGCCGGTGTGTCTGCAGGGATCCTCCATTTTCCATCACTTGAACGATGACTAGCATGCCATGACATGAACTTTCCAATAGACTTACACTTGAACATAAGTTTTATACGTGGAACAATCGAAAAATGTCACAAAACCTTAGGAGGCACATCCATTGACTTCATCTCCACTTCGTATCTTGATTCGCCACAAACAGGACACTCTCGTGCAAACTCATGAATCCCACGAAATAAGACACAATCATTGACACATGCATGGATCTTGATATAGTTGAGGCCTCCCAGAGATGTTAAGTAATGTCTTGCTTGCTCTCTCTTAGTTGGCAATTTGTTTCCTTTTGGAAGTATTTGTGATAATAACCTACATATATTTTTAAAAGTGAGTTAAAAAATCACCAACATATAGTTCTGACTGATTTTAAAATAGAACAATTAATATTATGATTCATAAGTCAAAAGGAATTGATATCTACTTCAACAATGCATCCAAACTGACATTACTCCATCCATAAAATTTTTACAAGTTAAGTATCTCGAGGGACGCACGAAGAACAGAGTACATACAACCTTCATACAACATAGTAGATGATGCTACATATAGTGGATCATCTGGCTTCGTAGAGTGACCTTCTCCCTAAACCAGCTGCGAAAATAGTTGGTGTACCATGTTGTCCAAAATCTCATCCTCTACGACTTGATGGGGCATTTCATGAGGGCTACTATCATGGTCGTGAGTCTCTACTCTTCTTGAAGACTTTGCCTCCTCGCGTCGACGTTTTCCAGCCTCTCGACGCCCGGGAGGGAGTATCTGAGGATGGGGCACCGCATCCTGCTCAACCACAAAAGGGAGTTTCATGTACGTTGATATATATTGAGTAACATAGACTAGCAATCTTAGTGGTAAAAAAAAACAATGAATACCGGTGATTTTTCTCGGTCCCATTCTCCATACAAGCTGGGGTTTGACATTACAATTCGACATGCTCGAAAAATACACCCTTGACAACGATCACACATGCATTTAATTCTTCGTCGTAGCCATGCATCTCGATTATGAAGACTCAATGTTTCATCCTCACTTGAGGATGTGCTCATTGACTCATGTTTACATAAAAACATAAAGCTAACGTATTAATTATTCTAAGATCTCAATTTCAAATACACAAAAATCATCATAAATACATTAAAACTTATGATAAGAATTCACTATCAAAACTTATCTTAAAAACAAAAAATTATGATAAAGCCTAGATGTGTGTCTATATCCGCGTTTACGTACGCGTCTATATTAGCGTCTATTTGCGTGTCTATGTTCGCGTCTACATGAACAATAGACGCGTATATACATGCCAAAATAGACTCACATGTCAAAATTTGAACCATACTTAAATCATTTCTTTTCAAATTGCGCCTTTTCTTTCCTACGTTTTTTGCGGTTCTGAAGCTTGAGTTTAGCTAACATACAGTCTCTTCATGTCTCACCTCCTCATGACTCACCTCTTCTTTCATTTCAAACACATAAGAAGGGAAAAAGGAAAGCCAAGGAGAGGAAGAAAGAGAGAACAAGAGAGAGGAGAACAAGAAGAAGCAACAAGCAAGCATCAAGGGAGGGTAACTTACCAAGGAGAGGAAGAAGGAGAAGGAAGAAGTGCCACCACCCGCCACACCAAATACCCAAGGTGAGTCTCTCTCTCTCTCTCTCTCTCTCTCTCTCTCTTTGTCTCTCTCTTTCTCTCTCTGCTCTGTCTCTATATTAGGATTTCTGATTTCATTATATATTTCATTTTGTAAATCATCAATGGCGGTCGTCAGACTAAAATCAGCCGACTGAGCACGTCTACTAGCGTGTCTACATTTCAGTGTAGATGTAGGTATAAACGCGAAAAAATGTTTTCTCTCATTGTGTCTGAGGATGCGTCTTAGAGTGTGTGTGCTGGCGCGTGTACTCTACAGTCTACACGCGATGATACACACGCGCGCAGATTGACCTAGAATATGCGTCTGATAGCGCGTCTATACTGCATCTCAGATGCAAATATAGACACGCTAAACAGAGGGTTGACTTTAGGAACGCGTCTGAGAGCGCGTCTAACCTGCAATTTAGATGTGGTTATACACACGCCAGCTCTCCCAGCTTTGATAAAAAACAATATATTTTTGCAATGATGAAAGTGACCAATCCCATGTTTGTGTTTATCAGTTTTCTTGTTTATGAGAAGCATTAGCACTTAAGTTTTATGCTCAATGTCTAAAGAAAGATATTTGAAAATGTAGGTAATATATGATTTTTTGTATGCAAACAAATTTGTCTTTTTCATGTGTTTTTTTTGCAGATGTCGTATCCTGGTTCATCTAGCAATGACCCGGATTTGGATCGCATGAATGATACATTGGCCTCGTTTGGCAGGGGGTCAATGCATTTTTTGGAGGTTTTTCTAGTAGGGAAGTCTTCATGGGAGAGATGACTAGACACCTTGGCCGCTCTCCCACAGCAGATGAGGTGTTCGGCCAACTTCAGGTCGTCCCATGTGCCAAAAGTTCCTGCTGCTTGTCTCTCATACCACTGAAACGCCGCGCCCTTGAAAGTGGCGGGGAATATTGCCAACCAATGATCAAGGGTTCTGGCATTGTTAGCTACACATGCTACCATAAACTCTGCTACATGAAGATCGGGGTCTTCATTGTACTCTCCCTTAAAAACTGGCAATGGGACTACATTCGCTGGCCTGTCATCAATATTTCCAAGACGGATCTGGCTTGGAAGTGGACCTCCAGCAGGAGGAGGAAGGGCTTGATGTGCCATTGGGACTTCTGTAAAGAGTTCCGCAAGGGCGTCAAAGGCGGCTTCTGCTGTAAGCTCGTTCTCAGCCTTGATTTTTGCTTTCTCTCTTCTCACGTACCTCTGGACTCGTTCTAACGCTTGCCTCTTTATTGCGTCATTCATCAGGGGGTTGGCTCCACTATGTTGTTAGTGCTCCATAGAGGGTTAATAGAAGGCTTCAGTCTCTGGAGGACTCTCTTGCCAACATTTCTTCTACTTCTTTCTTTTCAACGTCCCTGAATTCTGCTTTCATTCCACTGCACAGAGGAAGGTATTCGGTTCTGAAGGTGTCAAAATGCATACGTCTGAGCATTGCGGTGGTGCCATCATCATAGTAATGCCAGCTTCTGATGGTTTCAATAGTGTATGTTGTGAAAAACACTCTGTCTACCAACTTCCAGTGGGTTGCCAATTGAACAAACAAAAGATTATCAGTACACCAAGCATCCCATGTATCTTGCTGTTAAGCATCCATGAACAAATTCCAACTCTTTTCCTTCTTGTCTTTGTGAACCTCTATAGACCAAGATTCCTCAAGCTTCTTCACGATCTTCCTCACTAAATTCAGGCATGAAGGTTTTGAAGAGCGGATGAGAGAGGACTTTATGAACCTAAGTCAGTTCTCTGGAGAAAGAGTAGAAGCTTATGTCTCACGAATGGAATCCATCCTAAAAAGATGGACTAACCATAATCTAGATGATAGCATTCAGAAGGGAGTGTTTCTCAGAGGATTACAACCAGAAGTCCGTAAGTTTGTGGAGCTGCAAAGGCCAGCCACACTGCAAGCTGCAATAGAAGGTGCAAGACTATATGATGAAGTGGAAGCTAGATTAGCGATGAATACAGGAAGAGAAGTCCTACCTCCTCTAATACCAAGAATGATGTATCCACCAAATGCAGTCCCAGGGACTGTCCCCTACCCTTACCAGCAGATGCCCCCAGTATCACAGTACAGTGCACCAAATCCACAGTGGCCACAATCCATGCCTCAAATGATGGTGCAACCACAACAACAATGGTTCCAACTAATTTCCTCAATGCCAAATCACCAGTAACAGTGGAATCCTACCAACTGGAGTCAACAGCCAACAGTTCAAACAGGAGCTCTAAATCAGAACCAGAACAAAGATTCCTCTGCTCCAGCCCAACCTGTTTATGCAGTGATTAGAGAGACTCCTCAAAACCCTCCTGCCAGTACCTCTGGATCAATGTCATGTCTAGAACGTCTCTAACATCTTTTCTTGGCACTACTTCCCAAACTCCAATTGCAGGTACTCCACATGCAGGTACTCCATATGTAGGTACTCCATATGCAGCACCTATACGTGCATCGACTGAAGCACAAATGTCAACCGACGCACGTGCATCTGCAGAAGCACGTGCATCCAGCGAGGCAGAGGGTAGTCGATAGAGAGAGAGGAGGGAGAGTCAAAGGGGAGGGTGAGGCTTGTGTGGGGGTTGCCTAGGAGGTGGCGAGCGATCACCCTTACCAGTAGATCACGTAGAGGAGCTTGTAAGCCAGTACTATAGAGTTACAGATACTGGTAGCATCTTCCATGATGATGAAGAAAGGGATGTAATGGCATACATGAGGAGTGTCGTGCATGCGATATACAAAGATTGCTTCATGCACTTAAAAAATCAGAAAAGAGACTTGTGGTAGGAGGTGTTGAGGGCAGTCCATAGGAGGTACCCAAATCCTAAGGGTTAGCGATTCTTGGATGATTGGGGACGAACAAAAGTGAGGGATTTGCTTCACAACAAAAGATCCCACCTCATGACACGCACAGGGACTCACTACAGAGGCAGGAGGAGGGGCGTGGAGTGTCAAGATTATGGGAGAGAAGGAAGGAGCCTCACTTGTAGCTTTCTCACTTGCACAATGGGGGAATACACACATAGGTGGAGGCTGAAAGTAGTTTTCCTCTTCTTAGTTATGTAAGCCAAAAAGAACTCAAGTACAAAGAAATAGAAGAACCCTATATATGGGTCTCAAACCAAACTCAACTAACTACGGTGGCATACTAACTGAGTCACGAACTAGAGTAGATAAGGATAGCTGTCATCTAGCTATTATTCATGGGCGGTGTACCAACCGCATCTACAGCTAAAAAGTCGGTGCCATAAATGCACAACGATCACCCTGGCATATCACGAGTGGAGCTCGATATCTCAACACTCCCCCTCGAGCTCAATCCCAATTCCTGCACACCAAGCAGGTCTCTAAACTTGTATAGCTTCTCTGCGCCTAATGCCTTCGTGAATATGTCAGCTATCTGATCCTCTGTGCTGACATAAACTAGATCAATAAGACTTAGTAAAACCCTCTCCCGCACATAGTGATAATGCACCTCAATGTGCTTTGTTCTAGCATGATAGACTGGGTTATTTGCCAAGTGTATACTACTCATGTTGTCACAATAAATGACAAATGGCCCATTTGTAGGCTGATGCATATCATAAAGTAGCTTATGCAACCAAGCTACCTCACATGCAGCCATTGCTGCACCCCTGTACTCAACCTCTGTGCTCGACAAGGCAACTGTAGGCTGTTTCTTGCTACTCCAAGTGACTGCAGCACTCCCAAAAGAGAACACATATCCACTGGTAGATCATCTATCAGAAATACTACCAGCCCAATCAGCATCAGTGTATCCATGCAACTGTATCTGAACCCCAGTCTCATAAAGTAGTCCATACTGCAATGTGGACTTCACATAGCTGAGTATGCGTCTAGCCACATCCAAATGTGGTTTCCTTGGAGCCTGTATAAAGTGACTTACCAATCCAATAGCATAGCTCAAATCTGGCTTGGTAATAGTCATATAAATCAAACTTCCTACTATGCATCTGTACATAGTAGGGTCTTCTAGAAGCTCACCTGCATTTGCGCTCAGCTTCACATTCTGCTCCAAAGAAATTGAAATAGGCTTACAGCCTATCATCCCATATTTGGACAGCATGTCCAATCCATATTGCCTCTGCAAGAGCCATATCCCACTTGGTGATCTAATCACCTCAACACCCAAGAAATAACGCAGCTCTCCCAAATCCTTCATCTCAAACTTCTACTTCAATAGCATTTTCACATGAAGGATATCTTCATCACTATCACATGTCATGATCAAATCATCAACATAAACGACAAGTAGCATAATACCTTTCTCTGTTTTTCTCATATAAAGTGAGAAATCTGCCTTGGAAATCTAAAAGCCAATAGTGACAAGATACTGTCCTATCTTGTCAGACCATGCTCTAGGTGCTTGCTTCAAGCCATACAAGGCTTTCTTCAACCTGCAAACAAACTCAGGATGAATAGCATGCACATAACCTAGTGGCTGCTCCATATAGACCTCTTCTTGCAAATCACCATGCAAGAAGGCATTCTTTACATCCATTTGATGTAAAGACCATCCCTTTGATGTAGCAATAGCAATGATTGCTCTTACGGTTGCCATCCTTGCAATCGGACTGAATGTTTCTTTATAATCAATGCCATATGTTTGTGCATACCCCTTGACTAATAATCTTACCTTGTATCTGTTCACAGAACCATCTGCATTGTGCTTCACCTTATAAACCCACTTACAACCAATTGCATTCTTATCTTTAGGCAAACATACCAATTCCCATGTAGCATTTGCTTCCAAGGCATCCATTTCTTCATCCATGGCTTTCTCCCATTTTTCTTTTCCCATGGCTTGCTCAAAAGAAGTGGGTTCTGGTTCCTGTATCACTTTGACCATATAGGCATAGTGAATGGCTATAAATCCATCATGTTTCAACCTATCCACAGGATACCTAGCTCTTGTAGACCTACGCAAAGTAGGTTCACTCCCAGGTGCTCTCAAAACATCCCTGGTCTTCCTTACTCTAGGTGTAACAATAGAAGGAATACCCAACTCATCATCAATGCTCTGTTCTGAGCCATTGGATTCACCATCCACATAAGAGTAACCTGCATTCATATCAAACATGGACTGATCTACCTTCTCTTTTCCTTTTCGTGAAACCTGCATACCACTATCTGCATTGTTTTGAGGAGATTCTCTTGATCTCAATCTGTCTGTCCATGGCGAAGAATGTGAATCACTGTTAGAAGACACTCTAGGTCCACTAATATTTTGTGACTACTGCTGTGAATTATGTGCAGTATTACCATTTTGTGCATCTATATCATCAATCACATTTACTGGTTTATACCAACTACTCATCTCATCAAAAACAACATCTTTGCTCACTATAAACTTATGAGTAGAAGGGTTATAGCATCTATACCCTTTTTGCTGCAGAGAGTAACCAATAAAGATGTACTTCTCAGCTTTTGGATCCAACTTGGATCTCAACTCATCTGGCACATGAACATAGGCAATGCAACAAAAATTTTTCAAATGAGAAATATCTGGTTTCCTACCAGTATACCTCTTCTCTAGAGTCATCCCATGTATTGCTGCAGTGGGATTCCTGTTCATTATATAGACTGTTATAGCAACTACTTCAGCCCAGTAAAAATCTGGCAAGTCTTTTTTGTTGAGCATGGCATGAGATACCTCTCCAATATGCATGTTTTCCTTTCTGCAATTCCATTTTGTTGTGGGGTATGACTGCATGAATATTGCTGCTTTATGCCATGCTCCTATAGGAACCTTGCAAACTCATTTGAGAGGTACTGTCCCCCTCCATCTGACCTTAGGCATTTTATTTACAGGCCTGTTTCTTTTTCAACCATAGCTTTAAGAGTTTTGAAATGCCCAAACACTTCGCTTTTCTTTTTCATAAAATACACCCTAACTTTTCTGCTATAGTCATCAATAAAAGTGACAAAATAATGACAGCCTCCAATAGATGCAGCTTTAGTAGTCCACACATCAGAGTGGATTGATTTCAATGGCTTCTTACTCTCTTGAACATGTCTAGGAAATGATTTCCTTGCCTATTTTTCAAATTGACAAGCTTCACATACCTTATGCATTTCTGCAAGCTTGAATTTAGGCAATCGTGCAACAATATTTTGGGCTTGCATTGATTTAAGTCGCTGTATATTAACATGACCAATGCATTTATGCTAGATATCAATATCTGCAACTACACCGGTCCCATGTGCAAACATTGCTGCACTCAATTCAGGCATGTCTGCATCCAACGTAAACATTCTACTCTTCTTTTTTCATTTTGCTATCAGGCGACCTTTATTTTTCATATCCTCAACAAAGCATCCATGAGAGTTAAATCTGACTTGCAAGCCTTGCTATAGAAACCAAGTTCTTGGTAATATTCGGGACATGAAATACATCCGACAGGTATTTCTTTTTCCCATCCTGCATAGACAAAGGAATTTTTCCAATCTGCACAATAGGATGTGCAGTATCATCACCAATCTCCACAAATCCTGGTTTTTCCATTTTCCTTGCATCTTGCATCCATTCTACATGACCTGTCATGTGGTTTGATGCACCTGAGTCAACATACCACACATCGTTGCTTTCTTCTACACTTGTCACAGAATTGGTCATGTGCTGCACCATAAACAAATGCTCATTTCTGTCTCATCACCCTGTCTACTAGAAGATGCATAATTCCCTTGTTGCAATTTTCCATTCATGATGTCATTCTGCTTTTTATAGCAGTCTTTAGCCATATGACCCATTTTACCACAGTAGTAGCATTCAACATTGCTGTTTGCATTTTGGCCTTTTTGCCATCCACCACGACCTCTTTGGCTCCCCCTGCCACTAGAGTTACCACGTCCTCCTCCATAGGACTGGTTTTCTTGAGTTTGCTGCATATTATGATTTCTACCATGGCCTCCAAATCGGCCTTCTCTACCTCTGCCTCTACCTCTTCCAGCATTTGAGTAGAAGACAACTTCTTTTGAAGTTCCTCCTTAAGAAGATGTACCACCATTTCTCTACTCCTCAGAAATTAGAAGAGCAATCAACTCCTCAAAATTAGGAAATCTTTCACGGACGGAAATCGATGTTTGGAACTGTGCATAATCCTTTCCTAGACCATTCAAGGTCACAGAAACTAAATCATCATCTTCCACTGGCGACCCAATGGAAGCAAGTGCATCTGCAATCTTCTTCACCTCAGTGGTAGTCATTGATGCTCATACTTTCTCTTTGCACATTGTGCAACTCTTGCTTGAGCTGCATTTTCTTGGCTTGCGTATTTGTGCTATACATTTTTGACAAAGTATCCCATGCCTCCTTTGCCATACTTGCATCCTAAATATGCACAATCATAGAGTCTGAAATACTGATAAACAGCCAGTACATAACTTTTTTGGCTCTCTCATGCCATCCTTTAAATGCATGCATTTGTTGTTGATTGGGAACATCAGGAAGAACTGGTTCTTCTTCGTTTCCTGCAACGAATTCCCAATATCCTTTTCCCATAAGGAAATTCGTCATTCTAAACTTCCATGCTTGGAAGTTGTTCTTGTTAAGCTTTTCAGTGACAATCTGTGAAAGAGAATCAGATGCCATTACAAAACACTGCAAAAAATTCTGTCACTGCAAAAAACACAGCTTCAGCCTCACAAGGGCAAATATGCAAAACTGACGAAAGTGGTATTTGACCACACAGTCACTTCCTAGTGATGATTTTGCATCAACAGGCAACAAGGATGATTCTATAACTCCCAATGTCTCTGCGCACAGGCATATGATGCAATTTCTACGGTAACTTTTCACCGACCTGTAGAACACTGGTCACACAGCAAAAAACAGGGCCTTTTCCTGAGTGCGTGTGAAAAACTTCTGCCTCCAAAACAGGCCCGGAAATAGCCCCGCAGCATATACTGCCCTCTTGCTACACTACGAAGGGCGTCTCAATCTGAAACAATGCACTCTTGCACTTTTCAACTGTGCTACCTGCAGACTTGCTCCCAAAATAGAAAAATGAAAGCAACACTGGTCCTCTTACCAGAACACCACAAACTTGGTTTGCTTTCTTGAGCTCCTTACCACAAACAAGGCTCTGATACCATGTCAAGATTGTGGTAGAGAAGGAAGGAGTCTCAGTTGTAGCTTTCTCACTTGTACAATGGGGGAATACACACACACGTGGAGGCTGAAAATAGTTTTCCTCTTCTTAATTGTGTAAGCCAAAAAGAACTCAAGTATAAAGAAATAGAAGAACCCTATATATGGGTCTCAAACCGAACTCAACTAACTACGGTGGCATACTTACTGAGCCACGAACTAGAGTAGATAAGGATAGCTATCATCTAGCTATTATTCATGGGCGGTGTACCAATCGCATCTGCAGCTAACAAGTCAGTGACATAAATGCACAACGATCACCCTGGCATATCACGAGTGGAGCTCAATATCTCAACATGGAGCCTAAAGCCAACCACCTATGTGCCACCGCATAGAGTGCAAGAAAGCCAAGAAGGAAGCAGCAGAGAAAGTGAAGTGTCGCTAGCATGTAGAGGCGCGACGGATCCAAATGGAAACCATGGGATCGTCGCATTATGGATTGGGCGGGAGAGAGTCGTGGGAGGTAGAGTTTGTAAGTATATTTTGATTTCTAGTTTTTTAAATTTATATTTCTTTCAATTCTTTATATAATTTGTTCTAATACATTGTGTCTCATAATTGTTTGTATACATCATAATTGTTTTGCAGACTAGTATCGTTGGTAGGATATCTACTCCTAGAGAGGTAGGTTACCATCGAGGCCATAACCGCGTAGCCACATGGCTTCACTTCTATGAGGAGGGTCTCATCACTGAGGACCAATACAACTAGGCTATGAGGATTTGATAGCTAGAGGAGGTATGTTTTTCTTACTTTCCTATTAAAAGTATAGCTAATTATAACTTTTTCTCCACCATGTCTACGTAAGAAACCTTGATCTTTTGTGTGTGTAGGCGAACCCGGATGTGGAGCATAGCGAGGAGGGGGATAGCGACGCTAGTAGCCATGGTGGTACTAGCAAAGATGTTTCTTCTTTAAATTCGTAGAGGAGCACCATATCTCCTCTATGGCCTTGTTTTCTTGTATATGTATGATCCATCTTTGAGCCTACTGCTTGCGGCCACGCTTTAGGTCACAAGCACTTAAACTTCCAATGTAAATGCTTTTGATCTATAATGAATACATGGACTTTTATTTTCAATTCTCGTGCTTTTAGATCCATTGTCTTTTTCCCAAATGCACAATCTGATGTATGGGAGGGGGGGAAAAAAAAACCAGAGAGGTTGCAAAGTAACCACATGCTCTCTGGTTTTTTTTTTCCAGTTCTGTTTTGCGTGTCTATCCGTGCATCTAAATTGCAGAAAATGCGCATTTATAAGCGTGTCTACAATGCAGAGTACACGCGCTAGATAATTCAATTTTTTTTAAAAAAATAAATATCTTTTTTTTTAAAATGAGATTTTTTGTTTTCTGTTCGCGTCTACGGGTGCTTGTAAAAGCGCGTCTATAAGCGTGTCTATATGCCTGTCTAAATGCCAAATAGATGCGCTAATAGACGCACAAAATAAATTAAATAAATAGCAATTTTGGTTTATTATGCGCTTGTGTTCATGCGTGTATATGTGCGTCTATCGTGTGTCTATTTTTGCGTGTAAATTCGTTCATACATGCGATTATAGACATGACACGGTAGACGCGCAAATAGATGGGCGGATAGACGCAAAAATCGTGTCTAAAAGTGTGTCTATGAGGCCTTTTTGTTGTAGTGTTGGGTGTAGGTATGCGACATCCTTGGTCTTTGGGCCTTTAGCTTTCTTTGACACTTTTTGGAGAATGTTAAGGATCCCAAAGGCTTTTTATCAATAATAGAAAAGGGCTTTAATACATTGTTGAACCTGTACCTGATTTTGCTAACCATACTAAAATTTTTGTTCATTAAGGTGATCCTATGAGTGTGAGTAGTAGCAATGTAAGCATCATTTATAATGTCAATAAAAAAATCTTAGTTGCCTCTTGAAGACAAAGAATCACTGCAAGCTTCCATTTCTTTTAAAGGCTAGATTCAAATGACACTCTTGATAATCTATCAAAAATATCCTTGATAACTTCTATAAAAGCAGTCTTTGGAATGACATGTTGTGTAGCTCTCTAGGCCTTCCTTAACTCGCTAAAATACTTCTACATATAGTAAAACCTAGACCTTCTTTTTCTCCTTGGCTTAGAAATCTTACTTCCTTAAGTAGAAGAGGGTCTCGCTTGACCAATTGGGTGATTAAGTGCTTTAAGGGAGGTTCAAGGAACCTTGATAGTTGGAGGAGAGGACTATCCAGCAAGATCATAGGACTGGTCATTAACTACATGGACCTTGCCTTAAGTAGAAGGAGAAGATATAGACTTTGCACTTGATTTCTTTGATTTTATACTAGGAGACTGGGGAAAACTAGGGGTAGGAGGGATCTTAGGAGCAACAACCTTTGGAATCTCTATTGGCCTTGAATCTTGTCCATTATCTTTCTCTCTATATAAAATTTCCTTATTATTTTCTTTGTCCTTGCCATCAATACTTGATAGAAAATAATAGGAAGAGTAAAAAATATATATTAAATTGGGGGCGTAGTGAGGAGGAGGTGCCAAACTATACACCGCGAACAATAGCAGTCTGTCTATGCAAAAAGGGAAGAGCACATGGTTTCTAGGGTGTAATACAAAGGGATTATTTACAAATTTAATAGAAAATGACTATGTTTTATTCATGAAAAACTCACGGATAAGGATATTTATAAATAGGCCTTGAACGCATGTGATGTAGAAAATATACATATAGTCACTTTCCCAAGCCCTAGTGGTGTATAAATACAAGTGGTAAGGCCTTCATACACTTTTTAACCCAATCTTGCACCTTAATTGTCCTACAATTTTAGAGCTATTTCCAAGTCTTCTTTCTTATCCTTCATGTTTTTTCCTTTCACTTGTTATGAGCTTGTTATTTGGAAGATTATACAAAGTGAGAAGAGTTATTTATCAAGCATACAAGTTTGTTTTTGCACTGTATTGATATTGCATGATATAAAGCAAGGATGCATTTTTTATGTGGTCATACTCTTCTCTTCATGCCATATTGTGCATCTTGTGATGTGTGATTCAAAAGATTTTCAAGGATCCCTAGATGTGGGCATACCAAAGAGGACAAGAAGAAGATTGTTTTTAGGGTCAAGGGATTCAATTTGTGCTACCTCTGCTCTTGAAATTCGCTCTAGTTCTCCATGCTCAGAAGTAAGTGTGGGAATGCCTAAGAAAATCTCCAAGAAAAGGCAAGTCACCATTGAGGGTTCTTGTATTATCTCAAATCATAGGGGTTTCTCCCTCACAAAGGCTCCTAGACTTTCTTCTTTAGAATGGCATGGAGTTATCTTACTATGCAATTGCAATGGATATTTCAACCATGATTGGGATATTGACCATGTAGTAAATTCTTACAAAAAAATTTGTGTCGATAACTTTGCTGAGTTTGAAAGTCTAGTATTGCCTATGTGATTAAAAAGGATACAACGAAATGTGTTCATATACCTGTTGGGACCTCACCTTTAGATAAATCACTATTCACAAGGAAGTATGGAGCTCATCCTCTTGATAGGTTTTGTGCAACACATACAAGTTTATTGATGCAAGGAATACCCTTTCTCTTTGTTTCAACAAGGCAAAGGATACTAAGAAAGAGTTGGGGATTATTGATGAAGAGTTTAACCATCTTCAAGATCGACTTAGAATCTTCAATTTTGGAAGAGAGCAGTCGAGGTATTTTAAATAATTGCAAGATACTGATGAAACATCATCATCAATTAATATATGAAATTCAACTACACTAGAGCATTATGAAAATCAATTGATACTATTATCTCCAATTTTGTAAGATACATTGATATATTTAATTTTGACTTTAATTTGATATTTACCTTTTTTGCAGTTGGAGATTGAAGATTCTGATAACTTCTTGAGGTGGGACAAAGGGTCGAGAGTTGGCGGTAGTTCATTGAAAGATGTGGCACTTGGCCATCACTTAATTAGCAAGGATTGATCCTCATGTTTTCTTAGTATTCCATAACATCTTCTCAAAGAGTTGGAAGAGAATGAACAATATAGAAAGAATGGGAGTCAAACACAATATCTCCATTTTCATGGCATTCTTCACTAATGGTCTCAGCTTTGAATTGGGCGACATCTAGCTTGTCAATAATATATGCTTCTTGTGGAGGGTCCAAACATTACATCCTTCTCATTTGCCACCTCATCCAAAAGGCAGAAGCTAGAAGATTTGCTACCTCTAATTGTTGCTCATAAGACTTAATAGAATATTTATCAAGAGTATATAGAGTGAATGTAGTTACTTTTGACATAAGTCTACATTTCCTAGAATAATAGAACAAAACACAACATGGCCTATATTATGTATCAAGGCACTTACAAGGCTACTTGGTTTCTCTTAAGTTACAATGTAATCCTCACAAGGTAATGTTTTTGGAGAAGACAGCAACAATTAGGATTTTTTGTTACGGTCCTAGTTTGTCTACTTCTAGAGAAGCATACTTTTTAGCCCTCTTCTCTTATGCTTTGGCAGTAAATCAAATTGATATAAAATCCATAGTTGGCTGCAAAAGAAGAAAAAATTTGCATTATAGAGGAAAGATCTTTGAGGAGGAAGAAGATGTGAAAGCTTTTAAGAGATAGCTTTTTACTTTTCTATCTTGAAAAATTTTATGAATTCTCGAGTCTCATTGTCATCTTTAGTATTCATTTTTTGAAGCTGTCATTTAAAAACCACTTGAATAGCTCCTCAAAAGAATTTCTTTTCATAACTCCTTCTCCATGTCTTATATTTTGAAAAAAAAACTTGTATGTGCTTGATAGTGAGATTCTTCCATGCCTTGGCTACTATAAGTTGCTAGGGGCCTTGCTCCTCCACAAAGTAAGGCCCATGGATATGAAGAATGTGCTGCAAACACAAGATACTAACAATAGTTTTACACCAATGAAAAATTTATCAAAGAAACTAGGATTAAATAATCTCTCTTACAAAAAAAGTGATATCCTTTTCTCCCCATGCCTCCTTTATTGCTTGAACAAGATTTGTAATTGAACATTTGAACTCTTGTTGATGTGTGTATATTATTATTTTTGCTTGAGGAGCTTTAGAAAGACATCAAGGTCTCTCCAAACCTCCATCCTTGGAAATGCAAGTCGCAGTGTGCTTGCAACTTTTGTCAATATCCCACAGAGCTCTCTCCAATACTCCCAAGTAATGTTCACATGTTTTCGTGTGTGGTTTCCTAAGAAGCATCTAGCTTTTAAGCCAACTCCCATAGAGACATCAGCCAAGACATATCTTGTTTTCCTTGAAAGTGTTGGATATTTTCTTAAGTGAACTTGACCTTCATGAAAATCCATTTTCAAGAGTAATGCCTTACATTTGTCAATACACTTATATGATAAATATAAGGGCTTAATCAAGTATGCATAGTCGAGATAAAATCTAATAAGTTTGTCAATTATTCTAATCTTTGCATGAAAAGTACAAATATGAACCTTTTTAAGAGGAATTGAAAGAATGGGATCCCATATGTCTTCTATGCTTTTAAATTTACTCAAATCTATAGAGTATCTAGTCGAGGCTTTTCTTGCAGAGTGCAAGGTGCTCCAATCTTTAGACCCAACACTTTCTATACAATAAATAGAAGGATATTTTACATTGCCTAATTTCATATTCCAAGCATACATTTGATAGCTTTTAAGTTGGCACTCATTAGACATTCCATGTTAAAATTATCACCAACATTTCTTCTTTACTTTGAAACTCAATAATTTTTGGAATACCTATATGAGTGAACAACCATTTCAATATTTGATGATTCTCAATTGGTACTTGAGCTGCACTAACCCATCAAATCTCCATCTAGGATCGGAAATTATACACTGGTGCTTGACCCCCACCATTGTTGTAATCCAATATCTTGTTCATTATGCAAATGATGACTCTTTTTATCTTTTGTCCTTTTTGAATCTCTGCTTCATCTAACTTTAAGGAAAACTTCAAAACACCGTGACATTCCTCTACTATGAGTTTATACATCTGGACCATTACAATCTGCACTCTTCTTAGATCAATACATGTATTCCCCAAAAACATTTGGATTTTTATGATTCATAGTAGTCCTTGTGAGTTTCAAGGGCCTAAGACAACCAAAATACACTCATTCTATTACATAAGGTTTTTAAACTATAATCTAGAGATAGCAAATAACGTTTTTGACTAATATCCACACTATCACATGTCTCTATAATTTCATTTAGTGCTTTATCAATTCTTTGAGAGTTGGGCCTCTCAAATCCACATTTTGAGGTGACATAAGAATCCTCAAAATGTCTTTCTTATTCATGGTATCTTTTAAAAGATTTATTAGTTTCATTGTGTCCTTTAAGTACTCCATCAATTCTTTGAGAGTTGGGCCTCTTAAATTCATCTTCTAAGGTGACTTAAGAATCGTCAAAATATATTTCTTATTCATGGTCTCTTTTAAAAGATTGATTCTCTCCTCACTTTCTCGAATATTAATGCTTGATATGCTAGAGACATATTTCTTTGCAAGATTTAGTCTTTTTTTTTAAAAAAAACTCTCTCATAGAAGCTAGTTATATTTTTAATTGTGTCTTTCCCTCTCTAAATCTTATCGGAGTTTCCTTCAAGCATGTTAGCTTGTTGTTTTCTTGCTGGTTTCTTCTTCTTCTTCTGCACACTTTGACAATGTACACAAAGTATAGATAAGATACAACATAAAGGAAAGTAGCCTACTAAGTCAAATAATGCATAACTGACTACACTAGTCGACTGGCACTATAACTATGCCAGCTGTAAATAGGTGTGAAACCTGAATATAATAAGTAATGAGTCGGTGTCCATGTGAGAGTCATAATGACCACCAACGTGCTAAGTGTAGACGTGTGGACCCATCTAACCAGGCGGTCCATCATCAATGTCCGCATGTGTTGAGCTTGTCATCTCAACACTCCCCCTCAAGCTCAATTGCATCTCTGCAACTCCAAGTAAGCTTTGAAACTTTTGAAGCTTCTCTGTACCCAATACCTTTGTGAAGATATCAGTTATCCGATCCTGTGCGCTGACATACACCAAGTCAATCTCACCTGCTAGTACCTTCTCTCTCACAAAGTGGTAGTGTACCTCAATATGTTTTGTCCTGGCATGGAACACAGGGTTTCTTGCCAATTGTATACTACTCATTTTGTCACAATAAATGACTACTGGACCTTCCACCTACACATCTAAATCAGCCAATAAATTTTGCAGCCATACTACCTCACATGCTGCAACAACAACACCTCTATACTCAGCCTCTGTACTAGACAAAGCAACTGTAGATTGTTTTTTGCTGCTCCAAGTAACTAATGCACTACCAAGAGAGAACATGTATCCGCTAGTAGATCTTCTATCAGACATACTACCAGCCCAATCTGCATCTGTGTATCCAAATACCTATACATCTGTACCTGCCTCATAGAAAAGTCCATAATGTAATGTGGACTCCACATATCTCAATCTGCGTCTGACTGCATCCAAATGTGGATTTCTAGGTACTTGCATAAACTGACTCACAAGACCAACAGCATAGTTGAAGTCTGGCCTTGTAATGGTCATGTAGATCAAACTCCCCACTATCCTCCTGAACATAGTAGGGTCTTCTATCTCATCCCCAACATTAGCACTCAACTTTACATTCTGCTCCAACGAGACTGAAAGTGGTTTGCATGCTGTCATACCATACTTAGATAACATATCCAAGCCATATTGTCTTTGGGACAGCCATATAACATCATCATATCTGATCATCTCAATGCCAAGGAAGTACCTTAGCTCACCTAAATCCTTCATCTCAAACTTCTTCAAAAAGTCCTTGACTTCAGCAATCCCACTATCACTATCACTTGTAATAATCAAGTCATCCACATAGATGACTATGATGACCAAACCTGCATCTCCCTTTCTCTCATAAAGTGAGTGATTAGCATCAGAAACAGAAAAGCCAATATTGACAAGATACTCTCTGATCTTGTCAGACCATGCTCTAGGTGCTTTCTTGAGCCCATAGAGCGCCTTCTTCAACCTGCACACATACGTGGGATGCTCTAAATCTTCATAACCTGCTGGTTGATCCATATACACTTCTTCCTGCAAATCACCATGGAAGAAGGCATTCTTCATATCCATTTGGTGCAACCTCCAACCTTTGGCTGCTACTAAAGCAATCACACATCTGACAGTTGCCATCCTAGCAACCGGGCTGAAGGTTTCTTCATAATTTATGCCACATGTCTGGGCATAGCCTTTTGCAACTAGCCTAGCTTTGTACCTACTAATAGAACCATCTGCATTGTGCTTAATCTTATAAACCCACTTACATCCAATAGCTTTCTTGCCCTTCGGTAATGATACTAGATCCCAAGTCTTATTGGCCTCTAATGTAGCCATCTCCTCATCCATTACTGCATCCCAATGAGTATGACCAAGAGCATCCTCAAAACAAGTGGGCTCAACATCCTCAACTAGTTTCACCATATAAGCATAATGGTGATTTTCATAACCTTTAAAACCAAATCTTTTAATAGGGTATTTGACCCTGCTAGATCTGTGTACCACCGGATCATTCAATGGAGCCTTTACATTATTATGAGCTCTTTGCACACCTGGAGTCCTCACTGAAGGAATGCCAAGCTCATCATCCAAGCTCTCTGAGCCACTGGAGTCTTCATCAAGAACTTCATCAATGCCTTCTGACACTTTATTCTTTCCTTTGTCTTTACCTGTAGTGCTACTAGATGCACCTGAAGATGTAGAGGTACTCCTTAGTCTCCCAGACCAAGGACTACCAGATGATGTCTCTGGTCCACTAGGAGTCCGTGATTCTTGCTGTTCAGCCGGCACATGAGTGTCATGATCATCATCATCATCCAATGCATCACCACTAGATGTATACCAACTACTCATTTCATCAAAGATGACATCCCTGCTCACTCCGAACTTACATGTGACAGGGTTATAACAATGATACCCTTTCTGCTCTAAAGAGTATCCAATAAAGACACATTTTTTCGCCTTTGGATCAAGATTCTTCTGTAGCTCATCTGGCACATGAACATATGCAACTTTACCAAATACCTTCAAGTGCAATACATCATGCTTCTTTCCAGTAAAGAATTCTTCAGGAGTCATTCCATGAACTGCAGCTGTGGGAGTTGTGTTCATAATATAAACAGTAGTATGAACAGCCTCAGACCAAAAATGCTTAGGCATATTCTTTTCAGTCATCAAGGCGCATGCAACTTCTGCAATATGCCTGTTATTTCTTTCTGCAACCCCATTTTGCTATGGGGTATACCTGCATGTTAACTGTCTCTTTATCCCATGAGACCTCAGAATACCACTGAACTCATTCAAGAGGTACTCTCCCCCTCCATCTGACCTCAAACACTTTACTTTCAAGCTTATTTCTCTTTCAACTGCAGCCTTGAAAGTTTTAAAGTGCTCAAACACTTCACTCTTTTCCTTCATAAAATATATCCACAGCTTTCTAGAACAATCATCAATGAATGTGACAAAGTATAAATTGCCTCCAAGAGATACATTTTGTGTAGGCCCCCAAATATCTCTATGCACAACATCAAGGATATTTCTGCTTACATCTCTGTCATGTGAAAAGGGTTGTCTTGCCTGCTTACCAAACTAACATGCTTTGCATACCTTATGAAATTCTGCAACTCTAAATGTAGGCAAACCTGTAACCCTTTGGACTGCATTAATTTCAACCTTTGTACATTTGCATGTCCAATGCATTTGTGCCAAATTTCAATATCTACAACAACACCTTTTCCTTTAGCATACATAGCAGCATTCATAGTAGGAATTCCAATATCCAGAGTAAACATACGTCCAACTCTACTTCCCTTTGCAATCAACCTGCACTTGTCATTGAAGCCTTCTACAAAGCAGCCCTTTGCATTAAATCTAACTTCAACCCTTGCTCTACCATATGACCGACTGACACCAAGTTCTTTGTAATAGATGGCACATGTAATACATTTGAAAGACTCTTTGTCTTACCATTATGCAAGGATAAGGGAACTTTTCCAATATGTGAAATTGGGTGGTATGAATCATCACTCATCTGCACATAACCTGCATTTTGCAAATCCTACATCTCTCCAAACCATTCTGCATGGCTGGTCATATGATTGGATGCACTTGAATCAACATACCAAACATAATCATGTATTCCCTTTCCTGTAACAGCATTCAGCATATGCTCCATAACAAACAAATGTTCATTTTTGTCTTCATTCTCTCATGAAGACGATGCATAGTTTCCTTGCTGCAACTTACCACTACGAGTATCATTTTTCTTAGCATAACATTGGGCTACAATATGACCTCTTTTTCCATAGTAGTGACACACAATGCTAGAGTTGTTAGAACCTCTGTTCTACCATCCACCTCTTCCTCTAAAGCTCCCCTTGCCTCTAAAGTTTTCTCTGCCTCCAAAAACCTGCATTTCACCAAACTATTGATTGAATCTGTTTTGCTGGTTATCGCCAGCAGGTCCCATACCACAGCCTCTCGAAGAGGATCTTCCACGTCCCCTTCCTGAACTCGAGTAAAATTCTTAGACCCATTCACCATTTCTTTCAGACAAATCACCTTGCATATTGATCTCTTCAGTAATCGTGAGAGAGATCAGCTCATCAAAATCTGGAAATGGCTTCCGTACATATACTGAAGTAACAAATGATTTCTATGCCTTCTCATTGTTAAGGCCACTCAGAGTGGATGAAACCAAATCATCATCATCTGCCATTGCATCAATCACTGCTAAGGCATCTACAATGCTCCTCACCTTCAAAACATACTCATTGAGAGACATTTTCCCTTTCTTCAAGGCATTCAACTCTTGCTTGAGTTGAATCTTTCTTGCCTTTGTATTTACTGAAAACATGCTCTCAGAAATTGTCCAAGCTGCATGTGAAGTTTGTGCATTTTTTATATGTTCCAGCATATTATTATAAATTACTGCAGATAGCCACTACATCACCTTTTTGTCTTTCGAATTCCACTCTTTCCATGCTTTTAACTCATCTGCAGTCGGAGGGATACCTAGCTCTAGCTTCTTTTCTTCACCTGAAACAAATTCATAAAGGCCATTTTTTCCAATAAGAAAGTTCGTCACATGGAACTTCCATGAAGGGTAGTTGTTCTTGTCCAACTTCTCAATAATGGATTTCCATTGTTCTCTGCCATTATCACAAAACTAATACCAAACAGCAAGCAAATCTTCTGCAATCTTTCACAACATGTGTACAACACTACACCAAGCAACCTTTTTCACTGATTGCTCAATATCACATGTGATCTGCAACCTGTTTGCAAATAAACCTTATGTTTGCTTCCTGGAAACACCTCAAAAATTACAAATTCGCAATCTGTAACTTGCGCATCCACTTTCGGTCAATACATCCAAAATCACAGTGTACCATGAAACTGCTCTCTACAACCTTGCGGCTCTAAAACAAGGCCTGAAATGACCTCGGATGGCCAAAATAGCAGCAAAAAAGCCCTTAAGGGTTAATTTGTAGAATACACAATGCTCTTCATGCACACCAAATCTCATTGCAATCTGAGATTGTTTGCTTCCTGCTTCTGGTGCCTCCATAGGCACTGTCCAAGAGAAAGAGTAGAAGAATGGAAGAGCTTCTTACCCGTGGCTTACTTGCTCGAACCTTGCTTCTTCTCCTTCACTTTAGCCTTTGAAATCAGCCTCTCTCAGCGAAGCGGCTCTGATACGATGTCAAGAATCGCATGGTGGGGGGACTTGCTCAAGATGTTGTGTCGAACACACACAGAATGCATAAGGAGAAGCTCACTCAAGAGACAAGAAGAGAGATGGAGGCCAAAACGTTTTCTTGCTGGTTTCTTCTTCTTATTCCACACACTTTTACAATGTACAAAAAGTATAGATAATATACAACATAAAGGAAAGTGGCCTACTAAGTCAAACAATGCATAACCGACTATACTAGTCGACTGGCGCTATAATTATGCCAGCTGTAAATAGGTGTAACAACCTGAATATAATAAGTAATGAGTCAGTGGCCATGTGAGAGTCATAATGACCACCGATGTGCTAAGTGTAGACGTGTGCTAACGAGGCGGTCCATCACCAATGTCCGCATGTGTTGAGCTTGTCATCTCAACAATGGATGCAATTATGCAGATGATGTAGATGCTACAAAGTGCAAAGAAATGAATAATACTAAGAAAGAGAATGCAGATAACATGAAGGGTAAATAGATAATAGAAGGTAAAAGAGAGATATTGATGCAAGTTATAAAGAATACCACTATTTGGATGCCAAGAAAGGCAACCTAAGCAGATTATGTGGGTTAGTGATGTGAATCTTTGATCTTGGTATATTCCATGTGATATATAGGTTATCTAAAGATGAAAGCGATGTCTTTCATGTATGTGTTCCTTATTGGTCAACTATCCAATAGATGCTTGATCTAGGAGGGTGATATCACTGCTAAAGCATCTGCAATGCTCCTCACCTTCAACACATACTCATTGATAGACATTTTTCCTTTCTTTAAGGCATTCAACTCTTGCTTGAGTTGAATCTTTCATGCCTTTTTATTTACTGAAAACATGCTCTCAAAAATTGTCCAAGCTCCATGTGAAGCTTCTGCATTCCTAATATGTCCCAGCATAGTATTATTAATGATTGCAGATAGCCAGTACATCACCTTTTTATCTTCTGCATTCCACTCTTTCCATGCTTTTAATTCATCTGCTGTAGTCGGAGGGATACCCAGCTCTAGCTCCTTTTCTTCACCTGAGACAAACTCATAAAGGCCCTTTCCAATGAGGAAGCTCGTGTAATGGGCCATAGGAACCCGCCCCTAAATATTTTTAAGAAAATGAAAATTTTTATTATCCCTAGTTCAAAATTTTTTACTCCCCCCTCTCTCCCCGCCGACAACAAGTCAGGGGAGGGGAAGAGAGAGTGGGAGTGGTGGATGATGGGGGGAGGCATGCAACATCCAAGTGGAGGGGTAGCCATGCCACCTACCTCCTACCCTCCCCTATTTAAGGGGAGGCTTCTCCCCTCCCCAGGCAGAGTGAGAGGAGGATACAGAGAGGCTATGCCCCTTCGAGACGTCGCCAACCTCCCCCTAGTTGCCGCACAGGGCCTTTGGGCGTCCGTTAAAGGTCGTTTTCCCCTCTCGTCAGCAGTGACTACACCAACCCCCCCTGGGCTCTTGGCCGTAGCCACTCCCCACTGCCTGGACGACAGGTGCTGCACCACCTCCCTAGGCCCTTCTGAACGCAGTCTTTCCCCCCCTTGCGACTTTTTCTAGTCCAGCGTCGTGTACTCTGTTGACGGCTTGGTTCATCCCCCCCCCCCCCCCCCCAAGTTAGCTGGTATT
Source organism: Lygodium microphyllum (assembly GCF_053477565.2). Lineage (NCBI taxonomy): Eukaryota > Viridiplantae > Streptophyta > Polypodiopsida > Schizaeales > Lygodiaceae > Lygodium > Lygodium microphyllum. Next base: position 138,667,551 of record NC_141152.1, on the reverse strand, counting down.
GAAGGGGGCTACAGGCCCCCTCCTTACGTCACCCCCCCTATTTACTAAAGGCTACAGGATCCCCCCCTCCCCCCCCCCTCGATTGAGCCCTCCAAACTAGTCGCCTTCCTCCTTGGTTCCCATCCTGACTGGCCGTGAGGAATGAAGGAGAAGGAGAGGATAAGAAGGAGTGAGGAGAGAGAAGAAGGAGTGAGGGAAGAGAAGGGAAGAAGAGGGAAAGAAGGAGAAGGAGGGAAGAGAAAGAAGGAAGGAGAGAGAGAAGAGGAGGAGGAGGGACAAAGAAGGAGAAGGAGAGGATAAAAAGGAGTGAGGAGAGGAAAAGGAGTGAGGAGAGAAAAAGAAAAGAAGAGGGAGAGAAGGAGAAGGAGAGAGGAAAAGGTGTGGGAGAGGGAAGTAGAGGGAGAGTAGTAGAAGAAGAGGAGTAGGAGAGAGGTAGGGGAAGAGGAAGTAGAGGGAGAGAAGTAGAAGAAGAGAAGGAGGAAGAGAGGTAGAGGAAGAGGAAGAAGAGGGAGAGAAGGAAGAGAGGAGTAGAAGAAGGAAAGGAGAGAGGTAGAAGAAGAAGAAGAAGAGGGAGAGGGAGAGAGGAGAGAAGTAGTAGACGAAGGAGAAGAGGAAGGAGCAGAAGGAGAAAGAAGTGGGAGAAGGAGAAGAAGAGAGGGAGAAGGAGAAGAAGAGAGGAGAGAGAGAGAGAGAGAGAGAGTAGGAGATTAAGTGAAAAGAAAGAAGTAAGAGTTGGTAACTGCCAAGAGCCACGCCCAAACCACCCTCTCGGTGAAGGACCCCCATCCAGCGGTCTTTTCTACCAAACCTGTCAACCTGAAACCCGTCAAGGTCTAGACTGCCCAATTTTCGCAAGAAGAATGGCTCCTAAGAAGAAAGTCACAGGAAGCATAGGCGCCCTAGCCACTGGTAATGCTGGAGGGGCGAGCGGAACTACCAATGCAACAAACACGAATCAAACCCAGGTTTTAAGCTTTAAAATTAGTTAGGTATTATGTCTCATGGAAAATATGAAATGGTTTGCGACGTGCATGGAACAAGAACGAGTCTTAGGGTTTTGTTTACTCTAAGAACTAAGTTGCATGCGCGAACGGAAAAGTTTGGAATTCACATAAAATGATAAGGTTATCGCCTTACCTCACATGAAATGATAGCTTTTATTCACATAAAATGATAGGGTTATCACCTTACTTCACATAAAATGATAGCTTTTTAACCAGTTCAGTGCATGAATAGTCATTTGGAATTCACGTTTTGCAATCATGGTTAAAAGAAACACATGAAATATTAATTTTTGTTCATGAGATACAAGTCTTTCATTGTTAGACAAAACCCTAGACTTTCATAGACGCAAGTCACATGTGTTCCAGTGCATTAGAAATAAGTATTCATTGCCAGGAATAAAGAGAGATAAAAGTCGTTTAGGAGGTACAACTATACTAAACTCACAATGTGCACAATGGTTAAGGCTAATTGGGAAATCCTACATAGAACCGGACTAAGAAAATTGGAAGGGTCGCATGCATCTAGATTGCATCTTGAAAGTCTAAATGAAAAATCATGTGTTGCCATGTGTGTTAACTGAGCTTGGTTGAAATTAGAGATTAAAAGATCCTTGTTTGGGCTACGAATAAGGCATGACCGTTGCCTTGACTGACCAGCTAATGCTTGAGTTAGGGACTAAGATGCCCTAAGGTAAAACCCAAGGGAAAAGGGAAAGTAAAAGTCAACTTACGCAGACCATTTGCTTGCGTATCTTGTTCAAAATTATTGGGATCTTACCAAGTCGCAAAAAGACCCAAGATCAGGTGCTAAGAGTAGTCGAGAAAAAGGGAGTCACACCTTAGCAGTCGGCCGCACAAACGACCTCTGAAAATGGTCGTACTTGTACTTAGATACATTATTTGATCTCTTTGATCAAGGAACTAATTCAAGGAAAACACTTAATGCTTCAGGTTGAAAGCCTGGAGGGAGAGACAGGAATAGTTACCTTTGACTTTTTGCTTGGCCCTATCCAAGGGGGTTGTTAGCCGCGCCGGGTATATGGACCTATCCTACCACAAGAGGTCTCTCCATAGGTGCTACTTGGAGCAGGAGGACGCTTGGGTGCCAAGGGAGGCCTTGGCTATAAATCTCTTGCCTCGGGATCCCATACAAGAGGTCGATGTGACTCGAGATGAGATCTCGAGATCTGAGTACTAGTCAATGGGCAGAACTTGGAGTAGCAATCTTATAGATTGCTGGGATAACCTTCGGGTATGATATTGGATGTACTTCGGAATTATGATAAATAAAGAATAGATACTTGAGAAAAAGGAACTTGCTTAACATTGTTTTTGTGTCAGTGCCTAAGTTACATGAAGGAACCCTTGATAAATTTGTTTAATTAAGGAAGCTGATTTTGCATGTCAAAATGTAATGTGTTAGGTAATTAGATAACTAAAGCAAACTAAGAAAAGTGCGGTGGATGTGACTTAGGTTCATCCTATGGAAGGGTGGTTCCAGTTAGATGGGAACTTTTCTCAAATGATGAGATGATAAGACGATGAAGACCTAGTGTCAGAAGATGTGGAATTTCCGGGTTTATTCTATTTTAGGGGAAAGGAATGGGGCTATGCCATATGGCAAAGAGGTTGAGCTTTGCATTACTCTCGTTTCCCATTCTCCATGAACCAAGTGCAGCTTGAAGCCACTTCGTCTCTGTTGTCCCTACGAAAGGTGGTACAACTGGAGCTCAACGCTAGCTCCTTTCTAGAGACTTTACTGATAGGAAAGGAACCGTGACCTCAAGTCGAACCCAAGTGGGAATGGCTAGACACATCTGCTCGGGGCAAACTCGGGAAGACCTAGATCGCAAACCTTGTATCATTCCCTGGAAGTGCCAGGCAGAGCCTTCTAGACCCTCCTCCCGATGGGCTGCTAAGACGTGTCCCGCAAGCGGACAAGCGGGCACGTTATTGTTGGTATTAGAGCAAACCAATGGGATCTAAGATTTACAAAGAAACTTAATGGAGGGAATAAGGGGACAGCAAGGGGAAGGTGAGTGGAATAGAGAAGTGTTTTTTGTTGAGAACATTTCCTTACTCACTTATGGATGCTGGGCTGCAGAGTCACGAAGCACGAAACAAATTCTTGGTGTTCCAGGTTATGTTTATGACTGCAATGCATGCTTTAGATTATCGACGGAGGCTAGGTATGATGAATATCCTAGACTGTATCTACAATCCTTCACCCCTATACGCGAAACGAAGATGGACGGGAGAATAAGGAATATATTACATAGCAGCCCACCGACTTGCATACCTTCAGACCAACTTGAAGAGAATCAAGTGGATGGAGGTTTTAAAGATTGTGAAGCTGTTCATCTTTGTCGAAGCTCACGCAAACGCAACCCTGTATGTTGGTGGTCGGCAAGTCAAGCAAAACAAGTATGTGTATGAAGAAGTGACTCGGGTGATCCCAGCCAACAGAATCAAAGTGTTGGGGCGTTATGAGAAGAACGGGTATCAAAGGAAGGGATACCCCAAGCTTCCTATGACTTATCATTTCTTGAAAATCCATGACCCCACTCCATATTATTACTCAGTCCCTGTAGCCGATTGTAACACAATCCTATTTTCCCTAAACTGATGTACCAATCAGCTTGTTCTACTTTCCCAAAATAAATGTACTCAAAGGGCTATGCCCTCATGAACGAATAAGATTTTTACTATTGTCTATCCTAATTGTAAATGTTGGCAAAGGAGTTAAGTGATTAGGTCACTTGGCTAAAAGTTGTGCTGGTCATGTTAATGTAACATGAGAAATATTTGATAAGTTTTTAACATAAAGAATCTTATTGTCCAGGTGCAACCCCAAGTGTAGGTTCCAAGTCCGATCCCTACACTAAGTACAGCTGTGATTCAAGAGAAGAAGTTCCTTCTCAAACAAATCAAGCCACTTGAGTTTGATGGCAAGGGAAGGACTGTTCAAACTGATGTCGAGATCTGGATCGAGTCCATAGAGGACTATTTTGAGGCAACAAGAACTGCACCTACTAACCAAGCTATGCTCATCAAACTTAAGCTTACAGGCAAAGCAAGACTTTGGTGGAAACAGTGGTGCACAGACCAAGGGATCTCGGAAGGGACAGTCACTTGGGAGAAGCTTAAGGAAGCTGTGCGAGGGAGGTATCTTCCCCTTGCCTACTGCACACAGAAGATGAACGAATTCTATGAATTGAAGTAGCTTGAATTATCCCTTGATGCATATTATTCAAAGTTTATATCTCTCTTAAAGTACGCGCCACAAATGGATATGACACAACAGGTGTCAAAGTTTTGTGCTAGGTTAGATCCACCCATAAACACCCACTTAGAATCAATGCGCCCAATGGACCTACAAGACACACTCATTCGAGCTGCACCAATAATATAGGTGGTGCAAACCAAGCCATGGCCTTACAGGGATCAGAACAAGGGAATGTACAGGGCTCAGGCTAAGAGGACAAAGGAAGAAAGATAGGACCAATGCTGTCAACAACTTTGTTCTTACACAAGGTAATGGCTGCAATCTCTGTTGCTTCCATTGCAACGAGCCTGGACACTTCAAGAGGCAGTGTCCCAAGCTTAGCAGAGGACAACGCCAAGGGCCATTCCAAGGAGCCACCCATGGCCAAGGAGCCACCATCATGGCCAAAGGGAGAACCTCCAGTGTTGCCAATAAGGAGTTGGGCGATGAAGAAGATCCATCCATGGATGCTGACATTGAGAGGGCAACGGTTCACGCCGCTCTTCACAAGAAGGGTCCAAATTGCCAATTCTCAGTGATCCAAACTCCATCGGATTATGAAGGTAAACCCTAATAAATTGTGACAGTACAGATTCCCTCATTTCACCGATCTGTGCGAAAAGGCTAGGGATAGCCACAATAGACGCACCTACTTTACTTATGGAATTGGCAAATGGTCGTGAGGTCTCTTGTACACTATGGAAAGGGCCAAGTCTCTTTCCGAAATTCTGAAGGGGAACTAGTTACAACTCAAGGAGAGGCTAGTAAGCCAAAAATATAGCTCGAAAAAGCAACACGGATAATAAAAGGAGTTAGAAAGGTTCTACATGTCTATCTGATTAAACTGAATAAGCTAGATCAGAATCAAGAATCTTGTAATATCTCGAAGGCGTGCACGCACATGTGAACTGCCCCAATAAAACGGATTTGGATAATTTAGTTGATAAAAGTAAAAATTTTAAATTATCCCCCCTCTCCTCCAGTTGACTGTTGAGCTGGAGGAAGAGGGGAATAGTGTGGTAGACAAGCTCCTTGCTGGAGCTTGCCTAGGCTAGTAGCCATGCCCGCTGACACGCAGGGGAGGGAGGATCCCCCTCCTCTCCCCTATTTAAATTGAAGGGGCACAGGCTGAAGGGGGGGCCGCCAAGAGATGCCGTTTGAATGGGTGAGGGAGAGAAGAGAGGAGTTACTCTAATTGCGTGAGGGAGAGTAGGGAGGAGATACTCTGCACTAGCAGCCGTGAGGTAGAAGGAAAGGAAGTGGACGTGACGTTGCCGTCGAGATGCTGCCATTCTGACGCCGTGAGACAGGGAAGAATTCGCCCTGCCTGCCAATAGCTTGCCTCAAAGTCACCTTCTTCCTCCTTCCACCTGGTTCTGGGATATCCAGAAGCCCTTGAAAGCTCCTTGGAAGCTTCCAAGGGTGGGCTTCCTAAGCCCCCCCTCATATGGTCTAATAAAGCTTTTATTTTCCCCTCCCACCAAAGTCTTCACAAGGATCTATAAGGCCCCTTTCCCCCCCAAAGTTTCCATGAAGGCCTTAAGTGGTCTTTAAGGTCATTTTTTACCGTACCTTAATCCTCCTAAAGGTTCCCTTAGGGCCCTTTTCCACCCCCTCATAAGCTTTTACCTTAAAAGTCCTTGTTCTCCCCCCCTGTATCTCAAATCCCCCTAAGGGCCCCCTTAGCCTTTTTTTTCGCATTCAAAAATACCCCTTTTACCTCTCTCATACCCTTGTTTTTTTTCCCCCCCCCACATGTAAAAGAAAAGGGAGCATTAAGGGTCTTCTGACACTTTTCTTTCCCCATACAAAAGCCCTCGTAAGGGTTTTTACACCTTTCATTCCCCATTCGTGTGAGTCTTTATAAGGCCATTAAGCCTTTCCCATGGCTTTAATGGGCCTTATTTGCGAAAGATTTTGAAACACCCCCTTTTCTGAAATCCCTACTTCAAGGAGGAAGCCTTCTAAAACTGCTTTCGACAGATGGTGTCGAAGGGTTTTGAAAGCAATGTCGCAACTTCAGAAGTCCTTGATAAATTTCAGGATAGAAGTTCAAACAGATAAATAAGCAAGATGTGAGGATTTGTGTGTAATACTTGATCCTCCAAGCTTTCAACGAGACCTCGTCTTTGCAGCAATGATAAGACCAAAAGCAAGTTTTCAGCTGAGCATAGAATTCATCCTTCAATATAGGAACTTTTAATACAAATCTGGTTATCAGCTTCAGACAGAAGTATCAGCATTATCCTTTCAGAGGTGGCTCCTTTCCAAGATCATGAGGGTTGGACACAGAATGATCAAGAACCATATATTCATTTACATTCTCCATAAGTCGTCAAACTGATTTGTGGCAATGTCTGGCACATCTTTCTCTTTCATGTTAATAATATTAACATATGAACAACAACCATAATCATGTGCAGCAAGTACTATTGCATCATCTTCATAGACTTACCATCAACAGTTGCAGTCTGATTTCTGAGTTAATGTAACTTGTCTTGGTCATATTGTTAGGCAGGCATATTGTTGCATTATACGATTCATGACTTTTGGAATAACTTGTTGATTAGCTGTAGAGTTATGACAGGGTATTTTCAAGAGTTGAATCAACACTATACATGTGACTGGTAAGTCTCCAGTTTAAATTGTCAAATATGCTGGACAACATAGTTGCATTTATCACAATGTAATTTGATCACTGTGAAAACATTGACTGTGAGACTTCGGGAAAGCCAGATTCATGTTGAATGAAGGAACAAAAATATATGTTTAAGATAACTATAATGTTGTAGGTAATGGAGTTTAAGGAAACATCGTGAGACCAATCCTGTTGCTCATAATTGAGAAGCTGTTTTTCGCGCAGGGACGAGATGTTTAAGCGATCACAGAGAGGCAATATGCAGTCGATCCGAAGCGACAAAGATCTAATTCCAACAAGAGAAGGTATGTTCAGGGAATGCCGGCGAGCTTCTGACACCTTTGTCTTTCCGCAGCGACATCCTCTTCTTCCTCCACAGTCTTTCCCTTTGCAGCACTTGAAATTCAGTGCCTCCCCATCATCCGCGACCGAATTCTGTTCCACAGGGTTCCCCCAGGCCTCCCTCCTCTGTTCCAGAAAAAGCCCCTCCTTTTTTTCGTATGTAGCATCGGAACTCCAGATTCAGATCATCATTCTGATTTCGAGTAGCAGAACCAGTTGGAGTAGGGGAATGAGATGACGGAAAAGGAAAAGCAAATTCACGTGTCGCCTGTCAAAGTGATCGTCCCTGATGTCCAAATGGCTTTGCATGAAGTGGCCTTTTCAAGATTGAAGACCGCTCCTCCCAGCTACTTCGTGGAATCCCCTTCTGTAGTCGATGCTTTTTCATTGAAGCCTCGTCCTCCACAGCTGATGCCGTCCTCTTGTTCGTCTCCTCCAAGGTATCATGCTTTAGTCCAGACTCAAAGACAATCAGGAGAACACCCAGTGGGCAACTTTTCTTCTCCACTAATGCTCTGTTCCTCCCTTTTTCTCAGATTCAGCGTAATACTCCCCTGTTCTCCACAGAGTACCATCTATCCTCCTCCTCCCTTTTAGTCCTCGTCTTCCTTTTTCGGGCCATCCCTCTGCTTTTTCCCTCCCTCTTTAGCTTTTGAATCCCCCTCCTTAGCCTCCTCCTTCCGACTATAAAGCAGCCCCCAAATTAGCTTTTTCCTAAAAATAGCCGACTAATTAGTGATATTTCGCACATATTTGGCCGTCCCATTCTCTATTGCCTGTGGTTTCGCATGCTTTCAAAGCTGTAGAGAACATGAACTCGTCTGATTTCATGCCATGTTACTGCATTTTCTCGAAGAGTTTGAGAGCCAGTATCCCCTGCCCACGCTGAGCATACCCTGCAATAATTAAACCCCAAGAGACATTATCTTGTTTAGGCAGTCGATTAAAACATTTCGTACATCTTCCATCCTCCCACATTTCACATACATGTCAACCAGTGCATTGCCAATGGCCAAATCAGATACAACACTGTCCAGTGTCAGCTGAATAAATACTAGGTTCCCCTGCTCAATGGCTCCAATGTTGCCACAAGCTTTCAAACGTACCCTTGGTCACAATCAAAGTGGTCCATGAGATTGCATCTCGAGTCACCAATCTACCAAAATTCCTTATTCTTCTCTCGAATGCGCAGCAATACGACATCCACCCCCTCTAATCCTGCGCATCCTCCGGATGGGCCAACTACCCATGATCATTATCATTAAGATCCACAAACAGATCAATCTCTTCATTATGCATTTCCGGTAGATCAACAAGATTATCTGTCATATCATCTGTCTCTTCCATTGGAGTTTCTTCTCGTTGCTCTTCTCTTGCAAATTCTTCCAATGCATAATCTTCATCATCCATTTTTTTGAAAATCTTGATTCTTTTTCCAGCAATAGGCACTCTAAGCACTGTTCCATCCAACTCTGTCAGCTCATATGTTGCATTATCAAAAACATGTCTGACAATGTATGGCCCAAACCATCTTTTCACCATCTTCCGAAGTGCAGTATGTTGATTTTCAAGGCTACTATCAAAGACCAATACCCAATCTCCCTCTTCTATTGCTCTAGGCCGCAAGCGATGCCTGCTGTCAAACCTGTCCTTATTCCTTAGTCTAGCGACCTTCAACCTGTCAATAGCTAGCTGAATATCCTCTGGTCTCCTCTCCAACTGTCGAATCTGAAGAGCTAAGAGCTCCTCTCTCGTCAAATCCTCTTGCCAAGGTAAAGCTGACCAAGTCAAAGCATAAATCTCAATCGGCATAACAGGTTTCTGACCATACATCAACTCTGCAGGCATATATCCTGTGGTAACACTATCAGTCGTACGATCAGCCCATAAAGCAAATGGTAGAAGTCTTGGCCATTCTCCAATCCGTCCTCTGCATGCTTTGGCTAATGCTTTCACTATTGGCGGATGCCCTCTTTCACTCTTTCCATTTCCCTCTGGATTATATGCTGTGGTTAGATCCAACTTGATTCCTAGCTGAGAGAAAAACTCCCTAGCTTCATCTGCATCTAATTCACCATGATCCGCAGTGATCTTACCCACACAACCATACCTACAAAAAATTTCCTCCAATAAGAACTTACACACTGCACTAGTGGTTTTCGTTCTCAAAGATCTGCCCTCAACATGATTGGTAAGATCCTCTCTAGCCAAAACAATGTACCTCATCTACCATAGACCCATAGGCATGGTAACCAAATCAACTACCCACTTATAATGAATGCATAGCGGATAGGTCGGATGAAGCTCATCTCTATGACGCACTACTGAATACATATGGCAATCTCTGCAAGTCTCAACAAAGTGAGAAACATCTCTATACATGCCTTTCCACCAATATTTCTCCTTGATTTTCTCATAAGTAGCCCACACTCCTCTATGACCAACCCAAGGACTCTCATGAAACTCCCTCATCACCTGTAACTGTGTCTCTCTATCGCAGACAACCCGCAAAGATAATCCGCCTCTTTTCTTCGGATGCTTCCAAAGAAATCCGTCCTTGAGAAAATAACCATAGGCTTTCCTTCTGATCTTCTTGAACTCTTCATCTGTTCATTCATCTCTTTTGCTTAGTGTACTAAGGTACCTGCCAATTTGCAGCCAATCTCCAACATAGAGTTCTTCTGTGAAAGCCACAATATCATAGACATGACAAACATGATCAACCATAGTGGCTGAAATTTCTGCATCATCCTCTTCTGCAAGTAGAGTCTCCTCATCATCATATCTGGCTCTAGACAACATATCTGCCACTGGATTATCCTTCCCTGCTATGTGTTTAAATTCCGGATTTAATGACTTAATGTATGCAATCCATCTCAACATGGCTATATCTGGAGTAGAGCAACTCGTGATCATACCAATCAATGGCAAGCAATCTGTCTCTACCACAATTGAAGCTCCAATAAAGTACTCCTTGTCACATTTGAGAGCCGTGACAATCCCCAATAACTCCCTCTTGATTTGTGGATATCTCCTCTGTCTCTCATTTAGGACTTTCGCCCCAAACCGAATAGCATACCTATTTCCATCTGCATCATCTTGACCCACAGTCCAACCTATGCCAATTGGACTAGTGTCAACTGTCAATACAATAGGCCTATCACAATTATAATTCGCTTTCCGGAGAGTAGGATCATTCTGTAATAACTTCTTCAATTTCCGCATGGCTTTAGTGTGGCTCTCATCCCAATAGAATTTCTGCCACTTTCGAAGCAGCTAATACAAACAATCTGCAATGTGTGCAAAATGAGGTATCCAAATCATATAAAACACACAAGCACCAATGAATCTCCGTACCTCCGAAGTAGTAGAACAATACTCTGCAATCTTGCCTATAGCATTCACCTTATCAGTGAGGGTTTCTTGCCATAATATCCACACATATGTCCAACAATGACAACCTCATTCACTCCAAAAACAGATTTTTGCCCTGAAAGTGTCAAGTTCACTTCTTCTAGCCTGGCCAAAATCTTCTCACATGCTGAAATATGATCAGCCACAAAGTATCTGCATCCCTGCTCATTTAGGCTCTCATTCTTCTCTTCTTCTGCACACCCCTTAATGGGCACATCATCCAAGAAAGGCATAGTAAGCTGAGGTATGTAATCACGAAGGACCTTATGCATGGCATTCATCATATGCGCAACAGAATTAGTGGCACCTTGAGGCAAGGTACACATCCTGACAAGCCCAATAGGAGTCCTCATGGTGGTTATGTCCCTGCTTTCCAAAGCCAGCTGAAACTGATCATATCCTGAATACAAATCACCCAAAGAATAGATGGCACGTCCAGCAAATGCCTCTGCAAACTCATCCACAACTGGACCTATACCAACATTCCTGATAGTAACTCTGTTCACTGGCTGCATGTCCTGAATAAATCGGAGAGTACCATTCTTTTTTGGAACTGTAAACCACTTGTTTGAGTATGGTGCAGATGAAGGCTCAAGGATTCCCATCCTGATTTTCTCATTCAATAAATCAATCAGCTTTGGCAAGTGTGCTTTAGGCACTGGAATAGGTCGGAGATTCCATGGGATATGAGGAATAGTAAAAATGACCATAGGAGCAACAATATCAGGATTCACACATCCAATCTCATGTGGGAAAAAAGCAAATCCCCTTTCATGATGCTCAAGCATATCCAAAAAGCATTGCTTCTCTATGGGTAACAAGAAATCACCATTTCCAATTTTCAATTCAGCAAGAGTCTCTGCTGAAAACTTATGGCAAATATGCTCCGGATTCCTCAAAATTTGCTGTTTAGCAGCCCTCTCTATTTGCTGATCACTGTCGGGTGGAAGCGGTACAGCAACCGGCTTCACCTTCTTATCCACAGTTTTGTATTTCGTGTCAACCCTGACTTCATTATGCTCTTCTGCATTACATAAACCTTGCTATAAATCAGCAATTCTGCACTCCAATGGCTGAATATTCTCAGCCCTCTGCTCTATGGACTGCATAGAAACAGCCCCAAACTCTGAATGCTGAAATATTTCAGTAATGAACTCTGTTGGCTGAAAATTTTCAGCCCTCTGTCTCTCTGAAAGCTGATCGAAACCAGCTGGAAACTCTGTTTGCTGAATTTCTTCAGCACTCAACACTCTTTGCTGAGTTACCTCAGCCTCTAACTCAATCTGTGACATAAAATCTGCAATTTCATGAAACATGTCCAGGGACTGCACTAATACATTACCGTGACAGTTCAGCATATCAGTTTTCATCATATCTCCCATCTCTGTCATCGTATCTGCACAAATCACACTGTCATACATCCCATCTATGTGCTCATCATCCTCCAAAATTCCTGCATTTTTCAAATTTTCCTCCTTCCTGCATATATACTGCCTGGCAGCTCTAGGCAACCTAGAAGTCTTTTGATAACTCATTGAACTGTTTGCTGAAATCCCAACATAACTAGAGGAGAAAACATTGCTGCCAGGAGGCGAGAACTCCAATCTCCTCTCCTCTATACCACCGTCGTCTCGCGAAACGGCGGTACCTAATGAAAACCCGAATCCCTCACAGTGGGTAAGGGTGCATTTCTAAGAGTATCCCTGTTTCTAACATGGTTCACACATACAGTCATAAACTGAACTGCTCTCATACCATCTTTACTACGAATCCGTGCATAAGCAGATCCATCATCCATGACCTTAGTTTCCATGCGCATCTCTGTAATGAATGGCTGACCAAGAATTATGGGATAAGAGTAGGAATCCTGCACAAAGAAATGAAAATCCTCCTCTACATCACCAATAGAAACCCTGACACTAGGACAGGCAGCATACAAATCACCTGGAGTGTTATTGGCGGCTCTCATACGCCATCCATGCTCTACATCCATAGGCCATCTGTTACTCTCATAAACTCCACGAACTATGAGATTAATCTCTGAACCATGATCAACCAATGCAACATAAGGCACATGTTTCTCTCCAATCTTTACCATCGTCTCTGTAGTTGCCCTAGCTCAATGGCTCCGCGAAAAGTGACTACGCGGTATCATGACAGGCTCATCAATTTCAGCATAATGCATAGGCTGAACCCTCTTCTCTACCTGTGGAAAAACAGAAGCATTATCAACCATAACCTCATCCTCATCCTCATCCAACTCTCCAATCAAAACTCCCTGTGTATCAGTGGTAGCCAATGCATGTCTTTTCCTCTTCAAGACCTCCTGAAACTGATCCTGAAACTCTCTTTTTGAGATGCCCAAAATCTCAAAAATAGTGAAAGTCACCTCACTGCCAAGTATCTTATCATTAAAGATTTTCTTCATGTCTGTAGATGTCTCAATATCGGACATCAATCTTAATCCTGGCTGCTTTCTCTCTCTAGGCTCTTGCCTCTTTTCTCTCTTTTGAGCATCCTCCATCTGTCGATTTGGCCCTAGTCTTGAAGACGGTCCTGCAGTAGGTGGAGTAACAAACTCACCCCCTCTAGTCTTCTTAGCTACACTTGGATTTTCTTCATCCCTCTTACGCTTCTCCTCAACAAATACATCTGCACCATGAGACTTAGCCAAATAAGCATAAATAGAATACCTGTCAACAGGCGAGTCCCAACCTATCTCGGATCTGATGCTAGAGCCTGCACTAGTCAAAACAGTTTGCTGAATTTTCCCCTTGTTTGCAGTCTCCATAGCATAAGTCCATAGTGCGGATTGAGTCTCTGATCCTTTCTCAATATGTACTCCATATGTAGAAGCATCACCTCTAGCTGTCACATAAGAAGTACGCGCAGCCATGTCCTCCACTAACTTCTTCATTCCACCTTTACCAAAGTTGGTAGCAAGTGGAGCTCCTGTCTCAGTCAACCAAATCTTACCATCTTGGCCCCAATATACCAAATTCTGCCTCCTTGCATCCTGGAAAGAGTCACAATCCCTGCAATGCTGATGCTCCGTACTATCACACCAAATACATCTTCAATCTCTCCTAGGTGCACTAGGAGCACTCCTAGGTGCAGTAGGAGCACTAGAAGAAGTAGTAGGCACAGTTGAAGCAAACTGCTCCTTCAACTTACCCACCAACTCCGCTTTGACTAACTCAAGTGTCAAATCTGTGATGCCTTTGATTATGTCATCAATAGAGGTAGGCACCGATGGAGCGGATGGTTTTGGAGCAGAAGGTGTAGGCATCAGTTGTGGAACAGGAGGAATAGGTGGAGTAGAAACAGTAGGCACTGGCATAGGCCAAGAAACTGGCTGAGGAGGAGAAGAAATAACAGGGCTAGAAGTAGGCATAGGAGCTGATGATGGTGTAGGTGACATGGAACCATTTTGTAGGCGAGTCTTCCATATCCTCCTCTTGGTCAAAGTCGAGACTACATCCTGAGCATCCTGCCAATCAGTTTTAAGACCCATACGCTTCGTGCAATCTTCAAGAAGCTCACCCAATTCTTCTTGAAGAGCAGGATCTGCAGCTTGCAAGAAAAGCTCAACTTTTTCAACATCCAATGCTCTTTGTTCAATGGCATCAAGCTGACTATACCTCTCTTCGAATTCTCGAATCAACTCCGAAGCAGCGAGACCTTTGTTTGGCATGTAGACCCACTCTCGGAATGACCGCCGAGTAGCCATACCAAAGTCCTCAAGGAAGTATTCTTCTTTCAAGGCCTTCTTAAAATCTTGCCAATGTGTACTTTGAATAAAAAGATCAGTCACTTTTGTCCTCAAAGCAGGTGTGACAAGACGAAGGAAGTACTTACTCATAAGTCCAGTAGGAACTCCAAAAAACCCCATCTTGATCTCATATGTCTTCAAATATGCTGAAACATTACGCCCATCAAATAGCTTCTTCTCACTCTCAACTGCTTTAATAGCCTTAGTCGCGCTGTTTGCATTCTCCTGCTCTGAATAGAGTTGCCTTTGCTGAGACAACTGTTGTTGATGCAATTGTTGTTGCTGCTGCATATACAATTGTGTTTGATTTTGGAGCTGCATATACGTGGACATATTCTGCAAAATCTGTTTTAGATCCTCTGTTGAAGTACTTGACGCAGCAGTCATTGATGGAGCTGAAGTAGACGCAGCTGGAGTTGTAGAGGAAGCTGAAATAGAGGCTGAAGTATCTCCCATCCTGAAATTTCTGCGACACTTTCACGTCGGGTTCACCAAAGATGTCGAAGGGTTTTGAAAGCAATGTCGCAACTTCAGAAGTCCTTGATAAATTTTAGGATAGAAGTTCAAACAGATAAATAAGCAAGATGTGAGGATTTGTGTGTAATACTTGATCCTCCAAGCTTTCAACGAGACCTCGTCTTTGCAGCAATGATAAGACCAAAAGCAAGTTTTCAGCTGAGCATAGAATTCATCCTTCAATATAGGAACTTTTAATACAAATCTGGTTATCAGCTTCAGACAGAAGTATCAGCATTATCCTTTCAGAGGTGGCTCCTTTCCAAGATCATTTACATTCTCCATAAGTCGTCAAACTGATTTGTGGCAATGTTTGGCACATCTTTCTCTTTCATGTTAATAATATTAACATATGAACAACAACCATAATCATGTGCAGCAAGTACTACTGCATCATCTTCATAGTCTTACCATCAGCAGTTGCAATCTGATTTTTGAGTTAATGTAACTTGTCTTGGTCATATTGTTAGGCAGGCATATTGCTGCATTATACGATTCATGACTTTTGGAATAACTTGTTGATTAGCTGTAGAGTTATGACAGGGTATTTTCAAGAGTTGAATCAACACTATACATGTGACTGGTAAGTCTCCAGTTTAAATTGTCAAATATGCTGGACAACATAGTTGCATTTATCACAATGTAATTTGATCACTGTGAAAACATTGACTGTGAGACTTCGGGAAAGCCAGATTCATGTTGAATGTAGGAACAAAAATATATGTTTGAGATAACTATAATGTTGTAGGTAATGGAATTTAAGGAAACATCGTGAGACCAATCCTGTTGCTCATAATTGAGAAGCTGTTTTTCGCGTAGGGACGAGATGTTTAAGCGATCATAGAGAGGCAATACACAGTCGATCCGAAGCGACAAAGATCTAATTCCAACAAGAGAAGGTATGTTCAGGGAATGCCGGCGAGCTTCTGACACCTTTGTCTTTCCGCAGCGACATCCTCTTCTTCCTCCACAGTCTTTCCCTTCACAGCACTTGAAATTCAGTGCCTCCCCATCATCCGCGACCGAATTCTGTTCCACAGGGTTCCCCCAGGCCTCCCTCCTCTATTCCAGAAAAAGCCCCTCCTTTTTTTCATATGTAGCATCGGAGCTCCAGATTCAGATCATCATTCTGATTTCGAGTAGCAGAACCAGTTGGAGTAGGGGAATGAGATGACGGAAAAGGAAGAGCAAATTCACGTGTCGCCTGTCAAAGTGATCGTCCCTGATGTCCAAATGGCTTTGCATGAAGTGGCCTTTTCAAGATTGAAGACCGCTCCTCCCAGCTACTTCGTGGAATCCCCTTCTGTAGTTGATGCTTTTTCATTGAAGCCTCGTCCTCCACAGCTGATGCCGTCCTCCTGTTCGTCTCCTCCAAGGTATCAATCGAGTGTCGTCTTCTCCAAAATAAGACCATCAGCTACCTGCAATCGCTTTAACACCCTTCCAATTAGCTCTTCCATCGCTGCCATCTGGACTAAAGCATCAGACCGAGACTCAAAGACAATCAGGAGAACACCCAGTGGGCAACTTTTCTTCTCCACTAATGCTCTGTTCCTCCCTTTTTCTCAGATTCAGCGTAATACTCCCCTGTTCTCCACAGAGTACCATCTATCCTCCTCCTCCCTTTTAGTCCTCCTCTTCCTTTTTCGGGCCATCCCTCTGCTTTTTTCCTCCCTCTTTAGCTTTTGAATCCCCCTCCTTAGCCTCCTCCTTCCGACTAGTAAAGCAGCCCCCAAATTAGCTTTTTCCTGAAAATAGCCGACTAATTAGTGATATTTCGCACATATTCGGCCGCCCCATTCTCTATTGCCTGTGGTTTCGATGCTTTCAAAGCTGTAGAGAACATGAACTCGTCTGATTTCATGCCATGTTACTGCATTTCCTCAAAGAGTTTGAGAGCCAGTATCCCCTGCCCACGTTGAGCATACCCTGCAATAATTGAACCCCAAGAGACATTATCTTGTTTAGGCAGTCGATTAAAACATTTCGTACATCTTCCATCCTCCCACATTTCACATACATGTCAACCGGTGCATTGCCAATGGCCAAATCAGATACAACACTGTCCAGTGTCAGCTGAATAAATACTAAGTTCCCCTGCTCAATGGCTCCAATGTTGCCACAAGCTTTCAAACGAACCCTTGGTCACAATCAAAGTGGTCCATGAGATTGCATCTCGAGTCATCAATCTACCAAAATTCCTTATTCTTCTCTCGAATGCGCAGCAATACGACAATGGTGCAAGTTATCGCAAAAGGGAGCCATGGTGGAATTTCAAAAAGGAGTTGCAAAGATGCATCCATGACGGAAAGGCTGTATTCGCGATGCCTCCTAAGAAAGCCCAAGTTGCAGCCCGCAGGAGGGTCATCTCCTAGCATCCACGTGGACATCTCACCCCAAATCCAGGTTTTCCTTCCTAATTTTTATTTGGTATTGTTATAATTCAATCATGCAAGGATAATTGTTGGAAATAGGAAGCATTTTTTGTCTTAAATGCTTTAGAAAAATTAGCTCACGACGGAGGAATTTAGTCACTAATATTTTCAATAAAACATGAAAAATAAATGGAGCATAAATGCATTTCTAGCAAATAGCTTTATGCATTGCAATGAATTAAAATTAGATTAATATCCATTGTTATAAAACAGAATTAAAATAGTATACTTCGTTTAAACATGGAAGTATAAATTGCATATCGCATTATTAAGCCATATCCTCTTTGCAATGAATCATCATGGGAAGTGCTAGGAATCCTTAGGAAAGTGCAAGGCATGAAATGATTCTACGATGCATAACTCTGGGCAATTATCGTTTGTCAAATGCAAAAATTATCAAGTAAAAGGTTGCTTGTTTAGCATGAATTTTGTTTGCAAGTTATAGGAAGATTAGTTGGAATTAACCTAACCTATGCCTGACCTTAAATCGATAAGTTAGGGTTGAAATATCAATTTATGCGTAGACAACGAGTCATGTGTTATGAAATGATAACGTAACTATCTTCAAGAGTTAAACAAATTGGCATAAACTTAGACACCTAAACCGCGGAGTACTCGTTTGAAATGAGTTAAATTCCAAGAAATTTACTAGGAATTAATACGTGACCTAATCGTATGTATTGCTAAAACTGAAACTCATATACCCACATTCACCGAATGTAGGGACAGTGAAACATATTTGGGAAATGATCTAGGGTTTGTCCCTAAGAATCTTACGAGATGGAACTTGGAACCCTAGGACTCACGACATTAGCCTAATGTAATCGGGAACAGATTGTTTCGTGACTCTATTCGATGAATAGAATAGTCTCATAGTTCTATGCGACACTTGTGCAACAAGTGCGAAGTCGTATGATCTTGTGATTGGATCACAAGGGAATGGCCAATTCTCGTAATAAGGTTGGCAGGTCCTTACGCCGAAGCAAAAGACCAGCCGTATATTGGAATAATTTATGAACTTAAGGTTTGACCAAGTCAGGTTAATAGGATACGCCCTAACTCAGGATATAGGGGGTCTTGCCAAGTTGCAAGTCATCCCGGATCGAGTGTTGGACGCATTCGAAAGGAAGGATTCATTCCTTAGTAGTTTGCCAACAAAAACAACCAATGGAAATATTTTTGCTTGTTACATACTTAAGAGCACTGTTTGGCTTTGTTTGATCAATGAATTAAAAGATAAATGGATATCTAATACTTCAGGTTGAAGGCTTGAAGGGAGAGGTAGCTTCAGTTACTCCCAACTGCCTGCTTGACCCTAACCAAGGGGGTTGTTAACCTCACCAGGAAGGCGCACCGAACTCACCGCGAGAGGTCTCTCCATTGAGCGCTGCTTGGAGCAGGAGGACACTTGGGTGCTAGGAGGGGCTCTGGCCATAAATCCCTCACCTTCTGGGCCCTGCAAAAGAGGCTAATGTGACTCGGAATTGGATCTCGAGGCCCGCATACTAGTCTATGGGCGGAAACTTGGATTAGTGACCCCTGTGGATTGCTGGATAGCCTTCGGGTGGAGCCTTTGGGTGGATTGTGGATAAGCCTACGGGCTGGACTCTTTGTATTTCAAAGATAAATATGATAACCTATTAAAAAGGAACTTGTTTGACATTGTTTTTCTATGTCAAGTGATATGATTACGTGAAAGAACCAGTGCCTAAACGGGCTAATTAAAGAAGCTGATTGTTACATGTCCAACTTAATGTGTTAGGTAATTAGATAACTAAAACAACTCGAGAAAAGTGCGGAGGATGGGCCATAGGTCCGTCCTACGGATGGGTGGTCTCGGTTGGTTGGGAACTTTTCTCAAAATCATGATGGACCGCATGAAGATCGTTAAAGAATAGGAACAAAAAAAGCATTGACCTAGAGATATAATTGATCCCGATTTACGCTGTTTTAGGGGAACGGAATAGGAATCTGCCTTATGGAAGAGAGGTTGAGCTTCACATCCCTCTCGTTTTCCATTCTTCTTGAACCAAGTGCTGCATGAATCCACTTTGAACCTGATGTTTCTACGTAAAGTAGTTCGCTTGGGTTCGACGTTAGTTGCCATTAGGAAATGACCAATAGGAAAACCCTAATTCAGGTCGGTGGGAGCAGCCGGAATACTTCTGCTACAAGACAGACGCAGAAAGTCCTAGATCGCAAACCTTGTAACATTCCATGGGAGTGCCAGGCGGAGCTTTCTAGATGTCCTCTCCGATGGACTGCTAAGACGTGTCTTGAAGATAGCAGGTGGACACGTTACAGTTGGTATCAGAGCGAACCAACGAGGGATTTGTTTTTATAAAATCTTAATAAGGTAAAGTAAAGTAAATGTTGCTATCCAAAAATTTCATTACTTCCAATGTTGTCTTGCAGAATTACGAAGTGTGGAACAAGTTCTTAGTATTCCGAGTCATGTTTATGACTGCAATGCATTCCTCGGGTTATCGACAAAGGATTGAGATGATGAACATCCCAGAGCAAATCTATAATCCATCACCTTTGTACATGAACAAAGATGGACGGGTGCCTCAGGAATCTACTATATAGCTGCCCACCGGTTTGCTTACCTATAGACCAACCTAAAGAGGATCAAGTGGTTGGAGACCTAAAAGTCGTGAAGCTGTTCATTTTTGTGCAAGCTCACATAAATTCAACTTTACATATTCAAGGTCGGAGGGTTGAATTGAACTCATATGTATATGAGGCACCATGAAAAGAATGGGTTCCAAAGGAAAGGATACCCTGAACTTCCAATGACTTACCGATTCCTGAAGATCCATGACCCGAAACCATACTATTATACAGTTTGTGTAGATAAATGTAATACAATGTTATTCTCCCCAAACTAAATGTAATAGTTGGCTTATCATCACAAGAAATGTTGTATTCCAAAAGGGCTATGCCCATATAAATACAAATAAGACTTATTTTTATCAATGTCTGATTGTGCATTAGAATTGATAAAAAGTTAAGTGGTTAGATTGCTTGGTTGATAGCGGAATTGGAGATGTAATATAAATCAATAACAATTATCATGTAATAACGTTAAGAAACCTTTATCCAGGCACAACCCCAGGTACAGGTTCCTAGTTTGCCTTCTACTTTAAGTACTGCTATAATCCAAGAGAAGAAGTTTCTTCTCAAGCAGATTATGCCACCTGAATTTGATGGGAGAGGCAGGTCCATTCAAGCATATGCTGAAATTTGGATTGAATCCATGGAGGATTACTTCAAAGCAGCCACTACTGCACCCTCCAATCAGTCTATGCTCGCCAAGTTGAAGCTCACTGACGAAGCCAGGTTTTGGTGGAAGCAATGGTGCAGGGATTAAGGGATCCCAGAAGGATCTGTTATCTAGGAGGAGCTGAAGAAAGCGGTGCAGGGAAAATTTTTACCACCTGCATATTGCACGTAGAAAATGAATGAGTTCTACGAGCTAAAACAGCTGGGGCTCACTCTTGACGCATACTACTCTAAATTCGTTTCACTTCTTAAGTATGCGCCACAGATGGACATGACACGGCAGGTTTCCAAATTTTGTGCTGGGTTAAATCTCCCAGTAAATACCCATCTCAAATCTATGCAACCATCGGATCTTTAGGATGATCTCATTCGAGCTGCGCCTATAATTCAGGAGGTGTAGGCTAGACCAAGGGGTAACAAAGCTTGGTCTTACAATGACCAGAATAGAGGAGCATTAGCCCGGTCACTTCAAGAGGCAATGTCCCAAACTTGGAGAAGGACATCGCCAAGCACCTTTCCAAGGAATGGATAGGAAAATGTGTGAAGAAGAAGAAGATCTGACCATGGAAGCAGAGTTTGGAAGGGCGACAGTCCATGCTGCTCTACACAAGAAAGGCCCAAATCGCCAGTTCTCGGTGATTTGGACACCGTCGAACTATCAAGGTAAAAGTTTCAAGACCTTGATTGATTGTGGCAGTACACATGCCTTTATCTCACTAGCTTGTGCAAAAAGATTAGGAATAGCCACACTAGAAGCATCTACCTTGCTTGTGGAATTGGCAAATGGTCGTGAGGTTACGTGTACCAGGCAAATTGCTAAGGTGGAATTATTTCTCGGAGGAAAAAAGACTTCGGTCAAATTCAGAGTCATGAATTTAGGTATCCATGAGTGCCTACTTGGAATGGATTGGCTTAAGCCTAATGACGCTGACATTCATTGTGGAAAGGGCCAACTTTCCTTTTAGAACTCTGAAAGGGAATTAGTCACAACTCAAGGTGAGGCTCGAGTGCCAAAAATTCAATTGACCAAAGCATCTGGGATCATGAAAGGAGTCAGAAAAGGATTACATGTCTAGTTAATTAAGCTCAACAAGTTAGATCAGAAGCAAGAGTCTAGTGAAGGACCTTCTTGGCTAAAGGAATACATGGACGTATTCCCTGAAGAGTTGACAAAACTCCTGCCTCAAAGAGAAGTGGATCATGAGATTAAGCTAGTACCAGGAGCTGCGCCAATTGCAAAGAGACCTTATAGAATGTCCATACCAGAAGCAATTGAGCTGAAGGAACAAATCAAGAAACTGCTAGATCAGCGCTACATCCGTCCTAGCAGATCACCATGGGGAGCTCCAATAGTGTTCCAGAAAAAGAAAGATGGAACGCTTCGACTATGTATTGATTACGGAGGACTGAATCAATCAACTATCAAGAACAAGTACCCTATTCGTAGAATAGATGAGCGTCTTGATCGTCTTCAGGGAGCAAAGATCTTCTCCAAGATTGACCTCAGGTCAGGTTATTATCAAATAAGGATCAAGGAAGAAGATATCCCAAAGACAGCCTTCAACACAAGATATGGGCACTTTGAGTTCCTAGTTATGTCATTCAGGCTTACGAATGCACCTGCCACTTTCAATAGGTTAATGCATGATATCTTTAGGCCATATCTTGATGGCTTCATGCTCGTCTTCTTTGACGACACTTTAGTCTATTCCAAACAAGAGGAAGATCATGAATCCCAACTTCAGATTGTCCTTGAAACAATGAGGTCACATAAGCTGTATGCTAAGATGAAGAAGTGTGCATTCTTCAAATACCAGATTGAATATCTGGGATTCATAGTATCAACGGAAGGAATCTCAGTGGACCCAGCCAAGGTCAGAGATGTGCTAGAATGGCCAATACCAACATCTGTCAAAGAAATACGCAACTTTCTTGGATTGATAGGATGGTATAGGGTCTTCATAAAAAACTATGCTTTGATTGCCACACCTCTAACGGACCTACTAAAGAAGCAAACGTCCATTGCATGGTCAACTCCCGAACAAACTAGCTTTGGCAGATTGAAGCAAATTTTGGTATCAGCACCTATCCTAAAGCTTTTAGACCTCAGTAAAGGAGTTCGAGGTAGTAACTGATGCTAGCACACTTGCCTTGGGATGTGTGCTCATGCAAGAAGGTCACCCAGTCGCTTACTCTTCAAGGAAACTGAAGAGTCATGAGAAGAATTATGCTACCTATGATCTGGAATTGCTAGCTGTCATCCATGCTCTAAAGCTTTGGAGACACTACCTATTGGGTAACAAGTTTACGCTAGTAACTGACCATAAGAGTCTCAAATGGATCTTTACCCAGAATGAGCTCAACATGAGGCAACGCCGATGGATTGAAGTGTTGGAGGAATATGACTTTGAAATCAAGTACCGACTAGGGAAAGAGAATGTAGTTGCCGATGCACGCAGTCGTCGCAAGGCATTCCTTAATTACCTAATCTTACAGAATCCATCAACAGCTAGATCCCTAGCTACAAGAGTATCTATGCCAAAAAACCCAATACTTGAGTTAGCTAGAGAGGAAGCATGCCATGATCCAGCCTACCAAATGATGCTAAGGGAGATTTCTATCAAGGATCAGAACCAAAAGCTATGGGGTAAGTATCATGAATTCTCTATAAATAGTGGTGTTATCTACTATAGAACGAGGCTATGTATACCGGCAAGCCAGTCACTTAAGCAGAAGATATTGTGGGAAGCTCATGATTCCCCTTTTTCAAGACATCCTGGCTATGCCAAGACTCTCAATGCAGTTAGGAAGAGCTACCATTGGGAGAGGCTTAAAGGTGACGTTCTCAAATATGTCACCGAGTGTTTGTCTTGTCAACGTATAAAAGCCAAACATGTCAAGATGCCAGGGAAGCTGCAACCGCTTGATATTTCCAAATGAAATGGGAATTCATGAGTATGGATTTTGTTGTTGGCCTCCCCCAAGTTCAGGGAGGATACAACTCCATCATGGTTGTGGTTGACATGCTAACTAAGGTTGCACACCTTATTCCAGTAAAGACAAACTATAAAGCCTCGGATATTGCAAGGTTGTTTATCAAGGAGATATTCAAGATACATGGGCTACCAAGAAGAATCGTTAGTGATCGTGATTCTCTCTTCACATCACACTTCTGGAGAGCCATCTTTGAAGTCATTGGAACTCAACTCTATTTTAGTGCAGCTTACCATCCCCAAATAGATGGCCAAACAGAGCGAGTAAATCAAGTCATCAAGGATATGCTTAGGGCATACTGCTATCGTGAGCCGAAGAGGTGGATTCAATACTTGCCTTTGGTTGAATTTGCCTACAATGCTTCTTACCAACAAAGCATTCAGATGACTATCGAAGTCCCCTAAACTTCTCAGATCCAACCTTAAGGGTTGAAAGCTTCAAGGCAGATGTTGAAAGAGATGGATGACCAAATAAAGTCAATAAGACAGGACATCCAAGCTACCAAGGATAGATAGAAGGCCTATGAGGATTGGAAGCGTCAAGATAGAGTCTTCGAAGAAGGAGACATGGTCTTCATTCCCGTATGCCCAAAGAAGAGTTCCCTATCCTTAGGAGATTGCAAGAAGCTAAGTTCAAGGTATTGTGGACCGTACAAGATCCTCAAATGCCTAGGACCTAATGCTTATAAACTGCAACTCCCTGAGAACCTAAAGGTTCATAATGTATTCCATATCAGCCTATTGAAAAAGTATGTACCTAATCCTAACCATGTACTTGATGACCAACAAGTTGTAATGCCTAGTCAAGGAGTCCTTGAACTAAGGCCTGACAGGATCTTAGATGTTAGGGAGAGACAATTGAGATCCAGAACCTTGAGAGAATGCCTCGTCCAATGGAAACATTATCCCAAAGAGGATGCCACTTGGATAGATGAAGGCACTCTCAACAATCAAAATCCCCAGTTTATCTTGAGATGAGGACATCTCGATTTAAATCGAGGGGTTGCAGGCTGAAGGGGGGCTGCCAGGGGATGCCATTTGAATGCGTGAGGGAGAGAAGAGAGGAGTTACTTTGATTGCGTGAGGGAGAGAAGGGAGGAGATACTCTGCACTAGCGGCCATGACAAGGAAGGAAAGGAAGTGGACGCAATGCTGCCATCAAGATGCTGCCATTCTGACGCCGTGAGATAGGGAAGAATTCGCCCTGCCTGCCGCTAGCTTGCCTCGAAGTCGCCTTCTTCCTCCTTCCACGTGGCTCTGGGATATCCAGAAGCCCTTGGAAGCTCCTTGGAAGCTTCCAAGGGTGGGCTTCCTAAGCCCCCCCTCATATGGTCTAATAAAGCTTTTATTTTTCCACCCCCACCAAAGTCTTCCCAAGGGCTCTATAAGGCCCCATTCCCCCTCAAAGTTTCCTTGAAGGCCTTAACTAGTCTTTAAGGTCCTTTTTTACCGTACCTTAATCCTCTTAAAGGCTCCCTTAGGGCCCTTTTCCACCCCCTCATAAGCTTTTACCTTAAAAGTCCTTGATCTCCCCCCCCCCCTCGATATCTTAAATCCCCCTAAGGGCCCCCTTAGCCTTTTTTTTTCCCATGTAAAAATACCCCTTTTACCTCTCTCATACCCTTGTTTTTTTTTCCCCCCCCACACGTAAAAGAAAAGGGAGCATTAAGGGTCTTCTGACACTTTTCTTTCCCCATACAAAAGCTCTCGTAAGGATTTTTACACCTTTTATTTCCTGTTTGTGTGAGTCTTTATAAGGCCATTAAGCCTTTCCCATGGCTTTAATGGGCCTTATTCGCGAAGGATTTTGAAACACCCCCTTTTTCAAAATCCCTACTTCAAGGAGGAAGCCTTCTAAAACTGCTTCCGACTGACGATGCAAGTTATCACAAAAGGGAGCCATGGTGGAATTTCAAAAAGGAGTTGCAAAGCTGCATCCACGATGAAAAGGTTGCATTCACGATGCCTCCTAAGAAAGCCCAAGGTGCAGCCGCACGAGGGTCGTCTCCTAGCATCCACGTGGACATCTCACCCCAAGTCTAGGTTTTCCTTCCTAATTTTTATTTGGTATTGTTATAATTCAATCGTGAAAGGATAATTGTTGGAAATAGGAAGCATTTTTCGTCTAAAATGCTTTAGAAAAATTAGCTCACGACGGAGGAATTTAGTCACTAATATTTTCAATAAAACAAGCATAATAAAGGGAGCATAAAATGCATTTCTAGCAAATAGCTTTATGCATTGCAATGAATTAAAATTAGTTTAATGTCCATTGGTATAAAATGGAATTAAAATAGTATACTTCGTTTAAACATGGAAGTATAAACTGCATATCGCATTATTAAGCCATATTCTCTTTGCAATGAATCATCATGGGAAGTGCTAGGAATCCTTAGGAAAGTGCAAGGCATGAAATGATTCTTACGATGCATAACTCTAGGCAATTATGGTTTGTCAACTGCATAAATTATCAAGTAAAAGGTTGCTTGTTTAGTATGAATTTTGTTTGCAAGTTATAGAAAGATTAGTTGGAATTAACCTAACTTATGCCTAACCTTAAATCGATAAGTTAGGGTTGAAAAATAAATTTACGCGTAGACAACGAGTCATGTGTTATGAAATGATAACGTAACTATCTTCAAGAGTTAAACAAATTGGCATAAACCTAAACACCTAAACCGCAGAGTACTTGCTTAGAATGAGTTAAATTCCAAGAAATTCACTAGGAATTAATACGTGACCTAATCGTACGTATTGCTAAAACTGAAACTCCTATACCCTAAATACTTGCCCACATTCACCGAATGTAGAGACAGTGAAACATATTTGGAAAATGATCTAGGGTTTGTCCCTAAGAATCTTACGAGATGGAACTTGGAACCCTAGGACTGACGACGTCAGCCTAATGTAATCAGGAACAGATTGCTTCGTGACTCCATTCGATGAGTAGAATAGCCTCATAGTTTGATGCGACACTTATGCAACAAGTGCAAAGTCGTATGTTCTTGTGATTGGATCACAAGGGAATAGCCAATTCTCGTAATAAGATTGGTAGGTACTTACGCAAGTTATCTTGCAAGAGGATGAATAATCATCCTAATATAGTATCTTTCTTGAGTAAAGAAAATTTACTTGGAAGCAAAAGACCAGCCAATAAATTGGAATAATTTATGAACTTAAGGTTTGACCAAGTCGGGTTAATAGGATACGCCTTAACTCAGGATATAGGGGATCTTGCCAAGTCGCAAGTCATCCCGGATTGAGTGCTGGACACATTCGAAAGGAAGGATTCATTCCTTAGCAGTTTGCCAACAAAAACGACCAATGGAAATGTTTGTGCTTGTTACAGACTTAAGAGCACTATTTGGCTTTGTTTGATCAATGAATTAAAAGATAAATTGATATCTAATACTTCAGGTTGAAGGCCTGAAGGGAGAGGTAGCTTCAGTTACCCCCGGCTACACCTGACCCCAACTAAGGGGGTTGTTAACCGTGCTGGGAAGGCAGACCGAACCCGCCATGAGAGGTCTCTCTGTTGAGCGCTGCTTAGAGCAAGAGGACGCTTGGGTGCCAGGGGGGGCTCTGGCCGTAAATTCCTCACCTTGTGGGCCCTGCACAAGAGGCTAACGTGCCTCAGCATTGGATCTTGAGGCCCGCATACTAGTCTACGGGCGGAAACTTGGATTAGTGATCCCTGTCGATTTGTTGGATAGCCTTTGGGTGGATTGTGGATAAGCCTACGGGCTGGACTTGTTGTATTTCAAAGATAAATATGATAACCTGTTAATAAGGAACTTGTTTGACATTGTTTTTCTATGTCAACTAATATGATTACGTGAAAGAACCAGTGCCTAAACGGGCTAATTAAAGAAGCTGACTATTACATGTCCAACTTAATGTGTTAGGTAATTAGATAACTAAAACAACCCGAGGAAAGTGCGGAGGATGGGCCATAGGTCTGTCCTACGGATGGGTGGTCCCAGTTGACCGAGAACTTTTCTCAAAATCACGATGGACCGCAGGAAGATCGTCAAAGAATAGGAACAAAAAAAGCGTTGACCTAAAGATATAATTGATCCCGATTTACGCTATTTTAGGGGAACAGAATGGGACTATGTCTTATGGCAGAGAGGTTGAGCTTCGCATCCCTCTCATTTCCCATTCTCCTTGAACCAAGTGTAGCGTGAATCCACTTCGAACCTGGCGTTTCTACGTAAAGTAGTTTGCTTGGGTTTGACGTTAGTTGCCGTTAGGAAATGACCAATAGGAAAACCCTAATTTAGGTTGGTCCTAAGTGGGAGCGGCCGGAATACTTCCGCTACGTGGCAGACGCGAAAAGTCCTAGATCACAAACACCGTAACATTCCATGGGAGTGCTGAGCGGAGCTTTCTAGATGTCCTTTCCGATGGACTGCTAGGACGTGTCTTGAAGATAACAGGTGGACATGTTACAATTCTGGGAAAGAACCCTCATGGTTAAAGGAATATGTAGATGTATTTCCTGACAAGCTTACAGAACTTCCTCCTCAAAGGGAAGTCGACCACAAAATCAAGCTGGCACCAGGAGTTGCACCAGTCAAAAAGAGACCGTATAGAATGTCCATCCTAGAAGCAATTGAACTGAAAGAGCAACTCAAGCAACTATTAGACCAAGACTACATCCGCCCTAGCAGTTCACCATGGGGAGCTAGTATCGACGGGGGCTACTGGCCCCCTCCTTACGTCACCCCCCCATTTACTAAAGGCTGTGGGGCCCCCCTCCCCCCGACTGAGCCCTCCAAACTAGTCGCCTCCCTCCCTGGTTGCCATCCTGACCGGCCGTGAGGAGAGAAGGAGAAGGAGAGGATAAGAAGGAGTGAGGAGAGAGAAGAAGAAGGAGTGAGGGAAGATAAGGGAAGAAGAAGGAAAGAAGAAGGAGGGAAGAGAAAGAAGGAAGGAGAGAGAGAAGAGGAGGAGCAGGGAGAAAGAAGGAGAAGGAGAGGATAAGAAGGAGTGAGGAGAGGAAAAGAAGAAGTGAGGAGAAAAAAAGAAAACAAGAGGGAGAGAAGGAGAAGGAGAAGGAGAGAGGAAAAGAAGGTGTGGGAGAGGGAAGTAGAGGGAGACTAGTAGAAGAAGAGAAGGAGTAGGAGAGAGGTAGGGGAAGAGGAAGTAGAGGGAGAGAAGTAGGAGAAGAGAAGGAGGAGGAAGAGAGGTAGAGAAAGAGGAAGAAGAGGGAGAGAAGGAAGAGAGGAGCAAAAGAAGGGAAAGGAGAGAGGTAGAAGAAGAAGAAGAAGAAGAAGAAGAAGAGGTGGAGGTAGAGAGGAGAGAAGTAGTAGAAGAAGGAGAAGAGGAAGGAGCAGAAGGAGAAAGAAGTGAGAGAAGGAGAATAAGAGAGGGAGAGACAAAGAGAGAGAGTAGGAGATTAAGTGAAAAGAAAGAAGTGAGAGATGGTAACTACCAGGAGCCACACCCAAACCACCCTCTCGGCAAAGGACCCCCATCCCGTGGTCTTTTCTACCAAGCCTGTCAACTCGAAACCCGTCAAGGTCCAGACTGCTCAATCTTCATGAGACAAATGGCTTCCAAGAAGAAAGTCGCACGAAGCATAGGCTCCCAACCCACCAGTAATGCTGGAGGGGTGAGCGGAAGGACCAATGCAGCACACACGAATCAAACCAAGGTTTTAAGCTTTAAAATTAATTAGGTATTATGTCTCGTAGAAAAGATGAAATGGTTTGCGACATGCATGGAACAAGAACGAGTCATAGGGTTTTGTTTACTCTAAGAACTAAGTTGCATGTGCAAATGGAAGAGTTTTGGAATTCACATAAAATGATAAGGTTATCGCCTTATCTCACATGAAATGATAGCTTTTACTCACATAAAATGATAGGGTTATCACCTTACTTCACATAAAATGATAGCTTTTTAACCAGTTCAGTGCATGAATAGTCATTGGAATTCACGTTTCACAATCATGGTTAAAAGAAACACATGAAATGTTAATTTCTGTTCATGAGATGCACTTGCATCGTTAGACAAAACCCTAGACTTTCATAGATGCAAGTCACATGTGTTCCGATGCATTAGAAATAAGTATTCGTTGCCAGGAATAAAGAGAGATAAAAGTCGTTTAGGAGGTACAACTATACTAAATGAACAATGTGCACGATGGTTAAGGTTTATTGGGAAATCCTACATAGAACCGCACTAAGAAAATTGGAAGGATCGCATGCATCTAGATTGCATCTTGAAAGTCTAAATGAAAAATCATGTGTTGCCATGTGTGTTAACTAAGCTTGGTTGGAATTAGAGATTAAAAGACCCTTGGTTGGGCTGCGAATGAGGCATGTCTGTTGCCTTGACTGACCAGCTAATGCTTGAGTTAGGGACTAAGATACCCTAAGGTAAAACCCAAGGGAAAAGGGCAAGTATAATTCAACTTACCTAGACCATTTGCTTGCGTATCTTGTTCAAAATTATTGGGATCTTGCCAAGTCGCGAAAAGACCCAAGATCGGGTGCTAGGAGCATCCGAGAAAAAGGGAGTCACACCTTAGCAGCAGCCACACAAACGACCTCCGAAAATGTTTGTACTTGTGCTTAGATATATTATTTGATCTCTTTTCTCAAGGAACTAATTCAAGGAAAACACTTAATGCTTTAGGTTGAAAGCCTCGAGGGAGAGGCAGGAGCAGTTACCTCTGACTGTCTGCCTAGCCCTATCCAAGGGGGTTGTTAGCCGTGCCGAGTATATGGACCTAACCCACCGCAAGAGGTCTCTCTGTAGGTGCTACCTGGAGCGGGAGGATGCTTGGGTGCCAGGGGAGGCTCTAGCTATAAATCCCTTGTCTCCGGATCCCATACAAGAGGCCAATGTGACTCGAGATGGGATCTCATGGCCCGTGTACTAGTCAACGGGTAAAATTTGAAGCAGGAATCCTGTAGATTGCTGGGATAACCTTCGGGTATGATATTGGATGTACTACGGAATTATGATAAATAAAGAACAAATACTTGAGAAAAAGGAGCTTTCTTAACATTGTTTTTGTGTCAGTGCCTAAGTTACGCAAAGAAACTTGTGATTAATTTGTTTAATTAAGGAAGCTAATTTTGGATGTCAAAACATAATATGTTAGGCAATTAGATAACTAAAGCAAACTGAGGAAAGTGCGGTGGACGTGACTTAGGTTCGTCCTACGGAAGGGTGGTCCTAGCTAGCTGGGAACTTTTCTCAAATGATGAGATGATAAGATAATGAAGACCTAGTGTCATAAGATGTAGAATTTCTGATTTATTCTGTTTTAGGGGAAAGGAATAGGACTATGCTATACAGTAGAGAGATTGAACTTCGCATCCCTCTCCTTTCCCATTCTCCATGAACCAAGTGCAGCTGAAAACTACTTCGTCTCTGTTTTGTCCCTACAAAAGATGGTACAACTGGAGCTCGACGCTAGCTCCTTCCTAGAGACTTTACTGATAGGAAAGGAACCCTGACCTCAGGTTGAACCCAAGTGGGAACGGCTAGACACTTCCGCTCGGGGCAGACTCTTGAAGACCTAGATCGCAAACCCTGTATCATTCCCTGCGAGTGCCAGACGGAGCCTTCTAGACCCTCCTTCTGGTGGGCTTCTAAGATGTGTCCCGCAAGGGGACAAGCGGGCATGTTACAGTTGGTCACATGGAACTTCCATGAAGGGTAGTTATTCTTGTTGAGTCTCTCAATAATGGTATTTCCATAGTTCTCTACCATTATCACAAACAAGGATGCAACACAGCAAGCTAGTCTTCTGCAGTCTTTCACAACACGTGCACAACACTACGCTAAGCAACCTTTTTCACTTATTTTTCAATAGTACATGTAATCTACAACCTGTTTGTAGATAAACCTTATGTTTTCTTCCTGCAAACACCTCCAAAATTACAAATTCGCAATTTGTAACATGTGCACCTACTTTCGGTCAATACAACCGAAATCACATGTACCCTGGAACTGTTATCCGCAACCTTGCGGCTCTAAAACGGGGCCTAAAGTTGCAGAATATACAGTAATTTGCTCGCATACCAAATCTCACAGAAATCTAAGATTTTTGCTCGACCCTGCTTCCGGTGCCTCCACAGGTACTATCTAAGAGAGAGAGTGGAAGAATGGGAGAGCTTCTTACCCGTGGCTTGCTTGCTCGAACCTTGTTTCTTCTCCTTCACTTTAGCCTTTGAAATCATCCTTTCTCAGTGGCGCGGCTCTAATACCATGTCAAGAATCGCATGGTGGGGGGACATGCTTGAGCTGCGGCGCCAAATACACAATGTATACACAAGAGGAAGCTCACTCAAGAACACAAGAAGAGAGATGGAGGCCAAAACATTTTCTTGCTAGTTTTTTCTTCTTCTACCATACACTATACAATGTACACAAAGTATAGATAAGATACAACATAAAGGAAAGTGGCCTTACTAAGTCAAACAATGCATAGCCGACTACACTAATCGACTGGCGCTATGTCTCTGCCAGCTGTAGGTAGGTGTAACAAACTAAATATAATAAGTGAAAAGTCAGTGGCCATGTGAATATCATAATGAACACCAACTTGCTAAGTGTAGATGTGCGGACCCATCTAGCCAGGTGGTCTATCATCAATGTCTGCACATGTTGAGCTTGCCATCTCAACATCCTTGCTACAATTTACCACTGTGAATATCATCATTCGTTGCATAGCAATGGGCTGCAATATGGCATGTTTTTCCATAATAATGGCAAACAATAGCAGAATTTCTAGAACCTCTATTCTACCATCCACCTCTTTCTCCAGAGCTCCCCCTACCTCTAAAGTTTTCTCTGCCTCTAGAAACCTACATTTTACCAAATTGTTGATTGAACCTATTTTGCTAGTTATCGCCAGCATGTCCCATACCACAGCATCTCAAAGAGGATCTTCCACGTCCCCTTCCTGAACTCAAGTAAAATGCTTGGACCTATTCACCATTTCTTTCAGACAAATCACCCTGCATATTGATCTCTTCAATAATCATGAGAGAGATTAGCTCATTAAAATCTGGAAATGGCTTCTGTACTTATACTGAAGTAACAAATGATTTCCATGCCTTCTCATTATTGAGGCCACTCAGAGTGGATGAAACCAAATCATCATCATCCGGAATTACATCAATTGCTGCTAAGGCATCTGCAATGCTCCTCACCTTCAACACATACTCATTGACAGACATTTTTCCTTTCTTCAAGGCATTCAACTCTTGCTTTAGTTGAATCTTTCATTCCTTTGTATTTATTGAAAATATGCTCTCAAAAATTGTCCAAGCTGCATGTGAAGTTTCTGCATTCCTGATATGTCCCAGTATAGTAATATGAATGACTACAGATAGCCAGTACATCACCTTTTTGTCTTTCGCATTTCACTCTTTCCATGCTTTTAACTCATTTGCAATCGGAGGGAGCTCTTGCTCCTTTTCTTCACCTTAGACAAACTCATAAAGGCCCTTTCCAACAAGGAATTTCATCACCCGAAACTTCCATGAAGGGTAGTTGTTCTTGTCAAGCTTCTCAATAATGGGATTTCAACTATTATCTGCCATTATCACAAATAAGGATACAACGCAGCAAGCTAGTCTTCTGCAATCTTTCACAACACGTGCACAATAATACACCAAGCAACCTTTTTCACAGATTTCTCAATAGTACATGTAATCTGAAACTTGTTTGTAGATAAAACTTATGTTTGCTTCCTGTAAACACCTAAAAAATTATAGATTCACAATCTGTAACCTGCGCATCCACTTTCAGTCAATACAACCGAAATCACAATGTACCCTAGAACTGCTATCCGCAATCTTGCGGCTCTAAAACGGGGCTTGAAACGGTCTCCGACGCCCAAAATAACTACGGGAAAACCCTAAAGACCTAATCTATAGAATATACAGTAATCTGCTTGCACACGAAATCTCACATCAATCTAAGATTTTTGCTCGATCCTGCTTCTAGTGCCTCCATATGCACTATCCAAGAGAGAGAGTAGAAGAATGGGAGAGCTTCTTACACTGGATTGCTTGCTCCAACCTTGCTTCTTCTCCTTCACTTCAGCCTTCGAAATCAGCCTCTCTCAATGACGTGGCTCTGATACCATGTCAAGAATTGCGTGGTAGGGGGATTTACTTAAGCTGCTGCACCAAACACACATTGTATATACAATAGGAAGCTCACTCAAGAATACAAGAAGAGAGATGGAGGCCAAAACGTTTTCTTGCTGGTTTCTTCTTCTTCTTCCACACACTATACAATGTATACAAAGTATAGATAAGATACAACATAAAGGAAAGTGGCCTTACTAAGTCAAACAGGGCATAACCGACTATACTAATCTACTGGCACTATGTCTTTGCCAACTGTAGGTAGGTGTAACAAACTAAATATAATAAGTGATAAGTCACTGGCCATGTGAGTATCATAATGACCACCAATGTGCTAAGTGTAGATATGTGGACTCATCTAGCCAGACGCTCCATCATCAATGTCTGCACGTGTTGAGCTTGCCATCTCAACAAAAATACATTTTCAGTTACAATACATACTGGTCCAAAGATGAAAACAATAGGGTGGTTAACTAGAAGCCAGCATGCTCATTGCATTGCTCAAGTTCTAGTTCATTTCCTTGAAGAATATTATGAAGAAGATTGGCTGAAGATCAACCAATATTTGAGCACAATGAAGAAAAAGAAGACTTGGATTGATGAGGAGTTCAAGCATATCAAGAGAAATGCTTATGGTTTTTTTCTTAAAGAAGGGTATCTATGGAAGCATGCAAAGAAAAAGGAATGAGCACTTGTCCGAGTTGTAGCTAACAAAAGGTTACTACAACAAATAATGAAGGAATTTCATAAAAGCTTGTGGCAGGACATAGAGGCATATGGGAAACAGCTTTATTAAAGTTAAAGAAGAATATTGGTGGCAAAACATGTATCGAGACATAGGACATTTAGTTGAAACATGTTATGTGTGTCAGATGTATTCTATGGTCAAGCATCGAGATGGGTTCCAACTTATCCCTTGTGTATACATTATAGATGGGTTATTAATCTTGTAACTATGCCTACAGGAATATGGAATATGCAATATTTAGTGCTTGCAAGAGAGGACCTAACCAATCAAGTTGAGAGAAATGCCTTAAAAACCAATCCACTCAAGCTATTTGTTGATTTTTTCTTGAAGGAGTGTTTTGTAGATATGGTTGTGTGGGTAAAGTAACTGCAGATAGAGGAGAGTTGGATGCTGATGAGGCTCGCAACTTCTTTGCTCAATTGGGTATTAAGTTGACTTTAACATCAGCCTACAACCCTGAAGGCTATGGGAAAAGTGAGAGAGGGCATTAGACTATTCTCAAAGCTCTAGCAAAGTCTTGTAAAGGAAATATCAAAGAATGGCCTAAAATGCTACCTTTTGCATTATGGGCTGACCGGACTTCTCACACAGTACAGTGACTGACTATATGCCAACTGAACTTATGCATGGACAACAACCAATTATGCCAATTGAAGAATCTATTCTCACATGAAGTCTTCTACCTTGGGAGGAAAGCATCAATAGAGAAGAGTTGTTGACTTTGCGCATATGGCAGCTAGAAAGAAGGCCTGAAGTTTTTTAAGTAGCTATTAAGAAGCTAAAGACAGCAAGACTGAAGAACAAAAGAAGATTTGATAAGCGACATCAACTTCAGCCAAGAGCAATTCAAGAAAATGACTGAGTGCTTGTCTATGACATTAGCCTAGACAATTAATACAGTGCTTCTAGGAAGATGGTAAAGCATTGGTTTGGCCCATATGTGGTAAAGGTCATTTATGACAATGCCACATATTCATTGGCTGAATTGGATGGAACAAGCATGAAGATACCCATAGCTCGAAAAAGAATCAAGCTTTTCAAAGGAAGAGAAATTTCAACATATGAGCTAGAAGACTTGAATATAATTCAAGAGCATGAAGACATAGTGGAAGAAGAAGAGGCACAAGATGAAGACATTGACATGGCAGAAGATACTTCTTCTGACACTGCAAATCCGTAAGACTTTGGCACATGCCAGAGGATGTCCAGGTTAGGAGGGGGTGGATGTCGTGCCACTACATGCACACTATGTAAAAAAATCTAGAGTGTGGCTTCCTTTTAGATTTATAGAGCCAATGCCACTTTAGGAATTAGTGTTAGTGTCCATGGTTCAAAATGATATTTGCGACACCGGATCAAAAGATCAGAAACTAGTCTTTCTCTCTCCTCCCTCCCTCTCCCCTAAGAGACAATTCATGTGGAAGAAGCCCGATTAATGAATACTTGTACGTCAACGTATCGAATCGCTTTCTGAATCGAGTGGGGTTGAAGATGGATGATTGGAGAAGGATTGAGATAATCAATGTTGGACTATTTTGCTATCTTGAATCAAAGTTTAAAAACCTGCAACAAAAGAAAAACCATTAACTCTCTATTATGAAGAAAAATGGCTCTTTTTTGAGATTTTATTGGTCAAATGGTGCTCGTATTGGATGAAAATTGGTAGACATGTTTGTTTATCTTTATTTGAGGCTTGGGTGGAAAGAAAATCAGAAATCATAATGCCATAATATTAAAAATAATTCTTGAAAGACCGAAAAACACACTTTATAAAGGAGAATGAGGTTTTGCTTGTTTTGGGTAAGATAAAAAGATGCTTATGGATGAAATGTGAAAAATGAGTGATTCTCAGTTATCATAATTAGAGAAAACTAGAAAAACTAGTAAATACTCTATTTTCTTGATAAATAAATAGATTTGTGCTTAAAAAAATAAGGAATAACATGATTAATCTTCATGAATGTTTGGCAAGGTTGAGGCATTTTTTATGTTCTAATGCATTTTTATTGCTTTATACATTGAAAATGACAAAAACCAAAACCCTACACCTATGCAACGATGCAATACATAAGCGATAGGGGAAAAAAAGGGTTGTGGAAGTGTTTATGAGCTGAAAATGAAGTAAAGTATGATCTTTTGGTTGTGCACATCATATATGACGATAAAAATTTAAGTTTTAAGAGGCTAGTAGCATGATGTAGCTCAATGCTAGTTTCTAGCAATGCAACAACAATGAATAGATTGAAAATCATTGAATGGATGATTTTACACTCCACTTTGGTGATTTTTTTTGGAATAAAATGTTTGTGCACAATAGGCATTCACTTTTGCATTTTGCATGCCACATGGTATAATCTCTTGGATACATAGCCCTTGTATACTCAACTACTGAGAGTGTGAGGAAGTCCTTTGCTGTAGGTTAGACGAGCGGTCCCTTGGGATAAATAAGTTGAGTGACGAAATATTAACTCCTGGATCGTTCGATAAATCAAAGAGTGGACTATGTATCGTGTGTCTTATATGTTGAGCAGCGCATCTTGGGGCCAATCCCCTTAATGTAGGAGAGTTGCAGTGAGGCCGAGGTGTTTCAATCGAGAGGTTGCCTCTTGTGTATGTGATACATAGTAAATTATACATGTATGTTATGGGATCTCCCTCTAAGGAGTAGGGAAAGGCAATCGGGACTGCGTCCTGTTACAAACACAACATCAATATTAGAGTTTAGTGTAGTGTGAGCCTTAGACGCTCTTGGTCACGAGGCTGTGTGGGGTGTCTTGTGTATCTTAGAGGTCCAGCTAGTGCTAGAGAGCCAGTGTCGGGCCCATTTTAGGTCACGACAGGTAGGATTGGTACATACTCAAGAGATGCCATCAATGCCAATTGAGGAGGACTAGAAATCTTAGAAGAGGCTATCCTTGTAGAATGCAACCTAGTATGGGCTAAAAGCTAGATGCCTTGCATTGTTTAGTGCTAAATGCAATATATGCTACATGTGTGGATGGCGCCTTAGCTTGATTTGTCATGGACAACATGCTTCTCTTGGAGATAGTTAGATCTAGGATAGTTAGATCTAGAAACAAGGCAAAAAACTACCTAGGATAGTTAGCATACTCTATAGAGAGGAATCCAGGTAGAACACATATTCCATATCTAAACCTCATACCAATCTCATATCCCATATCATGAAACCTTTGTATTTGTTAACTAGTTGCTACTCCTTCAAAAATCTACCTTGGCAAAGTCTATAGCAATTAATGTTTCCACCCTTGTTAGTTATTATCATACTACCTTTGATTGATTGCCAATAGTAGTAGGCTAGACCATTAATATAGCCACAATCCCCCAAATATCAAGTGTCACCTTACCATGATAGGAGGTAGCCAACTTCACTCAAAAATTGCAAGGAAGAAACTGGGATATGATCTCTTATTTGTATAAGTATAAATGACATGTTTTGTATGTGAGTCACCAAGAATTTATATGGGAGAATATATGTTATTCTTCATGTTTGGAGCTGACACTTGAACAATAGCAACAAAGATTGCAAGGTTTGTAAACTTTATTATAGAAGCAAGAGGACAAGAATAGAACAAACTAAACAAGGAACAAATTAGGGTGCATCATAAAAACTTAAAAATCCATTGTTTTGGAGTAGAAAGAGCAAGTATCTGGCCATCTAAGGTGTCACCCAGCCATGAGAGGGGATAAAGCATGATAATACAAGGTTTTGACTGATAAATACAAGTATGCTAAGTTTGAAACCATGTTGTGACTTCTACAATTGTAGCCTACTACCATTAATTAGTTCTCCAAAATCCCTCCAATATTTAGCACATGGTCAATAGCAAGATTTATTTCTCCTGTCATCCCCCTTTCCCATGGACCTGTAATCCTTCAACATCAACCTTTCCAAGCTTCATAAGGGGCATAAACATTGCCATGGTTTCTCTACAAAAACAAAAAACAACATTAGAAACACAAATTAATCCATAGAACTTTCACATTTGGGACAGTAGACAAAGGTTTGCTCTAGTGCACTTCTTTATAAGTTTCCTATGTGCGATCTCATTTATGTCCTTTATTCAAGACATTGCACTCCTAAATCAGTGAATGTGGCTCTACATTGGTGAGCTACAGTTCATGCTTGCAAAATTCTATGAATTTTTGCTTTGTACAAATCATCCATGATGGCCTCTATAGCCAATCCTCAATACTATCATTCATACCTAAAATATAAAACATGAATACATGCATATGTACAACTGCATCTTCAGGGAAAAACAATTAATGCTAGTGGCCTATCCCTACAATGATAGAATTTTCCAACTTGAAAAACTAGTTTATTTCACAACCTCTTTTATGGGCCAAATCTTCTAAATAAAGAGAAATATAAGTTGTAAAAAAGAGTCTTGTGTAATATATGATCAGAGCCTCCAACTTTGGCCTACATCAACTTGGTTAGTAAGCCAAGTTCTTGCTAGTAAGACAACTAGATTTGAACCTAGTAGCTTATCAAACACAAGAAGCTTATCAAACACTTCTTGTGATTTTGCAAGTAAGCCAAATTTAGTGCACATATCTACCATTATGATGGCACAACTACTATATCATGTGTATTTATTAGCCCTTTTATGCTACTTCTACAAATCCACATGCCTTGAAGATGCAACCAAAAGTGATTGAATTAGCCCCAACTTATGTACCTTGGTATGTATACTTTTTCCCTTCTCTATTGCAAGCTTTCATAATGCAAGTGGAGGTGACCATATTTGTAGATTCTTACCTCTAAAATGTGTCTAAAACATCTCAAACCTTCAGCACCATGTTCATGCTTTCCCTATCCAATGATCAAGGCACTCTAAGAGACTATGTTTGGTATTCGAAGCTTGTCAAAGACTTATTTTCCTTTGTCTGCTTATCAAAGACTTATTTTCCTTTTGCAAGTGCAACACACTTGGCATACATATAGAGCTAGGTAGTACCAGCATAGATGTCCTTTTTAAGATACTTTATCTTTGATGATATCTATATGCATCATGATACCTCAATGGATGTCCTTCTATCTACCACAACTCTAAGAGTGTATGATTGTTGTGTAGTTTGAAACCCTCCATCTTTCCCTTTTAGTGGGTATGTTCTTCTCAACTCCTCTTGGTCGCCCTAAGGAGATTTGAGGTTGCCTTTTTTGATTGTGCTTGAAGTGGGAGACCTTGAAATCCTCTATATTATTACTAAAACCAAACTATAAATCTTGGAGTTTTATGATGAGCTTAGGGATTACCTTATGGATCTGATACCCAGGACATGAAAATTTGGTAAAGGTTGTGCTCACACTCTTGCTCCCACTAACTTTGTGTAGATGTCCACTAGTACAGTATCAATGTGTAGGTCCATTTCCCAACCCTATGTAATCATCTCAAAATGTAGGCATTGGCCTATTTCAAGTGACCCTGCAATATGACTAGATTTAGTTTGAGATCATGTTGTGCATATCAAACACTCTGTGCACTTACAAGGGCAAGATATATGCATTGAAATATTCTGTGTCTATATTTTGACCAACGTTCACCTTCTCTACGCACATGCTTGATACAGAGCCCATGTTGATAAAAATCCCTTTTCAATTATTAATGCTACATCATGTATGTCGGTGCATCATCGAGCCTCTTCTCCTTACAAGCTCCCTCTATACATGTTTCTTGTATCTCTTACTTTCCACCACTTGCCCACACACCCTAGAATACTTATTGCAAAACTTTGTCACCCAACCTCTCCTTTCAAACTTATCATTTTCTTCTCCAAAATTTTTCCTAATAAGATAATCATCTCTTTAGATACTATGTGCATGTACATGTGCATGCATGTTTGTGCATGCATGCAGCAAAGGCATGGATACATTTCTATAAAACATTTTGTAATTGTATGAAAATCATGGGACATGTCAATGTATATGCATTGATCTCCAATTTCTCTATATGTGTTCTAATGGGGTATCTCTTCTTGCTAGATCCTCAGAGGGGAGGGGAGGGGCACCATATAGGACATGTAATGTATTGTGTGAGTTCAAAAGAAATGGTACTTTTATTATGTTGACTTATAGTTTTCAAAAAACAAAAGGGATTTATAAATGCACCTTAAGTAAAATTTACCTTAGGGGTCTTTTTATTTGAAAATTTTCAAAAACACACTTTTTTTCTTTTTTATGGGAGGGGAGGAAGGGGGTGTGGGGTGTGAGGAGGGGAGTCGATACTTTGATTTGGTTCTCTCTCTCTCTCTCTCTCTCTCTCTCTCTCAACTATAGCATGAATTCATAGGCAATTTTTATGTCTTGTGTCTCTCCAAGTGATTAGATAGATTTATATGAGAGGGCTAGGAAAGGGAATTGATAAATTAACATACCAAAGTCCATGCATACTTGGAAAAATACTGACTTGTATCTATATATATACTTATTTACCTATACCTTTATGATATTTGTTGACTAAATCGTCCTATGGTGAATCACATACTTTTGTAACATAATTAGGATTATAAGATAAGCTGGCATTAAGAGAGGATACTAGAAAAGTGGTGCTAGATTAAACAAACCATTAGGGGAAATTCAATGCTATTTTTTTGCCATGTAAGGGAGTTTGACCAAAATATTCCCTCAAAAAATGGGGGCATTATAAAATTTTGGCAACCTAATAATATGAATCCTTCTCAAATATTATCTTGATTGAGATTTGATAGGCTTCCTATGCCATTGTAAAATGAATTATCTCAGCTTATGAATCAAAATGGTTCCTGCACTTCACTAGATGTGTGATTCCATCTTCTGCACATACATTGCCAAATCAAAAGAACTCTACAAAGGTAGAAAATGTAATATACCAAACACTACAAATCGCATGAACCCCCTTTTAAGTAATGGGGATAATGATATAGCATTTTTTATAAATTCCTAAGGATAATGCAAATTTTTTTTCTTATTCCCCTCCCGAGCCGACTATCGTGCTGGAAGGGGAGGGGAATAGAAAGGATGCGGAAGCTCCTCGGTGGAGCTCACAGGTGTGATATGGCCGTGCTGTCGACACGTTAGGAGAGGGAGGATCCCCCTCCCCTCCCCTATTTAAACCCTGGGT
The DNA here is from genome assembly GCF_053477565.2 of Lygodium microphyllum. Taxonomy (NCBI): domain Eukaryota; kingdom Viridiplantae; phylum Streptophyta; class Polypodiopsida; order Schizaeales; family Lygodiaceae; genus Lygodium; species Lygodium microphyllum. The sequence continues at coordinate 138,625,894 of NC_141152.1, read as the reverse complement.
TGTTGTCGCTTGGAGGAGGACGAAGGGAGTGCTACCGCCACTCTGAGCAATCGACGTGAGAGAGAGAGGGCTTGAGGGAGCACTCTGCACGGACGAGGGCTGCTGAACTGCCGCTACCGCATGAATTTGCCGTTGAGACTGACGGCCTTAATACCCTCCCCCCCACATAAGCTTCTGGAAGCTTAGAAGCTTCCAAAGGGGAGGGCCTTCTTAGCCCCCTTTCCCTTGGGCTTCAAAACCACTCACCCTCCCCCCGTGTTTTAACCCCCTTAAGCCCCCTTTCCCATGGCATTTTGGAACCCCCCTCCCCCCTCGTGTTTAAAGCTCTATAAGCCCCCTTTTTTCCCCAATAAGAGTGGGGCTTAGAGGTCTTATTACCCCCTCCCCCTCTCGTGCTTTTAATCTCTCTTAAGCCCCTTTCCTTGGGCTTTGAAGGTACTCCCCTAAAATTTCCCCCTTAGGTTTTACAAGCCCCCTTTTCTCCCCCCATAAAAGGGTTTTTGACCTTTAAGGTCTTATCTCCCCAGTTTTTTTTTAAATTCCCTTATCTCCTTTCCCTTGTGGCATATTGAAACCCCCTATCGTAAAAACCCCTTAAGCCCTTCCTTTGTGCTCTTGAAACCCCATGCAAAATACCCTTGGAGCTTTGTTCTTTTCCCCACTCATAAAAGAGAAGAGAGTGTTGAGGGCTTTTAGCATCTCCCTTTCCCACTCAAAAAACCCTTGTAAGGGATTCCACACTTTATTTATTCCCCGTTTGTGCGAGCCATTATAAGGCCATTAAGCCCCTCCCATGGCTTTAATGGGTCTTATCCGCAAAAGATTTTGAAACACCCCTTCTTTCAAAATCCCTACTTTAAGGAGGGAGCCTTCTAAAACTACTTTCGACGGATGGTGCAAGGGAGGGCGGTGGAATTCCAAAGAGGAGTTGTAAAGCTACTTCCATGATGGAAAGACTACAATTGCGATGCCTCCTAAGAAAGTCCAGGGCGCAGCTGCAGGAGGGTCATCTCCGAGCATCCACGTGGATATCTCACCCCAAGCCCAGGTTTTCCTTCCTTTTTTTTTTTTTGATATTGTTGTAATTCAATCATGCAAGGTTAATTGTTAGAAATAGGATATCTTTTTGTTCTAGATGCTGACAACAGAGGAACTTAGTCATCAATACTTTTAAATGAAACATGCAAATTAAAGAAAGCATAAACACATTTCTAGCAAATAGCTTTATGCATTGAAATGAATTAAAAATTAGATTATTGTCCATTAAAATAGTATACTTCGTTTAAACCTAGAAGTATAAACTGCATATCGCACTATTAACCCATATCCTCTTCGCAATGAATCATCATAGAAAGTGCAAAGCATGAAATGATTCTTACAATGCATAAATCTAGGAAATTATCGTTTGTCAACTGCATAAATTATCAAGAAAAAGGTTGCTTGTTTAGCATGAATTTTGTTCGCAAAGTTATAAGAAGATTAGTTGGAATTAACCTAACCTATGTCTAACATCGAATCGATAAGTTAGGGTTGAAAAATCAATTTATGCATAGACAACAAGTCATGTAGAAATGATCACGTAATTATTTTCTAGAGTTAAACAAATTGGCGTAAACCTAAAACACTTAAACCACGAAGTACTCGTTTGGAATAAGTTAAATTCCAAGAAATGTCTATACCTTTAATACTTGCCCACATTCATTAAATGTAGGGACAGTGAAATGTAATCGTAAAGTGAACTAGGGTTTGTCCCTAAGAATCTTATGAGATGGAACTTGGAACTCTACGACTGACGACGTCAACCTAACATAATTAGAAACAGATAGTTTCGTGACTCCATTCAATGAGTAGAATAAGTCTCATAGTTCGATGCAACACTTGCGCAGCAAGTGTGGAGTCATATGATCTTGTGATTGGATCACAAGGGAATGGCCAAATTCTCGCAGCGAGGTTGGCAAGTCCTTACGCAAGTTATCTTGCAAGAGGATGAATAATCATCCTAATTTAGTATCTTTCTTGAGTAAAGAAGATTGATTGGAAACTAAATACCAACCGATAAACTGAAATAACCAATGAACTTAAGGTTTAACCAAGTCGGGTTAATAGGGTACGCCCTAACCCAGGATATAGGGGATCTTGCCAAGCTGCAAGTCATCCCGGATCGAGTGTTTGCTGGATGCATTCGAAAGGAAGGATTCATTCCTTAGTAGTTTGCCAACAAAAACGATGTTTGTGCTTGCTACAGATTTTAGAGAACTGTTTGGCTTCGTTTGGTCAATGAATTAAAAGATAAATGGATATCTATACTTCAGGTTGAAGGCCTGGAGGGAGAGGCAACTTCAGTTACCCCTGATTGCTTGCCTAACCCTAACCAAGGGGGTTGTTAACCGCGCCGGGCAAGTGGACCGAACCCGCCACGAGAGGTCTCTCCGTTGAGCGCTACTTGAAGCAGGAGGACACTTGGGTGCCAGAGGGGGCTCTGGCCGTAAATCCCTCGCCTTCCGGGCCCTGCACAAGAGGCTAACGTGACTCGGGATTGGATCTCGAGGCCCACATACTAGTCTATGTGCGGAAACTTGGATTAGTGATCCCTGTGGATTGCTGGATAGCCTTCTAGTAGATTGTGGATAAGCCTACAGGCTGGAGTTTTTGTATTTCAAAGATAAATATGATAACCTGTTAATAAGGAACTTGTCTGATATTGTTTTTCTATTTAAAGTGATATGATTACGTGAAAGAACCAGTGCCTAACGGGCTAATTAAAGAAGCTGATTGTTACATGTCCAACTAATGTGCTAGGTAATTAAATAACTAAAACAACCGAAGGAAAGTGCGAAGATGGGCCATAGGTCCGTTCTATGGATGGGTGGTCCCGATTGGCTGGGAACTTTTCTCAAATCACAATGGACAGCAGGAAGATCGTCAAAGAATACGAACAACAAAAGCGTTGACCTACATTTATGATTGAACCTGATTTTCGTTGTTTTAGGGGAATGGAATGGGACTATGCCTTTTGGTAGAGAGGTTGAGCTTTGCATCCCTCTCGTTTTCCATTCTCCTTGAACCAAGTACAGCATGAATCCGCTTCGAACCTGGCATTTCTGCGTAAAGTAGTTCGCTTGGGTCCAACGGTAGTTGCTGTTAGGAAATGACCAATCAGGAAAACCCTAATTCAGGTCAATCCTAAGTGGGAACGGCCGAAATACTTCCGCTACATGGCAGACGTAGAAAGCCCTAGATCACAAACCTAGTAGCATTCCATGGGAGTGCCGGGTTGAGCTTTCTAGACATCCTTTCCGATGGACTGCTAAGACGTGTCCTGAAAATACAAGTGGACACGTTACAGAAAAATATATTCATCAATCTATATGAACAATGTCTCACTCATAATGTACATTAAACCACTTTCTATATAGCAAATTCATATTATAACTAGTAAGAGCATCAACCAAACTAGTAAAGATGCAATATCTCCTAGTTATAACTACAGAATTTTAGCCTCTTAAGGTTCTTCTAACTAGTAAATTCCTTTTTATAGTTACTATCTAGAAAATTAGAGCCCTATCTACTAATATTGTATAGTAAGATATTGTAAAACTAGTAACAATATTAAGATAACTAGGAAATTTTTGGTTTCACTGCTTATAAGTAGTAAATTACTATCTTCTAACTAGCGATTCACGTACAACCTTTCTAGTCAATTCAGATAGGATTTTTGTAGCTATAATTAGTAAATTAATGTCCTTTTCCTAGAAACTTATCTTTCCACTTGATTAGAAAATTCTTTTTCTATAACACTTGGTAAATTCAAAATCTATAAATTGTGAATTCGCAACATTGGTTATGGGTATACATTTAGTTAGGCAATGGATTATTCTACCAAGATACCCTTGCTTATGTACTTTACTACACATGCATGCATGCACACACATGCATATGTGCATGTTTATAGGTACATGCATACAAATCTATACACTACCCTCGGGGAAGCTACTATATGTATATCCTCTACATCATGTGCATTCAAAGCCTATTTATAAATATCCTTATCTGTGAATTTTTCTTGAATAAAATATAACCCTTTTCTATTCAATTTGCAAATAACCCCTTTACATTACACCCTTGTGTATGTAAAAAATGTATAAAAATTGTATTTTAAAAATACCTTATTTTGAACCTAGGTGATGCACACATATATCTATGAGTAACTTACCCAAGACACTACCACTCATGCATGTCTATGCAAATGATCCACATACATACACATATGTATCCAATACATATTATGGACATATATACACACATGCATGTATCCTTATATCAAATACAATTTTGCATGCAAACACATGTATGCCTTAAACACAATCACACACAACACATATATCCAATCCCATAGTGGCAATATTTGCACTGTGTTGATGTAGAGTTATGTGTATACATAAATATGCATGTGTGTACATACACATGAGATATATAAACACATGAATTATGTGTGTGTGTGTGTTTTCTTGTATCTACAATAATGTATTAAACTAATAGCTCTACATATGGACATATATATACTGTGCAACTCTATAAATGCTATGACAATAGGTAATCTTCTTACAACAACAAAATGTAAAGTTGAGCACTAATGTTGGGGATGAGATAGAAGACCCTACTATATTCAAGAGAATAGTGGCAATTTTTATGTATGTGGCTATCACGAGACCATACTTAAACTATTCAATTGGGATTGTGATTCAGTTTATGTACATACCTGAAAAGCATCATTTTGATGTAGTCAAATGCATATTAAGGCATGTGAAGTCCACCTTACACTGTGGACTTTTTCATGAGGCAGGTAATTATGTACATGCGTTTTGATATAAATATGTATATTGGATCAATGGCACATCCAATAGAAAATCTACCAAGGGATTCATGTTTTCTCTTGTTGGTAGTCTGATAGTTACTTGGAGTAACAAAAAGCAACAAACTGTTGATTTATTGAGTATAGGGGCTAAGTATAGAGGTGCTTATGGCACCATGTGAGATGATATGGCTAGAGTGATTTGGATGTGCAAGATATGGTCCAATCATCATTTACTATGATAACATGAGTAGTATATATTTGGTTAAGAGTCCAATGTTCTAGGCTAAAATAAAATACATTGAGGTGCATGGCCATTTTCTAAAAGAGAAGGTACTTGCAATGAGATTGAATTGGTATATGTCAACACATAGGATCAAGTAGCTAACATTTTTATGAAGGCATTGGGTACAAAGAGAAGCTTCAAGGATTTCCAAGATTACTTGTAGTTGCAAATATGCAATTGAGCTTGAAGAAAAGCATTGTAATGGTAATTTCAACATATGTGGACATTGATGATGGATTGCCTAGTTAGATGGGTCCATACATCTACACTTATCACATTTGTGGTCATTATGATCCTCACATGGCCACTAACTTATTATATGTGATTATAGTGCCAAATGATTAGTATACTTAGTTATACAATGTTTAACGTGGTAAGTTACTTTCCTTCATGTTGTATTTTATCTATACTCTATGTACATTTTTTAATGTGAGTAAGGAATAGGAAATATTAGCAAGCAAATATTTGGGCCTCCATCTCTCTTCATGTGTTATGGGATGAGCTTCTTTTTTCATGTATTATGCATGTTTGGTATAATAGCTAAAGTAGGTTCCCCCCACCATGTGATTTGTTACGTGATTCAAGACCTATGTGTCAAGAATCACATGGTGGATAACTTACTTGAGTTGCTACACTAAACACACACCATTGTAGATGTGCGGACCCATCTAACTAAGCAATCCATCATCAATGTCCACACATGTTGAGCTTACCATGTCAACACTCCCCCTCAAGCTCAACTATATCTCTACAACTTCAAGTAAGCTTTAAAAAAATTGAAGTTTTTCTATATCCAATGCCTTTGTGAAGATTTTAGCTATCTGATCCTATGTGCCTCGGGTAAGTTACTCATGAATATATGTGCATCACATGGGTTGAAAATAATGTATTTTTGAAATATCATTTTTATACATTTTTAATATACAGAAGGGTGTAACATAAATGAGTTATTTTCAAATGGAATAGAAAAGGGTTATGCTTTGTTTAGAAAGAATTCACTGATAAGGATATTTATATGTAAGCCTTGAACAACGTGATGTAGTGAAGATATACATAGTATTTTTCCTAGGTTGTGTGCTAACTTATACGAAGTCAACTTGTCGTGCAAGTACCTTCTCCCTCACAAAATAGTAATTCATCTCAATGTATTTTGTTCTACAATGGAGCACTGAGTTCCTAGGTAACAATATTCCACTCATGTTTTGATAATGAATTATAACTAGGTCATCTCCCTACACATCCAAATCACCCAATAACTTTTGCAGGCATATCACCTTACACACTGCCATTGACAAATGAGAGGAGAATAGACAAAGAAAGGCATGGAGCTTCCAATATAGAGCAATGTACTCTCTCATTGTTTCATTATTTGCTCATATTGTGTAATACACACCAAAGTCCAAGTAACACATAACTGAAGCAATTAGGTCACCACTGATCATACTACCTAACTACGATTGAGTCTAATTGACTCATTTATTACCACACACATGGATGACGATAGCTATCTAAAAAAGTCAGTGATATTCATGAGCTTGATTCTCAACATTCCCCCTCAAGCTCAAGTCATATGTTGTACTCCTAGTAGCTCAAACTCATCAAACTCCGTCTTGTGCATGATAAGAAGACTAGCACTACCCTAGAGAGAGACCACATATGAGAGGTTTCCAATTGTGCAGGTATTGAAGACTCCAACGAACGCATCGTCATCTCGTCATCAACAATCAACTCTGAATTAATATAATAATGTTAATTAATTGAGTAATAAATAGTTTTAATTACTAAATAACTATGTGATAAAAATATTTAATATTTTTAATAAAATAAATAGATAATATTACCATTAGCAATTAGTACTTGAATAAAAGATATCTATTGGTTGTTAAAAACTAATTGATAACTAATTAAAGATATTTAAGTAGTTTATAACTAATTAATAAATAATAGATCCCACCCTTTACACATTGCAAATCATTCCACTCTCGGTATGTGACTCTCTCTCTCTCCCGCCCTTACTCTCTCTCCTTTGTCTTTAAAAGTACCCTTCTCCCCTTGTAATTCAACTTCTTGTTTTCTGTCCCCTATTCTCAATACAATTTTGTCTATCTCACCCTCTCTCTCTCTCTCTCTCTCCACGCCTCTCTCATTAACACAGTCAGATCTCTCCACACCTCTCTTTAACAACATAGTCACACATACTCTATCTCACTGTTGTCGCAGCGCATAGGGTCGAAGGTCACCATAGGGGTTTGGCAAGAGAAAAATGTATGGGTGTTCAAGACCTTAGACTCCAGAGATGGTAGAGTTAAGAGAAGGGTTGAAGGTTTCAAGCCAAGTTCTTGAAGATAAGTGATAGCAGGGTGAAGGTAGACTCAGGGAGAGGAGTAGACCAAAGAGAAGGGGTTCAAAGAGATTGAAGATGTAGAAGAAGACTTCAAAAATAAAGAATTAGAAAATATAGAATAATACAAATAGAGATGAAGCTTGTCGATTTCTTTCAGCATTATGAGAAAATATAACTCTAATAGACAAAAACGTGTACAAAATAATACCTTCCTCTATGCTGCTGAGATTTCCAATCTGATCCTTCCAATGGATCCGAAAGGGGGGTTAAATACCAGGACACCTCGCCAGAATCCTGCCAGATCACTCCTTCATCTCCCACTTTCAGAGTGATGTTCACTGCCTGAAAATAGCGATCGCATGTCGCGCGATTTTGCTAATCTCTCTTTTTACATAAAATCCTCTCAAATTAGCTAAAAGCTACATGCTTTCTTTTACATATCATCCTAATCTAGAAGTTGTTTATAGTTTTGTAGATTTTTTTACAAGAGATAATATCTAGAATATTAAAAATGGACTAAAATCTAATATTTTTGAACCATGGACACTAACACTAATGTCTAAAATGGCATTGGCTCTCTAAATCTAAAAGGAATTCACACTCTAGATTTTTTTACATGGTGTGCGCGTAGCGGTACGACATCCACCCCCTCCTAACTTGCACATCCTCTGGCATGTGCCAAAGTCTTACGAATTTGCAATGTCAGAAGAAGTATCTTCTGCCACATCAATGTCTTCATCTTCTGTCTCTTCTTATTCCTCTATGTCTTCATGCTCTTGAATTATATTCAAGTCTTCTAGCTCATATGTTGAACTTTCTCTTCGTTTGAAGAGCTTGACTCTTTTTCCAGCTATGGGTATCTTCATGCTTGTTCCATCCAATTTAGCCAATGAATATGTGGCATTGTCATGAACGACCTTTACCACATATGGGCCAAACCAAGGCTTCACCATCTTCTTAGACAAGCACCCAATCATTTTCTTGAATTGATCTTGGCCGAAGTTGATGTCGCTTATCAAATCTTCTTTGTTATTTAGTCTTGTTGTCTTTAGCTTCTCGATAGCTGCTTGAACATCTTCAAGCCTTCTTTCTAGCTGCTATATGCGCAAAGTTAGCAACTCTTCTCTACTGATGCCTTCCTCCGAAGGTAGAAGACTCCATGTGAGAATAGATTTTTCAATTGGAATAACTGGTTGTTGTCCATGCATAAGTTTAGCTGGCATATAGCCACTCACTGAACTGTGAGTTGTTTGGTCAGCCCATAATGCAATAGGTAGCATTTTAGGCCATTCTTTGATCTTTCCTCTACAAGACTATGCTAGAGCTTTGAGAATAGGTTGATGACCTCTCTTACTCTTTCCATTGCCTTCAGGGTTGTAGGCTGATGTTAAAGACAACTTAATACCCAATTGAGCAAAGAAGTTGTGTGCCTCATCACCATCCAACTCTCCTCTATCTGCAGTTACTTTACCCACACAACCATATCTACAAAACACTTCTTCAAGCAAAAAATGACAAAAAGCTTGAGTGGATTTGGTTGTTAAGGCTTTTCCTTCAACTTTATTGGTTAGATCCTCTCTTGCAAGCACTAAATACCGCATATTCCATATTCATGTAGGCATGGTTACAAGATCAATAACCCATCTATAATGTATAGACAAGGGCTAAGTCAGTTGTAACCCATCTCGATGCTTAACCATAGAATACATTTGACACACATAATAGGTTTCAACAAAATGTGCTATGTCCCGATACATGTTTTGCAACCAATATTTTTCTTTGACTTTACTAAAGGTTCCACATATGCCTCTATGGCTAGCCCACATGCTTTCATGAATTTCCTTCATTACCTGTTGTTGCAATCTTTTGTTACCTAAAACTCGGACAGACGCTCCTTTCTTTATCTTTGCGTACTTCCATAGATGTCATTCTTTTAAAAAAAAGCCATAAGCTTTCCTCTTAATATGCTTGAACTCCTCATCAGTCCAAGTCTCCTTCTTCTTCATTGTGCTCAATTATTGGCCGATATTTAGCCAATCTTCTTCATAAAACACAATATTAGTGAGTTTGGGAATCTCCCAATTCCCATTTTTTGAATACTAAAAAGGTGGCACCCGGATAACATGCCGATAAGTTTCTCAAAACCATATGATGTGACCTATCATTGGAAAGTGCTTGAAAAATAGAATCTATTGAGCTGTAGAGCTCTCAATTTGGAGTTATAGTATTCAAGTTATGAAAAATCCAAGGATTTGACCATGTGTCCCAAACTTATAGGAAATTCCCATATTCCCCAATATGGTGTTATAATCTTCTTCAAGGAAATGAACTAGAACTTGAGCAATGCAATGAGCATGCTGGCTTCTAGTTGACCATCTTGTTGTTTTTAGCTTTGGACCAGTATATGCAGTAACTGAAAAGGTATTTTCAGCAACCACATGGAATGAAATTCAACAAGTATAGATTCTTTAGCTTCATCTTCTTCCATCAGCTCTTCTTCATTGTCATATCTTGCACATGATAGCATATCAGCAAACTAGATTTGCCTTTCTTGCAATATGCTTTAATTCCAGGTTGAGAGATTAAATATATGAAATCCATCTTAGCATAGCAATGTTGGGTGTAGAGCACTTGGCAATCATGCCCAGGAGTGGAAGACAATCAGTTTCTACCACTATGGAAGCACCTATAAAGTATTCACAATCACACTTAAATGCTGTTACAACTCCACACAATTTCCTTTTTACTTGTGTATACCTTCTTTGATGTTCATTGATAACTTTTTCTCCAAAACGAATTGCATACATGTTACCTTCAAGATCCTCTTGGCCAACAACCCATCCTATCACTACAAGATATAGACCTTATAGCGACGTTTAAAGCGACGAAAATACAAACAACAAAATTTGCCCCCATCGTCGCAAAAAGCGTCGTTATTGACGACGCCATAGAATCGTCGCTATATGCGACGCTATATGCATTGCAAATGCGACGCATATAGCGATGGTTACAGACAATTTGCGACACTCGCGACGCGAGCAGTAAATTTGCGACGCAAATAGTGACGGTAACAGAGATTTTTTTTTTTGTATAGCACTGTGTGTTGTATGAGAGCCATACAAAATAGTTTATGCACTGCTGCATACAAAGCGTTTGCAAACAAAAAGAATGTATACTGAAATCATAAAACTGATACATGAAATAAATACATGATCACATAAAATGCGATTCGTACAATCATGAAACGATATCACTAATACATAGAAAATGTCTACATAGATCAGGCGACTAAAAACTAAAGGTGTGTGAGCTCTAAGGATCCAAGGGCGAGCTACAAATCCTCGTCCCCCGAAAGCTCGTCCCGCTGCAAAGGAGCATCAAACGGATTCTGCAGAAAAGGAAACAACATATCAATCCACCATACAATAATGCATTCAAATATCTCATGGTAATTACGGACAAGAAAGATGAGTGACTTACAGGGCCGCCGCGTCTATACAATCGGTCGATCAATGCCCTGAAACCGTGCCTCTCTGCAGATCGAGTTTCAAGGCCTTGCGGATCGCGATTTGTAATGGAGTGCTGCAAAGAAAACAAAATGCTAACTGTTAGAAACATGATTGTCAATACAAAGAATATCTCAAAAAAAAAAAGCAAAACAAAAGAGAAACTTACAAAGTCCTCCAAATATGTCGTGTGGCCGCCACTCCCAAGATGATGCACCGATCCGGCCTCGATTCGTGCCCTTGCCGCCTCCCGCTGCTGCTGACTCCAGTCGTCTGCATCTAACCACTCGGGCTTTGGAGCCCCACTCTTGATTTCCTTGCGTGCGTCGGATCGTCTATGTGACATGTATGCACACATGCAATCCATCATCCAGCCCGTAGAGAATCTATCTACTGCGACTGGCACCGGGAACTCCTCATGCAAGGATGCTACTATGTAGTCCTTGCTCCCCTTTGGTATGTTCCTCCAATGATCCAGGATGTTGTGCTGAAAAACTTGTTGGCACAACTCCCTCATGCGAGCCATCACCCTCCTCCCCTCATCATTCATGATGATGGCTCCTGACCTACTATCCACTAGGTATCCATAACCCTTAGGAGTCTGTCTAAGATGGGCCCTCTCCCATCTCCGTCCACGCTCCTGGGCATATCCAGGAGACCCCTGTACATCCGGTGTACCGACAGGGGTACCCTCTCCCGGAGTGCCACTCAAAGGGGTGCCACCAAAGGGGGTGCCACCAAAAGGAGTGCCACCAAAAGGCGTGCCATCTGCCGACGGCTGCGCAAAAGCCGGAGTAACTGGAGTGGACGTCCCCACAGGTGTGACAAATCTTGGAGGTGACGCAACTCCAGCTGAACAATGAGACAGAGACACCACGTCTGTGTCTCCACAGCAGCACCCCCCTGATCTTCCTGCAGTCGCACTCCCTCCCTCTGGCCCAAGTCGCGAGCGTCGAGATTGTCTACTCGAAGCTGAAGCATCTGATCGTGTTGAAGCTGATCTAGCAGAGCGCCCTGATGAAGAACGAGACAGCTCCTGGTCTGCCATCTCTCTGAATCTCGCGAGCTGATCTAGAGACATGCGTGCCATCATGTCCTGAAACTCCTCATCGCTCATCCCTCGACTCATCTTGAAAATGTCGATACCTGCACAGATAAAAAATGATGTTAGAATAATCAATTTAAACTATACAAAGCACATTAATATAAATCATTTTTGAAAAATCTCTCATAAAATGCATATCTTGTCTACCTTTATGGAAGATCTAAACAACGAATTGAGTAATACAATTCTCCAAGAATGAAGTATTCTATGGTCCCATGTTAATCTCCTGACACAACTCTGCATACACTGGAAGGTCGATAGACATGTCACCACAAAAGAACGAGTCTGCCTTGTTCTCAAAAAATTCTACGACTTCTGTATTTCCATCATTGTTAGTCGATGCGGGCTCCAAGCTTGCAGTGGCCTCCACCCCTTGTAATATCGACCCCTCTATTTGCATATTTTCTTCATCTGTGCCTGGAACATTGCTTTGATCATATACTCTCGCACCTCGAGGAGTTGAAGGTATAACATACCACCATCGAGGTTGTCAGGGGTTTGGATGGAAGATTACCTGTTCACAAACACTTACAAAGCGAGTTCAAACCATTGTGACATAAACCATGTCGTATTACAATTAGCAAGCAAATGACTATTTGCACTTGTTCACAATGGACCGGCAACACAAAGGTGTCACGCAAATCCGTCCATTTTTTTTCAGAATCTATTTCGAGAAATCCAGATGGACCTCGTCAAACTGTTGCTCTAGCTCCTCCAAGTACCACTTTGAACCACTACACATCGAATAGTATCATGGAGAAGCTACGGTAATCCACCGTAATAATACTTTGCAAGTTCCCAAAATATTCCATCTCATCCACAACCGTGTTCGGATCCGTTGCTCGTCACCGGCTCTCTTGCTCAAACCTTGCCATGATACCAGAGTCCATTGTGGAGCGCATATTGTCAATGCACTGCACCCGAAAATGCCGTCCGCGCGACCAGCTGCACTATATATTTTGTACTGCACATTGAAACACTCAAATTAGATGTAGCAAGCAAATTTAGATATGACACATTCTAAACCCCTCATTACCTTTGGACTACATCCCCTCGAGAACTCCCACTCCTCCATTGAGACCTCTGTCCCTTCGCTGGATGCTACGGTCAAGGCTCCATGCAACCATCATATTGACATAAAACGTGGCATCTCCTCCATGCCTTCGGGATATCGAATCGGTCGGTGACGCGTACTGTGTCAGAATTCAGCTTGTGCTTCCTCTCGATCTTGCCTTGCAATCTGGTACTTGGCAAGCCACGTCTCCATGGAGGCATGGTGCAACATACAAAAGCGATTCACCTTCTCTTCCATTGAGGCATCCATTCTTTTTTCTACCCCATTTCCAACCACCACATCTCTAGTCAGCCTATCATCGTCCTTCAGCGTCCATAGCATTTCATTGTCTGGTTCCACCGTTGGTAGCCATTGTGAGATATGCACTAATGCCTCTGACACCAACCAACCTTCCGCCATGCTACCTTCTGGATGAGCTCGTTGTCGCACAATGCCTTTCAGGATTTTAGCCCAGACATTTGGTCATCTTTAGAAAATGCGGACCTGAGAGAACGCATCATACTCGGCACCCATCATATAATGGTATGGATGCTTCCTCTCTAAGCGGGTCAGATGTCTCAACATCCATGGGAATCAATGCATCGATCATTGCCTCCATCTCAGGCTCCAAGATTGTAGGTGGGTCGGGAAGGTTGTCTGTCTCCTTTGGCATTGATGGTATAGATGGGCCTTGCGAGTGGTCGATTGGCTCCTCCAATCCATCCATCGCATGTCCACGAACTCTTCTAATTGGCCGCAAAGGGTGCACTCCCCCTTGGGTCGAGACATCACCCCCTTGGATAGAAAATTTGCCAACAAGACCCAATCTTATTGTGTATGGTTTTCAATTAGCTTGAGAGTACAATGCATGAAAAATGCTAACTTCAAATTACCGTTTGCTGAAAATCCGCAATCGCCTAATCAATGATCTCAAGTTGAAACTCGCCAAATCGTCGTACGTGTTCTTTAGACAATCGACGTTTTTGTCTAATTGCCAACTTACATTGAGAGCAAGGACATGGGACACGCTGATTAAGATACATCTCGCGGTTTTGAACAATAAGACCTTCTTCGTTTGCCATCTTATCTACATTACAGCAAACGAGGCTTAAATGGATAGCTTTATGGAGATGTACGTCAAGTTGCAAGTTGACCATAAATCTTGCATTGTATATAGTAGTTGAGAGATTTTCCGATGTTATATCTCGGCCTTGTATCATGCTCAAGGATTTGTTTGTCCTGGTAGATAATTATTTATTATATCTCAGCTTTGAGTATAAGTAATCCACTTTAAAATTAATGCGCGCCATCTATGAAATTTTATAACTATAGTAATAAAATTTATTTCAATCAATTCTACTCATAGTCATAAGACCTGAGAGAAATTATCCTATACTCAATTTAAGGGTTTCTTCTTCTATAACAATACTTTTGGGTTCATTTTGATGAAGTACCTTAATGACCATTAGCTAGGGTATCATTTTCTTTTAGTCCTTCCATTGACTAGTTGGCATGATTTCTAATTTGGCATGCCTATAAAGTTTCTCATTTCCTTCCCCTCCCTCTCCCTCTCCCTCTCCCTCTCTTTCTCTTTTTCTCCCTCTCCCTCTCTATCTTTCTCTCTCATTTCCTAAACAAGCAACAAATAAAGTGATTTAAACATCCTCAAGCAAAAGGGAGAGGGAGAGATACAATGCACTCTCCCTCTCTTTCTCTTTCTATCCCTCTCTCATTTCCTTCCCCTCCCTCTCCCTCTCGCTCTCTTTCTCTCTCATTTCCTCTCCTAAACAAGTAAAAAATAAAGTGATTTAAACATTAAACAAGCAAAAGGGAGAGGGAGAGAGAGAATACACTCTCCCTCCTTCTCCCTCTCTTTCTCTTTCTCTTTCTCTCCCTCTCCCTCTCCCTCTCTTTCTCTCTTACTCTCTCATTTCCTTCCCCTCCCTCTCCCTCTCTCCTAAACAAGCAAAAAAGAAAGTGATTCAAACAACAAACAACCAAAGCCGTCATGAGAGAGAGAATGCACACACTCTCTCTCACCCTCACCCTCTCCCTCTCGTTCTCTTTCTCTCCCTCTCTCATTTCCTTCCCCTCCCCCTCCCTCTCTTTCTCTTTTTCTCCCTCTCCCTCTTTATCTCTCTTCTCTCTCATTTCCTAAACAAGCAAAAAATAAAGTGATTTAAACATCCTCCAAGCAAAAGGGAGAGGGAGAGATACAATGTACTCTCCCTCTCTTTCTCTTTCTATCTGTCTCTCATTTCCTTCCCCTCCCTCTCCCTCTCTCTCTCTTTCTCTCTCATTTCCTCTCCTAAACAAGCAAAAAATAAAGTGATTTAAACATTAGACAAGCAAAAGGGAGAGGGAGAGAGAGAATGCACTCTCCCTCCTTCTCCCTCTCTCATTTCCTCCCCCTCCCTCTCCCTCTCCCTCTATTTCTCTTTCTCTTTCTCTTTATCTCCCTCTCCCTCTCCCTCTCTCTCTCCCTCTCTTTCTCTCTTACTCTCTCGTTTCCTCTCCTAAACAAGCAAAAAAGAAAGTAATTTAAACATTAAACAAGCAAAAGGGAGAGAGAGAGAGAGAGAATGCACTCTCCCTCTCTCTCCCTCTCCCTCTCCCTCTCCTTCTCTTTCATTTCCTCTCCTAAACAAGTAAAAGAGAACGATTTAAACCTTCAACAAGCAAAAGAAAGAGAGAGAGAGACTCACCAATGAGATATGGCGAGCGTGGGCGGCTTCTCTTTGCAACGAGGGCTCCTCCTCTCCTTCACGAACAGCGGCGGTGGCGGTGGCGGCGGCGGCAGCAAGTCTCTTCCTCTTCTTCTCTCACAAAGCCTTCGCTCTCGCTCTCAAAAGGTGAAACAAAAGAAATGAAAACGGCGCTCGGGTTTCGGCCGCGTTTTTTTCCCTGCGGCGTCGCTATTTGCGACGCAAATAGCGATGCCAATAGCGACCCCGATATCTGCCGTCGCTAATCGGCGTCGCTAATTGCCCAATTCCTTGTAGTGTATCCCAATGGGACTTGTATCCACAGTAAGGATGATGGGTTGACCATTTGAATAATCAGCCCTTTTGAGAGTGGGGGCTGAAATTAACAGCTTCTTTAATTTACACATAGTTAGAGTATGCTCTTTATTCCAAGAGAATATTTGGTCTTTTCTTAATAATTGATAAAGATTTTCGGCTACATGAGAAAAATGTGGTATCCATATGAGATAGAATACATGTGCGCCAAGAAATCTTCTCACCTCTGAGATATTTGTACATTTTTCTTGCATTTCACTAATGGCATCCATCTTGATTGGTGAGGGTTTACATCCGTAAGGGCCACACAGATGTCTAACCACTAGGACTTCTTCTACTCCAAAAATTGACTTAGCTTTAGAAAGGGTAAGATGTACCTCTTCTAGCCTTGTCAAAATCTTGTCACAATCATGAATATGGTTAACTACAAATGTCCTGTAGCCATCTTTGTTAAGCTCCTCATTCTTTTCATTGACTTCACATCCCTTGATAAGTACATCATCAAGAAATAGAAGAGTAAGTTGTGGAATAAAGTCCCTTAAGACTTTGTGCATGGCATTCATCATATGGGCTACTGTGTTTGTTACACCTTGTGGTAGAGTGCACATGCGGACCAATCCAAGAGGTGTCTTCATTGTGGTAATGTCTCCGCTTTCTAATGAAAACCGAAATTGGTGAGATCCTAAATATAGGTTGCCCATAGAATAAATTGCTCTACCTACAAAAGCTTTAGCAAATTCATCAACAATTGGACCCGAACCAACATTTTGGATTGTGACACGATTGACAGGTTGTAGATCTTGAATGAATCGTAAAGATCCATTTCTCTTAGGCATAGTAAACCATCGCTTTGAGTAAGGTGCTGAAGAAGGTTCCAACATCTTCATTCTGATTTTTTCATTTAGAAGTTCCAGTAATTTGGGCAAATGCACCCTTGGGAACAAGAATATTTTTGAGGCTCCAAGGTATATGTGGAACTATAAAAATGACCATAAGAGCCACAATATTTCCATCCACACAGCCTATTTCACTTGGCTAAAATGCAAAAGCTTTTTCATGTTTCATTAGCATTTGCATAAAAGAGTGTTTTTCAACTAGCGAAAGGAAAGATTTTTCACCTATTTTGAGTTCTTTTATACTTTCAGATGTGAACTTGTGACCAATGTTGGAAGGATCACGAAGACTTGGCTAATTTGCTACCCTATTAGCGAGTCCTTCACTTTCTGGAAGTAGTGGGACTTTCTTATCCACCATCTTGTATTTTGTATCCACTTGCCTTGTTGAGTAAACCAATGTCTTCCTTGTCAACAAATTCTTGAATTGTTTGATAAAAGTCCAATGTACATAATTCTATGGAGTGATTTTCAGCCTGATTTTGTGCATGAGTAGCTACATATATTTCAACTAATGTGTTAGTAGTAACCAGTCCAAAAAAAATGCATGAAATATCTTCATTTTCAGCCATCATGTCATAAGTTTTCAGCTCCCTTTTTACATGACATAAATATTTTCTTTCAGCTTTAGTCATGGCCGGAAGAGACTTAAAACAACCCATACTATTGGCTATACATACATACAAATTTGCTAGAGACACAGTTTCTGTAGCAAAAAGAGGTTCAATCTTTTTACATGATGCACTAGCATAGCCTCCTTTTATAGTAGTGCAGCCCGAAAACCCTTGCATTCTTGGGCATTAGAAGGCACAGGATAATCACGCAGTCGATCTCTATTTCGATGATGGTTAACACACACGATAAGAAATTGGACATCTAGTTCATTATCCTTGCTTCGGATTCGAGCATAGGAATGTAATATATCAAATATTTTCGTGGAAAATTCTTTATTCTGTCGGCGGCGGTTCGTGCTGGAGGGGGGTGAGGGATTTAGAAAGGACAGCAAGCTCCTCGTTGGAGCTTGCGTATCCTCAATGTCATGCAGGGCGACACAAGGGGAGGGAGGAATTCCTTCCCTCTCCCTATAAAAAACCCCCCCAACCAAGGGGGAGTGAAGGAGAACGACGCTGCCCAGACTCGACGAGGAGGAGCTGAAGTGAGGAGGAAGAGGCGGACGAAGAGGAATATCGCTAAGAGTGCCGCCCCCTACAGCCGTCGACCCCGATTTGTAGCACTGCCTGCCGTCACCAATGCGGCATTGAAATGCCCCCCCTTGCCACATGAAGCATAGAAGCTTCTTAAAAGAAGATTCTTAAGGGGGGGCTAATTAAGCCCCCTTTCACCCCCCCCTCGTGTCCCCTTGTAACACACCACCCCCCCGGGGTTTTTAAATCCTCCTAATCCCCTTTTCATCCCCCTTGTGTTCCCTTTGCCCCCTTGTGTTGCCCTTCATCTTTCCCCCCTGGGTTTTAAAACCCCTAAGGCCTTTTCACCCACGTGTCCACACACCCCTCCCCCATGTCCTAAAATCCCTCCAAGAGCCCCCTTCCTATACCTTTCACTCCCGTATCCAAAAATCTCCCAAGGCCCCCTTCTTATGCCTTTTTGAACCACACACACACACCCTTTCCCCCCCCGCGTTTTAAGCCCCCTCATCCCATGGGTGTTGGAACCCCCGCAATGTAAACCTTTCTTCCCCTGTATTTAACCCTTAAGCCCTTTCTTTTGGGCTTGTTGCTTCCCTCCCCCCCCCGTGTGTAAAACCCTATAGGGCCTTTTCCTTGGGCTTTGTAAGCCCTTCCCTCCCAAAAGAGTTAAGGCCTTAAAGGTCTTATTACCCCCTCCTCGTGGTTAAACCCTTAACGGTTCCTTGCCTTTCCAAAATACCCTTGGGACTTGGTTTCTCCCCTACTTGAAAAAGAGAAGAAGAATATTGACGTGCAAGGGAGCGACGGTAGAATTCTGAAAAGGAGTGTAAAGCTGCTTCCACGTTCGAAGGACTACAACTGCGATGCCTCCTAAGAAAGTCCAAGGAGTAGCTGCGGGAGGGTCATCTCCCGGTATCCATGTGGATATCTCACCCCAAACCCAGGTTTTTCCTTCTTAATTTTATATCGGTTGTAATTCAATCGTGCAGGATGAATTGTTAGGGATAAGATTTATTTTTTCCTAGTTATTCACGATGAAGGAATTTAGTTTAATGGAACATGCAAAATAAATAAAGTATAAACATAGTTTTTTTTCAAATAGCATTATGCATTGAAACGAATTATGAGTAAGATTATTTACCCACTAAAGTAGTATACTTCGGTTAAGCCTAGAAGGTATAAATATGCATATTGCACTATTAACCTCTATTCCTTTTTACAGCGAATCATCATGGAAAGTGCAAATCATGAAAGGATTCTTACGATGCTTAAACTCTAGGAAGTTATCATGGGTCATGGGTCCATCCTACGGATGGGTGGTCCTGGTTGGCCGGGAACTTTTCTCAAATCATGAGGAACAGCAGGATGATCGTCAAAAGACACGAATATCAAAAGCATTGACCTAGAGTTATGTCTTAACCCGATTTACATTGTTTTAGTGGAACGGAATGGGACTATGCCTTATGGCAGAGAGGTTGAGCTTTGCATCCCTCTCGTTTCCCATTCTCCTTGAACCAAGTGCAGCGTGAATCCGCTTCGGACCTAGCGTTTCTGCATAAAGTAGTTCGCTTGGGTCCGACGCTAGTTGCTGTTAGAAAATGACCAATCAGGAAAACCCTAATCCAAGTCGATCCTAAGTGGGAACGGCGGGAATACTTCTGCTACATGGTAGACACGGAAAGCCCTAGATCGCAAATCCCATAACATTCTGTGGGAGTGTCGGGCGGAGCTTTCTAGACATCCTTTCCGATGGACTGCAAAGATGTGTCCTGGATGATACTAGTGGACACATTACAGTTAGTATCAGAGCCGACCAACAAGGGAATTGTTTTTATGAAATTATAATATGATAAAGTAAAGAAAATGTTGCTATCCAAACATTTCCTTACCTTCAATGCTATCTTGTAGAATTACAAAGCGTGGAACAAGTTCTTGGTCTTTCGAGTCATGTTTATGACTGCAATGCATTCTCCGCATTATCGACAAAGGGTTGAGATGATGAACATCCTAGAGCAGATCTATAATCCATCACCTTTGTACATGGAACGAAGGTGGATGGGTGCTTCAGGAATCTATTATATAGCCGCCCACCGTTTTGCTTATCTATAGACCAACCTAAAGAGGATGAAGTGGTTGGAAGACCTGAAAGTCATGAAGTTATTCGTTTTTGTGGAAGCTCACGTAAATTCAACTTTACATATTCAAGGTCGGAGGGTTGAGATGAACTCATATGTATATGAGGAAGTAACCCCTGTAATCCCCACCGACAGGATTAAAGTGTTGGGCCACCATGAGAAGTATGGATTCCAATGGAAAGGATATCCTGAACTTCCAATGACTTATCGATTCCTGAAGATCCATGACCCAAAACCTTACTATTACACAGTTCCTGTAGATAAATGCAATACAACGTTGTTCTCCCCAAACTAAATGTAACAATTAGCTTATCATCGCATGAAACATTGTATTCAAAAGGGCTATGCCCGTATAAATACAAATAAATACTTCTTTTTATCAAAGTCTGGCTGTCCATAAGAGTTGATAAAAAGTTAAGTAGCTACATTGTTTATGAGATAGCTAAATTAAAGATGTAATATAAATCAATAACGATTATCGTTTAATAACGTTAAGAAACCTTTATCCAGGAACAACCCCAGGTACAGGTTCCTAATTCGCCTCCTACATCAAGTACTACTATAATCCAGGAGAAGAAGTTCCTTCTCAAGCAGATTAAGCCACCTGAGTTTGACGGGAGAGGCAGATTCGTCCAAGCTGATGCTGAAATTTGGATTGAATCCATGGAGGATTACTTCAAAGCAGCCGGTACTGCACCCGCCAATCAGGCTATGCTCACCAAGTTAAAGCTCACCAACAAAGCCAAACTTTGGTGGAAGCAATGGT
This sequence comes from Lygodium microphyllum, assembly GCF_053477565.2. Classification (NCBI taxonomy): domain Eukaryota; kingdom Viridiplantae; phylum Streptophyta; class Polypodiopsida; order Schizaeales; family Lygodiaceae; genus Lygodium; species Lygodium microphyllum. The sequence goes on along the minus strand of NC_141152.1, from coordinate 138,604,785 downwards.
GCAGGGATCAAGGGATCACAGAGGGATCCGTTACTTGGGAGAAGCTAAAGAAAGCCGTGCAGGGAAGATACTTGCCACCTGCATATCGCACTCAAAAGATGAATGAGTTCTACGAGCTAAAACAGGTGGGACTCACTCTTGACGCATACTACTCTAAATTTGTCTCACTTTTAAAGTATGCGCAAAATATGGACATGACGCAGCAGGTGTCCAAATTTTGTGTGGGTTTAAATCCACCAATCAATACCCATCTTGAATCTATGCGTCCATCAGAACTTCAGGATGCACTCATTCGAGCGGCGCCTATAATTCAGGAGGTGCAGTCTAGACCAAGGGGTAACAAAGCTTGGTCTTACAATGACCCGAACAGAGGAGCATTTAGACCTCAAATTAAGAGAATTCAAGGTCATAATCAGGGATAAAGAAATAAAGCAAGGACGAATAATGTCAACAACTTTCTTCCTACTAATGGTCAAAACCTACGTTGTTTCCACTGCAATGAACTCGGTCACTTCAAGAGGCAATGTCCCAAGCTTGGTGGAGGACATCGCCAAGCGCCTTTCCAAGGAACAGGCCATGGTCAAGGAGCCGCTACCCGAGAAAGAGGAAGAACCGCTTGCATTGCTAATAGGCAAATGTGCAAAGAAGAAGAAGAGGAAAATCCGACCATGGAAGCAGAATTCAAAAGAGCGACAGTCCATGCCACTTTACACAAGAAAGGGCCGAATCGCCAGTTCTTGGTGATTCAAACACCGTCGGACTATCAAGGTAAAGGTTTCAAGACCTTGATTGATTGTGGTAGTACACATTCCTTTATCTCATTAGCATGTGCAAAAAGATTAGGAATAACCACAGTAGAAGCACCTAGCCTGCTTGTGGAATTGACAAATGGTCGTGAGGTTACTTGTACCAGGCAAACTGCTAAGGTGGAATTCTTTCTGGGAGGAAAGAAGACTTCGGTCAAATTCAGAGTCATGAATTTAGGTATCCATGAGTGTTTACTCGGAATGGATTGGCTTAAGCCTAACGACGCCCACATTCACTATGGAAAGGATCAAGTTTCTTTTCAAAACTCTGAAAGGGAATTAGTCACAACTCAAGGCGAGGCTGGAGTGCCGAGAATCCAATTGGCCAAAGTATCTCGGATCATAAAAGGAGTCAGAAAAGGATTACCTATTTACTTGATCATACTCAACAAGTTAGATTAGAAGCAAGAGTCTCATGAAGGACCTTCTTGGCTAAAGGAATACGCGGACGTATTCCCTGAAGAGTTGACAGAACTTGCACCTCAAAGAGAAGTGGATCATGAGATTAAGTTAGTACCAGGAGCTGCGCCAATTGCAAAGAGACCTTATAGAATGTCCATACCAGAAGCAATTGAGGTGAAAGAACAACTCAAGCAACTGCTAGATCAGGGCTACATCTGGCCTAGCAATTCACCGTGGGGAGCTCCATTACTATTCCAGAAAAAGAAACATGAGACACTTTGACTATGTATTGATTACCGTGGGTTGAATCAATCAACTATCAAGAACAAGTATCCTATTCCTAGAATAGATGAGCTTCTTGATCGTCTTCAGGGTGCAAAGGTCTTCTCCAAGATTTATCTCAAGTCAGGTTACTATCAAATAAGGATCAAGGAAGAAGATATCCCAAAGACGGCCTTCAATACAAGATATGGGCACTTTGAGTTCCTAGTTATGTCATTCGGCCTTACGAATGCACCTGCCACCTTCAATAGATTAATGCAGGACATCTTTAGGCCATATCTTGATGATTTCATGCTTGCCTTCTTCGATGACACTTTAGTCTATTCTAAATAGGAAGAAGATCATGAACCTCAACTTCGGATTGTCCTCGAGACAATGAGGTCGCATAAGTTGTATGCTAAAATGCAGAAGTGTGCATTCTTCAAGCGTCAAATTGAATATCTGGGATTCATAGTATCAGCAAAAGGAATCTCAGTGGACCCAACCAAGGTCAGAGATATGCGTGAGTGGCCAATACCAGTATTTGTCAAAGAGATACGTAGCTTTCTTGGATTGACAGGATGGTATAGGGTCTTCATCAGAAACTATGCTTTGATTGCAGCACCTCTAATGGGGACTTACTGAGAAAGCAAACTTCCATTGCATGGTCAACTCCCGAACAAAATAGCTTCGATAGATTGAAGCAAAGTTTGGCATCAACATCTATTCTAAAACTTCCAGACTTCAATAAACAGTTCGAGGTAGTAACTGATGCTAGCATTCTTGCCTTGGGGTGTGTACTTATGCAGGAAGGTCATCCAGTAGCATACTCTTCAAGGAAATTGAAGAGTCATGAAAAGAATTATGCTATGCATGATCTGAAATTACTAGATGTCATCCATGCTCTAAAGCTTTAGAGACACTACCAGTTGGGTAACAAGTTTACTCTAGTAACTGACCATAAGAGTCTCAAATGGATCTTTACGTAGAACAAGCTCAACATGAGGCAACGTCAGTGGATTGAAGTGTTGGAGGAATATGACTTTGAAATCAAGTATCGACCAGGGAAAGAGAATGTAGTTGCCGATGCACTTAGTCGCAAGGCATTCCTAAATTCCCTAATCTTGCAAAATCCATCAACAGCCAAATCTCTAGCTACAAAAGTATCTATGCCAAACAACCCTATACTTGAGTTAGCTAGAGAAGAAGCATGCCATGATTTGGCCTACCAATCAATGCTAAAAGAGATCTCTATCAAGGATCAGAATCAAAAGTTGCAGGCTAAGTATCAGGAATTTTCCATTAATAGTGGACTTGTCTACTATAGAACAAGGCTGTGTATACCAGCAAGCCAGTCACTTAAGCAGAAGATATTGTGGGAAGCTCACGATTCTCCTTTCGCAGGACATCCTGGCTATGTAAAACTCTTAATGCAGTTAGGAAGAGCTACCATTGGGAGAGGCTCAAAGGTGACGTTCTCAAATATGTCACTGAGTGTTTGTCTTGCCAATGTATCAAAGTCGAACATGTCACGATGCCAGGGAAACTGTAACCGCTTGACATTCCCCAAATGAAATGGGAATTCATCAGTATGGATTTTGTTGTAGGGCTACCCCAAGTTCAGGGAGGATACAACTCCATGATGGTTTTGGTTGATATGCTTACTAAGGTTTCGCACCTTATTCCAGTAAAGACAAACTATAAAGCCTCAGACATTGCAAGATTGTTTATCAAGGAGGTATTCAAGCTACATGGTTTACCCAGAAGAATCATTAGTGATCGCGATTCTCTTTTCACATCACACTTCTAGAGAGCTATCTTTGAAGCTATTGGGACTCAACTCTATTTTAGTACCGCTTACCATCCCCAAACGGATGGCCAAACAGAGCGAGTAAAACAAGTCATCGAGGATATACTTAGGGCATACTACTCTCGTAAGCTGAAGAGGTGGATTCAATACTTGCCTTTGGCTAAATTTGCCTACAATGCTTCTAACCAACAAAGCATTCAGATGACCCCTTTTCAAGCATTATATGGTCATGATTGCAGAAGTCCCCTAAAATTTTGTGATCCAACCTTAAGGGTTGAAGCTTTAAGATAGATGTTGGAAGACATGGATGATCAAATAAAGTCAATAAGACAGGACATACAAGTGGCCAAGGATAGACTGAAGGCATACACGGATTTGAAGCGTCAAGAAAGGGTCTTCGAAAAAGGAGGCATGGTCTTCATTCGCGTCCGCCCTAAAAAGAGTTCTCTATCCTTAGGAGATTGCAAGAAGCTAAGTCCAAGGTATTGTGGGCCACACAAAATCCTCAAATGCCTAGGACCTAATGCTTATAAACTGCAACTCCCTGAGAACCTAAAAGTTCATGATGTATACCATATCAACCTATTGAAAAAGTATGTACCTAATCCTAACCATGTACTTGACGACCAACAAGTTGTAATGCCTAGTCAAGGAGTCCTTGAACTAAGGCCTGACAGGATCTTAGATGTTAGGGAGAGACAATTAAGATCCAGAACCATGAAAGAATGCCTCGTCCAATGGAAAGACTATCCCCACGAAGATCCCCAAGAAAAAAAAGTATCAATATCCCCGGTTTATCTCGAGATAAGGACATCTCGATTCCTCTAAGGGGGAGAGAATGTAATATATCAAATATTTTCATGGAAATTTCTTTATTCTCTCGGCGGAGGTTCACGCTAGAGGGGGGTGAGGGATTTAGAAAGGATAGCAAGCTCCTCGTTGGAGCTTGCGTATCCTCAATGTCATGCAGGGCAACACAGGGGAGGGAGGAATTCCTTCCCTCTCCCTATAACCCCCCCCCCCCCAACCAAGGGGGAGTGAAGGAGGACCACGCTGCCTAGACTCGATGAGGAGGAGCTGAAGTGAGGAGGAAGAGGCGGACGAAGAGAAATATCACTAATAGTGCTGCCGCCTATAGCCGTCGACCCCGATTTACAATGCTCCTTGCCGTCACCAACGCGACGTTGAAACGCCTCCCGCTGCCCCCCGCCACATGAAGCATAGAAGCTTCTTAAGGGGGGGCTAATTAAGCCCCCTTTCACCCCCCCTCGTGTCCCCTTTTAACACCCCCCCCCCCCCCCTCCCTAGGTTTTTAAATCCTCCTAAGCCCCTTTTCATCCCCCTTGTGTTCCCTTTGCCCCCTTGTGTTGCCCTTCATCTTTCCCCCTGGGTTTTAAAACCCCTAAGGCCTTTTCACCCCCGTGTCCACACACCCCTCCCCCGTGTCCTAAAATCCCTCCAAGACCCCCCTTCCTATACCTTTCACTCCCGTATCCAAAAATCTCCCAAGGCCCCCTTCTTATGCCTTTTTGGACCACACACACACACCCTTTTCCCCCCATGTTTTAAGCCCCCTCATCCCATGGGTGTTGGAACCCCTGTAATGTAAACCTTTCTTCCCTCGTATTTAACCCTTAAGCCCTTTCTTTTGGGCTTGTTACTCCCCCCCCCCCCCCATGTGTAAAACCCTTTAGGGCCTTTTCCTTGGGCTTTGTAAGCCTTTCCCTCCCAAAATAATTAAGGCCTTAAAGGTCTTATTACCCCCTCCTCGTGGTTGAACCCTTAACGGTTCCTTGCCTTTCCAAAATACCCTTGGGACTTGGTTTCTCCCCTACTCGAAAAAGAGAAGAAGAGTATTGACGTGCAAGGGAGTGACGGTGGAATTCTGAAAAGGAGTGTAAAGCTACTTCCACGTTTGAAGGACTACAACTGCGATGCCTCCTAAGAAAGTCCAAGGAGTAGCTGCGGGAGGGTCATCTCCCGGTATCCATGTGGATATCTCACCCCAAACCCAGGTTTTTTCTTTTTAATTTTATATCGGTTGTAATTCAATCATGCAAGATGAATTGTCAAGGATAAGATTTATTTTGTCCTAGTTATTCACGACGAAGGAATTTAGTTTGATGGAACATGCAAAATAAATAAAGTATAAACATAGTTTTTTTTCAAATAGCATTATGAATTGAAACGAATTATGAGCAAGATTATTTACCCACTAAAGTAGTATACTTTGGTTAAGCCTAGAAGGTATAAATCTGCATATTGCACTATTAACCCCTATTCCTTTTTGCAACGAATCATCATGGAAAGTGCAAATCATGAAAGGATTCTTACGATGCTTAAACTCTAGGAAGTTATCATTGCTAACTGCATAACTTAGCAAGGGAAAGATTGCTTATTTAGCATGAGTTTGCTCACAAAGAAAAGGGAAGATTAGTTGGATTTAACCTAACCTCAAATCGATGAAGTATAAGATTGAAAAGTCAATTGACACATAGATAACAAATCATATAGAAGTAATTTGGAAATTACCTTCTAGAGTTAACCAAATTAAAATGCTACAAAATATTCGTTGGGAATGAATTAAAATTCCAAGAAATGTCTATATCTTAAATACTTGTCCACATTCCATGAATATAGGGTCAGTAAATTGTAACCGAAAAAAAAAAGAACTAGGGTTTGTTCTTGAGATTCTTACAAGAATGAAGCTAGGAAACCCTAGGTCTAACAACGTCAGCTTAAAGAACCCGAAACAGATTGATTCGTGATTCCATTATTGCATAGTACGATGCGGAACTTGCATAGCAAGTACGAAGTCATATGGTCTTGTGATTGGATCACAAGAAGGAAGGTGGAATTCTCCCAACGAGGATGGCGGATCCTTATGCAAAGTTATCTTGCAAGAGGATGTGTACTTTGATATCCTCCTTGGGTAAGGAAGATTAATTTGAGATTAAACCGAAAACTGAAGTACCCAATGAACTTTAGAGTTTGACCAAGTTGGGCTAATAAGGTACGCCTTAACCCAGAATATAAGGGATCTTGCCACGTTGCAAGACATCTCGGATCGAGTGCTGGAAGCATTCGAAAGGAAGGATTTCTTCCTTAGCAGTTTGCCAACAACAAAAATGATCAAATGCTGGAGATTTTAGAGCACTGTTTGACTTGTTTGACCAATGAAATTACAAATTAAATGAATATCCATACTTCAGGTTGAAGGCCTGAAGGGAGAGGCAGCTTCAATTACCCCTGACTGCCTGCCTGACCCTAACCAAGGGGGTTCTTGACTGTGTCGGGAACGTGGACCGAACCCGGCACGAGAGGTCTCTCCGTTGAGCATTGCTTGGAGCAGGAGGACACTTGGGTGCCAAGGGGGGCTCTACCTGTAAATCCCTCGCCTTCTGGGTCCATCACAAGAGGCTAACGTGACTCAGGATTGGATATCAAGGCCCGCATACTAGTTTTCGGGTGGAATCTTGGAAAAGTGATCCCTGTGGATTACTGGATAGCCTTCGGGCGGATTGTGGATAAGCCTACGGGCAGAACTTTTGTATTTCAAAGATAAATATGATGACCTATTAATAAAGAACTTGTCTGAGATTGTTTTTCTATGTCAAGTGATAAGATTACGTGAAGGAACCGGTGCTTAATGGGTTAATTAAAGAAGCTGATTGTTACATGTCCAACTAATGTGTTAGTTAATTACTTAATTAAAACAACCCGAGGAAAGTGCGGAGGATGGGCTGTGGGTCCGTCCTACGGATGGGTGGTCCTAGTTGGCCAGGAACTTTTCTCAAATCATGAGGAACAACAGGATGATCGTCAAAAGACACGAATAACAAAAGCATTGACCTAGAGTTATGTCTTAACCCGATTTACGCTGTTTTAGGGGAACAGAATGGGACTATGCCTTATGGCAGAGAGGTTGAGCTTTGCATCCCTCTCGTTTCCCATTCTCCTTGAACCAAGTGCAGTGTGAATCGGTTTTGGACCCAGTGTTTCTACGTAAAGTAGTTCGCTTGGGTCCGACGCTAGTTGCTGTTAGGAAATGACCAATCAAAAAAACCCTAATCCATGTCGATCCGAAGTGGGAACAGCCGGAATACCTCTGCTATGTGGCAAACATGGAAAGCCCTAGATCGCAAATCCCGTAACATTCCGTGGCAGTGTCGAGCGGAGCTTTCTAGACATTCTTTCAGATGGACTGCTAAGACGTGTCCTGGATGATACTAGTGGACACATTACAAGGAAGAACCATCATCGAGAGCTTTTGTTTCCAAGTGGGCTTCAGAAATGTAAGGTTGCCTAAGAATGATAGGGTAACTACAGGAGTCTTGAACAAAAAAGTGAAAATTGTCTTTTATGTCTCCAATAGTTACCTGCACATTAGGACATGTAGCATATAACTCTCCAGAAGAGTTTTTTGCAGCTCTCATTTGCCATCTTGGATCAACATCTATGGGCCATTCACCACTTTCATAGAGACTCCTTGCCATGATGTTTATCTCCGAGCCATGGTCTAAGAGTGCAATACATGGTGTTTCTTTTTCTCCAATTTTGATGATTGTCTCCATTGTTGCTCTTGCCCAATGCATACGGGAGTAGTGATTGCCCAATGCGTACGGGAGTAGTGATTGCTTCAAGATAAATTCCTTGTGAAGTCAACTTATCTTAACCCTGCACAAAAACTTGAAGAACTTGCAAAAAAGCATGCACTGTTTCTTCAGCTTCATCACCAATATATTGTATTTTCCTTTTGATTACATCAATAATTACATCATGGAATTCACATTTAGCAATTCCAAGAATTTTGTCTAAGGTGATTTCAATTTTGCTTCCTTGAATTCGTTCTTCTAGGATTCATTTGAGATCGATTGCAGATTCTTTGTCAGACTGCAATTTGTAGCCTGGCGGCTTGCCTTTCTTCTTTACTTCGGTCTTCTTTGTTTGTGGCACGTCTTCCATCTCTTGATCTGGGGTTATATTTTCAGCAAGCTTTGGTTGTTGAGGCATTTTTTTAGTTACCCATTTTGGAGGGCCAAAAGAGGAAGGCCCTGGTTCATGTTCTCTTATTCTCTTTTCTTCAATCAAGACTTCTTTATGATTGACATCAGCCAAATATGCAAAGGTGAAAAAAGAATCTACCGGTTCTTTCCAACCAGTTATTCCTCGAATGCACTGACCAGCATTAGCCAAATCTTCTTTGGCTGCTTTATCACGTTTCATTTGATCTAGTACCTGCATCCATACTTTAGATTGCATATTAGCTTTACATGCTTTTGAAAATTGATTTAGTTGGCTCAATTTGCAGCCCATAGGTAGTTGCATCAATTGCTACATAGGTATTCTTTACAGCTAAATTTTCTAATCTTTTCTTCATTCCACCATTGCCAAAATTTGGCTCTAGTGGAAGACTAGTTTCAGCTACATGGATTTTTTCGTCTTTCCAAAAGACAAGCTTCTATTCTTCAGTCTCATGGAAGGCAGAACACTCCCTCTTGTCATCTTGTTGGCTGTCACACCAAATATAACACCTCTTATAGCCTTCTCTCATGGGTCTTTGAGTTGATGATCGTCCTCGTTCTTCAACTTTGACATCCAATTTCTCTTCTTTGGAACTAATTTTTGTAAGATTCAAATGAAGGTCACGCATGATTTTAATAAGTTCATCCATGATATCATTTTTCGAAGGAACATAAGAAGAAAGAGTTGATTGATTAGTCAAAGGAATAGGGGATTTCGAAGGTGGAACAAGCTCCATCAATGGAGTTGTTGAAGTTGAAGTAGAGCCCATCTTAATCGCATCTTCTCTCTTCGAGCAATCATGTTAATTGCATCAGTAACATCTGTCCATGCAGTCTTGACTCTTTATTCGGAGGTAGCATCTTCTAGGTGATCAGCAAGCTTTTCTTGCAGAATGGGATCTGCAGCCTTAAGGAATAATTTAATCTTCTAACCTTCCATACTTTGTTGGTCTTCAACATCAAGTTGTCCAAATTTACTTTCAAACTCATGGTATAGAGCTGTTGCAACTAAACCTTTGTTAGGTTTTTCAACCCATTCACTGAAACTTTTCTTTGTTATAAGGCCACAGTCTTGTAAGAAGAATTATTTGCGTAGGGCTTTTTTGAATGTAGCCCAATCCAGATCTTGAAAAAAAGAAACCATGGATTCTCTCTTGAAGACCATGCTTGGCTAGTTTGGCAAAATAATGGCTCCATGCATGTTGCGGTACACCAAAGAATAGCATTTTCTCAACATACAAATGAATGAAAACAGAGACATTTTGACAATTAAATTGTTTTAATTCACGTCCAACTTCTACTAGGGACTTGATAGCTGTGGAATCAATCTTCTCTTCTTCTTGCCTTTTTTGTTGTTGAGTCTGCTACAGTATGTGCACCAATTGTTGTAGAGTATCTCCTGAAGAATCCCCCATCTTGGAGTTCTCTTACACCAACCTTCACATCGGGTTCACCAATGTCGTAGCACGTAGGGTTGAAGGTCACCATAGGGGTTTGGCAAGAGAAGAATATATGGGGGTTCAAGAGCTTAGACTCTAGAGATGGTAGAGATAAGAGAAGGGTTGAAGGTTTCAAGCCAAGTTCTTGAATATAAGTGACAGCACGGTGAAGGTAGATTCAAGGAAAGGAGTAGACCGAAGAGAAGGGGTTCAAAGAGATTGAAGATGTAGAAGAATACTTAAAAAAAAAAGAGTTAGAAAATATAGAAGAATACTAACAAAGATGAATCATGTCAGTTTCTTTCAGCATTATGAGAAAATATAACTCTAATAGACAAAAACGTGTACAAATAATACCTTCCTCTATGTTGCTCAGATCTAACAATGTTTTTGTCAATGCAGAATTGTCTCATGCTTGGAGTGGGGCTCCAAGACCGGGGGGTGTATTGAATGAGGAGAGAGTATACACATTGCCATCCTCAAACCTAAACGAGGCAGATCACATAAGGATATTGAAGGCCATTGAAGGCCATGGAGAGTTATGACTCGAAAATTTGAACATTGATGGGCATGCCTAAATATAGGTTACTTTTTTCATCTAAATTATGTGCATGATAAGTTTGACAAACTGGTATTAAAAAATATATATTTGATTTGAGCAGATGGAAATGTACCATTTCAAAGTTGGGTAGGACGATAAGAGACCTTTTGGGACATGTTGCAAGACGGCAACAAGAGATTTCTTTTGAGTTGGGAGGACTACTATAACATTCAAGTGGAACACAATCTTTTCTTTGAATACACCTAGGAGATAAAGAGAAAACATAGAGAGCAAATGTTTTGCAGTGTCTTCCATGATTTGAAGCCAGACGAAAATATAGAGTCACAGAAGTTAACGAAGTTGGTAGCATGGAGGCTTTTGTATAGGTAGTTCCAATATCCTTATTTAGTAGCATGTCTGTGGTGCAATCTTGCCAATCCATTCAAGATTTATAATGGTGACTTTGCAATTTAGGTTCATGTATAGAAAGATGGAGAGGAGGGCTATACAAACCTTGCCATGAGAGTGTGAGGACTGGGCAAACATGCAGGAGGATCAGTGCATGTATGAGGATTACTAGATAAAGCAAGAGTGGGACTAGGAGGTATATCAAAGATGCCCTATTTTCCTTAACTATCCAGAAGGTGAATACCCCTCTAATGAGAAAATTTTGTACAAAAAATACTCAATGAAAAAATAAGCACAAGAGACACAAGGATCCAAAGGCATGGAAAGTGAAATGAGTTGCATTCTTAGGAGTATATTCCACTATGTTGTCTCCTAATGAAGAGACTATGATGGGTTCACAAGAAACTGATATTAGAGTGCAGTTACTATTAAAAAAAAACACAAGAGTAAGCACACATCCAATATCATTGAAGAGAGGCCAAGCAAAGATCATCCCTCCTCATCAATTAATTTGGTTTCTCCACACCTAAAAGGTTTGATGTTTTGAAGTAGTACTATAGCCAAGACATCTCTTGTGTCGCTCTAGTGAAATTATTTCCTTGAATATGAATCATAACCACCAAACCATGTATGCCCCTTAGTTGATACCATTAAAGAGCAGATTGCAATGGAAGGCATCACCGAGGAGGTTCGTGACATTGGCATGGATAGAAGGATACAACAAGTTCTTCCAAATCTTGCGGTGGAGGGTGTTACCTTACACAACACTATAGAGCGATGCATGACAATGACAAGAAGTAGTGAGGCATCACATGGAATTGACACATGTATTATAGAGTACCAAGATGGTAAGCTTTCTTTTGTATAAAACTCATGATGTGAAGGCACGTAATTCTTGTTCATCATCAAAGTAATATGAACAATATTTTTTAACATGCAAAGGGTGGATGAAGTGAGTGTCTTGGATTTGAGGTCACATCGAATGTAGCACGTGCAAAAAGAGGTAAAGAAATGATGCTCCTGAATTCCACATATGTCATGATTGGATGATATCAGAGCTTTAAAATATTCTATCATTGTATGATGTTAATAGTGATGTGTGCCCTTGTATAGGGAAGAAAGAATGCAAGAACATAGACTAGCCATGCTAGGGGACATGGCAAGTGTGACTCCTGGTTTTTCTTTACCCACAATACAATGCCAATAAGAATGGTTTGTATTTTTTGAGAGGGGGATACAATTTTTTACTTTCAACATATAATGTTGGAGGATATGCCATCCACAAACACTGGTGAACTAACGTGTCTCAATAATACTATCTACAATAACATTTTGAATGAAAAATATGTTGCTAATTATGAATTTATCATGCAAAGGGCCATATTAAAAGTCACATGGAATTCCACTTGCAAGACATCGTCTCCCACAAAGCTACAATGGTGCAAGATATTCCAACCACACATGCAAATAAACAAACATGTAAGAAAAATATTATCTATCGTTAACATTTAGTAAGAAGAATATGTTACTAATTGAGGAGTCAATGTGCAGAGGTCCACAACATTGAAAGCCCCATGGAAAACCCCTTGCAAGTTGTCGTCTTCCATGCCGCTATATGGCAACGGTGGAGTGGCGTACTATTCTCTGCGAGACGACTCATTCGAGATTGGACATGCATTGCAAAATGATCAGCCAAGCGAGTGAAAGGTGAGAAGGATCGAAGCTTGCTTGGAAGTGAGCTATGGTAGAGAGCAAGAGCAAGAAGAGAGAGAGACACAAATGGGAACTCCAATAATCACAATGTATGACTGGGCCTTCCTTTATTCAAACTATCACTAAGAGAATAAAGAATAAAGTGACTGTGATGGGCGCCCACCACATGCAATGTGCAGTGGCGGGTATTGTCAGTGTAGTAATATACGGGCAGCTAGGCAAAGGTGCCTTTACCCCCAACAACCTCCCACTTAAAGGTGAATCTGCCCCAATGGGGAGGGAAAAGAAAAAAAAAAAGTACAATGTAAACATGTATAACATGATGAGGAAAAAGTGTCATCTCATCCAACACCCATCAATCTCTTGAGGAAGGCAAAGCACTCAGTAGTGAGGCTTTTTGTGAGCAGATATGCATGATTTTTGTCAGTGGAGATCTTGAAAAGGTTAACAGACTTGTCCTCCATGACCCCACATGTGAAGTGATACCTCACTTCAATGTGTTTCGTCTTTGCATGGAAGACCGGATTCTTGGCTAGCTGAATAGCACTCATAGAATCCGAATGCAACATAGGTATAGTATCAATCTGAAGGTCATGAACCAAACGGCCCAACCATATGGCCTCCTTGCAAGCCTCAGTGGCCCCAACATACTTGGCCTCAGTGGTAGAGAGATCCGTACACTTCTAAACCCTGGACATCCAAGAAACAACACCTCTAGCATAGGTAAAGACATACCTAGAAGTGGAATTTCTACTATATGCATGTCCTGCATAATCTGAGCCTGTGTAGCCCACAACTCTTGTATTCTGGTTGCGATAGTAAATACACATATCTGCTATGCCCTTTACGTATCTCATGATACCCTTTACGGCATCCCAATGCCTTTTGCCAAGTGTAGCCATATAGCGTGCCAAAACACCAATTGCAAAGGTAATATCTAGACGAGTGGCTATCATGGCATATATGAAATCGCCCACGGCTGATGCATAAAGGATCTTGGCCACCTCAGCCCTATGCTCATTCGTCTGTGGACAATTGGCCTATGAAACCTTCACATAAGAAGGTAATGGACAACCAATAGGCTTTACGTCGTGCATGCAAAAACACTCAAGGACTTTATGAATGTACTCCCTCTCTGAGAGGTAGAGTAGTCCTTGATGCCTGTCGCGCTTAATGTGCATACGAAGAATGTGAGAGACTTGTGCCAAATCCTTCATCTCAAAGCTCTTCTTCAGTAGAGATTTAAGAGCATCTAGCTCATCATGAGCTTTCCATGCTATCAGCATATCATCTACATAAAGTACCAAAATAAGCAAGGAGCTATCACTTGCTCTGTTTGTGTAAATACACCGATCCATAGAACTCCTGCTATAGCCTTGTGACTGCATAAAGGCATCAAACTTATGATGCCACTCCCTAGGTGCTTGCTTCAAGCCATAAAGACTTTTCTTCAACTTACACACTAGGTGTGCCAAGTTCTGCGCAAAGCCCTTAGGCTGCTCCATGTATATCTCATCATGCAAATCCCCATGCAAGAATGTAGTCTTGACATCCATTTGATACATGTCCAAGTCAAGTTGTGCGACTAAGGCCAAAACCAAGCATAGGGTAGTCATCTTGACCACAGGAGAAAAGACTTCATCAAAGTCAACTCCATGCTCCTGTTTAAAACCCTTAGCGACAAGTCTTGCCTTATAAGCTGGCTTGGGGTTTCCAAGGGTACTTTTTGGGTTGTACACCCATTTGCATGGTAAAGTCTTCTTTCCCTGAGGCAAGGCAAGAAAATCCCAATTCATATTATTATGCAAGGAGCCTATCTAACACTGCATAGCCCTCTCCCAAGAGTGACTGTCACCCGTCTGCATAGCCTCATCATAAGTGAGAGGCTCTCCTACATATGTAACTAAGACATAATGCATCGAGGGCTCAAATCTATCAGGTGGACATCTATCTCTAGTAGGCTGTCTCATGTCAACAGGCTCTACTACCTGTCCAACACCCCGGCCATGTGTACCAGCTACTGCGGCAAGCTGACGATCTGGCTATATAGGCTGTACTGGAGCACGGGGATCCTCTTGGAATATAACCCTACATATCTCTACGACCCTCTCATGCTGCCTATGTATCTTGTTTTCATGGAAGACTACATCATGGTTGCGGATGACTTTCCACACTTGCGGATCCCATAGGTGGTAACCCATCTTGCTTGCATCCCCATAGCCAAGAAAAATGCATTTGACACTCTTAGGATCCAACTTAGTACGCTTGTCTTTGAGCACATGGCAAAATGCCTCATATCCAAAGACACATAGATCCGCATAAGATGGAGGTTTTTGAGTCCATACCTCCTGTGCAACCTAGAAATCAAAACCACTAGAAGGTGATCTATTTATGACATGCACAACTGTATTGATTGCCTCAGCCCAAAAGCTCTCTAGTAATCCTACATAGCTAAGCATACTGCATTCACGCTCCTGGATGGTTCTATTCATTTGCTCTCAGCCAAACCATTCTAGGGTGGGGTATAGGGGGTGGTCAACTAATGCTTAATATCCCTCTCTTCACATAATTTCTCAAAAGCTCGTAACACATTCTCCCCCATTGTCAGTCCTAAGGCATTTCATCCTATGCCTAGTCTGGTTCTCAACCAATACAAGCCATCTCTGAAATATAGCCAACACTTTGGAATTAAGCTTAATGGGGTAATCTTAGACTTTATGCAAAAAATCATCCATGAATGTCACAAAATAATTTCCACCACCCATAGACTAATAGGGCATGGGTCCACAGATGTCTGAATGTACCAATGCCAGGGGCTCACTCATGCATGTCCTGTGAGACTTCTAATGCATATTCCTAGTCTTTCTGCCATAAAGGCAATGCTCACATGAATCAAAACATGTGTAGTCAAGGGGCAATAAGTATTGCAAACCAGAAAGCATTTTCATTCCCTTCAAGGAAATAAGGCCCAAACGGGCATTCCAAAGAGATACATGTGGGATGGAACCCACTAACAAAACATGGTCAATAGAGGACCCATCAACTACAAGAGGATAGAGGCTGCCAGCTTTGGCACCTCTAGCAAGCACAAGTCTACCGCGGGTGATCTTCCAGGTAGAATCCCCAAATGAAACATGAAACCCAACATCATCAAGTTGCACTGCAGACATAAGACTACATATAAGTGTAGGTACATGAAGTACAATCCTGTAACAGAAAAATACTACCAGTAGAGAAGTGCAGCCGTACGTCCCCAATGCCAACAATAGCAAGTGACCTGTCATCACCCAAGCGAACTAAACCAGAGATAGTGTGGTAGGAGTGGAACCACTCACGACATGGTGTAACATGAAATGAAGCACCAAAATCCAAAATCCAGCAATGCGCATTTGGTCAACAACGTAGCATCACAAGAACTAGCTACAAGTATATACTGCTCATCGGAGTCATCAGTCTGCATGACATTTATCTCCTTGATTTTCACATTGGATTTCACAGGTATAATGTTGCAATCAGAGGACTTTTTCTGTACTTTGTCTTTCCCCTTCTCTTTGAGCTTCTCATTGTGCAACTCATGACATTGTGGGTGTATATAACCCTTCTTATTGCAATGATGACATGTCACATTAGCATTTCTCCCATGAGACTTGCTGCACAACTTACCACGCAACTTAGACCCGGACTTTTGCAAGTTTCTGCCATGGCCATTCCCACGGTCATTCCTTCCATTACCATCTCTTTCTCTAATAGTCAAAGCATGCAACACACAAGAGGCATCCAAGTTATTATGATTGATCTCTTCCTATAGAAGAGCACTCTCTACATCAGGCAAGTTCAAAATAGTAGTAGCAGCACATAAGGCAGTGCGGAATACATCCCATGACTCACTCAGAGTCCCAAGAAAAAACAATGGAGTAACCTCATCATTAAAGGTAATACCCTGCAAAGTCAAGTTCTTGAGAATAGCATGGTTTAACGTGTCCACTTGTGTCTTCAGGACATGTCTTAGCAGTCCATCGAAAATGATGTCTAGAAAGCTTCGCCCGGAAATCCCATGGAATATTACAGGGTTTGCGATCTAGGGCTTTCCGCGTCTGCCACGTAGCGGAAGTATTCCCACCGTTCCGACTTAGGATTGACCTGAATTAGGGTTTTCCTTATTGGTCATCTCCTAACGGCAACTAGCGTCAAACCCAAGCGAACTGCTTTACGCAGAAATGTCAGGTCCGAAGCAGATTCACGCTGCACTTGGTTCAATGAGAATGGGAAACGAGAGGGATGCAAAGCTCAAACTCTCTACCATAAGGCATAGTCCCATTCTGTTCCCCTAAAACAACGCAAATCGGGTTCAATCATAAATCTAGGTCAATGCTTTTGTTGTTCATGTTCTTTGACAATCTTCCTGCTATCCATCATGATTTGAGAAACGTTCTCGGCCAATCGGGACCACCCATCCGTAGGACGGACCCATGGCCCATCCTCCGCACTTTCCTCGGGTTGTTTTAGTTATTTAATTACCTAACACATTAGTTGGACATGTAACAACTAGCTTCTTTAATTAACATGTTAGGCACTGGTTCCTTCACGTAACCTTATCACTTGACATAGAAAAACAATATCAGACAAGTTCCTTATTAACAGGTTATCATATTTATCTTTGAAATACAAAGAATCTAGCCCATAGGCTTATCCACAATCTTCCTGAAGGCTATCCAGAAATCCGTAACTAATCCAAGTTTTCGCCTGTAGACTAGTATGCGGGCCTCGAGATCCAATCCCAAGTCACGTTAGCCTCTTGTGCAGGTCTCGGAAGGCAAGGGATTTATGGCTAGAGCCCCCCTGGCACCCAAGCATCCTCCTGCTCCAAGTAGTGCTCAATGGAGAGACCTCTCGCAGCGGGTTCGGTCCACTTGCCCGGCGCGGTTAACAATCCCCTTGGTTAGGGTCAGACAGGCAATCGGGGGTAACTGAAGCTGTCTCTCCCTTCAGGCCTTCAACCTGAAGTATCGATATCAATTTATCTTTTAATTCATTGATCAAACAAAGCCAAACAGTGCTCTAAAATCTGTAGCAAGCACAAAAATTTCCATTGATCGTTTTTGTTGGCAAACTGCTAAGGAATGAATCCTTCCTTTTGAATGCATCCAGCACTCGATCCGGGATGACTTGCAGCTTGGCAAGATCCCCTATATCCTGGGTTAGGGTGTACCCTATTAACCCGACTTGGTCAAACCTTAAGTTCATTGGTTATTTCAGTTTATCGGTTGGTCTTTAGTTTCCAATCAATCTTCTTTACTCAAGAAAGATACTAAATTAGGATGATTATTCATCCTCTTGCAAGATAACTTGCGTAAGGACCTGGCAACCTTGTTGCGAGAATTTGGTCATTCCCTTGTGCTCCAATCACAAGATCATATGACTCCACACTTGCCACACAAGTGTCGCATCGAACTATGAGACTTATTCTACACATTGAATGGAGTCACGAAACAATCTATTGCTGATTACATTAGGCTGTCGTCGTTAGTCCTAGAGTTTCAAGTTCCATCTCGTAAGATTCTTGGGGACAAACCCTAGTTCACTTTCCAATTACATTTCACTGTCCCTACATTTAATGAATGTGGACAAGTATTTAAGGTATAGGAGTTTCAGTTTTAGTGATACGTAATAATTAGGTCATGTGTTAATTTCCTAGTGAACTTCTTGGAATTCAACTCTTTCTAAACGAGTACTCCGCGATTTAGGTGTTTTAGGTTTATACCAATTTGGTTAACTCTAGAAAAAAATTATGTGATCATTTCCACATGACTCGTTGTCTATGCGTAAATTAATTTTTAAACCTTAACTTATCGATTAAGGTCAGGCATAAGTTAGTTTAATTCCAACCAATCTTCCTATAACATTGCGAACTTATCGATTAAGGTCAGGCATAAGTTAGTTTAATTCCAACTAATCTTCCTATAACTTTGCGAACAAAATTGATGCTAAAAAAGCAACCTTTTTCTTGATAATTTATGCAGTTGACAAACGACAATTTCCTAGATTTATGCATTGTAAGAATCATTTCATGCTTTGCACTTTCCATAATGATTCATTGCAAAGAGGATATGGGTTAATAGTGCAATATGCAATTTATACATTTAGACTTAAACGAACTATACTATTTTAATGGACATTAATCTAATTTTTAATTCATTTCAATGCATAAAGCTATTTGCTAGAAATACATTTATGCTTCCTTTATTTTGCATGTTCTATTGAAATTATTAATGACTAAGTTCCTCCGTTGTGAGCATTTAGGACAAAAACATATCCTATTTCCAACAATTAACCTTGCATGATTGAATTACAACAATACCAAATAAAAATTAGGAAGGAAAACTTGGCCTTGGGGTGAGATGTCCACGTGGATGCTGGGAGACGACCCTCCCGCGGCTGCACCTTGGACTTTCTTAGGAGGCATCGTAATTGTAGTCTTTACGTCATGGAAGTAGCTTTACTACTCCTCTTTGGAATTCCACCGTCGCTCCCATTTTTGCAATAGCTTGCACCGTTCGTCGAAAGTAATTTTAGAAGGCTCCCTCGAGGCCTTTTGAGTGGGAAAGGGAGGTGTCAAAAAACCCTCAATCACTCTCTTTTCTTTTACAAGTGGGGAAAAAAAAGGCTCCAAGGGTATTTTGCATGGGAAAGAAAAGGGCTAAGGGGGCCATAGGGAAAATTTATAATCGCGGGGAGGCAAAGGACCCTTAAGGTCAAGCTTTTTGTAGGGAAGAAAAATAAAAACCCTAAGGAAGCCTTAAAGAGGAGTTTTAAGGGGGTTTCAATATGCCACAAGGGAAGGGGACTAAGGGAATTTAAACACATGGGGGAGGGGGTTTCAAGCCCAAAGGAAAGGGGGCTTAAGAGGGTTTAAACATGGGGGCGGGGGGGGGGGGGGGGGGGGTGGTTCCAAAGCCCAAGGGAAAGGGGGGCTTGAGAGGGTTTAAACACGGGGGGGGGGGGGGGGGGGGGCGGGTTCCAAAGCCCAAGGGAAAGGGGGCTGGAGAGGGTTTAAACACGAGGGGGGGTGATAAGACCTTTAAGGTCTGAGCTCTTTTGGGGGGAAAAGGGGGCTTATAAAGCCCCCTTAGACGCTTCCCCTTAGAAGCTTCTACAGCTTCTTTAAGACACTTGGCAGGAGGGGGAAATCACAACGCCGAATTGGCGGCGTTTGATGGCTGGGCGCGGCCTGACACAACAGAGGAGATGCCTTCCTAGGACATCAGTGCCTCGTCTCCACTCTGGGAAGCAGCAGCGAGTCCGTCCTCGATCTCTCTCTCCCCTCACGATGCTACAGAGTGTCCGTCTCTTCTCCTTTTTCTCCTCCCTACTAGTGATTCCCCCCCCAGTTTATATAGGTAAGGGGCAGGGAATCCTTCCTCCCCTATGTGTCTGCGCCATGGCGACTAGTAGCAGCAAGCTCCACCGAGGAGCTTTATCATGCATTCTATTCCCCTCCCCTTCTAGCAGGACAGTCGGCTGGGGAGGGGAATAAGGAAAAAAAATTGCCATTATCCTGGTAATTTATCACAATGCAATATTATCATCCCCACTACTTAAAAAGGGGGTTCATGTGTGTAGTGTTCGGTATTTTACATTCCCCCCTTAGAGGAATCGAGATGTCCTCATCTCGAGATAAATTGGGGATATTGATGGTTGAGAGTGCCTTCATCTATCCAAGTGGCATCCTCTTTGGGATAATCTTTCCACTAGACGAGGCACTCTCTCACGGTTCTAGATCTCAGTTGTCTCTCCCTAACATCCAAGTTCCTGTCAGGCCTTAGTTCAAGGACTCCTTGTCTAGGAATTACAATTTGTTGGTCATCAAGTACATGGTTAGGATTAGGTACATACTTCTTTAATAGGCTGATATGGAATACATTCTGAACCTTTAGGTTCTCAGGGAGTTGCAATCTATAAGCATTAGGTCCTAGGCATTTGAGAATCTTGTACGGCCCACAATACCTTGGACTTAGCTTCTTGCAATCTCCTAAGGATAGGGAACTCTTCTTAGGGCGTATGCGAATGAAGACCATGTCTCCTTCTTTGAAGATTCTATCTTGATGCTTCAAATCCGTGTATGCCTTCTGTCTATCCTTGGCAACTTGGATGTCCGGTCTTATTGACTTTACTTGGTAATCCATCTCTTCCAACATCTACCTTGAAGCTTCAACCCTTAAGGTTGGATCTGAGAAGTTTAGGGGACTTCTGCAGTGATGATCATACAATGCTTGAAAAGGGGTCATCTGAATGCTTTGTTGGTAAGAAGCATTGTAGGCAAATTCAACCAAAGGTAAGTATTGAATCCACCTCTTTGGTTCACAACAGCAGTATGCTCTAAGCATATCCTCGATGAATTGATTTACTCACTCTGTTTGGCCATCCGTTTGGGGATGGTAAGCGGTGCTAAAGTAGAGTTGAGTCCCAATAGCTTCAAAGATAGCTCTCCAGAAGTGTGACGTGAAGAGAGAATCTCGATCACTAATGATTCTTCTGGGTAAACCTTGTAGCTTGAATATCTCCTTGATAAACAATCTTGCAATGTCTGAGGCTTTATAATTTGTCTTTACTGGAATAAGGTGTGCAACCTTAGTAAGCATGTCAACCACAACCATGATAGAGTTGTATCCTCCCTAAACTTGGGATAGGCCAACAACAAAGTCCATGCTGATGAATTCCCATTTCATTTGGGGGATATCAAGCGGTTGCAGCTTCCTTGGCATCTTGACATGTTCGGCTTTGATACATTGACAAGACAAACACTCGATGACATATTTGAGAATGTCACCTTGATCCTTTCCCAATGGTAGCTCTTTCTAACTGCATTAAGAGTCTTGGCATAGCCAAGATGTCCTGAGAAATGGGAATCATGAGCTTCCCACAATATCTTCTGCTTAAGTGACTGACTTGCTGGTACACACAACCTTGTTCTTTAGTAGACAAGTCCACTATTGATACAAAATTCATGATACTTAGCATGCAGTTTTTGATCTTGATCTTTGGTAGAGATTTCCCTTAGCATATTTTGATAGGTTGGATCATGGCATGCTTCCTCTCTAGCTAACTCAAGTATTGGATTGTTTGATATAGATACTTTAGTAGCTAGAGATCTAGCTGTTGATGGATTTTGCAAGATTAGAGAATTTAGGAATGCCTTGCGACTAAGTGCATCGGCAACTAAATTCTCTTTTCCTGGTCGGTACTTGATTTCAAAGTCATATTCCTCCAACACTTCAATCCACCGACGTTGCCTCATGTTGAGCTCATTCTGGGTAAAGATCCATTTGAGAATCTTATGGTCAGTTACTAGTGTAAACTTGTTACTCAACAGGTAGTGTCTCCAAATCTTTAGAGTATGGATGACAGCTAGCAATTCCAGATCATGCGTAGCATAATTCTTCTCATGACTCTTCAATTTCCTTGAAGAGTATGCTACAGGATGACCTTCCTGCATGAGCACACATCCCAAGGCAAGTGTGCTAGTATCACTTACTACCTTGAACTCCTTATTGAGGTCGAGAAGTTTTAGGATAGATGTTGATACCAAACTTTGCTTCAATCTGTCGAAGCTATTTTGTTCGGGAGTTGACCATGCAATGGAAGTTTGCTTCTTCAGTAAGTCCATCAGAGGTGCTGCAATCAAAGCATAGTTTTTTATGAAGACCCTATACCATCCTCTCAATCCCAAAAAGCTGCGTATTTCTTTGAAAAATGTTGGTATGGGCCATTCTAGCACATCTTTGACCTTGGCTGGGTCTACTGAGATTCCATCTGCTGATACTATGAATCCCAGATATTCAATCTGACGCTTGAAGAATGCACACTTCTTCATCTTAGCATACAACTTATGTACCCTCATTGTCTCAAGGACAATCCAAAGTTGGGGTTCATGATCTTCTTCCTGTTTAGAATAGATTAAAGTGTCGTCAAAGAAGACAAGCACAAAATCATCAAGATATGGCCTAAAGATATCCTGCATTAACCTGTTGAAGGTGGCAGGTGCATTCGTAAGTCCGAATGACATGACTAGGAACTCAAAGTGCCCATATCTTGTATTGAAGGCCGTCTTTGGGATTTCTTCTTCCTTGATCCTTATTTGATAATAACGTGACCTGACATCAATCTTGGAGAAGATCTTTGCACCTGGAGACGATCAAGAAGCTCATCTATTCTAGGAATAGGGTACTTGTTCTTGACCATTGATTGATTCAACCCTCGGTAATCAATACATAGTCAAAGTGTTCCATCTTTCTTTTTCTAGAATAGTACTAGAGCTCCCCATGGTGAACTGCTAGGCTGGATGTAGCCCTGATCTAGCAGTTGCTTGAGTTGTTCCTTCAGCTCAATTGCTTCTGGTATGGACATTCTATAAGATCTCTTTGCAATTGGCGCAGCTCCTAATACTAGCTTAATCTCATGATCCACTTCTCTTTGAGGCGGGAGTTCAATCAACTCTTCAGGGAATACGTCCGCGTATTCCTTTAGCCAAGAAGGTCCTTCATTAGACTCTTGCTTCTCATCTAACTTGTTGAGTTTGATCAAGTAGATAGGTAATCCTTTTCTGACTCCTTTTATGAGCCGAGATACTTTGGCCAATTGGATTCTTGGCACTCCAGCCTCACCTTGAGTTGTGACTAATTCCCTTTCAGAGTTTTGAAAGGAAACTTGACCCTTTCCACAATGAATGTGGGTGTCATTAGGCTTAAGCCAATCCCTTCCGAGTAGACACTCATGGATACCTAGATTCATGACTCTGAATTTAACCGATCTAACATCCACTAGTATCATCCCGGACACGTCTTAGCAGTCCATCGGAAAGGATGTCTAGAAAAATCCGCCCGGGATTCCCATGGAATGTTATGGGTTTTGCGATCTAGGTCTTCCCGCATCTGCCACGTAGTGGAAGTATCCTGGCCGTTCCCACTTAGGATCGACCGGAAGTAGGGTTTTCCTGATTGGTCATTAGCTAACAGCAACTGGCGTCAAACCCGAGCGAACTACTTTTCGCAGAAACGCCGGTCCGAAGCGGATTCACGCTGCACTTAGTTCAAGGAGAATGGGAAACGAGAGGGATGCAAAGCTCAACCTCTCTGCCATAAGGCATAGTCCCATTTCGTACCACTAAAACAGCGTAAATCGGGTAAGACATAACTCTAGGTCATCTCTCTCGTTATTCATTTTGATGATCATCCCGTTGTTCTTCGAGATTTTTGAGAAAAGTTCCTGGCTAACTGGGACCACCCAACCATAGGACGGACCCATGGTCCATCCTCCGCACTTTCCTTGGTTTGTTTTAGTTATGTAATTATCTAACACATTAATTTGACATATAACAATCAGCTTCTTTAATTAATCCCGTTAAGCACTGGTTCCTTCACTTTATTTTTGAAATACAAGGAGTTCCGCCCGTAGGCTTGTCCATAATCCGCCCGAAGGCTATCCAGTAATCCCCAAAGATCACTATTCCAAGCTTCCGTCCGTCAACTAGTATGCGGGCCTCGAGATCCAATCCCGAGTCACGTTAGCCTCTTGTGTAGGACCCGGAAGGCGAGGGATTTACGGCCAGAAGCCCCCCTCGCACCCAAGCGTCCTCCTACTCCAAGTAGAGCTCAACGGAGAGACCTCTCGCGGCAGGTTCGGTCCACGTTCTCGGCGCGGTGAACAACCCCCTTGGTTAGGGTTAGGCAGGTAGTCGGGGGTAACTGAAACTGCCTCTTCCTTCAGGCCTTTAACCTGAAGTATAGGTACTCATTTAATTTGTAGTTCATAATTCAAACAGAGCCCTAAAATCTCTAGCAAGCACAAACATTTCCATTAATCAATGCAGTTGTTTGGCAAACTGCTAAGGAAGTGTTCTTTCCTTTTTGAGTGTATCAGCACTCGTTCCCAAGGTGTCTTGTAAATTGGCAAGATCTTTTACATTCCGGTGTAGGGCATACCCAACTTGGTTAACCCTAAAGTTCCTTAGATATGCTAGTTTCGGGTTTACAAATGTCCTTATTTAGAAGGATATCCAAAAATACGTCCTTTTTGCAAGATAACTTGCGCATGGATCTACCATCCTTGATGAGGGTTTTTTACCCTTTCTCCTTGTGAATCAATCACAAGACTAAATGATTTCGTACTTGTTGCGCAAGTCCTGCGATGGAATAATCTGTTTAGATCCTTTAAGCTAACGTATGTCAGGCCTAGGGTTTCTTCTTTTAAGAACCTTAGGGACAAACCCTAGTTCCTTATCTTTACGAATTTATTGTCCCTACAGTAAGGAAAGTAGTCAAGTGCTTAGGGTATGAATGTTTCTATGTTTAGATTGGTTTAGTTATCTTTTGGAAGGTAATATTAATCGTCTTGTCACAGTTTTGCTTTCCTTATGACAAATTACTTTCCAGTCAATACAACTTAATTATAACTTCCGTTTTCCTTACAGATGAACTCATGCAAAATAACAACATTTGCCTTCCTAAGATGTGCAATTAGCAAAGATAACTTCCTAGTAATTTGAGCATCAAAAGAAACCTTTCATGAATTTAACCATTTACAATGATTCGTTGCGAAAGGAATAAGACTAATGGTGCAAGATATAATTTCTACACCTTAGGATTTAACTAAAATATACTACTATAGTAAATGGATAATCTTGCTCGTAATTTATAATGCTTGATGCAAATTTGAAGAAAACTAAGTTCTATACATTATCATTCATAAGCTAAACTCCTTCGTTACAAATAACTCGAACAAATATATCCTATCATTAACAATTTCTCTTGCATGATCGACTTAAAACCAAATTAAAGCCAAGATGAAAAACCTGGTTTTGGGGTGAGATATCCACATGGATACCGAGAGATGACCCTCCCGCGGCTACACCTTGGACTTTCTTAGGAGGCATCGCAATTGTAGTCCTTCAGATGTAGAAGAAGCTTTACAACTTCTCCTTAGAATTCCACCGTCGCTCCCTTGCACCGTTCGTCAAAGTAGTTTTTGGAAGGCTCCCCCCTTGAATTCGGCAATTCGAAAGGGTGTTTTAGAATCTTTTACAACTAAGGCCCATTGAAGCCATGGGGAAGGCTTAATGGCCTTTGTAAGCTCGCACAAATGGGAATAAAAAGGTGTGGAAAAGACTCAAGGTGTGGAAGCGAACTCCAAGGAAATATAGTAATCGCAAGGATTATAAGTGAGGTCGAAAGACCTTGGGTTAACTTTGAGGGAAGGGGTTTCAATACGCCATAAGGGAAGGGCTAGGGAAGGATCTAACACGGAGGTGTTGTAGGCTTAAGGGATAAGAGGGGTGATAAGACACGGGAAAAAAAGTAATAAGACCCTTAATGTCTTCATGCTTTTAGGGGGAGTGACTTCAAAGTGAAGGTAAGGGGTTTTACCACGAGGCGGGAGGGTGAAATGGGGCTTTAAAGGTTTTTAAAACTCGGGGGGAAAAAGGGGGCTTAGGGGGATTAAAACCGGGGGGGAAAAAGGGGCTTAGGGGGATTAAAACCGGGGGGGGGGGGAAACAAGGGGGCTTAGGGGGCCTTAAGGAGAAATTTTTTTGGAGGGGGGAAAATAGGCAAAGGTGTGGAGAAGGGGGCCAAAGAAGGCCCCTTGGAAGCTTCCAAGGGCCTTCTAGAAGGCTTACAAAGGGCACGCGGGGGGTGGGGGCCATTGACAGATGGCGACAAGCATAAGGCAGCTGGTGGCTCCCTCCAGCACGACGTTGGTAGCAGCGGCCTTAGTCAGAGGCGGTGGCTCTTCTGCAACAAGCGGCGGCCCATAGCTCCTCGGCACCCTCCTCTCCACGACGTCCCTCTGCACAACAGCTGTCGCAGCCTCTTCCCTTCTTGAACCTCTTCCTTCACAGCAACAGGAGGTGGCCCCTTCACAGCGTGTCGACCCTTTTTTCCTCAAGGCCTTTGTCCCCCTCGATTTAAATAGGGGAAGGGAGTGGGATCCTCCCTCCCCTGCATGTCATCACGCATGCTTCCCCCCCTTGCTCCAAGCTCCACCAAGGAGCTTACTCAATCCTTCTATTCCCCTCCCCCTCCAGCTCGTCAGTCGGCTGGGGAATAAGGTGAATTTAAAAAAAAAAATCATTATCCAATTCGTTTTTATGGAGGCGGTACATGCGGCCTTTCGGAATATTACATTCTCTCCCCCTTAGAAGAATCGAGATGTCCTCATCTCGAGATAAACTGGGGATATTGATCGTTGAGAGAGCTTTCATCTATCCAAGTGGCATCCTCTTCAGGATAAACTTTCCACTGGACGAGGCATTGTCTCAAGGTTCTAGATCTTAACTATCTCTCCCTAACATCTAAGATCCTATCTGGCCTTAGTTCAAGGACTCCTTGACTAGGCATCACAATTTGTTGGTCATCAAGTACATGATTAGGGTTGGGTACATACTTCTTCAATATGCTGATATGGAATACATTGTGAACCTTTAGGTTCTCTGGGAGTTGCAATCTATAAGCATTGGGTCCTAGGCATTTGAGGATTTTGTACGGCCCACAATATCTTGGACTTAGCTTCTTGCATTCTCCTAGGGATAGAGAACTCTTTTTAGGGCGTACCCGAATGAAGACCATGTCTCCTTCTTCGAAGACTCTTTCTTGACGTTTCAAATCTGCGTATGCCTTTTGTCTATCCTTGGCCGCTTGTATGTCTTGTCTTATTTACTTTATTTGATCATCCATGTCTTCCAACATCTGTCTTGACGCTTCAACTCTTAGGGTTGGATCAGAAAAGTCTAGGGGACTTCGACAATCATGACCATACAATGCCTGGAAAGGAGTCATCAGAATGCTCTGCTGGTAAGAAGCATTGTAGGCAAATTCAACCAAAGGCAAGAATTGAATCCACCTCTTCGGCTCTCGATAGCAGTATGCCCTAAGCATGTCCTCGATGACTTGAATTACTTGCTCTGTTTGGCCATCCATTTGGGGATGGTAGGCGGTGCTAAAACAGAGTTGAGTCCCAATAGCTTCAAAGATAGCTCTCCAAAAGTGTGATGTGAAGAGAGAATCTCGATCACTAATGATTCTTCTAGGTAACCCATGTAGCTTGAATATCTCCTTGATAAACAATCTTGCAATGTCGGAGGCTTTATAATTTGTCTTTACTGGAATCAGGTGTGCAACCTTGGTAAGCATGTCAACCACAACCATAATGGAATTGTATCCTCCTTGGACTTGGGGTAAGCCCACAACAAAATCCATACTGATGAATTCCTATTTCATTTGGGGAATGTCAAGCGGTTGCAGTTTCCCTGGCATCATGACATGTTTGGCTTTGATACGTTGGCAAGACAAACACTTAGTGACGTACTTGAGAACGTCACCTTTAAGCCTCTTCCAATGATAGCTCTTCCTAATTGCATTAAGAGTCTTAGCATAGCCAGGATGTCCTAAAAAAGGAGAATCATGAGCTTCCCATAATATCTTCTGCTTAAGTGACTGGCTTGCTGGTATACACAGCCTTGTTCTATAGTAGACAAGTCCATCAATGGAAAAATCCCGATACTTAGCTTGCAACTTCTGATTATGCTCCTTGGTAGATATTTCGTTTATCATTGTTTGGTAGGCCAAATCATGGCATGCTTCCTCTCTAGCTAGTTCAAGTATAGGGTTGTTTGGCATAGATACTTTTGTAGCCAGAGATTTGGCCGTTGATGGATTCTGCAAGATTAGGGAATTTAGGAATGCCTTGCGACTGAGTGCATCGGCAACTACATTCTCCTGCCCTGGTCGGTACTTGATTTCAAAATCATATTCCTCCAATACTTCAATCCACTGACGTTGCCTCATGTTGAGCTTGTTCTGGGTAAAAATCCATTTGAGACTCTTATGATCGGTTACTAGAGTAAACTTGTTACCCAACAGGTAGTGTCTCTAAAGCTTTAGAGCATGGATGGCAGCTAGTAGTTCCAGATCATGTGTGGCATAATTCTTTTCATGACTCTTCAATTTCCTTGAAGAGTATGCTATTGGATGACCTTCCTACATAAGTACACACCCCAAGGCAAGAAGGCTAGCATCAGTTACTACCTCGAACTCCTTATTGAGGTCAGGAAGTTTTAGAATAGGTGCTGATACCAAACTTTGCTTCAATTTGTCGAAGCTATTTTGTTCAGAAGTTGACCATGTAATGGAAGTCTGCTTCTTTAGTAAGTCTATAAGAGGTGCTGCAATCAAAGCATAGTTTTTTATGGAGACCCTATACCATCCTGTCAATCCAAGAAAGTTGCGTATTTCTTTGACACATACTGCTATTGGCCATTCAAGCACATCTCTGACCTTGGCTGGGTCTACTGAGATTCCATCTGCTGATACTATGACTCCCAGATATTCAATCTGACGCTTGAAGAATGCACACTTCTTCATCTTAGCATAAAACTTATGTACCCTCATTGTCTCAAGGACAATCCAAAGTTGGGGTTCATGATCTTCTTCCTGTTTAGAATAGATTAAAGTGTCGTCGAAGTAGACAAGCACGAAATCATCAAGATATGGTCTAAAGATATCTTGCATTAATCTGTTGAAGG
Source organism: Lygodium microphyllum (assembly GCF_053477565.2). Taxonomy (NCBI): domain Eukaryota; kingdom Viridiplantae; phylum Streptophyta; class Polypodiopsida; order Schizaeales; family Lygodiaceae; genus Lygodium; species Lygodium microphyllum. Next base: position 138,575,808 of record NC_141152.1, on the reverse strand, counting down.
TGGCAGGTGCATTTGTAAGCCCGAATGACATAACCAAGAACTCAAAGTGCCCATATCTTGTATTGAAGGCCGTCTTTGGAATATCTTCTTCCTTGATCCTTATCTGATAGTAACCTCACCTGAGATCAATCTTGGAGAAGATCTTTGCACCTTGAAGACGATCAAGAAGCTCATCTATTCTAGGAATAGGATACTTGTTCTTGACTGTTGATTGATTCAACCCCCGGTAATCAATACATAGTCGAAGTGTCCCATCTTTCTTTTTCTGGAATAGTACTGGAGCTCCCCACGGTGAGTTGCTAGGCCGGATGTAACCCTGATCTAACAATTGCTTGAGTTGTTCCTTCAACTCAATTGCTTCCGGTATGGACATTCTATAAGGTCTTTTTGCAATTGGTGCAGCTCCAAGCACTAGCCTAATCTCATGATCTACTTCTCTTTGAGGCGGAAGTTCAGTCATTTCCTTAGGGAATACGTCAGCGTATTCCTTTAGCCAAGAAGGTCCCTCATGAGACTCTTGCTTTTGATCTAACTTGTTGAGTTTAATCAGGTAAACGGGTAATCCTTTTCTGACTCCTTTTACGATCCGAGATACTTTGGCCAATTGGAGTCTTGGCACTCCTGCCTCACCTTGAGTTGTGACAAATTCCCTTTCAGAGTTTTGAAAGGAAACTTGACCCTTTCCATAGTGGATGTGGGCGTCGTTGGGCTTAAGCCAATCCATCCCGAGTAGATACTTATGGATACCTAAATTCATGACTCTGAATTTGACTGAAGTCTTATTTCCTCCCAGAAAGAATTCCACCTTAGCAGTTTGCCTCGTACAAGTTACCTCACGACCGTTTGCCAACTCCACAAGCAGGGTAGGTGCTTCTACTGTGGTTATTCCTAAACTTTTTGCACATGCTGGTGAGATAAAGGAATGTGTACTACCACAATCAATCAAGGTTTTGAAACCTTTACCTTGATAGTCTGACGGTGTCTGAATCACCCAAAACTGGCGATTCGGCCCTTTCTTGTGTAAAGCGGCATGGACTGTCACTTTTTCGAATTCAGCTTCCATAGTCGGATCTTCCTCTTCTTCTTCTTCGCATCTTTGCCTATTGGCAATGCAAGCGGTTCTTCCTCTTCCACGGGTAACGGCTCCTTGACCATGGCCTGCTCCTTGGAAATGCGTTTCGCGATGTCCTCCGTTGAGCTTGGGACATTGCCTCTTGAAGTGACCGGGTTCGTTGCAGTGGAAACAACAGAGGTTTCGGTCGTTACTTTGAGTAGAAACAAAGTTTTTGACGATGTTTGTCCTTGCTTTCTTCCTTTGTCCCTGATTGTGACCTTGAACTCTCTTCATTTCAGGTCTGAATGCTCCTCTGTTCGGGTCACTATAGGACCAAGTTTTGTTACCCCTTGGTCTAGCTTGCACCTCCTGAATTATAGGCGCCACTCGAATGAGTGCATTCTATTCAAGACAGGTATTTATGGGTGGATTTAAGCCCGCACAAAATTTGGACACCTGTTGCGTCATGTCCATCTGTGGCGCATACTTTAAGAGTGAGACGAATTTAGAGTAGTATGCGTCAAGGGCGAGTCCTAGCTGTTTTAGCTTGTAGAACTCATTCATTTTCTGAGTACGATATGCAGGTGGTAAATATCTTCCATGCACGGCTTTCTTCAACTTCTCCCAGGTAACGGACCCCTTTGAAGTCCCTTGATCCGTGCACCATTGCTTCTACCAAAGTCTGGCTTCGTCGGTGAGCTTTAACTTGGCGAGCATGGCCTGATTGGTAGGTGCAATACCAGCTGCTTCAAAGTAATCCTCCATGGATTCAATCCAAATTTCAGCATCAGCCTGGACGAATCTGCCTCTCCCATCAAACTCGGGTGGCTTTATCTGCTTGAGGAGGAACTTCTTCTCCTGGGTCACAGCAGTATTTGATGTAGGAGGCGAATTTGGAATCTGTACCTGGGGTTGTGCCTGATAAAAGTTTTCTTAACATTATTATATGATAATCGACGTTAGCTTATCTTTCATTTTTAGTTCAGCTATCTCATAAACAATGTAGGTACTTAATTTTTTAACAACTCTTATGCACAGCCAGATATTGATAAAAGAAGTCTTTATTTGTATTTACATGGGCATAGCCTTATACAACGTTTCGTGTGATGATAATCCAATCATTACATTTAGTTTGGGGAGAACAACATTGTATTGCATTTGTCTACAGGAACTGTGTAATAGTAGGGTTTTGGGTCATGGATCTTTAGGAATCGATAATTCATTGGAAGTTCAGGATACCCTTTCCGTTGGAATCCATACTTCTCATGGTGGCCCAACACTTTAATCCTGTCGGCTGGGATTACGCGGGTTACTTCCTCATATACATATGAGTTCATTTCAACCCTCCGACCTTGAATATGTAAAGTCGAATTTACGTGAGCTTCCACAAAAATGAACAGCTTCACGACTTTCAAGTCTTCCAGCCATTCGATCCTCTTTAGGTTGGTCTGTAGATAAGCAAACCGATGGGCGGCTATATAGTAGATTCCTAAAAACCCCATCCATCTTCGTTCTATGTAAAGAGCTGATGGATTATAAATCTGCTCTAGGATGTTCATCATCCCAATTATTTGTCTATAAAGGGGAGAATGCATTGCAGTCATAAACATGACCCGAAATACCAAAAACTTGTTCCACGCTTCATAATTCTGCAAGATAGCATTGAAGGTGAGAAAATGTTTGGACTGTAACAATTTCTTTACTTCATTTTATTGAGATCTCATAAAAATAATTACGTTGTTGGTCGGCTCTGATACCAATTGTAACGTCCACTAGTATCATCCAGGACACGTCTTAGGAGTCCATCGGAAAGGATGTCTAGAAAACTCCACCCGGCACTCCCATGGAATGTTACGGATTTTGCGATCTAGGTCTTCCCGCATCTACCACGTAACAGAAGTATCCTGGCCGTTCCCACTTAGGATCGACCAGAATTAGGGTTTTCCTGATTGGTCATTAGCTAACAGTAACTAGCGTCAGACCCGAGCGAACTACTTTTTGCAGAAACGCCAGGTCCGAAGCGGATTCATGCTGCACTTGGTTCAAGGAGAATGGGAAACGAGAGGGATGCAAAGCTCAACCTCTCTGCCATAAGGCATAGTCCCATTTCGTTACCCCTAAAATAGCGTAAATCGGGTAAGACGTAATTCTAGGTCATCGCTCTCGTTATTCGTTTTGATGATCATCCCGTTGTTCTTCGAGATTTTTGAGAAAGTTCCTGGCTAACTGGGACCACGCAACCGTAGGACGGACTCATGGTCCATCCTTCGCACTTTCCTCGGTTTGTTTTAGTTATGTAATTATCTAACACATTAATTTGACATATAACAATCAGCTTCTTTAATTAATCCTGTTAAGCACTGGTTCCTTCATGTAATCTTATCACGTGACATTGAAAAACAATATCAAGCAAGTTCTTTCTTTACATTTCGTCATTTTATTTTTGAAATACAAGGAGTTCCGCCCGTAGGCTTGTCCATAATCCGCTTGAAGGCTATCCAGTAATCCCTAGGGATCACTATTCCAAGCTTTCGCCCGTAAACTAGTATACGGGACTCGAGATCCAATCCCGAGTCACCTTAGCCTCTTGTGCAAGACCCGAAATGCGAGGGATTTACGGCCAGAGCCCCCCTGGCACCCAAGCGTCCTCTTACTCCAAGTAGAGCTCAATGGAGAGACCTCTCGCGGCGGGTTCGGTCCACGTTCCCGGCACGGTGAACAACCCCCTTGGTTAGGGTTAGGCAGGTAGTCGGGGGTAACTGAAACTGCCTCTTCCTTTAGGCCTTTAACCTGAAGTATAGGTACTCATTTAATTTGTAGTTCATAATTCAAACAAAGCCCTAAAATCTCTAGCAAGCACAAACATTTCCATTAATCAACCCAGTTGTTTGGCAAACTGCTAAGGAAGTGTTCTTTCCTTTTTGAGTGTATCAGCACTCGTTCCCAAGGTGTCTTGTAAATTGGCAAGATCTTTTACATTTCGGTGTAGGGCATACCCAACTTGGTTAACCCTAAAGTTCCTTAGATATGCTAGTTTCAAGTTTACAACTGTCCTTATTTAGAAGGATATCCAAAAATACATCCTTTTTGCAAGATAACTTGCACAGGGATCTACCATCCTTGATGAGGGTTTTTTACCCTTTCTACTTGTGAATCAATCACAAGACTAAATGATTTCGTACTTGTTGCGCAAGTCTTGCGATGGAATAATCTGTTTAGATCCTTTAAGCTAACGTATGTCAGGCCTAGGGTTTCTTTTTTTAATAACCTTAGGGACAAACCCTAGTTCCTTACCTTTACGAATTTATTTTCCCTACAGTAAGGAAAGTAGTCAAGTGCTTAGGGTATGAATGTTTCTATGTTTAGATTGGTTTAGTTATCTTTTGGAAGGTAATATTAATCGTCTTGTCACGGTTTTGCTTTCCTTGTGACAATTTACTTTCTAGTCAATACAGCTTAATTTTAACTTCTGTTTTCCTTACAGATGAACTCATGCCAAATAACAAAATTTGCCTTGCTAAGATGTGCAATTAGCAAAGATAACTCCCTAGTAATTTGAGCATCGAAAGAAACCTTTCATGAATTTAACCATTTACAATGATTCGTTGCGAAAGGAATAAGACTAATGGTGCAAGATATAATTTCTACACCTTAGGTGGTGCGCAGATCGGCCGCAGTATGCTCACGTAGTGAATCCCGGAAGGTCCCCAAGAACAATGAACTCTACCTTTTTGCACAAAAAATAATGTAAAAGCATGAACGACAAGAAGCAAGAGACCAATTGGGTTCAATCTCCCCCCATGCCTTGTGTGAGCGCTTCACAAAGCATGTATTTTATGTATATTTCCATCTTCATGCTCAATAATAGCCCAATTTACAAAAATATGACAAGCTTTTAGCTTTTGAGTTTGCTTTCTACAAAAACAGGAACTAAAGCTAATGGACGGTGCCTATAGAGTCTGGCATGCCCAACACAATGTCCAAATAGAAATAACATATCTGTGTGCATAGGCGCATACAAAATAATAATCAATAATCGATGTCTCAATAGACATAACAAAATATAGGCGTGGCGCCTATCAAAATATAATACAAAGGTCGAATACTCACTAGACTCCAATGCTTTCCTCCGCCACTACTGCTATCTCTACACATCAACTGAAGCATTCACAATCATTAGTAAAATAATATAATTAAACCGACAAAAGTGAATACCTAGCAGTCTTCAGCTACATAAATAAATCAACTAGTTAGAAATAAATCCTAACCTTAATTTATTACGAGTGCGCACTCTAAACTCATAAACGTTTATTAATTTAATATGCATTTTGCGGAATCACCCGCTATGGAATCACCCATGTACACACTAAATTAATGAAACGCGCGAAAAGGACAGGCGTCCCCATCAACTTCTCGCACAAAGAATCCTCTTTGTGTATGAGCCCCGGTCATCTAAGTTTACGGAATCCACCGTAAAACCTCATGGAATCCACCGTGGCACAGAATCCACCGTGGAATATGCCTCCTAGCATCATACCCCCGGGGTGGGATAGCGATTGACCTCAATTTCTATTAGCTCAATGTGGAGCTAACAGAGTGGGGAAAGCTTTTAAGTCTCTAGTGTGCATCCATTGTGCTTCCTCTACGGATTGGTTCTTAAATTTTACTAGATATCTAGAATACCTTTGGCCAGTTCTAGTGGTCATGTAGTCAGTGTCTATGATGGCTTCTGGTTCAAGTATTTCAGTCTCTTCCTCTAATAAAGGTGGGTTTTCATAAACAGGGTGGATAGGTAATTGGCCTCTAAATGGTCTCAATAAACTAATGTGAAATGTATTATGAATTTTCCAATGAGATGGTAATTCTAATTTGAATGCATTGTCATTAATCTTATGAATGATTCTAAATGGTCCATAGAGTCTAAGAGCTAATTTGACAACTGGATGTCTATCTACACTTTGCAGTCTATGTTTTTCTATTCTCAGCCAAACATAATCATCAACTTTGAAATTCATGGCTTGTCTTTTCTTGTTGGCTTGTTTGGTATATGATTGTTGGGCTTTAGCAATCATATCCTTAACCTCATCAAAAATATTGTTATGCATACTAGAAATATCATCAGCACTCTGAATTTTATTAGATAAAGATGCAACAGGTGTAGATAATCTATATCCATAAATGACTTCAAAAGGTGCTTTCTTTGTAGATGTGTGCGGTGTATTGTTATATGCAAACTGTAATAAATGCAAATGAGTGTCCCATGTTTGAGGTTTAGAGATAGTATATGCACGTAAAAGATCTAGAATGGTGTTGTTTGTGGCTTCTGTTTGTCCATTTGTTTCTGGATGAAATGCAGATGGGAAATCAATCTTTGTGCCTAGATTAGCAAACAGTGTAATCCAAAAATTGTTACAAAATCTAGAATGACGATCTGAAATGATAACTTTTGGCAATCCATGGTTAGTAAGAACAGTTTTCAAAAATAACTGTGCTACTTGTGATGCTGTTAAAGTTTTCTTACATGGAATGAAATATGCTTGCTTACTAAATCTATCTACAACTGTCCAAATCATATCATGGTTAGATTTAGTATTTGGTAAACCAGTAATGAGATCCATAGAAATATGTTCCCAAGGTTTAGATGGAGTAGACAAAGGCATTAGTAATCCATACTGTTTACCATGATGTCTCTTTACTCTTTGACAAATCAAACATTCAGAAACGAAATTAGATACATCTGCATCCATATGCGGCCAATAAAAATCTTCAATTAACATGCGTAATGTAGATATGATACCTCTATGACCTTGATATGGAGGACAATGAATTTCATTCAAAACAAAAGATCGGAATGGAATAGTAACACACAGTCTCTTTTCATAAAACATAAATCCATCATTATATGACAATGAATCAACAGGAATGAAATTATTTGGTACTAATTTATTCCAATCAGAATGAAAAGTAATATCCTGGTGATATGTATCTTTCATAGCAATCAAAGAATCAAAAGATATGACAGAAATATTATGAATTCCAGGTCTTCTACTCAATGCATCAGCAACTACATTTTCTTTTCCAGGTTGGTATTGAATGATAGGATGAAAACTTTGAATGAAGGAAGCCCATTTGATATGACGGTCAGAAATTTGGGGTTGGCTAAGTAAATGTCTAATGCTTTGCTGGTCAGTCTTTATCATGAATTCTGAACCCATTAAGTAGTGTTTCCACTGTCTTAATGCTTGTACAATTGCTAATAGTTCTTTGTCATATGTGGAATATTTCAGCTTAGAGGGTTTCAGCTTAGAACTAGAATATGCTATTGGATGATTGTCTTGCATTAGTACGGCTCCTATTCCTGATCCGCTAGCATCAGTCACAACTAGAAAGAATGGTCTATTAAAGTCAGGAAATTGTAAAACAGGTGCATTGGTTAATGCACGTTTCAGTAAGTCAAAGGATTTCTGTTGAGTTTCAGTCCATTGATAAACAATTCCTTTCTTGAGAAAATTTGTTAATGGTAAAGCAAGTAATGAAAAATTACGTACAAATTTCCTATAGAAACTAGCAAGACCAAGGAATGAGCGTAACTCATGCACGTTTTTAGGAACAGGCCAATGCAATATTGCATCAATTGTCTTAGGATCAACTTTAATTCCTTCAGATGATACAATATGACCTAAATACTCTATTTCTATCTTAAAGATTTCACTTTTTTCAGGATTTGCAAACAATTGATTTTCTTTTAGTAATTAAAAAACTAATGATAAATGCTCATAATGCTCTTTTTCACTTTGACTAAACACCAAAATATCATCAAAGAAAACAATCACACAGTACTGACATTTCAAAAAGATACGGTTCATCATTCTACTGAAAGTGGCAGGTGCATTAGTCAATCCGAATGGCATGACTAAGAATTTGTAATGGCCAAACTGTGTTCTGAATGCAGTCTTAAATATGTCAGATTTATCTAGCCTCACCTGATGATATCCAGACTTAAGGTCAATTTTACTAAATATAGAAGATCCTTGCAGTTTGTCCATAAAGTCATCAACTCTAGGTATAGGATACCTATTCTTTACAGTGATCTTATTTAAAGCTCGGTAGTCAATACACATATGATAAGTATTATTCTTTTTCTTAACTAAGAGTACAGGTGCACCGAATGGAGAACTGCTAGGTTGAATTAAACCTCTATTTAGTAATTCTTCAACTTGACTCTGGATTTCTTTTTGCTCTATCTGATTGTGCCTATATGGTGCTTGCAAAGTGGTTGTGTGCTAGGGATTAAATCAATCTTATGGTCTTCTGGACGTGAAAGAGGTAAACCTGGTGGTAGGTCTTCTGCAAAACAGTTCTTAAAATATGCAAGAAATTCCTTATGCCTAAGGTGCATATGATTTTCCTTTGCTTGCAATTCATTCACCCAAATGAGATATGATTTAGTACTCTTGCGTAATGCACGTTTTGCTTGAGTATGCGAAAGCAGTGGAAAAACATTAGATGCATGCATACCATATAATGTAATAGATTTTCCTTGAAAATTAATATTCATTGTGTATGTGGAATAATCTATATTTGGGTTATGCTGGTGTCGCCAAGGCATTCCTAAAATAATGTCACTTGACTGTAATGGAACAACTAAGAAATTTCTTATTTCAATGTATGAACCTATTTGAATCTCTAAATCTTGAACTTCTTCTGTACCATTATACCTAGTACCTAAAAATGCAGCTTTTATGCGATAATGCGTAGGTACAGTCTGTAATTTCAATTCCTTTACCAATTTTGCTGAAATAAAGTCATGAGTACTACCGTCATCATGCAAGATAGTCTTTTCCTTTCCATGCACCAAACATTTCATAGTCAATAATGAATGTGGAGTAGGCATACCTGGTAAAGTATTGGAAGTAGTAGTAGTATCATCCTCATCTTCAGTGAAATCAGGCATATCCTCATGCTCGTCTTCGTCCATGGCTCCAAGATAGTTGATATGTGCTGGTGGCTTCTTTGAATGACAATTTGCTGTGAGATGCCCAGGCTGGTGACACTTATAGCATACTATTGGCTTGGCTTTGGTTACATTATTTGCAATGGCTGGAAGTCTAGGTACATTTGGATTTGCTTGTGGAATAGGCTTAGGATTTGGATTGACATTGGATGGTAATGCAGGTGGTTTAGCCCAATTCTTGCGGAAAGATGGTGAAGAGAAACGACCTGGATTAAACCTTCTAAAATTGGAATTTAATTGTTTAGATCCATAATTACCATTGGCTTGGAATTGCTGTGGTCGTCTGTCTCTACCGCATAACTTATCTTCAGTGTCATGAGCTAGTGAGATGGCGTCTTCAAGGGTAGCAGGCTTGAACATGTTCACTTCAACGTAGTAATGTCCAAGAAGTCCAGACATATACTTCCGCTTATGTGTCGTCTCTGGTACGTCTTCAAGCATGCGTAGATGTAGGAGTGCATTCCAAAAATGCTCTGTATACTGTGGAATAGGCTCACGATCCCGTTGTTAAAGTAGATCCCATTGCTTGATAGCCTTCTCATGAAATTGCAGTGGAAGGAAATTCTGCATGAACTTCTTCTTGAAATCTTCCCAAGTAGCAGGACATTCTATGCTCTTGCATACTACAGTCCACCAAAGTGATGCTCTGTCTACCAAATGATTAGTAACACACTTGATTTTATCTTTTTCTGGATAGGTTTCCTCATGGAAATAGCCATCAAACTGGCTAATGAATGATAAAACAGTCTTTCCTTCTCGTATGCCATTGAAAGTGAGAAATTTGAAACTTCTTTTACTTATCTTTGATTCCTTGCGAATAGTTTGAGCTTCAAGAGTGGCGTCAATGGTACATCGAATCAAATCTTCAGCTTAAGGTTCTTCTTTATCGATAGACGCTCTTTGTAATTTTGTCAATTGCGCTTGCAATGCTTGCCTAGCCCTTCATTCTTCTTCCAATTGCAGCATGATTAGATCTAGCTTTTGTTCCATGGTAGGCTCAGGTAGGTCGTCTTCAGCCATAGGATCATCCATATGTGGGGTCGTCATCCTGTAAAACTCAAAAGACCTTTCTCACTCAAAAATCAGGTTAGCGGGATGAGCGTAGCTCAAATTCGGGGTTACAAAGCTATGTATTTTTGGGTATTTCTTTCTCAATTTTCAAAAAATCTGCAATATTTCCTTCTTGGTTTGCTGAAAATACTTTAGCGGACCTGTAGATAGGTAGAATACTTTGCCAAGAACAACTTTCTAGTTCAGAGTTTATACGCAGGAACAACCCTTCTAGGAGTTTTGAGCACTAGCCAGTTCTGACTCCAGTTGACTAGTCTGACTTGCAGAGTTGCAGACTTGCAGAACTTAGTGAACTTGCAGAATTTGATTCCAGTCCACTTGCAGGACTTGACTTCGGAGGTGCAGGACCTAAAGTTTATGAACTTGCTTGCCTTGTGTGACTTGCAGGAAGCTTAAAAGCTTTGATTGACTTAATGGATGAAGCTTGTGAAGCTTAATGAAAATCAATCGTCTGATTTCGTGGGGGGGAAGCCGTTTTCAGCACGGCGCGAAAAACGCGGAACCTCTTGAGATACCAGGCGAAAAAAATTGAAGCTTGAAGCTTATTTGAAGCTTCTAAGCTTAGTCTTAAGCCTTGTTGAAGTAATTAACTTTGATATGAAGAAAGCTTATCTCTGGTTTTTTGACGACTTGATGAAAGAGATGGATGCGTGGTCCTCTGCCTGTACAGCCTCGTCCTTCACGATCTGAGAGTAGAAACAGGGGTTCTTGATCGCAGAAGTCTGCCTGTATCGACGGTTCACGACGAGATTGACTGTAGAGCCCGATCGTTACTGGAGCTCCGCTCTGATACCACTAGTGCACAGATCGGTCGCAGTATGCTCGCGTAGTGAATCCCAAAAGGTCCCCAAGAACAATTAACTCTACCTTTTTGCACAAAAAACAATGTAAAAGCATGAATAACAAGAAGCAAGAGACCAATTGGGTTCAATCTCCCCCCATGCCTTGTGTGAGCACTTCATAAAGCATGTATTTTATGTATATTTCCATCTTCATGCTCAATAATAGCCCAATTTACAAAAATATGACAAGCTTTTAGCTTTTGAGTTTGCTTTCTACAACAATAGGAAATAAAGCTAATGGACGGTGCCCATAGAGTCTGGCACGCCCAACACAATGTCCAAATAGAAATAACATATCCGTGCGCATAGGCGCATACAAAATAATAATCAATAATCGATGTCTCGATAGACATAACAAAATATAGGCGTGGTGCCTATCAAAATATAATCCAAAGGTCGAATACTCGCTAGACTCCAATGCTTTCCTCCACCACTACTACTATCTCTACACATCAACTGAAGCATTCACAATTGTTAGTAAAATAATACAATTAAACCGACAAAAGTGAATACCTAGCAGTCTTCAACTACATAAATAAATCAACTGGTTAAAAATAAATCCTAACCTTAATTTATTACGAGTGCGCATTCTAAACTCATAAACGTTTATTAATTTAATATGCATTTTGCGGAATCACCCGCTATGGAATCACCCATGTACACACTAAATTAACAAAACGCCCAAAAAGGACAGGCGTCCCCATCAACTTCTCGCACAAAGAATCCTCTTTGTGTATGAGCCCCGGTCATCTAAGTTTATGGAATCCACCGTAAAACCTCACGAAATCCACCGTGGCACGGAATCCACCGTGGAATATTCCTCCTGGCATCATTAGGATTTAACTAAATTATGCTACTATAGTAAATGGATAATCTTGCTCGTAATTTATCATGCTTGATGCAAATTTGAAGAAAACTAAGTTCTACACATTATCATTCATAAGCTAAACTCCTTCATTACAAATAACTCGAACAAATATATCCTATCCTTAACAAGTTCTCTTTGCATGATCGACTTAAAACCGAATTAAAGCCAAGAAGAAAAACCTGGTTTTGGGGTGAGATATCCACATGGATACCGGGAGATGACCCTCCCGCGGCTACACCTTGGACTTTCTTAGGAGGCATCACAATTGTAGTCCTTCAGACGTAGAAGAAGCTTTGCAACTTCTCCTTAGAATTCCACCGTCGCTCCCTTGCACCATTCATCAAAGTAGTTTTTGGAAGGCTCCCCCCTTGAATTCGGGAATTCGAAAGGGTGTTTTAGAATATTTTACAACTAAGGCCCATTGAAGCCATGGGGAAGGCTTAATGGCCTTTGTAAGCTCGCACGAATGGGAATAAAAAGGTGTGGAAAAGACACAAGGCGTGGAAGCGAACTCCAAGGAAATATAGTATAACCGCAAGGATTATAAGTGAGGTCGAAAGACCTTGGGTTAACTTGGAGGGAAGGGGTTTCAATACGCCATAAGGGAAGGGCTAGGGAAGGATCTAACACAGGTGTTGTAGGCTTAAGGGATAAGAGGGGTGATAAGACACGGGAAAAAAAGTAATAAGACCCTTAAGGTCTTCGTGCTTTTAGGGGGAGTGACTTCAAAGTGAAGGTAAGGGGTTTTAGCACGAGGTAGGAGGGTGAAAAGGGGCTTTAAAAGTTTTTAAGATCCGGGGGAAAAAAGGGGGCTTAGGGGGATTAAAACCGGGGGGGAAAAAGGGGCTTAGGGGGATTAAAACCGAGGGGGGGGGGAAACAAGGGGGCTTAGGGGGCCTTAATGGGAAATTTTTTTGGAGAGGGGAAAATAGGCAAAGGTGTGGAAAAGGGGGCTTAAGAAGGCCCCTTGGAAGCTTCCAAGGACCTTCTAGAAGGCTTACGAAGGGCACGTGGGGGGTGGGGGCCGTCGACAGATGGCAACAAGGATAAGGCAGCTGGCGGCTCCCTCCAGCACGGCGTTGGTAGCAGCAGCCTTAGTAAGAGGTGGTGGCTCTTCTGCAATGAGTGGCGGCCCATAGCTCCTCGGCACCCTCCACTCCACGACATCCCTCTGCAGCAGCTGTCACAGCCTCTTTCCTTCTTCAACCTCTTCCTTCACAGCAACAGGAGGTGGCTCCTTCATAGTGTGTCGACCCTTTTTTCCTCAAGGCCTTTGTCCCCCTTGATTTAAATAGGGGAAGGGAGGGGGATCCTCCCTCCCCTGCGTGTCATCACGCATGCTTCCCCCTCTCGCTCCAAGCTCCACCAAGGAGCTTACTCAATCCTTCTATTCCCCTCCCCCTCCAGCTCGTCAGTCGGCTGGGGGGATAAGGTGAATTTTAAAAAAAAATCATTATCCAATTCGTTTTTATGGAGGCGGTACATGCGGCCTTTCGGAATATTACATTCTCTCCCCCTTAGAAGAATCGAGATGTCCTCATGTCGAGATAAACTGGGGATATTGATGGTTGAGAGAGCTTTCATCTAACCAAGTGGCATCCTCTTCGAGATAATCTTTCCACTGGATGAGGCATTCTCTCAAGGTTCTAGATCTTAACTGTCTCTCTCTAACATCTAAGATCCTATCCGGCCTTAGTTCAAGGACTCTTTGACTAGGCATCACAATTTGTTGGTCATCAAGTACATGATTAGGGTTGTGTACATACTTCTTCAATAGGCTGATATGGAATACATTGTGAACCTTTAGGTTCTCTAGGAGTTGCAATCTATAAGCATTGGGTCCTAGGCATTTGAGGATTTTGTACGGCCCACAATATCTTGGACTTAGCTTCTTGCATTCTCCTAGGGATAGAGAACTCTTTTTAGGGCGTACCCAAATGAAGACCATGTCTCCTTCTTCGAAGACTCTTTCTTGATGTTTCAAACCTGCGTATGCCTTTTGTCTATCCTTGGCCGCTTGTATGTCTTGTCTTATTGACTTTATTTGATCATCCATGTCTTCCAACATCTGTCTTGACGCTTCAACTCTTAGGGTTGGATCAGAAAAGTTTAGGGGACTTTGACAATCATGACCATACAATGCCTGGAAAGGAGTCATCAGAATGCTCTGCTGGTAAGAAGCATTGTAGGCAAATTCAACCAAAGGCAAGAATTGAATCCACCTCTTCGGCTCTCCACAGCAGTATGCCCTAAGCATATCCTCGATGACTTGATTTACTCGCTCTATTTGGCCATCCATTTGGGGATGGTAGGCGGTGCTAAAACAGAGTTGAGTCCCAATAGCTTCAAAGATAGCTCTCCAGAAGTGTGATGTGAAGAGAGAATCTCGATCACTAATGATTCTTCTAGGTAACCCATGTAGCTTGAATATCTCCTTGATAAACAATCTTGCAATGTCAGAGGCTTTATAATTTGTCTTTACTGGAATCAGGTGTGCAACCTTGGTAAGCATGTCAACCACAACCATAATGGAATTGTATCCTCCTTGGACTTGGGGTAAACCCACAACAAAATCCATACTGATGAATTACCATTTCATTTGGGGAATGTCAAGCGGTTGCAGTTTCCCTGGCATCATGACATGTTCGGCTTTGATACATTGGCAAGACAAACACTCAGTGACCTACTTGAGAACATCACCTTTAAGCCTCTCCCAATGATAGCTCTTCCTAACTGCATTAAGAGTCTTAGCATAGCCAGGATGTCCTGAAAAAGGAGAATCATGAGCTTTCCATAATATCTTCTGCTTAAGTGACTGGCTTGCTGATATACACAGCCTTGTTCTGTAGTAGACAAGTCTATTATCAATGGAAAATTCCTGATACTTAGCTTTCAACTTTTTAGTATGCTCCTTGGTAGATATTTCCTTTATCATTGTTTGGTAGGCCAAATCATGGCATGCTTCCTCTCTAGCTAGTTCAAGTATAGGGTTGTTTGGCATAGATACTTTTGTAGCCAGAGATCTGGCCGTTGATGGATTCTGCAAGATTAGGGAATTTAGAAATGCCTTGCGACTGAGTGCATCGGCAACTACATTCTCCTTCCCTGGTCGGTACTTGATTTCAAAATCATATTCCTCCAATACTTCAATCCATCGACGTTGCCTCATGTTGAGCTCGTTCAGGGTAAAAATCCATTTGAGGCTCTTATGATCGGTTACTAGAGTAAACTTGTAACCCAACAGGTAGTGTCTCCAAATCTTTAGAGCATGGATGACAGCTAGTAATTCTAGATCATGTGTGGCATAATTCTTTTCATGACTCTTCAATTTCCTTGAAGAGTATGCTATTGGATGACATTCCTACATAAGTACACACCCCAAGGCAAGAAGGCTAGCATCAGTTACTACCTCGAACTCCTTATTGAGGTCACGAAGTTTTAGAATAGTTGCTGATACCAAACTTTGCTTCAATTTGTCGAAGTTATTTTGTTCAGAAGTTGACCATGTAATGGAAGTCTGCTTCTTTAGTAAGTCTGTAAGAGGTGCTGCAATCAAAGCATAGTTTCTGATGAAGACCCTATACCATCCTGTCAATCCAAGAAAGCTGCGTATTTCTTTGACAGATACTGGTATTGGCCATTGAAGCACATCTCTGACCTTGGCTGGGTCTACTGATATTCCTTGTGATGATACTATGAATCCCAGATATTCAATCTGACGCTTGAAGAATGCACACTTCTTCATTTTTGGATACAGCTTATGAGACCTCATTGTCTCAAGGACAATCCGAAGTTGAGGTTCATGATCTTCTTCCTGTTTAGGATAGACTAAAGTGTCATCGAAGAAGACAAGCACGAAATCATCAAGATATGGTCTAAAGATATCTTGCATTAATCTGTTGAAGGTGGCAGGTGAATTTGTAAGCCCGAATGACATAACCAGGAACTCAAAGTGCCCATATCTTGTATTGAAGGCCATCTTTGGAATATCTTCTTGCTTGATCCTTATCTGATAGTAACCTCACCTGAGATCAATCTTGGAGAAGATCTTTGCACCTTGAAGACGATCAAGAAGCTCATCTATTCTAGGAATAGGATATTTGTTCTTGACTGTTGATTGATTCAACCCCCGGTAATCAATACATAGTCGAAGTGTCCCATCTTTCTTTTTCTAGAATAGTATTGGAGCTCCCCACGGTGAGTTGCTAGGCCGGATGTAACCCTGATCTAACAATTGCTTGAGTTGTTCCTTCAACTCAATTGCTTCCGGTATGGACATTCTATAAGGTCTTTTTGCAATTGGTGCAGCTCCAAGCACTAGCCTAATCTCATGATCTACTTCTCTTTGAGGCGGAAGTTCAGTCATTTCCTTAGGGAATACGTCAGCGTATTCCTTTAGCCAAGAAGGTCCCTCATGAGACTCTTGCTTTTGATCTAACTTGTTGAGTTTAATCAGGTAAACGGGTAATCCTTTTCTGACTCCTTTTACGATCCGAGATACTTTGGCCAATTGGATTCTTGGCACTCCTGCCTCACCTTGAGTTGTGACAAATTCCCTTTCAGAGTTTTGAAAGGAAACTTGACCCTTTCCACAGTGGATGTGGGCGTCGTTGGGCTTAAGCCAATCCATCCCGAGTAGACACTCATGGATACCTAAATTCATGACTCTGAATTTGACTGAAGTCTTCTTTCCTCCCAGAAAGAATTCCACCTTAGCAGTTTGCCTGGTACAAGTTACCTCACAACCATTTGCCAACTCCACAAGCAGGGTAGGTGCTTCTACTGTGGTTATTCCTAAACTTTTTGCACATGCTGGTGAGATAAAGGAATGTGTACTACCACAATCAATCAAGGTTTTGAAACCTTTATCTTGATAGTCCGACGGTGTCTGAATCACCGAAAACTGGCGATTCGGCCCTTTCTTGTGTAAAGCAGCATGGACAGTCGCTTTTTCGAATTCAACTTCCATAGTCGGATCTTCCTCTTCTTCTTCTTTGCATCTTTGCCTATTGGAAATGCAAGCGGTTCTTCCTCTTCCACGGGTAACGGCTCCTTGACCGTGGCCTGCTCCTTGGAAAGGCGTTTGGCGATGTCCTCCGCTGATCTTGGGACATTGCCGCTTGAAGTGACCGGGTTCGTTGCAGTGGAAACAACGGAGGTTTCGGTCGTTACTTTGAGTAGGAACAAAGTTGTTGACGTTATTTGTCCTTGCTTTCTTCCTTTGTCCCTGATTGTGACCTTGAACTCTCTTCATTTAAGGTCTGAATGCTCCTCTGTTCGGGTCACTATAGGACCAAGTTTTGTTACCCCTTGGTCTAGCTTGCACCTCTTGAATTATAGGCGCTGCTCGAATGAGTGCATCCTATTCGAGACGGGTATTTACAGTTGGATTTAAGCCCGCACAAAATTTGGAACCTGCTGCGTCATGTCCATCTGTGGCGCATACTTTAAGAGTGAGACGAATTTAGAGTAGTATGCGTCAAGGGTGAGTCCTAGCTGTTTTAGCTCGTAGAACTCATTCATTTTCTGAGTATAATATGCAGGTGGTAAATATCTTCCTTGCACGGCTTTCTTCAACTTCTCCCAGGTAATGGACCCCTCTGAAGTCCCTTGATCCCTACACCATTGCTTCCACCAAAGTCTGGCTTCGCCGGTGAGCTTTAACTTGGTGAGCATGGCCTGATTGGTAGATGCAGTTACCAGCTGCTTCAAAGTAATCCTCCATGGATTCAATCCAAATTTCAGCATCAGCCTCGATGAATCTGCCTCTCCCATCAAACTCGGGTGGCTTTATCTGCTTGAGGAGGAACTTCTTCTCCTGGGTCACAGCAGTATTTGATGTAGGAGGCGAATTTGGAACCTGTACCTGGGGTTGTGCCTGATAAAAGTTTTCTTAACATTATTATATGATAATCGACGTTAGCTTATCTTTCATTTTTAGTTCAGCTATCTCATAAACAATGTAGGTACTTAATTTTTTAACAACTCTTATGCACAGCCAGATATTGATAAAAGAAGTCTTTATTTGTATTTACATGGGCATAGCCTTATACAACGTTTCGTGTGATGATAATCCAATCATTACATTTAGTTTAGGGAGAACAACGTTGTATTGCATTTGTCTACAGGAACTATGTAATAGTAGGGTTTTGGGTCATGGATCTTTAGGAATCGATAATTCATTGGAAGTTCAAGATACCCTTTCCGTTGGAATCCATACTTCTCATGGCGGCCCAACACTTTAATCCTGTTGGCTGGGATTACACGGGTTACTTCCTCATATACATATGAGTTCATTTCAACCCTCCGACCTTGATTATGTAAAGTCGAATTTACGTGAGCTTCCACAAAAATGAATAGCTTCACGACTTTCAAGTCTTCCAACCATTTGATCCTCTTTAGGTTGGTCTGTAGATAAGCAAACTGGTGGGCGGCTATATAGTAGATTCCTGAAGACCCGTCCATCTTCGTTCTATGTAAAGAGCTGATGGATTATAAATCTGCTCCAGGATGTTCATCATTCCAATTCTTTGTCTATAAAGGGGAGAATGCATTGCAGTCGTAAACATGACCCGAAATACCAAAAACTTGTTCCACGCTTCATAATTCTGCAAGACAGCATTGAAGGTGAGAAAATGTTTGGACAGTAACAATTTCTTTACTTCATTTTATTGAGATCTCATAAAAACAATTCCGTTGTTGGTCGGCTCTGATACCAACTGTAACGTCCACTAGTATCATCCAGGACACGTCTTAGCAGTCCATCGGAAAGGATGTCTAGAACACTCCGCCCGGCACTCCCATGGAATGTTACGGGTTTTGCGATCTAGGTCTTCCCGCGTCTGCCACGTAGCAGAAGTATCCTGGCCGTTCCCACTTAGGATCGACCGGAATTAGGGTTTTCCTGATTGGTCATTAGCTAACAGCAACTAGCGTCAGACCCGAGCGAACTAGTTTACGCACAAACGCCAGGTCCGAAGCGGATTCACGCTGCACTTGGTTCAAGGAGAATGGGAAACGAGAGGGATGCAAGGCTCAACCTCTTTGCCATAAGGCATAGTCCCATTCCATTCCCCTAAAACAGCGTAAATAGGGTAGGACGTTACTCTAGGTCATCGCTCTCGATATTCGTTTTGATGATGATGATCATCCCGCTGTTCTTCGAGATTTTTGAGAAAAGTTCCTAGCTAACCGGGACCACCCAACCATAGGACAGACCCATGGTCCATCCTCCGCGCTTTCCTCGGTTTGTTTTAGTTATGTAACTATCTAACACATTAATTTGACATATAACAATCAGCTTCTTTAATTAATCCCGTTAAGCATTGGTTCCTTCACGTAATCTTATCACGTGAAATTGAAAAACAATATCAAGTAAGTTCTTTCTTTACATTTCATTATTTTATTTTTGAAATACAAGGAGTTCTGCCCGTAGGCTTGTCCATAATCCGCCCGAAGGCTATCCAGTAATCCCCAGAGATCACTATTCCAAGCTTCCCCCCCTCAACTAGTATGTGGGCCTTGAGATCCAATCCCGAGTCACGTTAGGCTCTTGTGCAGGACCCGGAAGGGGAGGGATTTACGGCCAGAGCCCCCCTGGCACCCAAGCGTCCTCCTACTCCAAGTAGAGCTCAACGGAGAGACCTCTCGCGGTGGGTTTGGTCCACATTCCCGGCACGGTGAACAACCCCCTTGGTTAGGGTTAGGCAAGTAGTCGGGGGTAACTGAAACTGCCTCTTCCTTCAGGCCTTTAACCTGAAGTATAGTTTCTCATTTAATTTGTAGTTCATAATTCAAACATAGCCCTAAAATCTCTAGCAAGCACAAACATTTCCATTAATCAACCCAGTTGTTTGGCAAACTGCTAAGGAAGTGTTCTTTCCTTTTTGAGTGTATCAGCACTCGTTCCCAAGGTGTCTTGTAAATTGGCAAGATCTTTTACATTCCGATGTAGGGCATACCCAACTTGGTTAACCCTAAAGTTCCTTAGATATGCTAGTTTCAGGTTTACAACTCTCCTTATTTAGAAGGATATCCAAAAATACGTCCTTTTTGCAAGATAACTTGCGTAGGGATCTACCATCCTTGATGAGGGTTTTTTACCCTTTCTCCTTGTGAATCAATCACAAGACTAAATGATTTCGTACTTGTTGCGCAAGTCCTGCGATGGAATAATATGTTTAGATCCTTTAAGCTGACGTATGTCAGGCCTAGGGTTTCTTTTTTTAAGAACCTTAGGGACAAACCCTAGTTCCTTATCTTTACGAATTTATTGTCGCTACAGTAAGGAAAGTAGTCAAGTGCTTAGGGTATGAATGTTTCTATGTTTAGGTTGGTTTAGTTATCTTTTGGAAGGTAATATTAATCGTCTTGTCACAGTTTTGCTTTCCTTGTGACAATTTACTTTCTAGTCAATACAGCTTAATTTTAACTTCCGTTTTCCTTACAGATGAACTCATGCCAAATAACAACATTTGCCTTGCTAAGATGTGCAATTAGCAAAGATAACTTCCTAGTAATTTGAGCATCGAAAGAAACCTTTCATGAATTTAACCATTTACAATGATTGGTTGCGAAAGGAATAAGACTAATGGTGCAATATATAATTTCTACACCTTAGGATTTAACTAAAATATACTACTATAGTAAATGGATAATCTTGCTCGTAATTTATAATGCTTGATGCAAATTTGAAGAAAACTAAGTTCTATACGTTATCATTCATAAGCTAAACTCCTTCGTTACAAATAACTCGAACAAATATATCCTATCCTTAACAATTTCTCTTTGCATGATCGACTTAAAACCGAATTAAAGCCAAGAAGAAAAACCTGGTTTTGGGGTGAGATATCCACATGGATACCGGGAGATGACCCTCCCGCGGCTACACCTTGGACTTTCTTAGGAGGCATCGCAATTGTAGTCCTTCAGACGTAGAAGAAGCTTTACAACTTCTCCTTAGAATTCCACCGTCGCTCCCTTGCACCGTTCGTCAAAGTAGTTTTTGGAAAGCTCCCCCCTTGAATTCGGGAATTCGAAAGGGTGTTTTAGAATCTTTTACAACTAAGGCCCATTGAAGCCATGGGGAAGGTTTAATGGCCTTTGTAAGCTCACACGAACGGGAATAAAAAGGTGTGGAAAAGACACAAGGTGTGGAAGCGAACTCCAAGGAAATATAGTTATCGCAAGGATTATAAGTGAGGTCGAAAGACCTTGGGTTAACTTGGAGGGAAGGGGTTTCAATACGCCATAAGGGAAGGGCTAGGGAAGGATCTAACACAGAGGTGTTGTAGGCTTAAGGGATAAGAGGGGTGATAAGACACGGGAAAAAAAGTAATAAGACCCTTAAGGTCTTCATGCTTTTAGGGGGAGTGACTTCAAAGTGAAGGTAAGGGGTTTTAGCACGAGGCAGGAGGGTGAAATGGGACTTTAAAGGTTTTTAAAACCCGGGGGGGAAAAGGGGGCTTAGGGGGATTAAAACCAGGGGGGGGGGGAAGGGGCTTAGGGGGATTAAAACCGGGGGGGGAAAACAAGGGGGCTTAGGGGGCCTTAAGGGGAAATTTTTTTGGAGGGGGGAAAATAGGCAAAGGTGTGGAAAAGGGGGCTTAAGAAGGCCCCTTGGAAGCTTCCAAGGGCCTTCTAGAAGGCTTACGAAGGGCACGTGGGGGGTGGGGGCCGTCGACAGATGGCGACAAGGATAAGGCAGCTGGCGGCTCCCTCCAGCACGGCATTGGTAGCAGAGGCCTTACTCAGAGGCGGTGGCTCTTCTGCAACGAGCGGCGGCCCATAGCTCCTCGGCACCCTCCTCTCCACGACGTCCCTCTGCACAGCAGTTGTTGCAGCCTCTTCCCTTCTTCAACCTCTTCCTTCACAGCAACAGGAGGTGGCTCCTTCACAGCGTGTCGACCCTTTTTTCCTCAAGGCCTTTGTCCCCCTCGATTTAAATAGGGGAAGGGAGGGGGATCCTCCCTCCCCTGCGTGTCATCACGCATGCTTCCCCCCCTCGCTCCAAGCTCCACCAAGGAGCTTACTCAATCCTTCTATTCCCCTCCCCCTCCAGCTCGTCAGTCGGCTGGGGGGATAAGGTGAATTTTAAAAAAAAATCATTATCCAATTCGTTTTTATGGAGGCGGTACATGCGGCCTTTCGGAATATTACATTCTCTCCCCCTTAGAAGAATCGAGATGTCCTCATGTCGAGATAAACTGGGGATATTGATGGTTGAGAGAGCTTTCATCTATCCAAGTGGCATCCTCTTCGGGATAATACTAAGAGCTCGACCTTACACTTGATTTGTTATGTCTTGTCGTGCAAGCACAAGATATCTCATATTCCATAAATCTGTAGGCATGGTAACCAAATCAACTACCCATTTGTAATGCATAGACAATGGACAGGTCGGTTGCAACCCATCTCTATGCTTTACCATGGAATACCTCTGACAGAAACGACATGATTCCACATGATGCTTTACATATTTATACATGTTTTTCCACCAATACTTCTCCTTGATCTTGTCAAATGTGCCCCAAACTCCTCTATGTCCAACCCATAAGCTTTCATGAAACTCTTGCATCACCTGTTGTTGAGAAGCCCTATCTCGCAATACATGTACTGGAGCTCCTCTCTTTTTCTTTGCATGCTTCCATAAATATCCATCTTTTAAGAAAAACCCATAAGCTTTTCTTTTAATCCTTTTGAATTCAGCTTCAAACCATTCATACTTCTTTGTCATGAGGCTAAGATATTGGCCTATTTTCAGCCAATCATCCTCATCAAATTCTTTTAAGAATTGTGTTCTCACTGAAGCATAACAGTGATGATGCTTTCTCTCTATTGCCCATCTCTTCTTCATGGCTATAAGTTCCTTTTTTTACTGTTAAAATCCCTGTTATAACAGTTGTATCTGCAATAACAACATATTCATTCATGCTATTAAAAAGTTGTTTTTTAATACCTATCACATCATCCTCTTCATCTTCCATCAGATCCTCTTCATCTTCAAACCTTGCTTGTGAAAGCATGTCAGCCATGGGGTTTTGTTTACTTGTAATATGCTAAAAATGGGTTAAGTGACTTTCTATATGCAATCCACCATAACATGGTAATATCAGGAGTTGAGAAATTTGCTATCATGCCCAATAGAGGTAGACAATCAGTCTCAACCACTACATGAGCTCCCATAAAATACTTCCTATTACAATTAAGAGATGTCACTACACCCCAAAGCTCTCTTTTGACTTGAGAATATTGTAGTTTCCGTTCATTGTGGACCTTTGCTCCAAACCGAATGGAATACCTATTCCCATTAACATCATCTTGACCCACTACCCAAGCAATGCCGATTGGGCTTGTATCCAACGGTACGAATAATAGGCTGACCATTCTCATAAATTGCTCTCTTTAGTGTTGGGGCTGAAATCAATAAGCTCTTTAACTTCTGAACTGCCTTTGTATGTTGTTTTCTCTACCAAAAATTTTTCCCTTTTCTCAAGAGTTGATATAAACTTTTAGTCACATGAGAAAAATGCGGAATCCATATCAAGTAAAAGACACATACACCCAAAAATCTTCTTACCATGGATACATTTGAACATGTCTCCTGCATCTTGCTTATGGCGTCAATCTTTATTGGTGAGGGCTTTCTTCCATATGGTCCAGACATGTGCCTAACAACCAATACTTCCTCCACTCCAAAAACAGATTTTTCTCCTGACAAAGTCAAATGCACTTCTTCAAGATGGCTCAAAATCCTATCACAGTCTAAAATATGATTAGTCACAAATCTTCTACATCCCTACTCATTCAACTCTTCATTCTTCTCATGGATATCACATGATAAGTTCAACTAAGGAATATACTCCCTCAAAACTTTATGCATAGCATTCATCATATGCGTCATTGACATAGTTGCTCCTTGTGGAAGTGCACACATCCTAACCAATCAAAGTGGTGCCTTCATGGTAGTGATATCTCAGCGTTCTAATGCAAGCTAGAACTGATCATATCCTGAATATAAATCTCCCATAGAGTAAATTGCCTTGCCTACAAATGCTTCTGCGAATTCACATCCACTATCGGGCGTGATCCAACATTCCTTATGGTGACCTTATTCACTGGTTGCAAATCCTGTATAAACCTCAAAGAACCATTCTTCTTTGGAATAGTGAACCACCGATTTGAATATGGACCTGAAGAGGGCTCAAAATCCGCATCATCTAGATCTTCTCCTTCAAAAGGTCTAGCAGCTTAGGAAAATATGCCCGAGGTACTGGAATAGTCTTTAAATTCCGTGGCACATGAGGTATTGTAAAGATAACCATAGGGGCAACTATGGTCGGATCAACACATCCAATTTCATTTGGCTGAAACACAAAGGATTTCCCATGCCTTTCCAACATCTACAAGAAACAAGCTCTTTCTTTAGGCAAAATAAAGCTTATATCACCAATTTTCAACTTTTGTAAAGTTTCAGCTGTAAATTTATTTCCTACTCCATGTCGATCCCGTAATCTAGGTGATTGAGACACTTTTTTAGTCAACTCATCACTTTCAGGTGGTAAAGGCAAAGCCACATGCTTAACCTTCTTTGCAATTGTTTTGTACTTTGTATCCACCCTTGCTTCAAGCCTGTTTTGCACCCCATAACATTCATGCTAAGCAAACTCTTGAATGACTTCATACATCTCTAAAGTCTCAACATAAATAACCTCTTTTTTTGCCTTGTTTTTGGCATTAATTGTCGCAAAAATTTCAGCCATTTGTATCAACATCAACTAGCCTTAAATATCCTTGAAATATCTTCATTTTCACCCATCAATCCATATGTCTCCAGCTCTTTTTCAACCCATCCTACATATTTCTTTTTAGCCATACACATAGTTGAAACATTCTTAAAATTGCCAAGACTACATGCTGTCCATTCTTGCAATCTAGACACAAACACAATTTCCCCCTTTCTTGGAGGCATAATTATCTTCCTAGAGGCAGTGCCATAGCCTTCACTTACAACAGTACTATCTAAAAACCCTTAAACTCTCATGCATTAGGTGGCATAGGATTATCCCATAGCCTATCTTGATTGCGAGGATGATTTACACAAATAGTAAGAAATTGTACTGCCTTTGTATTGTCTGTACTCCAAACCCGAGCATATGAAGAACCATCATCCAAGGCTTTTGTTTCCAGCCTTTATTTTGAAATATAGGGTTGCCCCAAAATCACAAGATAACTACATGAATCCTGCACAAAAAGATGATATTCATCCCTAACATCTCCCATAGTTACTCTACAAGCTGTGAGTCATAACATCGATTTTAGAACCATGATCCAAGAGAGCTATACAAGGTGCAAAACTTCACCATCAAAATGTCTTTTTCATTTTAGCATATCAATGATTGCATCATGAAATTCACACTTTTTGCGATTCCAAGAACTTCACCAAGTGTGAATTCCACTCTACTACCAAGTACGCAATCTTCCAAGAATTTTTAAAGGTTTCTGGTAGTCTCAAGATCTGATTCTAACCTCTAACTGGGTTGCTTGCCCCTTTTCTTTCCTTCTTGTTTCTTCTCTTGAGATGCATCCTCCATAGCATGCTCAAGTATGGCTTTTTCAGCCTCTTTCTATTGCTCCATTTTACTTCGTGTTATGCTTTAGATGGGCTTAAAGAGGAAGGACCAATAGTGTCCTCATCTCTTCTTCTTTTTTCTTCCATAAGAGCTTCTTGATTATGAACCTCAGCCAAATAAGAATAGGCTAAAAATGAGTTCGCTGGTGCACTCCATTGTGTTCTCCCTCATATACTTTGACTTGCATCAACCAATTTAGACTTTGCTAATTTGCCCTTTTCCATGCAATCTAATGCTTGCATCCAAACATGAGATTTTGCTTGAGCCATGCCAGCTTTATCAGTCCTTTCAATTCTCAACCCATATGTGACTGCATCTATGGTAGCAAATGCTATCATTGTAGCCATATCTTCCAACCTCTTTTGCATGCCACCATTTCAAAATTTTGGCTCTATTGGAATACTATTTTATGTTACATGTATTTTACCATCTTTCCAAAATACTAACCTTTTTGCGTCCACTTCACGGTAGGTTGTACAGTCTCACTTTTCATGTTGTAAACTATCACAACAAATGCATATCCTCTTCTATCATTCTTTGTACAGCCTTTGGGTTGTCTGAGTCTTCTCGTCTACCTTAACATCCAACTTTTTGACCTTAGCATAGATCTCTATCAAATTCATCCTCAAATCACGCATGTCTTTGATTAATTTATTCACAGCATAACCTTTAGGAGCCAGATCAACAGGTATAGCCGGTTGTTCTGCTATACTTGCAAGCATCTTAGTTGCAATTTTAGCCCCCTTTAGAGCACTGGTAGTTGTGGTGCATGTACCCCATCTTAATCTCATCTGCTCTCTTTTTACCAACATATGCACTGTTTCAATTACATTAGCCCAATCTAATTTCAGCCTTGTTTCAGACGAGGCATGTTCTAAACGATCTTTCAACTTCTCTTGCAAGACAGGATCTGCAGCCTTTAGAAACAAATCAATTTCCTGACTCTCCAATGATTGCTACTCATTGGCATCCAATTGCGCATATCAATTTTCAAATTCACAGAGCAACGTTGTAGTAGCCAACCCTTTATTGGGCTTTTCAAACCAATCTATAAATGTCTTTTTAGTTACCAATCCTGCATCTTCCAAGAAAAACTCCTCTCTCAAATCTTTCTTAAAAGCTACCCAATCAGCATCTGTTCTATGTAACCCCTCAATCAAATCATGCTATTGTAGTACCTCATGAAACAACATCTTTTCTTCATACAACTGGATGAAGGTCAAAACATTTTGACCTTTAAACTGCTTCAATTCTTGTCCCACTACCTGCAATGTATTCACAGCTAAGAAATCAATTCTTTTTGCTTCCTGTCGAGTTTGCATCTATTGTTGTAACAATAACTGCTAATGTTGTTGTTGCTGCAACAAGGCAATCATCTGTTGTAAAGTAGCATCACCACTTGAAGTTGTGGAATCCCCTATATTTACACACCTACTTCCGACTTTCACGTCGGGTTTATCATTGTCGAAGTGTTTGGGGTCGAAAGTCTATGGCAGGGGTAAGAAACATCACTGTGAAGGGAGATTCAAGGAGTAGAGTAGACAGAAGAGAAGGGGTTGAAAGAAATAGGAGATCTAGAAAAATACTCACATAAAGAAATAGAATATGTAGAAGAATACTCACAAAGATTAAGCCTGTCAATTTATTTCAGCATTATGGGGAGATAAAACTCTTCTAGAAAAAATCGTGTATAAAATAATACCTTCCTCTATGCTACTCAAATCACCAATCTGATGCTTCCATTGGCTCCAAAAGGGGGGTAAACTACTGGTTTACTTGACTAGAATTCTACAATATCACTTCTTCTTCATCTTCCACTTCGGAGTGCTGTTCATTGCCTAAAAACAACGATTGTGCATCACGTGATTTCGTCAATCTCTCTTTCTACATAAAATCCTCTCAAAATGGTTGAAAGCTACATACTTTCTTTTACATGTCATTCTAATCTAGAAGTTGTCTACAATTTTATGGATTTTTACAAGAGATAATGTCTAAAATATCAAAAATTGGCTAAATTTGTCCAAAAATGTAATATTTTTGAACCATGGACACTAACACTAATGTCTAAAATGGCATTGGCTCTCTAAATCAATAAGAAAGCCACACTCTAGATTTTTTTTACACGGTGTACGCATAGCGGCATGACAATGCGCTCTTCCTCTCTACGAGTGTAGTGAGCTTACCTTGATGCCTGATTGAGTTACTTCCTCTCTCAAGCACTCCGATAGCTCCACAATTTGTGATGTGAGTTCAAGAATCCTTAATTCTCTTCCTCCAAGCTCCATCTTCCATAGCCACACACAAGATGAGAGAAGAGAAGAGAAGAGAAGAGAAGAAGAAGAGAGGAGATAGTGGAGGGCTTCACCTCCAAGATCCCTCACCCTCACACACTCACTCCCTCACTCACTCACAGTCCCTCCCTCACTCACTCACACTCCCTCTCTCAAGCACTCACAAGCAAGCAAGCAAGAGAAGGGAAGAAGAGAAGAATAAGAGTTCACCTTGCCACACACCAAAGAATGAGCTCTCATTCACTTTTTGAACTTTATATACATGCCCTAAAATCCCGTGGGCACCCATCCCCCTTTTTACATGATCGGCCATTGTGGCAAGGTCCTTCTTCCCATTTTCCTCCTATCTTCCTAGCTTCCTTCCTACTGCCCATCTATCTTTATAGTTTGCACATGTCAGAGCCCGGCACTCTTAATATAAATCATGGTGCACCTTGCACTCTTTTACAAAAGTATTGACTTGCACTTTTTCTTGGACGTATTCATCTTCTGCTTCACTTTTGCCTTGGCCTTGTCTTCTACTTTAGATTTTTTGAATTTTTTACATTTTTTGTCTAAGGGTTAACATTACCCCCCTCCTAGACGAGTGCCAGTCCTATGGCACTTATGTGTAATAGTTGAAAGGTGGGATGGATATAGCCAAATGGATTTTTTGAGTTTGTATACAAGCCCTTCTGAGGGATGGTGTTGAATGGATCGGCCCTTGAAATTGAGGATGTAGTTGGGATGAGTCTTTTTTTGCTAGTGGTGTTGAGGGGATTTTTCCTTTAAAATTGAATATCATGTTGGACGGATGTCTATGTGGAGATGGATTGATGGATGGATCCATATTTGAAATTGAATATCGTGTTGGACGGATCCCTTTCTTGGTCTTCGGGGGTTGCCTTCTCTTTCGCTATTGCAAATGAGCTTCTTCATTCACTTTTTGGTTAGGTCTATTGCGGTCTCTACCCTTGCTTTGTTGTGCTTGAAAGGTGACATTGACACATACGATGGGGAGTGCTTTGCATGGATGATGGGATCTTTGGAGCTGGTGGTTGAGGCCTTTGTTTTATACCTAAAAAGAAAAGAAGGTGCACATCGTGGGGTTGTACTTAGTTTGCTGTGTGATGCATTGTTCTCATGCTAGTAGGACAGGGAGCCCTAGCCTAGGCGTTTTCCCTCACTTAAGAACTTAGTTTCTGCATAAGGAAGGTGCGGTGCGTGGTAGCTTAGGGTAAGAGGTCTAACCATAGGTGAGGGCTACCTCCCTCAGTATGTCTTGCCCTTGATGTGTCCTAAGCATGTGTCATGGTGAATCAAAAAGGGCTAGGGGGTTAGACACAGAGCCAGCCAACCAAGGCCACAGCCCCACTAGATGCGCCTAACTTGAGAACCCCAAGGTGCAATGGTTATGGCCTATGTGCAGCTTGATGTTTCTACGTGTGATTTCTCTTTCCATTTCCATTCATTGGATTTTCTTTTCACTTTGTACATTTTTTTTGTGTCCAAGTTACATAGTCATGACACAAGTTAGTCTTCATCATCGAAGTGAGGTGGAAAAGGGGGCTTAATAGATTTGTTAAGAATTGGTGGCTTTGGAGATACCCCTTGAGGTTTAGGCAATCTTAAGGGTGGTGGTGGAGAGGAATGGATGATTAGAGGGAGTGAAGAGACTATCATTCATATCCTCCAAAAAGAGCTAAGCAAAATGAAGGTAGTAGAGTAGCTCGCATCATTAGTCGAGCCATCATGCAACTATCTATAGTGTTAGGCTCAAAATGGAGGACTCGGAGGATGCACACCTGAAGAGTGGGATCTTGCCTAAGGACTCAGGGGGTTCACTATATATATATTCTCTATATAACGTGCATTCATGGCCTATTTATAAATATCCTAATCTGTGAATTTTTCTTGTATAAAACACAACCCTTTTCTATTCAATCTATAAGTAACCCCTTTATATGATACCCTTCTGTATATAAATTTTTTATAAAAATGGTGTTATAAAATCCCCATATTTTGAACTCACATTATATATACATATATTCATGAGTGACCCCCTCGAGCCTAAGGAGTATCCTAAGCACTGTAAGGTAATTACAAGTAGTAATAAAGGTGGGGTCAAGGCATGAAGAGAATCCATTGGTGAAGTGGATTATGGTATCTTACAAAATTTTTGATGTAAAGATAAGGGCATATTCATATATAGTACAATTTGGATTATAAATTATTGGAAAATCATAGCGATTGTGGATACTGGAGTCAAAATACACTCCCACCCTTCGAGGGTAGGGCATAAAGGTTGGGTCAGTCTGCTTGAAGGGTTGAGTATTGCAAAAGGCCATCCAGGTGTCCATGTCCGTGTCATAGACACTTCTTCTCCATGTAGGTTGGTATTCGAAGCCAGACAGAGACCTTGGCACTTCAAAAACATTATTCTATCAAAATTTGGCATCTTCAATGGCCCATAATGTGGGGTTGTGCTCTCTCTACTCCAGCCATTTCTTTTCGAGCCTGCCTCCGATGTTAATCACCTCTTCCATCACCTTGATGGGCCAAACCCTACGCAAGGTGGTGGAAAATCGGAAGTTAAAGTCAAAGGGGCTCCTAGAGGTTTCTTGCCTCTCCCATATTACAAGGTCGGTGTGGAAGCTTGAAGGGGCATCGTCCTTACATGGTTGGATAGGTGCCTGGGGTGTCCTCACTCCCTTGACATTCCATTTTCTTCTTGTTTCCTCCCCCATTTGTTTTCTTCTTTCCCTCACAATTATGCCTTTTGTTTTATGGCAGTGTCTACGTGTTGCTGCTCTTTAGGCCGCGAGGAAGGAGATGGTGGGACAAGCTCTTCTTCGTGTGGTCCCATTTCAAAGTTCATATCCACCTCCCTCTCTTACCTTGGCTCCTGCTGCTCTTCTTTTATGAATTCAAGTGCATCAAATTCATGTGAGGTTAGGCCTACCAATAGGAGATAGTGGCATTGCTCTTCCAACTCCCCTAGGTTGTGGCGGCATTTGCAAGTCTACTCTCACGGCTCTACAAGCCATTCCCAATTTCTTCTTCATGGCCTCTATAGAATTTCCCTCCTCTGCTTAGGTGACGTCCAATATGGTATTCAAGAAGGCATGTTGTTGCATTTCGAAGCTCACCTGGGCAGCGCACTAGGGTTCTCACCCTCCCTTCATTGTGGGTTGCCCGATCATCGGCTCTCTTCATCATCTCCTCGGAGGGCCTGCATGTTAGGGATGCTATGATCAACTCTTATTCTTTCCCCTTTTGGGTGAGCTCCTCCTTCTCTCTTTCCAAGTTTTCAATCTCTCTCTCAAGCCTCTCTTGCTCATCTATTTCTAGGAATATTCTAATTATGAGGTCTTTGACCTCTCGATGATGCTCCTCCCATTCCTCTTTCCTTTCTTCTTCTCTTTCAGTCAGCTCTTCCATGCCACCTGATTGGATTCTTTGTAGTTGGACTTCCCGGTCCTGGTGCTGGAGTATCAAGGTTTTATATTTGTGGTGTAGTGCCACCAGCTCCTAGTTCTCGTCTTTAAGCTGCTACTATTAGGTTTTCTCCTTTTCCTCCTTGGCGCTGAGCTTGGCCTTTTAGCTCACTTATTTCTTTTTGGTATGTGGTGACTTGTTGTGTTTTTTCTAGTTGGAAGGTCGCCACCGACTCTTTCTTAGCTTCCAACTGAGCCACCACTATTCTTTTTTCCTCCTTGGCCTCCTCTAGTTGGGAAAGGAGCTCCACGACGTAGTCAATATCGTAGTTAGCAGGTGGTGTCATAGTTGTGGGGATGTGAGTCATGGAGGCCCCCACCTTTTGCCACTTAGGGTCTTGTCTTGACTCGGCATCTACTACAACTGTGCCGGTATCTTTTGCCCTACATTAGGGGC
Organism: Lygodium microphyllum; assembly: GCF_053477565.2. Taxonomy (NCBI): domain Eukaryota; kingdom Viridiplantae; phylum Streptophyta; class Polypodiopsida; order Schizaeales; family Lygodiaceae; genus Lygodium; species Lygodium microphyllum. The sequence goes on along the minus strand of NC_141152.1, from coordinate 138,544,164 downwards.
TTCCGTGCTCTCTCCCTAAGCTAGCTCTTTGTTAAGAAACTATTGTACCCAGTCAATAAGATAAGTTAGAAAAATATGGAAAGTAAAAACAAATTTAGGTAAACTATACCTCATCCTAGCAAGAAGAATCGATTCATTTACTTCTCTCACTTTATTCTTGAGAATTTGAATACAATCAAAGTCCAAAAATACCACATCAGATCTTTTTTTAATATCACCAGGTAAAAAGCAACAAACATTGAAGCCCTTAGGGTAAGCCCTTTCAAGAAGGGTAGATAGCTCCTCTTCAAAAGATGGGAGTTGATCTGCTTTCTTTTCTTCTTCCTTCTTGCTTTTATACTCCCTCCATTTATCTTCCTGGTCTACTGTGGCCTTTTCCTCTTTCTCAAGCTGTCTTGCATCTTTTTCATGCATAACATCTTTAACCTTCAAACTAGTATCATTTTTCTTCTTTCTATATGGAGGCACATTTTAAATATGAATAGACTTCACATAAAAAAGAGAGACTGGCTCAAGGACCTTTGAAAACCTATATCTCAATCTCGTGACAATAATCATGTCTTTATCTATAAGCATAAGCCTATGTGCATGAGCTACAGAGATATAAGAATCTTGGAAAAACTCAATTAAAAAATTCTCCTCTGAAAAGATAGCTTTGGAATTGCATTATTCAAAGCCTTCATTGCACTTCTAATCTTCTTAAGGCACCTCACATGTTGGAATTTCCTTGAAAGTTTGGAAGAATTACAAGACTAATGTATCTTTGAAGCAAGACCTCTAGGATTAAATTTCTGCTTTCTTGTAGTGGCCTTAGTTCTAGCCATCTGAAACATCCAAAAAAACAAATAATATAAAAAATTTAGGAAAGATCTCCTAATCTCTCATATCAATTTACCTACATTCACGAAGCAGCAAACAAACACTAATCACATAGTTTAAATCTAATTTCAATAAAACAATGCACAAGACGTATGAAACATGAGGAGGCCTTTAAGACCAGGGAACTTAACACCATATCCTATTTCATAGGACACAAGGGAAACAATGCAGAATCACGTTATATGAAACACGAGGAGGCATAACTCGGAAAAGAAATCATAACACCAATCGCGTTTCATACATCACATTATAAACATGGTAGGCCTAGTCGTAAAAAACACAAGGAGGCCTCACATGGACAAGAGAGACCTTACATCCATCGCATTTCATACATGCATATTCTTGCTATAACATTCAAGGAATAATATGTGGTATGCAATTACTTAAAGGCTCTAGATTGGATGTTAATACAAACATTCAACTCATCTATTCTATGAGATATCTTCACCCAGTACCTTCTAGCAACATTTTCCATCTCACTATCAGGAAGAAAAAATTATATTTCAAGGAGTTTATATTTAAAGTTTTATTGTTCGACTCAGCTTTTAGACTACTTTTTGGGAAACATTATTTACCCTAACCATCTTTATCCTTCTTCATTGATATTTTTTTTAAATTTCAACTTTGTAATATATGTTGTTCCAATAAACACACATACATTTGAAATATTAAAAGAGATTCTTTCACTTCCAATTATTTATTTACCTGAAGCTTAAAGTTAAAGGTTGTAGAAGCTCTACAACTTACATGAAGTTAAACAAATGAAATGTGTGGATGGCTTAAATGGATAAGAGAAAGCTTACACCCACGTCACAATAGAGACAATGCATGCCTTAGTCATATGAGATGCAAGGAGGCCTCACATGGATGAGAGAAACCTAGCACCCATCACGTTTCATATGTTTATCATTTTTGGGAATGATTTGGTAGGACTATTCAAGTGATTTAGAAACTAACTCATATTTTAGCGTGGATTTGTATATTATGCCCCTTATTTTGCTTTTCCGGATATTCTTTTGCGAGTAATCAGGATGACTAAAAGGAAGTTATCTTTAGAGGAAATGGAGGAGGAGGATCTAGAGGTCACCTAGGATGAAAAGCTATTTGATTTTCTTCATAAAACTAGAAATTCATCTAGATTTATTTACATCAGAGATATGCTCAATGTTCCCTTTGATTTGGAAGAGCTTTTGAAGGATCTTGAAGATAAACTAAGGGATTTTAAGGTGTTTTATGATAGACATGTGGAAGGCCTAGAGATTGAGGGATTTGTCCATTATAGCGATATCATGGAAGCTTCTAATGCTGCTAGAACAACTTTGCAAACAAGGTTTAGCCTTATTGATAAAGAATTCAAGAAGTGGAAAGTGGATTTCCCTTTTCATCAGAATCAGCAACAATGTCTTCTTGTATAGAAGGATGTTGGATTTCTTGTATATCTTTAATATATGGATAGTTGTTCTTTAGATACAATACAATAGAAGAAGATGCATGATATTGCATGCAAAGACAAAGAAGTTGAAGAGAAGGGTGAAATGTTTCTATAACGTGACCACTTGTTCCCTTCAGGACACGTCTTAGCAGTCCATCGGAAAGAAGATCAAGAAGGCTCCGCCCAGCACTCCCATGGAATGTTACGGGGTTTGCGATCTAGGACTTCTCACGTCTTCCACCTAGAGGAAGTATTCTGGCCATTCCCACTTAGGACTCACCTGAATTAGGGTTTCCCCTAATGGTCATTTCCGAAATGGTAACTAGCGTCGAACCTCGAGCGAACTACTTTACTCAGAAACACCAAGGCCGAAGCGGATTCATGCTGCACTTGGTTCAAGGAGAATGGGAAACAAGAGGGATGCAAAGCTCAACCTCTTTGCCATAAGGCATAGCCCCATTCCATTCCCCTAAAACAACGTAGATCAGGATTATTATAACTTAGACTCTAGGTCAGCCCCCTTGTTGTTCATGTCCTTTGAAACGATCTTCTTGCCTTGGCCGTAGACTTATGATCTTGGCCCATCTCCCTCGCACATGAAATTCCTTTTGAGATTCGGCTTCCTTGCCCAATTCCATTGTCTTTTGGAACTGGGCTTTAGGAATGGAAACTTATGAACTCCCCTTCTTTTCGTAGAAGTTCCGAGAATACAATTGATCTTCACGGAAAGACCTTAAGAAAAATCCCCGGGTAAGATGTCTTGTAGGAGTTGAAAGGGAAAAGGGGTAAAAATAAATTTGTGGAATGCAAGGGGAGGAAAAGGCTTAATTCACGAGGATGCAAGGGGGAAAGACCTTAATTCCGGGGTTTATAAAGACCCCTTAGGAAGGGCTTATAAAAGTCCACACGAAGGATTTAAAAGAACTTGTGTGGGGGGAAAAATCCACGGGAATGGCTTTGTGGAAATGTTAAGGGAAGGGTTTTGAAAAACCTGGCTATTGTGTCCAAGGGGGAAAAAGGTACTTAAAACCCGAGGTAGTAGAAACCCGCTTGAGAGGGCAATAGGAAAGGGGGTTTTAAAGGAACCCGGGGTTAAAATGAACTTTCGTGGGAATTTTAATAGGAAAGGGGGCTTAGGGAGTCCCCTTAGAAGCTTCCAAGAAGCTTCTTGGAAGCTTCTGTAACCGTGATAACTACACGTGGAGGAAGAGGAGATGACTATGGACGACAACTTATAGGTGGCAGGCAGTGGATTAATGGTGGTGGCGGATCCTTCTGTGGTAGCTCTTCCTCACGGCGCAGCCACGATGGCTTCCTCCTCCCTCTTCTCACAATGTTGTGCTCGCCTCTCTCCCTCTCGTGGCCCAACCTTCAGCTCCTCCCTTACTCACCCCATAGAGGGGATATTTATAGGGTAGGGAGAGGAGACCTCTCTCCCTACACGGCCAGTTGCATGGCCCCTCTCCCTTCAATGACCTCCATCAAGGGAGCTAAGTCATCCGCGCTTCACTCCCTCCCCTCTAGCACAGCCTTCGACTGAGGGAAAGAAGGCTATTAAAAAAAATTGCCATATATCCATCAATTATCCTTTTGGCCTCCTCCCAAGAGGAGGTTCACACAAACATATGCGGGTTTCATTTACTTTGGTCTCGTTTATGCCAATGGAGATCAGGATACGTCGAGTACACTTTTAAAGATCTCACTTCCCATATCTTCAATGTCGGCATCGTCATTACATGAGAGTCACGCATGTACATAATATTTTTCAACTGGAATATTACATTCTCTCCCCCTTGGAGGAATCTAGATGTCCTCATCTCGAGATAAACTGGGGATATTGATGGTTGAGAGTGCTTTCATCTATCCAAGTGGCATCCTCCTCGGGATAATCTTTCCATTGGACAAGGCATTCTCTCAAGGTTCTAGATCTCAGTTGTCTCTCCCTAACATCTAAGATCCTGTCAGGCCGTAGCTCAAGGACTCCTTGGCTAGGCATTACAACTTGTTGGTCATCATGTACATGGCTAGGATTAGGTACATACTTCTTCAATAGGCTGATATGGAATACATTATGAACCCTCAGGTTCTCAGGGAGTTGCAATCTATAAGCATTAGGTCCTAGGCACTTGAGGATCTTGTATGGTCTACAATACCTTGGACTTAGCTTCTTGCAATCTCCTAAGGATAGGGAACTCTTCTTTGGGCATACGCGAATGAAGACTATGTCTCCTTCCTCGAAGATTCTATCTTGATGCTTCAAATCCACGTATGCCTTCTATCTATTCTTGGCTGCTTGGATGTCCTATCTTATTGACTTTATTTGGTCATCCATCTCTTCCAACATTTTCCTTGAAGCTTCAACCCTCAAGGTTACATTTGAGAAGTTTAGGGGACTTCGACAGTCATGACCATATAATGCTTGGAAAGGGGTCATCTGAATGCTTTGTGGGTAAGAAGCATTGTAGGCAAATTCAACCAAAGGCAAGTATTGAATCCACCTTTTTGGTTCACGATAGCAGTGTGCCCTTAGCATATCCTCGATGACTTGATTGAATCTCTCTGTTTGGCCATCGGTTTGGGGATGATAAGCTGTACTAAAATGGAGTTGAGTCCCAGTGGTTTCGAAGATAGCTCTCCAGAAGTGTGATGTGAAGAGAGAATCACGATCACTAATGATTCTTCTAGGTAGCCCATGTAGCTTGAATATCTCCTTGATAAACAACCTTTCAATGTCTGAGGCTTTATAGTTTGTCTTTACTAGAATAAGGTGTGCAACTTTAGTAAGCATGTCAACCACAACCATGATGGAGTTGTATCCTCCCTGAACTTGGGGTAGGCCAACAACAAAGTCCATACTGATGAATTCCCATTTCATTTGGGGAATGTCGAGTGGTTGTAACTTCCTTGGCATTTTGACATGTTTGGCTTTGATACGTTGACAAGACAAACACTCAGTGACATATTTGAGAATGTCACCTTTAAGCCTCTCCCAATAGTAGCTCTTCCTAACTGCATTGAGAGTCTTGGCATAGCCAGGATGTCCTGAGAAAGGGGAATCATGAGCTTCCCACAATATCTTCTACTTAAGTGACAGGCTTGCAGGTATACATACTCTCGTTCTATAGTAGACAAGTCTACTATTGATAGAGAATTCATGATATTTAGCCTGTAGCTTTTGATCCTGGTCCTTGATAGGGATCTCCCTTAGCATCTTTAGATAGGATGGATCATGGCATGCTTCCTCTCTAGCTGCCTCAAGTATTGGGTTGTTTGGCATGGATACCTTTGTGGCTAGAGATCTAACTATTGATGGGTTTTGCCAGATTAGAGAATTAAGGAATGCCTTGTGACTGAGTGCATCGACAACTATATTCTCCTTTCCCGGTCGGTACTTGATTTCAAAGTCATACTCCTCTAGCAATTCAATCCACCAACATTGCCTCATGTTAAGCTCGTTCTAGGTAAAGATCCACTTGAGACTTTTATGATCAGTCACTAGAGTAAACTTGTTACCCAGCAAGTAGTGTCTCCAAAGCTTTAGAGCATGGATGATAGTTAACAATTCTAGATCATGGGTAGCATAATTCTTCTCATGGTTCTTCAGTTTCCTTGAAGAGTAAGCTATAGGATGACCTTCTTGCATGAGCACACATCCTAAGGCAAGCGTGCTAGCATCAGTTACTACCTCGAACTCTTACTGAGGTCTGGAAGTTTTAGGATAGGTGCTGATACCAAACTTTGCTTCAATCTATCAAAACTAGATTGTTTGGTAGTTGACCATGCAATGGATGTTTGCTTCTTCACTAGATCCGTCATAGGTGCTGCTATCAATGCATAGTTTTCTATGAAGACCCTATACCATCCTGTCAATCCAAGAAAATTGTGTATTTCTTTGACAGTTGTTGGTATTGGCCATTCTAGAACATCTCTGGCCGGATCCATTGAGATTCCTTCTGCTGATATGATGAATCCTAGATATTCAATCTGACATTTAAAGAATGCACATTTCTTCATCTTAGCATACAGCTTGTGTGACCTCATTGTCTCAAGGATGATCTGAAGTTGGGGTTCATGATCTTCTTCCTGTTTGGAATAGACTAAAGTGTCGTCAAGGAAGACGAGTATAAGTCATCAAGATATGGTCTAAATATATCCTGCATTAACCTGTTGAAGGTGGCAGGCGCATTCGTGAGCCCGAATGACATAACTAGAAACTCAAAGTGTCCATATCTTGTGTTAAAGGTAGTCTTTGGGATATCTTCTTCCTTGATCCTTATCTGATAGTAACCAGACCTAAGGTCAATCTTGGAAAAGATCTTCGCACCCTGAAGATGATCAAGAAGCTCATCTATTCTAGGAATAGGGTACTTGTTCTTGACAATTGATTGATTCAACCCTCTGTAATCAACACATAGTCGAAGCGTTCCATCTTTCTTTTTCTGAAACAGTACTGGAGCTCCCCATGGTGAACTGCTAGGACAGATGTAGCCCTGATCTAGCAGTTTCTTGAGTTGTTACTTCAACTCAATTGCTTCCGGGATGGACATTCTATAAGGTCTCTTTGCAATTGGCGCAGCTCCTGGCACTAGCTTGATATAATGATCCACTTCTCTTTGAAGCAAGAGTTATGTTAACTCTTCAAGAAATACGTCCGCGTATTCCTTTAGCCAAGAAGGTCCTTCACTAGATTCTTCCTTTTGATCTAACTTATTGAGCTTAATTAAGTAGACAAGTAGTCCCTTTCTGACTCCCTTTATAATCCGAGATGCTTTGGCCAATTGAATTTTTGGCTTTCCAGCCTCACCCTGAGTTGTGACCAATTCCCCTTCAGAGTTTCAAAAGGAAATTTGGCCAATCCATTCCGAGTAGACACTCATGGATACCTAGGTTCATGACTTTGAATTTGACCGAAGTCATCTTTCCTCCCAGAAAGAAATCCATCCTAGCAGTCTGCTTGGTATAAGTGACCTCACGACCATTTGCTAATTCCACAAGGTAGGTGCTTCTACAGTGGCTATTCCTAATCTTCTTGCACAAGCTAGTGAGACAAAGGAATGTATACTGCCACAATCAATCAAGGTCTTGAAACCTTTACCTTGATAGTCTGATGGTGTCTGAATCATCGAGAACTGGCGATTCGGCCCTTTCTTGTGAAGAGCGGCATGGACTGTCGCCCTTTTAAACTTTGCTTCCATGGTCGGATCTTCTTCTTTGCACATTTCCCTGTTGGCAACACAAGCAGTTCTTCCTCTGCCTCGGGTACCGGCTCCCTGGCCACAGCCCATTCCTTGGAAAGGTGCCTTGCGTTTTCCTCCTCCAAGCTTGGGACATTGCCTCTTGAAATGACCGGGCTCGTTGCAATGGAAGCAACGGAGGTTTCGGCCATTGCTTTGGGTAGGGACAAATTTGTTGACATTATTAGTCCTTGCTTTCTTTCTTTGTCCCCGATTCTGACCTTGAACTCTCTTCATTTGAGGCCTATATGCTCCTCTATTCGGGTCATTATAATACCAAGTTTTGTTACCCATTGGTCTAGCCTGCACCTCCTGAATTATAGACGCAGCTCGAATGAGTGTGTCATGTAGATCTAATGGGCGCATAGATTCGAGATGGGTATTCACTGGTGGGTTTAAACCAGCACAAAATTTTGACTCCTGCTGTGTCATGTCCATCTGTGGCGCATACTTAAGAAGTGAGATGAATTTAGATTAGTATGCGTCAAGAGTGAGTCCTAGTTGTTTTAGCTCGTAGAACTCATTCATTTTCTGTGTGCGATAGGCAGGTGGTAAAATCTTCCTTGCACCGCTTTCTTCATCTTTTCCCAGGTAACAAATCCTTCTGTGATCCCTTGATTTCTGTACCATTGTTTCCATCAAAGCCTGACTTTGCTAGTGAGCTTCAGCTTGGTGAGCATAGCCTGGTTGGCAGGTGCAGTACCGGGCTGCTTCAAAGTAATCCTCCATGGATTCTATCCAAATTTCAGCATCCGCTTGGACAAACTGTAATATTTCCGCGTACCGTACCGTAAATATTAACTTTCCGTATACCGTGTAAACCCTGTGCAAAGGGTATCTCTCGCATTTGGATTATTGGCCGCGTAATGTGTGAGCCGCACGATAGAAATAGGGCCTCTGCGAGTGGTAAACTGAACCGGGGGATAAGAACCGCTAACCGCACAGGAACACCCTCTTGGGAGGGGAAATTCAATCAATTTAAGGCAATTTTTTTTATATATTATCCCTTTCCCCCAGCCGATGCATGGCTGGAGGAAAGGGAGTATGTGAGGGGATGGGAAAGTGGGGGTTGCATGGGCAACTTCCCCCACGTGGGGGGAGACCCATTCCCCACCCCCCCACTAGCTATAAAAACACCCCCTTGATGGGGGGTGTGCTTACGGACACAGACAGACACAGAGAGGGAGAGGAAAGTCGTGTGTGGGAGGAGGAAGGAGAAGGGAGTTTGTGCTTAGAGGGAGAGAGGAGGGGAGGCCGTGTTGCTGCCGCCAGCCTGCCGCGTTGCTGCCGCCAGCCTCGCCACGGACTGCCACACCACCGTGCCGCTGCCGCCATCGAACGCAGCTGCCCCCCAGGCCGCCAACCCTTCTGCCGTCTGCCCACCTCGCCAGGCCGCCAGCTATCCACGTCGTCCACGGCTCCTCATCCGCCCACGTGCCCAGAAGCTCCCTTGTGGAAGCTTCTTTAGAAGCTTCCATAGGGGGGGGCCTCCCTAGACCCCCTTCCCACGACCCCAAATTTCCCATCCCTTGCTACCAATTTCAAGGGCATTTTTCCCATCCCTTGGCCCAAGAAGGCTTTCCCACGTTCCCGAATTTTCCACCCTATTCCACCCGTTTCAAAGGCATTCTTTTTTTTTTCACCACTTGGCCCAAAAGGCCTTTCCCTCGGTATCTCCCCGTAGATCCGTTAAAGACCGGGATTTCCAAAGAAGTGGAGACGGCGGAGCCTTAAAGACCATCACAAGATCCATCGAGTGATCTCCGCGAGAAGGGTTAAGCCGCAAGCCGTCCAATTACCGCGCCGATTCGAATTTGTGGAGATTCCGAAGCTTTTGTCGCAAGCTCTATTTTGAAGAGGAACCCATCCGCATACAAACACAAAGGGGATCGTAAGTCGAAATTACGACTACGATGGCTCCTAAAAGATCCTAGGAGGCAACCGCGGGAGGTTCGTCGCCAAACGTGCAAGTGGACATCACCCCGTCACCACAAGTCCAGGTTCTTTCGTTTTATATTCCGCATAAGAAATGGTTAGGCGCGCTTAGGAAGGGAATTTCAAGTTACGTTTAGATTAAAAGCATGAAATGAATTGGGCGCGCTTAGGAATGGAAATTCATGGTTTCGTTAAAATTAAAAGCATATGGAAAAATTGGAAGAGATGCATCTTTTGAACATTATGAATGAACGAACGGTTAGAAAGTTAGGTGCAAGTAGTTGGCACTTTATTAAGGTAAAGAATCTAAGCAAGGGAACGAAGTATATGTGCATTAGTTGCATCTTAGATATGATGAATTAAGCGTATATGCACCTTATGATTTCATAGGAAAAGTCTAGCACCGTAAGATGTCGTTCGAAAAGAACTAATAGGACACTAAAAACGAGCGTATGACTTGAAAACATAGTTATAAGATGGAATTGCATATCACCAGTTTCCGTTGAGTATCATCAGTGACTTAGTGGTTAGGAGAATGTTAGGAAATTATGTAGTCTTCATGAGGAAAGGATCAATCAAAAGGTCGTAACTAGGTGTAATTGCATGAGACGCTAAAGGATAAACTACAAGGTTGTAGATACAATTGCTGATGCAAGACCTAGTGGGCCCTAGGAAAAATTAGAAACCAAACTATCATACACCAAGGAAAGATTGAATGATTCGCCGATGCTTAAGTTCGAGAGCATGAACTACAAAGTAATAGGCTTGACTTAACTAGGAAAGTTAGCGCACATATTAGTAATTAATTTTGCCTCACCAAGAAAACGGCAATCAATCGCTTGTTTACGCGAATCCGATTCCGTAAATTTGGATTATCACCCTAGAAGGGTCATCCTTGTCACAAACAGGCATAATTGATTTGACTAAGCAATATGAACCACAAGGAATCATAGAAACATAGGAATCCTAAGAGATAACTAGGATTTAGCGGAAGGATAATTTGCCTTCGTTTTAGACAAAACTGTGAACCTAAGGATCACGGTGGAACTCCGACAGAGTTGCACATTCTAGAATCATGACCCAAACCTAATTAGAAATAGCTTAAAGGATACCCCAAAATCCTGTTACTCGGATGGGGTTAAAACCCGCAGTCGGAACACTAGGAAATGGATAAAAGGATTCCATAGAATAGATGCAATACTTGCGCACAAGCCGCAACATTGTATAGTCTCGGGATTTGTTCGCAAAGAGTATTGTCATCTCTCGAAATGAGGATGACAAGTTATTGACGGAAGTTAAATTATTAAGGATGAGTAATCATCCTGTTATTCACTTTCCTTGGGAAAAGGTGCCAAGGAAAAAGAAAGTCAAGTAAATTGCCTTGAAGCAGTTGTTCGACAATAATCTAAAGCGACATGGTCGCTGGATCCTGCCACAATAAACCTAATGTATTGGAAGGGTATGACCCTGACCCTAAGAATGATAGGAATCTTGCCAAGTTGCAATTGATTCTGGATCGAATGCGGGTTGCATTCGGAGGAAAAGGAGTTACTCCTTGACAGTTTGCTAGCCAACCGGCCATTTGAATTTGATTGTGTTTGTAACAGTTAGAAAAGTACTGTTTGCATTGTTTGCTCAATGAACTAAAGGATGAAAATATATCTAAAGCTTCAGGTTGGTGCCTGAGAGGCAGCTTCAGTTACCCCCGACTACCTGCCTGACCCTAACCAAGGGGGTTGTGAACCGCGCCGGGAACGTGGACCGAACCCGCCGTGAGAGGTCTCTCCGTTGAGTTCTGCTTGGAGGAGGAGGACGCTTGGGTGCCAGGGGGGGCTCTGGTTGTAAATCCCTCGCCTTCCGGGTCCTGCACAAGAGACTAACGTGACTCGTGATTGGATCTCGAGGCCCGCATACTAGTCTACGGGCGGAAACTTGGGATAGTAATCACAGGAAGGATTACTGGATAGCCTACGGGCGGGAACTCCTTGTATTTCAAAGATAAAAGGATATAATGATAATAAAGGAGTTGTTTGACATTGTTTTCTTTATGTCCTGTGATAAGATTACGTGAAGGAACCAGTGCTTAACAAGGTTAATCAAGGAAGCTGTTTGCATGTGTCAAACTAATGTGGTAGGTAATTACATAACTAAAACAAACCGAGGAAAGTGCGGAGGATAGACCATAGGTCTGTCCTACGGATGGGTGGTCCCGGTTAGCCGGGAACTTTCTTCAAGGACTTCAACGGACAGGGGATGATCGTCATCACCAAAGCAAGAAAGGAGAACGATGACTTAGGAATACCAATTACCCGATTCAAGCTGTTTTAGGGGGAACGGAATGGGACTATGCCTTTTGGCAGAGAGGTCGAGCCTTGCATCCCTCTCGTTTCCCATTCTCCTTGAACCAAGTGCAGCATGAATCCGCTTCAGACCGGGCGATCTGCGTAAAGTAGTTTGATCAGGTCTGACGCTAGTCGCTGTTAGCAAATGACCAACAATTCCATTCGATCCTAAGTGGGAAGCGCCCAGGACACTTCCGTTATGGGGCAGACGCGGAAAGGCCTAGATTACAAAACCCGCAACATTCCATGGGAGTGCCGGGTGGAGTCTTCTAGACAACCTTTCCGATGGACTGCTAAGACGTGTCGTAGAGGATGTTAGTGGACACGTTACAGTTGGTATCAGAGCCGACTTATAATGGAATTGTTTTCATAAGATTTCATTAGAAGTGAAGTAAAGAATTTGTTCCTGTCCAAACATTTTCTCATCTTCAATACTGTCTTCCAGAATTACGAGGCGTGGAATAAATTTTTGGTGTTCCGGATCATGTTCATGACTGCGATGCATTCTACGCATTATAGGCAGAGAATTGAGATGATGAACATCTTGGAACAGATTTATAACCCATCACCTCTATATATAGAGCGAGGATGGACTGGGTCTTTAGGAATCTATTACATAGCTGCCCACCGGTTCGCCTATCTACAGACCAACTTGAAGAGAATCAAGTGGTTGGAAGATTTGAAAGTCGTGAAGCTGTTCATTTTTGTGGAAGCTCACGTGAATTCGACTTTGCATATTCGAGGTCGTAGAGTTGAGTTAAACTCATATGTATATGAAGAAGTAACCCGTGTAATCCCAGCTGATAGAATTAAGGTATTGGGCCGTCATGGGAAGTATGGTTTCCAGCGGGAAGGATATCCTGAACTTCCGATGAATTATCGATTCCTAAAGATACATGACCCAAAACCCTATTACTACACAGTTCCTGTAGACAAATCCAATACTATGTTGTTCTCCCCAAACTAGATGTAATGACTGGAGATATTGTATGAGGCTACGCCATATAAATATAAATAAGGACTTCTTTTTATCACTATCCGATTGTGCATCAGGGTTGTTGCAAAGAGTCTAGTTGCTTCATGAGTTACGAATTAGCTGAACTAAAGATAAGCTAATGGCAACTATCATATAATAACGTTAAGAAAACTTTTTACGCCAGGCACAACCCCAGGTACAGGTTCCAAATTCACCCCCTACATCAAGTACTACTGTGATCCAGGAGAAGAAGTTCCTCCTCAAACAGATTAAGCCACCCGAGTTTGACGGGAGAGGCAGATTCGTCCAGACAGACGCTGGGATTTGGACTAAATCTATGGAGGACTACTTCGAAGCCACTGGCACTGCACCTACCAATCAGGCCATGCTCGCCAAATTAAAACTCACCGGTGAAGCCAGACTATGGTGGAAGCAATGGTGCAGGGATCAAGGGATCTCAGAGGGTTCCGTTACTTGGGAAAAGTTAAAGCAAGCCGTGCAAGGGAGATATTTGCCACCCACATATCGTACACAGAAAATGAATGAGTTTTATGAGTTAAAACAGTTAGGACTCACGCTTGACGCATACTACTCTAAATTTGTCTCACTCTTGAAGTATGCGCCACGAATGGACACGACACAGCAGGTGTCCAAATTCTGCGCAGGCTTAAATCCACCTGTAAATACCCGTCTCGAATCTATGAGACCATCAGATCTTCAGGATGCACTCATTAGAGCGGCACCCATAATTCAGGAAGTGCAAGCTAAACCAAGGAGTATTAAGAATTGGTCTTATAGCGACCCAAGCGGAGAAGCATTCAGACCCCAGGTTAAGAGAGTTCAAGGCCACAATCAGGGACAAAGAAAGAAGGCAAGGACAAATAACGTCAACAACTTTGTTCCTACTCACGGTAATGGCCGAAACATCCGATGTTTCCACTGCAATGAACTCGGTCACTTCAGAAAGCAATGCCCCAAGCTCAGCGTGGGACTCCGTCAAGGTATTGGCCACGGTCAGGGAGGGACAGTTGAGATCTAGAACCTTGAGAGAATGCCTCGTCCAGTGGCAAGATTATTCTGAAGAGGATGCTACCTGGATGTATGAAAGCTCTCTCAATCTTCAATATCCCCAATTTATCTCGAGATGAGGACATCTCGATTCTTCTAAGGGGGAGAGAATGTAATATTTCCGCGTACCGTACCGTAAATATTAACTTTCCGTATACCGTGTAAACCCTGTGCAAAGGGTATCTCTCGCATTTGGATTATTGGCCGCGTAATGTGTGAGCCGCACGATAGAAATAGGGCCTCTGCGAGTGGTAAACTGAACCGGGGGATAAGAACCGCTAACCGCACAGGAACACCCTCTTGGGAGGGGAAATTCAATCAATTTAAGGCAATTTTTTTTATATATTATCCCTTTTCCCCAGCCGATGCATGGCTGGAGGAAAGGGAGTATGTGAGGGGATGGGAAAGTGGGGGTTGCATGGGCAACTTCCCCCACGTGGGGGGAGACCCATTCCCCACCCCCCCACTAGCTATAAAAACACCCCCTTGATGGGGGGTGTGCTTACGGACACAGACAGACACAGAGAGGGAGAGGAAAGTCGTGTGTGGGAGGAGGAAGGAGAAGGGAGTTTGTGCTTAGAGGGAGAGAGGAGGGGAGGCCGTGTTGCTGCCGCCAGCCTGCCGCGTTGCTGCCGCCAGCCTCGCCACGGACTGCCACACCACCGTGCCGCTGCCGCCATCGAACGCAGCTGCCCCCCAGGCCGCCAACCCTTCTGCCGTCTGCCCACCTCGCCAGGCCGCCAGCTATCCACGTCGTCCACGGCTCCTCATCCGCCCACGTGCCCAGAAGCTCCCTTGTGGAAGCTTCTTTAGAAGCTTCCATAGGGGGGGGCCTCCCTAGACCCCCTTCCCACGACCCCAAATTTCCCATCCCTTGCTACCAATTTCAAGGGCATTTTTCCCATCCCTTGGCCCAAGAAGGCTTTCCCACGTTCCCGAATTTTCCACCCTATTCCACCCGTTTCAAAGGCATTCTTTTTTTTTTCACCACTTGGCCCAAAAGGCCTTTCCCTCGGTATCTCCCCGTAGATCCGTTAAAGACCGGGATTTCCAAAGAAGTGGAGACGGCGGAGCCTTAAAGACCATCACAAGATCCATCGAGTGATCTCCGCGAGAAGGGTTAAGCCGCAAGCCGTCCAATTACCGCGCCGATTCGAATTTGTGGAGATTCCGAAGCTTTTGTCGCAAGCTCTATTTTGAAGAGGAACCCATCCGCATACGAACACAAAGGGGATCGTAAGTCGAAATTACGACTACGATGGCTCCTAAAAGATCCTAGGAGGCAACCGCGGGAGGTTCGTCGCCAAACGTGCAAGTGGACATCACCCCGTCACCACAAGTCCAGGTTCTTTCGTTTTATATTCCGCATAAGAAATGGTTAGGCGCGCTTAGGAAGGGAATTTCAAGTTACGTTTAGATTAAAAGCATGAAATGAATTGGGCGCGCTTAGGAATGGAAATTCATGGTTTCGTTAAAATTAAAAGCATATGGAAAAATTGGAAGAGATGCATCTTTTGAACATTATGAATGAACGAACGGTTAGAAAGTTAGGTGCAAGTAGTTGGCACTTTATTAAGGTAAAGAATCTAAGCAAGGAAACGAAGTATATGTGCATTAGTTGCATCTTAGATATGATGAATTAAGCGTATATGCACCTTATGATTTCATAGGAAAAGTCTAGCACCGTAAGATGTCGTTCGAAAAGAACTAATAGGACACTAAAAACGAGCGTATGACTTGAAAACATAGTTATAAGATGGAATTGCATATCACCAGTTTCCGTTGAGTATCATCAGTGACTTAGTGGTTAGGAGAATGTTAGGAAATTATGTAGTCTTCATGAGGAAAGGATCAATCAAAAGGTCGTAACTAGGTGTAATTGCATGAGACGCTAAAGGATAAACTACAAGGTTGTAGATACAATTGCTGATGCAAGACCTAGTGGGCCCTAGGAAAAATTAGAAACCAAACTATCATACACCAAGGAAAGATTGAATGATTCGCCGATGCTTAAGTTCGAGAGCATGAACTACAAAGTAATAGGCTTGACTTAACTAGGAAAGTTAGCGCACATATTAGTAATTAATTTTGCCTCACCAAGAAAACGGCAATCAATCGCTTGTTTACGCGAATCCGATTCCGTAAATTTGGATTATCACCCTAGAAGGGTCATCCTTGTCACAAACAGGCATAATTGATTTGACTAAGCAATATGAACCACAAGGAATCATAGAAACATAGGAATCCTAAGAGATAACTAGGATTTAGCGGAAGGATAATTTGCCTTCGTTTTAGACAAAACTGTGAACCTAAGGATCACGGTGGAACTCCGACAGAGTTGCACATTCTAGAATCATGACCCAAACCTAATTAGAAATAGCTTAAAGGATACCCCAAAATCCTGTTACTCGGATGGGGTTAAAACCCGCAGTCGGAACACTAGGAAATGGATAAAAGGATTCCATAGAATAGATGCAATACTTGCGCACAAGCCGCAACATTGTATAGTCTCGGGATTTGTTCGCAAAGAGTATTGTCATCTCTCGAAATGAGGATGACAAGTTATTGACGGAAGTTAAATTATTAAGGATGAGTAATCATCCTGTTATTCACTTTCCTTGGGAAAAGGTGCCAAGGAAAAAGAAAGTCAAGTAAATTGCCTTGAAGCAGTTGTTCGACAATAATCTAAAGCGACATGGTCGCTGGATCCTGCCACAATAAACCTAATGTATTGGAAGGGTATGACCCTGACCCTAAGAATGATAGGAATCTTGCCAAGTTGCAATTGATTCTGGATCGAATGCGGGTTGCATTCGGAGGAAAAGGAGTTACTCCTTGACAGTTTGCTAGCCAACCGGCCATTTGAATTTGATTGTGTTTGTAACAGTTAGAAAAGTACTGTTTGCATTGTTTGCTCAATGAACTAAAGGATGAAAATATATCTAAAGCTTCAGGTTGGTGCCTGAGAGGCAGCTTCAGTTACCCCCGACTACCTGCCTGACCCTAACCAAGGGGGTTGTGAACCGCGCCGGGAACGTGGACCGAACCCGCCGTGAGAGGTCTCTCCGTTGAGTTCTGCTTGGAGGAGGAGGACGCTTGGGTGCCAGGGGGGGCTCTGGTTGTAAATCCCTCGCCTTCCGGGTCCTGCACAAGAGACTAACGTGACTCGTGATTGGATCTCGAGGCCCGCATACTAGTCTACGGGCGGAAACTTGGGATAGTAATCACAGGAAGGATTACTGGATAGCCTACGGGCGGGAACTCCTTGTATTTCAAAGATAAAAGGATATAATGATAATAAAGGAGTTGTTTGACATTGTTTTCTTTATGTCCTGTGATAAGATTACGTGAAGGAACCAGTGCTTAACAAGGTTAATCAAGGAAGCTGTTTGCATGTGTCAAACTAATGTGGTAGGTAATTACATAACTAAAACAAACCGAGGAAAGTGCGGAGGATAGACCATAGGTCTGTCCTACGGATGGGTGGTCCCGGTTAGCCGGGAACTTTCTTCAAGGACTTCAACGGACAGGGGATGATCGTCATCACCAAAGCAAGAAAGGAGAACGATGACTTAGGAATACCAATTACCCGATTCAAGCTGTTTTAGGGGGAACGGAATGGGACTATGCCTTTTGGCAGAGAGGTCGAGCCTTGCATCCCTCTCGTTTCCCATTCTCCTTGAACCAAGTGCAGCATGAATCCGCTTCAGACCGGGCGATCTGCGTAAAGTAGTTTGATCAGGTCTGACGCTAGTCGCTGTTAGCAAATGACCAACAATTCCATTCGATCCTAAGTGGGAAGCGCCCAGGACACTTCCGTTACGGGGCAGACGCGGAAAGGCCTAGATTACAAAACCCGCAACATTCCATGGGAGTGCCGGGTGGAGTCTTCTAGACAACCTTTCCGATGGACTGCTAAGACGTGTCGTAGAGGATGTTAGTGGACACGTTACACAAACCTACCTTTCCCATCAAATTCAGGCGGCTTAATCTGCTTGAGAAGAAATTTCTTCTCCTAGATTATGTCAGTACTTGATGTAGGAGGCGAACTAGGAATCTATGCGTAGGGTTGTGCTTGAATAAAGGCTTCTTAACGTTATTACTCGTTATTCATTATGATTTATATTTCATCTCCATTTCAGCTATCAACTAAGAAATCTAGCCACTTAACTTTTTATCAATTCTCATCAACAAAACAGTCATTGATAAAAAAGAAGTCTTATTCCATTTATATGAGTCTAGCCCTTTCGGAGTACAAATTTCCTGAGATGATAGAGCAACTGTTTTATTTAGTTTGGGGAGAATAATGTTGTATTACATTTATCTACGGGAACTAGATAATAGTATGGTTTCGAATCATGAATCTTCAGGAATCGGTAAGTCATCGAAAGATGAGGGTATCCTTTCCTTTGAAACCCATTCTTCTCATAGCGCCCCAACACCTTGATCCTGTAAGTAGGTATTACACATGTCACTTCCTCATATATATATGAGTTCAGCTCAACCCTCCGACCTTGAATATGTAAAGTTGAGTTTACGTGAGCCTCCACAAAAATGAATAGCTTCACGATCTTCAGGTCTTCCAACCACTTGATCCTCTTTAGGTTGGTTCGAAGATATGCAAACTGGTGGGCAGCTATATAGTAGATTCCTGACTCACCTATCCATCTTCATTCCACGTACAAAAGCGATGGATTATAGATATGATCAAGGATGTTTATCATCTCAACCCTTTGTCGATAAATTGGGGAATGCATTGCGGACATAAACATCATTCGGAACACTAAGAACCTGTTCCATGCTTCATAATTCTACAAGACAGCATTGAAAGTAAGGAAATATTTGGAACAAAAGCATATGCTTTACTTCTTCTTATTAATATTTCTTAAAAACAAATTCTTTGTTGGTTCACTCTGATACCAATTGTAACATGTCCACTTGTTCCTTTCAGGACACGTCTTAGCAGTCCATCGGAAAGAAGATCTAGAAGGCTCAGTCCGACGGCACTCCCATGGAATGTTACGGGGTTTGCGATCTAGGACTTCTTGCGTCTGCCACCTAGCGGAAGTATTTTGGCCGTTCCCACTTAGGACCGACCTGAATCATGGTTTTCCCTAATGGTTATTTCCTAAACGGCAACTAGCGTCGAGCCCCGAGCGAACTACTTTACACAGAAATGCCAGAGCCGAAGTGGATTCACGTTGCACTTGGTTTAAGGAGAATGGGAAACGAGAGGGATGCAAAGCTCAACCTCTCTGCCATAAGGCATAGCCCCATTCCGTTTCCCTAAAATAATGTAAATCGGGATTATTATAACTTAGACTCTAGGTCAGCGCCCTTGCTGTTCATGTCCTTTGAAACGATCTTCTTGCCTTGGCCGCAGACTTATGATCTTGGCCCATCTCCCTCGCACGTGCAATTCCTTTTGAGATTCGGCTTCCTTGACCAATTTCACCGTCTTTTGGAACTGGGCTTTAGGAATGGAAACTTATGAACTCCCCTTCTTTTCGTAGAAGTTCTGGGAATATAATTGATCTTCACGGAAAGACCTTAAGAAAAATCCCGGGGTAAGATGGCTTGTAGGAGTTGAAGGGAAAAGGCGTAAAAATAAATTTGTGGAATGCAAGGGGAGGAAAAGGCTTAATTCATGAGGATGCAAGGGGGAAAGACCTTAATTTCGGGGGTTATAAAAACCCCTTAGGAAGGGCTTATAAAAGTCCACAGGAAGGATTTAAAAGAACTTGTGTGGGGGGAAAAATCCATGGGAATGGCTTTGTGGAAATGCTAAGGGAAGGGTTTTGAAAAACCCAGCTATTGTGTCCAAGGGGAAAAAAGGTGCTTAGAACCCGAGGTAATAGAAACCCACTTGAGAGGGCAATAGGAAAGGGGATTTTAAAGGAACCTGGGGTTAAAATGAACTTTTGTGGGAATTTAAATAGGAAAGCGGGCTTAGGGAGCCCCCTTAGAAGCTTCTTGGAAGCTTTTGTAACCGTGATAACTACACGTGGAGGAAGAGGAGACGACTATTGACAACAGCTTATAGGCGGCAGACAGCGGATTAATGGCGGTGGCTGTAATATTCCCACTCGTGAATATTGACTTCCCGCACACTGCGTAAACCTCGTGCAAAGGTTATCTTTCATATTGGAATTGCCACAGTGTAATCTGTGACCTACACGCGAGAAATCGAGACCTCCGCATTGGCAAAGCAAGCCCGAGGGTTCAAATCCACAAATCACACGTAAACACCCTCTTGGGAGGGGAAAAATGGATATTATTAAAGAAATTTTTTATTTTTATTTTTATTTATTTATCCCTTTTCCCCAGCCGATGCACGGCTGGAGGAGAGGGAGTGTGGGGGGATGGGCTTGGTGGAGGTGGGGCTACATGAGGAGGGGGGAAGCCATGCAGTGGCCACGTGGTGGAGCTCTTCTCTTCCCCCCCTTGTCCTATAAATACACCTTCTAAGGTGTGAAGGGAGGATGGGGGACAAACAGCTGCTGCCATCGCCGTGCTGGGAAGGAGGAAAAGAAGGCTGCATGGAGAGAGAGAGGGAAGCTGCTGTCAATGCCGTGACCTGGAGTGAGAAGGCTGGAGGAAGCTGAGGTCGACGCCGTGCTACTCAAAGGGCTGTCATGACACAGATAGGGAGAGAAGAGGAGGGCCCTGATCTGCCGCCCCTACCGTGGAGGTCGCCGCCCAGGCTAGACGGCCAGCATCCCCACTTGGGCCACCATAGGCCGTCAGGCCGCCGCCAATTCCCTGACAAAGTCAACCCCCCCCATTCGACGACATCCTTCCTTTCTTAATTCCCCTCAATCATTTCCTTTAGCTCCACGTGGTCTTCTGGGAAGGCAGAACCTTCCTAGAAGCTTTTGGAAGCTTCTAAAGGCAAGGCTTAAGGCCTTATACACACAGTGGGCCCACCCGGGTGTTTTTTTTTATAAAAAAAAACCTCCTTGTAAAGCCTCCATTTTCGCAGCTCCATCCATAAGAGCCCCATTTCTGGAAACAAAGCTCAAATCCCATAAGCCCAAATCCCTTAAGCCCAATTCTCACAGGCCCTGGCCTTTTAAAGATCCGAAGTTCGGTGAAGGTATCTCTTGTGTACGAGGGAGAAGGGCAAGATCTTGAGGCTGCTTACCAAGGCTGAGGAGATTCACGGATCACGTAGGGGCAAAGGCTAACCGGAAGTCCATAATTGTGTAAGGGCAAAGGCAAACCGGAAGTCCGTAATCACGCCTACGATGGCCCCCAAGAAGTCGCAAGGCGCGCCTGCGGGAGGTTCTTCTCCTAGCATTCACGTGGACATCTCCCCGAGCCCACAAACCCAGGTTTTTACTATTGTGATTCCATACAAAAGTAATGCATTAAGCATGATAACTTCATGGATTAGGAAGCACCCGTGCATGTTCAAATTCACCTAGCCTAGTTAAATGCAATTGGGAAAATTGGTATTTTCAATGCAATAAACGCAAATTGTCTATCCATCTTACGACCTTAATAGTATGTTGCCTTGTCGTGCTTTTCAAAGTGACGAGCCTAGAACACCTATTGCCTATCATTATAAGGTTGGAATTGTTAAAGTGCACCGTTGACTAGACATGGAAAGATTAAGCGTATGTTGCATTTTTAGGCAACATCTTCCTTGTAATGATTCATGAGGAAAAGTTAACACCCATAAGATGTTATCCGAAAAGAAATAGAAGAGCACGAAATTGATCTTATGGACTTGCTAGTGGCATGTAAAATGGAATAAGTTAACACTAGCTTTAGTTTTGTATGAACTTCATTAACTTCATTGTAGCTAGGAGAAAGTTGCGTGTTGCATAGTCGTCATGCAAAAATTTCATTCATCAGGAGCCGTATTTAGGAAAGGTTGCATGGTTTATCAAAGCATGAGATTCTAAAGTGTAGATAACAAGGTTGTAGGCATGATTATTTGATGTAAGTCCTAGTAGGTCCTAGGAAAGTTAGTATCCAAATTATCATGCATTTTTACTTTACCAAGGAAAGATAGAGTTATTGTGAACTATGTGATGCGTAGAAGCAATGAATCGCATGTTTACATGTATTGTGGTAGTTGCAACTATTTTTCTCCTTTAGATCTAGTTTATTGTCTCTAGGAAAGGTTCATCCTTGTCACAAGACAAGTATATTGAATTGTCTAAATCACCTAACCCACAAGGGATTCATATAGGCATGATTCAGTCGATATGATAAATATCCCAAGTGCTAACTAGGGTTTGGCGCGTTAAGGATTCGACCTAGTTTTGCACTTGTTGCTAAGTCAAAACCCTCAAACCCAAAGATCATACCCACATTCACAAAATGTTGAGTCAATTGGACGGGCTTGCAAGAAATGATCTAGGGTTTCTACCCTAAGGATCACTCGTTCAAATGATGAAACTCGAATTGAGTTGGAACCCCTAGGACCAAACGTTGTCGGTCTAGTGTAATTAGGAATGGGTTGGGTAAAAAGACACCCTAAACCCTGCTTCTTGTCTGAAGATAATTCCGATACCAGAAAATGCCGTTCAATGGGTGAAATGATCCCATGGAATAGATGCGACACTTGTGCAATAAGTTGCAACGTTGCATAGACTTGTTGTTTGTTCACAAGAGAGTTTTGCCATTTCTTGAAATAAGGTTGGTAAGTTCTTGCGCAAGTTTAACTTGCAAGAGAATGAGTAGTCATCCTGTTACATCACCTGTCTTGGGGAAAAATTGCCAAGTAAAGGGAAGTTAGGTATTTGCTTGGAACCAAGTGATCAATCAATAAATTAAAGCGACATGGTCGCCAGGATTTACTGTTAATAAAACCTAAGGTATTGGTTAAGTTGGGTTAACAGGGTATGGCCCTAACCCAAGGACAAAAAGGTGAACAAATAAACCCTTGGGGATCTTGCCAAGTCGCAATTAATCCCGGATCGAACGCTGGATGCATTCGGAAAGAAGGATTCACTCCTTGACAGTTGGCCAAATAAACGACCACTGGAATTGATTGTGCTTGTAACAGTTTAGAAAGCACTGTTTGCATTGTTTTCTCAAAGAACTAAAGGATGAAATGATATCTAATACTTCAGGTTGAAGGCCTGAAGGGAGAGGCAGCTTCAGTTACCCCCGACTGCCTGCCTGACCCTAACCAAGGGGGTTGTTGACCGCGCCAGGAACGTGGACCGAACCCGCTGCGAGAGGTCTTTCCGTTGAGCTCTACTTGGAGCAGGAGGACGCTTGGATGCCAGGGGGGCTCTGGCTGTAAATCCCTCGCCTTCCGGGTCCTCCACAAGAGGCTAACGTGACTCGGGATTGGATCTCGAGGCCCGCATACTAGTCTACGGGCAGAAGCTTGGAATAGTGATCCCTAGCGGATTACTGGATAGCCTTCAGGCAGATTATGGACAAGCCTACGGGCGGAACTCCTTGTATTTCAAAGATAAAATGATGAAATGATAATAAAGAATTTGGCTGATATTGTTTTTCTATGTCATGTGATAAGATTACGTGAAGGAACCAGTGCTTAACAGGAGTAATTAAAGAAGCTGATTGCTATATGTCATATTAATGTGTTAGATAATTACATAACTAAAACAAACTGAGGAAAGTGCGGAGGATGGGCCATGGGTCCGTCCTACGGTTGGGTGGTCCCGGTTAGCCGGGAACTTTTCTCAAAAATTTCGAAGAACAGCGGGATGATCATCATTATCAAAACGAATAATGAGAGCGATGACCTAGAGTTACGTCTTACCCGATTTACGGAATGGGACTATGCCTATTGGTAGAGAGGTTGAGTTTTGCATCCCTCTCGTTTCCCATTCTCCTTGAACCAAGTGCAGCGTGAATCCGCTTCGGACCTGGCGTTTCTGAGTAAAGTAGTTCGCTCGGGTCTGACGCTAGTTGCTGCTAGCTAATGACCAAACAGGAAAACCCAAATTCAGGTCGATCCTAAGTGGGAACGGCCATGATACTTCCGCTACGAGGCAGACGCGGGAAGACCTAGATCGCAAGTCCCGTAACATTCCATGGGAATGTCGGGCGGAGATTTCTGGACATCCTTTCCGATGGACTACTAAGACGTGTCCTGGATGATTCTAGTGGACACGTTACAGTTGGTATGAGAGCCGACCAACAACGGAATTGTTTTTATGAGATCTCAATAAAATGAAGTAAAGAAATTGTTGCTGTCCAAACATTTCCTCATCTTCAATACTGTCTTGCAGAACTATGAAGCGTGGAACAAGTTTTTGGTGTTCCGGGTCATGTTTATGACTGCAATGCATTCTCCACATTATAGACAAAGAGTTGGAATGATGAACATCCTAGAGCAGATTTATAATCCATCACCTTTATATATAGAACAAAGATGGACTGGGTCTTCAGGAATCTACTACATAGCTGCCCACCGGTTCGCTTATCTACAGACCAACCTGAAGAGGATCAAGTGGTTGGAAGACTTGAAAGTCATGAAGCTGTTTATTTTTGTGGAAGCTCACGTAAATTCGACTTTGCATATTCAAGGTTGGAGGGTTGAATTGAACTCATATGTATATGAGGAAGTAACCCGTGTAATCCCAGCCGACAGGATTAAGGTGTTGGGCCACCATGAGAAGTATGGATTCCAGCGAAAAGGATATCCTGAACTTCCAATGAATTATCGATTCCTAAAGATCCATGACCCAAAACCCTACTATTACACAGTTCCTGTAGACAAATGCAATACAACGTTGTTCTCCCCAAACTGAATGTAATGATTGGATTATCATCACACGAGATGTTATATAAGGCTACGCCCATGTAAATATAAATAAGGACTTCATTTATCAATATCCGACTGTGCATCAGAGTTGTTAAAAAAGTTAAGTAGCTTCATGATTTACGAGATAGCTGATCTAAAGATAAGCTAACGTCAATTATCATGTAATTGTTGAGAATCAGCAATCACACTCAAACAGCCTCTTTGTATGAAGTCTCAGGGTCAAGGACATGCAGGCTAACTTATCCCATATGCACAATGGTGCCTACTGCAGTTTCCTACTTTCCTATAAAGCATTGTACTTGCTTCCTTTCTTAATGCAATGATAGTACTCTTTTCATTTCAGTAAAGTGTCAATGTCATTGTCCACATACACAAGATTGTGTTTATGAGTCCAAGTCTCAATCTTGGAACCTAATTCACTTGTGTAACAAACAGTGTCCATTCCATCATGAGTCTACACTTCTCCTTCCATCCTCCATAGCTTCCGGTTATGTCATGCTCTAGATCCCGCATTTCTAACATGGTATCAGAACCCAGTTGGGCATGGCATTGCTTCTCTAGCCTCTCTTGATTCTTGTGAACCTCCATCCAGCTCAATGTCAGCTCATGACTTCATCTCCCAACTCTACTCTCACTGAAGCTTCCATGGCAGCCATAGCTAGCAGCACCCTATCAGATTGAACTGCTTATATCTCACTCCACAGGTCAAATCTCTTACAGCTTCCTTCTGGAAAAGTATTCCCCAACTCATAAAGCTTCTCTATATCACATCAATCCAGGACATTGGACCATCTGGAGCTCAGCATTGTGAAAATCCCAAATCTCTGTTCTATGTCTGCCATAGCCAGACAGGACCTACCTTGCTTGGAGCTTCCATAACTCTTCAACCAGGCCATTTCAGCCCACGATTTCTTCTGGAGATTGTTCCTCTGCTCAAGGCGTTTCATCTTGGCACAACAATCAATGACATTGATGCTCCCTGGCTCCAACATTGCAGAAATTTGACCACGCTGTCTAGATCTGCGCCGAATCTGTTCGCGGCACCTGCGCGCCTTATACTGACCACGATCTGCACAATCTTCATGGGGCTTTGGTAGCCCATGACATAAGCTTCCTAGATATGTAAAAAGTTTTAAAAATGATGCATTGTAGCTCCTGCAATAAGCAAAAAACCAGGCCCCTGTCTCAGAAACCCTAAATCCACCATAGCCAAAAGCTTCAAAATCTTGACATTTTTCACTGTTTCTCTCACTGAAGTTATCAACAGTGATTTTAATCACTGAGCAATACTCTCTGAAGTTCGTTAAAGTACTGTCACTCAGATCTGACGACATCAGCATCAAATCAAGAAGGGGAAGATCACTTGGAGTAAAAGACTTTTGCAGATTTGGTATTCATTGACACTCAGTTAGTGCTTTTTAGCACTTGTGTCTCTCAATCAATTCTTCTGTTGCTCAAATATAATAAAGTCTGAAGTTGATTTGCTACTGTTCCCGTAAATCTAACATGGGAAAAGACTCGCCAAATGCTCGATTCAAAGGAGTCGGATTCCACACTTGGCAAACCCGCATCAAGCTCATCCTGATGAAGAAGGGTCTCTGGGCCATCACAAATGGCAAAGAGAAGAAACCTCGGGACGCGGACCTTGCAACTACTTGGCAAAAGAATGATGACAGAGCTCAGGCCATTATCAAATTGGAGCTAGATGACAGTTATATCCATCATGTGGATAACTGTGAGACCTCACAGGATACATGGAAAAGACTTGACACCCTGTTCGGTGCACAATCTAAATCATCAAAGTATGGTCTCCTGATTGAGTTCTTCAGGCTTGAAATGAAGTCAAGCACATCACTTGCCACACATCTTAATTACATGGAAGGACTCCTAACCCAACTTGCAGGAATAAACATTAAAATGGATGAAGATGTTTGCATCGGTGTTCTACTTAAGAGCTTGCCTCCTGAATATAATAATGTATCAACAACTTTAATCAACATGCCAAATCCTAAACTTGTTGATATCCAGGCATCACTATTAGAAGAAGAAAAGAAGCTAAAAACCAAAGAAGAACCAAGTACCTCTAGAGATGAGCATGCATTATATGTTGGCAACAGGTACAAAGGCAAGAAGGATCAGCTCTTCTGTGACTTCTGCAAAAGGACCGGACACACCGAGAAGTTCTGCCACGCAAGAAAGAGATCCCAAAAGGCCTATCTAGTCGCAGTCAAAGAAGAAGAAGAAAATGAAGCAAAGGAAGAAGAAGATGAAGATCACCAGGATCGGAAGGACAAGACTCATCAGTCCTTGTACTCTCATAATTCTGATAGATTGTTTTAATAGCCTTGTATTTTCCTTACCCTAATGCTTCCTGCCATAAGCTATGTAAACTCCTTATGTAACTTGGCATTACAGTCCCTGTACACTTTGTGAGGCCCCTGTTACAGCCTCTGGATGTCCACCATGTTTATGGTACCCACACTTAGCTTTTTCTGCAACAGCCTCTGGTGTTTTGCCATGTCTGTGGTATGCCCACACTTTGCAAGTGGTTCTCATTACAGCCTCTACACACTTTGTGTCTTTCCTAGTTGTGATTGAGGAGGGGTGTTGAGAATCAGCAATCACACTCAAACAGCCTCTTTGTATGAAGTCTCAGGGTCAAGGACATGCAGGCTAACTTATCCCATATGCACAATGGTGCCTACTGCAGTTTCCTACTTTCCTATAAAGCATTGTACTTGCTTCCTTTCTTAATGCAATGATAGTACTCTTTTCATTTCAGTAAAGTGTCAATGTCATTGTCCACATACACAAGATTGTGTTTATGAGTCCAAGTCTCAATCTTGGAACCTAATTCACTTGTGTAACAAACAGTGTCCATTCCATCATGAGTCTACACTTCTCCTTCCATCCTCCATAGCTTCCGGTTATGTCATGCTCTAGATCCCGCATTTCTAACAGTAATAACGTTAAGAAAACTTTTATCCAGGCACAACCCCAGGTACAGGTTCCAAATTCGCCCCCTACATCAAGTACTGCTGTGATCCAAGAGAAGAAGTTCCTCCTCAAGCAGATAAAGCCACCCGAGTTTGACGGGAGAGGCAGATTCGTCTAGTCTGATGCTGAAATTTGGATTGAATCTATGGAGGATTACTTTGAAGCAGCTGGTACTGCGCCTACCAATCAGGCCATGCTCGCCAAATTAAAACTCACCGGCGAAGCTAGACTATGGTGGAAACAATGGTGCAGGGATCAAGGGACTTCAGAGGGGTCCCTCACCTGGGAGAAGTTAAAGAAAGCCGTGCAGGGGAGATATTTGCCACCTGCATATCGTACACAAAAAATGAATGAATTCTACGAGCTAAAACAGCTAGGACTCACCTTGACGAATACTACTCTAAATTTGTCTCACTCTTAAAGTATGCGCCACAGATGGACATGACGCAGGAGGTGTCCAAATTTTGCGCAGGCTTAAATCCACCCGTAAATACCCGTCTCGAATCTATGCGTCCGTCAGATCTTCAGGATGCACTCATTCGAGCGGCACCTATAATTTAGGAAGTGCAAGCTAGACCAAGGGGTAACAAAAATTGGTCCTATAGCGACCCGAACAGAGGAACATTTAGACCCCAAGTGAAGTGAGTCCAAGGTCACAATCAGGGACAAAGGAAGAAAGCAAGGACAAATAACATCAACAACTCTGTTCCTACTCAAAGTAATGGCCGAAACCTCCGATGTTTCCACTGCAACGAACTCGGTCACTTCAAAAGGCAATGTCCCAAGCTCAGCGAGGGACATCGTCAAGGTGTAGGCCGCGGTCAAGGAGCCGCCACCCGTGGAAGAGGAAGAACTGCCTGCATTACCAATAGGCAAAGATGCGAAGCAGAAGAAGAGGAAGATCCGACTATGGAGGCAGAATTTGAAAGAGCGACAGTCCATGCCGCTTTACACAAGAAGGGGCCGAATCGTCAGTTCTCGGTGATTCAAACACCCTCGGACTATCAAGGTAAAGGTTTCAAAACCTTGATTGATTGTGGCAGTACACATTCCTTTATCTCACCAGCATGTGCAAAAAGATTAGGAATAGCCACAGTAGAAGCACCTACCTTACTTGTGGAATTGGCAAACGGTCGTGAGGTAACTTGTACCAGGCAAACTGCTAAGGAAGAATTCTTTCTGGGAGGAAAGAAAACCTCAGTCAAATTCAGAGTCATGAATTTAGGTATCCATGAGTGTCTACTCGGGATGGATTGGCTTAAGCCTAATGACGCCCACATCCACTGTGGAAAGGGTCAAGTTTCCTTTCGAAACTCTGAAAGGGAGTTTGTTACAACTCAAGGTGAGGTAGGAGTGCCAAGAATCCAGTTAGCCAAAGTATCGCGGATCATAAAAGGAGTTAGAAAAGGATTACCTGTTTACCTGATCAAACTCAACAAGTTAGATCAAAAGCAAGAGTCTCATGAAGGACCCTCTTGGCTAAAGGAATACGCTGACGTATTCCCTGAGGAATTGACTGAACTTCCGCCTCCAAGAGAAGTTGATCATGAAATAAGGCTAGTGCCTGGAGCTGCGCCAATTGCAAAGAGACCTTATAGAATGTCCATACCGGAAGCTATTGAGTTGAAGGAACAACTCAAGCAACTGTTAGATCAGGGTTACATCTGGCCTAGCAACTCACCATTAGGAGCTCCAGTACTATTCCAGAAAAAGAAAGATGGGACACTTCGACTATGTATTGATTACCGTGGTTTGAATCAATCAACAGTCAAGAACAAGTATCCTATTCCTAGAATAGATGAACTTCTAGATCGCCTTCAAGGTGCAAAGATCTTCTCCAAAATTGATCTCAGATCAGGTTACTATCAAATAAGGATCAAGGAAGAAGATATTCCAAAAACGGCCTTCAATACAAGATATGGGCACTTTGAGTTCTTGGTTATGTCATTCGGGCTTACAAATGCACCTGCCACCTTCAATAGATTAATGCAGGATATTTTTAGACCATATCTTGATGGTTTCGTGCTTGTCTTCTTTGATGACACTTTAGTCTATTCTAAACAGGAAGAAGATCATGAACCTCAACTATGGATTGTTCTTGAGACAATGAGGTCTCATAAGCTGTATGCAAAAATGAAGAAGTGTGCATTCTTCAAGCGTCAGATTGAATATCTAGGATTCATAGTATCATCAGAAGGAATATCAGTAGACCCAGCCAAAGTCAGGGATGTGCTTGAATGGCCAATACCAATATCCATTAAAGAAATACGTAGCTTTCTTGGCTTGACAGGATGGTATAGGGTCTTTATCAAAAACTATGCTTTGATTGCAACACCTCTTACAGACTTACTAAAGAAGCAGACTTCTATTACATGGTCAACTCCCGAACAAAATAGCTTCGACCAATTGAAGCAATGTTTGGTATCAGCACCTATTCTAAAACTTCCTGACCTCAATAAGGAGTTCGAGGTAGTAACTGATGCCAGCATTCTTGCCTTGGGGTGTGTACTTATGTAGGAAGGTCATCCAGTAGCATACTCTTCAAGGAAATTGAAGAGTCATGAAAAGAATTATGCCACGCATGATCTGGAATTATTAGCTGTCATCCATGCTTTAAAGCTTTGGAGACACTACCTGTTGGGTTACAAGTTTACTCTAGTAATCGATCATAAGAGTCTCAAATGGATTTTTACCCAGAACGAGCTCAACATGAGGCAACGGCGGTGGATTGAAGTATTGGAGGAGTATGATTTTGAAATCAAGTACCGACCAGGGAAAGACAATGTAGTTGCCGATGCACTCAGTCGCAAGGCATTCCTAAATTTCCTAATCTTGCAGAATCCATCAACGGCCAGATCTCTGGCTACAAAGGTATCTATGCCAAGCAACCCTATACTCGAACTAGCTAGAGAGGAAGCATGCCATGATTTGGCCTACCAAACAATGATAAAAGAAATATCTACCAAGGATCAGAATCTGAAGTTACAGGCCAAGTATCAGGAATTTTCCATTGATAATGGACTTGTCTACTACAGAACAAGGGTGTGTATACCAACAAGCCAGTCACTTAAGCAGAAGATATTATGGGAAGCTCATGATTCCCCTTTTGCAGGACATCCTGGCTATGCAAAAACTCTTAATGCAGTTAGGAAGAGCTACCATTGGGAGAGGCTCAAAGGTGACGTTCTCAAATATGTCACTGAATGTTTGTCTTGCCAATGT
Organism: Lygodium microphyllum; assembly: GCF_053477565.2. Taxonomy (NCBI): domain Eukaryota; kingdom Viridiplantae; phylum Streptophyta; class Polypodiopsida; order Schizaeales; family Lygodiaceae; genus Lygodium; species Lygodium microphyllum. Next base: position 138,513,323 of record NC_141152.1, on the reverse strand, counting down.
ATCAAGGCTAAACATGTCATGATGCCAGGAAAATTGCAACCACTTGACATTCACCAAATGAAATGGGAATTCATCAGTATGGATTTTGTTGTGGGCTTACCCCAAGTCCAAGGAGGATACAATTCCATTATGGTTGTAGTCGACATGCTTACTAAGGTTGCACACCTGATTCCAATAAAGACAAACTATAAAGCCTCCGACATTGCAAGATTGTTTATCAAGGAGATATTCAAGCTACATGGGTTACCTAGAAGAATCATTAGCAATCGAGATTCTCTCTTCACTTCACACTTCTGGAGAGCTATCTTTGAAGCTATTGGGACTCAACTCTATTTTAGCACCGCCTACCATCCCCAAACGGATGGACAAATAGAGCGAGTGAATCAAATCATTGAGGATATGCTTAGGGCATACTGCTGTCGAGAGCCGAAGAGGTGGATTCAATACTTGTCGTTAGTAGAATTTGCCTACAATGCTTCTTACCAACAGAGCATTCAAATGACCCCTTTCCAGGCATTGTATGGTCATGATTGTCGAAGTCCCCTAAACTTTTCTGATCCAACCCTAAGAGTTGAAGCTTCAAGACAAATGTTGGAGGACATGGATGACCAAATAAGGTCAATAAGACAAGACATACAAGCAGCCAAGGATAGATAAAAGGCATATGCAGATTTGAAACGTCAAGAGAGGGTCTTCGGAGAAGGAGACATGGTCTTCATTCGTGTACGCCCTAAAAGGAGTTCTCTATCTCTAGGAGAATGCAAGAAGCTAAGTCCAAGGTATTGTGGGCCGTATAAAATCCTCAAATGCCTGGGACCCAATACTTATAAATTGCAACTTCCTGATAACCTAAAAGTTCACAATGTATTCCATATTAGTCTCTTAAAAAATATGTACCCAACCCTAATCATGTACTTGATGACCAACAAATTGTAATGCCTAGTCAAGGAGTCCTTGAACTAAGACCGGATAAGATTTTAGATGTTAGGGAGAGACAGTTAAGATCTAGAACCTTGAAAGAATGCCTCGTCCAGTGGAAAGATTATCCCGAAGAGGATGCTACCGGGATAGATGAAAGCTCTCTCAACCATCAATATCCCCAGTTTATCTCGAGATGAGGACATCTCGATTCTTCTAAGGGTGAGAGAATGCAATATTCCCACTTGTGAATATTGACTTCCCGCACACTGCGTAAACCTCGTGCAAAGGTTATCTTTCATATTGGAATTGCCACAGTGTAATCTGTGACCTGCACGCGAGAAATCGAGACCTCCGCATTGGCAAAGCAAGCCCGAGGGTTCAAATCCACAAATCACACGTAAACACCCTCTTGGGAGGGGCAAAATGGATATTATGAAAGCAATTTTTTTTTTAATTAAAAAAATTATCCCTTTCCCCCAGCCGATGCACGGCTGGAGGAGAGGGAGTGTGGGGGGATGGGCTTGGTGGAGGTGGGGCTGCATGAGGAGGGGGGAAGCCATGCAGTGGCCACGTGGTGGAGCTCTTCTCTTCCCCCCCTTGTCCTATAAATATACCTTCTAAGGTGTGAAGGGAGGATGGGGGACAAACGGCTGCTGCCATCGCCGTGCTGGGAAGGAGGAAAAGAAGGCTGCATGGAGAGAGAGAGGAAAGCTGCTGTCAATGCCGTGACCTAGAGTGAGAAGGCTGGAGGAAGCTGAGGTCGACGCCGTGCTGCTCAAAGGGCTGTCGTGACACGGATAGGGAGAGAAGAGGAGGACCGTGATCTGCCGCCCCTATCGTGGAGGTCGCCGCCCAGGCTAGACGGCCAGCATCCCCACTTGGGCTACCAATGGCAGTCAGGTTGCCGCCAATTCCTTGACAAAGTCAACCCCCCCCATTCGACGACATCCTTCCTTTCTTAATTCCCCTCAATCATTTCCTTTGGCTCCACGTGGTCTTCTGGGAAGGCAGAACGTTCCTAGAAGATTTTGGAAGCTTCTAAAGGCAAGGCTTAAGGCCTTATACACACAGTGGGCCCACCCGGGTGTTTTTTATTTTAAAAAAAAAACCTCCTTGTAAAGCCTCCATTTTCACAGCTCCATCCATAAGAGCCCCATTTCCGCAAACAAAGCTCAAATCCCATAAGCCCAAATCCCTTAAGCCCAATTCTCACAGGCCCTGGCCTTTTAAAGATCCGAAGCTCGGTGAAGGTATCTCTTGTGTACGAGGGAGAAGGGCAAGATCTTGAGGCTGCTTACAACACCATATTAGAGATTTTGGGAATTTCCCAAGTCCCACTTTGAATGAATGTCTTACTTTTGTGAATGAAAGAGAGCACTATGTTTATCTTTATCTTTAAAGGGCACTTTGTATGTTACAAATATGAGATCAGACATCTTGAGAGCTTAAATGATGAATGTAAGCTATGTGACTGTTACGAGATTTGGAATTCACCTCTATCTTTTCTAGCATACTAACAAAATATGATGTTGTATGTTGGTGGAAACATCAAGGAGGCTTAACTAGTATATACCTAGGAAATTTCCAAGTTTAATGTAAGAATACAAAGGTTTGATGGAGTGGAGAGAGAATTTAGAATACAAGAGCCTTAAACATTGTATGAAAATATATTATCATGGCCAAAATTTATAATGTTATGGATTTGAAGATATTATAATACGAGTTTTTTCTTTTAGATATAGCATCATTTAAAGTGACATGTATAAGTTTCATGAACTAGGACCTTAAAAGAGTCACCACTAACTAGGTGTGGTTTAATAACTTGATCTAATATCATATCGTAATAAGTTTGGATAACCTATGATGTGATGGTTCTTTTTTTGTGTAAACCAATAGACACAAGTATGTCAAATAATTGCTCACTTCATTTACATTTTTTGTATGTATATGCATGATATATAAATATCTTTTATTCAAAATTTCTATCTATCTTGACAATATATGGACAAGATGGATATTGACTTTGGCCAAAATTAAAGAGTTTCACACCTTGACTAGCTAAATGAATTTTCATATCATAAAATAAAGATTTATATACCAAGCTAGAAGTTTATGATTTTTCTAAGACTAAAGATTTAACCTTTGACCAATGGTTTGTGTTTCCAAAGAAATAGACATAAATTTTATAATCAATCAAGACTTATTTGTTAGCTAAGACATAAAGTACAAAATTGGACTTAAACCACTTTATAAGAAATTTCAACACAATCAACTAATGTTATTGAAAGAATAAAAAACATTAAGTAGATTCTCCTCATTAATATTAGTAGTGTTTAAAAACTCCAAGGTAGCTACACAAAACACTTTAAATTTTTAACAAGCATATATTTTATAGCCATGCAAAAGCCCTTAATGTAAGGGATATATTTACTATGGAAGTCAAAATTAGTCCATATAGAGTCATTGTCTTGTTGCATCATGTATATTGGAAAAATACAACTTTTGTAGATAGCTGCACTACCATTTATGAAATGTTTGTGATATCCTAACTCATGAGCAAGTTGCATTGCTTCCATATCTTTCAAAGTAGAGACTAAATGAGTCTGCTTCAACATGGATAATTGTGAGTTGTTCAATGTAAGTGATAGAAGATGTGAGGCATTTGTTGAGTATGCTTGTATAGTAGATGGTTATAAAGTACAAAATAGGATTTAAACCACTTTATAAAAAATTTCAATACAATTAACTAATGTTATTGAAAGAATAAAAAACATCAAGTAGATTCTCTCATTGATATTGGTGGTGTTTAGAAACACAAAGGTAAGTACATAAAACACTTTAAATTTCTAACAAGCATATATTTCATAGCCATATAAAATACTTTAATGTAAGGGATATATTTATTATGAAAGTCAAAATTAGTCCATATAGAGTCAGTGCCTTCTTGTTAATCATGTATATTGGAAAAATACAAATTTTGTAGATTTTGTATAAAACATTTAGCTACACTACCATTTATGAAATGTTTGTAATATCCTAACTCATGAGCAAGCTGCATTGCTTCCATATCTTTCAAAGTAGAGACTAAAGGAGTTTACTTCAACATGGATAATTGTGAGTTGTTCAATGTAAGTGATAGACGATGCGAGGCATTTGTTGAGTATGTTTGTATAGTAGACTATCATAAAGTACAAAATAGGATTTAAACCACTTTATAAGAAATTTCAATACAATTAACTAATGTTATTGAAACAATAAGAAACATCAAGTAGATTCTCTCATTGATATTGGTGGTGTTTAGAAACACCAAGGTAATTACATAAAACACTTTAAATTTCTAACAAGCATATATTTCATAGCCATGCAAAAGCCTTTAATGTAAGGGATATATCTATTATGAAAGTCAAAATTAATCCATATAGAGTCAGCGCCTTCTTGTTACATCATGTATATTGGAAAAATACAAATTTTGTAGATTTTGTATAAAACATTTGGCTGCACTACCATTTATGAAATGTTTGTGATATCCTAACTCATGAGCAAGTTGCATTGCTTCCATATCTTTCAAAGTAGAGACTAAAGGAGTTTGCTTCAACATGGATAATTGTGAGCTGTTCAATGTAAGAGACGGATGACGTGAAGCATTTGTTGAGGATGTTTGTATAATAGATGGTCTCTTGAAGCAAGAAGTAATTGAAGATTGAACATATATACCATCTTTATCAATCATGGTCTCATGCGGTGCTGATGATGAAGATGAAATACCATCATTCTCTGCTCTAGTCCATTCATCAATGACAACCTTGAATTGAGCATACAATTCATGTCCATATTGAACTGGATCCTGTCCATATCGATCAAACTTGATGACTTCACGTGCATCATGGTATTTGCTTAAGCGAGTCAAGTATGGTAGAAGTTCTTTGATCAAGATAGAGTCTTCACGATCAATATCAAATGTTTTTGGATAAATGCAATTCTCAACAGGATTTGGACATCCTTTGTAAGGACTATCATCTATGAGAATAGTCTTGGTATGCTGACAAACATCTCCATATTGATCCCATACATACTTCAGAGGCTTGAACATTGCTTCTACTCCCATCTTATCTGGCCTATATATGATTTTGAGTCGATGTCTATGACATTGTTCTTGGCCCCAAATCATGAAGAAAGGATACTTCCTTTTTGCATGGATCTCCAAGCACTTAATAACTGCCATGACATTCTTATGTAAAGCTGTTGACCAAACTCCCACTTGGAATCTTGCAAATAAGGCTTCAAGAAACTCCATACATCCTGGTCGAAGAACAAGCCATTGCTTTCCCATTTGAAAGCTTTGAAACCTTTTAGACTTAGCAAAGCATCGTTGTAAAAGAAGACCATTGAGATCAAGTATTACACATAATTGTGTTGCATTTCTTATCAAGGAAACATCAATCACATCATCGTGCTCTACTGTTGTTGAATCTGCTAGATATCCAACCATAGATGTCTTAGTTGAAGTTACAAAGAAGAAAAAGAAGCACATTAGATTCATTTACTTCCTCATCATTCTACCTAATTTTTGAGCTATAAACTGGCATAGAACACTAAAGCAATTTAACTTCACATTGATAAATACATAAATAGGTACTACTTACAAAATGATGTCTTAAGAAAAGAGACTGTTGACCATGTGGTCAAATCTAATCAAAAGTAATATCATGAGGTGAAAAAAAAATATATGACAAATTTTTTGAAGTAAAATCTATTCTAATAAAGTCATTTTTCCATATCTACTTTTTATCGCTAGTTATAAGTATACTTGAGATACTAACAATAGATTCTTGTAATTAGTTGCACAAATTATACTATCATTATAATATTTAACATACTCAATTTTTTAAAAGACCTTCAAAATGGCATGTACAAAGAAGATGTTTATTAGTCTTAATTATTAAAAGAAAATTTAAACATGATACTTTTGACCATGTGACCAAAACTATGTCACATATAAGTGACACATGACAATTTAATTGAGATAATTTATACTTTATTTGAACAAGTTTTCATAGTTTCTTCTTAAGGACTAACCATTCTATTTTTGAACTAGTTATATCCCATAGATATTTAAACTCATGAATTGTAACAAGGATTTTACCTTAATATTCCATATACACATCTCAAAAGATACATTGGAGAGAAATCTTTGTTGCAATATTTATAACTGAGGTAAAACTCCTTTGGGAGGTGCAATGAATCTTTTTTGGGGTGTGCAATATATTGTTGGCTTTCTTATCCTAAGGTACATGCATAGACATACACTAGTGATGTAGTAAAAGAGACTATAAGAGATAAGAGATTTGACCATGTGGACAAATCTAACCAAAACTAACATGACAAGATCATAACACAACACATATAAGAGTTTAATTGAAATAAGATCTAAAATACACTTAAGTAAATTTTTCATAGATAGCTCAAACTTTTCATTATGATAAGTATTATTACACACTAGATTACAATTAAATAGTTATCCTTACAAAGGATGATAAATTTTAATGAGCTCTTTAATACCGATTTGGTAAAATATTTACTTAAATAAAATTTTTAAACCAAACATGCTTGGTACCTTTTATAAAAAATTAAAAAACCAAAGACATAGTTTCTTTAATTAATATCATCAAAGAAAGAAAATATTGCAAATGCTAATGAAAGTAACTTCTCAAGAAAAAAATCAAAATTACATCAATGTGTCTTCCTTGATGAAAGGAGAAGGAACGGAGTTTAAACACCTGAAGTAGCCCTTAATTTCTCTTTCATAATTAGACTTGCTATATCTTGGCTTGATTCTTCTATGCCCTCGGGTGGTACTTCAAGAACTTGAACTTCAGTAGGAGGAACCTCTTGGGAGTTTGAATTTTGTTTGGCACTCTCATGGACCCTCCACAATTGTGCTTCAACCTCTCTTTGCTCTTGAGTGTTGCAAACCACTGCAATAGTCTTCATATGATTTATCAATGCCACCTTAGATGCAAGTCCACTTGCATATACATCAAATACAACCTCATGAGCATCATTGAATGCTTTGATTGTAGTTTCCATAACTTTCATTTTCTTTCTCAAAACGGCCTTTGCAATCCTTTGTTCTTCTTCAAGATCTTCATCATTGCACTCCTTGTCCAAGCCTTCAAAGTCCAAAATGGAAGGCTTGTTGACATTGTTTATATATCGCTCAAAATTGATGAAACTTTTCTCCATGGTCACTAATGTCAAAACCACAAAAGAATCTATAGATCCAAAAGCAAACGTTCTATCCATTGGTAGGAAGTCAACACTACCAACTAGCATGCGATACTTGCAAGAAATGCTTTCAAGAGCATTTTCCAAAGCTGCCATTTGCTTTCGATCAAGAAATGATAACAACATGAATTGTTTAGGTTCACATGTCATTTGTAGTAGAGTAGATATAACCTTTCCAAACTTTATAGAGTCCCATTTCATTCCCTCAACCCCATGTGCTGCATCTAGAACATCAACCCCAATGGTAATTGGATCTCTGTAAACATTATGTATAAGATCAAAGGTTTCTAGATTGCATCCGACAACATATACACGCCAAGGGGAAGTAGTGGAGGATTGAAGAGGATTTTGCTTTTTTCCAATTAGGAAGTTCACAATATCTTTTGCTCCATTTGGTAGGGACCCTGCATCAGCTCCACGTGTGAGCTTCTTTGATACCCAATCATTGCAAATGCCTAAAATCTTTGTGTAGACTTCATCATTGATATCATAATCATCAACAAGCTCTTCCCAAGTCTTCATCACAACGCTACTTTCTGGAACTGAAGCATTGAAAAGAGTGACTAATTCCTCCTTTAGGACCCTATCTTGCTTGATTTGCTTAGCCCTTGTTTCCATGTCAATCATATCTTCCTTATCCCATTTGTTTCTAAGAAAAAGGATATGACCTTCATTGATCTCCTCTTGTAGTGTAAGGATGTCTCCATCCTTTAAACCCATAAGGCAACGAAATGCAGCAGGAGAAGGTTGCCTTCCCTTTTTTCTCGAACTCTCCTCTTGGGATATAAGTTCACCTCTAAAGTATCTCTTCATGATTTTGATCCAACTATCAAATATTTCTTGGGAGCTAACAATCATATGGCAATCTCTAGATGCACAATTTTCTCCAATGTATGCCACAAATCTCTGCAAAAAAAAGATCAAAATAGTGAGCATAGAACAAAAGAAAGAGCATCACACTAATCTTCACAAAAAAAGAAGGTAAGCTTATATATGATTACCTGCCATGGTACTCTTTGAGAGCTTGTCTTAGAAAGCCCTTGTTGGGGTTTTGGTGGAGAACCAAATGCTAGCCACTGATCTCTTAATTGTTGAAGTTGCTCAACATAAGGTGCATTCTTCATAACATTATGTGATTCCATATTTGTCATTCGTGAAAGCTCAATGTACATTTCCGCAGGACAATCAACTAATATTCTAGCATTTCTTGTGGTGTATAAATGCTTGGTTGCTAGACAACGTGTAGTATTACTCTGAATATATATCTTTGCTGCATGAATTGAGTGAAGCCCTGATATAATCCAATAACTATAACTGTCCAACTTATTAGCATCCACCTCATCACGATGCATGGGTCTCTTCTCATTGTTGTCTTGTACAAAAGGCATAAGATATGCTGCTGTTGCTGGGTTCATGGGAGTCTTTATGAAAGACGTGGTTAGCTTCTCTACATAATCCCAACATAGTGACCTATAAGCATACAAAGGAGGTGCCTCATAACACCTATCAACGAGAATAGGAAATTGTGTTGTTGGCCCAAATGGAAAGAATTTTTCAAACATGTGAAATTCTGATTCTTCCTTCTTTCCCTTCTTCTTAACTATTTCAGGAAAATCGAATGTTCTTTCTACTCCCTTGACCTCAAGAGAAATTATTGGCTTTGCAGGTGTAACTTCTAACATGGAAGGTAAAGTGGCATCATTCTTAGTAGTGTTAGCAGACATACTAACAACAAGAGCTTGTGACAAGGAACTTTGTTGAGGTGATTTTGACTTTGAGCTTGTGGGATTCCATGAATTATTTTCTTCTTGAGGAGAAGATGAAGATCTCAAGTCTATTTGTTTATCTTGGAGCTTCATTCTTTTGTTGGGGCGATCACATTTTCTTGATAGGGAAAGTAGCTCACTATTTTGAACAGCTTGGAATGCTAATATAATGTCTTCTGTGCCCTTTACCTCCTCAAATAAGGTCCATCCCATTGTTTTCAAAGAGTATTCTTCATCCTCTTTAATACTGGCAAAGTGAAATGACAAAGGATCAAGTTTGTATACTACATTTTTCCCCTTGATCTTAACAAGATTACATGGTATTCCCTCTTTCCCAGCACATCCATCTGTTATCTTCTCTATGACACCATCTTGTTGAAAAAATGCAATATCACTCTTCAAAGTGAATAAGAGAACATTGTCAGCTCTTTTTCCTTGACTATCATAAACATCCACATACCATGGATACACAAAACCACCACTAACTCCATCAATGGTTTGGGTCTCCTTTTTGGATGTGCTATCTTTCTTTGCCATTGAATAGTTCTACAAAGAGAAAAAGTTGTTAGACAAAAGTGAATTTAAAAATATTAAAAATTCACAAAACCCAAATAAATGTATAAGATTTCTAAGTTGAAAATTGAAAACACAACAACACAAGATTTTACAAAATACAAGACAAATGTACTCTAAAGGGACTCTTCCATAAAATGGAATATTGAAATTTGAGATTAAGTGTGGTATGAGATCCAACCATAAATATGTGTGCTTATGTATCAAATCTCATGGATTATCCTGGCCCTAAGTTAGCATTAATTATGTTTCTCTTACAAGAATCATATAGTAAAAACTTTGCAATGGACTTCGGTGAGAAGATCAAATTCTATTAATAGTGAGACTTGACCATGGGCTTAACCAAATGGTCAAGTGATAATGAAATGTTGAGTGTGAGTGTGGTATGAGATATAGTGAAAAATCATTGTGGTTATGTAGAAAATATCATGGATGATTTTGTCCCTAGGTTAATATTGGATTTCTTCTCCATGCAAGGATCATACTCTACGAACTTTGCTAAGATTTTTGGCCATGTGGTCAAATCCTATTTAATCAAAGAATGAGATTTAGTCCAATATGAGATCCACCTATATATCGATGTGGTTATGTAGCAATCTCACAATTCCATTTGGCCCAAAGTTAACATTTTAATTACTGCGCATGTAAGTTTCCCTTGAAATGAGCTATATTGTAGAAACATTGTCATTGGTTTTAGCCATGTGGTCAAATCCTATTTAGTCATAAGACTTATCTATCAGATTAGAAACTTTGCCATGGTTTTTTACCATAGGGTTCTTAAAGGCTAGTTAAAGGGAGGATGCAGTTTATTGTGATATGAGATTCACATATAAACAAATATAGCTATGTAGCAAATCCCATAGATATCAATATAAGATAAAGCCAAAAACACTTGAAAGGTGGAGATTTGACCTCATGGCAAAACCTACAAGACAAGATGATTTCTATAAACTAGTTTTAACCATATGGCCAAATCTAGTTTCATAACCATATGAAGAAAGTGATTCATTTGTTGTAACATGCTGTGAAATTGGATTTGACTATATAGCCAAATATTGTTTTATAATGGAATGAAAAAGTAGTCTCATGGTTTGTAAGATTTATGAGATTAGATTTGATCATATGGCTGAACAAAACAAGAATGGGGGATTCTTGGATGCTAGCATTGATAACAAAATGAAAGATTTGACCATATGGCCAATTTTTATTTTGTAGTGGAATGGAAAAAGTGGCTAATTTGTGGAAAAATGATATGATATTTATAGAAAGTAATGAAAAATTGAAATGAAAGAAATGGTTAATGGAAACAAAGTGGTTTTTTTGTTGCACAACAAGTTTTGACCACATGGCGAGACTTCCTATAAATATAGTAGGTAATCAAGGAGTTCCAAGTAGAACATGGTCTTCCTTTTTTGGAGATAATAAAGAAGATGTTTTTCTTAGAATATTTTTCCATACAACCAAATCTAGCATACCCAAAATTTGTGTGATTGAACCCACCATAGATTTAGTCTTAATTTTTTAGGATCAAATTCCAAACAAGTGGTTCGTTTGTTGCAAGATAAGATTTTACCACATGGCCAAATTATAGAAAGTAAGGAATTCTAAGTAGAAACTAGCCTTTCCCTTTGGAAGTAAGTAAGGGTTGATAATATAAGAAAGCATTTGACCAAATGGCAAAATGTCATTCTTGTAGTAAAATGAACAAAGTGCTTGATTGGTTGCAAGATATTGTGATACTACAGGAGTCCTTATTTTGGCAAAGAGATAGCTTAAGGAGAAGATTTGGCCACATGGCAAAATCTCATAGTATATTGGAAAAACGAACATAAATTACTTCTTATATTATAAAAAAAGATTTGACCTCATGGCCAAATCTCAGATTGTATTGAATAAATTAACAAAAAGTACTTATATTGCAAGAAATTTTTTGACCATATGGTCTAATCTATAAATTGATGAAAGATCATGATATGTGTTGTTAGAAAATCAAATTACATCCTATGGCAAAATCATATTGACTATTTGTAAGTATTGTATAGCCATATGCTTATTGCAAAATTATAAACAGTGTAACCATAAAATCTGATGGTAATGCTTTTACTATGAAAATACAGTATAATGGAAAGTTCTATATAGTAAAGTATAATACAATGTATAAGAACTTGATAAAATGCTCTAATATTACAGAATGATACAATAAATATAAGGCTAGGTTTAGCCTTGAGGCAAAATCTTGAGGTATATAGCATCACAGAATAGAAAGAAAGAAAGGCTAGTATTTTGAAAGCACTCATCATTGATAAAAGCATTGCACAAACCATTTATTCCATATTCACATCTAAGAGACTTTTTTCAACATTACACAAATCATATACTTCATATTCACAACAAAAAGAGTATTTTCAACAGTGCAAGAAGTCATGTTTTCAATATTGACGTAGAGTGAAGCTATCACTTGCAAGGTAGTGGTTGGAGAACAAAAAACACAAGCACTCCAGGAGATCAATCAAGCAATCAAGAAGAAGAAGAAGACATTGAATTCTCAAGAGTGAGTGCCTAATCTCATTGCTACAGAAATACATATACAGAAATACATATTGCATTTAGTTTTCATACATGATTCTTATTTAGAAAATGCTTTTGGTGTTTGATCTTAATATTATTCAATACTAATCATACAAAAGAGTAGTAGTGTGATTTGTAGTAATTGTATGGATTGAAATAGTCATAATCAATGTAGTTTAGCTCAAAATCAAAAATGAAGTAGGGAAAAGTTGAAAACCTGTTGTAATTAGTAGGTCAGTAATGTGTGCCAACGTAACAGAAATCACCCGTGAAGTAGGAGCAGGCACGGTGTGGACTAGCGATCATTCACTAGCTTGTTGAATTGCTGAAGCCTTGGAGCAAAATTTTTGATTTGAAGATGCACGTACTTTTGGTCATAATACCCTGATTCAAACCAGAAATTGCATTGCACAATCTGTTTCAGTTTGAGAAAATGAAACACTGAAGAGTAGTCAAAGAAATATCCTGATTCAAACTAGAAATTGAACTGCACAATCTGTTTCAGTTTGAGAAAATGAAACAGTGGAGAGAAGTCAAAGAAATACCCTGATTCAAACCAGAAATTGCACTACACAATCTGTTTCAGTTTGAGAAAATGAAACAATGGAGAGTAGTCAAAGAAGAGGAGGGGGATAGAACCGCCAAAGATTAGGGCTGCAACACCTGTATTAAGAGAGGGGCGACAGGAGCAGAGATAAAAACGCAGAGGATCAGAGATGCGAAACCTGCAACTGTAAAAACGTAACAGAGAAAACGCCCAGGTGAGAGAGTTACGTGCAAGAAAGAGGGAGGGGAAGAGAAACTCATTTTGAAAAACGTCATGATTAGTTGTAAAGACCGACTCATGAAACGAATCATTTAATGTATCACGCTATTCGAATAACCATAACTTGTTACGGAATACGAGTAGATTTAGATCTTATTTTTGTGTCTATTTTTTAATTTTATTAAAGATTTCAAGTCGCGATTTTTTCAAAAATCACGTAATGGCTATACCGTAGGTCGCCGGGGTCTACCGGGAGCCCCCGGACCCCGCCGTTGGGGGTGTTGCCCCCAAACCCCCACCGGGGGCGTTGCCCCCGAACCCCCGCTGGGGGCGTTGCCCCCAGACCCCCACAGGGGGGCGCTGCCCCCCGGACCCCCCATTGGGGGCGTTGCCCCCAAACCCCCACCGGGGGCGCTGCCTCCGAACCCCCGCTGGGGGCGTTGCCCCCAGACTCCCACAGGGGGGCGTTGCCCCCCGGACCCCCCCGTTGCGGGCGTTGTCCCCCAAACCCCCACCGGGGGCACTGCCCCCGAACCCCCGCTGGGGGCGTTGCCCCCAGACCCCACAAGGGGGCGCTGCCCCCTGGATCCCCCGTTGGGGACATTGCCCCCAAACCCCCACACCACGGGCACTACCCTCGGACCCCCGCTAGGGGCGTTGCCCCCAAACCCCCATCAGGGATATTGCCCCCCCAAACCCCCACACCAAGGGCACTACCCTCGGACCCCCGCTAGGGGCGTTGCCCCCAAACCCCCATCAAGGACAGTACCCCCAACCCCCTACTAGGGGTGTTGCCCGCATACCCCCACCAAGGGCCCTACTGCTTAAATCCCCCATTGGGAGCTTTGTCCCCAAATCCCTACAACGAGTGCTATCTTGAAACCCCAACTAGGGGCATTGCTCCCAAACCTCCACTGAGGAAGACATTGCCATCAAACTCTTACTAGGGGCATTTCTCCTAAACTAGCTTTTTCCCCTTTGCCCCTCCTTAAGAACCCACCATTGTGATATTGCCCATGTTTCCACAGCTAGAGATTTTTCCTACATACTCTCTATCCTACCCTACTAGAGATTCTACTCTCGAACTATCACTAAGGTGGGTTCAAAATCCTCAATGATATTACACATTACATATTAGATACATTTAATATACATAATCTTACAAAATATGATTTAATATATTTAAATTATATTTATTAATTATTAATAAATTAATTTAATATATATATTTTAAAATTATATTTTGATAATATATTCCATAATATGCACATAGTATGATATACTAATATAACATGATTTAGACTAATAGTATAACTTAAAAATAAAATGTAATATGATACATTTTACTATTATCAACAAGTAGGTAGTATAAGATTTATAAATATTTAACCATGATAAAAATTATCTTTCCTTCTCAAATAGCTTCTAATTGATGCTAAAATTTTCTCAATATTTATAACTTTGTGTCATAGTGAATGAAATCTCCTATTCTTTAGCGGTCATTGTGGTTTCAACATTTAAGCACAAGGTCAAAGTTTCTCAAAAATATCTTTTTCCTTGTTGTCATGTGGAATACATGAAATAAAGGTTTTGATCATTTGATCAAATATTTTCCAATGGAGATCACAGAAAATATTTATTCTTGTTGACATACAATAAAGGCTTTGAACATTTGGCTAAATCTTGTTCTATGGACATCATAGAAAATTATTATTCTTGCTATCATCTAGGTTAAATACATGTTTTGACCATATGGCTAAATCTTTTCTTGTGGATATCACAAAGAATTTTAATCCTAAGTCTTGTCTAAAATAGTTGCAATAGAGGTTTTGACCATCTGGCTAAATCCTTTTCCATAAAGATCACAATGAACTTTTATCCTTGTTATATGTATTTGGCTTGAGTTTTGACCATTTGGCTAAATATTTTTCTATGGAGACCACAATGAGCTTTTATCATTTTTGTCATGTGAAATACATACAACAAAGGTTTCAATCATTTGACTATGTTTTCCCCTATGGGGATCACAAATAATTTTTATATTTGCTATGGTATGGAATACATACAATAGATTTTTGACCACGTGGCAAAATCTTTTCCTATACACATTATAAATAATTTTACTCATTGTTCTTGTGTTGAATAGATATAGTACAAGTTTTGAACATCTGCTATATCTTTTCCCAATGACAACACACAATGAAGTTTTTGCTTACTCAAAGAGTAGCTACTAAAATAAAGTAAAGTCAAGGCAACTAAAAATAATAGAAGAAACTTTTCTTATTTACTTTAGGGCAGCACAGTTCATGAGAAAGTTTGTTTTTGGCCATATGGTCAAATCTATCCCCTTCTTTCTGTATGATGTTTCCATTAATACTTTCTATTATGGAAGTTGGACTCATTCTATCTAATGTTTAAGTACTTTTTTTGTTTCAATGAAATTTGATACTTCATTGTATTTAGCAATTTCATCACTATTTTCTTCTTTCTGAGAGGTGACAACATACAAATGATAAAATCTCCATTTTCTCACTTGTACAGGTATCATGAATAACGAATTTTATTTTGGAGAAACTGTAAATTTGCTAGTTGATCATGAGATTGTTGCACTTGGTAGAGTGCATGCAATACATCCAAATGAGACATGCCATGGAGAAACACTTGAAGATGGATATATTTCAGTGGCTATTGATAAATGTTTAAATGTAGCAGCGTATTTGCCATTCCCAACAATTGATGCAACGAAGGTTCATGAAGCTGTAGGTGGTTTTGCAAAATGGGGAAAGAAAGATGTGGTGGTTGTTTCAAACTCAATAACAATTCATGACAGAGGAGATGATTACGAATCAGACTATGTCCTACCTTCTGAGGATATTGATGTGCTTAGCATTCGTGAAAGTTGGAGAGAACGTAGAGTGATGCTATGGACAGAAGGCAACACTGTGTGTGTTGGGACAGGGGTTATATTATTGGCTTTTCCATATGATGTGATAAACTTTGAATTGCTAGGAGAAGAGGATGTTGGTGTGGTGGTAGATAAAGCCCTTGATCAAACCACAGGAACATACATAGATGACAACCTCCATTGTGTCACTTTGGAAAGATGGCCTATTAAACAAGTCACCTTTGATGATGGAACATCACTACTACAACAACAATCATACATGCAATTTGTCTCTACAAATGCTTGTGCCAAAAACATGGAAGATACCAATGAAGATTATGTTTCTGCAAAAAAATCAATTTTTGTTCAGAAGAGATCATATTGTATGGTCAATAGAAAGCCTCGAATTATTGCCCCTAAAGGTGCAAACTTGAGGACTTCTATGGACTCCATTTCACAGGTTTCCATGATTGATTGTTGCCAAGAGAAGTGTTGTCAGTTTGCTGATAGAGAAGCAATGCAACAATTACGTAAATACTTTTGGGGATTGCAATTTGAAGACCGCACAAACTATGTTTATGACAAGTTTGAATCATCATGCAGGATTGATTACTTGGGAACAAGGAAGTACAGCTTTATCTTCAATGGACAAGTGGTATGTGGAAGGGCATGGTATGAGATTCATGGAATCCCAAAGACATCTTTTTACAGGTACAAAACACAATTTGAGCATGGCGTGAGGAGGACAATGCATGGAAACAAGGGGGTAATAAGAGCAGCTTGGGATCACACAGAGATGGGAAGAGCCATCCTTAGAGACTTTGTTAAGAAGAATGCAGAGCAAATGCCACACAAGAGTAGAACAATGCAAGATGGATCAAGGGAGACACAATTGGTCATCCCAGATGTTTATAAGCAGGTAGATATATGGGCAGAAGTAAATACAACATTGAGTGGTATTGGATGTAAGCAAATGTCCTTGTCCACCTTCAATCGTATTTGGAACACAGAGTTCAAGCATGTAACCTTAGCAAAGACAAGTGAGTTCTCCAAATGTAGTATTTGCTCAGAGATCAAAGAGCAACTTGCAGCAACAAAGTGTCTTCAAGAGCGAAATGTGCTTCTAAAGAAGCGTCAATGTCACATGCTACAACAACAAAGTTGTCGGAACATATACTACAGTTGGCGCTTGGCCTCAGCATTAGATCCAGATAAAAACTTGTGCATCATACATGATAAAATGGACCAGCAAAAGACAACTATCCCTAGGTTAAGGCTTCGATCAAAAGAGACTGAAAGATCTACTCAACTACCGGTTTCTTTAACAGGCATGATTACACATGGACATGGAGAAGGTAGATATGGACATTTCTCACTTGATCTATGGCCTCATGATCCTAACTTCACAATTGCCTCATTGTCATTGTGCTTTAGGAACTTGGAGCGACTACATAGGCATGCAAATGGTGATCTACAAGTAGATGGAATGCCAAGATCAACCTCTGTGCTACTAAATGCCCTCAACTCGAAAAAAGCACTAGAGCACCATCAAGGTGTTGCACAAAATAAATCATGCATGGAAGATAATACACCACAGGATGACCATCATCATTTCAAACGATTGCCAGAGAACTTACTTCTACAACTTGATAATTGTGGGTCAGAAAACAAAAATCGCTATCTCTTTGCATATCTATCATTGCTTGTTGCACGAGGAACATTCAAGATGATCCAGCTTGGGTTTCTCATGGTGGGCCATACACATGAAGACATCGATGCAATGTTCAACAAATTTTCAGAGAAGCTAAGGACGAGCATGACCTTCACTTTTCCTCATCTTATGCAACATTTTCAATCATGCCAGATGACTAGTCCTACACCTTTCTTATTGACACATGTGCCTGACTTTAAGAGATACATTGAGGGATACTTGTGTGATTCGAAAGTTACACTTGTTGGTCACTCAAAACCTCTTCAATTTCGGTTTTATATGCAAGGAGATACACCTGTCATGCAATACAAGATGCATCCAAAGTCCCCAGACTGGTTACCAAGAGAAGGTGGGATTGAATTATGGAAGAGAGACCTTGCAGGAAAGCCTACTCTTCCAAAGGATGTTCCAATGTTGCTGCCCATGTTTGAGTATGTTAAGGATCATCAAGAAGTAGTAAGTGGAGTTAAAGATTATCTAAAGTATTGGGAAAGATGGTCAAATGTACAAGGACTTGAAGCAGAGTTCACAAAGTTTATAACACCAGTGATTGATTATTGGAAACATATGATCTACGCTCTTCAAACTCCAAATGTCCAAGAAGATTTATTTTTCATAGATTTTTGGCCAAGAACACAAAGTGATGTAACCAATATAGATGTAGATAATGCAGATGACTTCATTGGATTGGAAGAGTTGAATGATCACTATTGTGGTCCTCTGAGCAAACGACCCAAACATGCATTTGAACCAATGCTTGATGTTAAGAAAGATGACTTTGTGCTTGTTAGACCTTCAGATCCAATATATCCAATATGGCTTGGTGTTGCACAAACTGAGGTTGATACAAATAGACATTCCAAAAACTTCAACAAGGTACGTATACAATATTGGGCACCAGTTTGTAGTCGTCAAAATGCTACAGATGCAGAGGTGTATTTTAATTGTTGGGATAAATATTGGATGTGCAACAAAAAAGATCCTGAACGATGGGAAACAATAGATAGCATTGTCTTATCTTGGATGAAGAAAGGTACAAAATCTCCCAAAAAAATCAAAATTCCCCCAAAGGTTGTATTGAAGGCTAAAGAAAGTCTACATGAATCCATCGACTGAAGATTTTCCTTGAATATTTCAAGGATATTAAAACTAAGGTGTTTATTAACACCACCTTTTTGAGTTCTTTTCAATCTCTTGGAAACAACCCTAAGTAGTAATATGTTTAATTGCACCAAGTTCCAAATTAATGAAATTCCCAAAATTCATGAAATCCATTTTGATTTGGTTTTCCCATATTGATGGGAAATTCCCAAAATCCCGAATATGGAGTTTTACCAAGGCTGAGGAGATTCACGGATCACGTAGGGGCAAAGGCTAACCGGAAGTCCATAATTGTGTAAGGGCAAAGGCAAACCGGAAGTCCGTAATCACGCCTACGATGGCCCCCAAGAAGTCGCAAGGCGCGCCTGCGGGAGGTTCTTCTCCTAGCATTCACGTGGACATCTCCCCGAGCCCACAAACCCACGTTACTCCTATAGCTGTTGTTCATGGTATGACCCCCGAATAATGTTTTACAGGTAAGAAGCCTGATGTCTCACACTTGAAAGTGTTTGGCTGCATTGCGTATGTTCATGTGCCAGATGAGTTGCAGAAGAAACTAGATCCAAAGGCTGAAAAGTGTGTCTTTATTGGATACTCTTTAGAGCAGAAAGGGTATCCCTGTTATAACCCTGTCACATGTAATTTCAGAGTGAGCAGGGATGTCATCTTTGATGAAATGAGCAGTTGGTATGCATCTAGTGGAGATGCATTGGATGATGATGATGATCATGACACTCATGTGCACGCTGAAAAGCAAGAATCACAGACTCTTAGTGGACCAGAGACATCATCTGGTAGTCCTTGGTCTGGGAGACTAAGGAGTACCTCTACATCTTTAGGTGCATCTAGTAGCACTACAGGTAAAGACAAAGGAAAGAATAAAGTGTCAGATGGCATTGATTCAGTTCTTGATGGAGACTCCAGTGGCTCAGAGAGCTTAGATGATGAGCTTGGTATTCCTTCTGTCAAGACACCAGGTGTACAGAGAGCTCATAATAATGTAAAGGCTCCATTGAGTGATCCGGTGGTATGCAGATCTAGCAAGGTCAGATACCCAGTTAAAAGATTTGGTTTTGAAGGTTATGCAGATCACCATTATGCTTATATGGTGAAACTAGTTGAGGATGTTGAGCCTACATTTTTTGAGGTGGCTGTTGGTCATGCTCATTGGGATGCAGCAATGGATGAGGAGATGGCTGCATTAGAGGCCAATAAGACTTGGGATCTAGTATCATTGCCAAAGGGCAAGAAAGATATTGGATGTAAGTGGGTTTATAAGATTAAGCACAATGCATATGGTTCTATTAGTAGGTACAAAGCTAGGCTGGTTGCAAAAGGTTATGCCCAGACATATGGCATAGATTATGAAGAAACCTTCAGTCTAGTTGCTAGGATGGCAACTGTCAGATGTGTGATTGCTTTGGCAGCAGCCAAAAGTTGGAGGTTGCAGCAAATGGATGTGAAGAATGCCTTCTTGCATGGTGATTTGCAGGAAGAAGTGTATATGGATCAACCAGCAGGTTATGAAGATTTAGAGCATCCCATGTATGTGTGCAGGTTGAAGAAGGCGCTCTATGGGCTCAAGCAAGCACCTAGAGCATGGTCTGACAATATCAGAGAGTATCTTGTCAATATTGGCTTTTATGTTTCTGATGCTGATCACTCACTTTATGTGAGAAAGGGAGATGTAGGTTTGGTCATCATAGTCATCTATGTGGATGACTTGATTATTACAGGTGATAGTGATAGTGGGATTACTGAAGTCAAGGATTTTTTTTGAAGAAGTTTGAGATGAAGGATTTAGGTGAGCTAAGGTACTTCCTTGGCATTGAGGTGATCAGATGTGATGATGGTATATGGCTGTCCCAAAGACAGTATGGCTTGGATATGTTGTCCAAGTATGGTATGATAGCATGCAAACCACTTTCAATCCCGTTGGAGCAGAATGTAAAGTTGAGTGCTAATGTTGGGGATGAGATAGAAGACCCTACTATGTTCAGGAGGATAGTGGGGAGTTTGATCTACATGACCATTACAAGGCCAGACTTGAGCTACGCTATTGGTCTTGTGAGTCAGTTTATGCAAGTACCTAGAAAGCCACATTTGGATGCAGTCAGATGCATATTGAGAAATGTGAAGTCCACATCACATTATGGACTTTTCTATGAGGCAGGTACATATGTACAGGTGTTTGGATACACAGATGCACATTGGGTTGGTAGTATGTCTGATAGAAGATCTACTAGCAGATACATGTTCTCTCTTGGTGTAATATATTAAATGCAATTTTTGTTTTTTCCCTCCCGACTGTCGTGCTGTAAGGGGAGGGAAATAGAATGGAGGGCTAAGCTCCTTGGTGGAGCTCGGCGCCTTCCGCCACCATGCGCACTGACACGTTAGGGGAGGGAGGATCCCCCTTTCCTCCCCTATTTAAACTGAGGACGGCGCTGTGATTAGGAGGCGGGACGGCTCTCTGCAAGCATCACAAGGTAAGTGGGGGGGGTATTCTGAATTACGACGCTATCAAAAGGGAAGGCCTTGTGAGGGAAAGGGAGGACCGTGAGCTGCTATCGGTGAACCAACCGCTTGACTCTGCCAGTCCTCCCAGCATGCCACCGAGTCGCATCACGACCACCATTGGGCCACCTGGACATTGCCACCTGCCGCTTGGGAAGCGCCATTCGTCACCATTAAGTGATTTCCCTTCCCTCCACGTGGCTTTTTGAGCCACAGAAGCTTCTTAGAAGCTTCTAAGGGGGCTCACTAAGCCCCCCTTCCCGTGGAGCCCCTATAAAGCCCCTTCCCATTGGAACCCTCCAAAAACCCAATTTCCTCCCTCGTGCCCCTTTTTTTTTTACACACCCTTTTACCCCCCCAGTGTTAAAAGTCATTAAGCCTTTATAAGTCTTTTTTTCCCCCTCCGTGCTTAAAGCCTTAAGCCCCTTTCCCCCTTAAGCCCCCTTCCCATGGATGGAACCCCCCCAAAAAGAACTAAGGCTTGAAAAGTCTTATTACTTTTTCCCTCGTGCTTAGATTCATAAGCCCCCTTCTTGTGCCTTTTGAAACCCCCTTTCACCCTTCACCTTTCCCCTTGTGTAACTTGTCCACTAGTATCATCCAGGACATGTCTTAGCAGTCCATCAAAAAGGATGTCTAGAAAACTCCGCCCGGCACTCCCATGGAATGTTACGGGTTTTGTGATCTAGGTCTTCCCGCGTCTACCACGTAGCGGAAGTATCCTAGCCGTTCCCACTTAGGATCGACCGGAATTAGGGTTTTCATGATTGGTCATTAGCTAACAGCAACTAGCGTCAGACCCGAGCGAAGTACTTTATGCAGAAACACCACGTTCGAAGCGGATTCACGCTGCACTTGGTTCAAGGAGAATGGGAAACGAGAGGGATGCAAGGCTCAACCTCTTTGCCATAAGGCATAGTCCCATTCTGTTCCCCTAAAACAACGTAAATAGGGTAGGACGTAACTCTAGGTCATCGCTCTCGTTATTTGTTTTGATGATAATGATCATCCCGCTGTTCTTCGAAATTTTTGAGGAAAGTTCCCAGCTAACCGGGACCACCCATCCGTAGGACGGACCCCTGGCCCATCCTCCGCAATTTCCTCGGTTTGTTTTAGTTATGTAATTATCTAACACATTAATTTGACATATAACAATCAGCTTCTTTAATTAGTCCTGTTAAGCACTGGTTCCTTCACGTAATACAATATCAAGCAAGTTCTTTTCTTTAACATTTCATCATTTTATCTTTGAAATACAAGGAGTTCCACCCGTAGGCTTGTCCATAATTTGCCCGAAGGCTATCCAGTAATCCCCAGGGATCACTATTCCAAGCTTCTGCCTGTAAACTAGTATGCGGGCCTTGAGATCCAATCCCGAGTCACGTTAGCCCCTTGTGCAGGACCTGGAAGGCGAGGGATTTACGACCAGACCCCCCTTGGCACCCAAGCGTCCTCCTACTCCAAGTAGAGCTCAACGGAGAGACCTCTCACGGCAGGTTCGGTCCACGTTCCCGGCGCGGTGAACAATCCCCTTGGTTAGGGTTAGGCAAGTAGTCGGGGGTAATTGAAACTGCCTCTTCCTTCAGGCCTTTAACCTGAAGTATAGATACTCATTTAATTTGTAATTCATAATTCAAACAGAGCCCTAAAATCTCTAGCAAGCACAAACATTTCCATTAATCAACCGTGTTATTTAGCAAACTGCTAAGGAAGTGTTCTTTCCTTTTGAGTGTATCAGCACTCGTTCCCAAGGTGTCTTATAAATTGGCAAGATCCTTTACATTCCAGTGTAGGGCGTACCTTATTAACCCAACTTGGTCAACCCTAAAGTTCCTTAGATATGCTAGTTTCCGGTTTACAACTTTCCTTATTTAGAAGGATATCCAAAAATACGTCCTTTTGCAAGATAACTTGCGTAGGGATCTGCCATCCTTGTTGAGGGTTTTTACCCTTTTTCCTTGTGAATCAATCACAAGACTAAATGATTTCCTACTTGCTGCGCAAGTCCTGCGATGGAATAATCCGTTTTAGATCCTTTAAGCTGATGTATGTCAGGCCAAGGGTTTCTTTTTAAGGCTCTCGGGGACAGCCCTAGTTCTTTATCTTTACGAATTTTTTTAACCCTACAATAAGGGAAGTAGTCAAGTGCATAGGGTATGAATATTTCTATGTTTAGATTGGTTTGGATATCTTTTGGAAGGTAATATTAATTGTCTTGTCACAGTTTTGCTATCCTTGTGACAATTTACTTTTTAGTCAATACAATTCAAATTAAACTTCCTTTTTCCTTGCACATGAACTCATGCCAAATAACAAATATTTCCCTTGCTAGGATGTGCAATTGGCAATGATAACTTCCTAGTAATTTGAGCAATGAAAGAAACCTTTCATGAATTTAATCATTTACAATGATTCGTTGCGAAAGGAATAAGACTAATGGTGCAATATATAATTTCTATACCTTTAGGATTTAACTAAAATATACTACTATAGTAAATGGATAATCTTGCTCGTAATTTATAATGCTTGATGCAATTCGAAGGAAACTAAGTTCTATACATTATCATTCATTCAAATAAGCTAAACTCCTTCATTACAAATAACTCGAACAAATATATCCTATCCCTAACAATTTCTCTTTGCATGATCGACTTAAAACCCAATTAAAGCCAAGAAGAAAAACCTGGTTTTGGGGTGAGATATCCACATGGATACCGGGAGATGACCCTCCCGTGGCTACGCGTTGGACTTTCTTAGGAGGCATCGCAATTGTAGTTTTTTGAACGTGGAAGCAGCTTTACAACTCCTCCTTAGAATTCCACCGTCGCTCCCTTGCACCGTTCGTCAAAAGTAGTTTTTTTGAAAGGCTCCCTCCTTGAATTTGGGAATTTGAAAGGGTGTTTTAGAATCTTTTACAACTAAGACCCATTTAAGCCATGGGGAAGTCTTAATGGCCTTTGTAAGCTAGCATGAACGGGAATAAAAAGGTGTGGAAAAGACACAAGGTGCAGGAGAGCTCTGAGGAAAATAATAATCGTTAAGGTTATAACTAAGGGTCTAAGGACCCTTAGGCGATTTAGGAGAAAAGGGGCTTATGAGGGTTTACACACGTAGGGGGGAAATGATTCCGAGGCCAATGAGGAAGGGCTAAAGGGAAATTTAAAAAAAACACGGGGATTGGGTTCCAACTATGGGAAGGGGTATATAATGCTTTTAAACATAGGGGGGGTAATAAAAAAAAGGTTTCATAAGGCACAAGAAGGGGGTCTTGGGAGGTTTTAGGACACAGGGGGCGAAAGGAGGCTTAAAGGAATAAAACATGGGGTGGGGGGGGGGGGGTTGGTTCCCAAGGCCAAGGAAGGGGCTTAAGGGGGAAAGGGGGCTTAAGAGGCCCCTTAGAAGCTTCCCCCAGGAAGCTTCTAAGGCTTCTACGCCACGTCGGGGGGGGAGAAAGGAAACGATGCCGATCGATGACGTTCTGATGGTCGGATGCGCAGTCGTGACGGCAGAGGGCATCGACGGCCTGGTATACAGCGGCAGCAACGGTAACTTACCTCCCGCACGAGTTGAACGGAGAGATTCTCTCTCTCCTCGTAGATCAACCGGCGACAATACTCTCTCCTCACAGCAACAACAGGCGATAGCACCCCCTTCAGCTTGCACCCCCTTGATTTAAATAGGGGAAGGGAGGGGGATCCTCCCTCCCCTGTGTGGCATCACGCATGCCTTCTCCCTCACTCCAAGCTCCACCAAGGAGCTTAATCACTCCTTCTATTCCCCTCCCCCTCCAGCTCGTCAGTCGACTGGGGGGATAAGGGGAATTTTTTTTTTTCATTTATCCAATTTCATTTTTATCAAGGAAGTTCATGCATGCCTTCGGGATATTACATTCTCTCCCCCTTAGAAGAATCAAGATGTCCTCATCTTGAGATAAACTGGGGATATTGATGGATGAGAGTGCCTTCATCTACCCAGGTGGCATCCTCTTCGGAATAATCTTTCCACTAGACGAGGCATTCTCTTAAGGTTCTAGATCTTAACTGTCTCTCCCTAAAATCTAAGATCCTATCCGGCCTTAGTTCAAGGACTCCTTGACTAGGCATTACAATTTGTTGGTCATCAAGTACATGATTAGGGTTGGGTACATATTTTTTCAAGAGGCTGATATGGAATACATTGTGAACCTTTAGGTTCTCAGGGAGTTGCAATCTATAAGCATTGGGTCCTAGGCATTTGAGGATTTTGTACGGCCCACAATACCTTGGACTTAGCTTCTTGCATTCTCCTAAGGATAGAGAACTCTTTTTAGGGCGTACACGAATGAAGACCATGTCTCCTTCTTCATAGACTCTTTCTTGATGTTTCAAATCTGCGTATGCCTTTTGTCTATCCTTGGCCGTTTGTATGTCTTGTCTTATTGACTTTATTTGATCGTCCATGTCTTCCAACATCTATCTTGACACTTCAACTCTTAGGGTTGGATCAGAAAAGTTTAGGGGACTTCGACAATCATGACCATACAATGCCTGGAAAGGAGTCATCAGAATGCACTGTTGGTAAGAAGCATTGTAGGCAAATTCAACTAATGGCAAGTATTGAATCCACCTCTTCGGCTCTTGAGAGCAGTATGCCCTAAGCATATCTTTGATGATTTGATTTACTCGCTCTATTTGGCCATCCGTTTGGGGATGATAAGCGGTGCTAAAACAGAGTTGAGTCCCAATAGCTTCAAAGATAGCTCTCTAGAAGTGTGATGTGAAGAGAGAATCTCGATCACTAATGATTCTTCTAGGTAACCCATGTAGTTTGAATAT
This sequence comes from Lygodium microphyllum, assembly GCF_053477565.2. NCBI lineage: Eukaryota > Viridiplantae > Streptophyta > Polypodiopsida > Schizaeales > Lygodiaceae > Lygodium > Lygodium microphyllum. The sequence continues at coordinate 138,487,417 of NC_141152.1, read as the reverse complement.
CTTCTTGATAAACAATCTTGCAATGTCGGAGGCTTTGTAGTTTGTCTTTACTGGTATCAGGTGTGCAACCTTGGTAAGCATGTCAACCACAACCATAATGGAATTGTATCCTCCTTGGACTTGGGGTAGGCCCACAACAAAATCCATACTGATGAACTCCCATTTCATTTGGGGAATATCAAGCGGTTGCAGTTTCCCTGGCATCATGACATGTTTAGCTTTGGTACATTGGCAAGACAAACACTCAGTGACATATTTGAGAATGTCACCTTTAAGCCTCTCCCAATGGTAGCTCTTCCTAACTGCATTAAGAGTCTTAGCATAGCCAGGATGTCCTGCAAAAGGAGAATCATGAGCTTCCCATAATATATTCTGCTTAAGTGACTAGCTTGCTGGTATACACAGCCTTGTTATGTAGTAGACAAGTCCATTATCAATGGAAAATTCCTGATACTTAGTTTGCAACTTCTGATTCTGCTCCTTGGTAGATATTTCCTTTATCATTGTTTGGTAGGCCAAATCATGGCATGCTTCCTCTCTAGCTAGTTCAAGTATAGGGTTGTTTGGCATAGATACTTTTGTAGCCAGAGATCTGGCCGTTGATGGATTCTACAAGATTAGGGAATTAGGGAATTTAGGAATGCCTTGCGACTGAGTGCATCGGCAACTACATTCTCCTTCCCTGGTCATTACTTGATTTCAAAATCATATTCCTCCAATACTTCAATCCACCGATGTTGCCTCTATTAGATATGATCAATGCCCCACCCTCATTAGGTGCTACCAATGATCCATGGTGCTCAAAGTTGTAAGGCCCCCATTATGAGGAGAAGCCAAGTGTGAGCCCGGACATTGGTGGAGTCCTGACTTGTATATCAGATGAGGTCTATGTGACCGGATGGCAAAAAGGTGACCATTGTGGGTCTAATCTTTGGGTTAGACGGAGTGGTTAAGCTGGTAGCAACTCGAGACGCATTGGATCGAGTTGCGGTATAAAGGAGTTAAAAGGGGCCCCTATTGTGGGGTCCAGGGGCCGCGGAAGCTCATATGGTAGGTCGGTCAGCAGGCCGAACTAACGACCTTCGCGGGCTATAAAAGATAAACTCTTTCCCAGCCATCACACACTCATCTTTCACCCAGTCAGAGTTGTTATTCCAGCTAGCCTTAAGCTCTTCACCTATCTTCTGTCTAGATTGCCATCTAAGCTTCACACAGTGGAAGCGCACGGGTGGACAGAGTCATCTTTGTATCAGTTGTTTGGAGTTAAAGAATTATTGATTCTCCTCTTATTTGTTGTGTACTCTCTATCTCTTTCTCAGATTCTGTTCGCTACGCCGTGTAATATTTTACATGGTATCAGAGCCCAAGGGGCTCTAGAGATTGGAGAGTGTGCAAGAGGCAAAGGCTTCAATAGCAAAGAGAAACTATGTCGACTCCGGGAAGCGTTTTTGGCGCATCAGGAAGCGGTGCAGGAGGTGGTGCTGCTGTACCGGCTATTCAAACACTGAGGATTCGTCCACCAACCTTCAGCGAAGGCAAGTTAGATGGTACAAACTACACCTTGTGGAAGTTCAAAATTACAACTATCCTTGATTCTTATGAGTTTCTGGAGACTGTGCTGGGGACTGACGCAGAACCACAGCCTACCCCCGACCCATCAAATCCTAGTGTGATGATTTCTCCAAATGCAGATCTTCTACGAGCTTGGAAACGAAGGAATGCAGATGTATTGTGTGCCTTAGTTACAAGCTGTTCTGACAGTGTTTTGACTCTGATTCAGCATACAACCAAAGCGTCAGATGCTTGGAATGTACTAAGGAGTCAGTATGAAACACGAAACCAAACAAGGATTCAAAACTTGGAGAATCAACTAGCAGCGGAGAAGTTTGCTGAAGGAGAGACGGTTGAAGCATTCATCACTCGGATTAAGAATCTGCGCGACCTGATGGCTGGCGCTGGGATACAAAAGACTAGTGAAGAGCTAGCTCAGAGGTGTCTTCGGATTTGTCCACAAAAGTTTGATGGACTAGTAACTGCCCTTAATACTCAGGTGAGACCTCAAGCTTTGACTTTTGAGGAGTTTTGTGCATTATTAACGAAGGAGGAGTTGAGGCTGAAAGCCCGAGAAGGAAGCAACAATGGAGATGCTGCATTCTCTGCCAATGCAAAAGGCAAAGGTGTTTCCTCCACCAAAAATGATGGTGACAAAAAGAAGAAGGGCGGCAAGAAGAAGTTTCAAGGAGAGTGCTTCTACTGTAAGAAGAAAGGACATGCAATTGCAGATTATCGTGTCAAGAACGCAGATGAAAAGAATGGTACTCTTAAAAGTAAAGGGAAAGAGACAGCCAATACGGCTGAAGCAGAGTTGGAATTATTCATGGCGACCATTGAGCAAGTGTGCTCCTCAGCGCAAGAAGAATCTACCACTGACTCATGGGTGTTGGATAGTGGGGCCTCCCGTCACATGACCAACAAGAAAGGTCTATACAGTTCTATGCAGCCTCTACAAGAATCCATCACTGTGATGGTTGGAAATGATGCTAAATGCCCTGCTGCGGGCACAGGTACTATTTCTTTTGTTGCTGCAAATGGTGAAGTCAAAAAGCTTTCAAATGTGTTGTATGTTCCCGAAATCAGGAGAAATCTCTTATCAATTGCTGCCATAACTGATCTTGGTCATGAAGTGAGGTTCAAGAAGATAGGTGCAAAAATTATTGATAGTGTTGGCACAATTGTTGGCAAAGGAGAAAGAAGGAACAACCTGTATGAGCTAAGTGCTCTTACAGCCACCGCTGGAGTGGGCACAAGTAAGCTTTGGCATGAAAGGTTTGGACACATCGGATTTGCAGTATTGAAGGAGATGCAAAAGCAAGGTATGGTTGCTCACCTACCTACAATAACTGAATTGAAGGAACCATGTGAAGCTTGTATGATGGGCAAGCAACAGAGAAAGGCATTTCCACAAGAAAGCAAGAATAGAGCACAGGCTCCTCTAGAGTTCGTGCATGCTGTCTTGTGTGGTAAGATGCCTACACAGGCCTTGGGGGGATCTTCTTATTTTATGTTGATTGTCGACGACTACAGTAGGAAGATGTGGGTGTACTTCCTTCGTGATAAGGCTCAAGCTTTTGGTAAGTTTAAAGAATGGCCAATACTTGTTGAGAATGAAACAGGGAAAAGTGTGAAGAAATTTAGAACAAATGGTGATGGTGAGTTCAATTCAAAGGAGTTTGAAGGCTTTTGCAAGAGCAAAGGTATTAAGCGTCAATTGACGACGCCTCACACACCTCAGCAGAACGGTGTTGTGGAACGCAGAAATCGCACCATTGTGGAGATGGCAAGATGCATGCTAAAGGGCAAGGGATTGCCTAACCATTTTTGGGCTGAAGCTGTTAATACTGCAGTCTACATTCTAAATCGGAGCTATACAAAGGCTCTCAAGGGAAAAACACCTCATGAGGCTTACACTGGTAAGAAACCATCTGTCTCACATTTCAGAATTTTTGGATGTGAATGTTATGCACATGTTCCAGATGAGAAGAGAAACAAGTTACAACCAAAAAGCAGAAAATGTATCTTCTTGGGTTATAGTGATGAGCAGAAGGCTTACAAATTATATGACCAAGAGGTAAAGAAGATCATCGCGAGCCATGATGTGGTGTTCAAGGAGGAGCTGCATACAGTGGAGGAGGAGAAGGCAAGTTCTTCCACTTAATCATCAAGCGAAGAAGTAGTCCACTATGAACCTGTCCCGAGAGCTATCCCTATCCTTAAGGAGGAGGAAGCATCATCTTCAGATGATGAGGAAAAAGTTCACCAACCTGACATCCCCCCACCGGAAAAGCCATTGCCGCGCTGGGTGAAGCAGCTCTATGACCACAATAATCCTATGCCTGCATCTGTTGAGGAGAAGGCAGACGGACCAAGGAGGTCTCAGAGAATAGAGGAGCAAAGGAGGGCTTCTGCTCACATAGTCAATATGGCCTTGATGGTTGAGATTATGAAAGAAGTAAAGGAGCCAACTGACTTAGAAGAAGCACTTGCAGATCCATCATGGAAGGCTGCTATGCAGGTGGAGTATGACAGCATAATGAAGAATGACACTTGGGAGCTAGTGGATCGACCAGCAAAGCGGAAGGTTATTGGCACCAAGTGGATCTGGAAGGTAAAGTACAAGGCTGATGGTACCTTAGAAAAGTACAAAGCTAGACTGGTTGCCCAAGGATTTTCACAAGTTGAAGGGTTTGATTTTCAAGAGTCATTTGCCCCAACTGCCAGAATGACCACTATTCGCACGGTACTTGCAGTGACTGCCCACAAGAAGTGGCCAGTGTACCAAATGGATGTTAAGTCAGCATTCTTAAATGGTGACCTCAAGGAGGAGGTATACGTGGCTCAACCACCAAGGTTTGAGGCCCCCCATTTTGAGAACAAAGTGTGTAAACTGAAGAAGGCATTGTATGGGCTGAAACAAGCCCCCAGAGCATGGTACCAACGGATAGATAGGTTCTTTTTAAACCTAAACTTCAAAAGATGTGCCTCAGATGCTAACTTGTATGTTTACAGGGATGGTAAAAAGTCTGTAGTGATTGTCCTATATGTGGAAGACCTTCTTATTACAAGTGACTATGAAGATATGATCAACCAAACTCGAAAGGCTTTGAGTTCTGAGTTTGAAATGACAGACTTGGGCTTGCTGCACTATTGTTTGGGGATTGAAGTCTGGCAAGAGCCAGGAAAGATCTTCATCTCTCAGAAGAAGTATGCATGGGAGATCTTGAAGGCATTTGGCATGAGCGAGTGCAAGGAGATAACTACACCTATGGAGGTGAATGCAAAGTTATCCATCGAGGATACATCAGCACTAGCAGACATTGGGAGGTATAGGAGTTTGGTCGGCAGTCTGATCTACTTGTGTAACACCACACCAAATATCAATTTTGTTGTTGGTGTTTTGAGCAGGTTCTCAAACAAACCTCATGAGAGTCATTGGAAGGCTGGGATGCAGGTGCTCAGATACTTGAAGAAAACTCTTGACTATGGTATCACATACAGTTTCAGAACTTCTCTTGTGGGGAACTGTGACTCAGATTGGGCAGGAGACATTGATTCCAGGAAGTCAATTTTTGGTTATTGTTTCTCTTTGGGTTCACGAATTTTCTCTTGGATTAGTAAGAAGCAACCAACAGTGGCATTGTCTTCTACCGAAGCAGAGTACAAGGCAGCTTGTTTTGCTGCATGTGAGGCCGTATGGTTGAGAAGGATTCTATGGCATATGGGAGTGCAGGATGAAGAACCAACTGTGCTGAGATGTGACAATCAGAGTTGCATTGCCATTGCCAAAAATCCAGTGTTTCATGCACGCACCAAACATATAGAGATCCAGTATCACTATGTGCGTGATTTGATGGAGGATGGGATAGTGGAATTGGTCTACTGTCCAACAGAGGAGAATGGAGCAGATATCTTCACCAAAGCACTTACGAAGGATCTGCTTCAAGTTAATATTTAGAGACTCGGCATTGGGCCGAGGAGATAGTTCACCTATGGGTGGACATTGAGGGGGGGTGTTAGATATGATCAATGCCCCACCCTCATTAGGTGCTACCAATGATCCATGGTGCTCAAAGTTGTAAGGCCCCCATTATGAGGAGAAGCCAAGTCTGAGCCCGGACATTGGTGGAGTCCTGACTGTTGAGATATCGAGCTCCACTCGTGATACGCCAGGGTGACCGTTGTATATTTATGTCACCGACTTGTCAGTTGCAGACGCGGTTGGTACACCGCCCATGAATAATAGCTACATGATAGCTATCCTTATCTACTCTAGTTCGTGGCTCAGTTAGTATGCCATCTTAGTTAGTTGAGTTTGGTTTGAGACCCATATATAGGGTTCTTCTATTTCTTTGTACTAGAGTTCTTTTGGCTTTCACAACTAAGAAGAGGAAAACTGTTTTCAGCCTCCACTCTTGTGTGTCTTCCCCCATTGTGCAAGCAAGAAAGCTTCAAGCGAGACTCCTTCCTTCTCTCCCACAATCTTGACATGGTATCAGAGCCTTGTTCGTGGTAAGGAGCTCAAGAAAGCAAGCCAAGCTCGCGGTGTTCTGGTAAGAGGAGCAGTGTTGCTTTCATTTTCTGTTTTGGGAGCAGATCTCTGCAGGTAGCACAGCCGGAAAGTGCAGGAGTGCATTGTCTTAGGTTGAGACGCCCTTCGCGGTGAAGCAAGAGGGCAGTATATGCTGCGGGACAGAGCTTTAGCTCTTGGCGACCCTGTTTTTTTGATTTGAGGCCATTTCGGGGCCTATTTTGGAGGTGGAAGTTTTCTGCACGCACTCAGAAAAAGGCTCAGTTTTATGCTGTTCAGCCACTATTCTACAGGTCGGTGAAAAGTTACTGTAGAAATTGCATCGTATGCTTGTGCGCAGAGACATTGGGAGTTTCAGAATCATCCTTGGTTCCTGTTTATGCAAAATCGTCACTAGGAAGTGACTGTGTGGTCAAATACCACTTTCGCCAGTTTTGTAGATTTTCCCTTGTGAGGGTGAAGCTGTGTTTTTTGCAGTAACAGAATTTCTTGCAGTATTTTGTAATGGCGTCTGATTCTCTTTCACAGATTGTCACTGAAAAGCTTGACAAGAACAACTTCCAGGCATGGAAGTTTAGAATGACGAATTTCCTTATGGGAAAAGGATATTGGGAATTTGTTGCAGGAAATGAAGAAGAACCAGTTCTTCCTGATGTTCCCAATCAACAGCAAATGCAGGCATTCAAAGCATGGCATGAGAGAGCCAGGAAAGTTATGTACTGGCTGTCTATCAGCATTTCAGACTCTATGATTGTGCATATTCAGGATGCAAGTACGCCAAAGGAGGCATGGGATACTCTGTCAAAGATGTATAGCACAAATACGCAAGCCAGGAAAATGCAGCTCAAGCAAGAGTTGCACAATGTGCAAAGAGAAAATATGAGCATCAATGACTACCACATGAAGGTGAAGAAGATTGCAGATGCACTTGCTTCCATTGGGTCGCCAGTGGAAGATGATGATTTAGTTTCTGTGACCTTGAATGGTCTAGGAAAGGATTATGCGCAGTTTCGGACATCCATTTCCGTCCGTGAAAGATTTCCTGATTTTGAGGAGTTGATTGCTCTTCTAATTTCTGAGGAGCAGAGAAATGGTGGTGCATCTTCTTCAGGAGGAACTTCAAAAGAAACTGTCTTCTACTCAAATGCTGGAAGAGGTAGAGGCAGAGGTAGAGGAGGCCGATTTGGAGGCCGTGGTAGAAATCAGAATATGCAACAAACTCAAGAAAACCAGTCCTATGGAGGAGGACGTGGTAACTCTAGAGGCAGGGGGAGCCAAAGAGGTCGTGGTGGATGGCAAAGAGGCCAAAATGCAAACAGTAATGTTGAATGCTACTATTGTGGTAAAATGGGTCATATGGCTAAAGACTGCTACAAAAAGCAGAATGACATCATGAATGGAAAACTGCAACAAGGAAATTATGCATCTTCTAGTAGACAGGGTGATGACAGAAATGAGCATTTGTTTATGGTGCAGCACATGAACAATTCTGTGACAAGTGCAGAAGAAAGCAACGATGTATGGTATGTTGACTCAGGTGCATCAAACCACATGACAGGTCATGCAGAATGGATGGAGAATGCAAGGAAATTTGAAAAACCAGGATTTGTGGAGACTGGTGATGATACTGCACATCCGATTGTGCAGATTGGAAAAATTCCTTTGTCTATGCAGGATGGGAAAAAGAAATACCTGTCCGATGTATTTCATGTCCCGAATATCACCAAGAATCTGGTTTCTGTTGGTCAAATGGTTGAACAGGGCTTGCAGGTCAGATTTGATCCTCATGGATGCTTTGTTGAGGATATGAAAAATAAAGATCACTTGATAGCAAAAGGAAAGAAGAAGGGCAGAATGTTTACATTGGATGCAGACATGTCTGAATTGAGTGCAGCAATGTTTGCACATGGGACCGGTGTAGTTGCAGATATTGATATCTGGCATAAACGCATTGGTCATGTTAATGTACAGCGACTTAAATCAATGCAGGCCCAAAATATTGTTGCAGGTTTGCCGAAATTCAAGGTTGCAGAAATGCATAAGGTATGTGAAGCCTGTCAGTTTGGAAAACAGGCAAGGAAACCATTTCCTAGACATGTTCAAGAGAGTGAGAAGCCATTGGAATTAATCCACTCTGATGTGTGGACTACTAAAGCTGCATCTCTTGGAGGCTGTCATTATTTTGTCACTTTTATTGATGACTATAGCAGAAAAGTTTGGGTGTATTTTATGAAAAAGAAAAGTGAAGTTTTTGGGCATTTCAAAACCCTTAAAGCTATGGCTGAAAAAGAAACAGGTCTGCAAATAAAATGCCTAAGGTCAGATGGAGGGGGAGAGTACCTCTCAAATGAGTTTGCAAAGTTCTTGCAGGAGCATGGCATAAAGCAGCAATATTCATGCAGTTATACCCCACAACAAAATGGAATTGCAGAAAGGAAAAACAGGCATATTGGAGAGGTATCTCGTGCCATGCTCAATGAAAAAGACTTGCCAGATTTTTATTGGGCTGAAGCAGTTGCTACAACAGTCTACATAATGAACAGGACTTCCACTGCAGCAATACATGGAATGACTCCAGAGGAGAGGTATACTGGTAGGAAACCAGATATTTCTCATTTGAAAATTTTTGGTTGCATTGCCTATGTACATGTGCCAGATGAGTTGAGATCCAAGTTGGATCCAAAAGCTGAGAAGTGCATCTTTATTGGTTATTCTCTATAGCAAAAAGGATATAGATGCTATAACCCTTCTACTCGTAAGTTTACAGTGAGCAGAGATGTTATTTTTGATGAGATGAGTAGCTGGTATAAACCAATAAATGTGATTGATGATGTAGATGCACAAAATGGTAATGCTGCACAGAATTCACAGTAGCAGTCACAAAATATTAGTGGACCTGGAGCGTCCTCTAGCAGTGGTTCACATTCTTCGCCATGGACAGGCAGATTGAGATCAGGAGAATCTTCTCAAAGCAATGCAGATAGTGGTATGCAGGTATCACGAAAAGGAAAAGAGAAGGTTGATCAGCCCATGGTTGATGTGAATGCAGGTCACTCTTATGTGGATGGTGAATCTAGTGGCTCAGAACAGAGCATTGATGATGAGTTGGGTATTCCTTCTATTGTTACACCTGGAGTAAGGAAGACCAGGGATGTTTTGAGAGCACCTGGGAGTGAACCCACTTTGCGCAGGTCTACCAGAGTTAGGTATCCTGTGGATAGGCTGAAATATGATGGATTTACAGCCATTCACTATGCATATATGGTCAAAGTGATACAGGAACCAGAACCCACTTCTTTTGAGCAAGCCATGGGAAAAGAAAAATGGGAGAAAGCCATGGATGAAGAAATGGATGCCTTGGAAGCAAATGCTACATGGGAGTTAGTACCTTTGCCTAAAAGTAAGAATGCAATTGGCTGTAAGTGGGTTTATAAGGTGAAGCACAATGCTGATGGTTCTGTGAACAGATACAAGGCAAGATTAGTAGTCAAGGGGTATGCACAAACATATGGCATTGACTATGAAGAAACATTTAGTCCGGTTGCAAGGATGGCAACCGTAAGAGCAGTCATTGCTATGGCTGCATCAAAGGGATGGTCTTTACATCAGATGGATGTAAAGAATGCCTTCTTGCATGGTGATTTGCAAGAAGAGGTCTATATGGAGCAGCCACCAGGTTATGTGCATGCTGTTCATCCTGAGTTTGTTTGCAGGTTGAAGAAAGCCTTGTATGGCTTGAAGCAAGCACCTAGAGCATGGTCTGACAAGATAGGACAGTATCTTGTCACTATTGGCTTTCAGATTTCCAAGGCAGATTTCTCACTTTATGTGAGAAAAACAGAGAAAGGTATTATGCTGCTTGTCATTTATGTTGATGATTTGATTATGACAGGTGACAGTGATGAAGATATCCTTCATGTGAAAATGCTATTGAAGCAGAAGTTTGAGATGAAGGATTTGGGAGAGCTATGTTATTTCTTGGGCATTGAGGTGATTAGATCACCAAGTGGGATACAGCTCTTGCAGAGGCAGTATGGATTGGACATGCTGTCCAAATATGGGATGACAGGCTGTAAGCCTATTTCAGTTCCTTTGGAGCAGAATGTGAAGCTGAGCGCAGATGCAGGTGAGCTTCTGGAAGACCCTACTATGTACAGACGCATAGTAGGAAGTTTGATTTATATGACTATTACCAGGCCAGATTTGAGCTATGCTGTTGGATTGGTAAGTCAGTTTATGCAGGCTCCAAGGAAACCGCATTTGGATGCGGCTAGACGCATACTCAGGTATGTGAAGTCCACATTGCAGTATGGACTATTTTATGAGACTGGGGTTCAGATACAGTTGCATGGATACACTGATGCTGATTGGGCTGGTAGTATTTCTGATAGACGATGTACCAGTGGATATGTGTTCTCTTTTGGGAGTGCTGCAGTCACTTGGAGCAGCAAGAAACAGCCTACAGTTGCCTTGTCGAGCACAGAGGCTGAGTACAGGGGTGCAGCAATGGCTGCATGTGAGGTAGCTTGGTTGCATAAGCTACTTTATGATATGCATCAGTCTATAGATGGGCCAGTTGTCATTTATTGTGACAACATGAGTAGTATACACTTGGCAAATAACCCAGTCTATCATGCTAGAACAAAGCACATTGAGGTGCATTATCACTATGTGCGAGAGAGGGTTTTACTAGGTCTTATTGATCTAGTTTATGTCAGCACAGAGGATCAGGTAGCTGACATATTCACGAAGGCATTGGGCGCAGAGAAGCTGCGCAAGTTCAGAGACCTGCTTGGTGTGCAGGAATTGGGATTGAGCTCGAGGGGGAGTGTTGAGATATCGAGCTCCACTCGTGATACGCCAGGGTGACCGTTGTATATTTATGTCACCGACTTGTCAGTTGCAGACGCGGTTGGTACACCGCCCATGAATAATAGCTACATGATAGCTATCCTTATCTACTCTAGTTCGTGGCTCAGTTAGTATGCCATCTTAGTTAGTTGAGTTTGGTTTGAGACCCATATATAGGGTTCTTCTATTTCTTTGTACTAGAGTTCTTTTGGCTTTCACAACTAAGAAGAGGAAAACTGTTTTCAGCCTCCACTCTTGTGTGTCTTCCCCCATTGTGCAAGCAAGAAAGCTTCAAGCGAGACTCCTTCCTTCTCTCCCACAATCTTGACACTGACTTGTATATCAGATGAGGTCTATGTGACCGGATGGCAAAAAGGTGACCATTGTGAGTCTAATCTTTGGGTTAGACGGAGTGGTTAAGCTGGTAGCAACTCGAGGTGCATTGCATCGAGTTGCGGTATAAGGGAGTTAAAAGGGGCCCCTATTGTGGGGTCCGGGGGCCGCGGAAGCGGCCGTTGGCCCTGGCGGGGGTCCGAGGGCAGCACCCCCGGCCCGATGGTAAAGGGAATATTGCCTCGAATATTCCCTGGCCGACTAGTGGAGGCTCATATGGTAGGTCGGTCAGCAGGCCGACCTAACGACCTTCGCGGGCTATAAAAGCTAAACCCTTTCGCAGCCATCACACACTCATCTTTCACCCAGTCAGAGTTGTTATTCGAGCTAGCCTTAAGCTCTTCACCTATCTTCTGTCTAGATCGCCATCTAAGCTTCACACAGTGGAAGCGCACGGGTAGACAGAGCCATCTTTGTATCAGTTGTTTGGAGTTAAAGAATTTACTGATTCTCCTCTTATCTATTGCGTACTCTCTATCTCTTTCTCAGATTCTGTTCGCTGCACCGTGTAATATTTTACAGCCTCATGTTGAGCTCCTCCTGGGTAAAAATCCATTTGAGACTCTTATGATCGGTTACTAGAGTAAACTTTTTACCCAACAGGTAGTGTCTCCAAAGCTTTAGAGCATGGATGACAGGTAGTAATTCCAGATCATGCGTGGCATAATTCTTTTCATGACTCTTCAATTTCCTTGAAGAGTATGCTACTGGATGACCTTCCTGCATAAGTACACACCCCAAGGCAAGAATGCTAGCATTAGTTACTACCTCAAACTCCTTATTGAGGTCAGGAAGTTTTAGAATAGGTGCTGATACCAAACTTTGCTTCAATTTGTCGAAGCTATTTTGTTCGGAAGTTGACCATGTAATGGAAGTCTGCTTCTTTAGTAAGTCTATAAGAGGTGCTGCAATCAAAGCATAGTTTTTTATGAAGACCCTATACCATCCTGTCAATCCAAGAAAGCTACGTATCTCTTTGATGGATACTGGTATTGGCCATTCAAGCACATCTCTGACCTTGGCTGGGTCTACTGATATTCCTTCTGATGATACTATGAATCCCAGATATTCAATTTGACACTTGAAGAATGCACACTTCTTCATTTTTGCATACAGCTTATGAGACCTCATTGTCTCAAGGACAATCCGAAGTTGAGGTTCATGATCTTCTTCCTGTTTAGAATAGACTAAAGTGTCATCGAAGAAGACAAGCACGAAAACATCAAGATATGGTCTAAAGATATCTTGCATTAATCTATTGAAGGTGGCAGGTGCATTTGTAAGCCCGAATGACATAACCAGGAACTCAAAGTGCCCATATCTTGTATTGAAGGCTGTCTTTGGAATATCTTCTTCCTTGATCCTTATCTGATAGTAACCTGACCTGAGATCAATCTTGGAGAAGATCTTTGCACCTTGAAGACGATCAAGAAGCTCATCTATTCTAGGAATAGGATACTTGTTCTTGACTGTTGATTGATTCAACCCTCAGTAATCAATACATAGTCGAAGTGTCCCATCTTTCTTTTTCTGGAATAGCACTGGAGCTCCCCACGGTGAGTTGCTAGACCGGATGTAACCCTGATCTAATAGTTTCTTGAGTTGTTCCTTCAACTCAATTGCTTCCGGTATGGACATTCTATAAGGTCTCTTTACAATTGGTGCAGCTCCAGGCACTAGCCTAATCTCATTATCTACTTCTCTTTGAGGCAGAAGTTCAATCAATTCCTCAGGGAATACGTCAGCGTATTCCTTTAGCCAAGAAGGTCCTTCATGAGACTCTTGCTTTTGATCTAACTTGTTGAGTTTGATCAGGTAAATGGGTAATCCTTTTCTGACTCCTTTTATGATCCGAGATACTTTGGCTAATTGGATTCTTGGCACTCTTGCCTCACCTTGAGTTGTGACAAATTCCCTTTCAGAGTTTCGAAAGGAAACTTGACCCTTTCCACAGTGGATGTGGGCGTCGTTGGGATTAAGCCAATCCATCCCGAGTAGACACTCATGGATATCTAAATTCATGACTTTGAATTTGACTGAAGTCTTCTTTCCTCCCAGAAAGAATTCCGCCTTAGCAGTTTGCCTGGTACAAGTTACCTCATGACCGTTTGCCAAATCCACAAGCAGGGTAGGTGCTTCTACTGTGGTTATTCCTAAACTTTTTGCACATGCTGGTGAGATAAAGAAATGTGTACTGCCACAATCAATCAAGGTTTTGAAACCTTTACCTTGATAGTCCGACGGTGTCTGAATCACCGAGAACTGGCGATTCGGCCCTTTCTTATGTAAAGCGGCATGGACTGTCGCTTTTTCGAATTCAGTTTCCATAGTCGGATCTTCCTCTTCTTGTTCTTCGCATCTTTGCCTATTGGCAATGCAAGCGGTTCTTCCTCTTCCACGGGTAACGGCTCCTTGACCACGGCCTGCACCTTGGAAAGGCGTTTGACGATGTCCTCCACTGAGCTTGGGACATTGCCTCTTAAAGTGACCGGGTTCATTGCAATGGAAACAATGGAGGTTTCGACCATTACTTTGAGTAGGAACAAAGTTGTTGATGTTATTTGTCCTTGCTTTCTTCCTTTGTCCCTGATTGTGACATTGAACTCTCTTCATTTGAGGTCTGAATGCTCCTCTGTTCGGGTTACTATAGGACTAAGTTTTGTTACCCCTTGGTCTAGCATGCACCTCCTGAATTATAGGCGCTGCTCGAATGAGTGCATCCTAAAGATCTGATGGACACATAGATTTGAGATGGGTATTTACGGGTGGATTTAAGCCCGCACAAAATTTGGACACCTGCTGCGTCATGTCCATCTGTGGCGCATACTTTAAAAGTGAGACGAATTTAGAGTAGTATGCGTCAAGAGTGAGTCCTAGTTGTTTTAGCTCGTAGAACTCATTCATTTTCTGCATATGATATGTAGGTGGTAAATATCTTCCCTGCACGGCTTTCTTCAACTTCTCCCACGTAACGGACCCCTCTGAAATTCCTTGATCCCTGCACCATTGCTTCCACCAAAGTCTAGCTTCGCCGGTGAGTTTTAACTTGGCAGGCATGGCCTGATTGGTAGGTGCAGTACGAGCTGCTTCAAAGTAATCCTCCATGGATTCAATCCAAATTTCAGCATCAGCCTGGACGAATCTGCCTCTCCCCTCAAACTCGAGTGGCTTTATCTGCTGGAGGAGGAACTTTTTCTCCTGGGTCACAGCAGTACTTGATGTAGGAGGCGAATTTGGAACCTGTACCTGGGGTTGTGCCTGGATAAAAGTTTTCTTAACATTATTATATGATAATCGACGTTAGCTTATCTTTCATTTTTAGTTCAACTATCTCGTAAACAATGTAGCTACTTAACTTTTTAACAACTCCTATGCACAGCCAGATATTGATAAAAATAAGTCTTTATTTGTATTTACATGGGCATAGCCTTTTTGAATACAACGTTTCGTGTGATGATAGGCCAACCATTACATTCAGTTTGGGGAGAACAACATTGTATTGTATTTTTCTACAGGAACTGTGTAATAGTAGGGTTTTGGGTCATGGATCTTTAGGAATCGATAGTTCATTGGAAGTTCAGGATACCCTTTCCGTTGGAATCCATACTCCTCATGGCAGCCCAACACTTTAATCCTGTCGGCTGGGATTACACGCGTTACTTACTCATATACATATGAGTTCATTACAACCCTCTGACCTTGAATATGTAAAGTCGAATTTACTTGAGCTTCCACAAAAATGAATAGCTTCATGACTTTCAAGTCTTCCAACCACTTGATCCTCTTTAGGTTGGTCTGTAAATAAGCAAACCGGTGGGCAGCTATATAGTAGATTCCTGAAGACCCCGTCCATCTTCGTTCTATGTATAAAGGTGATGGATTATAAATCTGCTCCAGGATGTTCATTATTCCAATTCTTTGTCTATAAAGGGGATAATGCATTGCAGTCATAAACATGACCTGAAATACCAAAAACTTGTTCCACGCTTCATAATTCTGCAAGACAGCATTGAAGGTGAGAAAATGTTTGGACAGCAACAATTTCTTTACTTCATTTTATTGAGATCTCATAAAAAAAATTCCGTTGTTGGTCGGTTCTGATATCAACTGTAACGTGTCCACTAGTATCATCCAGGACACGTCTTAGCAGTCCATCGAAAAGGATGTCTAGAAAACTCTGCCCGGCACTCCCATGGAATGTTACAGGTTTTGCGATCTAGGTCTTCCCGCATCTGCCACGTAGCGGAAGTATCCTGGCCGTTTCCACTTAGGCTCGACCGAAATTAGGGTTTTCATGATTGGTCATTAACTAACAGCAACTAGCGTCAGACCCGAGTGAACTACTTTACACAGAAACGCCAGGTCCGAAGCGGATTCACGCTGCACTTGGTTCAATGAGAATGGGAAACGAGAGGGATGCAAGGCTCAACCTCTTTGCCATACGGCATAGTCCCATTCCGTTCCCCTAAAATAGTGTAAATCGGGTAAGACGTAACTCTAGGTCATCGCTCTCGTTATTCGTTTTGATGATGATGATCATCCCGCTGTTCTTCGAGATTTTTGAGAAAAGTTCCCAGCTAACCGGGACCACCCATTCGTAGGACGTACCCCTGGCCCATCCTCCGCACTTTCCTCGGTTTGTTTTAGTTATGTAATTATCTAACACATTAATTTGACATATAACAATCAGCTTCTTTAATTAGTCCTGTTAAGAACTGGTTCCTTCACGTAATCTTGTCACGTGACATAGAAAAACAATATCAAGCAAGTTCTTTTTTTAAACATTTCATCATTTTATCTTTGAAATACAAGGAGTTCCGCCAGTAGGCTTGTGCATAATCTGCCCGAAGGCTATCCAATAATCCCTAGGGATCACTATTCCAAGCTTCCACCCGTAAACTAGTATGCGGGCATCGAGATCCAATCCCGAGTCACGTTAGCCCCTTGTGCAGGACCCGGAAGGTGAGGGATTTACGGCCAGAGCCCCCCCTGGCACCCAAGCGTCCTCCTACTCCAAGTAGAGCTCAACGGAAAGACCTCTCGCGGTGGGTTCGGTCCACGTTCCCGGCGCGGTAAACAACCCACTTGGTTAGGGTTAGGCAGGTAGTTGAGGGTAACTGAAACTGCCTCTTCCTTCAGGCCTTTAACCTGAAGTACAGGTACTCATTTAATTTGTAATTCATAATTCAAACAGAGCCCTAAAATCTCTAGCAAGCACAAACATTTCCATTAATCAACCGTGTTGTTTAGAAAACTGCTAAGGAAGTGTTCTTTCCTTTTGAGTGTATCAGCACTCATTCCCAAGGTGTCTTATAAATTGCAAGATCCTTTACATTCTGGTGTAGGGCGTACCTTATTAACCCAACTTGGTCAACCCTAAAGTTCCTTAGATATGCTAGTTTCCTGTTTACAACGTTCCTTATTTAGAAGGATATCCAAAAATACGTCCTTTTGCAAAATAACTTGCGTAGGGATCTGCCATCCTTGTTGAGGGTTTTTACCCTTTTTCCTTGTGAATCAATCACAAGACTAAATGATTTCGTACTTGCTGCGCAAGTCCTGCGATGGAATAATCCATTTTAGATCCTTTAAGCTAACAAATGTCGGGCCTAGGGTTTCTTTTTAAGGCTCTCGGGGACAGCCCTAGTTCTTTATCTTTATGAATTTTTTTAACCCTACAATAAGGGAAGTAGTCAAGTGCTTAGGGTATGAATATTTCTATGTTTAGATTGGTTTGGATATCTTTTGGAAGGTAATATTAATCGTCGTGTCACAGTTTTGCTATCCTTGTGACAATTTACTTTTCAGTCAATACAGTTCAAATTAAACTTCCTTTTTCCTTGCAGATGAACTCATGCCAAATAACAAATATTTCCCTTGCTGTGATGTGCAATTAGCAATGATAACTTCCTAGTAATTTGAGCAACGAAAGAAACCTTTCATGAATTTAATCATTTACAATGATTCGTTGCAAAAGGAATAAGACTAATGGTGCAAAATATAATTTCTATACCTTTAGGATTTAACTAAAATATACTACTATAGTAAATGGATAATCTTGCTTATAATTTATAATGCTTGATGCAATTCGAAGGAAACTAAGTTCTATACATTATCATTCATTAAAATAAGCTAAACTCCTTCATTACAAATAACTCGGACAAATATATCCTATCCCTAACAATTTCTCTTTGCATGATCGACTTAAAACCCAATTAAAGCCAAGAAGAAAAACCTGGTTTTGGGGTGAGATATCCACATGGATACCAGGAGATGACCCTCTCGCGGCTACGCCTTGGACTTTCTTAGGAGGCATCGCAATTGTAGTTTTTTGAACGTGGAAGCAGCTTTACAACTCCTCCTTAGAATTCCACCGTCGCTCCCTTGCACCGTTCGCCAAAAGTAGTTTTTTTGAAAGGCTCCCTCCTTGAATTCGGGAATTTGAAAGGGTGTTTTAGAATCTTTTACAACTAAGACCCATTGAAGCCATGGGGAAGGCTTAATGGCCTTTGTAAGCTCGCACGAACGGGAATAAAAAGGTGTGGAAAAGACACAAGGTGTAGGAGAGCTCTGAGGAAAATAATAACCGTAAAGGTTATAAGTAAGGGTCTAAGGACCCTTAGGCGATTTAGGAGAAAAGGGGATTATGAGGGTTTACACACGTAGGGGGGAAATGATTCTGAGGCCAATGAGGAAGGGCTAAAGGGAAATTTAAAAAAAACACGGGGGTTGGGTTCCAACTATGGGAAGGAATATATAATGCTTTTAAACACGCGGGGGGGGGGGGGGGGGGGGGGGTTAATAAAAAAAAGGTTTTGTAAGGCACAAGAAGGGGGTCTTGGGAGGTTTTAGGACACAAGGGGCAAAAGGGGGCTTAAAGGAATAAAACACGAGGGGGGGGGGGAGAGGTTGGTTCCCAAAGCCAAGGAAGGGGCTTAAGGGGAAAAGGGGGCTTAAGAGGCCCCTTAGAAGCTTCCCCCAAGAAGCTTCTAAGGCTTCTATGCCACGTGGGGGGGGAAGAAAGGAAACGACGTTGATCAACGGCGTTCTGATGGTCGGATGCACACTCGTGACGGTAGAGGGCATCCAGGGCCTGGTATATAGCGGCAGCAACGGCAACTTCCCTCCCTCACGAGTTGAACAGAGACATTCTCTCTCTCCTTGTAGATCAGCCGACGACAACACTCTCTCCTCATAGCAACAACAGGCGATAGCACCCCCTTCAGCCTGCGCCCCCTTGATTTAAATAGGGGAGGGGAGGGGGATCCTCCCTCTCCTGCATGGCATCACACATGCCTTCTCCCTCACTCCAAGCTCCACCAAGGAGCTTAATCACTCCTTCTATTCCCCTCCCCCTCCAGCTCGTCAGTCGGCTGGGGGGATAAGGGGAATTTTTTTTTTTCAATTATCCAATTTCATTTTTATCAAGGCAGTTCATGCATGCCTTCTGGATATTACACACTACAAGATATAGACCTTATAGCGACGTTTAAAGCGACGAAAATACAAACAACAAAATTTGCCCCCGTCGTCGCAAAAAGCGTCGTTATTGACAACGCCATGGAATCGTCGCTATTTGCGTCGCTATATGCGTCGCTATTTGCGTCGCTATATGCGTCGCAAATGCGACGCATATAGCGACGCAAATAGCGACGCATATAGCGACGGTTACAGAGAATTTGCGACGCTGATAGCGACGACAATAGCGACGCCTGCAGTAAATTTGCGACGCAAATAGCGACGGTAACAGAGGAAAAAAAAATTTTGTGGCAGGGCAGCAAGCTGCCCTGCCACATATAGCACTGTGTGCTGTATGAGAGCCATACAAAATAGTTTCTGCACTGCTGCATACAAAGCGTTTGCAAACAAAAAGAATCTATACTGAAATCATAAAACTGATAGATGAAATAAATACATGATATCGCATAAAATGCGATTGGTACAATCATAAAACAATATCACTAATACATAGAAAATGTCTACATAGATCAGGCGACTAAAAACTAAAGGTATGTGAGCGCTAAGGATCCGAGGGCGAGCTACAAATCGTCGTCCCCCGAAAGCTCGTCCCTCTGCAAAGGAGCATCAAACGGATTCTGCAGAAAAAGAAACAACATATCAATCCACCATACAATAATGCATTCAAATATCTCATGGTAACTACGGACATGAAAGATGAGAGACTTACTGGGCCGCCGCGTCTGTACAATCGGTCGATCAATGATCTGAGACCGTGCCTCTCTGCATATTGAGTCTCAAGGCCTTGCGGATCACGATTTGTAATGGAGTGCTGCAAAGAAAACAAAATGCTAACTGTTAGAAATATGATTGTCAGTACAAATAATATCTCAAAAAAACAAATAAGCAAAACAAAAGAGAAACTTACAAAGTCCTCCAAATATGTCCTGTGGCCGCCACTCCCAAGATGATGTACCGATCCGGCCTCGATTCGTGCCCTCGCCGCCTCCCGCTGCTGACTCCAACGTCCTGGCGAATTTGTAGCCTCCTCCCTCAGTCGGCGCCAGTCCTCTACATCTAACCACTCGGGCTTTGGAGCCCCACTCTTGATTGCCTTGCGTGCGTCGGATCGTCTATGTGACATGTATGCACGCATGCAATCCATCATCCAGCCCGTAGAGAATCTATCCACTGCGGCTGGCACCGGGAACTCCTCATGCAAGGATGCTATTATGTACTCCTTGCTCCCCTCCGGTATGTTCCTCCAATGATCCAGGACGTTGTGCCGAAAAACTTGTTGGCACAACTCCCTCATGCGAGCTATCACCCTCCTCCCCTCATCATTCATGATGATAGCTCCTGACCTGCCATCCACTAGGTATCCATAATCCCTAGGAGTGTGCCTCGTATGGGCCCTCTCCCATCTCCGTCCACGCTCCTGGGCATATCCAGGAGACCCCTGAACATCCGGTGTACCGACGGGGGTACCCTCTCTCGGAGTGCCACTGAAAGGGGTGCCACCAGAGGGGGTGCCACCAAAAGGAGTGCCACCAGAGGGGGTGCCACCAAAAGGAGTGCCACCAGAGGGGGTGCCACCAAAAGGAGTGCCACCAAAAGGCGTGACATCTGCCGACGGCTGCGCAAAAGCCGGAGTAATTGGAGTGGACGTCCCCACAGGTGTGACAAATCCTGGAGGTGACCGAGCTCTAGCTGAACGACGAGACGGAGACACCGCGTCCGTGTCTCCACAGCAGCACCCCCCTGATCCTCCTGCAGTCGCAGTCCCTCCCTCTGGCCCAAGTCGCGAGCGTCGAGATCGTCTGCTCGAAGCTGAAGCATCTGATCGCACTGAAGCTGATCTAGCAGAGCGCCCTGACGAAGAACGAGACAGCTCCTGATCTGCTATCTCTCTGAATCTCGCGAGCTGATCTGGAGACATACGTGCCATCATCTCCTGAAACTCCTCATCGCTCATCCCTCGACTCATCCTGAAAATAAAGATACCTGCAGAGATAAAAAATAATGTTAGAATAATCAATTGAAACTATACAAAGCGCATTAATATAAATCATTTTTGAAAAATCCATCTTAAAATGCATATCTTATCTACCTTTATGGAAGATCTAAACAACGAATTGAGTAATACAATTCTCCAAGAATGAAGTATTCTATGGTCCCATGTTAATCTCCTGACATAACTCTGCATACACTGGAAGGTCGATAGACATGTCACCACAAAAGAACGAGTCTGCCTCGTTCTCAAAAAATTCTACGACTTCTGTATTTCCATCATTGTTAGCCGATGCGGGCTCCAAGCTTGCGGTGGCCTCCACCCCTTGTAATTTCGATCCCTCTATTTGCATATATTCTTCATCTATGCCTGGAACATCGCTTTGATCGTATACTCTCGCACCTCTAGGAGTTGAAGGTATAACATACCACCATCGAGGTTGTCGGGGATTTGGATAGAAGATTACCTGTTCACAAACACTTACAAACCGTCTTCAAATCATTGTGACATAAAGCATGTCGTATTACAATTAGCAAGCAAATGACTAGAAGATTACCTGTTCACAATGTGCCGGCAACACAAAGGTGTCGCGCAAATCCATCCATTTTTTTTCGGAATCTATTTCGAGAAATCCAGATGGACCTCGTCGAACCGTTGCGCCAGCTCCTCCAAGTACCACTTTGAACCACTGCACATCGAATATTATCATGGAGAAGCTACGGTAATCCACCGTAATAATACTTTGCAAATTCCCAAAATACTCCATCTCATCCACAACCGTGTTCGGATCCGTTGCTCGTCGCCGGCTCTCTCCCAATCCCGGAAAGTCATGCATCGTCCACATGAGAATGGCTCGAATGTTGGCTGACCGCCGACCATCGCGCCTGCTCATATCTTGCACCGTGACCCCCTCCTCCCACAAAATCTTAAGCTCATCGACTAATGGACGAAGATACACGTCCATATTTTTTACTTTGTAGCGGCCCGGGACGAGCAAGCTAAGGATGAGATGTCCTTTCTTCGTAGAAAGCCATGGAGGAATGTTGTAGTTGACAAGCACTATAGGCCACACACTGTAAGAAGTCGAGCGCAGACCGAATGGGTTCACACCATCCATGGCGAGACCGAGCCGAAGATTCCTTGGCTCTCGCGCAAAGCCTGGGAAGGTAGAGTCAATGTGGCTCCATGCGCGCGAATCTGCTGATATTCGTTGCACTCCATCCATAGACCTATTCTGCACATGCCACGTTGTCAAGCTTGCCATGGCAGACGTGCGAAACATGTGGTTTATGCGGGGGATGAGCGGAAAGTGTCTGAGGACTTTTTGAGGGATGGTCTGCCCTTGCAAGTCCTGTCGATACCTGTGAGCACCACACTTTGGACATGTCTCCATAGTCTCGTATTCATCTCGAAACAATATGCAGTCGTTGATACATGCATGGATGTTATTGTAGTCCATGCCAAGCTTCCGTAAAACATGTCGTGCATCATCACGAGACTCAGGCATGGTGTTTGCAGGTGGCAATATATGATATTTCAATAACCTGAAAACATCATAAAACACCTTGAAAAATCCATCCATATTTACAATAATACTGTTTTAAAAAAAAACAATGAAGTCTGTATGCAAGGTACCTGAATAACTCAGTCACACTCGTATCGCTCCAACCGTATTTCGCTTGCACACTTAAGAGTGCAAGCAATGTCTTCAACCGAGATACTCGGCACCCATCATATAATGGTATGGATGCTTCCTCTCTAAGCGGGTCAGATGTCTCAACATCCATGGGAATCAATGCATCGATCATTGCCTCCATCTCAGGCTCCAAGATTGTAGGCAAGTCGGGAAGGTTGTCTGTCTCCTCTGGCATTGACGATATAGATGGGCCTTGCGAGTGGTCTATTGGCTCCTGCCATCCATCCATCTCACGTCCACGAACTCTTCTAATTGGCCGCAAAGGGTGCACTCCCCCTTGGGTCGAGACATCACCCCCCTGGACACAAAATTTGCCAACAAGACCCAATCTTATTGTGTATGGTTTTCAATTAGCTTGAGAGTACAATGCATGAAAAATGCTAACTTGAAAATACCGTTTGCTGAAAATCTGAAATCGCCTGATCAATAATCTCAGGTTGAAACTCGCCAAATCGTCGTACGTGTTCTATAGACAATCGGCGTTTTCGTCTAATTGCCAACTTGCATTGAGAGCAAGGACATGGGACACGCTGATTAAGATACGACTCGCGGTCTTGAACAATAGGACCTTCTTCGTTTGCCATCTTATCTACATTACAGCAAACGAGGCTTAAATGGATAGCTTTTTGGAGATGTACGTCAACTTGCAAGTTGACCATAAACCTTGCATTGTATATAGTAGTCGAGAGATTTTCCGATGTTATATCTCGGCCTTGTATCATGCTCAACGATTTGTTTGTCCCGGTAGATAATTTTTTGTTATATCTTGGCTTTGAGTATAAGTAATCCATTTTAAAATTAATGCGCGCCATCTATGAAATTTTACAACTATAGTAATAAAATTTATTTCAATCAATTCTACTCATAGTCATAAGACCTGAGAGAAATTATCCTATACTCAATTTAAGGGATCTCCACTTCTATAACAATAATTTTGGGTTAATTTTGATGAAGTACGTGGCCGTATGCAAAGCACATTGCATACCATTATCGATACGCATATTATCTTAAATTTCATTCCCTTCCCTCTCCCTCTCCCTCTCCCTCACCCTCTCCCTCTCTTTCTCTCACCCTCTCCCTCACCCTCTCGTTCTCTTTCTCTCCCTCTCTAATTTCCTCCCTCCTCCTCCCTCTCCCTCTTTCTCCCTCTTTCTCCCTCTCCCTCTCCCTCACTCCCTCGCTCCCTCTCCCTCCCCCTCCCTCTTTCTCTCCCTCTCTCATTTCCTTCCCCTCCCCCTCCCTCTCCCTCTCCCTCTCTATCTCTCTTTCTCTCTCATTTCCTAAACAAGCAAAAAATAAAGTGATTTAAACATCCTCCAAGCAAAAGGGAGAGGGAGAGATACAATGCACTCTCCCTCTCTTTCTCTTTCTATCCCTCTCTCATTTCCTTCCCCTTCCTATCCCTCTCACTCTCTTTCTCTCTCATTTCCTCTCCTAAACAAGAAAAAAATAAAGTGATTCAAACATTAAACAAGCAAAAGGGAGAGGGAGGGAGAGAGAGAATGCACTCTCCCTCCTTCTCCCTCTCTTTTTCTTTCTCTCCCTCTCCTATTTCCTCCCCCTCCCTCTCCCTCTCCCTCTATTTCTCTTTCTCTTTCTTTCCCTTTCCCTCTCCCTCTCCCTCTCTTTCTCTCTTACTCTCTCGTTTCCTCTCCTAAACAAGCAAAGAAGAAAGTAATTTAAACATTAAACAAGCAAAAGGGAGAGAGAGAGAGAGAGAATGCACTCTCACTCTCTTTCTCTCCCTCTCCCTCTCTTTCTCTCCCTCTCTCTCCCTCTCCCTCTCCTTCTCTTTCTTTTCCTATCCTAAATAAACAAAAGAGAACGATTTAAACCTTCAACAAGTAAAAGAAAGAGAGAGGGAGACTCACCAATGAGATATGGCGAGCGTGGGCGGCTTCTCTTTGCAACGAGGGCTCCTCCTCTCCTTCGCGAACAACGACGGTGGCGGTGGCGGTGGCGGCGGCGGCGGCAACAAGTCTCTTCCTCCTCTTCTTTCACAAAGCCTTGGCTCTCTCCCTCGCTCTCGCTCTCAAAAGGCGAAGAAAACAAAATGAAAACGGCGCTCTGGTTTCGGCCGCGCTTTTTTTCCCTGCGGCGTCGCTATATGCGTCGCTATTTGCGTCGCTATTTGCGTCGCAAATGCGACGCAAATAGCGACGCATATAGCGACGCAAATAGCGACGCATATAGCGACGCCAATAGCGACGCCGATAAACGCCGTCGCTAATCGGCGTCGCTATTGCCCCAGTCCCTTGTAGTGACACCTTGGCTTGAAACTTACCCCCCCATGTCCAAAAATTCTTTCAAGATCCGCCTTCCTATACCCATCCACTCCCGTGTTCAAAGATCTCCCAAGGCCCCCTTCATATGCTTTTGAAACCACACTCACACACACCATTTTCATCGTGTATATACCCTATAGACCCTTTTCTTTAGGCCTTGTAAACCTTTCCCTCCCAAAAGAATTAAGGACTTAAAGGTCTTATTACCCCCTTCTCGTGGTTAATCCCTTAATGATTCCTTGCCTCGAAAAAGAGAAGAAGAGTATTGAAGCGATGGTGGAATTCTGAAAAGGAGTGAAAAGCTGCTTCCACGTTTGAAGGACTACAACTACGATGCCGCCTAAGAAAGTCCAAGGAGTAGCTGTGGGAGGGTCATCTCCCGGTATCCATGTGGATACCTCACCCCAAAACCAGGTTTTTCCTTCTTAATTTTATATCGGTTTTAATTCAATCATGCAAGATGAATTGTTAGGGATAAGATATATATTTTTTCCTAGTTATTTATGATGAAGGAATTTAGTTTAATTAAACATGCAAAATAAATAAAGTATAAACATAGTTTTCCTTCAAAAAGTAGTATGCATTGAAATGAATTATGAGCAAGATTATTTAACCACTAAAGTAGTATACTTCGGTTAAGTCTGGAAGATATAAAACTGCATCTTGCACTATTAAGCCTTATTCTTTTTATAATGAGTCATCATGGAAGGTGCAAATCATGAAAGGTTTCTTACGTTGCTTAAACTCTAGGAAGTTATCATTGCTAACTGCATAACTTAGCAAGGAAAAGATTGCTTATTTGGCATGAGTTTTGTTCGCAAGGATAAAGGAAGATTAATTGAATTTACCTAACCTCAAATCAATAAAGTTTAGGATTGAAAAATCAATTGTCACATAGATAACAAATCGTGCGGAAGTGATCTCAATATTACCTTCTAAAAGTTAACCAAATTACTATAAACTTAAAAATACCTATGCTGCGAAATATTCATTGGGAATGATTTAAAATCCAAGAAACGTTTATACCTTAAAAACTTGCCCACATTCCCTGATTGTAGGGTTAGTAAATTGTAAACGTAAAAGAAGTAGGGTTATCCCTGAGTTTCTTAAGGAAAATAATAAAAGCTAAGAAACCCTGGGTCTGACAAACGTCAGCTTAAAGAAACTGAAACTGATTGTTTTGTAATTCCGTTATCGCATAGTACGATGCAGGACTTGCGCGGCAAGTACGAGGACATATGGTCTTGTGATTGATTCACAAGAAGAAAGGTTAAATACCCTCAACAAGGATGGCGGATCCTTACGCAAGTTATCTTGCAAAAATGATGTATTCTTTGATATCCTTCTAAGTAAGCAAGGTTAAAAACTGGAAACTAAAGTATCCAATGAACTTTAGGGTTTACCAAGTTGGGTTAATAGGGTACGACCTAACCCAGAATATAAAGGATCTTGCCAAGTTGGAAGGCACCCCAGATCGAGTGCTAGATGCATTCAAAAGGAAAGATTCCTTCCTTAGCAGTTTGCCAACAACAAGATCGATCAATGGAAATGTTTGTGCTTGCTAGAGATTTTAGAGCACTGTTTGATTTATTAATTACAAATTAAATGAATATCTATATTTCAGGTTGAAGGCCAGAAGGGAGAGGCAACTTCAGTTACCCGTGACTGTCTGCCTGACCCTAACCAAGGGGGTTGTTGATTGCGCTAGGAATGTGGACCGAACCCGCGGCGAGAGGTCTCTCCATTGAGCGCTACATGGAGCAAGAGGATGCTTGGATGCCAGGGGGCTCTGGCCGTAAATCCCTTGCCTTTCGCGTCCTGCACAAGAGGCTAACGTGACTCGGGATTGGATCTCGATGTCCGCATACTAGTCTATGGGCGGAAACTTGGAATAGTGATCCCTGTGGATTGCTGGATAGCCTTTGGGTGGATTGTGGATAAGCCTACGAGCAGAACTTTTGTATTTTAAAGATAAATATGTTGATATGTTAATAAAGAACTTGTCTAATATTGTTTTTCTATGTCACATGATAAGATTACGTGAAGGAACCAGTGCTTAACGGATTAATTAAAGAAGCTGGGTGTTACATGTCCAACTAATGTGTTAGATAATTACATAGCTAAAACAAACCGAGGGAAGTGCAGAGGATGGGCAATGGGTCCGTCCTACGATTGGGTGGTCCCGGTTGGTCGAAACTTTTCTCAAATCTCAAAGAACAGCGGAATGATCGTCAAAGGACATGAACAACAAAAGCATTGACCTAGAGTTTTGTCTTACCCGATTTACGTTGTTTTAGGGGAACGGAATGGGACTATGCCTTATGGCAGAGAGGTTGCATCCCTCTCGTTTCCCATTCTCCTTGAACCAAGTGCAGCGTGAATCCGCTTTGGACCTAGTGTTTCTACGTAAAGTAGTTCGCCTGGGTCTGACGCTAGTTGTCATTAGGAAATGACTAATCAGGAAAACCCTAATTTCGGTCGATCCCAAGTGGGAACGGCCAGAATACTTCCGCTACATGGCAGACGCAGGAAGCCCTAGATTGCAAATCCCGTAACATTCCATGGGAGTGTCGGGCGGAGCTTTCTAGACATCCTTTCCGATGGACTACTAAGACGTGTCTTGGATGATACTAGTGGACACGTTACACTTGGTAGTGCAACAGTTGCTTGGAGTAGCAAAAACCAATCTACAGTTGCTTTATCGAGTATAGAGGCTGAGTATAGAGGTGTTGTTGTTGCAGCATGTGAGGTAGTATGGTTACAAAAGCTAATGGCTGATTTGGATGTGCAAGTGGAAGGTTCAGTTGTCATTTATTGTGACAACATGAGCAGTATACAGTTGGCTAGGAACCCTGTGTTCCATGCTAGGACAAAACATATTGAGGTACACTACCACTTTGTGAGAGAGAAGGTACTAGCAGGTGAGATTGACTCGGTATATGTTAGCACATAAGATCAGATAGCTGACATCTTCACGAAGGGATTGGGTACAGAGAAGCTTCAAAAGTTTCGAAGCTTACTTGGAGTTGCAGAGATGCAGTTGAGCTTGAGGGGGAGTGTTGAGATGACATGCTCAATACATGTGGACATTGATGATGGACCGCCTGGTTAGATGGGTCCACACGTCTACACTTAGCACGTCGGTGGTCATTATGACTCTCACATGGCCACTGACTCATTACTTATTATATTCAAGTTGTTACACCTATTTAGCTGGCATTGTTATAGCGCTAGTCAACTAGTGTAGTCAGTTATGCATTGTTTGACTTAATAGGCCACTTTTCTTTATGTTGTATCTTATCTATACTTTGTGTACATTGTAAAGAGTGTGGAAGAAGAAGAAGAAACCAGTAAGAAAACGTTTTGGCCTCCATCTCTCTCCTTGTGTCTTGAGTGAGCTTCTCCTTGTGCATTCTGTGTGTGTTTGGCGCAGCATCTTGAGCAAGTCCCCCCACCAAGCGATTCTTGACATATGAGACTCTCAATATTTTTGACAGCCTTTTATTGATTTCAAAGTCCTAAAATAGTTTGCTTTTGTTGATAAGATTTGATGTGTTTCTCCAACAAATGTATCCTCTATTGATAGCCTTCTAGCTTCTGTAGTAACTCGTTGTTATGTTTTGATAAAAGATGGTTCTTTGATTTGAGGACATCCTTTTCTACAACAACCAAGTTAAGTGTATAGCCTAGAAACCCATTATAACCATCACCAATGAGCCTCAACAATGAAGAGCTATTATAGAAAGGCAGTGTGCTATTTTGCTAGGATCTTTGGGATATAGCCTGCCATCTAACGAAAGATCAAGATTCTTCTTTTCTTCAAACTTGAGTATATGTTTCATAGACTCTGTAATGGTAATGGATTTTGTTCTCTTCCTTATTGGTTCATACTCACTATCCAACTCAATATGAAGATGATAGAGACGCCTTTTACTAGTGCTATAGAGATCATTGGATGATTGATCCATAGTTAAGGATGCGATTAGAAGATTGGATTTAAAAAGTATGCAAATTAGAAACAAGAAGGAAAACGAAGAATAAACTAGTAAGGATGGAAAAGAAATAAGAGAGTGAGAATGGAGAGAAGTAATCAAACATCAAACAAAATTACAATTGAATATAGTTTTCACTTTAATGAGGATGAGTAAGAACTTCATTATGACAATGTTTGCACTTGTATGGCAGACTAGATTTTTAGGTTTGATATGACCACGAGAATATCACGACAATGACTTATTAATAAATTTTTATATATTTTCTTACCAAAATATATTTTTTTTAAAAAAAATAAAAAATTAATTTTATTTTCTAAAATATTTTCTCTCTCTAAGATTGCTTACAAGGCATTTTTGAGACCTCAAAACTCCCCTAATGCTATCTCGGGGGGTTCACTATATATATATATATTCTCTATATAACGTGCGTTCATGGCCTATTTATAAATATCCTAATCTGTGAATTTTTCTTCAATAAAACACAACCCTTTTCTATTCAATCTGTAAGTAACCCCTTTATATGACACCCTTTTGTATGTAAAACATGTATAAAACAGGTATTTTAAAAACCCCTTATTTTGAACTCATGTTATATATACATATATTCATGAGTGACCCCCCCGAGAATGCTATAGGCTCTTCCAATAGACCTAAGTCTAGTCAATTGTAGCTTTTAGCTAGTGTCATGAAGGTAGCGTCCAAGTATCTTAGGCAAGCAACCAAGTCGTCCCCCGTATTTTTAGCTAGGTTTGCGGCCAAGGTTGGAATTGATCGCTGCGCTTATAAGAGGGTTTAAGGCCAATTTAAGGCCAGCAGAGGTGGTTGAGGTTTGATAGTAATAGAGACTTCAGTAGCTATTGGTTGTTGTTTTGTTTGCTCTTGTAGTTGTAGCTTGGCTTCATGTTCAATGGGTTTGGATGTAGTTGCATGTGTCATACTACTAGGTGCTTCGAAGATTTGAGGGGCACTAGCAAGTCTAGATTTGGGTGGTTGGTTAGTAGCAAGCTGCTGTTTTGGGTGATAGATTTGTTTTGGCGATGTTACCCTAGGTTTTAAAGGTTCTATGGACTTAGCAGCCTGATTTTCTTGTGGCCTAAGTACCAGAATTGTCAGGATGGTTCAATAGTTAAGTTTGAGGGTGGTTTTTGAGGAGCGCCTTTGGCCATCTTGGCTTTAGGTACCTAGACACAGTTGTAACCCTCATAGTAGCCTTGTGATTGCAATAAGATCTTTCAAATCCATCGCAGCTTGATCGTTGGTTGATATCGGTAGCTTCTAGTTTGCCTCCTAGGTTTCAAGTGGGGTTCATGGGTTTCAACGTTGGGTTTCAAGTGGGGTTCATGGCTTCTAGCTTTATGAGGGCGTGGGTGTTTGATTTTAAGTGGAGGTCCTTGATGTTAGGTACCCATTTGAAGTGGGGTTCATGGGTTTCAACGTTGGGTTCAATCTGCTGTTGGCATTGAGTCTTGGCGAGTTGTGATGAGTCACGACCCCACTCCTTAGACTTGACAGTGGGTGTCTCTACTGATGGCTTCACAGGCTTGAAGGAGTCATGCTTCCCTTGCTAAAAGATGTAACTATGTTGATGTTGCACATGGCTAGGTGGATACACTATGATTCATAGTCAACATGGCAACGGGCTTGCTTCTTAAAGGTTCATCCTAACAGTGATTCTATGCGTGCATGTTTAGTGTTGGGAAACACATAGAAGATTATCGGCATGCCTTCAATCTTGATAGAAACTGCAACCTTGCACTTTCCCAAAAGTGTGTATGATCGGTCCTGCTACGGGGGCTGAGCTTAGTGTTAGTGGGCTGGAACCTATGGTTTTCCAATTTGGGTCCAATGGTCATGAGTTAAGACATTAAAGTCAGCTCCCTCATCGATCAATGCATTGATGGTGCATGTATGCTTGGTAGTGACCATCATGCTTAGGTAAGCTCGTTCTACAACTTCCTCATTCTCATCGTCCATCTCAATGATAGTGGCTACTCGTACTTTGACAGGGGATGCTAGCATTGGGGGCTCATGCAATGGGTCCATGGGAGGGAAGTACTTCTTTCTGTAGCTGCCATTGAAGAGGCCTATGCCCTTACCTCTAGGGTTTCGACTTCTATATTTCCAGTTTGACTAATGGTTCAAACCCTGCAAGGACCTAGCCCTCAAAACTTCATTTTTTGCTTATGTCCTTTGATTGAGTATAGTAGTACTAAGTCACCTTGTTCAAAGCAGCACTACTTGATATGCTTGTCAGACTAGTATTTGCATCTTTCCTTCTTGCATATTAGAACATGGGTGGCGAGAAGCCATATTTTTTATAAGCATTCGAGCTCAATTAGGTGTTTCGTCCATGCCTCCTTCCTGTCCCATCTCTCTTGAAGGGCTATCCTAAGGCTGGCACAAAGAAATCTAAGGGTAGAATTGCCTCCGTACCATAGGTCAACCTAAAGGAGGTCTACTTTGTAGCCATCTTGTAAGCCATGTGGTAGGCCCACAAGGCTGCCATGAACTTATTATCCCAATCACTATGTGAAGAAAAGATGAACTTGGTCAGGATGTTTACCAAGACTTTATTTGTGGATTCAGCTTGGTCGTTTATCTGAGGGTAATTAGGTGAAGATTTTCAATGAATAACTAGGAAGGAGGATAGGAGCAGCGATCACTTTGTTGATGAAGTGTGTGCCTTGGTCACTTACTAGTTCGATGGGGTAGCAACCGTGAGATCACTTGCTCCCATAGAAACTTGACACTGGTCCTAGCATCATTTTTTCTCATAGCTCTTGCTTTTGCCCATTTTGTTAGATAGTCAGTGATGACAATGATATATTTGGCTTGTGAATACTATGTCGTGGGACTAGTGGGCCCGATGTAGTCTATCCCCCATTTCTCAAAGGGTTGTTGTGCGATAATTGGGGTTAGATCCATGTGATCCTTACAAATAGGGACCTTAGTCCATTGGCACTCATCACAATGCTTCAAAAAATGTGTTACATATCTCAAAAAAGAGTAGGCCACCACAGCTCTGGGGGGCTGCAGCACCTTGTGGGCTGTCGCATCTCCGCCAAAGTAGCCTCCTATGATTCTGGCGTGTGCCTCTATGAGTACATCATGCATCTCATGCTCACACATGCACCTGCACACCAACTCGTCTTGCCCCAACCTTTACAGTTGGCCTACTATCAATTGATAGGGTTGGA
The DNA here is from genome assembly GCF_053477565.2 of Lygodium microphyllum. Lineage (NCBI taxonomy): Eukaryota > Viridiplantae > Streptophyta > Polypodiopsida > Schizaeales > Lygodiaceae > Lygodium > Lygodium microphyllum. The sequence continues at coordinate 138,455,446 of NC_141152.1, read as the reverse complement.
TCTTCAAGATGAGCCACCTAAGTTAGGCCTTTTATATTGGTCATTCTCCGATAGTCTATGCTCAAGTACTTGAACTATGTCATCTACCTAATACAGTGTCATGTTGGCTCTAAACAAATCCCTTTTGCTAGATAAGCTGAATAGATGTGTGTTTGGCAGTTTGTCTACAATGCCTTGCCCATCGGATTGTCCTATGGGGATACAAGACATATGTTCAAGAATGTAATGCTTCTTCCCTTTACATACCACCACGGAGAAGTCAAACTCCAAAAGTAGAAGTAGCCATCTAGTTATGCGTCCTATAGAGCAAGGTTTGTTAACAAGATAAAACAAGGATTGATGTGGTCAACAAAGAAGGTAAAAGGTGTAGCCAAAAGATAATGCCAAAATTTATTTACAGCAAACACCATGGCCAACCCCTCTCTCTCCATTGTGGAGTATTTTGTTTCGGTCTCAGTGAATTGTCTACTAGCAAATCTCACTAGGTAATCCAGGTTGTGTTCACCATGTTGCCACAACACAACTCCTATGGCGAATTTCTAAGTGTCAATGTGAACATGGAACGTGAGTGTCCAATATATGGCTCGTAGAATTGGTGTCGTGGTTAGAGCCTTTTTTAGTTCCTCATATGCACGTTGGCATTTTTTGGTCCATTCGAATATGATCAAAAGCTTGTATAGAAGTCTAGCAATCAATGCATAGTAAACTAGAATCGTTGATAATATCCTGTATCGCCTAAGAAGCAATGAACCTCCTTGTAATCAGTTGGGGGTGGAAGATCGACTATGACCATGATCTTTGAGAAATCTATGGCAATTCTGTTATTCAATACCACGTGTCCTAGGATGCATCCATGCTTCACCTAGAACTGGCACTTCAAGGGGTTCAATATGAAAGACAATATAGTCGACACCGTTCAAAGACTGCTCAAAGTCTCTCTAAGTGTTCTCTCCAAGTAGAGTGAACACAAAAGTCATCCACGAAGACCTCTAGCTCCTTCCTAAGCATGTCTTTGAATATAGTGCACATCAGTTGTAGGAAGATAGCTGGCACGTTAGTCAACCCAAAGGGCATGACGATGTCGGCAAAGGCAACCCATTCAATAGGTGAATCTAGTCTTATGCCTATCGTTAGGATACACTTGCACGTGTTTGTATCAAGAAAATTCATCTAGAAAACTGTAGGCCTCTTTGCCAACTACCCTCTTGATCATGTGCTCAGTGTATGGCAATGGATAGTTATCTCTCTTTATAGCCGTGTGTACCTTCTTGTAATTGACACACACTCTAATCTTCCCATTCTTCTTTAATACGATGACTATGGGCGAAACCCAGTATGTGTGTTCAATTTCATAGATGAATCTTGCTCTCATTAGCTTGTCAATTTCTTCCTTGATGATGTAGGCATGCTTTGGATTCATGGGATATGATCGGTTGACTGGCATTGCATTAGGAGTCATGGGTATGTTATGAGTCACTACATTCGGTTCTACCCCCTTGAGCTCTTCAAGGGACCAAGCAAATACGCCTATATACTCTTGTAAGAGAGTAAAGATATTTTCTTCCTCTTCCTTAGTCAATTCATCGGCTATAAAGATGGGTCATGGTGTCTCCCCTTCCTTGGCTAAATTGGCCTCTTTGACCTTGGCATGTCCTTCAATTGGTTTACTTTCTTGCCCTTGCCCTTTGTCTCTGAGTAAGATCATTACCCAATCTCCTTTTTTGAATTTCATGAATCACTTTGGTAGGTCTTCCAATTTTCTTTGCTTTTTTATTCGTGTTTCCTTAGGCAGCTTCCATCGTTCCTCCCTTAACCATTGGCATCTTAGGTGGACAAGTATGTCCCCCTTGGTGCGTCTAGTCTTGGGAGTTTTAGGTATCTCAGGATCACTCTCTAAACTGACTTTCAACTCAGAACCAAACTCCACGTCTTTGCTACAGGAGGGAAACTCTCCTAGTGGTCATAGCTTGGAAGGTGAATCTGTTCTTAGCAATGGCAGGTTACTTGGTTGGGTTAGGCCAGCCTGCTCATAGTCAATTGTGCGTATGTGCTCCTACCAAGTTTGGTCACAGTCCATGCACATGAATCCTCTCCCTTCCCTAAAGGCGTTTTGTTGGCATGGTTTGGATTCAACTCGTATTTTTTGGATTATCCATCCCCCAGTGCCATATTCTATAGTATGTATTTCCCTTTTTCTCTCATCACTGAAGGAGTAGTAGTCTTCATATTCATCATTAGAGATGTCTTTGTCTGACTGCTCCCCATTTCCCAAGTCTTGATACGTCTCTTCTAGTTGGCTGGGCACTAAAGCCCAATTGCACCTCAAGTTTAACTCATGCACTTGGGACCATCACCATTCAAGCCCATCCAAGAGATCTTGGAGTGGTTTGAAATTCATTGTTGGATTGCCGGCCAACTTGTTGTCAGATATCCTAAGATCTCCAGGAGCTCTTGTTTATTGTTTTGGGACTTGGAATGTAATAGGGTTAGGATTTTCGTACAAGCTTCCAGCTATCATGTAGACTGGTGCCAAGGATGTATCATTGGGCTTGCCAGTTGCCTTGATGGCTTGTTCGTACTCCTCAGTGTCCGCGAACGGCAATTCGATGGTAGCAAGAACATGCATCTTGTCTCCTCATCCTCAGGGCATGGGATATACTTGGTTAAGGACCCATAAGATCTCCTAATCTATCCATTACCCTTCAACATGGTGGAGATAGCATCTAGGTCAACTAGCGTAGTCATCCAAGTGTCCATCTCTACTCTTATACCCTCTGTTTGATTGCCTAAGAAGACAAGACCATTGCGCCAATCTTCTACGACTCTCGCATTGCGCATCCAAGGTCAGTCTACTAGCAGAATGTCGTAGTCCACTCCTTTCATGACTATAAAGTGAATAGAGAATTAGATTCCTATGATCTTCATTGGCCAATTTTTCAACACTTCGAATGGTTTCACCTTCATTTTGTTAGCCAGTGTGATGTTGGACCTAGTAGTCTCGATCGGTGGGTTACCCCTTGGAGTACCGCATGACTTGGCATACTCACTTCTGCCCCTATGTCTATGATCTCCTTTCTTGTGATATCCCCCAAAGCTAAGGGCAGGACTGCATGCATTTCCATGCCTTCCCAAAAGGCATTAACGCACAAGGATTTTAGGCATGGAGTGCAGCATTAGACTTGGTATTTGTGTTTCTACATCGTGATGTGGCACGTCTGTGACAATTGGCTCATTTTATTCTTCAACCCATTTTTTCAGCTCTTGCCATCGCATTGGATGCTACTTAAGCAGATTTCCTAATCTTGGAGTCACAGGGGTGGTCACTGATGTATTAAGGATGTTGCTAGCAGCTTCCCTCTCTCCTAAATCTGTGATTCTTGGCCAATGGCCCTGACTTGTCTGCTAGCCCGTAGCACTTGGACTTTGTTTAGGTGGTACTCCTTATGGTCCCAGCGTGCCCCTTGAACTTGGTCATGGGGCAGAGATTGGCATGTTTATGCTTGAGAGATCATCCATCCCATTTTCTAGTATGGGCTCAGCATCTTTTAGGTGCTCTTAGGCCTCCTTCACCCATTCCTTCACTTTCTCAACGGCTTTGAGCTGGTGCTTCAGGTTAGGGTACTCCCCGACCTTAGCACTCCCCTTCTCAGCCATCTATGGAGCTGATGTCTCTACCTTTGCACCAATGACCTTCCTTTCAACAAGCAATGTTATGGCACTTTTGATTTTGAGAGTGACCTTAGCATTTGGCCTTTTCCTCCTCCATCTTGGACTCTTCTTTCCAACTTAGGTTGCGTCAAGGTTCCTAGGGCCTTGGCAATGATATGCTGGCTTGCTTTGTGCACTCGGTCATGACGTGCAATGGGATAGGTCTGGCCTCCCCATCATATGTCTCGACACCAAACAACCCCAATGGAATGGATGGCTCATTTGTCAAACTAGACGATGGCTTCCATCTAGGGAATTTGACAAAGAGATGAGTGATCCCACACTCAACACATCTTAGGTCAACCTTATCTCTATTTGCTTACTCCCTCTCGGAGTAGCACAAAGAAACGTGTTGTCTTGGCTGACTGCAAGTCCAATACACAATTGGCTCTTGGGTCTACCCTCCTAAGCCTTTGGCTCTCCCTCTTCCTAATGCCATCATTGGTACTGTTTGGTAGGCCATAAGGACTACATTGCCTTCTTCATCGTACGATACAGAAGGGTTTACATAAGATTCATCGCCATTCGACTCCTACACATAGTGGATTGGAGTATCGCTCAATGGATGTTTTACATAGGGTCCCTGTGGTCTTGAGATGCCTGTAGGGTTTATCTCCATCTACGGATGGTTGGCTTAGCATCATTAGGTGTTGGGAGGGCCAATGGGGCTCCTCTTCCCAAGTTCGGTGGTCTATTTGCAAGGTAGGGTTGATCATAGGGCTATAGGTATGGAAGTCTCTGAGGTAGTCGACAATGCATGGCGTCATGGCTGGAACCTACCACAATTAGTGCAAGGTCGTGACCTAGGGTCCTAACACTCGGCTAATAGGTGGTTCCCACCGCAATGCACATATTGGATGTGTGGGCAAGTTGGTCGTCTCATCACCTCCTTTAATTTAGCTGTTTTCATCTTCACCTCTGCTAGCTCTTGTCCTGAGTTGATGCCTTTCCCTTTATCTTGAGCGCTTGGGCCTAATCTCTCTCTCGGCGTTGAAGCCCTCTTGGAATCCTTGGCACTAGATTTGTCTCGACTCAGGCTCATGGAGCTTCTCTCTTTAAGCTAGTCATCCACTCTAATAGCTTCTTCAAAGACCCTCATCTCACTAGCGCATCTCGCTACAAGCTCGAGTTAACGGCTAAGGCTTTGTAGAGCTCTTCATTTCATATTCCATTAATAAATAACATGGAAAGTTCCATTTCAGTTGGTCTCTCGCCCATATGGATTCTCTTGAAGAGGCTCCTCACATGGGTCACATAATCCCGGATGTCCTCTTTCTCTCTCTACTTGATGTTCATGAGTCGTACTAAAAGTTTATCAGAGTACCCAAGCTCGAAAAATCTCTTAATAAAGAGATTTTTCAAGCCTTTGAAATTGGCTTACTTCGTAGCATCTAGACTTGTGTACCAGGCTCGGTCCTTATCACCTAAGCCGAGTCCGAAAGCTTGGGAGTGTTGAGTAGGATCACTGAGGCTATTGGCCTTGTAGACTTGCTCAAATTGCTCCACAAAGCTGGATGGGTCGTGGATTGCTTGATCTCCAGCTGCTTTGCTACTACCATGGGTTTCAATTGGCTCATAGATCCTTGGCTGACTCCCAACCCTACTAGTAGTGATGTTGCCAATGCTGTAGCACTCTATTCTGCTAGGGCATTATCTAGCAGCCGCTTCACTAGAAGCTTGCTTAGGGTGACGTCTCCTTCTAGCTCTCTCTCGCCCTCTGTCTGATTTCTGCCTGCTAGGGCTAGCACTCTTTGGATCTCTCGCATTTCCATGCTCCGGTATAAACTCCTAGTTTTTTGGCCATGGTTATATGCAGCTAGGCCTTACAAGGCCTTGCATGCTAGCTTTCTCTCATTCTCAAGATCTACTATGATGTCCTCTGTAGGTCTGCCACGGTGTTCTAGCTGAGTTTGGGTGGGCATCATATTCACTCACTAGTTGTTGGATCACCTTAGAAAATTCTCTTGGGTCAAGTTCCTTGTTACTTCTATGGCTTGAGCTACCCTTTTCCATGTCTAAGACTTCTTGTTGTACCAAGTTGTCGATCAGGTTGAAAAGGTCATGTAGATCCACTTCCCCGATAGTATCGATGTTCGGCTCTTTGGTGGTGTTCTTCACCTGGTGCTACTTTTGGGGATTTGATTACCCATCTATGTCTTGAGATCTTCTCTTACTGGTGGATTCCTTCAAGTTCTTATGTCTCGGTGAGTTCCTTGTTAATTACAACCAGTCCTAAACTTACCCTCACTATGTGCGTGTATGTTCTTTTCTATGCATTGTGTGAAATCAAGCTTTTAACTCTTCTCAAGTGTGTTTTGAGGGTTATAAATTAGAGTGAGTGAGAAAATAAAGTGCCTAAGCAATCTTAGTACTCTTGTAATGGGTTTAGCCTGATAGGCTTGTATGCTCGGGCTTTTGGCATCCTCGCTAGTTTATAGGGTTCTCCGCTATGCCCTCCACTCATTCAAGATTTTTTTGGGCTCTACAACTTTGCTTGATATTGCTAACCAACCAAATTGCTAGATGGTCGACTAGTGTCACCTCTACATCTATATCTTGCGGATTCCTTCGTCCCCTATGCACCAAAAAGGGGTCTCAATCATTTGCATGGTCTTCGGATGTTCATACGATCGGTGTCTAGGTGGGTCTCGTCCAAAATTTAAAAATTTTGGAAAAAGTGAGATTCAACCCAACAAGTCCGAATTGTAGGAGCCGAGTAATTGACTCATATGGACCGAGTAGCCGAGTGGAACTAGGCCAAATTGGGCCGGGGTGAATGACACGAGGCTCAAGTGGGCGGAGGCCGAATATGGAATTTGGATAAGCCAAGTGACAAAAGGTCGAGTACCTAGCCTAGTCAAGTGGATGACTCAGACAAGCTAGACCAGGCTGAATGCAAGTTGGTCCAAATGGTAATATTAGCTAGGTCTGAATGCTAGCTTGCCTGAGTGGGGTTGGGCACCGAATTTTAATGTGTCTAAGTAAGATTGGCCAAGTGGCTAAAGTTTGATGTGTCTGAGTAAGATGGGCCGAGTGGCTAAACAGAAGAGGGTGGAGGACTGATTTTGGGACGACCCAAAATCACCATCACTTCAACAGGACGACCGTGGTGCATTTTTTTCAAAGCAACGAAAAATTTGTTAGGCTGAGTGATTGTGGGCTTCACACCTGCTAAGCACTTCTAGATCCTATCTATGGATGAAGAAGAAGATGTGGGTATATCTATAGTGGGCAACAAACTTGTTGGCAGCACGATTGAAGAGAAATCCACGCAATGGAGTTCTCTCTCTCTCTTTCTCTCACAACCAAGGTTTCAAATGAGCTCTCCCTTAGCCTTTTGGCTATTAAACCCCTTCCCCGCAAGGTTCTTGCCACTCCTATCCCCTCAGTCATCAAACTCAATCCCCTTAAGTAGTATTTTCCATTTTTTCCTGATTTGTACCTTGTTTGGTATGTTTTACAACAGTAAATTCTACGTTTTTCCAACCAATCTCTTAACCTTAACCTACTCTAAATGCAACAAGAATCAAAAGAAAATTACTAAACTGAATTCTCCTACTCATCTAACCATCAAAATACCCCAAATACTTACTTTTTGTGAAGATTAAAATCCAAAACTTCCTACCTATTATACATAGTATCTCGATGGTCATTATGATCCTCACATGGCTAGTAACTTATCACTTATTATATTTAATTTATTGCATCAACCTACAGTTGGCATAGTTATAGCACTACTCTATTAGGATAGTTAGTTATGCATTGTTTGACTTAGTAGGCCAGATTCCTCTATGTTGTATCTTATCTTTCTATACTTTGTATACATTCTATTGTGTAAAAAGGAAGAAAAATAATAAAGTAGTAAGAAAAAAAATTTGACTCCATCTCTCTTCTCATGTTCTTGAGTGAGCTTCCTCTTGTGTATATGGTGTGGGTTTGGCAGCAACTCAAGCAAGTCCCCCCACTATGTAATTTATGACATGGTATCAAAGCAACACTACTCTCAAAAATTATTACAAGTGATAGTGATAGTGGGATTGTGAAAGTTAAGGATCTTTTGAAGAAGTTTGAGATGAAGGATTTGGGTGAGCTAATGTACTTTCTTGGTATTGATATGATCAAATATAATGATAGTATATGGTTGTTCCAAACATAGTACGATGATCAAATGTAATGATGGTATGTGACTATATCCCAAAGACAATATGGCTTGGATATGTTATCTAAGTATGGTATCACAACATGTAACTCCTTTTAGTGCCATTGGAACAAAATGTGAAGTTGAATGCTAATGTTAGGGATGAGATAGAAGACACTACTATGTTTAGGAGGATAGTATGGAGTTTGATTTACATGACTATCACTAGGCCAATACTAATGGCCTTGTCAGCTAATTTATATAGATGCCTAGAAAGCCTCATTTGGATATAATTAGATGTATATTGAGGTATGTAAAGTTCACTTTGCATTATGAACTTTTTAATGAGGTAGGTAAGGATATACATGTATTTGGGTATATAGATACAGATTGGGCTGGTAGCATGTCTAATAGAATTTCTACTATCGGATTCATATTTTCCCTTGGTAGTGCAACAGTTATGTGGAGCAAAAAAAAGAAATCTACAATTACTTTGTCGAGTACAAAAGCTGATTATAGAGGTATTGCTATGGCAGTATGTGAGGTGATATGGCTACAAAAGCGATTGAATTCTCATTTAGTGTGACAACATGAGCAATATATAGCTACTAGAAACCTAGTGTTCAATGCTAGGATAAAACACATCAAGGTACATTACCACTTTAAAGGAGAGAAGGTATTCACAAGAGATATTTATTTGTCAATGCACAAGATGAGATAGCTAATATTTTTACAAAGGCATTGGATGCAAAGAGGCTTCAAAAATTTAAAAGCTTACTTGGAGTTGCAAATATACATTTGAGTTGGAGGAGGAGTGTTGAGATGGCAAGCTCAACATGTGTGAACATTGATGATGAATCACTTGGTTAGATGGATATACACATCTACACTTAGCATATTAGTAGTCATTATAATGCTCACATGCCCATTTACTTATCACTTATTATGTTTAGTTTGTTGTACCTACCTACAACTAGAATAGTTATAATGCCAATCAATTAGTATAGTTAGTTATACACTATTTGACTTAGTAGGCCACTTTCTTTTATGTTGTATCTTATCTATACTTTATATACAGTATATTTCGTAAAAAGAAAAGAAGAAGAAGAAACTAGCAAGAAAACATTTCAGCTTCTATCTCTCTTGTATTTTTGAGTGAGCTTCCTCTTATGTGTATGGTGTGTGTTTAGCACAATAGTTCAAGCAAGTCTCCCACCACTCGATTTGTGACATACATGATAAAGGCAAAGGTGTAGCTGGAGATATTAAAATATGGCACAAATACATCAAATATGTAAATGTACAAAGGTTGAAGTTAATGCATTCCAACGGTTGGTTATAGGGTTTCATCCTTTTAGAGTTACAAAATTTCATAAAGTATGTAAAGCATGTCAGTGTAGCAAGCAGACAAAATAATCTTTTTTGCATAATGGAGATGTGAGTAGGAATATACTTGATATTGGGCATACAAATGTTTAGGGACCTATAGAGAACATACTTTCTTTATGGTAAAAGATATTTTGTAATATTTACTTATGATTGTTCAAGAAAGCTATGGGTGTATTTCATGAACAAAAAGAGTGATGTGTTTGAGTACTTCTAAACCTTCAAGGTTTCTATTAAAACAAAACTTTTGAAAGTTAAGTACTTGAGGTCAAACGAAGGGGGAGATCATCTCTCTAATAAGTGCAATGACTTCTTAAGGTCTCATGAAATAAAGAGATAATTTACTTGTAAATATATCCTTAGCAAAATGGAGTTGCATAAAGAAAAATATAAGCATATTGCAGAATTTGTATATAGGCATTGATGGCTAAAAAGAAATTTCTTTTTTTTTGTCTAAAGCTATTCATAATGCTACCTATATTATGAACAAAACTCTCAAAGTCACTATTCATGGAATGGCTCCCAAAGAGTGCTTTGAAGGCAAGAAGCCTGATGTGTCAAACTTGAAAGTATTTAGTTGTATTATATATATTCACGTGCCAAATGAGGTATGAACGACTCTTGATCTAAAGGCTCAAATATATATTTTTGCTAGATAATTCATAGAGTAGAATGTATATTGTTGTTATAATCCTATAATAGGTGAGCTCAAAGTAAGCAAGGATATTATTTTTATGAGATGAGTAGCTAGTATGCATCTAGTGGTGATGTAGTGAATGATGATCATCATCATCATAGTCATATATAGAAACAAAAGAAAGATTCATGGAGCCCTAGTGGACCAAAATCATCATCTAACACTAGAAGTATAGTTAGCCCTTCGTGTGGAAGACTAAAGAGTAGTCCCATATCTTCAAGTGCATCTACTAGTATTGTATATAAAGAAAAAGAAAAGAAGAAAGTTTTAAATGGTAATGATGCATCTATTAGTTACTTGGTGTAATATTCCCACTAGCACTTCATATCAAGAAACGAATTTGGGGCTTGAGGAGTTTGAAAAATTACTTATTGAGCTATCACATAAGTGACCACACATAATTTTCTTGATATCAAGTCTCCCATTAAATCAATTCTGCAATCGGACTTGAGAAAATGCCTCAATGTTCCCAACCAACAAAAAGAAAAGAAGCCTTATAAATAATATTACCACAACTTGATCATATAATTTTTATCGCATTATATTTGATTTGGCATTATCGATTCCATTTAATGCATCAAAGATCCCATTAATTTCGTAACCGCAAGACAATTCGTAAAAGCCTCAATCGATAGATGAAGAACGTGCAAGAATGAGTATGATATTGAGTAAGTTACGTATCCAAGAGTATGACATGACTTTATATATTGGATAAGTCATGAAGTAACTTGGCCGAAAACCACCAAAAGAAGTCATTTTGAAAAAAAAAAGACGTTTTTGAAAAGAAAACCAAAATACATGACGTTTTTTACACTTGAAAGAAGAAAAAACATTAAAAAATCATCCCCATGCCACCATCCAATAGGTAAGCAATCAAAATGAATATTTAATAAAGCTCAATTGACTCTTGACAAGTAGCCAAATAAATTAGTTGATTGCATACTCCCCCTTATGCCAATAAATACATCCCCTATCATTCACAAAAAAATCAAGAAGGAAGACCTCCTGATGATGGAAAAATTTCTCTACTTCTCTTATCCATTGAAGGAGCTTGAGCCTTGAAAGAGAAAAATATCCCCATTCTATCTTATTTTCATTTTCTTTATCCCGTGTTAGTCTTTGTCCCATATAACCATATCCTAAGCAAAACATTGGTAAAAAAATTTGGGATAACCATCAACTCTTCTGGAACTACCATGTCAATTTCTCATGACATCCGATGACTCTGTGAGGTGGTAGAAATTTAAAAATCACATTTGAAGCAAGGAAAGCAAGGAACGTGGCCAATGGAGAAAATGATGCATTAGGAATTGGCAAGACCCTCATCACAGCAAACCTGAGAGAGATAACATCTCGTCGGTTTGGAAAAAATTATTGTTTTATAAGCTTATCGTTTTATTGAGTTTAAACAATTATAAATGCATTCTAATGAAAATGTATATGAACTACTGCTCCATAGGAAAATAACCTAATGAATATAATAATTAAATATTCAATGAAAAGACTCTTTCACTTGGAAAAGGATTATATGCCTATTATTAAGAAAATATTTTAATTATGGTTTAATTTGTCATACTTATTATTATTTAGTTAAAGACGCATGTCATCATAATAATAGAAAAATGATAGACATTGTTAGAGAAGAGAATATTTTATAAAATTTTCTTAAAACTGACTATCTCTATTTTATTTTGTTAATAATAAACATATGCATATAAATTTTATAATAATTTATAAAAAATAATTTGAATAATATCATGAAATAATCAATGCATTAAATCAAGAAAAAACTATATAGGAAGATATATACTAGATGCACAAAAATTAGGTGAGTGAAAATATAATTTGATGTTTAAAAGATGAAAGAAAAATTATACTTATGATTTTTGCATTGTCAGGAATATTTTTTTTTGAAATACAATTAGCATTACACTCAGGACATAACTAAAAGAAATTTTATTTTTCTAGATAACATTGAAAGTTTTGACAAATGGTCACATATCATTGATTAAACCATAGAATATGAGTAGAATAAAATAAAAATAATTTTCTTACTGAAACACATGTAATATTTCTATTAATGATTATATTAACAAGAGTGTTAATATCATGAGTTGACCCACATATGAATCATTGAGAAAACCTAATCTGAAATATCGAGAATGTTGAAATCAAAACAACTATGAAATACTGGACAACCCTGAAACTATCAATATCAAGAAATCAAATAAATATGAGAAGTTTGTAGGACTTGTTGGACATTGATAAGAATTTGTCGATGCAAGTTCTAAAGTCTAAACAAACTTGGAAAAGCATTTGAAATCGTGCTAAGCATGGGTTAGGGCAAGGCAGCGCATGAATTGCTTGCCATAGGCATAAATGTCCATATAATCTTTTAGGGCCAAAATACCAAATTTTTCATAAGGATAAAATAGACTTCCCATAATTAATCAAATTCACGAAATAACTTAGGGATCCCTAAAAAGAGTTACAAGCAGGAAGTAAAACCCTAAGAATAAGGTTGGACCTTAAAAGAGAAACCCTAGATTTGGGTGCGGCTACTTCCTATGCTAAAAACACTTGCTACTGTTTCTTTTTTCATTTGTGCATGCATTGATGGTTGCACAGGAAAGATTGATTGTTCTTGCAGTAGTTAGATCTAATTGTAAATGTATAATCGTGATAATAAAGGGAAAGATCATGCTATGCCTCCCCCATAGCTAGAGGCGAAACCCTGCTCCAAGAGGGATTGTTTTGTATCGCCATGAGGAGCTTTGAACTGCTGGCCCCGACGGCGAGAGGTAGCTCGATAAGAAATCCATTAGGTATGAGGAGGCAGTAGTGCCAAGGGGGGTCGGGTCATAAACCTCTCGATCACTCCTATAGGAACTTCCAAACCCACACACAAATCAAGATGGGATCATGGAGTCCCCGATACTAGTGAAAGGACAGAAATCTTGGAGGGTTTCTTTTCTTCTGCATAGACATAATAGATTTTCCAATGAACGGAGGTTTATCTTCTACATAGGTAGAAGGAAAAAATCATTATAAATACATTTGAAAAATAATAAATATTTTTTTTTTGCCAAAAGAGTATTTTCTTTGACTTTGTATTGTGGCGTAAAATTACGCAAATGAACTGTGATAACATGTTAATTAACGATGCTCCTTTTATATGCCATAACTTAATGCAATACATATTTAGAAAACTAAAGAAAACCATTTGTGAGAAGCAGGTAAAGATCCTTGATAGATCCATCATATGGATGGGTGGTCCCAATAAGCTCAAAGCTTCTGTCAAGAGATTGAACGAAACATTAACTAGGAAAATTTAGGTAGAGTTGAGCGTTGACTTACCTAGGATCAAGTCTTAAAACCTTGATCAGAAATTATCTTAGGGAAAAGGTGCGACGGCTATGCCATAACTCCATTAAGGTTCCCTGAATCTTAACGATGTCGTGTTGCTGCGCATCCGAGTCGATAAGGAGGGAGCACGGCGGCGGTGGCGGGGCGGCGGGGCGGGGTGGCGTCGACGGGGAGGCGCGGTGGCGGCGGCGGCGGCGGGCGGCGGGGTGGCGGGCGGCGTGGTGGCGCGGCGGGTGGCGGCGGCGGCGGCGGCGTCGGTGGCGGCGGCGGCGTGGTCGGTGGCGGCGGCCTGGCGGCCTGACGTCGCGGTCACCGTCCGCCTGGTGGCATCCTGGCGGCTGGGCGGCTGGTGGCTGGTGGTGCCATGCTACAAGAAGGACATTTAAAGGAGGAAGCAGAGTTGCTGCAAGATATGCCTCTTGCAAATAATCTTGGTTGCTTGGATGTCAATGTTAAATTAATGCAAAAGGCATGGTGACATATTGCTAGCACAGCAATGCTTTGACAAAAATTATGCTCATGTTAGACTTTTATAAAAGTGCTAGAATGAGGAAGGTTGCTTGCCTAATTTTGACATGTGAACAAGAAAAAGAATAACTAAAAATAGAGAAGAAAAGGAAGGGGAAAAGAGACTAATTCTGGAGAGAATTCGAAGAGAGATGGAGGTGGTGGAAGACGACAGAGAGGTGTTGCTGACGGTGGAGGGGCCGTCCTCGCCATATTCGCCATCTCCCCCTGCGATACACACAGCGTCACCACCTCGTCCCACGACACCACCGCCACCGCCATTAGCGCACTGGCCTACCGTCGATGGTCCCCTCGGCCTGCAGCTGGACGCTGCCCTAACGCAAGTCCGCAACTTCTTCTATGCCGGGTTCTTCCTGCTCCCCTGGCTCTGGTTCGTCAATTGCTTCTACTTCTGGCCTGTTCTTCGCCATCGCCAATCAGCTGATCCTGTCCTCAGAACATATATAGTGCGATCAGGAATTGGATTCTTAATCTACACATCAGTGCTCCTTGTCTGGGCTTTGACCTTTGCTATTGGGGGGGCAACAAATGTTTGGCTCTATTTGGAAGAATCTCGCAGTCTATGAACTTGCAGACAGTTTTGATCTCCTGGGTTCTTAATGAATTTTTTTCGGTGGTAATGATCGGTCCTGATGCATGTCCAACTGAACAATTATACCTTCGTCACCCTCTTCAAAGGCTGATCTGCCCACTGCCAATTGTGGAATGACTTAAAGAAGTGGCTGACATTTCACGACTTTTCATGACAACAGGTAGCTGTGTGCTTGTAAGTCTGTCAACTGGCAGGGGCTGAAGCATCGATCTGCTGATTCTGAAGCTGAGGAGGACTGCCAATGTGGTTGACTAACTATTGACCAAGGTGTGAAGGTGTCTAGTACAATACTGGCACTGAGACTGAAAAAGTGGAAACAGAATTGGAACTCAGCCTACATACTGAGGCTCTGACTGACACTGAGCAGATGGACCGAGCACATGAGGCTCAACAACACAGCCAGTGGCAGACTGTCAGAGGTGTGCACTGATGTGGATTTGCTGCATGGTATTCTGAGCTACCACTGATTCATCTCTAACTCTGCCTACTCCCAATCGTGGAATGACCTAAAGAAGTGGCTGCCTCCTAGATGCTCAGTGCATTTTCTGAAGTCTGCAGGACCCTGGATGGCAAACCATAGAATGAAACATATATAAGTGAATGCTCATCAGATGGATCAACCAAGCATCATTAGCTTGCGATATTAAAAGGCTGGGTAGAAGAAGCCTTTCTTTCACGTAGGACTGCAACTCTTTGGCCATTGTAGGCTGTTATGGTCTTGCACATTTACAGCAAGAAAGATGAGATATGGTAGCTGCTCGTGATAAACAAGAGTAGGAGAATATAAAAGATAGAGAGGGGTTCACTCGTGAAGGTCCTGTGGGAGATAGAATGCTTCAGAAGAATAAGAAAGTAGACTTGAAGGAAGAGCTTAAGGCAATGCAGCAGAAGATATCACAGGCCTGAGGGAATGCAGTTTTGTATGTTATACTAATTGCTTACAGAACTCTTCAATGTATTGGCACTGTATGTATGGATTTTAAAGAATTGAACACAGGGATTGCTGCCCAGCTGAGCTCTTCAAGTCTAAGTGCCAATGTCTTGAATTTTTAGTTGTGACACTACCCTCTTCTTTAGCCATGAATCCAATCAACAAAAGATGGAAGTTGTAAAGACTTGCTGATATCTTTTCAGCAAATAATGATGGACTTGACCTCATTATAGAGATGTTCTTCTGGAGTTACTGAAATTCTCTGCTGATCTAGCAACTGCCAAGTTACGAAATGAACATGCTGATGTGAAGAGTGTTTCCCTTCCTACTGCAACTGTCAACATACACCTGAATGTAAACAGTTTATGAGATACTTCGGATTATTCTGAACATGAATTTCTTGTAACTCATTTGACAAGCAACATAGTGAACTTTGACATCAAAAATTTGAGTTCTTCTTGTTAGTGTCTTTCAGCTGTACCTTGAACCCCATGTTCTGTAGCCCTTGCCTGAACTCTACGACAACGAGTTATTGGAAAAAAGTGTTGCACTCCATGAACAAAGGGTAACTAAGATTGCTCTAGTCAGATGAGACGTCCTTGTGAAACACCTCTGATGGAGATAGCTAATATATTGAGACCTCAGTTGTCAAATTAAGACCTCGAGCTTGTAGGTTGATCCTCGTGGGGACAACTGGTACCTTCCGTTTCAAGGTGGACTTTGGAAAACATAGACCATAGGCCCCATACATTCTCATGAGTGTTGTGTGAAGTCATCTACGATAGTTCCCTGATAAACAACTAAAATGTGCTACTAGGGAATTGTTAGGAAGGAATGTGACACTTGGGATTTGATGGAGATTCCACTGGTTTAGAGAGTTTGGATGATGAGCTTCGCATTCCTTCACATAGGCTAGCAAGTATATAGAGAGCACATGGTAATGTAAAGGCTCCATTGAGCGATCTAGTGGTACATAAGTCTAGCAAGGTCAAATATTCTATTTAAAGATTTTCTTTCAAGGTTATAGAGCTCACCATTATGCTTATATGTTAAAGGTGGTTGAGGATGTTGAAGCCACTTGTTTTGAGGATATTGTTGTTCATGCTCATTGGGATGCAATAATGGATGAGAAGATGGTTGTTTTAGAGGCCAACAAGACTTGGGATCTAGCACCATTACCTAAGGATAAGAGAGCTATTGGTTGTAAGCGGGTATAAAAAATTAAGCATAATGCAGATGGTTCTATTAGCAGGTATAAGGCTAGGCTAGTTTTGAAAGGCTATGCTTAAACATATGGCATAGAATTATGAAGAAATGTTTAGTCAACTTGCTAGGATGACAACTATTAGAAGTGTGATTACTTTGGTAGCAATCAAAGGTTGGAGTTTATAACAAACGGATGTAAGGAATGTCTTCTTGTATGGTGAATTGTAAAAAGAGATGTTTATGGAGTAGCTAGTAGGCTATGAGGATATAGAGCATTCTACATATGTATGTAGGTTAAATAAGGCGTTCTATGGATTGAACCAAGTACGAGCATGGTTTGACAAGATCAGAGAGTATCTTGTCAATATAGGCTTTTATATTTTTGATGATGAATCACTTTCTATGAGAAAGGGAGATGCACGTTTAGTCCTCATTGTCATCTATGTGAATGACTTGATTATTATAGATGACACTGAAAATGGGATTGCCCAAGTCAAGGACCTTTTGAAGAGGAATTTTGAGATGAAGAATTTTGGGGAAATGGATGCACTTTCTTGTTATTGAGGTGATCAAATCTGATGATGGTATATGGATGTTCCAAAATTAGTATATCTTAGATATGATATCCAAGTATGGTATGACAATGTGTAAGTCTCTTTTAGTTCCATTGCAGTAAAATGTGAATCTAAGTGTTGATGTTGGGGATGAGATAAGAAATCCTAATATGTTTAGGAGGATAATAGAGAGTTTAATTTACATGACTATCACAAGGCCAGACTTGAGCTATGTTGTTGGCCTTGTTCATTGCTTTATGGAGATGCCTAGAAAGACTCATTTGAATGTAGGTTACTTGATGGGTCCATCATATAGAACATGTAAGATACCATGTGAAATTAAAAGAATAATTATGGTTCAAAACAAGGCATAAGTTTAGTAAAGTAAAAGGGGGCATTTTACGTCCTTATAGCATATAAAGAAAGATTATTTTTTAATATCTTTTAAATGAGCATTATATAGACAATTTCACATAGAACAAAATAGTACTGGTTATTAGGGGGAGAGACTCAGTACAGAGGTGTTATTATGGCAACATGTGAGGTAGTATGATTGTAGAAGTTATTGGGTGATTTGGATGTGTAGATACATGGTCTAGTTATCATTCATTTTGACAACATGAGGAGCATTCTATTGGCTAGGAACCCAATGTTCCATAGTAGGACAACACACATTGAGGTGCATTAGCATTTTGTAAGAGAGAAGGTACTTGCAAGAGAGATTGACTTGGTATATATTTAGACAAAGGATCACATACATGACATTTTTACAAAGGCATTGGGTATGGCGAATCTTCAAAAATTTGGAATCTTACTTGGGGCTACAAAGATATAGTTGAGCTTGAGAGGGAGTGTTAAGATGGCAAGCTCAATACATGTGGATAATAATGATAGACCACCTAGTTAGATAGATCCACACAACTATACTTAGCATGTCAATGGTCATTATGACTCTTACACGTCCACTAACTTATCACTTATCATATTTGGTTTATTACACTTACCTACAATTGGCATAGTTATAGCACTAGTTGATTAGTATAGTCAATTATGCATTGTTTGACTTAGTAGGTTGCTTTTTTTAATGTTATATATTATCTATACTTTTTGTACATTGAAAAGCATGTGAGAAGAAAAATAAACCTATAAGAAAAAAATTTAGCATCCATCTCTCTTTGTATGTTCTTGAGAGATCTTCCTCTTGTGTTTACAGTGTATGTTTGGCGCAGTAGCTCAAGTTCGTTTCCCCACCACACAATTTGTGACACTTCATTGGATACATGCACAATTGATTTGATGATATTGGGTTATGTTCTTGGTTTTCCTTCTCTTATTAGGCATTGAAAGGTCCTAGAGAAATTATTATAGCCAAAATGTGATTTACATGAATCTTAGCAGTAAGCCATAACCCATACCTATGCTTCTTTCTTCTCTTGTCTTTGGATTGTGATTGGGGTTTTCTTCAATCACCACTCTTATGACAATGTGATTAGGATCTTGTGATCTCATAATAATATGTTATTAAATTTGAGTTTTTATGTTAAATATATTATAATTAATATTAATGAGGTAAAACTACCTATGCTAGTCAAGTCATCAGGAATTAGCTACATTCTAAAGGGCCCGCCATGCTACTACAATAGACTCATGTTCTTATCAAACAAATCCAAAGTCTTTAGAACACCAAAACACATCGAAAAAACCTCTATATATAGAGAACCCCAATTTTATTTCTCATTTTTCTAGCTTCTAGATGAGTTTCTTGGGAGTGCATTTTTCTTAGATCGAGAACTCTCTTATTGGGTCAAATTTGGAGAGTATCTCACACATTGAATGGATGGTTTTCAGAGTTTTTGTATGAGCTAGGCTCAATTTTTTACATAGAGATATTGAAAAGCATGAAACTTAAGCATCTGGCAAACGAGATTAGGTTGCTTATTCTAGCAACATGATCAGGTTACAAGAATAAGAGCAAGAGGTAATCCTTGATTGTTTACTACTCTTGATTTTTGTTTTTAGAAAACCATTAAGGAAATTTCAAAGTGCTCTACATCTTGGGTATTTGACTCTCTTATAAGCTTCAATTAAAGATGACACATTGGGTTAGGCAATGATAATTAAACATGTCTAATCCTTTTTATAATGAACTAACATCATAGCTTGAGAAATGTCAGGTCATGGTAGTGGTTGTTTGATGCTAATTCGATTGTATTGTCTCTAATTATGTAAAATTAGTTCATTAGTGCTTATTTATCATTATTTTAAATATGTGCATTGATATTGTACTTATTACTTGCATGTTGTACTTAATTTTTCTACTTTGTTTGTAAAATTATAGCCCTTAAACTGCATTATGTTCAAAGCTTGTATGCATATAAATATAATTACTTCTACAAATTGCAATATAACTATTGGTACACAATATATATACGTGCATGTGAATATTTGTAAGGTATAAAAGCTATCAATCTTCAAATTTTTATTATATATTTAATTATGTATTTCATAATTCTGTCATGTCACATGCATTAGGTATTCATTAAAGTATATAAAATATGTGAAATTAAATCACAATACATTTGCAAAATATTGATTAATTACAAAATTTCAATTTAATGCAAAAATTAGTACTATGTGCATATAGTTGTTGAAATGATATAGTAAACACATTCATATGTGAAAATATATTTATTTATTTTTAATTATACTTGATTTTGTATGTTTAGGATTATGGATTTAATAAATTGATTGTTCCATGGATTGCATATTTGTCTATTTGTTTGTTTGTTTCAAGTATAGATTGCTTCATCTATTGATTATTGGTTTATCTTATACTATTATGAGCATTCAACGTGGCTAGTAGCATTACAAATGAGTGATAATTGAACACTTATTTTTTTAAATCTATGTGCATTGTAGCTAAGAATATTAGGAAAGAAATTCCAAGGTTTCATAAATCATAGATGCTTCTTCCTTTGACAAACATAATACAAAGTCAAGTCACAATTGTTAAAAGAAGTCACTAGGGATAGAGTGACAATGTCACAAAAGCCTCTCAATCTCAAACATTCCTTGCTTTTAACTTTGGAAATTTTCAAGTAAATACGATGGTGGGAGAGTCTATTAATCTAGGAACAAATCAAGTGTTTTTTTGCCTCTTTACGTGAGAGTTTTCATTTTTGTGTGACACTTTTAGAAGAAGCACAAATGGCCTCAACTAGGGCTACCTTTTCTTATACCCAATTGAGATGTCAAGCTCAACACAATTTGGCACTTACATACTTAGATTTCTATTTCCACATTCATATCAATGACGTGGTTAGTACTTGGATTGGTATATTAGTATAGTGATACTTTATAGTTGGATATTAGTTAGTCAACCTACATGACTTATGGGATACATGTCTAGTCATCTTTCTACTTAGTGTATTCATATTATGGACCACTTATATAATATATATGTGTTTTACTCCCTCTTATTCTTGATAGACTCATCTAATAAAGACGAAGAAGAAGAACAAGAAAAAGACCAAGGTTTTCAGCTTCCTATCTTGGGTGCATTCTCTATGCAGTTTATGTCTTGCAAGAGCTCAAGCTCCCTCTCTTAGCCCATCTTTTCATGGTATCAAAATGTCTTTCAAGCAAGGAGATATGAGTTGCAAGCACAAGAGTCTAAAGGGAACCCTATTAGGTAGTACACCTATGGAGATCTCTCTCATATGATCTCTAATTGACAAGCCTCCTTCACAAGCTTGGAGTGCCCAAGGGAATATCAATGACATTGGTCTATTGATCTTATGTGGTCAAATTTGTATTTTTGGTGGCTTTCAGCTCTCCATTGAGAAATTAGAGGCTATTTGTATGCAAATTTGATAAAGTACATGAACTTAGAAGACCCTCTTATTTTCCAAACAAGTTGCAAGTGTTGGATATCACATATAGTATTTGCATATTCTCAAACATTACAAGTGCTACTTAAGGTATTCTTGTGTAGTAAGTATAGTGTGGATAACAATTTACCTAAAATAATAGGTTATTGATAAAAGTAGGTTTATGGGTTCTGCTACATGATGTCTAAGGGATTTAATCAAATTATGAATGAACATCTTGACAAGCATAAGTTCCGTACTTGAAACTCTAGATTGACCAATTTCCTTATAGATAAAGATTATTGGGACTATATTGAAGGAGATAATGCTAAGGCTCCAAAGTTAGTGGAGAAAAATGCCATGCTTGAGCCAACCAAGGCATTTAAGGAATGGAATCAAGATGCTTGAAAACATATGTATTGGCTTTCCATTAGTTTGTTAGGAAATATGATTGGGCATATACAAGATGCAAGCAATCCTATAGAAGCATGGAATAACCTGGTCTAAATGTTTGGTACAAATATCAAAGCTGAAAATTTAAAGTTGATAATGTCATTCGTCTCTTGACTACTAATTATGCATTGAAGATTAAGAGTATAATTATCACTCTTGGGTTTATTAAAGTATAACTTGATGATGATAATATAGTGGCTATGTTCTTGGATGGCTTAAGTGAAGAGTATAAGCAATTTCGAGCCTCCATCAACATAAGAGACACCATTTTTGATTTTGTAGATCTAATATATATGGTGATATTAGAAGAGAAAAACTTGGAGCTTGTTGCATCTTTGTCATTAGAAAGTAAGAATAGTTCAAAATAGGTACTCTACTCTAATACAATAGAGGTAGAGGCTATGGTGGTGGCTATTATGGGAAAAATCATGGGCAATGTCACGAGTCACATGAGTAGTCACATATAGGTGGTAGAGTCCAGTCTCGAGACATGGGCAGCCATAGATGATGTGGCAAATAGAATGCAAGTTATGATAACAAAGAATGCTATAATTTTGGTCACAAAGTTCATATTTCATATGATTTTTTAGAAAAGGGAAGAGGTGGAAACAAGAGAAATGGGAAAAGATAGTATAACAATTATGCATCTACCAATAATTGGATTGATATAATGAGAAGTTTTTTGTTATGCAATATACGATGAATGGAATAAATACATATGCATGAAAAGTAATGACTAATGATGTATGGTATGTGAATTTAGGTGTCTCTTATCATATGACATCTCGTGGAGAATGGTTTAGAGAAATGAAAAATCCTAGAATATCTAGTTCCGTGAAAATAGGTAACAATACAACACATCCTATTATTGATGTCAGGAGTGCCCCATTATATCTATGCACAATGGAAAAGTTCAGTGCTTAATTGATGTATTCATCTACCTAACATCACAAAGACCTAGATTTTGTTCGAAAAACCATTGAGTAAGAATTGCAAGCTCAATTAGAATGGTTGCTTTGTAGAAGATTTCAAGAATGTATACAAACTAGTTGCAAAAGGCAAATGTGTGGGAATGATATTTACCTCGGATGCAAATGTAGCCAATCAACTACTCCAATATAGACTGGCTAAAAAGAACTGTCAAAGGAGTCATCCAAAGTGGTGATCTAACTTGGATACGTGACCCAAAACAACTAGACCAAGAACTATTACTAAGCGAGGACTCCTATAGCTTGGCCTTTCATTTTTTGATTTTTTTGATTTATCACTTGTTTATACTACAGGACCTCATACGCAGATGTGTAAAAATGAGGGGGTTGAGCATATTGCAACCCAAGGATAACAGGATATTGGTCTCAGGCCTTGTCTCAGCACCCAAAAACCTACCAAGCTCTCATATCAGGCAGCACTAAATCCTTTTCTTTCTTTCACTCACTTTTATTTTTGCTCCAACCATGCTTATTTGTTTTTTGGTTAAATGTCAACCCCAAGAAGACAATGGATCACCCTAGGAGTCTGACTCAACCCCAAGAACCTACCAAGCCATCACAAGAATGCAATCATCATCTACTCTTAGTACTTTTCAATCTTTATTTTTGGGTAGGCTTCCCTAGCTGCCTCAAAACTAGCAGAAGCTCCTAGAAACAATTGCCTAGTAGGCTAGCAAGATAGGGTCACTAAGGACTACTCTAAAAAACAACTCTTCGAGTGCCAAAAAATGTCTTCACAAGGTAAACAACAACTCAAACCTCCCCCAAATATACCAAACCAAATCCTAAGAATTCATGCCTTGACTTGCCGAGAAGAAAAATTTCCACAAATATGTATGTATACATAGCATAAAGAAAAATAGCTCATAAAGGGAGGACATCACGTGGACTTGGCCACAAGAAGGTTTAGTGCAGCAAGAATCTTGCTCCAGGTACTCCATTGAATTGGTTTAATATAGTACTAAGAAAAGAAACCATTAACTGCACCTACACCAAACAAATAAATGGCCCTCTTTTGCTAACAAAAACAAATATTAAATCCAACTAGAATGGCGCTCTTGGTCTAACAAAACTATAACTATAAAAAACATCATTCAGCATCTTATGGTGGCTAAAAACAAACCCTTGGTCCCAACATAAATCATACTAAAACTAAATAAATCATATTGAAATATACTGCTAGACCAAGCAATGGGCCACTCATGCCCTACACTAAATGCTTCAAATTATTAGCTTAGCTCTCTGTATAAATGGCAAGATGTGTCTGGTGAATATAACATCGAACAATCCTATGCGTCCATGATGAAATAGGAAGATGTTCAATTGCTACCCGCGACTCATCACCCATACTAGTCATCGACAACCATAACAAGATATGTCACCAAGTAGTCCCCATAGTAGTCCTAGCCTAATAAGATCAGGCAATTCTAATAACCCCTCAAGGCCACATTTGAGAAATACATCCCCAAGAGAGGCATAATTTCCAATGAATCTGCAAAGTAGTTCCATTGATGAGAAACCAACTGACAACTCATTTTCTAAAAAATCTCAAGTATATCAAGGGCTACACGATTATACATCTGCAAAATGGGACCCCTCACACTGTAAGTCCCATTCAATTGATTGATCACTAAATGCAAGTCCCCTTTCACAAATAAATGGTGGATACCATCACACTGGGCTATATTCAGCCCCATGATTAAGCCCTTGTATTTTGCCATGTTATTAGTGAAAGTGGTGTCTAAATAAACTCACATTTTCATAACAACTCTATGTTGGGGGTCTTTAGTAACCATACCGACACTCGTATGATTAGCCCTTGTGAAGATCTATCAAAATACAAAGTATAGATTCATGTTAAATTGATAGGCCACATGATACTAATTAGTTTAATTATACTTATGGCTTATACTTATGGTAGTCAAAGTCAAGCCGAGAGAGAGGATGTATGACAGGTACAAATCCTCCTTCCTCACTGAACTCAATAGGAATGCTAATATAAGAACCCTATAACAATGGTGGTAGTAGACCTTAATATCCCAAGTGAAGAATCAACCTTGCCACTCACTAATATGATAACCCTTACTCCATAAAATCACTCAACCTTGGTGGTAATGCTGCTCTAAATATGGATGTTCAAGATAAGAATTGATTATGCCCCCATCCGATTGCCTTGGCACTTATTGCAATGTTACGCTAGCTAGAAGACTTGCAAAGGTACCAAATCTGATATCAATCCATATACATAATAGGGCATCAACTTATTAAAGTTTATTTTATTTTTAAACTCTACCCATTGCAAATCTACTAAAAGGAATATAGAGCCATTATTTCCTATAGGATGATCTTATAAGGGCCATCCCATTTGGGTTCTAACTTGCTAGGAAATAATTTAGAACAAGTATCATAATATAAGACCAATTGACCCTTCAAAAATTTATATATATCGTTTAGCATGAAGGTCATGATGTGCTTTCATCCTCTTCTTCCCTACCTCTTGATGTAATAAAGCCTACAATTGGATCTCACCAAGATATGCTAAGAAGGTCAACCCTTCTTGCAATACTTTTTCTTCTCTCAAAGAGTAGTTCAACACAAACCTCATAGTGGTGGATAACTCAATTTCCAAGGGCAAAATACACACTTTTCCATATACCAATTTAAATGGCACGTGGCCTATTGCTCTTTTGAACATAGTATTATAGCTAGATAATCACATGAAGTTTCTTATCCCACTCAGGCTTACCCTAAGATACAATTTTGGATCAAATTCCTACAAACTGTTTGTTGGTACTCTCCACTTGTCCATTCACTTGGGGATTATATGGGGTGGTTTTATTATATTTCATTTCAATCAAGGCTGCTATGACCTTATTGAGAAAGTATCCCACAATTGGCAGACACCAGTTCCTTAGGTGGACCGAAATGGAAAATAATCTGTTCCATAATAAAACTAGTTATTTTCTTGGCATGGTCCTTTATCATAGCTTGATCTTCAAACCATTTTGTAAAGTATTCCATTGCCACAATGATATACCAGTTTCTCATAGTAGATGAAGGGTGCATAGGTCTAACAAAATCAATGTCCCACTTCTAAAAAAAGGGTAAAGTTACGAGAATAGGATTAAGTGGCCACTTACGATTTCCCCTAGCATTGTATCTCTAATAGACATCACAGTGCTTAGCATATGTAAAAGCATCTTGAAAAACTATCGGCCACCACCAATAGCCAATAGGTAAAGCTATCTAGGTGGTAAGCCATCGAGAAAAATGGCCTTTGTATACTAAATCATGATATTCTTCTAGAAAAAAGGGTACCTCATTAGGCACCACTCAACAATGATAAATCTCATGCACACTTTTCCAATATAAGACACTCGCTATTATTGAAAAGTGAAGTGCTTTTTGCTTAATCTTCCTCTTCTTGAATTTAGAAAGAGTTTTCATCGGGTTGCTTATTGATAGATAATGTAATACAGATGCATACCATGACGAAATAGATGCTACATCAATTTTACATCAATCCTTGCAGTGACTAATATTACACTCTTCCGTAGGCTCACCAAAATCTACTAGACACTCCATGATAACCTTCAACTTTGGTGGCTTGCTTGTAATCTCATAATTGAACTCTTGCAAAGAGATCAACCACTTAGCTAGGCAAGTAGAGGGTTGAATCTTGTTCAGTAATAAGCATAATCCCTCTACCTTGGTGAAGAACAACACCTTTTCATAAAGAATATAGTGCATGTACTTCTTGGTGGCAAACACCATAGCTAAGCAAACCTTCTCCAAATAGCTATAACAAAGCTTTGAAATTCCTAACTTCCAACTTTTGAATGGCAATAGGATGATAAAGCTATGCCTCCCAAATTTGGGATAGGAAAAAACTAATACTATGCCTTGTCAGAGCCATGAATATATAGAAACTATTATCTCTTTTTGGAGCTTTTAAAACCGGCACTTTGGATAATTCCACTTTAACATCAAATTCCACTTTGCATGCTTGTGTCCATTCAAAAACATGGCTGTGAGATAAAATATTCGTCAAGGGTAATGAACATTCAACTAATGCATTAATGATTTAACGATAATACCACATGGATGAAATACAACTGTGAACTTCCCTAGGGTGAGTGGGTGGGCTTAGGGCCATAATATCAACCACACACATGCGAATTTGATTGTTCTTTTTATTCCTTATTACTATTGATGAGCACCATTTTGTATATTTGATGGGAAAGCCCACACAAGCCTTCCTTAAATGCATCAATTCCTCAAAAGGAGACTCTATCAGCTCAAAAGGCATACGTGTAATAGAGTAGAAATGCCTTCATACCTTAGCCAATATTTAGCCTCTTAGAGTTAAGTATAAAAGGCTAAGTTGTAACTAGCCAATGATCTTTTTATAACATTTCATATTTGAAGTCTCATCCTCCCACCATCTAAGAGGGTGTAGACTCTTGACCACCATAGCTTGGGGTGCATAC
Source organism: Lygodium microphyllum (assembly GCF_053477565.2). Taxonomy (NCBI): domain Eukaryota; kingdom Viridiplantae; phylum Streptophyta; class Polypodiopsida; order Schizaeales; family Lygodiaceae; genus Lygodium; species Lygodium microphyllum. Next base: position 138,428,539 of record NC_141152.1, on the reverse strand, counting down.
CATGTTGTAGCCTCTCATCACCTGATTCTCGGCCATTCATGGTAATATCATTTCATATCTACCCAACTTGGCTATGGTTTCTTGGTATTTTAGTCTATTTCTTTGTATTTTTAGTTTAATGGTTTCTTATGGGAATTAGATTCTTTACTTTGGTATCACAACACATCTTTGATCGAATGGAAAGGTCATTTTCATGGTGAATGTGGTTACAAGATTAGGCATAGAGTAACTGGAGGACAAGAATTAGTCATAGGATTTGACACAACTAAAACATTTTCAACCATAGTTGGGGTTGCAAAGAAACCTTGAATACATAATTAATTCTTTAGATATTCTTCAACACCAACTATGGTTGAAAATGGAAAACATGAATATTTCAACAATTTATTGAAGTTTTAAGTCAATTTTGGTGCCTTTTAACTTCAATAAGTGAAACGCAAGAATCAACAACCAAAATTGAGCAAAAATTGGAGCTTCCAAGCAAGTTTGAAACATTTTTCTCATCTCAGATTGGGGAAAAATAGGGCAGCCCTCAATCTTCATCAAATTTTGCTTCCTTCAGGCTTCAATTCGTGGGGCATTGTTGTCTACAATTGCGGGAAGGTTTAATTGAATATATCTCATCAAGATTGGGCTTACATTGAAGTATTTCTTCAAGATTGAAGGTATTTTTAGATTCTTGAACATGGCAATGTCTGAAAATTCTTGGAATCATTGATTCTATCAAGAATTTACAATCTTCAAAGCTCAAAGGATCTTCTCTAACAAACCATTGTAGACTTCTATTAAAGCATCGGATTCTCTTGATGCATTGGAGGAATCTTATTAATTGCGAGCTAAGAATTACATGGGAGGAATCACATTGGACAAAGCTTTCTTGAAGCTAGCCTTATGATTTTCAATCTTGATCCATAGTTTGTGGTTTATACTAAATACTAATTGATTGAGGTTCATCTACTACTCTCCATCAACATTAAAGAGGTAATTCAATTACTTTTAGCTGAATCTCTCTTTTCATCCAATTGTTGAACCACTCCTATTGTTGATAAGGAGAGATTGAGTGTAATATATCCTCTTAATCCCCATTGAAGGGTATGTAGAATTCAACCTAGTACTGATTATGATTGCTTAATGAATTCTCCTTTTTTCCCATTCAAATGTTGATGCCAAATTGATTGCATAAATACTAGCACTGTCTACTTAACTTGGATTTTTGTTGGATGATTGAATAGTGATGATATAGAACTAAAATAATGATAAAAATGGTAAGTGTGAATCTTATAAAAATAGTGATTCACTACAAAAGGGTAATACCCTATCCATATCCTTTTCAATTCAGTCACTTTCCAATACCCACTTGCATTTCATTGAAGAATTTAAAGGCTTTTTCAGTAAATGCATATCATCCTTGTTGGATTAGCCATTAGAATATACTTGCCATGTTCATTCCTACAAGGAATAGTGGATGCCAGGCGAGTGAGGAAGATAAAAGAGAGTTGACCCTCCCTTCATGATTATGATCATGAAGGGGTGCACAACTTTGCTTGAGGAGGAACTTTGCATACCTCTCAAGTTTCGGAGCCCATGTAATTTTTAAATCTAGGTGCAGGTACATTCCCCATTGTCAGAGTTTGGTAGTAGTATAGTAGCGATCAGCCCCATTTAGGATACCACAGGTGGTTACAGGTTCCATTGGAACAAAATTGGAAGAGGTACAAGGCGTCTCCTATTCTCAAGGTACCTACAAGTGGTGGTCACAGTTTTACAAGTCTTTATAGTAGGTGCCTACAAATATAGGTGTTATCCTTGAGCCCTATATGTTCCCCATAACCCTCTTTAGGTTGCTACAAAAATTTACAAGGGTTTCTTTCACTCAAGGTACTGCCACAGGGTCAAACAAGGTACTTACAGGTGGTGGACAGGGTGCAAGAAACTTATGTTTAGAACAAAATATTCAATTACACAAAATTCTATCCTGATCTAGACTAAGAACTTGATAGCTCCATTCAAAGAGGGGATCCTAAGCTTCCATTTGAATCAAAAATTTTGTCAATCCAATATTGGGAGCTCAAGTTATTTTTGATTTAGTGACACTAGGTATAGTGAGATAGCACCCAAATAGCATACTACTATAGGGGGACATTATTTGTCATTGTTCCACCCAAAGTCTCCAATCCAACTTGATATATTTTGAAATTTCTTATATTCCCATATGATAATCTTCCCATAGAGATATTAATCGTTGGGTCTGGTGCTATATTTTGAGAGAAATAGGGGATTTGTTAACAAACTATCTACTACTATAACACTATCCTCTAATGGCCATGAATAAAAGGAAAGACCCCATTATTGAAGCTTTGAATGATGGTGTCAGGAAATTTTAAGAGGATAAAAAGTGTACAAATGAAGCCCATAATTTTGAGCAAATAGATGAAGAAATAAGCATTGGGATTGCTTACAACACACCCAAGAAAGGGATGACACAGATGAAGTACATGCAACAAGTGATTACCTTTTACTGTCAAAAGAGTTGGACTTTCTAAGGATTTTAAGACTTTTAATGAAGGCTTAATATATATGAATCAAGGTTTTTTGCAAGGGATGGCACAAGAAAACAAGGGTATCTCTTATTTGCAACAAAGCAACAAATCTTTATTCCAAGAACTCATTTTAGTCATAAAGGAAATTGGGAGCAAGCCAAAAAGGGACCTCAAACTATTAAAGATCCACATGCAATGCCTCTTTTTGCCAATCCTTCCCATCCAAAAAAGGAAATTTCTCAGCCAGCTATGCATACTTTTACAAGGGGAGAATCTTCTAGAATGAGGGGTAAACCATCACCCTTCACAAATCCATGGCATTCATACCACAATGCCTCAGCTTAGCAGCCCAAAAGATAGTCTTAGACATGAAGGGAAACAAGAGAACAATTGATGGGATGATGATTATCATGGATGTGTCCCCTTCTACAAGCCTTTTTACCATCAGCCCTCAAATGTATAAAAAGGAAATGCAGTCAACAATCAAGTTCATGAAGGTGGAAGATATGATGAAAGAAGGTCAGCCCATGATATCTCAAACAAAGAGTGTGTTTCAAAAGATCAACCCTCATTTCATGGTTTTGGGCAACCTACTTTTAGGCAAAACTCTTGGAACAAAGATTCATGGAAGCAACATTCTTATGGATAACCATCTTACAATGAAAAGGAGTGTAAGAAAAAGATCAATATCACTAATTTCAAAGGGGATAACACTTCACCTTTTTGGAGTGGGAGGAATAAAATAATAAGATTAAATTTTACTTCACCATTTATCCTAGAAGTGAAGGAGTCAAGGTTTATTTCGCGGCTTTTTATCTTGAAGGTTACGCCCATACTTGGTGGCATTACATGCACAAGTTTGGGCAAAATCTTCTCACTTGGGAGGTGGTCAAGCAAGCAATAATTGATGTTTTTTTTTCCCTTTGGAAAAAGAAAGACTCCAAAGAAGATGGTATGCATGTGCTCAAACAGGAATGTCCATTAGAGACTAGTCGAACACCTACTTGAATCTCTCCATGTATGTTGAAGGCATTTCAGATTTTTCTAAGATGAATAAATAATTTTTTGTCTTGACTCTGCCCTATCATTAGAGGTAGGAGCTCAACAACCAAAAATATTACATGAGGCCATACGATTGGTTGAAATATATTCCCCTGAAGTACAAGAGAGATGTAGGAAACGTCGAGTAAAGAAATGTGGGTAATAATTTTTTCGACCAACCAACAAAATATGAGCAAGTTTTCAACCAATCAAGAGACAAAATAAAGCAAGAAAACAGAGGTTATAACAGTCAAAATAGTTATAACAACAAAGTGACAAATTTTCCCATTGTTTATGCCTCTCAATAGGGTGGAAACTATACACAAAAGTACATGTAAAATTTCAAAAATTAGGTTGAGACAAGAGGCAATTTTTCTAGAGTTGAAAATTCTCCTAAACTACCCCAAAACAATTCTAACAGCAACTTCCTCCCTCATAAAAAGATTAGAGAAATACATACAAAAGGATTATGTTTCAAATTTGGAGAGAAGTGGTTACAAGATCATAAGCTAAAGTACAAATCCAAGAATTCAAAAATCAATATGGTGATCACTCAAGATGCTGAAATTGAAGAAGAAGAGGAATATGAGGGAAATCTACCGCATGTTGATGCTTACCCAATGGTCGATGAAGTTCATGAAGAAGAGGATGCCATTAATGAAGGATTTTATGATTCTATGGATAGATTTCCATTTGGAATAGGTGTAGCACTGATGATCCTCATGCTTCCTTGTGTACTATTTCACAAGATGCATGGATCATATGGAAAGAGAAAAGTACACTTAGACTTAAAGATATCATTAATGGAAAGGATACAAATATTTTAGTAGATACGGGTAGCACACATATCTTCATCAGCACCTCAGATGCAAAGAGAAAAGTACACTTAGACTTTAAGATATCATTAATGGAAAGGATACACATATTTAAGTAGATACATGCAGCACACATAGCTTCATCAACACCAAAACTTTGAATGGGCTGAAGTTTCTACCCATGGACATGCAATCCTCCTTTCGGATACAAGTTGCCAATGGTGCATATGAGTCTAGCAAAGAAGTGTGCATATGAGTCTAGTAAAGAAGCGTGTCCATGTACTTCAATGGAACTATCACCCTCTTGCATAATACAAGTGGACTTAATTACTTTGGATATTGGTCCTATTGACATTGTTATTTGATGTAATTGGCCAAAGAAACTTGGCAAATTTACTCTATATTTGGAGAAAATGCAAATGGAATTTAATTGGCAAGGATAGCACATAGCATTGAAAGGCATAGACTACAAACATATAGAACTCATCTTCATGAACAAATTGTGAAAACAAATAAATGACAAGCTATGCATCTTCACTCTTTTGCTTGTGAAAGTAGATGAAGAGAAATAATCAAATCAACCATATTCTTCTACAAAGAAAAACGATCCAAGATTGGAAGAGCTATTGGAGGAATACAAGGATTTATTTCAGCCAACATCATCTTTACCTCCAAAGCGAGAGGTGTGACCATCCTATTGATTTTTTGCCCAACACAAAGCCCATCAACAAACCTCTCTATCTCTTGTCTAAGTTTGAGAGGAAAGAAGTGGAGTGACAAGTCAAAGAACTGTTGCATATGGGTTTAATTCAGCAAAGTCAATCACATTTTGTCTCTCCTATGCTCTTAGTCAAGAAGAAGGACGGATTATTTCACATTTGCATTGATTATTTAGGACTTAAACAAGTCAATGGTCAATAATAGATATCATATTTCTGGAATTGATGATCTTTTGGATAAGCTTAAATATGCAAAGATCTTCACCAAAATAGATCTTCGATCGGGTTATTACCAAATTCAAAATAAGAAAGGAGATGAGTTCAAAACAACTTTTAGGACGAAAAGAGGATTATACCACTTTTTGGTTATGCCATTTGGGATTTCTAATGCACCCGCTACTTTTCAAGCCCTCATGAATAAAATTTAGTATTCCTTCTTATTCGAAAGAATCCTTATTGTTTTTTATGATATTCTCATCTATAGAAAATCCAAGGATGAGCATTTGAAGTATATACGAGAGATCTTTGAAAATTTATGAAAACACACACTCTTTGCCAAGATGACAAAGTGTTCTTTCATGGAAGATGAAGTTAAATACTTAGGTCATGTTGTTGGAGAGCAAGGCATTAGAGTGGATCCCAACAAGGTGAAATGTGTTAAAGAATGGCCTACTCCTATGAATGGAACCTCTTTGAGAGGATTCCTTGGGTTATCATCATTCTATAGGAGATTCATCAAGAATAATTCTCATATGATGGCTCCATTGATGGATAGACTTAAAAAGGATGCTTTCTTTTGGGACTCCATCACCAATCAAAGTTACAATAAGTTAAAATATCTTTTACTTTTAGCACCTATCCTTATATGCCCCGATTTCTCTAAAGAGTTTATCATATGTGCAGATTCTAGTGAAGAGGAATTGGAGCTCTTTTATATCAAGACCATGGAGTCATAGCTTATGAAAGTCAGAAGCTTGATGACAAGGAGTGTCAATTACATATTTATGAGCAAGAGATGTTGGCAATATTGCACACTATTAAAAAGTAGCATCATTACATATATTGCATCCATTTCAAGATCAAAAGTGATCATTGTGTGTTGAAATACTTTCTTTCACAACCCAATTTGTCTCCCAAGTAGTGACGAACATGATTAGCTACTCTTCAAGGATATGACTTTGAGATATCTTATATGGCTAGAAAAGACAATGTGGTGGTGAATGCCTTATCAAGAATGTGGGCTCGCGTAAGTTACTCATGAATATGTGTGTGCATCATGTGGGTTTAAAATAAGGTATTTTTAAATTATAATTTTATATTTTTTTTTTACATATAGAAGGGGTAATATAATTAAAAGGGGTTATTTATAGATTCAATAGAAAAGGGTTATGCTTTATTCAAGAAAAATACACGGATAAGAATATTTATAAATAGAGAATATACATATAGTAATGTCCCTGAGAATGTGGGTTGTGTTCTATCTCTACCATTTCAATCGTGCATACGGATTAGATCCAAGACATTTCAAGAAGAGTATTTGCTTGATAAGAAAGCATCTAAAATGATAAAGGAATTTTAACAAGGCAAAGAAGAACAATATCCAAATTATAAATGGCATAATGGTCTTTTACAGTATTAAGGACGGGTTTTTTTGACTCCTCAATCATCTTTCAAAGAATGAATATTGTGACAGATACACTCTTTACCTTTAGTGGGACATTATGGTTTGTTCAAAACATTTTATAATATCCATAAGAACTTTTATTGAAAAGGGATTTGGAGAGATGTTAAAGACTATGTCATGAGTTGTATTCTGTGTCAACAAAATAAGGATTCCACACACTTCTACCAAGTGGTTTGTTTCAGTCACTACCTATTCCTCATGGGAAGTGGACTGATATTAGCATGGATTTCATAATGGGATTACCTACAACATAACACCAGTGGAATAGAATTTATATTGTGGTGGGCCTGTTGACTAAATCATCCCATTTCATTCGAATAAAGGCACAATTTATAGCAAGAAAGTAGCTAATCAATTTATGGAATGTGTCTTTAAGCTTCATGGAATGCCAATGAAGACTATGTCCGATCATGACACAAAGTTTATGGGCAGCTTTTGGAGGAGTTTGTTCTCTTTTATGGGGACTATTTTGACTCCTAGTATGGCTTATCATCCACAAACAGATGAGAAACTTATAGGGTCAAGAAATGGCTAGAAGTTTAGGTGTATCATTTTTTCCATGACACACAAAATGCATGGGACCATTGGCTTGATCTTGTTGAATTTTGTTATAATAATACTCATCACATGAGCATTGGAATGTCTCCTTTAGAAGCATTATATGGCTACAACATTCAACTGCCTTCCGCATTGTTTCATGATTATGTGAATCCTAATGCTCGTGAAGAGTTAGAGAAGATGGAGTCTCTTATGAAGCAATGCAAGGAAAACATTGGAAAATGTCAAGAGACAATGAATGCCTATGTGGATGAGAAAAGAAGACATGTGGAGTTTGATAAAGTTGAATGGGTTTTCTTGAAGGTTTCAAAATCTTGTTATGCTTCTCTTAAAGTAGGACATAATAAACTTGCTCATAGGTATTATGGTCCATACCAAATAATTAAGAGAGTTGGGGACCTTGCCTATCAAATTGATTTATCTTCAACTACACACATCCACAATGTCTTTCATGTATCTCAACTCAAGAAGTGTGCTTGCCCTAAATTGAAGTTCTTGAATAAATACCTCCCCTTGATGAAGATGGTTTGATTATTTATAAAACTAAAAAGATTATTGGTAAGAAGGAGAAAGATCTAAGGAAATGAGTTCTTGTGGAGTATCTTATGAAGTGGAAGGGTTTGCCTATGGAAGAATCTTCTTGGTAGCATGCTTCATATTTGTAACAATTTCCATGGCTTCTACAAGAGGATAGTTCATTTAGTGGACAATAATGAGCTTGCTATAATAAATTTCTGTTCTAAAGTTAAATGCTTTATCTTCATCAAAATTTGATTTTGATGGTATGGCTAGATACTACATATTTTCATCTATATTTTTATACCTCACACATGGAAATTGGATATTCATACTTCAAGATATGGCTGGATTTGTACTACAGCCTGTTTTGAACAGTCTATAATAGTTTGTTTCACTTGTATGGTCTTTCTTCATCAAATTATTTGGTCTTCTTCAGCATGGACTCCTATTTTAGCATGACTTCGTCTATTCCAAGCTCTTCTTGTACTCATCATTCTATCTTGCCTCAAATTCAGCTTTGAGGACAAAGCTCTTCTAGGCCGGATGGCCTATAATAGAGTAAAAATGCCTTCATATCTTAGCCGATATTTAGTCTATTAGGGTTAAGTATAAAAGGCTAAGTTGTAACTAGCCAAGGATCTTTTTTCCATTTTACAACATTTCATATTTGATGTCTCAACCTCCCACCATCTAAGAGGGTACATCCTCTTGGTGCCACCATAGCTTCGGGTGCATACCATGCTGCAACCTCTCATCACTTGATTCTCATCCATTCATGGCAATATCATTTCATGCCTAGCCACATTGGCTATGGTTTCTTGGCATTTTATTCTATTTCTCTATATTTTCAGTTTGATGGTTTCTTGTAGGAATTAGTTTCTTTACAATATGTCTAACCTTCTACTTCACTAGCTTACTACCTTCTTTCAATGGGATCGTATGCATGGCAACAAAGAGGGGAATATCCTTTAGTTTGCCATAAATCCATGCAAGTATATCCTTGAACTCCAATAGGAGTACCACATAATCTACATGCTCATTAGCAGATAATATAATGATGAGTTTAATGGGGTTAGGATCATCGGGAGTCCTAAGATCGAGCTCTATCATATCAATATCATGAATCCTAATCTTTGCCTCTATTGACTCATTTAGACATGGTAAACCTTCTTGGTTGTAGAACCCTCTTCAGAATCACTGGAACTTGAGGTTCCAATAGATGAGGTTTCCTTGAGTGCCTCCCATTCTATATTGGCAGGTAATGCTCTTTCATCCAAATACTGCTTAAGGTATGCATATAAAAGTATTCTCTTTAATCCATGCCCAACAATCATTCCCAATTCGGATATCTACCAAACAATTGGATTTTAATATCCATGGATGTCCAAGCAACATTTGATAGCTTGGCCTCCAGCAAATTGGATAACATGGAAGTCATGGACACACTTAATGTTATCAACCATTACATGTACATGTGTTACCATCTCTTCTAGTTGTCTTAGGCTATCATTAGCTATCTTCAAAACCGTTTGAGACATCCTTTTGAGTTGGTGGACCGCATCTCTCTAATAAGTCCATACTCATAATGTTTATGGATGATCCAAAATCCACCATCACATTTTTTATTAAGATTTTATCGACATATGCATGCACCCTAGGATAATGCTTCTCTACATGATCCCACCATTCACTATCCACTTGGTGGATACCAAAAGATTCTATGACATAGCCCAGAGTATTGCTTCGTTGCTAAGGTAGCACTAGAATGACCCATCCTACTATCCTTTTAAAGAATTAAATCAAACGATTCCTATATGCTAGAATTTGTATAAAATCAGGATTCAAATGAAACTTGACTCCCACAATCCCCTTTCCTCTACTATTATGACTTTGCATTCGATGGGTAGGTTAAAAGGGTACTCCATGTAAATTTATTTATGATAAAAATAGTAAAAAAACACTAGAATATATAGATAGGGGTAAATAGAGGCTGATCCTTGTGCTTTACATCCATTATACTTGCACAAATATACCCTAAATTTTCATAATTTTCTAGATACAAAAACTAAAATTTTCTATTTTCTTTGCCCCTAAACCTTTTTTTCTCATTTTTTGACATAAAATGCTATATTTCTTGATTTTTCTTATTAAAATTATTAATTCACACTTTGATCCATAATCGCATTTGATTATATCCCATATCAACATGATTTGACCACCCAAAATCAAGAAAAACATAAATTTTCATCTTAAAACATACCTTTCAAATTAAAACAAATTAATAACTCACATGCACAGACATGAGTTCTACATTTTATGCTATATAGCCCTCAAACACATCGAAGCTTCTTACGAAGCTTCTATAGCTCCTAAGAAGCCCCCCCTCATATGGACTATTAAAGCCTCCCCCCCACACCAAAGTCCCCCTAAGGGCTCTATAAGCCCCTTTTTCTCCCCATACCTTAAATCCTCCCAAGGGTTTATAGCCCCTTTTTCTCCCCATACCTTAAATCTTCCTAAAAGATCTATAAGATCCTTTTTTTTTCCCCATACCATAAATCCTCCTAAGGGCTCTTTAGGCCCTTTTTCCCACAAAAGGATTCCCTATATCCTAAAGGGTCTTCTGTACCCTTTTCCCCTCTTTTCCTGCGGGCCTTCAAAAGGCCTTCCAAAGAGGTTTGATAAATTTCCTCCTCCCCGGGTTTTAAAACCCGTCTTGTGGGTTTTCCCCACCCCCGCAATCCAAAACCCTTAAAATCCTTTCTTGTGGCCTTTTCCCAAAGCCCTATCACCATTCTTATATCCCCTACCCTCCGGGATTCTTCCACCCAATTTCGTGTGAATTCCACCTAAATCCCTTCCCCCAATGCACTAAGGGTGTTTGCGTAAGAAGGAGACGGACAATATCGTAGCTTTGGGCCCAAGGCGAAAATGTTGAATTCAAAATGGCTCCTAAGAAAGCCCAAGGCACAACCGCAAGAGGATCATCTAGCATCCACATGGACATCTCACCACAAGTCCATGTTTTCCTTCCTAATTTTTATTTGGTATTGTTATAATTCAATTGTGCGAGGATAATTGTTGGAGATAGGATGCATTTTTTGTCTTAAATACTTAGGCTAACTCTGAAAGAATTAGCTCACGAGACAGAAAAGTTCGGTCATTAGCATTTTCAATAAAATGAACAAAATAAAGTGAGTAGAAAATTGATATGCATTTTTAGCAAGTAGTTTTATGCATTGCAATGAACTGAACTTAGATTAATGTCCACATTTACAAAACAGAATTAAGATAGTGCACTCCGTTTAGGCATCGAAGTATGAATTGCATGTCTCATTATAAGGACATATCTTCTTCGGAATGAGTCATTATGGAAAGTGTTAATAATCCATAGGAAGTTGCAAGGCATGAAATGATTCCTAGGTTGCATAACTCTAGTAAATTGGTATAAATATCATTTTTCAACCGCATATTTATTAGTAAAAGGCTGCATGTTTTAACATGAATCTTGTTCGCAAGTTATAGGGTGATTAGTTGGAATTGGGCTATAACCTAACCTATGCTTGATCTTAAACCGAAAAGTTAGGGTTGAAAATCAACTTACATGTAGACAATGAGTCATGTGTTTATGGAAATGATAGTGTAATCATATTCAAGAATTAAATAAGTTGGCTTAAACCTAAACACCTAAAAACCGTGAAGGGACTCACTTAGGAAGAATTAATTCAATTTCAAAGAACTAACTAGGAGTTAACACATGACCTAGCCGCTCGTATTGCCAAGGCTAGAACTCCTATACCCTTAAGACTTGCCCATATTCACGGAATGTAGGGACATTGGAACATACTTGAGAAGTGATCTAGGGTTTGTCCCTAAGAATCTTTCACTAAAAAGATGGAACTTGGAGCCCTAGGACTGACAATGTCAGCCTAATGTAATCAGGAATAGATTGTTTCGTGACTCCATTCGAAGGGTAAATAGTCCCATAGCTTGATGTGACACTTGTGCAACAAGTAGTAGAGTCGCGCGATCTTGTGAATTGATCGCAAGGAAATGGCTAAATTCCTCGGAATGAGGTTGGCAGATTCTTACGCAAGTTATCTTGCAAGAGGATGAATAATCATCCTAACATAGTATCTTTCTTGGGTAAAGATAATTGCTTGAAAGCAAAAGACTGATCAATAAATTGGGATCACATATGAACTTAAGGTATTGACCAAGTTGGGTTAATAGGGTACGGCCCTAATCCCAGGATATAGGGGATCTTGCCAAGTCGAAAGTTCGCGGATCAAGTGCTGTATGCATTTGGAAAGAAGGATTCACTCCTTAGCAGTTGGCCAACAATAACGACCAATGGAAATGATTGTGCTTGTTACAAATTTAGGAGCACTGTTTTGCTTTGTTTAATCAAAGAATTAAAGGATAAATGGATATCTAATGCTTCAGGTTGAAGGCTTGAAGGGAGAGGCAGCTTCAGTTATCCTCGACTGCGTGCCTGACCCTAAGCAAGGGGGTTGTTAACCGTGCCAGGAAGGTGGACCGAACCCGCTGCGAGAGGTCTCTCCGTTAAGCGCTACTTGGAGCAGGAGGACACTTGGGTGCCAAGGGGGCTTTGGCCGTAAATCCCTTGCCTTCCGGGCCCTGCACAAGAGGCTAATGTGACTCGGGATTGGATCTCGAGGCCCGCATACTAGTCTATGGGCGGAATCTTGGATTAGTGATCCCTATGGATTGCTGGATAGCCTTCGGGCAAATTGTGGATAATCCTATGGGCTGGACTTTATGTATTTCAAAGATAAATATGATAACCTCTTAAAAAGGAACTTGTTTGACATTGCTTTTCTATGTCAAGTGCTATGATTATGTGAAGGAACTAGTGCCTAACGGGCTAATTAAAAAAGCTGATTTTGATACATGTCCTACTAAATGTGTTAGGTAATTAAATAACTAAAACAACCTGAGAAAAGTGCGCTGGATGTGTCCATAAGTATGTCCTACGGATGGGTGGTTCCGGTTGGCCGGGAACTTTTCTCAAATCACGATGGAGAGCTAGAAGATTGTCAAAGAACATGAATAACAAAAGTGTTAACCTAGAGTTATAATTGATCTCGATTTACGTTGTTTTAGGGGAACGGAATGGGACTATGCCTTATGGCAGAGAGGTTGAGCTTCGCATCCCTCTCGTTTTCCATTCTCCTTGAACCAAGTGTAGCGTGAATCCGCTTCGGACCTGGTGTTTCTATGTAAAGTAGTTCTCTTGGGTTTCGACGCTATTTGCCATTAGGAAATGACCAATAGGGAAAACCCTAATTCAGGTCGGTCCTAAGTGGGAACGGTCGGAATACTTCCGCTATGTGGCAGACGTGGAAAGTCCTAGATTGCAAACCCCGTAACATTCTATGGGAGTGCCGGACGAAGCTTCCTAGACATCCTTTCCGATGGATTGCTAAGACGTGTCCTGAAGATGATAGGTGGACACGTCACATCCCTCAACAACTACCTTCTAGTCCATCCCCACGAGATTGTAAGCCACATTGGTATGAGAAACAAACTGGCCCAAAAGGAACCAAACCCATTGAGCCTCAACAAGTATTGACCAAAACTATAGTCCACTAAATCTTAATTGACTCAACGTGACACTTCTATTTTTCCAACTACTTTGTAAGCATAAAATAGTACATCAATTGAGCCACAAGACTAGCCCATAATTGCACAAGTGACCGATTGATATCCCAATATCTAAGTTATCCAATCCAACCAAACCTCAACCTCCCACAGGCCTTCAACCCTTGTATAGGCAGATATCTATCCTTTCTTTGGCTTGAAACCTAGTTGCAAATACAGGGACAACCTGGTCACTTGCATTAGATGCTTGGATGCCACCTTCACTGCATTTGCGAAAAGCTATAAATGGTTAGGCCTCCTTGGTGAGCCATTAGTGATGGAAGTATGCTCTTTGTCATGCACTTAGAAGGAATATGAATTTATGTTCATCAAGATTCCCAAGGTGGCAGAGGACATGATTTCCAATAAAAAACTTGCAAGAAAGCTCTCAAACAACGATTGCTCACCTCCTATAGTAAGAGTAAAGTCTCTACAAAAACCCAAAAATTAGAAGGGCTGAAATGGTTAGCGGACTCTAACTTTTCATTTCTACAAAAATGGTATGCTCTTTGTCTCCAATGGGAGCACGAGGGTTGCCAAATTATGAGCAATTCCAAGTAAAGATGCGTGATCAAAATCTCGTAGTATAATTCAACCTATGTGGCTTCTACCTCATTTAGAGTGTTGGACATCATGTGCAATTGACCTTTTCTCTTAATCCACCTCTTCCTCTAAATAGTAACTACAGACAAGAAATATGATTCACTTACTAGGCCACCACATGCATACAGTCTATCGATCAGTGTAATGAGACCACGTCTCTTTACATATCAAGTCTTGAAGCCCTTGGGGTCACAGTTTGTGATGGAGTGGTGCAAAGAAAACAAAATACAACTATTAGAAACATGATTTCAATACAAGTGATATTGCAAATATGAAAGTGAGAAGAACAAAATAAAAAATTACAAAATCCTCCAGATAAGTCATGTGGCCGCCACTCCCTAGATGATGCACGACTCCAGCCTCCTATCGTGCCCTCGCCGCCTCCCACTATTGTCACCAATATCTTGGAGAATCTATCATCCACTGAGTCTCCATGAATCATTTGCATCTAGGGCACGATAGGACGCCACTGAGTGGAAAATATCTCCTTGAGTCTCCTTGAATCATTTGCATCTAGCCACTCGGGCTTTGAGGTGCCACTCTTGAGTGCCTTGCATGCATCTGATAGTCTATGTGATATGTATGCATGTATACACCATCATCCACTGAGTGGAAAATATCTCTATCGTGGTAGGTACCAAAAATTCATCGTGAAAGGATGACACTATATAGTCATTTCTCCCCTCAAATATATTCTTCCATTAGTCCAAGACATTGTGTGGAAAAACTTGTTGGCACAACTTTGTCATGCGATTTATCACCCTCCTCCCCTCATCATTCATGATCACAACACTTGTAATGTCATCTATAAGGTATCCATATCCCTCTAGGGTATGTCTAAGGTTTTTCCTCTCCCACCTATAATCGCACTCCTAAGCATAACCAGGAGACCCTTGTACATCTAGTATACCTATGAGAGTAGTATCTTTCCGAGAGTAGCATCCATAAGGGTGCCACTTGTGGATGACTCAACAAAAGTTGAAGTCATACGAGTAGATATCCCCACAGGTGTGAAAAATCCTAGAGATGACACACCTATACCAAAATGACGAGATGGAGACACTGCATCAGTGCCTTGACAACACCCACTTGAGCCACCCTCTTTGGAACTTGTATGAGAGCGGGGAGTAGCAGTCCTACCTGGAGCCGACTGTGGGCTCACAACATCCACATCTTTGTAGCACCCCCCAAAACCACTCCCTCCATTCGAGCCTATTCTAGAGCATGGATATCGTCTATTAGAAACAGAAGCATTAGAGTATGTTAAACTAGATCTCTCAAATGGCCTAATGGCATCCGAGACATCTCCTGATCTTTGACAACCTATAAATCGCTAGCGTGTAAATTTCCCCGCATATGTCTGGAGTGAGACATCTTGCAATCACAATTGGTAGTACAAAGTGCCACAAATTCAGCATTATCAACATCGACTAGACATTAAATAGAAAAACGTGCAAGCCACTTACAATCGATGCCAGTACAAACCTAACATATCTTATGTCAATCATGGGATTTAAGCCCTAATAGTTGGTCATCTTTAGAAAAAGTGAATCTGAGGGAACGTTGTCATGCCACTACGCAGGCACAGTATGAAAAACTCTCGAGTGCATCATCATCTGACTTCTTTATTGATGTAGAGAGTCAATGTGCTTTGAGTCATTAGTGCTATTGTCCATGGCTTATATAGTCCAAAAATACTAGATTTTTGGACAATTTTAGCCTATTTAGATAAGATGGATATTATTTATTGTAAATATCCAAAAAAGCTGGAAAATTTTCTAGATTAGGATGGCATGCAAAAAGCAAGTTGTTTTTTCAGCCAATTTTGGGTTCTCATAAAAAAGAAAGATGAGTGAAAGTGTGTGGGTTATGATTGCAGTTGAAAGGCTGAATGTAATATTTCTGCATAAAATATTACGAGGCCATGTGAAGTCTTGGGCAAATGACAATGCCAGCATTGTGGTCACGGACGGTGCGGTTTTTTCAATGGTACACTCTCCATTGGCATAAACGAGACAAAAGCAAAAGAATCGCTCATCTACATGTGAACCTCCTCTTGGGAGGAGGTCAAAAGGATAATTGATGGATATATCGCAATTTTTTAAAAAAAAATTTAACCTTACTTCTCCCAACCAAAGACTGTGCTGGAGGAGAGGGAGTAAGCACGGATGACTAAGAACAGTGCTCGAGGATGGGGGAGGATATAGCCATGCACTAAGCCGTGTGGGGGGAGGGAGTTCCCTCTCCCTACCCTATAAAAACCCCCTGTGGGGGAGGGGGGGGAGTAAGGAGAAAGGAGCGTAACGTTGCCAGTCGAGTGAGAGAGAGAAGGCTTGAAATAAAGGAAGGAAGGGAGTTGATGGTTGGATGATGACAAAAGGGGGGAGGAATCGGATGCCACCAGGCCATGGAGGAGAATAGAGTCGTGAAGCCGAAGGAAGATATCGCCAGCTCCACCGTAGAGAGAGTCATGAAGCCGCCGACAGAAGGAAGACGTCATCGATTCAGTGGCCTTCTTCTTGTCCACGTGGTTCCACCACAGAAGCTTCAAGAAGCTTCTTGAAAGCTTCTAAGGGCTCTTCCAAGCCCCCCTTCCCGTGGGTTTTCCCCTCCATGTAATTCTTTAAAGCCATTTAAGCCCCCCTTCTTGTGGGCTTTCATAAGCCCTTCCAAGGTGGTTTTTATAACTCCCCTCCCCAGGATTTAAGCACCCATTCCCTCGCAATTTCCACCCAAGTCCCCTTCTTCTTGTAATTTCCACCCAAGTCCCCTTAAAGTTCTACTTATTCCAAGAATTAAACTCTTTTTCCCCCCTTTGTGTATTCCAGAAAGCCCATTTAAAGCTCCCTTCCTTGGGCTTTCATGGGTCTTATCAAGCGGGTTATATTACCCCCGGTTTTTTAAGCACTTTTTTAAAATTCCCCTTGCATCCCCTTTAAATCCCACCATAGCCTGGGTTCTTTTCTTTTTTTTAACACCCTTCTTTTGGATCCGCAATAGCCAAGATTAAAACCCCTTTTTCATTGGCCCTACAAAGCGGTCTTTGCATCCTCGGGAATTAACCTTTTCCCTTGCATCCCCCATAAAGCTCATACTAGTCGAGTTTTAAGTTTTCTTTTCATAGATTTTGCACAAGGTTTTAACCCCAGGTTTCCTTTTAAAAACCTTTCCCACACAAGCCTTTTAAAAACCATTCCCTACTTCGAGGAGGAAGCCTATAAAGCTTTCCAAAGCCCAATTCCTTGAGACGGTGCATCAGTTAAGGAGGCCGAACCTCAAAAGGATTTGCACGTGCGAGGGAGACGGGCCAAGGTCATAAGTCTGTGGCCAAGGCAAGAAGGTCGAAGTCTCGATGGCCCCTAAAAAGGCACAAGGCGCAACTGCAGGAGGATCATCTCCTAACATCCATGTGGACATTTCACCACAAGTCCAGGTTTTCTTCCTAATTTTTAATTTACGTCGTAATATTTCAATTGTGCATAGATCATTTATGGAAATAGGATGCATTTTTTCGATTGAAATACTTTGGCTAATTTAAAGGAAATAGCTCACGATTGAAGAATTTGGTCGTGGTACACTTCGATTATGCATGGAAAGATAAAATCGCATGTTGCATCATTAGACATCTCTTTTTTCGCAAGGATTCATTAAAGAAGATTGCTAACAATCGTTGGAATTTGCAAGGCATGGAAATGATTCTAGGGTTGCATGAAGTAGATTAAACTCTAGGCAATTCACATAAATTTCAATCAATTACGTAGGTAGTTACGAAAAGTTGTGTGATGCTCATTTAGCATACGAATAATTCATTCAGAAATGAAATTAGGAAAAGGCTGCATGGTTCGTTTTAAACATAAAACCCTAAAGCTTAGTAGCATGAATCTTGAATGCATGTCCTAGAAGAATCATGATGGGACCTAAAATGGGCCGACACTGGCTATGGCACTAGCCGGACCTCATGCTTATGACAGACAAACACATCCTCACGGCCTCGCGGACCAGGAGCGTCTATCTACTACTAAAGAATAAACTGCCCTAAAGCCTAATATATGTGTTTATAGTTTTGTGGTTTTTTAGTCCAACGTTTCCCTTTCTATAAACCCCACAGAGGAATAACCCTCACACATTGGCAATGCCACGATAATCACATATATGGAGGCAACCTCTCGGTAGAAACACCGCGGCCCCACTCCAGCTCTCCTACATCACATGGATTGACCCCTTCATGTGCTGCTCAACATGTAAAATAGCCAAACAAACTCCACTCTTAATTTGGAATCCAAGAGATATACCATGTTTCCTTATCAAATAATCCCACAAGAACCAACGTCTATCCTACGGCTTAGGATGCCTTTTCACACTCAACGTGGGTCATTGTCATTGAAAGCGGGTGCTATGCATCTAGTGTTTTTATTCCGATACCATGATCATCATGCACATGCAAAGTGAATCATTTTAAAGTGCTTAAACATCATTTCAAAATCAGCAACGTACTTAGTGCACAACCAGGATTTCAATGCTTATTCATTAACACATTGCAGTGATTAAAGGATAGCACCGAGCTAACACTTGTGCTACTATCCTCTTAATAACATACCACGAACTCTATGACATGATGTGTATAAAAAAATCAGTCACAATCAGCATGCAAATCGCACCATTCAAAACCCAACCCCCTACGTTTAGGTATTGCTTGCGTTGCCTAGGTGTAGAGGTTCATTTTACAAATTTTTGATGTATAGAAAACAATAAATCACCAACTTTAACAAAGAAATATGGAAAAATGAGGCCAAACCTCATGCTTTACCACTACTATACATCCATAAACAATTATTATATTTTTTCTTACTTTTCCAAGTCGTATTTCTATTTTTCCACTCATTTTTTATTTTCTTGATTTATTTATTAATAAAATAGGCCATTTTCTGGTTTTTCTTTTCCCACTCACTTCAGCATGTTATTATTCAATTTATCTTTCATATTTCCCCCATGGAAACACTTTTTCCCCACCCGAAATGGAAAAACTAGCATTTTACCACTTAAAACCCGCTTTTCGAGCTTACAGAAATTAAATAAAGCATGTAAATCATTGCAAACTCAGAATTTTCTGATATATAGCAATTATTCATAATGCAAACAACACTCACACAAATTTTCATCCAATAAGAACATAATTATCATCATAAACTATAAAAAATCCTTCATTTTTCTTTCATAAAAATGGTCATATCGTGTTTTCTCGTAACCCGAGATGCCTTGAATGCACGCATAACCAGCAGATGGAGCCTCCATTGCTCTCAATCCAATGCTGCACTTCATTCTTCAACATCTTCATCAATCTTCATCATCACTTTCTTCATTCTTCCACTCGAATTCCTTCTTCAAAATGGCACACATGAACAACCCATAAGGAAGAGAGAGAGGGAGGAGAGAGAAATACTAGATCTGGTTCTCTTCATTCAGGCCATCATTCCACAAGCAAAGGGCAGCAATAAGACCAGCCAAGAGAGGAAAGATCAGCCCCATGATCAGTTGGATGGGTTGTATTCAGCCTATAATCTCCATCTCCATCCATGGAGTGCAATTTTCGACCGTGTCTAATGGCGCCATATCCCCACGATTTCATGCTTCTTCTCTCTCCATGTTTTCATCTTTTATGTGGCATAAAATTTTGGGGGGTCCAAGGCTCCCAAAGGGCACCACCCCTTTTGGTCACAAACTTCTCCATCTCTTCGAATCTTGACCATTTTGTGGCCATTTCCCCGTCCGGCATCCAATTCGAGCTCTGAAAAATCTTGGGCATCCGGCTTGACATCCCGCATTGATTGGAAAATCCTGAGAACCCGCACGACAATTTGAAAAATTATCAAAAATCCACAAGTGTTGCTCGGGCGCCTTTTAAAAGTCGTCTTTCACTTGGTGCTTAAAATCGTCCTAGCTGGAACCGCCACTTTCGATGTCGAATATTTTTCCCCTAAATTTCAAAATTTTTGGCAAATTTTAGGCACATCCGGGGCTCGAAACTCCGCTCTCATTGGCGACCATGGGATCTGCACAACAGATCTGCACAAAACAACCAAAGGAAGCATCAAGCTGATACAAATAGATACATATTAAAACACAACACAATGCTCACCTACCCCCTGAGCAAACCAAGGCATGAAATCCACAAGGTATAGGCCGAGCATAATCTACTAGAAGGTCTGAAGCTAGTCACTAAAACCAACTCCTCCAACACGGCCAAATTGAAAAGAACTATCAAAGAGGTTGCCCTAAGTGGTGGTCTGAACTACCTACCTAACTAGGGACAACACAACCAGGAGCTCCTACTAGGCGACGACTCCTATAGCCTGATCAAGAAGTATTTTTTTAGCACATTTCTTCTTTTAGGTTTTTTAATTCCAGCCCTAAGCTAAATGCATAAGATTATGACCCATCCCTCCTGCATAAATAGCAAGAGGCGTATGCATAACATGTTGTCTAATCAGCCTATGGGTCTAGGATAACAACGGTAGATTGGTTTCAGCTACTCTTTGCATCACCCATATCAACCATCGCCTGCCATACATTGCATGCTCTGATAACATTCCCCACAAGCGACCGGGTCTGTCTCATTATTGATAGCAATATCCAAACTAGGACCACAGTTGAAGAAAAGGTCTTCTTCATAACCAAGATTTGCCAGTGAATTCGCAAACTGATTCCAGTAAAGTGGAATCAGCTGAAAAGACACTCTCTCAAACTTCTCAAGTAGGGTCAGCGCAGTTCGATGATACATACAAAGGATGGGATTTCACACTGTGTATGTCCCATCTAGCTGATTCAAGATCAACTAGGAATCCCCTTTTTACTAACAACCACCGAATACCACCTTGCTTGGCAATATGCAGTCCCATAATCAAGGCTTTATACTCTGCCATATTGTTAGTGAATCCTACCCCGAGATAAGCAGCTAACTTCATCGTAACTCTACGTCGGGGATCTCAGATTACTACTCCAACACTCCCTTTTTTATTAGGGCCCCTTGACACTCTGTCAAAATATAATGTGTACATCCATAATGGGTTTACACAGCATGCCATCACGACCTCCTCTATTCTTAATTATGATAATCAAAATTTAACATGTTGAGAGGATGAACTAATGGCTCCATCCCACCTTCTTCATTAAACTCAATAGGGATACTTGTCAACAGTCGTAAATAGTGATGGCAGAAGACTTTGATCTCCCACACAAAGGTTCCGTCTTCTTGCTCAGTCACTTTGTATCCTTTGCTCCACCAAATAAGTTTCCCTTGATGGTATCTCTGCTCCAGATATGGGTGCTCCAAATAAGGAATTAACTACCCCATCAACCAGCTTTAAGCTCTTTTGCAGGTCTCAAATCAGCCCCAGCCTGGACCTGTAATGCATTTTTCCATATTAGCATACTTAGAAATAATAAGGTTAAATCTTATTAAGATTAACCTTATTTTTAAATTCTACTCCCTGCAGATCAGCTGGTAGAGTCGTAGACCTATTTTTTCCTATTCTAACAATCTTGTAGGGGCCATCCCATCTAGGTTCCAACTTCCCTAGAAACAGCTCCCTATGGGCATCATAGTACAGAACTAATTGCCCTTTTTTAAAGGTATACTTCTTTGCTTTAAGGTCGTGCAACTGCTTCATCCGACGTTTAGCTACCTCTTGGTGTAATAAGCTCTGCAGTTTCAGTTCATCCAGATGGGCTATGGTTGTGAAACGTTCAAAGAGTGAATCCTCATCTCCCAAAGAGTGGTTAATTGCAAACCATATGGTTGGCAACTCGATTTCGAGGGGTAAGACACACTCTTCCCCATATACTAATTTAAATGGAGTATGGCCAGTATCTCGCTTGAACGTTGTATTATATGCCCATACAGCCACATACAACTTCCTATCCCAGTCTCGCTTCTTCTCAGAGACTATTTTAGACAAGATACCTACAAGCTGCTTATTAGTGCTTTTGACTTGTCCATTTGCTTGTGGATTATATGGGGTCATTTTATTATGCTTGATTTGCCAAGCATCAATAGGATTTTGATCACTTTATTCAAAAAGTGGGTTCCACGGTTCGACACTAGTTCTTTCGGTGGACCAAAACGACAGATAATCTGCTCTAAAAGGAAACTTGCAATCTCTTTTTCATTGTCCTGCCTCGTCACTCACGCTTCTAACCATTTTGTGAAATAATCAGTTGCTACTATAAAAGGTACCTCTTCTAGGTAGTAGACGACGGGGTGATAGGACCCACAAAGTAAATGCTCCAGTTCTCAAATGGAAGGATAGCCATGATAGGCGTAAGTGGGCATTTTCTATTCTCTCTGTGCTGTCATGTCTTTGACAAGTATCACATCTCTTATCATACTCAAAGGAATCTTGAAAGATGGACGACCACCAATATCCAGCTCTTAAAGCTTTCTGTGTCGTCAATCGTCCCGCCGCGAAGTGGCCTCCACACGCAAAGTCATGGCACTCTTCCAAGATGAAAGGAACCTCGTCAGGCATCACACATTGGCGATAGATATCATCAACACCCTACCGATATAGTGTTCCTGCAATCAAGGAAAACTTCAAAGCTTGTTGTTTGATTTTCCTCTTTTCTGATTTTGATAAATCAGCTCTAGTATCTCCTGTTGATAGATAATGCGTGATAGCAGCATACCAAGATGGAATAGAAGTTGTATCAATTTTAAACATTTCTTCAATATCACTTCCTTCAGCCAACGTCCCCTTCGGCTCCTCGAAATCCACAAGGCATTCCACAATCCCCTACAACCTTGGTGGCTTACTCTTAATCTCATAATCGAACTCCTGCAAAGTGATTAACCACTTTGCCAAACGATCAGGCGGCTACAGTTTATTCATAAGCAATCTAAGCCCTTCCGCCTTCGTATAGAAAACTACCTTCTCATAGAGGATGTAGTGCCTGAATTTTTTAGTCGCAAAGACCATCGCAAGGCACAACTTCTCCATGTAGGTGTAGTTAATTTCTGATATGCCCAATTTTTGACTAGCAAAAGCTATCAGATGATACCACTTTTCCTCCCGGATTCGGGCTAAACAACAGCTGATACTATGCATGGTGGTTACCAAAAATATGTAAAATACCTTGCCTCTTTTAGGTGCTTTTAAACCTAGTGCTTTTACTAGCTCCTGTTTCACATCCTCGAAAGCTACCTTACAAGGGTCACTCCATACAAATAGATAGCTAAAGGATAATAAGTTCGTTAATGGCAAGGTCCTTTCTGCCAAGGCATTTATAAACCTCCGATAGTACCCTATCGATGACAGAAAGCTATGTACCTCTTTCGGAGTGTGTGGCGGACTCATAGCAACTATAACCTTGATCTTTTCAGGGTCAGTTGCGATTCCTAATGAGCTGACCACATGGCCTAGAAATAGCCCATAAGGCACTCCAAAAACACATTTCCATGGGTTAAGAGCGATACAAAATTGTCTGCAACACTCAAAACACTTTCTTAAAATAATCAATATCCTTTCCCTTACAGTGGCTATCCCCAGGTCATCGATAAATACTTTAAACTCATCTGGGGAGATGTCACCAAAGGTCTTGTCTGCGATTCGTTGCCATGATCCAGGTGCATTGTACAATCCAAAGGCTATCACATGGTACGCAAAAGTACCAAAGACAGTAATGAAAGTTGTTTTCAACTTGTCCTCTTTTGCAACAATTGCCATCTAGTTGTAACCCGCAAAGCAATCCATAAACGAATATATTTCCCTACCCGCTAACTAATCCAAAATCTGGTCAATAAATGGCAACGGGTTGTAATCCTTAACCGTCTTCTTATTCAAATCTCTAAAATCTACACATAGTCGGATCTGGTTGTTTTTCTTCTTCCTGATAACAATTGGTCAACACCATTCTGTGTGCTGTACTGGGAAGATTAAACGAGCTTTCCTTAATTTTTGTAACTCCTTAAACAACCCGTCCCTCAATTCAAAAGGCATATGCCTTACTTTTTGATGCACAGGACGACTGCCTTCTTTTACAGGAATAGTGTGAACAGCCAAGCTGGGAGGAATGCTTCTCAGCTTGTCATAACTCCAAGCAAAAGATATCACGGAATTCTTGAATCAAGGACACATAGTCCTCCCTTTCTGCTGAACTGAGCATGGAACCTAATTTAATTGGCCACGAATCATTCGGCGTACCAAGGTCCAACTCAATCACATCCACGTCTCTTATCCTATCTTGTGGCTCTATCGGCTCATTTAGAGTTATCTGATAAATATCCTCTGAAGTGGACCCCTCTTTGGATTCATCATTAGATGATGTCTCACTACCAGATGGATCATCTGTTGTTTCTAATTCAATAGAGGATAAAGGAGCTCTCTCACTCTGAGGAGACTCAGGGTAAGTATCGACTATTACTCGATTAGCACCTCTGCCTAGAACCACTCGACCAGCAAGTATATCGACTTGACAATCTATTTGTAAAATCCAAGGCATGCCTAGCAAGACTCGATAGCTAGGACGTCCTACAAATCTTATCACCCTAAAGTCCAAGAAGCATTCTACACTTGCAATTGTAACATGGACTCTAGTAATGCAACCTTCTGGTTGCCTTAGACTATCATCAGCCATTCTAAGAAGGGTGGAGCTATCTTTTTGGATACCTAGACCCAACCTCTCCATCAACTCTGAACTCATGATATTGATGGAGGACCGAGTGTCTATGATAGCATGCTCTACTAATATTCCATCTATGTATGCTGGAACCCTAGGGCAATTCTTTTCAGCATGATCAAACCAATCTTCCCCTACTCGTGCTATGCCCAAAGGTTCTACAATATACCCAATATGCAGGATCTTCTTGAATTCCTTGCGTACTCCTAGAGATAATTTAATCAACTATAAGAGGTTTACATCTGGTTTGACTTCGCAAAGAGAACTTGCTAAATCAAAATCATGATAGGTAGCCAAAGCTCTATTTCTCCCCAAACCATCCTTTCTTTTGGTCTCGGGACCAACTTTGGTGCTTTTTTTAAAACTCTTGCCTTCTTTCTTGGCACTTCCTCATCCTTCTTAGGATCGACTTTTTTGTCAATAGGCCTTAGAGGTCCACCTTCCACTCCAGGATTCAGGACTTGCATTCCCTTATCCCCCTGCTTAGGGTTTCCCTCGATCGGTTTTGTATTATCTTTGTCAACCTCTTTAGCCTTTTGGCCTCTTGTCACGGCTCGTAGGTTAGAGGTTTCATTGTCATTCACGTGTATAGTCTCGATAAGGCTAACTCCATTGCCTTGTGGCAACTCTTCTATAGTGGTCTTTCCCCTTTGCAGTATTTTTCTTGGTCCATCATTGCACTAGAGGTTATTACCTTGCACTCTATGATTAACTGGACCTTGCTGTTTACTCCCTTGTTGGAGGGAACTAATCTTACTCCAACAGGTAGTGCCTAAGTGGCCCGACTTCCCACAAATATCACATTTAACATTTGGACAGTTTCTAGGGAAATGTTATCTACCACACCACTTACAGCTCAATCTTGAGGGACCACCCTCTTCAAGGCGTCGACTCCCTATCAGATTCTGCTGCTTCTTCAGGAAATTGACGTCAACAGCTCTTTGCCGATATTGTTCAGAAATCATGTCAGTGTAGTGCTTCATCATATCCTTAACTTCCCCAAGGACATTAGATGCACTTGACTCATAGCCTTGATCGTCTATCCGTCGTTCCATTGGTCTAACAATCTGATTGGGCATTGGTTATTGACTCACTGGAACAACATTAGGGTTCGAAGCTTGGCCTCCAATATTTGGTGGAGGCAAGTGACTAGCCATAGGCATAGTCACACTGGGAGAAGCTGGCAGCAAAGGTACATTTTGAACCATGCTTCCTCTCCCATTAGGGTTATTCATAGGCATCCCTTGACTTCCATTTGTCAATGGTAAATTGCCTCCAGGTACTAGATCCGCATTAAGATTTATTCGAGAAGAGGAGTAGGCCATTTGTAATCGTGAATCTACTCCTTCTGCTCGCGTGATGGCGATGTCTATATCAACAAAAGCCACACTGCTCAATTGTACCTGAATATTGAAATCCAATCCATGCAAAAAGTATTGCAATTGGGCAGTCGGCGGAATAGGAATGTAAGTTTGTAACTTAGAAACACTTCCTTAAGCTTCTTGGCAAAGGCTTTCACATTCTCATGGGGATCTTGGCGTGTTACATTCAAAACATGCAACCAGTATTGGCCACCTCTTTCAGGCGCATATTCTCCTCGCAAAGCTGCATAAAATTGGTCAATTGTAGTGATGGTTCCAGTCTTTATGCTATGATACCATACTGCAGCCCTTCCTTTTAATGTCATGTTAAATAACATCATAAGATGTCCCTCATCTTGGATGTGGTAATCAAACATTAATCTTTGGAATTCACAAATGTGAAACTCTGCATCTTCTTCGACTAACCCATTAAAAATGGGAAAAGGCACTCCTAAAGATGGTAGATCTGGCATCCCTGTAGGAATTGCAATGGGTTGTGCCACGACGACAATCCGATGGACAATAGGAGTTTGAACTGATGGAATCACACCCCCACTTGAAGTGGGTTGACTTGGTGGAAGAGAGGAAGAACTTACGCTTCCTCCTACACCTAAAGGACTATGTGTAGTAGTTGGGTTACTAAGACCACTGCCTCTTATGCGTATCGGGCTACTCCTTTGAGAAGAATACCGACTTACAATCTCCAACCGCCGTCTAGCCCTCTCAGCACATTCTGCTTTTTGTATTTCGGCTTGACGGTCCTTATCAGAGGACATAAACCAACTTTATGGTCAATAAAAACCCTAGATTCAAGAACCACCACTTATTGGAAGCTCTCGGCAGACACACCACTGATGGGACCTAAAATTGGCCGACACTGGCTATGGCACTAGCCGAACCTCATGCTCATGATAGACAAACACACCCTCACGGCCTTGCGGACTAGGTGTGTCTATCTACTGCTAAAGGGAAAAACTGCTCTAAAGCCTAATCTATGCGTTTATAGTTTTGTGATTTTTTAGTCCAACGTTTCCCTTTCTATAAACTCAACAGAGGGAGAACCCTCACACATTGGCAATGCCATGATACTATAATCAATGCACATCTTAAAGAAGGCATCTTTATTCTTAACAAGTTATATGAGAGAAGTAAAAGGTGACTGAGGAGGCTAAATAAACCCCATTTTGAGAAATTATTTAACTAAATATTTATTGAAAAAATGCAGACATAGTAAAATTTTTGTAAATGAACTCCAAATTTATTGAAGATTACATTTTTAATACCTACTCTTTAAGAGCTTTTCGATTATATATTGGTTGATAAGGCTTGGAAGTGGAACAATGAAGCTACATCAAAGGTTCCATTTTGCCTAGGGAATATTATTGTAACAAAATCCTTTAAGTGTAAAAAGGAGTCTTTATAAACTCTTATCTTGTAATATGCCCTTGAACTCTTTCAAAAGTTTATATAGACATAGATCACACTTCTTGGATGAAGAAGATTACTAAATTTCATCCATCTTTTAAAGAAGATTACTAACTTTCATCCATCTTGTAATATATTATATATATATATATATATATATATAAATTTCGCCTTCGCAATGGCGCATCGAGCTGGAGCGTGAGAGGGGGGATGGAGGAGCCAGCAAGCTCCTCACTGGAGCTTGCTTGGCTCCATCTTCATGCACAAGGACATGTAGAGGGGTGAGGATTCCCTCCCCTCCCCTATATAAAGAGGGAGGGCCGCAGGTACAGGGGGCCACACGAGAGAGGAGGCGGGGAGATTAAGCCTCTTGCTGCTGCCGCCAACATCTGCTGTGAGAAAGGGAGGCCGCCATAATGCCACCACCGCTGAGGAGGAATCACCCTGCGTCTAACCACCAGTCCGCAGCCACTGACTCCATCAACATTCGACGTCGTGAAGAAACTCCCTCTCCCCACCTGGCTTCGGTGAATCCACAGAAGCTTCAAGAAGCTTCTTGAAGCTTCTAAGGGGGACCACCTCAAGCCCCCCTTCCTGTGCTTTTTCCCTTCCACCCCCTCCCCGGTTTTTCATAAAACCCTTTCACCCCCTCATATCCCTTCTACTCCATAAATTTCCCCCCATCCCCTGGGTTTTTTTTAAAAAACCCTCAAGCCCCTTCCTATACCCTTTCCTTACCCTTTTTCCCCCTCCCTGTTCTACCCCTTAGAAATCCCTTCACCCCGCCCTGGTCGTAAGGCCTTAACCCTTCCCGAGGGCCGTTAAACCCCCACAACCCTTGGCCTCATTAATCCCTTCCCCGTGCCTAAATTGTAAAGTCCCTTCTTGTGTTTCCTTGAAACCGTGTTGCACCCCCCTCATATTCCTTTTAACACACCCCCCCTAAGCCTTACTCGCGTGTACCCTTTTTTTTTCTTCACACCTTCTCCTGGTGCTATAATTCCTTGTGTTACCCTTCAAATTTTCCCCCTAGGCTTGAAGACCCTAAGTCCTTTCTCTCCCATGCCCAAAAAAATCTCTCAAGTTGCGTATCTTGCGAAGCCACACTCATGCACAACTTTTTTTGCCGTGTATATACCCTATACGGCCTTTTTTAGGCTTTATAAAGCTTTCCCTCTCCGAAGAAGCTAAGAACCTAAAGGTCTTATTATTCCTTCTCGTGATCAACCATTTAAACGGCTCCTTGCCTCGAAAGAGAGACGGTGGAAATCTGGAAGAAAGAGTAAAAGCTACCTTCACGTTCGAATTGCAATGCCGCCTAAGAAAATCCAAGGAGTAGCTGCAGGAGGCTCATCTCCTGGTATCCATGTGGATATCTCACCCCAAAACCAGGTTTTTTTTTCTTCTTGGTTTTATATTGGTTTTAAGTCAATCATGCAAAGATGAATTGTTAGGGATAGGATATATTTTTACGAGTTATTTACAATGAAGGATTTTAGTTTAATTGAACAAATGATAATGGATAGAACATAATTTCCTTCGAATAGCATCATGCATTATAATGAATTACGAGCAAGATTATCTACTTACTATAGTAGTACATTTCAGTTAAATCCTGAAGGTATAAAAACTACATCTTGCACCATTAAACCCTATTCTTTTTTTTGCAACATAGAGGATGAAATTCATGAAAGGTTTCTTACGTTGCTAAATTCTAGGAAGTTATCATCGCTAACTGCATATCTTAGCAAGGAAAAGATTGTTATTTGGCATGTGTTTCGTTTGCAAGGAAAAAGGAGGATTAATTAAATTTACCTAACCTCAAAGCATTAAAGTTTAGGACTGAAAAATCAATTGTCACAAGGATAACAAATCTTGTCGAGGTGATCTCAACATTACCTCCTAAAAGATAACCGATTTAATGTAAACTTAGAAATACCTATGCTGCGAAATATGCCTTGAGAATGATTTAAAGGCCAAGAAACGTTTATACCTTAAATACTTGACTACCTTCCCTGATAGTAGGGTCAATAAATTAGAAAAATGAAAAAAGAACTAGGGTTTGTCCCTTAGGTTCTTAAAAAAAGACCCTAAGTCCAACAAATGTCAGCTTAAAAAAACGAAAACGGATTATTTCATCGTATATTACGATGCAGGACTTGCGCAGCAAGTAAGAAGTCATATAGTCTTGTGATTGATTCATAAGAAGAAAGGTTAAATACCCTCAACAAGGATGGCGGATCCTTACACAAGTTATCTTGCAAAAGGATGTTTTTTTTAATATCCTTCTAAATAAGGAAAGTTAAAAAAAACAGAATCTAAAGTATCCAATGAACTTTAGGGTTGACCAAGTTGGGTTAATAAGGTACGCCCTAACCCAGAATATAAGGGATCTTGCCAAGTTGCAAGACACCTTGGAACGAGTGCTGATGCATTCGAAAGGAAAGCATCATTCCTTAGCAATTTGCCAACAACAAGATCAGTTAATGAAAGTGTTTGTGCTTGCTAGAGAATTTAGAGCACTGTTTGATTTATGAATTACAAATTAAATGAATATCTACACTTCAGGTTGAAGGCGTGAAGGGAGAGGCAGTTTCAGTTACCCCTGACTGCCTGCCTGACCCTAACCAAGGGGGTTGTTGACCACGCCGGGAATGTGGACCGAACTCGCCGCGAGAGGTCTCTCCATTGAGCTCTACTTGGAGTAGGAGAATGCTTGGGTACCAAGGGGGGCTCTAGTCGTAAATCCCTCGCCTTTTGGGTCCTGCACAAGAGGCTAACGTGACTCGGGATTGGATCTCGAGGCCCGCATACTAGTTTACGGGTGGAAGCTTGGAATAGTGATCCCTGTGGATTACTGGATAGCCTTTGGGCAAATTATGGACAAGCCTACGGGCGGAAACTCCTAGTATTTCAAAGATAAAAATGATGATATGTTAATAAAGAACTTGTTTGATATTGTTTTTCTACGTCACGTGATAAGATTACATAAAGGAACTAGTGCTTAACGGATTAATTAAAGAAGCTGATTGTTACATGTCAATTTAATGTGTTAGATAATTACATAACTAAAATAAACCAAGGAAAGTGCGGAGGATGGGACATGGGTCCGTCCTATGGTTGGGTAGTCCCGGTCAACCAAGAACTTTTCTCAAAACTTGAAGAATAGCGGGATGATCGTCAAAAGACACAAACAACGAAAGCATGGACCTAGAGTTATGTCTTAACCGATTTACGCTGTTTTAGGGGAACGGAATGGGACTATGCCTTATGGCAGAGAGATTGAGCTTTGCATCCCTCTCGTTTCCCATTCCTCTTGAACCAAGTGCAGCGTGAATCCACTTCGGACCTTGCAATTCTGCGTAAAGTAGTTCGCTTGGGTCCGACGCTAGTTGTTGTTAGGTAATGACCAATTAGGATAACCCTAATTCCGGTCGATCCTAAGTGGGAATGGCCAGGATACTTCCGCTATGTGGCAGACGCGGAAAGACCTAGATCGCAAAGCTCGTAACATTCCATGGGAATGCCGGGTGGAGTTTTCTAGACATCCTTTCCGATGGACTGCGAAGACGTGTCGTGGATGATTCTAGTGGACACGTTATAGTTGGTATCAGAGCCGACCAACAACGGAATTGTTTTTATGAGATCTTAATAAAATGAAGTAAAGAAATTGTTGATGTCCAAGTATTTTCTTACCCTCAATGCTGTCTTGCAGAATTACGAAGCGTGGAACAAGTTTTTGGTATTTCGGGTCATGTTTATGACTGCAATGCATTCTCCACTTTATAGTCAAAGAATTGGGATGATGAACATCCTGGAGTAGATCTATAATCCATCACCTTTGTACATGGAATGAATATGGACAGGTGCTTCAAGAATCTACTATATAGCTGCCCACCGGTTTGCTTATCTACAGACCAACTTAAAAAGGATCAAGTGGTTGGAAGACTTGAAAGTCATGAAGCTGTTTGTTTTTGTGGAAGCTCACGTAAATTTGACTTTACATATCCGAGGTCGGAGGGTTGAAATGAACTCATATGTATATACGGAAGTAACCTGGGTAATCCCCACTGACAGGATTAAAGTGTTGGGCCGCCATGAGAAGTATGGATTCCAATGGAAAGGATATCATAAACTTCCAATGACTTATCGATTCCTGAAGATCCATGACCCAAAACCCTACTATTACACAGTTCCTGTAGATAAATGCAATACAACGTTGTTCTCCCCAAACTAAATGTAACAATTGACTTATCATCACATGGAATGTTGTATTTGAAAGGGCTATGCCCATGTAAATACAAATAAAGACTTCTTTTTATCAATGTCTGGCTGTGCATAAGAGTTGATAAAAAGTTAAGTAACATTGTTTACGAGATAACTGAATTAAAGATATAATATAAGCTAAACATCAATTATCGTATAATAATGTTAAGAAAACCTTTATTTAGGCACAAGCCCAGGTATAGGTTCCAAATTCGCCTCCTGCATCAAGTACTGCTGTGATCCAGGAGAAGAAGTTCCTTCTCAAGTAGATAAAGCCACCCGAGTTTGACGGGAGAGGCAGATTCGTCCAGGCTGATACTGAAATTTGGATTGAATCCATGGAGGATTACTTCGAAGCAGCCGGTATTACACCCACCAATCAGGCTATGCTCGCCAAGTTAAAGCTCACCGGCAAAGCCAGACTTTGGTGGAAGCAATGGTGCAAGGATCAAGGGATTGCAAAGGGATCCGTTACCTGGGAGAA
Organism: Lygodium microphyllum; assembly: GCF_053477565.2. Taxonomy (NCBI): domain Eukaryota; kingdom Viridiplantae; phylum Streptophyta; class Polypodiopsida; order Schizaeales; family Lygodiaceae; genus Lygodium; species Lygodium microphyllum. The sequence goes on along the minus strand of NC_141152.1, from coordinate 138,396,189 downwards.
GCTGAAGAAAGCCGTGTAGGGAAGATACTTACCACCTGCATATCGCACACAGAAAATGAGCGAGTTCTACGAGCTAAAACAACTACGACTCACTCTTGATGCATACTACTCTAAATTCGTTTCACTTTTAAAGTATGCGCCACAGATGGACATGACGTAGCAGGTATCCAAATTTTGTGCGGGCTTAAATCCACCAGTAAATACCCATCTCGAATCTATGCGTCCATCAGATCTTCAGGATACACTCATTCGAGCGGCGCCTATAATTCAGGAGGTGCAAGCTAGACCAAGGTGCAAGCTCGACCAAGGGGTAACAAAACTTGGTCTTATAGTGACCCGAACAGAGGAGCATTCAGACCTCAAATGAAGAGAGTTCAAGGTCATAATCAGGGACAAAGAAAGAAAGCATGGACAAATAACGTCAACAACTTTGTTTCTACTCAAAGTAATGGTCGAAACCTCCGTTGTTTCCACTGCAACGAACCCGGTCACTTCAAGAGGCAATGTCCCAAGCTTGGTGGAGAACATCGCCAAGTGCCTTTTCAAGGAATAGGCCGTGGTCAAGGAGCCGCTACCCGTGGAAGAGGAAGAACCGCCTGCATTTCCAATAGGCAAATGTGCAAAGAAGGGGAAGAAGAAGATCCGACCATGGAAGCAGAATTCGAAAGAGCAACAGTCCATGCCGCTTTACACAAGAAAGGGCCGAATCACCAGTTCTTGGTGATTCAGACACCGTCGGACTATCAAGGTAAAGGTTTCAAAACCTTGATTGATTGTGGCAGTACACATTCCTTTATCTCACCAGCATGTGCAAAAAGATTAGGATTAGCCATAGTAGAAGCACCTACCCTGCTTGTGGAATTGGCAAATGGTCGTAAGGTAACTTGTACCAGGCAAACTGCTAAGGTGGAATTCTTTCTGGGAGGAAAGAAGACTTCAGTCAAATTCAGAGTCATGAATTTAGGTATCCATGAGTGTCTACTCGGAATGGATTGGCTTAAACCCAATGACGCCCACATTCACTGTGGAAAGGGGCAAGTTTCCTTTCGAAACTCTAAAAGGGAATATGTCACAACTCAAGATGAGGCAAGAGTGCCAAGAATCCAATTGGCCAAAGTATCTCGGATCATAAAAGGAGTCAGAAAAGGATTACCCATTTACTTGATCAAACTCAACAAGTTAGATCAAAAGCAAGAGTCTCATGAAGGGCCTTCTTGGCTAAAGGAATACGCAGACGTATTCCCTGATGAGTTGACCAAACTTCTGCCTCAAAGGGAAGTGGATCGTGAGATTAGGTTAGTGCCTAGAGCTGCACCAATTTCAAAGAGACCTTATATAATGTCCATACCAGAAGCAATAGAGTTGAAGGAACAACTCAAGCAACTGTTAGATCAGGGCTACATCCGGCCTAGCAATTCACCGTGGGGAGCTCCATTACTATTCCAGAAAAAGAAAGATGGAACACTTCGACTATGTATTGATTACTGAGGGTTGAATCAATCAACAGTCAAGAACAAGTATCCTATTCCGAGAATAGATGAGCTTCTTGATCGTCTTCAGGGTGCAAAGATATTCTCCAAGATTGATCTCAGGTCAGGTTACTATGAGATAAGGATCAAGGAAGAAGATATCCCAAAGACGGCCTTCAACACAAGATATGGGCACTTTGAGTTCCTGGTTATGTCATTTGGGCTTACGAATGCACTTGCTACCTTCAATAGATCAATGAGGACTTAGTCTACTACAGAATAAGGATGTGTATACCAGCAAGCCAGTCACTTAAGCAGAAGATAATGTGGGAAGCTCATGATTCCCCGTTCGCAAGACATCCTGGCTATGCTAAGACTCTTAATGCAGTTAGGAAGAGCTACCATTGGGAGAGGCTCAAAGGTGACGTTCTCAAATATGTCACTGAGTGTTTGTCTTGCCAACGTATCAAAGCCGAACATGTCATGATGCCAAGGAAACTGCAACCGCTTGACATCCCCCAAATGAAATGGGAATTCATCAGTATGGATTTTGTTGTAGGCTTACCCCAAGTCTAGTGAGGATACAATTCCATCATGGTTGTGGTTGACATGCTTACCAAGGTTGCACACCTAATTCCAGTAAAGACAAACTATACAGCCTCCGACATTGCAAGATTGTTTATCAAGGAGATTGTAACGTGTCCACTAGAATCATCCAGGACAAATCTTAGCAGTCCATCGGAAAGGATGTCTAGAAAGCTCCGCCCGACATTCCCATGGAATGTTACGGGACTTGCGATCTAGGTCTTCCCGCGTCTGCCTCGTAGCGGAAGTATCATGGCCGTTCCCACTTAGGATCGACCTGAATTTGGGTTTTCCTGTTTGGTCATTAGCTAGCAGCAACTAGCGTCAGACCCGAGCGAACTACTTTACACAGAAACGCCAGGTCCGAAGCGGATTCACGCTGCACTTGGTTCAAGGAGAATGGAAAACGAGAGGGATGCAAAACTCAACCTCTCTGCCATAAGGCATAGTCCCATTCCGTAAATCGGGTAAGACGTAACTCTAGGTCATCGCTCTCATTATTCATTTTGATAATGATGATCATCCCGCTGTTCTTCGAGATTTTTGAGAAAAGTTTCCGGCTAACCGGGACCACCCAACCGTAGGACGGACCCATGGCCCATCCTCCGCACTTTCCTCAGTTTGTTTTAGTTATGTAATTATCTAACACATTAATTTGACATATAGCAATCAGCTTCTTTAATTACTCCTGTTAAGCACTGGTTCCTTCACGTAATCTTATCACATGACATAGAAAAACAATATCAGTCAAATTCTTTATTATCATTTCATCATTTTATCTTTGAAATACAAGGAGTTCCGCCCGTAGGCTTGTCCATAATCTACCGAAGGCTATCCAGTAATCCGCTAGGGATCACTATTCCAAGCTTCTACCCGTAGACTAGTATGCGGGCCTCGAGATCCAATCCCGAGTCACGTTAGCCTCTTGTGCAGGACCCGGAAGGCGAGGGATTTACAGCCAGAGCCCCCCCTGGCACCCAAGCGTCCTCCTGCTCCAAGTAGAGCTCAACGGAAAGACCTCTCGCGGCGGGTTCGGTCCACGTTCCCGGCGCGGTCAACAACCCCCTTGGTTAGGGTCAGGCAGGCAGTCGGGGGTAACTGAAGCTGCCTCTCCCTTCAGGCCTTCAACCTGAAGCATTAGATATCATTTCATCCTTTAGTTCTTTGAGCAAACAATGCAAACAGTGCTTTCTAAACTGTTACAAGCACAATCAATTCCAGTGGTCGTTTATTTGGCCAACTGTCAAGGAGTGAATCCTTCTCTCCGAATGCATCCAGCGTTCGATCCGGGATTAATTGCGACTTCGCAAGATCCCCACTTTGTTCACCCTTTTGTCCTTGGGTTAGGGCCATACCCTGTTAACCCAACTTAACCAATACCTTAGGTTTTATTAACAGTAAATCTTGGCGACCATGTCACTTTAATTTATTGATTGATCATTTGCTTCCAAGCAAATACCTAACTTCCCTTTACTTGGCAATTTTTCCCCAAGATAGGTGATGCAACAGGATGACTACTCATTCTCTTGCAAGTTAAACTTGCGCAAGAACTTACCAACCTTATTTCAAGAAATGGCAAAACTCTCTTGTGAACAAACAACAAGTCTATGCAACGTTGCAACTTATTGCACAAGTGTCGCATCTATTCCATGGGATCATTTCACCCATTGAACGGCGTTTTCTGGTATCGGAATTATCTTCAGACGAGAAGCAGGGTTTAGGGTGTCTTTTTACCCAACCCATTCCTAATTACACTAGACCGACAACGTTTGGTCCTAGGGGTTCCAACTCAATTCGAGTTTCATCATTTGAACGAGTGATCCTTAGGGTAGAAACCCTAGATCGTTTCTTGCAAGCTCGTCCAATTGACTCAACATTTCGTGAATGTGGGTATGATCTTTGGGTTTGAGGGTTTTGACTTGGCAACAAGTGCAAAACTAGGTCGAATCCTTAACGCGCTAAACCCTAGTTAGCACTTGGGATATTTATCATATCGACTGAATCATGCCTATATGAATCCCTTGTGGGTTAGGTGATTTAGACAATTCAATATACTTGTCTTGCGACAAGGATGAACCTTTCCTAGAGATAATAAACTAGATCTAAAGGAGAAAAATAGTTGCAACTACCACAATACATGTAAACATGCGATTCATTGCTTCTACGCATCACATGGTTCACAATAACTCTATCTTTCCTTGGTAAAGTAAAAATGCATGATAATCTGGATACTAACTTTCCTAGGACCTACTAGGACTTACATCAAATAATCATGCCTACAACCTTGTTATCTACACTTTAGAATCTCATGCTTTGATAAACCATGCAACCTTTCCTAAATACGGCTCCTGATGAATGAAATTTTTGCATGACGACTATGCAACACGCAACTTTCTCCTAGCTACAATGAAGTTAATGAAGTTCATACAAAACTAAAGCTAGTGTTAACTTATTCCATTTTACATGCCACTTGCAAGTCCATAAGATCATTTTCGTGCTCTTCTATTTCTTTTCGGATAACATCTTATGGGTGTTAACTTTTCCTCATGAATCATTACAAGGAAGATGTTGCCTAAAATGTGACACACGCTTATTCCTACCATGTCTAGTAAAAAATGCACTTATCAATTTCATTTCCTTGCCCTAAGTAATATATGTTTAGACTCATTACTTTGAAAATGCACCAAAATAGCAACATGCAGCTAGTCTTCTAAGGCGGACAACTCTGGAAATGCAACCGTTCCAATTTCATGACATGCATCAATCTTGTCTAATGTTTAAAGAGATAATTTATCAATTGTATTTTTATCGCTGCCACATGCATTAAAAATAAGCGAAAAATGCATTCTCCCTTATGGAATTAAGCGTGCCTAAAACATTTCTTTATGTGAGAATAAACTTGAAAAAAACCTGGACTTGTGGGCTCGGGGAGGAACCTCCTGCAGGTGTGCCTTGCGACTTCTTTGGAGCCATCGTTAGGCAGTGTACTTTGGTTGCAACGGCTTCCCTTGAGTTATACGCGCGTCCCGAAGACTTAGGGTCTGTGAATTTTCTCCCTTGCACGGGATCAGTCCCTTGGACGCTCGGGTCTTGAACCCCGGGAATGAAATGTACACACAGGGTCTAGGAGGCTGGAATTTGTTTTTAACCCTCGGAGTCAATCCATGCGCACAAGGCCTTAAGGCTTGCCTTTGGAAGCTTCCAAGAAGCTTCTAGGAAGCTTCTACTTCCCAGTGGAAGAAAAGGCAAGTTCAGGAAAGAGTATGGCGACTAAAGAAGGGGGATTATGACATTATGGCGGCGGCTTGATGAGCTAGGCATGGCAGCGTGGCCTTCACAGTGGCATGGTGGTGGATGGCGTGGCGCTGGCGGCCGGTTTGGGCGTCCTCACGGCGGCTCCCTCCTAGCACGATGGCTATGGCAGCGTTCCCCTCTTTCCTCCCTTCACAATCATGAGGCACGGCAACTTCTCAGGCCCCTCTTCCTTCACGCAACCTTCTTCTCCTCTTCAGCACGGCGATGGTCGCAGCCGTTTCCCCCCCCCCCCCCCTTCAACACCTTAGAGGGTGTATTTATAGGACAAGGGGGGGGAGAGGAGAGCTCCACGACATGGCCACTGCATGGCTTCCCCCCTCCTCATGCAGGCCACAACTCCACCAAGCCCATCCCCCCACACTTCCTCTCCTCCAGCCGTGCATCGGCTGGGGGAAAGGGATAAATATTTTTTAAAAAAATCTTTAATAATATCCATTTTTCCCCTCCCAAGAGGGTGTTTACGTGTGATTTGTGGATTTGAACCCTCGGGCTTGCTTTGCCAATGCGGAGGTCTCGATTTCTCGCGTGCAGGTCACAGATTACAATGCCGGCAATTCCAATATGAAAGATAACCTTTGCATGAGGTTTATGCAGTGTGCGGGAAGTCAATATTCACGAGTGGGAATATTACATTCTCTCCCCCTTAGAAGAATCGAGATGTCCTCATCTCGAGATAAACTGGGGATATTGAGGGTTGAGAGAGCTTTCATCTATCCAGGTAGCATCCTCTTCGGGATAATCTTTCCACTGGACGAGGCATTCTTTCAAGGTTCTAGATCTTAAGTGTCTCTCCCTAACATCTAAAATCTTATCCGGTCTTAGTTCAAGGACTCCTTGACTAGGCATTACAATTTGTTGGTCATCAAGTACATGATTAGGGTTGGGTACATATTTTTTTAAGAGACTAATATGGAATACATTGTGAACTTTTTGGTTATCAGGAAGTTGCAATTTATAAGCATTGGGTCCCAGGCATTTGAGGATTTTATATGGCCCACAATACCTTGGACTTAGCTTCTTGCATTCTCCTAGAGATAGAGAACTCCTTTTAGGGCGTACACGAATGAAGACCATGTCTCCTTCTCCGAAGACCCTCTCTTGACGTTTCAAATCTGCATATGCCTTTTGTCTATCCTTGGCTGCTTGTATGTCTTATCTTATTGACCTTATTTGGTCATCCATGTCCTCCAACATTTGTCTTGAAGTTTCAACTCTTAGGGTTGGATCAAAAAAGTTTAGGGGACTTCGACAATCATGACCATACAATGCCTAGAAAGGGGTCATTTGAATGCTCTGCTGATAAGAAGCATTGTAGGCAAATTCAACTAACGGCAAGTATTGAATCCACCTCTTCGGCTCTCGACAGCAGTATGCCCTAAGCATATCCTCAATGATTTGATTCACTCGCTCTGTTTGTCCATCCATTTGGGGATGGTAGGCGGTGCTAAAACAGAGTTGAGTCCCAATAGCTTCAAAGATAGCTCTCCAGAAGTGTGAAGTGAAGAGAGAATCTCGATCGCTAATGATTCTTCTAGGTAACCCATGTAGCTTGAATATCTCCTTGATAAACAATCTTGCAATGTCGGAGGCTTTATAGTTTGTCTTTACTGGAATCAGGTGTGCAACCTTAGTAAGCATGTCAACTACAACCATAATGGAATTGTATCCTCCTTGGACTTGGGGTAAGCCCACAACAAAATCCATATTGATGAATTCCCATTTCATTTGGGGAATGTCAAGTGGTTGCAATTTTCCTGGCATCATGACATGTTCAGCCTTGATACGTTGGCAAGACAAACATTCAGTGACATATTTGAGAACGTCACCTTTGAGCCTCTCCCAATGGTAGCTCTTCCTAACTGCATTAAGAGTTTTTGCATAGCCAGGATGTCCTGCGAAAGGGGAATCATGAGCTTCCCATAATATCTTCTGCTTAAGTGACTGGCTTGTTGGTATACACAGCCTTGTTTTGTAGTAGACAAGTCCATTATCAATGGAAAATTCCTGATACTTGGCCTGTAACTTCAGATTCTGATCCTTGGTAGATATTTCTTTTATCATTGTTTGGTAGGCCAAATCATGGCATGCTTCCTCTCTAGCTAGTTCGAGTATAGGGTTGCTTGGCATAGATACCTTTGTAGCCAGAGATCTGGCCGTTGATGGATTCTGCAAGATTAGGGAATTTAGGAATGCCTTGCGACTGAGTGCATCGGCAACTACATTCTCTTTCCCTGGTCGGTACTTGATTTCAAAATCATACTCCTCCAATACTTCAATCCACCGCTGTTGCCTCATGTTGAGCTCGTTCTGGGTAAAAATCCATTTGAGACTCTTATGATCGGTTACTAGAGTAAACTTGTTACCCAACAGGTAGTGTCTCCAAAGCTTTAGAGCATGGATGACAGCTAATAATTCCAGATCATGCGTGGCATAATTCTTTTCATGACTCTTCAATTTCCTTGAAGAGTATGCTACTGGATGACCTTCCTGCATAAGTACACACCCCAAGGCAAGAATGCTGGCATCAGTTACTACCTCGAACTCCTTATTGAGGTCAGGAAGTTTTAGAATAGGTGCTGATACCAAACATTGCTTCAACTGGTCGAAGCTATTTTGTTCGGGAGTTGACCATGTAATAGAAGTCTGCTTCTTTAGTAAGTCTGTAAGAGGTGCTGCAATCAAAGCATAGTTTTTGATAAAGACCCTATACCATCCTGTCAAGCCAAGAAAGCTACGTATTTCTTTAATGGATATTGGTATTGGCCATTCAAGCACATCCCTGACTTTGGCTGGGTCTACTGATATTCCTTCTGATGATACTATGAATCCTAGATATTCAATCTGACGCTTGAAGAATCCACACTTCTTCATTTTTGCATACAGCTTATGAGACCTCATTGTCTCAAGAACAATCCGTAGTTGAGGTTCATGATCTTCTTCCTGTTTAAAATAGACTAAAGTGTCATCGAAGAAGACAAGCACGAAATCATCAAGATATGGTCTAAAAATATCCTGCATTAATCTATTGAAGGTGGCAGGTGCATTTGTAAGCCCGAATGACATAACCAAGAACTCAAAGTGCCCATATCTTATATTGAAGGCCGTTTTTGGAATATCTTCTTCCTTGATCCTTATTTGATAGTAGCCTAATCTGAGATCAATTTTGGAGAAGATCTTTGCACCTTGAAGGCGATCCAGAAGTTCATCTATTCTAGGAATAGGATACTTGTTCTTGACTGTTGATTGATTCAAACCACGGTAATCAATACATAGTCGAAGTGTCCCATCTTTCTTTTTCTGGAATAGTACTGGAGATCCCCATGGTGAGTTGCTAGGCCGGATGTAACCCTGATCTAACAGTTGCTTGAGATGTTCCTTCAACTCAATAGCTTCCGGTATGGACATTCTATAAGGTCTCTTTGCAATTGGCGCAGCTCCAGGCACTAGCCTTATTTCATGATCAACTTCTCTTGGAGGCGGAAGTTCAGTCAATTCCTCAGGGAATACGTCAGCGTATTCCTTTAGCCAAGAGGGTCCTTCATGAGACTCTTGCTTTTGATCTAACTTGTTGAGTTTGATCAGGTAAACAGGTAATCCTTTTCTAACTCCATTTATGATCCGCGATACTTTGGCTAACTGGATTCTTGGCACTCCTGCCTCACCTTGAGTTGTAACAAACTCCCTTTCAGAGTTTCGAAAGGAAACTTGACCCTTTCCATAGTGGATGTGGGCGTCATTAGGCTTAAGCCAATCCATCCCGAGTAGACACTCATGGATACCTAAATTCATGACTCTGAATTTGACTGAGGTTTTCTTTCCTCCCAGAAAGAATTCTTCCTTAGCAGTTTGCCTGGTACAAGTTACCTCACGACCGTTTGCCAATTCCACAAGTAAGGTAGGTGCTTCTACTGTGGCTATTCCTAATCTTTTTGCACATGCTGGTGAGATAAAGGAATGTGTACTGCCACAATCAATCAAGGTTTTGAAACCTTTACCTTGATAGTCCGACGGTGTTTGAATCACAGAGAACTGACGATTCGGCCCCATCTTGTGTAAAGCGGCATGGATTGTCGCTCTTTCAAATTCTGCCTCCATAGTCGGATCTTCCTCTTCTACTGCTTCGTATCTTTGCCTATTGGTAATGCAGGCAGTTCTTCCTCTTCCACGGGTGGCGGCTCCTTGACCGCGGCCTACACCTTGACGATGTCCCTCGCTGAGCTTGGGACATTGCCTTTTGAAGTGACCGAGTTCATTGCAGTGGAAACATCGGAGGTTTCGGCCATTACTTTGAGTAGGAATAAAGTTGTTGACGTTATTTGTCCTTGCTTTCTTCCTTTGTCCCTGATTGTGACCTTGGACTCTCTTCACTTGGGGTCTCAATGTTCCTCTGTTCAGGTCGCTATAGGACCAATTTTTGTTACCCTTTGGTCTAGCTTGCACTTCCTGAATTATAGGTGCCGCTCGAATGAGTGCATCCTGAAGATCTGACGGACGTATAGATTCGAGACGGGTATTTACGGGTGGATTTAAGCCTGCGCAAAATTTGGACACCTGCTGCGTCATGTCCATCTATGGCGCATACTTTAAGAGTGAGACAAATTTAGATTAGTATGCGTCAAGGGTGAGTCCTAGCTATTTTAGCTCGTAGAATTCATTCATTTTTTGTGTACGATATGCAGGTGGCAAATATCTCCCCTGCACGGCTTTCTTTAACTTCTCCCAGGTGACGGACCCCTCTGAAGTCCCTTGATCCCTGCACCATTGTTTCCACCATAGTCTAGCTTCGCCGGTGAGTTTTAATTTGGCGAGCATGGCATGATTGGTAGACGCAGTACCAGCTGCTTCAAAGTAATCCTCCATAGATTCAATCCAAATTTCAGCATCAGACTGGACGAATCTGCCTCTCTTGTCAAACTCGGGTGGCTTTATCTGCTTGAGGAGGAACTTCTTCTCCTGGATCACAGCAGTACTTGATGTAGGGGGCGAATTTGGAACCTGTACCTGGGGTTGTGCTTGGATAAAAGTTTTCTTAACGTTATTACATGATAATTGACGTTAGCTTATCTTTAGATCAGCTATCTCGTAAATCATGAAGCTACTTAACTTTTTTAACAACTCTGATGCACAGTCGGATATTGATAAATGAATTCCTTATTTATATTTACATGGGCGTAGCCTTATATAACATCTCGTGTGATGATAATCCAATCATTACATTCAGTTTGGGGAGAACAACGTTGTATTGCATTTGTCTACAGGAACTGTGTAATAGTAGGGTTTTGGGTCATGGATCTTTAGGAATCGATAATTCATTGGAAGTTTAGGATATCCTTTTCGCTGGAATCCATACTTCTCATGGCGGCCCAACACCTTAATCCTGTCGGCTGGGATTACACGGGTTACTTCCTCATATACATATGAGTTCAATTCAACCCTCCGACCTTGAATATGCAAAGTCGAATTTACGTGAGCTTCCACAAAAATGAACAGCTTCACGACTTTCAAGTCTTCCAACCACTTGATCCTCTTCAGGTTGGTCTGTAGATAAGCGAACCAGTGGGCAGCTATGTAGTAGATTCCTGAAGACCCAGTCCATCTTCGTTCTATATATAAAGGTGATGGATTATAAATCTGCTCCAGGATGTTCATCATCCCAACTCTTTGTCTATAATGCGGAGAATGCATTGCAGTCATAAACATGACCCGGAACACCAAAAACTTGTTCCACGCTTCATAGTTCTGCAAGACAGTATTGAAGATGAGGAAATGTTTGGACAGCAACAATTTTTTTACTTCATTTTATTGAGATCTCATAAAAACAATTCTGTTGTTGGTCGGCTCTGATACCAACTGTAACGTGTCCACTAGAATCATCCAAGACACGTCTTAGCAGTCCATCGGAAAGGATGTCTAGAAAGCTCCGCCCGACATTCCCATGGAATGTTACGGGACTTGCGATCTAGGTCTTCCCGCGTCTGCCTCGTAGTGGAAGTATCATGGCCGTTCCCACTTAGGATCGACCTGAATTTGGGTTTTCCTGTTTGGTCATTAGCTAGTAGCAACTAGCGTCAGACCCGAGCGAACTACTTTACGCAGAAACGCCAGGTCCGAAGCGGATTCACGCTGCACTTGGTTCAAGGAGAATGGAAAACGAGAGGGATGCAAAACTCAACCTCTCTGCCATAAGGCATAGTCCCATTCCGTAAATCGGGTAAGACGTAACTCTAGGTCATCGCTCTCATTATTCATTTTGATAATGATGATCATCCCACTGTTCTTCGAGATTTTTGAGAAAAGTTCCCGGCTAACCGGGACCACCCAACTGTAGGACGGACCCATGGCCCATCCTCCGCACTTTCCTCAGTTTGTTTTAGTTATGTAATTATCTAACACATTAATTTGACATATAGCAATCAGCTTCTTTAATTACTCCTGTTAAGCACTGGTTCCTTCACGTAATCTTATCACATGACATAGAAAAACAATATCAGTCAAATTATTTATTATCATTTCATCATTTTATCTTTGAAATACAATGAGTTCCGCCCGTAGGCTTGTCCATAATCTACCGAAAGGCTATCCAGTAATCCGCTAGGGATCACTATTCCAAGCTTCTACCCGTAGACTAGTATGCGGGCCTCGAGATCCAATCCCGAGTCACGTTAGCCTCTTGTGCAGGACCCGGAAGGCGAGGGATTTACAGCCAGAGCCCCCCCTGGCACCCAAGCGTCCTCCTGCTCCAAGTAGAGCTCAACGGAAAGACCTCTCGCGGCGGGTTCAGTCCACGTTCCCGGCGTGGTCAACAACCCCCTTGGTTAGGGTCAGGCAGGCAGTCAGGGGTAACTGAAGCTGCCTCTCCCTTCAGGCCTTCAACCTGAAGCATTAGATATCATTTCATCATTTAGTTCTTTGAGCAAACAATGCAAACAGTGCTTTCTAAACTGTTACAAGCACAATCAATTCCAGTGGTCGTTTATTTGGCCAACTGTCAAGGAGTGAATCCTTCTCTCCGAATGTATCCAGCGTTCGATCCGGGATTAATTGCGACTTGGCAAGATCCCTAAGGGTTTATTTGTTCACCCTTTTGTCCTTGGGTTAGGGCCATACCCTATTAACCCAACTTAACCAATACCTTAGGTTTTATTAACAGTAAATCCTGGCGACCATGTCGCTTTAATTTATTGATTGATCATTTGCTTCCAAGCAAATACCTAACTTCCCTTTACTTGGCAAATTTTCCCCAAGACAGGTGATGTAACAGGATGACTACTCATTCTCTTGCAAGTTAAACTTGCGCAAGAACTTACCAACCTTATTTCAAGAAATGGCAAAACTCTCTTGTGAACAAACAACAAGTCTATGCAACGTTGCAACTTATTGCACAAGTGTCGCATCTATTCCATGGGATCATTTCACCCATTGAACGGCATTTTCTGGTATCGGAATTATCTTCAGACAAGAAGCAGGGTTTAGTGTGTCTTTTTACCCAACCCATTCCTAATTACACTAGACCGACAACGTTTGGTCCTAGGGGTTCCAACTCAATTCGAGTTTCATCATTTGAACGAGTGATCCTTAGGGTAGAAACCCTAGATTGTTTCTTGCAAGATCGTCCAATTGACTCAACATTTCGTGAATGTGGGTATGATCTTTGGGTTTGAGGGTTTTGACTTGGCAACAAGTGCAAAACTAGGTCGAATCCTTAACGCGCTAAACCCTAGTTAGCACTTGGGATATTTATCATATCGACTGAATCATGCCTATATGAATCCCTTGTGGGTTAGGTGATTTAGACAATTCAATATACTTGTCTTGCGACAAGGATGAACCTTTCCTAGAGATAATAAACTAGATCTAAAGGAGAAAAATAGTTGCAACTACCACAATACATGTAAACATGCGATTCATTGCTTCTACGCATCACATGGTTCACAATAACTCTATCTTTCCTTGGTAAAGTAAAAATGCATGATAATCTGGATACTAACTTTCCTAGGACCTACTAGGACTTACATCAAATAATCATGCCTACAACCTTGTTATCTACACTTTAGAATCTCATGCTTTGATAAACCATGCAACCTTTCCTAAATACGGCTCCTGATGAATGAAATTTTTGCATGACGACTATGCAACACGCAACTTTCTCCTAGCTACAATGAAGTTAATGAAGTTCATACAAAACTAAAGCTAGTGTTAACTTATTCCATTTTACATGCCACTTGCAAGTCCATAAGATCATTTTCGTGCTCTTCTATTTCTTTTCGGATAACATCTTATGGGTGTTAACTTTTCCTCATGAATCATTACAAGGAAGATGTTGCCTAAAATGCAACACACGCTTATTCCTACCATGTCTAGTAAAAAATGCACTTATCAATTTCATTTCCTTGCCCTAAGTAATATATGTTTAGACTCATTACTTTGAAAATGCACCAAAATAGCAACATGCAGCTAGTCTTCTAAGGCGGACAACTCTGGAAATGCAACCGTTCCAATTTCATGACATGCATCAACCTTGTCTAATGTTTAAAGAGATAATTTATCAATTGTATTTTTATCGCTGCCACATGCATTAAAAATAAGCGAAAAATGCATTCTCCCTTATGGAATTAAGCGTGCCTAAAACATTTCTTTATGTGAGAATAAACTCGAAAAAAACGTGGACTTGTGGGCTCGGGGAGGAACCTCCCGCAGGTGTGCCTTGCGACTTCTTTGGAGCCATCGTTAGGCAGTGTACTTTGGTTGCAACGGCTTCCCTTGAGTTATACGCGCGTCCCGAAGACTTAGGGTCTGTGAATTTTCTCCCTTGCATGGGATCAGTCCCTTGGACGCTCGGGTCTTGAACCCCGGGAATGAAATGTACACACAGGGCCTAAGGAGGCTGGAAATTTTTTTTTACCCTCGGAGTCAATCCATGCACACAAGGCCTTAAGGCTTGCCTTTGGAAGCTTCCAAGAAGCTTCTAGGAAGCTTCTACTTCCCAGTGGAAGAAAAGGCAAGTTCAGGAAAGAGTATGGTGACTAACGAAGGGGGATTATGACATTATGGCGGCGGCTTGATGAGCTAGGCATGGCAGCGCGGCCTTCACAGTGGCCTGGTGGCGGATGGCGTGGCGCTGGCGGCCGGTTTGGGCGTCCTCACGGTGGCTCCCTCCTAGCACGATGGCTATGGCAGCGTTCCCCTCTTTCCTCCCTTCATAATCGTGAGGCACGGCAACTTCTCAGGCTCCTCTTCCTTCACGCAACCTTCTCATCCTCCTCAGCACGGTGATGGCAGCAGCCATTTCCCCCCCCCCTTCAACACCTTAGAGGGTGTATTTATAGGACAAGGGGGGGGGAGAGGAGAGCTCCACCACGTGGCCACTGCATGGCTTCCCCCCTCCTCATGCAGCCCACAACTCCACCAAGCCCATCCCCCCACACTTCCTCTCCTCCAGCCGTGCATCGGCTGGGGGGAAGGGATAAATATTTAAAAAAAATTTGCTGTAATAATATCAATTTTTCCCCTCCCAAGAGGGTGTTTACGTGTGATTTGTGGATTTGAACCCTCGGGCTTGCTTTGCCAATGCGGAGGTCTCGATTTCTCGCGTGCAGGTCACAGATTACACTGCCGGCAATTCCAACATGAAAGATAACCTTTGCACAAGGTTTACGCAGTGTGCGGGAAGTCAATATTCACGAGTGGGAATATTACAGAGATATTCAATCTACATGGTTTACCCAGAAGAATCATTAGTGATCGAGATTCTCTCTTCACATCACACTTCTGGAGAGCTATCTTTGAAGCTATTGGGACTCAACTCTGTTTTAGCACCGCCTACCATCCCCAAACAGATGGCCAAATAGAGTGAGTAAATCAAGTCATTGAGGATATGCTTAGGGCATACTGTTCTGGAGAACCCAAGAAGTGGATTCAATACTTGCCTTTGGTAGAATTTGCCTACAATGCTTCTTACCAGCAAACCATTCAGATGACCCCTTTCCAAGCATTATATGGTCATGATTGTCGAAGTCCTCTTAAATTTTCTGATCCAACCCTAAGAGTTGAAGCGTCTAGGCAGATGTTGGAAGACATGGATGATCAAATAAAGTCAATAAGACAAGACATACAAGCGGCCAAGGATAGACAAAAGGCATACGTAGATTTGAAGGGTCAAGAAAGAGTCTTCGAAGAAGGAGACATGGTCTTCATTCCCGTATGCCCTAAAAAGAGTTCTCTATCCCTAGGAGATTGCAAGAAGCTAAGTCCAAGGTATTGTGGGCCGTACAAAATCCTCAAATGCCTAGGACCCAATGCATATAGATTGCAACTCCCTGAGAACCTAAAAGTTCACAATGTATTCCATATCAGCCTATTGAAAAAATATGTACCCCACCCTAATCATGTACTTGATGACCAACAAATTGTAATGCCTAGTCAACGAGTCCTTGAACTAAGGCCAGATAGGATCTTAGATGTTAGTTAGAGACAGTTAAGATCCAGAACCTTGAGAGAATGCCTCGTCCAGTGGAAAGATTATCCCGAAGAGGATGCCACCTGGATAGATGAAGGCACTCTCAACCATCAATATCCCCAGTTTATCTTGAGATGAGGACATCTCGATTCTTCTAAGGGGGAGAGAATGTAATATATTAAGTCAGCCAAACAAGCAACGTCGAACTCGAGACCCTAAACGGTGAAGGAATAGGCTTCTTCAATGGCAGCCGTGTCAAGAAGTACTACCCCCCTACGCATCCTTTGCACAAACCACCGATGTTAGAACCGCCTGTCAAGGTCCGAGTAGCCACAATCACTAAAATCGACGATGAGGACAAGGAAGCCATGGAACCCGTATACCTTCATATCACAGTCACGGCCAAACAAACATGTGCTTTCACTGCCTTGATTGACGAGGGAGCAGACTTCAACGTCTTGACCTACGATCATTGGACTCAACTTGGCCAGCCGTAACTTCAATCCACCACTGCAAAATTAAGCCCATATGGGGCTCATTCCTATGCACTACTCGACAAGTGCAAGGCAGCCGTTTCTATCGAGTCTGAGATTGTTCCAATGCTTTTCTATGTGCTGCCAAATTCTAAAAACGCAGGCACAGAGTCACTGTTGGGGCGCACCTTCAAAAAGCAGATCCACTACAATGTCGACTACGCGTTGCAGCGCATCCACCTAGCAATAGGCAACGTTCACATTGTTACAGCTTTTAGCAAGGGCTACGCAACCTCATCCTGGGCCACCCAGCCCCACTGATAGAAACACCTGTAGGCAATTCTAAGGAGGGGGTAGTGTGCGGCTGCCACTCCTCGAGTCTCATCGCCCGCAACCCATACATGCCAAAGCTAAGGCCCCACAACCTCACCTCCAATGGGTGCCTAAACAACCGCAACAACTGCCTATATATATATAAATTTCTCCTTTGCAACGGCGCATCGAGCTGGAGCGTGAGAGGGGGGATGGAGGAGCCAGCAAGCTCCTCACTAGAGCTTGCTTGGCTCCATCTTCATGCATAAGGACACGTAGAGGGGGGAGGATTCCCTCCCCTCCCCTATATAAAGAGGGAGGACTGCAGGTACAGGGGGCCACACGAGAGAGGAGGTGGGGAGATTAAGCCTCTTGCTGTTGCCGCCAATATTTGCTGTGAGGAAGGGAGGCCACCATCGTTGAGGAGGAATCGCCCTGCATCCAACCGCCAGTCCGCAGCCACTGACTCCATCAACATTCGACGTCATGAAGAAACTCCGTCTCCCCACCTGGCTTCAGTAAATCCACAGAAGCTTCAAGAAGCTTCTAAGGGGGACCACCTCAAGCCCCCCTTCCTGTGCTTTTTCCCTTCCACCCCCTCCCCGGTTTTTCTTAAAACCCTCTCACCCCCTCATATCCCTTCTACTCCATAAATTTCCCCCCCTCCCTCGGGTTTTTTTAAAAAACCCTCAAGCCCCTTCCTATACCCTTTCCTTACCCTTTTCCCCCCTCCCCGTTCTACCCCTTAGAAATCCCTTCACCCCGCCCCGGTCGTAAGGCCTTAACCCTTCCCGAGGGCCGTTACACCCCCACAATCCTTGGCCTCATTAATCCCTTCCCCGTGCCCGAATTGCAAAGTCCCTTCTTGTGTTTCCTTGAAACCGTGTTGCACCCCCCTCATATTCCTTTTAACACACCCCCCCTAAGCCTTACCCCCGTGTACCCTTTTTTTTTCTTCACACCTTCTCCCGGTGCTATAATTCCTTGTGTTACCCTTCAAATTTTCACCCTAGGCTTGAAAACCCTAAGTCCTTTCTCTCCCATGCCCAAAAAAATCTCTCAAGGTGCATATGTTGCGAAGCCACACTCACGCACAACGTTTTTTGCTATGTATATACCCTATAGGGCCTTTTTTAGGCTTTATAAACATTTCCCTCTCCGAAGAAGCTAAGAACCTAAAGGTCTTATTATTCCTTCTCGTGATCAACCATTTAAACGGCTCCTTGCCTCGAAAGAGAGACGGTGGAAATCCGGAAGAAAGAGTAAAAGCTGCCTTCACGTTCGAATTGAGATGCCACCTAAGAAAGTCCAAGGAGTAGCTGTGGGAGGGTCATCTCCCAATATCCATGTGGATATCTCACCCCAAAACGAGGTTTTTTTTTCTTCTTGGTTTTATATCGATTTTAAGTCAATCATGCAAAGATGAATTGTTAGGGATAGGATATATTTTTACGAATTATTTACAATGAAGGAGTTTAGTTTAATTGAACAAATGATAATGTATAGAACATAGTTTCCTTCGAATAGCATCATGCATTATAATGAATTAAGAGCAAGATTATCTACTTACTATAGTAGTATATTTCAGTTAAATCCTGAAGGTATAAAAACTGCATCTTGCACCATTAAACCCTATTCTTTTTTTGTGCAACATAGAGGATGAAATTCATGAAAGGTTTCTTACGTTGCTGAATTCTAGGAAGTTATCATTGCTAACTGCATATCTTAGCAAGGAAAAGATTGTTATTTGGCATGAGTTTTGTTTGCAAGGAAAAAGGAGGATTAACTAAATTTACCTAACCTCAAAGCATTAAAGTTTAGGACTGAAAAATCAATTGTCACAAGGATGACAAATCGTGTCGAGGTGATCTCAACATTACCTCCTAAAAGATAACCGATTTAATGTAAACTTAGAAATACCTATGCTGCGAAATATGCCTTGGGAATGATTTAAAGGCCAAGAAACATTTATACCTTAAATACTTGACTATCCTCCCTGATCGTAGGGTCAATAAATTAGAAAAATGAAAAAAGAACTAGGGTTTGTTCCTGAGGTTCTTAAAAAGAGACCCTAGGTCCAACAAACGTCAGCTTGAAAAAACGAAAACGGATTATTTCATCGTATATTACGATACAGGACTTGCGCAGCAAGTACGAAGTCATATAGTCTTGTGATTAATTCACAAGAAGAAAGGTTAAATACCCTCAACGAGGATGGTGGATCCTTACGCAAGTTATCTTGCAAAAGGATGATTTTCTTAATATTCTTCTAAATAAGGAAAGTTAAAAAAACGGAATCTAAAGTATCCAATGAACTTTAGGGTTGACCAAGTTGGGTTAATAAGGTACGCCCTAACCCAAAATATAAGGGATCTTGCCACGTTGCAAGACACCTTGGAACAAGTGATGATGCATTCGAAATGAAAGCATTATTTCTTAGCAGTTTGCCAACAACAAGATCGGTTAATGAAAGTGTTTGTGCGTGCTAGAGAATTTAGAGCACTGTTTGATTTATGAATTATAAATTAAATGAATATCTACGCTTCAGGTTGAAGGCGTGAAGGGAGAGGCAGTTTCAGTTACCCCCGACTGCCTACCTGACCCTAACCAAGGGGGTTGTTGACCGCGCTGGGAACGTGGACTAAACCTGCCGCGAGAGGTCTCTCCATTGAGCTCTACTTGGAGCAGGAGGACGCTTGGGTGCTAGGGGGGCTCTGGCTGTAAATCCCTCACCTTTCGGGTCCTGCACAAGAGGCTAATGTGACTCGGGATTGGATCTCGAGGCCCGCATACTAGTTTGCGGCCGGAAGCTTGGAATAGTGATCCCTGTGGATTACTGGATAGCATTCGGGCGAATTATGGACAAGCCTACGGGCGGAAACTCCTTGTATTTCAAAGATGAAAATGATGATATGTAAATAAAGAACTTGTTTGATATTGTTTTTCTATGTCACGTGATAAGATTACGTAAAGGAACTAGTGCTTAACGGATTAATTAAAGAAGCTGATTGTTACATGTCAATTTAATGTGTTAGATAATTACATAACTAAAACAAACCGAGAAAAGTGCGGAGGATGGGACATGGGTCCATCCTACGGTTGGGTGGTCCCGGTCAGCCACCGCCGGGAACTTTTCTCAAAACTTGAAGAACAATAGGATGATCGTCAAAAGACATGAACAACGAAAGCGTGGACCTAGAGTTATGTCTTAACCGATTTACGCTATTTTAGGGGAACGGAATGGGACTATGCCTTATGACAGAGAGGTTGAGCTTTGCATCCCTCTCATTTCCCATTCTCCTTGAACCAAGTGCAGCGTGAATCCGCTTCGGACCTGGCGTTTCTGCGTAAAGAAGTTTGCTTGGGTCCGACGCTAGTTGCTGTTAGGTAATGACCAATCAGGATAACCCTAATTCCGGTCAATTCTAAGTGGGAACGACCAGGATACTTCCGCTACGTGGCAGACACAGAAAGACCTAGATCGCAAAGCCCGTAACATTCCATGGGAATGCCGGGTGGAGTTTTCTAGACATCCTTTCCGATGGACTGCTAAGACGTGTCCTAGATGATTCTAGTGGACACGTTACACATCTTTCAAAGAAAATTTGTTAAAATGCACAATATAGCATTTATTTCCTTCTTCATTTTCTTTTTTTTATTATTTTCATTTGTTTCCTCTCTATGCCATTAAGTGTTACTTGCTATCCATTCCAAGTAAACTCCATAAACATATGATTGAGATCCAAAGGAAATTTTCAAGCTTTTTGAGCCAATCATAGCTAATAATGATGTTAATGGAACCTATATCTAGGATAATTAAGTCTATCATAATGGTAGAAGACTGAGATAACATAATGGAAGTTTATTCATATATGTCCTTACCCAACTCTTGAGCTATATTTCTAACTTGTATCTTTAGTAGGGAGTCCATCTCTTGAGGCAATAACTTCAACTTATGTAATGATTTGTCATTGACAATGCTATGTTTGTTGCCCATATCAATGAGAATATGAGCAACCTTAGAATTGATAGTTCCTTGGAGCTAAAGTGTGCTCTCTCCTTTGCAACTCAATTTAAGAATCTTGGGATATGGAATATAACATGGATAAACACTCTGAGCAAGATTTCCACTTATCCTATAGTATAAACTTCAGCCCAAGATGTCCAATTCTCTTTATTGGTTGGTTCCCATAGTGGTAAATGGGAACACTCTCCTTATTGGCTAAATCACTATCCAATTCTCATTGGCTAATTTTAATGGTAAGTCACTCCTATTTTTGGCTAAAAAGAGCTAAATTTTCTTTTATACTTTTGACTATAGAATTCAACATATTGTATGACTACATGGACATTTGTAGACTTTGTTGGCGCAATATCTACAAAAAGGTTTGGATCAAGAACAAAATATACTTCTTTAATTTTATTGGGTTAGATATACCCTCAACATACATGGATAGATTTAAGAACTGGTTGGAATCCTCTCTAACTATAAAGTCTCTTTGTTTGAGATCATACTATTTTCTTTCTAGTCTCTCTTTTTCCATTGGAGACACAAGTACTTGAGTCATGGCTAATTTGAATTCCTTCCAAGTGCAAAATTTTTTCCCAATTTTCCTCATATATCTCCACCATATATGTGCATAACCCACTAGGTGTAAGATTGCATAACATATATTTGCCTCATCTTTACGTGGGTAGAGAGTAAATTACATTTTCATGTTGTTGATCTATTCTTCTCATTCCCTTGGTGAGGGGCTATCTCCTTTGATTGATGTATAGTCCATTATTGTTAGGTAAACCAATTGACTATTGTCTATGAGAGTAACTGCTAAATGCTCACTGTCCATGATTGTTATTAAAAGAATGATGTCTGTTTTTCTTATTGCCAAATGAATGATGACCAAGTGAAATATTCCCATACGGCTGATGATTTTTGTTGGACTATCCATATGGCATCATGTCATCAAGGTCTTCATCAAGATAAAATCTATCATCTCTCCTTCATTCCTCATGAATGTGTTGATCTTGACTATTCCATACATTAGATACTTGAGAATTTTGGAGATAAAACTATTTGTAGATGGAATCACATCCACATATGTCATTAACTCTATCACCATGCTAAAAATTCTCTTGCTATCTATTATTCTTTGAGTAATTATAAGTGGGTCTTTTTCTATTCCATGAATTATATGGGAGATGAATTGTTCCATGTGGCATCATGTCATCAAGGCCTCCATCATACTAAAATTTGTCATCTCTCCTTGATTCCTCATGAATGTGTTGATCTTGACTATTCCTTACATTAGATACTTGAGAATTTTGGAGATAAAACTATTTGTAGAAGGAATCACATCCTCATATGTCATTAACTCTATCCCCATGCTAAAAATTCTCTTGCTATCTATGATTCTTCGAGTAATTATAAGTGGGTCTTTTTCTATTCCATGAATTATATGGGAGCTAAATTGTTTCTTTGACTCTTGAAGGGTCACCATGCTCATAAGCTGAATTTACAAATTTATTGGATGATTTAGAATTTACATTGTCATTTAGGCATAGTACACAATTGTCATTAGATGGTGGACTACTTTTCCATTTGTTGCCCAAGTTGCTGAGTATTACAATCATTTGATCAAATTTTGCATTCAACATTACAATTGTGATGTCTGATTACCTCAATACCAAGAAAGTATCTCAGCTCACCCAAATCCTTCATCTCAAACTTCTTCTTCAAGAAGTCCTTAACTTGATCAATCCCATTGTCACTGTCACTTGTAATAATCAAGTCATCCACATAGATGACTATGATGACCAAACATGCATCTCCCTTTCTCACATAAAGTGAGTGATCAGCATCAGAAATACAAAATCCAATATTGACAAGATACTCTCCAATCTTGTCAGACCATGCTCTAGGTGCTTGCTTCAGCCCATAGAGCACCTTCTTTAACCTGCATACATATGTGGGATACTCTAAATCCTCATAACCTGCGGGCTACTCCATATACACTTCTTCTTGCAATTCACCATGCAAGAAGGCATTCTTAACATCCATTTGCTGCAAACTCCAACCTTTGGTTGCTACCAAGGGAATCACACATCTAACGGTTGCCATCCTAGCAAATGGACATAAATTTTCCTAAACTTGTCATCCATCATATGATTGAGTTGGATGATGCCTTCATTCATGCTATCAATCCTTCATGAGAGTTTTTGATTTTGGTTTGAACCATGGGATACATTAGCTTTAGCCATTGGTTCCAAAACTTGAGGGTCCCTTGGCCAATGTATCACTTCATTTGTATTGTTATTGCCCATAATATTTTTCACTTATTATTTTTCCCTCATGGATGAATTAATCTTTACAAGGTAGTCAACCAAATTCTCCTTTATATTCTCAAGCACTTGCTCCTTGTTCTTATTTCTTGCCATTGTAATTAGTGCATTAAAAAATAATTGTATGTCTCTAAATGGTTGATATCTTGAGTTCTACTCCTACAACCCTTTTAGTTATTAGCTCTTAACAAAGCTTATAATGTAGAGGTAGGGAAATTTATTAAAAAGCCAAGTTGGAAAAAGGTATGTGGTAGATCGAAGTAAAAATAATAGACCTTGTCAAAATATCTAGAGGTTGTCTACAATCACCACCTGTAAGTAAGATGACCATAACTTTTGATGCATATGTCCCTTTTCCAAAACTTTTGGCTACTATCAAAGATAACTTTGTACTCTTTGAATGGATCATAAGAAATTTTTGTTAGAATTAAGATATTTGTTTCTAAATTAAAATCTTTGTGACTATCAAATATGAAATAACAACCTGTATGTACTCGTAATAGCATTGTTTAAGCCTTGGTTTGCCAAAGATGACCATAGGTCATCATGGTACACCTATCGTTACTAAAAATCAATGTGTATATGCTGCAAAAACTATCAAATCACCTATGTATGACATATAAACATGTAAATTTATGCATTTCTCTATGCTCATTGCTCCTTTTTGCTTTGTTTTAGTGCTAAAGATCCTTGAGCTTATTTCACTCTTTCTCAAGTAGTTAAATGTTGTCCGCCACATATGGTGAGGAATAAAATGGTGGATAGGGCACCTAAATGCACTTTGAAACTCCAGACGGTGTGCCTTCTGGGTGAGGGTCTGAATCCGTATGAGTTCTAAACAGTAAGGGAGGGTCACCTCCCTTTTATCTTGTTACCTCATTGGGCTTCCACCATTTTTCTTGATTAGTATGTATACATGGCAGTGCTAGGTTTCTAAAAATAAAAAATGATATGTATGGGTGAATCAAAAGCTTTGGGTATTCAATGACATAAAAGAACTTGAAAGCTCAATGAGGAACAAAGAGGACTTTACCTTTAGTAATTGGTGACTCACTGAATTACTAAACTCACCTTTTATAATTTCTTAGGTTTATTAATATATAAGTTCAGCAAAAGATAAAAAAATAGAGATTAGTCAATAGATAAATAAGGAATTTCTTAAAATTTCAAATGCTAGTGTACTTGAATTCATGAATCAATCATGGGAAGTATTGATGGAAGAAAACAAACTGATAGGTTGAATGATCAATCGCATAATGATTGAAAATCATTAATAATCAAAATTTACTGAATCACTGCTAAAATTACAATCAAGCAATGAAGGCATATTCGCCATAACCTCTCCTTCAATCAATGCTAAAATTTACTCAATCAAGCAATGAAGGTATATTCATCATAACCTCTCCTTACAATCAATGCTAAAATTTACTCAATCAATGCTAAAATTACAATCAAGCAATGAAGGTATATTCACCATAACCTCTTCTTCAACATTGGCTATGCTTCACAAATGGAAATGAAGATATTGGAAAAGAGTAGATAAAATACATTTTTCAATACTTTGAAGAAGGATCATGAGCTCACTCAATTTCCATCCAAGAGAGTTGATGGGAAATCTTCTTGAAGCCTCCGTTGATAAGAAATCCTCTTGAAGGCTCCACAAGCTATGTGACTTTTATTCTTCAATAAATATCTCCAATAATGGTTGAAGAGAAGTCCATACTCCATGATAATACTCAAATTCTTGATAAGAATCAAGAAATCAAGAATATTCAAGACATTCTTGACTTTTCAAGAATCCAAGAAGAGAAAAATGCCACAAATCTTGATAGGTTGCTTCAATGTTGATCAATTCTTTATGGTGTGGCCTTGCTCTTAATTCCCTTAAGTAAGATACTTCATAATCCCCATGATTTGAACCTAAATTGACCCAAAATTGAAAGAAACTCATGGTTGCCCTATTTTTCCCAAGGTGGAAATATAGGAATGCTCCAAATCTTGCCAAGATGCTTCAATCTTGCATCATTATTGTATGCTCAAGGATATGCATAGTGTTTAGGAAGAGACTGAATAGAAACCCCTTAAAAATTTATAAGATTTAAGCAAGATATTGCTTCTTGTCCACATACTCCATAGTTAGGGTTTGAATGAAGCTTTAAGAGTAAATAATGACTCAATGTTGGTCCAATGAGATATGAGAAATCTTTCTAGATCTTAATGGAGTAGAAGCCCCATAAAATCTTGAAGAAATTGAAAAGAAATCACTATTATTCTTAAATCACAAGGAGGAGAGATAAATCCACCATAGCAAACCTCAAATCCCTCAAGAAATGACTCCAGCTTGTTGAATACTCACCCTAGGGGTTGCTAGAAGAAACAATGGATGCGTCAAAGAGGAAACATAGCAAATGATGGCTGCTACAAACCTACATGTGATTTTTAGTATGATATTGATTGATCCCTATTGTCTATCCAAGTGGTTGCTAACTACTCCATGATTAATATGGTGCTCTTTTAGCTCCTACAGATGAGATGAATGAGATTATCTTATCAGAGAAGGAATATTAGATATGGGAAAGCTGATCAAGTCCAAGAAAATAACCAAAGCTTGAATTAGGAAGAGAGAAGAAAAAGAAGCCCTTATTTAGCCAAAATTAATCCTAGTTAAGCTTCTCCTAATCCCTATCAACTCTAATTAGTCCAAGAACTCCAAAATGGCCCTCCTAATGACTAGGAGTTGCTAAAATGTCCAAGACATATCCATTTTTCTTCAAATTTTCTCCAAGAACCTCAAAAATAGTTAAGACTTATTGCAGAGAACCCTAACTAATCATGATTTGAACTATAACAAGACCTCTAATGACCAAGACTTTGTTGAGATTCAAGCTCATGTACCTTTGGTTTGGTTTGGTTATCTTAGTTGAATAAGGTTTGGGTCACACTAACTCAACCACGGTTACATCTAGGTCACTTTACTTTTGAATGTTTGGTTTGGTTTGGTTATCTTAGTTGAATAAGTTTTGGGTCACACTGTCTCAACCATGGTTACATGTAGGTCACTTTACTTTTGTATGTTTGGTTGTATATACATAAGTTAGAGTGTGGACAATAATGGAAGTTTGATAGGGAGCATGGTTGTTCTCCTTGTTTCCCAACCTTTGTCCCTCTCTCTCTTCTTTTTTTCATGGTATCATAGCTTGTTTATCAAGTTGTCATATGAGAGGATTGAAGTCTTGTGTAAAAAGTCTATGAGAAAGAAAAAAAAAGTGCTGCCATAGCCAGAAAAATAGCATCACATTGGAGTGGACATTGCAGGAGCTATACACATCAAATTAAGGTGAAGTAAATTTGAAAAGTGTGTGTCATCTCACAAGGAACAAGATGTGTATATTTTCTGGAGCTAAATCATTGTTTAGAATCCACATGAAATCAATCATTGCAGCTGAAAAAATTGTTCCTATTTTCAACCATCTAGAAAATTCTACAGTAGTTATTGTGTCACTCAAAGCTGAAGGATATCTATCTCATTTGTTTACCAACATTGAAGACCAAGTGGATCAACTAATCCCTCACTGAAATATCTTCCAAATGAGGTATTACATTTTGATTTACAATAAGTTCAGAGGCAACCATTGAAGCTGAAAAATAGAGCAAAACGATCCTCAACTAGAGTGGACTACACTAGAGCAACTAGAGTGACCAAACTGAGCAAGATTGACCTGGGCATTTGTAACGTGTCCACCTGTTATCTTTAGGACACATCTTAGCAGTCCATCAGAAAAGATGTCTAGAAAGCTTTTCCCGGCACTCCTATGGAATGTTACGGGGTTTGCGATCTAGGACTCTCAGCGTCTGCCACGTAGCGAAAGTATTCCGGCCGTTCCCACTTAGGACCGACTTGAATTAGGGTTTTCCCTATTGGTCATTTCCTAATGGCAACTAGCCTCGAACCCAAGCGAACTACTTTACATAGAAATGCCAGGTTTGAAGCGGATTCACGCTGCACTTGGTTCAAAGAGAATGGGAAACGAGAGGGATGCTAAGCTCAACCTCTCTACCATAAGGCATAGTCCCATTCCGTTCCCCTAAAACAACATAAATCGGGATCAATTATAATTCTAGGTCGATGCTCTTGTTGTTTGTGTTCTTTGACGATCTTCTGGCTATCCATCGTGATTTAAGAAAAGTTCTCGGCCAACCAGGACCACCCATCCGTAGGACGGACCTATGGCCACATCCATCGCACTTTGCTCAAGTTGTTTTAGTTATTTAATTACCTAACACATTTAGTTGGACATGTATCAATCAGCTTCCTTAATTAGCCCGTTAGGCACAGGTTCCTTCACGTAATCATATCACTTGACATAGAAAAGCAATGTCAAACAAGTTCCTTTTTAACATGTTATCATATTTATCTTTGAAACGCATAAAGTCCAGCCCATAGGCTTATCCACAAACCGCCCAAAGGCTATCCAGCAATCCGTAGGGATCACTAATCCAAGATTCCACCGGTAGACTAGTATGCGGGCCTCGAGATCCAATCCCAAGTCATGTTAGCCTCTTGTGCAGGGCCCGGAAGGCAAGGGATTTACGGCTAGAGCCCCCCCTGGCACCCAAGCGTCCTCCTGCTCCAAGTAGCGCTCAACGGAGAGACCTCTCGCGGCGGGTTCGGTCCACCTTCCCGGCGCGGTTAACAACCCCCTTGGTTAGGGTCAGGCAGGCAGTCGGGGGTAACTGAAGCTGCCTCTCTCTTCAGGCCTTCAACCTGAAGCATTAGATATCCATTTATCCTTTAATTCTTTGATCAAACAAAGCAAAACAATGCTCTTAAATCTGTAACAAGCACAATCATTTCCATTGGTTGTTATTGTTGGCCAACTACTAAGGAGTGAATCCTTCTTTCCGAATGCATACAGCACTCCATCCGGAAACTTCTGACTTGGCAAGATCCCCTATATCTTGGGATTAGGGCCATACCCTATTAACCCTACTTGGTCAATACCTTAAGTTCATATGTTATCCCAATTTATTGGTTGGTCTTTTGCTTTCAAGAAATTATCTTTACCCAAGAAAGATACTATGTTAGGATGATTATTCATCCTCTTGCAAGATAACTTGCGTAAGAATCTGCCAATCTCATTTCGAGGAATTTGACCATTTCCTTGCGATCAAATCACAAGATCGTGCGACTCTACTACTTGTTGCACAAGTGTCGCATCAAGCTATGGGACTATTTACCCTTCGAATGGAGTCACGAAACAATCTATTCCTAATTACTTTAGGCTGACCTTGTCAGTCCTAGGGCTCCAAGTTTCATCTTTTTTTTTTAGTGAAAGATTCCTAGGGACAAACCCTAGATCAATTCTCAAGTATGTTCCAATGTCCCTACATTCCGTGAAATGTGGGCAAGTCTTTACGGTATAGGAGTTCCAGCCTTGGCAATACGAGTAGCTAGGTCACGTGTTAAATTCTACTTAGTTTTTTTGGAATTGAATTAACTCTTCCTAAACGAGTCCCTTCGCCGTTTTTAGGTGTTTAGATTTAAGCCAACTTGTTTAATTCTTGAAGATAATTACGCTATCATTTTCATAAACACATGACTCATTGTCTATGCGTAAGTTGATTTTCAACCCTACTTTTTGGTTTAAGATCAAGCATAGGTTAGGTTATAGCCTAATTCCAATTAATCACCCTATAACTTGTGAACAAGATTCATGCTAAAACGTGCAGCCTTTTACTAATAAATATGCAGTTGAAAAATGATATTTATGCCAATTTACTAGAGTTATGCAACTTAAGAATCATTTCATGCCTTGCAATTTCCTATGGGTTATTAGCACTTTTCATAATGACTCATTGCAAAGAAGATATGTCCTAATAATGCGACATGCAATTTATACTTCATGCCTAAACGGAGTGCACTATCTTCATTCCATTTCATAAATATGGACATTAATCTAAGTTCAATTCATTGAAATGCACAAAAACTACTTGCTAGAAATGCATAACAATTTTTCTACTCACTTTATTTTGTTCGTTTGATTGAAAATACTAATTTTCAAACTTGTCTGTCGTAAGCTAATTCTTTTAAATTAACCAAAAATATTTAAGATGAAAAATGCATCCTATCTCCAACAATTATCCTCGCACGATTGAATTATAACAATACCAAATAAAAATTAGGAAGGGAAACCTGGACTTGTGGTGAGATGTCCACGTGGATGCTAGGAGATTATCCTCATGCGGTTGCGCCTTGGGCTTTCTTAGGAGACATCACGAATGTGGCCTTTCCGTCTTGGATGTGGCTTTGCAAAACTCCCTTTGTAATTTACCCGTCCCTTGTGAATGTTTTTTCCTTCCTTTTGTAGAAGCTTCGGTGCGAATTGAATATACGGAAAGGGGTTTAGCCTCGAGCTAATTTGGGAGATTGAAGGAAATCCAAAGGAAAAGCTTGATGGGCTTTTTAAAGGCCTTGAATAGGGTTCCACGGAAAAAAAGGGTACTAAATGGATTTTTGAGGGGTTGAAAAGAAGGGCAAGGGCGGAAAAGGCCTTAGAGGAATTTTTCGTGAGGGAGGGGGAAACCCACGGGCTTGGTGTTCAATTCTCGGGACGAGGGTAGGAAAACCTCTTTAAAGTGGGGCTTACTAAAGCCACGAGAAGGGGCCTTTTTTTTGTGTGGGGGGGAAAACAAAGGTAAAAAAAGGGGCTAAGAAATAATTAATCAAGGGGGGGGGGGCGGCTGGGGGGAGGGGCCTAAGGAGGTCCTTAGGAGGGAATTTTGAGAGGGTGGGGAAAAAAAGGGGCTATAAGCCCTTGGGAGCATTTAAGGTATGGGGAGAAAAATGGGCTATAAGCCCTTGGGAGGACTTTGGTGTGGGGGGGGGAAAAAAAGGCTTTAATAGTCCGTATGAGGGGGGAAAAGGGGCTTAAAGTCCACTTAAAGGCCCTTCAAGGAAAAATTTGGGGGGGGGGGAAGGGGGCTTAAGAAGCCCCCTTAGAAGCTTCCAGAAGCTTCAAAGAGCTTCTACACGTGGAGGGCAAGGGAGGCATAATCTGACGGCGGTTTTGTGGGCTAGCTGGCGAATGGTAGGTGGCAGGGCGGCCTCTCATGATCCTCTACTTCCGCCTTCACGGCAGTAGCTCGGCTTCCCCATGGCGGACTGGCGGCGTCGCTCCACGGCAGCAAAATTTCTCCTCCAGCTCTCGATGGTAGCACAGCGTCCTCTCTCTCTCATGGCAGCGTCCACCTCTCTCACCCTTGCACAATGTCTCGACTATTCATTCTCCCCCTCAAGGCTCCCCATAGCTACGAGTTATATAGGGAGAGGGAGAGGTTCCTCCCTCCCCTATGCGGCATCGCGCATGGTCTCCTTCCCTCTGCAAGCTCCAGCAAGGAGCAAGGAGCTTGCACATACACGCTATTCCCCTCCCCTCCAGCACGACTGTCGGCTGGGGGTAAGGGGAATAATAATAAAAATTTCAATTATCCAATTCAATTATCTTTTATAGAGGCGATTCACGCATGCTTTCGGAATGTTATAGCATTCCACATCATCAAGTGAGATTCAAACTGTAGGCATCGACTAGGTAATATTCATCACTAAACTCCATTTAAATCAGCTCAAAATAGGTGGATAGTAAGGCATACAAGCTGTCCAAAATAGTTTGACTATTCAACAAGGTTTGACCAATTGAAAATTAGCCTAAAATTGGTTTAACAAGTGGAGCAACCACTTGAGTTTGATTTGGCAAGTATTGAGCTAGTCTAAACTCATCAAATGTATGCTAAATTTTCTACAAATAGAGTAAAAAATTGCTAGTTGTTGTTGGAGCTATTTGAGCTCTAAATTGGACAAGTATAAGTGGTCAAATATACGTGTGTCTCATACACATACTTGGGAGCAAAGCACATGTATTGGCTGAGAATGAAATAGTGTTTATTACTGTAAATTTTTAGTAAAAATTGGTTCCACTATAGGGTTGACTCTACACATCAAATCTTGTTTTGCAAAGCTCAAGACTTTGGAATGGCAAAAAAAGGAGAGAAGGATATTATCACCTAGATAGTAGGTGAGAAGCTTGACTACAAAAACTTTGTTTTATGGAAGTTCATGATGTGAAACTTCTTGATTGGAAGAGACTATTGGGATTTAGTCACAGGTCTTGAAGATGGGCCCCAAGCTACCGGAGGATAGACCTCCAACATAGGATCGATTGAAGACACATAAGACATGGTTGGAAAATGCTAGCAAGGTCTTTCATTGTCTATCCTTATGTGTGTCAGACACTAAAGCAATGCAAATTGAAAATTGTACATTACCAAAGGCCCCTTGTTGATGAAGAATTCTGGCCATGTCACTCATGCAAGAACAACAGAATTAAAGAAAAAATTCAGCCACATATCCAAGAATGGAAGGTCTATTTAAGACTATGTGAGTGAGATTAGAACCATTGTAGAGCAACTAGACTCAATTGGAGCTGAAGTTGAGGATGATGATTTGGTGGCCACACTACCCTCCATGGACTTGGAGAGGAGTACAAGTAGTTTGACACTTCCATATCAGTGCATTGGGAGCAGCCTGACTTTGATGAGCTTGTGGCACTTCTTTTACATGAAGAAGTGAAGCTTGGACTCAATACATGTTCAAGTGGGTCTAAGAATAGCAATGACAATGTCTTCTACTCAAATCAAAGGTGTAGATGTGGAACAGGAAGGTCAAACTTTAGAGGAAGAGGGGCTAGAAATGCATATGTAGCCTGTGGATAGCAAGGTATTGGATGGAAAAATAGGTAGTCTCAAGCAAATAGAGATGCCTCTAATTCTCATGAAAGAGGGGGTTACTCATCTAGAGGAAGAGGTACTTGGCAGCAGCCCAAAATGAGCCATGGATAGCAATCAAATGTAGATAAGGATTGTTATTATTGTGGAAAATATGTTCATGTAGCTAAATATTGCTATAAGAAGCAGAACGATCAAAGAGCAAGAGGAAGGAAACATGGTAATTATGCCTCTTCTAGTAGTATGCACGAGGATGACAGGTTGTTTACTATGCAACATGTGAAGAAGGGTTTTCCTAAAAAAGGCAAAGCAAATGATGTATGGTATATAGACTCAGGGCCATCTAACCACATGACTCCTCATGGAGAGTGATTTGACACATTGGTAGAAGGTGCTCATGGATATGTTTGCATAGGGGATGATACGTAGCATGACATTAAGCATACATGTACCATTCCCTTGATGATGCACGATGACAAGATAAAGATTCTATAAGATGTGTTACATGTACCCTCCATTACCAAAAACTTGCTTTCTTTGGAACAAATGGCTGAACATAATCTACAAGTTAGATTCAATAGAGACAAATGCTACATTGAAGAGTATAGTCAAGGATGCAAATTCATTGCTAAAGGTAGAAGAAATAGTAGAATGTTATGTTGGATACAAAAATTCTAGCCTTGAATGGTACTATGTATTCACATGACAATGTTGCAATAAGGGAGATTGAGATATGGCATAAAAGGATTGGTCATGTAAATGTTCAAAAGCTGAGAAATATGCAGTATAAGCAGGTTTTACTTGGACTCCCTAATTTTAAGCATATGTGGAATTGGTACATGTATGTCAATGATGTCAATTTGATAAGCAATAAAGGCTTCCATTTATGAGGCATATAAGCACTATTACTAGACTATTACAAATTGTACATTCGAATGTATAGGGACCCTCACAAAATGCATCTCTTGGGGGATCAGCTACTATGTGTCATTCATAGATGACTATAGTGGGTACACATGGTTGTATGTGTTGAAGCAAAAGAGTGGTGTCATGGATGCTTTTCCTGACTTCAAGTGACGTGTGGAGAAAGAATTGTCTTGTTACATCTCATGCTTGAGATCTCATAGTGGTAGAGAACATGTCTCTAAAGACTTTAATCACAGGACATGGGATGAAGAGGCAATTGATATGCAAGTACACACCACAACAAAATAGTGTGGTAGAAAGGAAACATAGGGTGATCATGGAATCATCTAAAGCCATGTTGAATGAGAAGAGTCTACCAAATGCATATTGGGAAGAGGTTGTAATGACTATTGTGTATGTCATGAATCGTACACCAATAACAGGGATACATGAGGTGACTCTTGATGAGAGGCTTTATGGGATAAAGCTTGACATTATCCATCTTAAGGTCTTTGGATGTTTGGCATGTGTACATGTTCGAGATGAGAAGAGGAAGAAGCTTGTCCAAAGGCAGAAAATGCCATCTTTATTGGGCATGCATAAGATAGGAAGGCTTACAAAAGCTACAATCCTTCTATTCATGAGACATTGGTCTTAAGAGATGTAGTATTTGATGAGCTGAATTCATGGCATGAGAAGAAAACCATCTTGATAGATGATGATAATGTTTGCTAGGAGACTTATATACATGCAAGTACAAATGAGAGTGCATAAAATTTTTGGCCTTCTAAAGATGCTACTGCATCAGTTAGTCCTTGGACAAGTAGATTGAGGAGTTTAACATCTTTATCCACTCACATGGATATGCCAGTGAGAGGGGAAAAAATGTGGATAAAGGCAAAGGAAAACTTGATGATGTTATAGGGCCACTCACTTCTGGTTATGATTCACCTGGCAGCACTGGTAGCTTGGATAATGAGTTTGCCATTCCATCAATTGTGATTCTTGGTGTGAGACATAGATATGTACCACCTTATGAGAGAGGAGAGTCTCATACTATGCCTCACTTGAGGAGATGAAAAAGAGTCAAAAAGCTTGTGGATAGGCTTATATACAATGGCTACACAATGAGGCACTATGTATATATGGCAAAAGTCACTAGCTTCAAGGAACCCACAATGTTTTTTGAAGCTATTTTATATGATCATTGGTGTAAGGAAATGGATGAGGAATATTCAGCATTGGCTGAAAATGACACTCGGGATTTGGTTGATTTTCTTGAAGTCAAAATGCCTATTGGTTTCAAATGGGTATACAAGGTGAAGTCAAATAAAATGGCACATTATAAAGATACAAGGCAAGACTTGTGGCAAAAGGGTATGCACAACAATATGGTCTCAATTATGAGAAGACATTCAACCTCGTTGCTGAAATGGCAACCGTGAGAATAGTGATTGCATTGGTAGGATATAGAGGATAGAGTATGTATCAAATGGGTGTGAATAATGCTTTCCTCAATGGTGATTTGGTTGAGGAAGCATACATGGATTAGCCCGAGGGCCATGTACATCCTAATTTCTCTACATGTGTGTGTAGATTGAAGAAAGTATTGTATGGGTTGAAGCAAGCACCTAGAGCTTCGAATGCTAAGATAAGTGCATGCTTACCAAAGCTTGGTTTCACTATGGGCAAGGCTGTCAATCCATTCACAAAGAAGACGAGGGCTAGTTATGTGATATTATTCATCTATGTGGATGACTTGATCATTACAGGTGATGATGCCATGGAAATTGGAGAGATCAAGGAAATGTTACATGTTGAATTTCAAGTCAAAGATTTGGGTGAGCTAAAGTATTTCCTTGGGATTGAGACTATTTCTACACCTCATGGTACTTAGTTGTTGCAAAAGCAATATGCAGAAGACATGTTAACCAAGTATGGCATGTTGGATTGCAAGCCTTTGAGCACTTCATTCGAGAAAAATGTTAAGCTACTTGTAGATGTTGGGCATGAGATTGAGAATGTCACTATGTATAGATAGATGGTGGGTAGCCTAATTTACCTTACCATTATGAGACCAAACCATAGCTATTCAATTGGACTGATTAGCCACCTAGGAAGCCTCACTTGGATGCAGTGAGAAGGATGTTGAGATATGTGAAGGCTATATCAGATTATGATGTATTCTATGAGCATGGTAAGCCTCGAGCTTAAACGATATACAGATGCTGACTAGGCAGGAAGTTCCTATGATAGGAGATCTACTAGTGGATATGAATTTTCCCTTAATAATAGTATGGTTAGTTGGAGTAGTAAGAAGCAACCTACAGTTGCACTCTCTAGTACTCAGGCAAAGTATAGAGGTGTTGCATTTTTTGCATGTTAGACAACATGTCTCATGAAGCTTCTTGATGATTTCGGGATGCAGGAAGTCAGGCATGTCACGCTCTATTGTGAAAACATGAATAGTGTACTCCTAGCCAATAATCCTATATATCATGCTAAGACTAAGCACATTGAGTTACATTATCACTTTATCATAGAAAAATGGATT
The DNA here is from genome assembly GCF_053477565.2 of Lygodium microphyllum. NCBI lineage: Eukaryota > Viridiplantae > Streptophyta > Polypodiopsida > Schizaeales > Lygodiaceae > Lygodium > Lygodium microphyllum. The sequence goes on along the minus strand of NC_141152.1, from coordinate 138,360,999 downwards.
GCAGGTGACATTGATTTGGTCCATGTGAGGACAGAAGACCAAGTTGTAGATATCTTTACTAAGTCATTGGGTAAAGATAAGTTTGTGCATTTTAGAGAGCTACTTGGAGTGAAGTACCACACTTGAGCTTGAGGGGGAGTATTGAGATTCAAGCTCATGTACATTTGGTTTAGTTTGGTTACCTTAGTTGAATAAGGTTTGGGTCACACTTGACTCAACCACAGTTACATCTAGGTCACCTTACTTTTGTATGTTTGGTTATATGTACACAAGTTAGAGTGTGGAAGATAATGGAAGTTTGATAGGGAGAATGGCTACTCTCCTTCTTTCCCAACCTCTCTCTCTCTCTCTCTCTCTCTCTCTCTCTCTCTTTGTATCTGTCTCTCTCTCTCTCTGTGTGTTTTGTTTCAGATTTAACTATAGTTATATTGTAATGGTTCTAGTAACCACACCAAGGTTTGAAAACAACCTTACTATTGGATCAAAATCAAGGGTATGGTACCATTAAATTGAGAAATTCCTATTTGAATTGAAATTTCCAAGAAAATCAAGAAATCACATATGAAAAAACTAGCTATAACCATACCATAGTACACAACATCCATAGTTGAATTTAATCAAGATACGATGAGAATCAAGATGAGTAGCTACTACAAGAAATCCACCTCTTGCAATGGTGAAGATTGAGTATCCATCCTTAATTTTGTTGTGGATGTATGACACCCTCAAGCTCCAAGAATGGAGAAGTTTGCAAATGAATTGTGCAAAAGATCTGTTACATTGGCACTTTCTTGCTTTTTATACCCCAACCAAAAATAAGCTAATGAACTAAATTAAGGGTATGAAATTTATCGTATTAAAAGCTAGCATCTCCCACGGTACCTTACAAGATCATCTTAACTATAATCAATAATATTTGCTTCTTTAGTAGCTACAATTCTTTAGTAGTAGCAAGAATTATGCCTAATGTGCAATAATACATGTGATCCTAACCTACAATGACCTTCTTCTTAAGTTTGATGCCCTAGCACTTTTGCTAGCAATGCATCAAGAATGAAGCTCTATAAGATTAAATTTGGTTGTGATTTTTATCCTCAAGGTAAGTAAGTTCAAAGTCTTGATCTTATGAATGACTTAAGGAAAATCCCTTTCAAAGAAAATTGATCAATCGCACTACCCAATACCTTAAGGGACAAGAGACCTTGGTATGGTTTCTTATAATATGATCATGTTGCCATGATGCCCTATGGTTTCTTGCTTCCTAATGGGATGGTTATACATTTGGAGTGGCCTTTGTGAGGTGTGTGGATATCATAAGCACTTAGTGCACATGTACAAGATAAAAATTCAAGAGAAAAAATGTAGTGGAAGAGATGGAGCAAGAACCAAGAGAAGAATGCTCACTTCTTCTTTCATTATTCTTCAGACACTCTAACTCTAGTTCACTATCTACAATACAGTAAGATGAATATAAATATACCTTGCAAATCATAGCTCACTTACGATGGTTAATCCTAGTTTTTCGCACTTGTTAATCACACACACATGGCTATTGATAGCTAGAATCTATAGTTGTCATGTTGGGATGAGTATGATAGTAGATAAGCTTGACTCTCAATATCCCCCCTCAAACTCAAGAAAGATATTGTTCTCTAAGCATCTCTCTAAATTGATTGAACTTATCTTTACCTAGTGACTTGGTAAAGATATTAGCTATTTATCTTTTGTCTTGACATGTAGGAGGTCAACATTTTCCACAAGTACCATCTCTCATATGAAGTGGTAGTGTACCTCTATATGTTTTATTTTGGCATGATAAATAGAGTTTATAGCTAGAAGTAAACTACTCATATTATCACAATAGAATATCACTGAAGCATCTGCCTACATACTCAAATCTATCATCAACTTTAGCAACCAAGCAATCTCATAAGCTGCTAATGTAGTACCTCTGTACTCTACCTAAATACTCTTACGAATCGCATGATGGGAGGACTTTCTTGAGTTTTTGCACCAAGCTAATGTAGTACCTCTATACTCTACCTAAATACTCTTATGAATAGCATGATGGGGGGACTTGCTTGACTTTCTGCACTAAAAACACACACCGTGCACACAAGAGGAAGCTGCTAATGTGGTACCTCTGTACTCTACCTCAATATTGTTATGAATCACATGATGGGGGGACTTTCTTGAGTTGCTACACCAGACACACACCATACACACAAGAGGAAGCTCACTCTTATAATATACTAGCTATGGATAGATACAATAAACTGAATATAATAAGTGATAAGTTAGTGGCCATGTGAGGACCATAATGACTACGTATGTACTAATGTAAATGTGCCGATCCACCAAGCCAGGCAGTCCATCATCAATGTCTACACGTGTTGAGCTTGCCATCTCAACACTCCCTCTCAAGCTCAACTATATCTCTGGAACTCCTAGTAAGTTTTTAAACTTTCAAAGCTTCTCTACATCCAATGATGCCTTTGTGAAAATGTCAAATATTTGATCCTGTGTACTAACATATAACAAGTCAATCTCTCTTGCAAGTGCCTTCTCTGTCACAAAATGGTAATGCATCTCAATGTGTTTTGTACTAGCATGGAGCATCCAAATCATGTTGTCATAGTGAATGATAGTTAGACCATCTTCCTATACATCCAAATCACGCAATAACTTTTAAATCATACATCTCACATACTGCCATAGCAACACCTCTATACTCACCCTTTATACTCGATAAAGCAATTGTAGTTTTCTTTTTGTGGCTCAAAATTGCTGCGCTACCAAGGGAAAGCATAACTCCATTGGTATATCTTCTATCAGACATGCTACTAGCCAAATCTACATTTGTATATCCTTACCCACCTCATAAAAAACTCCATAATGTAAAGTGGGGCTCACATACTTCAATATGTATCTATCTGCATAAAATTGTGGCTTTCTAGGCATTTGCATAAACTCATTGACAAGACCAATAGCATATTGGCCTTAAGATAGTCATGTAAATCAAACTTTCTAATATTCTCCTGAACATAGTAAGGTCTTCTATCTCATATCCAACATCAACACTAGTCAATTTCACATTTTGCTTCAATGGCACTGGATGAGTCTTACATGCTATCATACCATAATTGGGTAACATATCCAAGCCATATTGCATTCCTAACATCCATATACCATAATCACATCTAATCACCTCAATACCAAGAAGGTATCTCAACTCACCTTAATCCTTCATTTTAAAGCTCTTCTTCAAAAATTCCTTAACTTCAATAATCCCATTGTCATTGTGACATATAATAATCAAGTCATCCACATAGATAACTAGGATGAAAAAATCTACATATTTATTTCTCACATAAGGTGAGTGATCAATATCACAAATATAAAATCCAATGTTTACAATATACTCTCTCATCTTATTAGACCATGCTCTAGGTGCTTACTTCAGTCCCACAGAGCACCTTCTTTAACCTAGACACATATGTGGGATGCTGTAAATTCTCATAACCTACTCACTGCTCTATATACATCTCTTCTTTCAACTCACCATGTAAGAAGGTATTCTTGGCATCCATTTGCTGTAAACACCAACCTTTGGCTACTACCAAAGCTATTACGCATCTAACATTTGCCATCCTAGCAAGTGGAATGTTTGTTCATGATCTATGTCATATGTTTGAGTATAGCCTTTTGCAGCTAGCCTAGCCTTATACATGCTAACAGAACTATCTACTTTATGCTTAATTTTGTAAACCCACTTACAACCAATAGCTTTCTTACCCTTATGCAATTGTACCAGATTCCAAGTCTTATTGGATTCTAATGTAGCCATCTCCCTATCCATTGCTACATCTGAATGAGCATGACCAAAAACATCCTCAAAACAAGTGGGCTCAACATCCTCAACCACCTTTACTAGATAAGCATAATGGTGAGCTACATAACCTTCAAAATAAATCATTTAATAGGGTATCTAGCCCTACTACACTTGTGTACCACTCGATTACTCAGTGCAACCTTAACATTACCATGTGATCTCTATACACCTAGTATCTTGACTAAAGGAATACCAAGCTCATCATCCAAGCTCTGTGAACCACTAGGATCTCCATCAAAACCCAAATGACTAGTAGATACATCATTACCATCTGACACTTTCTTCTTCCCTTTATCTTTACCTGCAATACTTATAGATGCACCTAAAGATGTAGGACTATCCCTTAGTCTCCCATACCAAGGACTAACTGTAGATATAGTACCAGATGATGTTTCTATTCCAGTAAGGATTTGTGATTCTTGCTTTAATTTTTACACATAACTATCGTGATCATCATTATCATCAAATGCATCGCCTTTAGATTCATATCAACTGCTTATCTCATTAAAAATAACATCTTTGCTCACTGTGAACTCACTTGTGATAGGGTTATAATACTGATACCCTTTTTCTCGGGGGGTTCAATTTATATATATTCTCTATATAACATGCGTTCATGACCTATTTATAAATATCCTAATCTTTGAATTTTTCTTGAATAAAACACAACCCTTTTCTATTCAATTTGTAAGTAACCCCTTTATATGACACCCTTTTGTATGTAAAAAATATATAAAATTTGTGTTTTAAAATCCCTTATTTTGAACTCACATTATATATACATATATTCATGAGTGACCCCCCGAATCCTTTTTGTTCTAAAGAGTATCCAATAAAACTAAAATTTTCAGCCTTTGGATCAAGCATCTTTCATAGCTCATCTAGCATATGAACATATACAATACAACCAAACACTTTCAAGTGTGACATATCAGGCTTCTTACTTGTAAAGCATTCTTCAGGGGTCTTTCCATGAATTGCGATTGTGGGAGTTTTCTTCATAGTATAGATAGCAGTATGGAGAACTTCAAACCCAAAATGTTTTGGCATATTCTTTTCAATCGTCAATGCCTCTACAACTTCTGTAATATGTCTATTTTTCCTTTCTACAACCCCATTTTCCTATGGAATATACCTACAATTAAACTACCTATTTATCCCATGAGACCTCAAAAAGTTACTAAGCTCATTACAGAGGTACTCTCCCCCTCCATCTGACCTCAAGAACTTAGCTTTCAAGATTGTTTATGTTTCAATAATAGCCTTCAAAGTTGTTAAGTACTCAAATACGTTACTCTTTTTCTTCATAGAATATACCCATAGCTTTCTTGAACAGTCATCAGTAAATGTGACAAAGTATTTATTGCTATCAAGAGATATATTCTATTGTAGGCTCCCAAACATTTGTATGCACAACATCAAGTAAATTTATGTTCACATCTCTATCATGCAAAAAAGCTTGTCTTGCATCTCTCTTGCATACTTACTAAACTAACATGCTTCACACACTTTGTAAAATTCAAGAACTCTAAAAGCAAGAAATCTTGTAACTAATCCTCTAAACTACATTAATTTTAGCATTTTCACATTTTCATATCGAATACATTTATGCCATATTTTAATGTTTCCAAACACTCATTTTTCTTTAGCATATATAGCAACATTCATAGTAAGAATTTCAATATCTAAAGTGAACATGCGGCCAACTCTACTTTCTTTTGCGACCAACCCGCACTTATTATAAAAGTATTCCACAATATAACCTATTATTAAATCTAACCTACAACACTTGTTTAGCATTTGGCCAGTAGATACTAAATTCTTTGTGATTAATGGCACATGTAATATATTTGATAGAATCTTAGTCTCCCTGGCCATTATCATGCAAGGATAAGGAAACCTTTCCAATGTGTGAAATTGGGTGACATGAATCATCATGCATCTACACATAAATTAGATTTCATAAATCTTACATCTCTCCAAACCATTCATCATGACTGTTCATATGATTAGATGCAATTAAATTGACATACCATACATTATCATGTGTCCTCTTTTTTATAACACCATTCATCATATGCTACCTAACAAATAAATACTCATTTTTATCCTCATTATATCATGAAGCAGATGCATAGTTTTCTTGTTGTAATTTACCACTACACATATCATCATTCTTAGCATAACAATGGGTTGCAATATGACCTGTTTTGCCACAATAATGGTAGAAAACTCCAAAATTTCTAGAACCTCTATTTTGGGAAAGGTGGTTGGGTGAGTTTGAGAGTCATGAAGGACACTACTAGTTGTGAGATGGGCTTTTTTTACGTGGTCAATATGATGAGGATCGTTATTTTCTAGAGAGATTGAGAGATTTTGGGTGGGTGGAGCAGAGTATGACATTTTTCTTTCTAAGTGTGTTGAGAGGCGAGGTTAAGGATTTATTCTAATCAACGAACTCTGTTTGCATTTTGCATTATGAATGGGCACATGTAGATAGGCTATGTACTTTATTTTTCTGGTGCATCCATTTTTTCGTGTGAAGCATTGCTTGTTTGTTTACATCATATAGATCCAAATTTTCATATTTTCTCAAATCATGAATGGTTGAGCATGGCATATATTTTCAAAGCATATTTCTACTAGGTCACATTGCATGAATCAAAGCAAGAAGTAATGATAGTGTAAAGATAGCAACTGGGTGTGGGAAATAAGTAGCAAAGAATTAAGATGGTGCTCACATATTTGCAACAATATAAGGGTTATCCACTATGTTTACTTTAAAAATGAAGTATTCTCAATGGTGGAACAATGTCTATTCGATATCCTATCAATGATAAGGATGCCATTTTTGAAGTTGACAAACTTGTTGGTGGAGAAAGAGACTATTGATTGGGAAGAGTTCTTGAGTCCTTTATGGATAAAAAAGCAAAGTTGTATACAGCAAAAACTTGGGTGGAGAATTTACCTATCATATGATGGTTGAATGGTCACTATATATGAGAGTTGAGTTTTAGAGCCATATTTTGATGCAAAAAAGAGCCCAGGAGGCCATAGAAGACAAAATTTTCATGCAAAATGAAATAGTTATATATCAAGGACCTGGAGTTTATCTAGATGGAGTTCAAAGCTAGGAACCCAACACAAGTCTCAATTCGTTGATTGGAGTCCGTTTGACCCCCCATTTAATCCCCGCAATGTTCGGCATTATGAAGCAGCTATGTAATCCAGGAGGCAAAAAGTGCATGACAATGGCCAAGTTTATGGATCTTAATGTCATGAAGCTAACCGTCCAGACGGATCTTGAATTTGAGCTTGTTTGGGCCTCTGTTCGTAGGAAAACCACTTTACCAGAGTGTGAACATAAGGACATGAACCAATTTTTTGTGGTCAAAGTCTTAAGCCTTAGTTAATGTAGAGAATCCAAAAGCCACAACATTTCATGAAACGTGGGGGGAGTGGAGGGCTTTTTTTAATGCCCCCAAAATCATTAAAATTTTCATTTATACTGCTCTTAATGATAAGGTGAATGCTTTGAGCAGCAACATGAAGAATTTCCTTGCCCTCCATTGCCGCAGAAATGATACATTGAATCAAAAGACCTAATTTTAGTATTTCTCTCTCCTCTATTCTCTTATTGTTTTTTCTCATGGATTAGTGTATGATAGAAGGGAGTGGGGGTTGAGAGGAAAGATTTGGATTGTGCGATGATGTGGGAGCATAAAGAGACATAAACCAAGGTTGGATGGATAAATTAACAGTCATTGAAGAGCATCGTCGGGCCTCCAATTTCGAAATACATATGTCATAAGGTGCAATTTCATGAGTAAGTCCTCGATTTCATCATTTTATGATAAATTTTAGGAGAGTATAGATAAACAGCTGGTGGCAGAGCTACAAGCCACACTGCATTCAAGTTGGTATATGGGAAAGAGTGCATTTTTCCATTGTAAATAGAGCTATCCACTATGTGAAAGAGTGCATTCACTCTCAATCAGTCATTTTGGAAGAGGTAGAAGCCTTACAGGAAAGAGATAATTCTCTTGCATATCTTGATGAAATTTGGTTGTAGACTTTACTATATCAAGACATAGGAAAGAAGAGAATGAAAGCCCTTTACAGTCTTCAAGCTAAGAAGTATAAATTTGTGAAGGGTTAGTTGGTGTTGTACTATAATGTTGATTGTGAGCTATTTCCTAGTAAGTTGGAACCTAAATGGAATGGGCCATATAAAATTGTTTGTATAGGAAAGAATGGCTCTATAGTCCTTTAAGAAGATTTATAGGGGGTAGAGTTTAGGAATAAAGTTAGTTTTTAACTATTGAAGCCTTACTAATATGTGTAAGGGCTTAAGTTGGGCTTGGTGCTTGTGCAAGTATTTCATGATTCAACTTTAACGTGTAGTAGGTACCATGATGATTGGATGGGTCGAATCATCCCCTATCTTGAGCATCCATATCTAGAGCAACATTACCACCAATTTTGAGTGATTTGGTGAAGTAAAGGTTATCTGGTTATTGAGTGGCAAGATCTATCTTTCACGTGGGAGAGGAAGGTCTACTGCCACCACAGTCATAGAATTCTGACTAGCATTTCTATCAAGTTTAGCAAGGAAGTAGGAATTGTACATGTTATACATCCTCTCTCTTAGCTTGATTTTGATTATCATAAGTATGAGTGAGTTGATCAACATGGCTTGGCCTATATTATTGAAGACTCGGTTTGTACTTTGTATTTTCATGAAGCTTCTAGAGGACCCTCTAAATATGTGAGTGTTGGTGTGGTCATTAAAGATCCCTGCGATGTAGGGTTGTCATGAAGATGGGAGTATATTTTGGACCTTCTTTTACTAATAATATGGAAAAATACAAGGCATTGATCATGGGATTGAATGTAGCCCGATGTGGTGATATCCACATAGATTATTGGTAAAAGGTGACTGGCAATTAGTAATCAACCAGTTGAATTGGATCTATAGTGCATTATCCCATATTATGGATGTACCATTGTGCCGCCTTGGATATGTTGCATATTTTTGAGATAGTTACTTGTCAGCTAATTCCTCAATAGTGGAATCGTTTTGCAAATTTCCTGGCTAACTATGCTTTTGTTGAGGATTTCTTTTTGAATTGTGGTCGCGAGGAGCTTTTGAAACTACTTTCTAACATTAGCCTTAGACTAATTTGGGGTCTTCTTACTGACACATCTTATTTTGGCCGCTAATGGCTAGTTTGCATTATGAGTCAGGTAGCAATTGAGCACCTTCCTCCTCAATCATGGACACATAGGATTGTTTATCATCATATTCGTCAGACACCCCTTGTTGTTCATGCAAGGGGATTAGCTAATAACCTGATACATTTCATGTGGGGGGCCTGAGTTGCCCTTATTCTTGGTCGGTCTTGTGCTTTACTAGAGTGATACCAAGACCAAGGGTTTATTTTAGCAGTACCCTGCTGAGTGGTAATGATGTAGATTATCTCGTTAGGTCAAGAGGACTATCTCTATTAGGTTGTAATGTTTTATTTCATAACGCCAAGAGGGCTAGTTTGTTGGTTTTGTAATGTTATATTCCTTTAGGTCAAGAGGGCCGTGTCTCTATTTAGTATGGGTACGTTTAATGTTTTTTGGTTTTAGTGATTGCATCAAACAGGTTTGACAAAGTTCCTGGAGGGAGCCTTTATTGCACCAGAGGTTCTTGTGGCCATTCTAAGTGGTGTCCTTGGATTTTTGAGTTTCCCCCTTAAGATGATAGTATTATATATGTACATGGGGTTTATTTTCTTTTTTTTTGTTGGGGACCGGCAATTAAGGCATGAAGTCCTAAGGTTAGACTAGCTATATCTAGGGGAAATTCAAGTAGTTGTCTACATCTTGTAAAGACGTTGTTAGGAATTATAGACTTGCTTTTAGAAGGTAGTCCTAGTGACCATGTTATGCTAGCCTACTAGGCAGCTATTGAAGGAGTCTTGCTAGTGTGAGGCAGTTAGAGAAGCCTACAAAAATAAAAAGAAGAGGAAAATATAAATATATCTTGAAAGATAAAACAATATAGAGGTGTGTAAAAATGGGTTCAATCCCTTAACAAGAAAAGAAAAGAAGGGAAAACTTTAGAATAGTTGATTATTATCTTTCAAAGGCTTGGTAGGTTTCTGGGGATAATAGACCTAGGGGCTGATGCCTTGTCTTCCTAGGCGTAGTAGCTAGCCAAAATAAAGAAATGAGAAAGGTTAGAGAGAAAATAATAAAATAATAAAATAGTAAATATCAATTATTTTATATAAATAAATAGAATAAATAAGAAAAAATGAAAAAAATTCACATTCAAAAAATAAGGAAAAATAAGATTTATGTCTATGAATATATGGTAGAGTTGAAGCATGAGGTTTATTAGCCTTGTAGAGTTTGCTTCCAAGAATATATCCATGTATCTACCAAGAAAACTCCTTTCTTTGCAAACTATGGCCAACATCCAAGGATGGATGCACATCTCTCCAATCAAGTAAAAAACCTTGCCTCCCAAGATAAAGCTCAACACCTCTAGTAGATATACACCAAGAAATCAAGCAATAAATCCAAAAGGTTTAGAATCAGTACAAGCACTATACGCGGACCAACATTGTCTCCAATATCTAGTATACAAAGTCAGTGATAAAGTATGGTTACTTAGGCATAACCTCCAGACAAAAGGCCCTCCACCAAGTTGGACCACCAGAGATTTGGGCCCTTCACTATCGTAGCCTAGATCAACAAAGTTGCTTACTAGACTCCAACTCCCTAGCACCATGAAGATTCACCCAGTCTTTTATGTCACATCAGTCCACCATACAATAATGCATTCTAATTAAACATGGTAACTACGGACAAGAAAGATGAGTGACTTACAGGGCCACCATATCTATACAATCGATCGATCAATGCAGTGAGACCGTGCCTCTTTGAATATCGAGTCTCAAGGTCAGTCGAATCGCGATTTGTAATGGAGTGCTGCAAAGAAAACAAAATACTAACTGTTAGAAACATGATTGTCAGTACAAAGGATATTGCAAAAAAATAAGCAATCAAAACAAAAGAAAAACTTACAAAGTCCTCCAGATATGTCCTATGGCCGCCACTCCCAAGATGATGGACCACTCCGGCCTCTAGTCGTGCCGTCGTTGCCTCGCGCTGTTGACTCCAATGTCCTAGAGAACCTGTAGCCTCCTCCCTTAGTCGGCGCCAATCGTTTGCATTTAGCTACTCGGGCTTTGCAGGCCCACTCTTGAGTACATTGCATGTGTCCCGATCGTCTGTGTGACATATATGCACGCATGCAGTCCATCATCCAGCCCATACAAAATCTATCTGCTGTGACTAGAACCAGAAACTCCTTATGCAAGGATGCTACTATGTAATCATTGATCCTCTCCGGTATGTTTTTCCAATGATCTAAGACGTTGTGCTGAAAAACTTGTTGGCACAACTCTCTTATGCGAGCCATCACCCTCCTCCCCTCATCATTTATGATGATGGCTCCTGACCTATTATCGACAAGATAGGCATATCCCTCTAGGTTATGCCTAAGATGGGTCCTCTCCCACCTGCATCCACACTCGTAGGCATATCCAGGAGACCCCCATACATCCGGTGTATCAATCGGGATAGTATCTATCGGTGTAGTACCCATAGGGGTGCCACCTGCAGATGATTGGGCAAAAGCCGGAGTAACTGGAGTAGACCTCCCCACAGGTGTGACAAATCCTCGAGGTGACGCAACGCTAGTAGAACGACGAGATGAAGACATCGCGTCCGTACCTCCATAGCAACCACCTGAGCTGCCACGCTCCCTGGAACCTCCATGAGAGAGAGGAGTTGCACTTGTATCCCGTGCCAACCGTCGAGTCACTGCCTCCGTATCTCTACAGCATCCCCCTGACCCTGAAGCACTCCCTCCCTCTGGCCCAAGTCTGGAGCGTCGACCTTGTCTGCTCGAAGCTAAAGCATCTGATCGCGCCGAAATAGATCTAATAGAGCGGCCTGGACGATGTCAGAGATAGCTCCTGGTCCGCCATGTCTCTGAATCTTGCCATCTGATCTAGAGACATGCACGTGAAGATATCCTGCAACTCCTCATCACTCATCCCTCGATTCATCCGAAAAAGGTTACCTGCAAAGACAAAAAATGATGCTAGCATAATCAATTTAAATCATACAAATCACGGTAATATAAATCCTGAAAAAATGATCTCACTTAAAATGCATATCTTATGTACCCTTATAAGCGATTAGTCAACGAATTGAGTAAGTGGATACTCCAAGAATGAAGTATCCTATGGTCTCATGTCAATCTCCTGATGCAACTCCGCATACACTGGAAGGTCGATAGCTCGGGGGGTAACCTTATAGAAGCACACTATATAACGTGTGTTCAAAGGATACTTTAAAAACCCCCTTTTTTTTTAAATCACCATTTTATATACCCCTTTTGTGAATTTTTAAGGCAATAGTTATATCCCCTCTGTAAATCTAAAATTTGAATCGAATGTGCATTTTCATGGCCTCTTCTGTACAATTCAAATTAAAATATGATACTACCATAGTGACTAATTCTCCAACTCAGCTCTTCCAAATGGAAAACCATGCATTAAGCATCATGTTTCCTTTTACCTCATCAAGTGGAGCATTATGATCATTCATTGCTCATACAAGATCCCAAGCAACTACCACACTAATTAGGCAGTTACCCTCATCTACTCTTTACATCCACACCCTTGATTGTGGTTTTGTACTTTGAGTCTCAATTTTATATGAACTATTGGGCCAAGTCAAACAAACAAACATCCACCAAACAAAAATCATTGCCTTCATGATCATTGCAAGCTTGTGAGCAATCCATTGTGATACCCTTGGTTTGATGTCTTGATTTCATTGGGGTGACCTCTTGGGCAACTCAAAGAAAATATCCATCACCTTCATGATCCTCCTAGGTCCTTGAGTAGTCCGGAGTGACACCCTTGACACAATGCCTTAATCTCGTTGGGGTGGGACTCTTTGGGTCAAGACTAGAGCCTTCCTTTCACTCTCTTTGATCACCCTTTTTGAGCATGAGAAGGAGTGTTAGTCTACCTTAAATTGCCTTTCAAAGTACCATGGTTCTTATATCAGCCCCAAAAATTAATTTTGTGTTTTAGACATCACAAAGACATTTCAATAGGACAACTAGCTCAAAATGTTGTATTAAAGAGGACCCAATGTGCACTCCCATTTTCATAAGTTGATCTTTGTGATTCATTTATATAGAAGGTTTTTTTCAATTGTTGCATTTTAAGAAAACCTAAATACATGGTTGATATATGTTTTTTTGGATACAACCATCATGTGAGACTTTGACTTGATATGGTCTATGAAAATCATGTGCAAGTCTAATCTTTAAGGGCACAAATGCAATCATTTGTGATCATACTTTTGCATACAACTCTTACTCTCCCTTTATCTTTCTAGTCTTTCAATGTTGCCTCACTAAGCTCAAAATCAGATCCTGTATAATTTCAATTCAAGACTCTCACAAATTAATCTTCAAAATGATTAGAAATTAGCCCTAAGATACATATACAAAAGTGATTTTAAAACAAACCCAAACCTTACTAAAGCTCAACTCTTTCATAAACTAGTAATTATCGTATATGAAAATAAAATTTTACTAGAGGTTTGAATGGTTAAAAAGATGTCACTTACCATCATGAGTGTTATTAAAAATATCCATCTCCTCTACCTGTAGCTAAAACCACAACCACATTATTTTCATTGTTTTCTTCTACGTCTTTTGAGCTAGACGTCGCTCCCATCTTCAACCCTTGATTTGTCAAATATCTTATTTGATGTGCTTGACCTTCCAACATATGGGTTCTCATGAAATTAGAAAGACACGAGTAAGCAAATTGCTTGCCAATGACTTGCAATCCATAAGGAGCTTTTGTTAGGAAGGTGGCTAAAGTCAGGTTTGCACCTTAACAATAGCTTCCTAACATGAGTGGAAGACAATGATTGGCTTATCTTATTGCCTTCTATGTAGAGAGGGGGAGGGTGCTATCCATACTAAGATGCGATTTACTACTACACCATTATACCACTTCTATTTTGACCACTATCCATGATAGTTTACAAGGTTGAGCAAGTTGAGCAACCTCTTGATTGCCCTCCTCCAACACTTCTAATCTTCCTTGATGTAACCAATGCCTAATTTTAAGGACTTCTTTTTTTCCAAGATCCACAACTCTTAACTCATAAAATGGGCCACTTTACTCAAGATAGTGAGCCACTTAACTTGAGTAAAGTATGGCTAATTTTTTGGAGCCATGCACCACCTTGCCATGCACCATTTTACTAGCATATGCCCTAAAGGGAAAGGCTAATAAAATTGCAAGGAGAGGAAACAACTATGGATGCTTTGCCTCACCCGACAAAAGCACCTTGTGTGTTGCCTATAATCCTCAAACTTGGAAGTTGCCTAGATTTTAATGTGAACACAATGTAAATTTATATTGATGAAAAGCTATGATAGAATCCACTCCCCCTCCCCCATGCTAGTTGTAAATATTTGTCTCATGAGAATATATATTCCTTTAAGTATTGACCCCCTCCCCCATCTTCCCCCCACCCATCCTCCTCCCACCCCACACACCCCCCTCCTCCCCCTACCTCCCTTAAAAAGTGTGATTCTGGAATTTTTTGACTAGAAACACCCCTAATGTAAATTTTACATGAGATGCATTTATAAACCCCTTTTGTTTTTGGAAAATTGTAAGTCAACATAATAAAAATACCCTTTCTTTTGAACTCACGTGGTATATTACATGTTCTATAAGGTGATCCCCTTGAGGTCGATAGACATATCACCACAAAAGGATGAGTCCACCTCATTCTCAAAGAATTCTTGGACTCCTGTATTTTCATCATTGTTGGTCAATGCTGGCTCCTCTACATGCTCCAAGCTTTTGGTGGCCTCCACCCCTTGCAATATCGACCCCTCTCTTTGCATATTGTCCTCATCTATGCTCGGAACATCTCTTTGACCATATACTCTCGGAATTCGGGGAGCTGAAGGTATAACATACCACCATCAAGGTTGTCAAGGGTTTGTATATAAGATTACCTATTCACAAACACGTACAAGAGAGATTAAACTATTGTGACATGTACCATGTCGTAATACAATTAACAAACAAATGAGTTCATGCACGTGTTCACAATGGGCCGGCAACACAAAGGTGTTGCGCAAATTTGTCCATTTTTTTTCAGAATCTATTTCGAGAAATCCAAATGGATCTCATCGAACTGTTGCTCCAGCTCCTTCAAGTACCACTCTGAGCCACTGCACATCGAATAGTATCATGGAGAAGCTATGGTAATCCACCATAACAATACTTTGCAAGTTCCCAATATACACCATCTCATCTATAACCATGTTTGGATCCGTTGCTCGTCGTGGGCTCTCCTGCTCGAACCTTGCCATGATACTACAGTCCATTTTGGAGCGCATTTTGTCAATACGCTCCACACGAAAATGCCATTCGCGCGACCACCCTGCACTATATATTTTGTACTGTACATTGAAACACTCAAATTAATTGTTGTATATAAAATATAGATACGAAAAATCCTAAACAGTCATCACCTTTGGACTACATCCCCTCAAGAATTCCCACTCCTCCATTGAGATCTCCGCCCCTTCGCGAGACATTACAGTCAAAGCTTCATGCAACTATCGCATTGACATGAACCGCGGTATCTCCTCCATGCCCTTGGGATATTGAATCAGTTGATGGCGCATACTGCATCAAAATTCAAATCACGCTTCCTCTCGATCTTGCCTAGCGATCTGGTACTTTGCGAGCTACATCTCCATAGAGGCATGGTGTAACATACAAAAGTGATTCATCTTCTCCTCCATTATTACAGCATCCATTCTTTTTTCTAATCCATTTCCAACCACCATATCTCCGGTCAGTCTATCATCGTCCTTGAGCGACCATAGCATTTTGTTTTTTGGATCCACTGTTGGTAACCATTGTGAAATATGCACTAGTGCCTCAGATACCAACCAACCTTTAGCCATGCTACCTTCTGGTCGAGCTCGTTGTCGCACAAAGCCTTTGAGGGTTTTCATGAAGCACTCCAAGAAGAACATCCATCGCATATGGACAAGTCCAACAATCTCCACTTCATCTACAAGATGCACAAGGTGGATTTGTATTGTGAGCATGCTGGTAGGCATGTATTTCTAAAAGAGAGAGACCATCTCCACTACTCCCCGTCTCACAAATTCAATAGAGGATGTCTTAATCTCCTTCTGTGAGATCCATTGCACCAAAGTTGAAAACCTGTAATGGCCATGTGTATTTCTGGAGTAAGGCATGCAGCGATCGCGATCGGTAGTACAAACTGCCACAAATGAGAAAGCATCATGAATAATGACTACGCTCCAAATAGCAAAATGTGCACGCCAATTACAATCCATTTGTAGCACAAACCTAACATATCTTATGCCAGTCATGGGATTTTAGCCTTGATAATTGGTCGTCTTTATTAACGGCAGACCAGAGAGAACGCATCATACCCGACGGAGTGCGGATAAACTTGACACACTGTAAGAAGTTGAGCGCAGACCGAGTGGGTTCACGCCATCCATTGCAAGACCGAGCCGAAGATTCCTTCACTCTCGGGCAAAGCCTGGGAAGGTAGAGTCAATGTGGCTCCATGCGCGTGAATCCATTGATATTTGTTGAACTCCATCTATGGACCTATTCTACGCATGCCACGTTTTCAAGCTCGCCATGCTAGACGTACGAAACATGTGGTTTATGCGGGGAATAAGCGAAAAGTGTTTAAGAACTTTTTAAGGGATGGTTTTCCCTTGCAAGTCGTGTCCATACTTGTGAGAACCACACTTTGGACATATCTCCATAGTCTCATATTCTCCTCAAAACAGTATGCAATCATTGATACATGCATGGATGTTGTTGTAGTCCATGCCAAGCTTTCGTAAAACATGTCATGCATTATCACGAGACTCAAGCATGGTATTTGCAGGTGGTAATATATGATACTTCAGTAACCTGAAAAAAATCATAAAACACCTTGAAAAAGCACAAATATTTTTAATGGTAGTGCCGAAAAGAGATCAACGAAGTGTATGTACAAGGTACCTGAACAACTTGGTCACACTTGCATCTCTCCACTCGTATTTTGCTTGCACACTTAGGAGTGCAAGCAGTGTCTTCAGGCGAGATACTTGGCACCCATCATATAATAATATGGATGCTTCCTCTCTAAGCGGATCAGAAGTCTTGATATCCATGGGAATCAATACATCGATCATTGCCTCCATGATCTCAGATTGAAACTCGCTGAAGCATTGTGCGTATTCTATAGACAATCGACACTTTCATCTAATTGCCAGCTTGCATTGAGAGCAAGGACATGGAACACGTTGATTAAGATACGCCTTGCGATCTTGAACAACAAGACCATCGTTTTCCATTTTTTCTATGTTACGACAAACAATTTGTTTTTGTTATCATTCTTTTTTTCTTTCTTAAATTGTTTGAGAAGGGATTTCTTCTCTTGTAACTCAGCAAAAATTAACATATGTAAAGTCTCCACCCACCCACCCACAGATTAACATATATATGTCGGAGTGTTTCCCGTCTCTTTCCCTATTAGGATTAATATTTTTCTCTCTTTTTCTCTCTCCTCTCCCTCTCTCATTTATTTTCTCTCTTTCTCTCATTTTCTATCCCTCTCTCATTTTTTTTCTCTCTTTCTCTCCCTCTCTCATTTCCTCTCCCTCCCTCACCCTCACCCTCTCTTTCTTTCTTTCCCTATTATGTTTAATTTTTTTTCTCTCTCCTCTCCCTCTCTCATTTCCTTTTCTCTCTTCCTCTGCCTCTCTCATTTCCTCTCCATGCCTCACCCTCTTCCTCTCTTTCTCTCTCTCCTTATAAGGTTTAATGTTTTCTCTCTCTTTTTCTCTATCATCTCCCTCTCTCATTTTTTTCTCTCTCCTCTCTCTCTCTCTCTCTCATTTCCTTTTCTCTCTTTCTCTTCCTCTCTCATTTCCTCTCCCTCCCTCACCCTCACCCTCTCTTTCTCTCTTTCCCTATTAGGTTTAATGTTTTTTCTCTCTTTTTCTCTCCCCTCTCCCTCTCTCATTTCAATTTCTCTCTTCCTCTCCCTCTCTCATTTCCTCTCCCTCCCTCACCCTCACCCTCTCTTTCTCTCTTTCCCTATTATGTTTAACATCTTTTCTCTCTTTTTCTCTCTCCTCTCCTTCTCTCATTTTTTCTCTCTCCTCTCTCTCTCTCATTTCCTTTTGCTCTCTTCCTCTCCCTCTCTCATTTCTTCTCCCTCCCTCACCCTCTCCCTCTCTTTCTCTCTTCCCCTATTATGTTTAATGTTTTTTCTCTGTTTTTCTCTCTCCTCTCCCTCTCTCATTTCTTTTTCTCTCTCTCCTCTCTCTCTCTCATTTCCTTTTCTCTCCTCCTCTCCTTCTCTCATTTCCTCTCCCTCCCTCACCCTCACCATCTCTTTCTCTCTTTCCATATTATGTTTAATATATTTTCTCTCTTTTTCTCTCTCCTCTCATTCTCTCTTTTTTTTCTCTCTCCTCTCCCTCTCTCATTTATTCTCCCTGCCTTACCCTCTCCCTCTCTTTCTCTCTTTTCCTATTATGTTTAATGTTTTTTCTCTCTTTTCCTCTCCCTTCCCCTCTCTTTCTCTCTCCCTCCCTCTCCCTCTCCCTCTCCCTCTCCCTCTCTCATTTCCCTCTTATGTTTAATGTCTCCCTCTCCCTCTTTCATTTCCTCTCCCTCCCCCTCTCTTTCTCTCTCCCTCCCTCTCCCTCCCTCTTCCTTTCCCATTTCCTCCCTCTCTCATTTCCTCTCCCTCTCTCAATACGCACGAATTATACCTCATTTCCTCTCCCTCCCTCTCCCTCTCCCTCTCTTTCTCTCTCATTTACTCTCCCTCTCTCAATACACATGAATTTTACAAAAAACAAGTAAAAGAGAGAGATAAAACTCCCTCTCCCTCTCCCTCTCTCATTTTCTCTCGCTCCCCCTCTCCCTCTCCCTCTCTTTCTCTCTCCCTCCCTCTCCCATTTCCTCCCTCTCCCTCTCCCTCTCTTTCTCTCTCATTTCCTCTCCCTCTCTCAATACACATGAATTATACAAAAAAAAAAGTAAAAGAGAGAGAGAAAACTCAAAAGCAAAGCAAGAATGGACAATGCACTTACTGTAAAGGCTCGAAGAAGGGTTTGACGGCCCCTCTTCGTGACGGCGGCTCGTCTTCGCCCTTCGTACACCTCCTCCTCTTCTTCACGAACGGCAACAGTGGTGGCTGTGGCGGTGAGAAGCCTTCTTTCTTCTTTTTCTCTCTTTATCTCCCTCTCAGCAAGATGCTCGCTCTCCCTCTCGCTCTCTCTTTTGTGAATGCGTGAAAAATGACGCACTCTGGTTTTGGCGTGTGTTTTTTTCCTCTGGGTACCATCACTATTTGCGTCGCAAATCTGACGCTAATAGTGATGCAAATAGCGACGTCGCTATTTCTCCTCGCTAAGAAGAGTAGCTATATCCTCATATCCTTGTAGTGCAAGAGGTTGTTCATGCGTATGAAATCAAGAAGAAGAGGGGCTGAAGGATGCTTATTCAGCAATGATCGGATTGCTCCAAGAGAAAAAGAAGGCTAAGGGAAGGTGTTGAGCACTAAAGAATGATCACTGAATGGGCCATTGGCAATCCGTATCTATTATTAAAGAACCCACAATACGCGCATAAGTATGCCTCATTTTAACAAAGAAATTTTACTTCTCTTTTATGTTTGATGGTCTAAATGAAATTCATATGGAACAAAATCTTGTTTGAATCTTGTTTGCATTATAATTGAGGGTTGTGCATAAAAGAAATGCAGAACCATGATGATAACTAGTTGCAATAAATAAATTATAATCCGAAAAGCATATTTTTAGAGTAAAAATGAAGAGTTTGTTGGTTTCGGGTGGCAAAAAGAGATTCACATGGAAAAAAATTATGATAAAAACCATTTCTTAGCTGTGATAATCAATCACTAATCATAGATTAAAAAATAACCTTTTTTTATGTACAAATAAATAGAGAAAAATAACTAAAAATGAAAAAATTTAGGTTTTTGTGCTTTAATTTTTTTTAAAAAAATATGGATAATGTGTATGCATATTTAGCAAGGTTGAGGCATGAGGCATAGCCTCAGATCACCCTTTTTTTTATATTTTAGTGCGTCTTTATTGCTTTATATATCGAAAATAAAAAAAATAAAACCCTACACTTATGCAATGATGCAACACATAAGCGTGAGAGGGAAAGGGTGATGTCAAGAGATTAAGAGGGTTGAGAGGGTTTGAATCTTTGAAATATTTTATTGTGCATTTCATTTTGGAATTGCGATATTTCAGTTTAAGGGGCTAGTAGTACGAGAAATCGGTGCTAGTCTCCATACATCGAAGCATATGTTTAGTGAAGATCATGAAAGGGCTATTTTTCCACATCACAAAATGTTGATTTGATAAATATTTTTTGTGCACTAGGATCATATGCATTATGCATGACGCATGACATGGTATCAGTCTTGGATTGCATAGCAATTGTCTTCGTAGAACATGACTTATACGTAGAGTGGAAAGGAGCCCAAGCTGTAGGTTAGTTATATGGTGAGGATCTATATATTCCTAGATCGTACATAACAAGGAAAGAATAGAGTTTGTGCATTATTTTTTATATGTTGAGCAGCGCATCTTGGGGCCAATCCCCGAGATGTAGGACAGCTGCAGTGGAGGCGCTGCAGTCAGCAAAGAGGTGCTTCCCTTTGTTTGTGCTACGAGGTATTATACCTATATGTTATGGGATCTTCCTTTGAGGAGAAGGGAAAGTATACGTTGGACTACGTCTTAATACAAACACAAAATTGATATTAGGATCTAGTGTAGTGTGAACCTTAGACGCTCCAGGCTGCGAGGCCGTGTGGAGTGTCTTGTGTGTCTTAGAGGTCCGGCTAGTGCTAAAGAGCTAGTGTTGGGCCCATTTTAGGTCTGGATAAGTAAGGATCGTCCATCATCTTGGGAGTGGTATGCATAGAACTTATAATTTGGAGGATTTTGTAAGTTTTCTTTCGGTTATGCTCACTTTCTATTTGGTGTAATACTTGTACTAATATCCTTGTTTTTAATAATACTACTTCACTTTTTCTTGCAATACTTGATTACAAACCACAATTCATAGGGTTGGAGACTCAATATGGAGAGAGGCATAATCTCACTTCTCTTATCGATAGCTTATATGTGCATGGTAGTCTGGTCAGTCATGCCTCTTCCTTCATTTCAGTTTTTATTTTTCTTGTGATGTATTATATTTATAGATTAACCTTTGGTTATTTTATAGTGCAATGTCTATTCGACATTTCATTGCATTGGGACGAGCTCTCAAATGTGAGGAGTTCTAGTAGCCACTTGGATTCGTGGAGCATGCATCCCTTCTTTTTTTAGCCCTATAGTCCATGGAGACTCTTTTTATGTAGGCTTCCTTTGATATATTTCTCATCCTTTGTATGGACTCGCATTTTGTAATATTTATTTGAATGTTTATTTATTTTAGATTTTTCTCCCTATTAGTCCACATAATTTTATGAGATGTCCTTTTTTATATTGTACTTATTTGAAAATTGAATCAACAAACACCTTTTTTCTATTAGCATCTCATGTTGTATGTATTTCAACAATAGTTATAAGCTCAACTTATAAATGATTTATGAGAAACATTGTTCAGCACATATGGCTAGAAGAGTGGGACAATTGTTTACGCTACTTCCCAATTTATTATTTCTTATCTTACCGTCACTATTAGTATCACAAATGCTATATGCATCACAAAAATTATCAGAATGTGCAATACAAAATAAACATACAAATTGTGATGCATATTGCAATGTGTATTGCAACAAATTTATAGAGATGTGTATATTGATGGTTTTAACAAGTGACGATAGGGGTAATTTTTTGGATGAATAATTCCATCACTTTAACATACGATATATAGCTTGTATCTTATAGTGACATAATTTTATGAAATATAATTATTTTTAAAATGTACAAAATACAAGTGTTTTGTGGCAATATAGGTAAAAGCTTTTGTCTTTAACCATTATCACTTGTTGTATGATTCACATATAATATGAAAAGGTTTGTGGGATTCAAAAAGGCTTGTGAAACTCACTCTCATGGGGTAAAAGGGCCAATTAGGTGACATCCCCACACAAAAGAAAAATGCACACCACCCCAATTTAGTGCTAGTTTTGCATTTAGAATGCATAGAAACATGTATCATTTGGTGTGACTCTATTGGCTCCTCATTACCACTCTTTTGTAAAAGCTTCATTTATAGGTAGATCTACTTGCTAAAACTATCAAAATGCGCCAAAAAAAATTATGTGAATGAAAAAAGATCCCTATAAATCTAGTATAAGAATTTTATAACTTGAGAAAAATGATGTAATAAAGGGTTGCAGACATCTTACCATCCCCTCTAAAGAATCACACCCTCCATCAAGCATGATTGAAAACTATTTATCTAGGGGTCATGTAAGCATTAAGAATGCCTTTCAGATGCTCAAGAATTAATGGTGCATTCTCAAAGATGTAGGTGTGAATGTTGATCACACATCCATGTATAGTATCACTTGTTGTGTTCTCCACAATTTTCTTCTAGAGAATACACATAATGAGCACATGGAGGATGGCTTTGATATCCATTTGAATGACAATAATATTGCATAGGACACTACAAGGTCTAAGCATCTACAAAGCCAAGCCCTTTGAGATGTTTTGATCCAATAATGGACTCAATATGTGAACATTTGATCTTAGTTGGTAATTTACGATTGATTTACTCTACATTTTGTATCACTCTTTCTCTTTTGAATATTTATGGATCATTTGAATTAAACTAGTTTAATGTTTGTGGTTTGAGGGGTTTGCTATCACGATTGTGAAAATTTAACATTTGTTTTTTTTTTCTTAAAAGGGTAAATTTAGGGATACACTTTTATTAATTTTATTGGTGGAAGAAACCTTGTTCCAAAGGTATATATGAATGATGTTGAAATTGTGTAAAGCTTAGCATATACTAATGCTAAAAATATTGTATATAAACAATGTTAAAATTGTTTAAATACTACCACATAGTAAATTTCATGATACTATTCAGGTCACATGTGAAGACACAACACATAAAACTTTTCAACACATGAGTGGGAAAAAAGAAATATGTGAGCCTAAGATAGTCACATGTGAAGACACAACACATATAAATTTTCAACACATGAGTGGGAAAAAAGAAATATGTGAGCCTAAGATAATTTTTTAAAAAACCAAAAATTCCATGTAAAAGCATGCATTTTGTAGGTAATCTTTGCAGGATGAGTAGACAATATTGTATGGCATGGCATAATAGGTTTAGGGTCAAAAAATCAAATATGAAAGTATTTGATACCATGTGTCTTTGTTAACTTTTAAAGAATATAATGGGGGGAGGTTTGCACTACTTTGGAGCAATTCTCTTGAGGTATAGTGATTCCTTATGAAAATAGCTTGTCATGTCCTCATACAAAACCAAATTTTGGTTATAATAATTTCTACTTACCTTGCATGTTTCATAGGTGAATATTCATCTCATAATGCTATAGGTCTTTTTAGTCTCTGTCCAGTCAACAATTTTATCATGGAATTTGACTCAGGGGGTCACTCACAAATATATGTATATATAATGTGAGTTCAAAATAACAAATTTTTAAAACACCACTTTTATATTTTTTTACATATAGAAAGGTGTCATATAAAGGGGTTAGTTATAGATTGAATAGAAAAGGGTTGTGTTTTATTCAATAAAAATTCACAGATTAGGATATTTATATATAGGCCATGAACTCATGTTATATAGAGGATATATATATATAGAGAATCCCCCGAGGAATTTGATATGATGGGGGCATATCACTTTTTATTTGGGTTTGATATATACTTCTCTTTGCTCTAGGACTTTGCAAGACTAGTCTACCTTACGACCATTATGGCTTATGTAGCACTACATGCAGCACTCCAGTTGGAACACATGGCAACTTGTTTGATGGTCAAGGAGGAAACTACCACTGATTTAACTATTTCTATGATCATTTCGATAAAGACAGAATGGGTGTAGTGGGGGCAGACTTTAGTGAATTGATTCTACATCGAACATAAGGAGAAAGTGTGATTATCTATGGACATGTTCCAACAATCAAAATGGTTCGCAACCAGTTTGAAAGTTCATAGAACATGTTTGCATGTGTGAGAGAAAATGATGCCATAATTTTTTTTTCTCAAGAGCATGAAAAGCCATGCAAGGATGTTGTGAGCCAATTGAAATATGATTATTAATAAGAAAAATTTTCACATTCAAGCTAGTCAATGAGACTCTTTGGAAGACCACGTTACCCATGGCCAATAGAGGATTTGGATCCACAAGTGAATTGCAAACTCTCGCAAATGCAAATATGTACGTTTAACAGGAGCTCCCAACTTGGTTGGGAATCCTAGCCTAGTGGGAACTTGTCTTAGGATGGCATCGAAGAAGAGACACATCTTGGGTAAGTTTTGTGTTCTATAAATTGTGGATCTCTTGAAATTTGTAATGTGAACAAAAGACTTATTATAAAAATAAAAAAAGCTCTTAGAAAGTAATTTCTAGGAAAACCCCCTCATGAGAAGAGCTTCTTAGTTTCATGCAAATGGCCCCTCTTGGTAATAGTACTACTATTGTGCTAGTGGGCATTAATGCTTAGCCCACTAGAACCGTAATGGCGCAACAAACAAGTCTTCTTCTTAGTGATTTAAAAGCATGTTGGAATATTTGAGGAAAATCATTTAAAACTTATTTGTTCTTGTTCCCATTTCTTTGGGTATACATTGCTTTCTTATGGTCGCTGTTTATGTGCGAATACATAAATGCATGGTATTTTATGTAAAATATTTTTATTTTTTGCAATTATAACTTTTGGTGCATGATCCACACATAGTACAAAAAGGTTTGTGGCTTACAAGTATTTTTAGAACTTGTGGGGTGCAAGTGTTTTGTTGCATTACATGTAAAAACTTTTGTTTTTAACCATTATCACTTGGTGCATGATCCACACATAGTATAGAAAGGTTTGTGGGACATAAAAAGCTTTGTGGAACTCACTCTCACTTAGAGTAAAAGGGCCAATTAGGTGGTAGTTTTGGATAAAAGATGAGTTATTTAAAGCCACTCAAAGCAATGATGAAAACTATGGTGTGGTACAAAAAGCTTGATGTTAGTCAAGACCAATGTTACTCTATTTGCCGCTCATTATCACTCTTTCATGAGATTTGCATATATAACTAAGTTTATTTGATATTTGTAAAGTATCAAAATGCCTCTAATTTTTTTATATAAGTGCCACGTGACGCATTCAATGAGAGTATTTTAAAAAAATTAAGTAATTTGAAGACATATGTATAGTATGGAGGACTTTTAGATAACATTTTACTTTAGTGGCCCCATTTATCCTACAACTACAGTAGACACAATTTTAGTGCAACCATTGAAAAGGACACTTAAGTGTCTTGTTTTGATACTCGTTTAGAGAGAGAGAGAGAGAGAGATCCGCGAGTATAAAAGAATCTCTTCAGCTTCGACGTAGCACGCTCAATCACCCAGAGAAGCAGCGGTCTTCTTCGTAGGCGCATGCGGCATCATGATGTCTCTAACACTCAGACAGAATATGCCACAGCTGATCAGGTTGATCAGCTGCGCCGCTGTCGTCTCCTTCTGCTTAATGCCGTCGTCTCTGTGTGCATCAGTAGAGGTAAATATATGAAGGGTCTGTGTGTATGTATACGCATGTGTGCACGCGTGAGTGTATAGCTTGGAGGTTGATCGTGCTGTCACAAGCGATCAACGTGCTAATGATCTACAGCTTCTTCGTATAAACGGCATATGTTAGGAATTTTGATTTGTGGATGGCTTAATGAATGCTAATGATCTACAGCTTCTTCGTATAAACGGGATATGTTAGAAATTTTGATTTGTGGATGGCTTAATGAATGCTAATTGTAATGCTGATGTGAGACGATGGTGAAGCAGGCCGCCGGGGCCGCGCCCAATAGGGTGGTGATAGCGAACAGCTCGGAGTACAAACAAGTTGCAACTGCAGCAGCAGCCATAAGTGACTGGAATCCTTATGACCGGATAGTTCCGACGGCTGAATCTGTGGATATCCGTGCCAGTGACTGGAACAACCGGATTAGAGACACCGCTATAAAGATCGCATCCAAAATCCCCGAAGTCGGCACTGTCGTAAGCATTCTCATGGGCTTCTTCTGGCCGGAGGACAAGGTCGACATTTTCGAGTCCCTCAAGGCGGACATGACAAAGCTCGTCAGGAAAGAGATTCTTGCTTACGAACTGAACCTCCATCAATCTGAGATCAATGGGCTAAAACTTACCATCCAGAGATACAAGGCGGTATACTTATATATGTATATATATATATATATAACTGATCATGAACGCCATTCGATCAATCCTACGACCTCCATATATGCAGCATTAATTATCTTTGGCATTTGCTCAAAGCTTAATATAAGTAGCCTTAACCTGGTTCTAATTATCATGTGCAGGCGCAGCCTCACGAGAAGCGTTACTTTCTAAACGGCTGGATTACTGAGGCGGACCAATTGAGTGCCCGCTTTCGTGGGTCGGACAACAAAATCCACCTCATCTCTCCCACCATCACCCTGGCTCTGCTTCATCTCACAGGGCTGCGGGAGAGGCTGGACTTTGGCAAGTGAGCCTAATCACCCAATCTAAGAGTGCATGTTGTGGGCCGTGTTTGTGGGATGATTAACAGACGATGATATAGTAGATTAAGGGTTTTTACAAAACGCCCAATACAAATAAACTTGTTTGCAATGTGGCTTCGCGGTCTCTGCAGGGAACTCTATGAGGAGGACAACACAAAACAGTGGAAGAAGGATCTTGAGGATATGTATGAGACGTACATCGTGGACTTTCTCCCGGATGTCTTCCAGAAGTGGAAAGCCTGGAGGGAAGATCAGATACAGATTAATCAATGGCTCTCAGCGCATCCAACTACAATCCCCCCCTTCTTTCTGTTCGAGACCCATGCAACGGTTGTGGATGCCGTTACAGGTACTCCATCACAAAAATGCTCTTGTTTTTCAGTTTTGAATTGATGCACGGCATATTTGGGACGATCATTGACGTGATAATTAAAACCTTCTCTGTGGAACTGGTGTACCTTATAGTACCTCTTAGCTTTCCTAACTCTTGAGACAGATACATGTACATAATCATGCTTTGCAAAACGTCTCGGATAGGTGAAACAAAACAGTTCTATAAGGACGATCTAAACTCGAGGACACATTTCCAAAGCATCTGTGAAGACCATAAGGCTCGAATGAAGAACGATGCCGTTGCTGACATGGCCGGCTGCGTATCAACCACGTTCGTGTTTGACAAGTTCTTGCCTGATAATGAAAGGCATTTCCCCAAGTACGACAAGACGGTGTTCGGCCGGGTGTTCAAGGGTCCATATGCCCAAGATCTTTGCACTTCGGAGTCTTATTATAATCATAAGGAGACACGTCCAGATCGTGACGACTACTCATCCGACTCCGGGCCAATCAGCAAGGTTTCTTAACAATCTATAGTCGACATCTCCCACTATCTCACGTGAAATTGTACTAGTCTTGAGATGTCTGTGATCATCTATAGTAGTAGTGGCTAAACTCCTCGGTTGTTTCTCTTATGATTTTGCAGATGGTCATAAGAGAGTGGAACTCTGTTGACGCCATGCAATTCATCTATGCTAACCGCCAAGGGCAGCTGGCTGGTAACCCGAATGGGGGAATGAGGCACGACATTGATGTGGCGGCAAAGCCCATCAATGGGCTTCGGATGGGGTTCTCTAATGGAATCCTAACTTATGTCCAGATCAACTATTATGATGGCACACCATCAGATACATATGGGAACCGCGGCGGTTGGAAATGCTGTGAAGCATCTGCAAACGGCCCGCCTGCCTATAAGGTCAGTTCATGGAGCTACAAGGTAAGTTGGGGCCCTGGAAGTACTTATGGCCCTGGTGCAATCCAGTTGGAATACACACCTCAGATGGAGGATTACTAGGTGCAACCTGGCATGGGGATGAATACTACCAGACTGTTGCAAAAATATCTATGGAGCCACAATAAATAAAAATGGAAACATTGTCTAAATACATGTATTGACTATCCGCAGCTAAAGCATCATGTTTCTGTCTTTTGGGTTCTCGAATGAGCTATGCTTGATTAACTTACACCTCTTTTTGGTCTATCCATGTTGGTGATAATAATTACGGCGCAGAATATTTTCTTGTAATCAATCTTCTTGATAGGAATAAGTGTGGAGAATATTTTCTTGTAGAAACGCACATGAACTACAGAATTGAGATACACCGTGTACAAGCTACAAACTTGAACGAGAGACAAAATAAAAACAGGACATAAATAATGTAGACGCGGTAAGTTTTTGGGTTGGGACGTTTAGCATATGTAAACCCTCTCGATCACTTCATTCAAGGCCTATTTAAAAGTATCATTATGTATAATTTTTTTCTAGATAAAGCACACCCATTTCCTATTCTATTTGTAAATGACCCCTCTATATGGTAGTTCTATAATTGAAAAGCCTAATAAATTTCAATATCTTGAGTCTCGTATTTTATCCAATTAAAATATCTCATCTGTGCTATGATCCTATGGTACCTCCTCCACACATTGAGGATGAATTAATGTGTAGATTATCCTTATATTCTTTGTCCCTTGAGTAAAGGTCCTTTCTGTTAGCAGATTAGTTAGTTCATGGTTGAGTTTGTACTTGTGGTACAATAGGCTGGGCATAGAGACATTTTAGGCATTTTATTTGCCATTGTTTACTATGGTTTAGGCATTATTTGCAGCCAGTCGGTTAGCATTTAATGCTGGCCGACCAGTCATATTTTGGGCATTTATTTGTCCTATATATTGTCTAGCTCCCTCCTCCACTTGTTCACTCATTCATCACTTGATAGTTCTTGGAGAGGGGGAGTAGGTGCTAGTGCCTCCACAGCTGTTGACTCACATTGTATCTATATGGTCTCATGTCTTGGTATATGGGTTTCATTTCCCGAGCATAGATCTAAGTTCTCATTTGTATTGTGTTCTTTCTTTCCCTTTCTCTTTTGTCTTTTGTTTCAGCAATTTATTACAGCTTATGTTTACGCTTCCATTGCTGCACCACTTCTGACATGGTATCAGATTTCAAAATTTGTGCTTGTGATGTGTTTTCTTGCTAATTTCAGGATTGTTTTCACCCTTGCTGATCACGCGGCTGCTCCATACAGGTGACGTGTTTGACCTGCGTTTTCTGCCATTTTGCCATCGCCTGCTATCCCACACCTTTTGTTGCCTGTGTTTTCCTCATCAAGCTGTTGGCGACAGTACCCTACACCTATTTATGCAGTGTGCAGCCTGCATTTTGTTATTTTCAGCACTATTTTGGGCTAGCAAAACAAGCCGTTTTTGTTGTTTCTGGCAGTTTTGAACTGATTTTTTTACTTTGTGCAGTAGATTTTGGCTTCTGTTGCTCAAATTTTGGGTTATACTGTATGTGAACTCTTGGTTTTTGTAGTCTGTGTGCCTGGTTTTGATGCCAGGAGGCATATTCCACGGTGGATTCCGTGAGGTTTTACGGTGGATTCCGTAAACTTAGATGACCGGGGCTCATACACAAAGAGGATTCTTTGTGCAAGAAGTTGATGGGGACGCCTGTCCTTTTCGGGCGTTTCATTAATTTAGTGTGTACGTGGGTGATTCCATAGCGGGTGATTCTGCAAAATGCATATTAAATTAATAAACGTTTATGAGTTTAGAGTGCACACTCGTAATAAATTAAGGTTAGGATTTATTTCTAACCAGTTGATTTATTTATGTAGCTGAAGACTGCTAGGTATTCACTTTTGTCGGTTTAATTGTATTATTTTACTAACGATTGTGAATGCTTCAGTTGATGTGTAGAGATAGCAGGAGTGGCGGAGGAAAGCATTGGAGTTTAGCGAGTATTCGACCTTTGGACTATATTTTGATAGGCGCCATGCCTATATTTTGTTATGTCTATTGAGACATTGATTATTGATTATTATTTTGTATGCGCTTATGCGTCCGGATATGTTATTTCTATTTGGACATTGAGATTGGGCGTGCCAGACTCTATGGGCACCGTCCATTAGCTTTATTTTCCTATTTTTGTAGAAAGCAAACTCAAAAGCTAAAAGCTTGTCATATTTTTGTAATTGGGCTATTATTGAGCATGAAGATTGGAAATATACATAAAATACATGCTTGGTGAAGCGCTCACACAAGGCATGGGGGAGATTGAACCCAATTTGTCTCTTGCCTCTTGTCGTGCATGCTTTTACATTGTTTTTTGTGCAAAAAGGTAGAGTTCATTGTTCTTGGGGACCTTCAGGGATTCACTACGTGAGCTATCTGCGACCGATCTGCGCACCAGTGGTATCAGAGCGGAGCAGAGATCAAGAGCTTCCAATCGCTACCAATCTCGGGCGAAGGCGAAGCTCCAGGAACAAACGGGCTCTACAGTCAATCTCATCGCGAACCGTCGATACAGGCAGACTTCTGGCGATCAAGAACCCCTATTTCCACTGTCAGATCGTGAAGGACCAGGCTCTGCAGGCGGAGGACCACGCATACATCTCCTTCATCAAGTCGTTGAAAACAGTGAGAAAAATTCTTAATCTATCTTTATCAAAGCTTAATTGTTAAGCTTATAAGCTTAAGAAGAGGCTTAATACTTCAAATTTCTAATCGTGAGGTCTCTGAGGACCTCCGATTTTTTCGCGCGATTAAAAAAAACGGACCCCCCCTCATGAAATCGACGACGGGTGTTCCTAAGCTATTAAGCTTAACTTTCTTAAGTTAAGCCAAGCTCTACAAGTCACATAGGTCAGACAAGTTGGCAAACTCCTAGTCTCGCACTTCTGAAGTCAAGTTCAGCAAGTCAATTGAAATCAAGTTCTGCAAGTCGGCCTAAGTTCAGCAAGTCAACAACTCTGCAAGTCTGCTAAGTCTGCAACTCTGCAAGTCAGACTAAATCAGAACTGACTAGTGCTCAAAACTCCTAGAAGACTTGTTCATATGCAAAAACTCTGAACTGGAAAGTTGTTCGCAGCAAGCTGTTCTACCTATCTACAAGTTCGTTGAAGTACTTTCAGCAAACGGAGACAGAAATATTGCAGAATTTCTAAAAATTGAAGAAGAAATACCCAAAAATACATAGCCTTCTAACCCCGAATTTGAGCTACGCTCATCCCGCTAACCTGATTTTGAGTGAGAAAGGTTTATTGAGTTTTACAGGATGACTACCCCACATATGGATGATCCTATGGCTGAAGACGACTTACCTGAGCCTACCATGGAACAAAAGCTGGATCTAATCATGCTACAACTGGAAGAAGAGCGAAGGGCTAGACAAGCATTGCAAGCGCAATTGACAAAACTACAAAGAGCGTCCACCGACAAAGAAGAATCTCAAGCTGAAGATTTGATTCGACGTACCATGGACGCCACTCTTGAAGCACAAACCATTTGCAAGGAATCCAAGATAAGTAAACGAAGTTTCAAGTTTCGCACTTTCAATGGCATAAGATAAGGAAAGATTGTTTTATCATTCATTAGCCAGTTTGATGACTATTTCCATGAGGAAACTTATCCCGAAAAAGATAAAATCAAGTGTGTTACTAATCATCTGATAGACAGAGCATCACTTTGGTGGACTGTAGTCCGCAAGAGCATAGAATGTCCTGCTACTTGGGAAGATTTCAAGAAGAAGTTCATGCAAAATTTCCTTCCACCGCAATTTCATGAGAAGGCTATCAAGCAATGGGATTTACTTCAACAGCGAGATCGTGAGCCTATTCCATAGTATACAGAGCGTTTTTGGAATGCACTCCTATAGCTACGCATGCTTGAAGACGTACCAGAGACGACACATAAGCGGAAGTATATGTCTGGACTTCTTGGACATTACTACGCTGAAGTGAACATGTTCAAGCCTGCTACCCTTGAAGACGCCGTCTCCTTAGCTCACGACACTGAAGATAAGTTACACGGAAGAGATAGACGACCACAGCAATTCCAAGCCAACGGTAATTATGGATCTAAACAATTAAATTCCAATTTTAGAAGGTTTAATCCAGGTCGTTTCTCATCACCATCTTTCCGCAAGAATTGGCCTAAACCACCTGCATTACCATCCACTGTCAATCCAAATCCTAAGCCTATTCCACAAGCAAATCCAAATGTACCCAAACTTCCAACCATTGCAAATAATGTAACCAAAGCCAAGCCAATAGTATGCTACAAGTGTCACCAACCAGGGCATCTCGTAGCAAATTGTCATTCAAAGAAGCAACCAGCACATATCAATTACCTTGGAGCCATGGACGAAGACGAGCATGAGGATATGCCGGATTTCACTGAAGATGAGGATGATCCTACTATTACTTCCGACACTTTACCAGGTATGCCTACTCCACATTCATTATTAACTATGAAATATATGGTGCATGGAAAGGAAAGAACTATCTTGCATGATGATGGTAGTACCCATGACTTTATTTCAGCAAAATTGGTAAAGGAATTGAAATTGCATACTGTACCTACGCATTATCGCATAAAAGCTGCATTTTTAGGCACTAGGTACAATGGCACACAAGAAGTACAAGATTTAGAAATTCAAATTGGTTCATATATTGAAAGAAGAAAGTTCTTAGTTGTCCCATTACAGTCAAGCGACATTATTTAAGGAATGCCATGGAGACACCAGCATAATCCAAATATAGATTATTCCACACACACAATGAATATTAATTTTCAAGGAAAATCTATTACATTATATGGTATGCATGCATCTCATATTTTTCCACTGCTTTCGCATACTCAAGCAAAACCTGCACTATGCAAGAATACTAAATCATATCTCATTTGGGTGAATGAATTGCACGCAAAGGAAAATCATATGCACCCTAGGCATAAGGAATTTCTTACATATTTTAAGGACTATTTTGCAGAAGACCTACCACCAGGTTTACCACCATCACGTTGTCGTATTGCTGCGCATTCGAGGTGTGTAAACCACCCAAAAGTTGTGCATGGGATTTGGTACTTTGTACATATTTAGTTGTTGTGATTACATTTATTTTCTGCGTATGAGTATAGTGGCGAGCATGAAGGGTTGCTTTTAGGCAGGGTCAAGGAGAGAAGACATTACAACTATACAAACAGATGTAAGAGGAGGGCATTTTCTCAAATCTGTACACGATCAATCTTATTGCTGTGAATAGCAAATACTGCAATGTTTCCACTGATAATAAGCGTGTAATTGATATCGTCAACAGCAAGGAATTTGGAAAGGTTTCGGTTTATGTAAGGATTTTCTCACAGAAAGAAAGTTGATTGTTTAAGATGGCTTTTGCGGCATTTGGTACAACAATGGTGGGAAGCATTACTTTTATTAGAAATGAATGGGATTGCATTATCAGATGTACAAAGAGTAGAAAAGCTGAAATCTGCTGCTAAACCCACTAGTGCTGAACACCTTTTCGGTTCCATGTGATGATTGAAGGGTCTAAGAAGGTTCTAAGGCACTTGTTGGGACATTTTTTTTTGGGTTCTAGTGTTTCATATTTAGTGGAGGCATATTCGAGCTCATGAAAGGAGCCGTGCTTTGAGGGAAAAAAGGAGAAGCTTTTGGGCTATTTTTAAAAGGAGGCTTTTTGGGGGGAAAAAACAGAGAATTATTGAATGGAAAAGGGACAGGTTGCAGAAATAGAGAGGGAGTTGACACGTAAGGACGAAAGCGCGGACTGAGAGGGAATCAGGGAGGCATTAAGCCTGGTTTTTGGTCGTGAGACAGGGAATGGAAGCGCAGAAGCACTTATACAATTACTCCATCCATCAAACTTGTTCATTACTGGATTGCTGCTGAGATTACTAAAAAAAACTGGGACTGCGCTCTCTTCGTCAACGACATTGAAGAACGAGGAAGGGGAACTCTGCAATTTGGGAGTACGGGAGAGGATTGGAAGCGCAGGAGAACAAGAACCGGACAGTGGATGATTGTGAGGATTCTTCAAACCTCGAATTTGGGTTTCAAGAAGGACCGCAATTGGGAAACAAATGTCGAAGGCGCTCTGTAATCGAAGAGATGGGGAAATTATGCTAATCAGAGAGGAGATGAAGGGGATGCTAATCGGAGGGAGCGCCTTGTCCAGATTTTGACCTGTGGCTTGGTTTTATGTGGAGGAGGGAGGAAGGACTGTCGGCACAGAGGAGACTGTTGGGATCTCTGCAGGGTTTGTGAGAACATACCTATTGTCCTGTGTGGCAATAAGGTTGATGTCAAGAATCACCAGGTGAAAGCAAAGCAAGTCACTTTTCATCGGAAGAAGAATCTTTAGTATTATGAAATTTCTGCTAAAAGTAACTACAACTTTGAGAAGCCATTTCTTTATCTTGCAAGGAAGCTTGCTGGGGATCCAAATCTGCACTTTGTAGAATCGCCTGCTCCTGAAGTTCAAATTGACTTGGCAGCACAACAGAAATATGAAGCTGAACTTGCAGAAGCTGCAGCTCAACCTTTGCCTGATGATGATGATGCTGATTTTGACAGTAAACTGAAGACTTTCAAACTCTTCCTGGTCAGCAATCAGACTGCCCCAATTTTAAGCTGGTCATCGTAGGTGATGAAGGAACGGGAAAGACTACTTTTGTGAAACGTCACTTAACTGGTGAATTTGAGAAAAGATATGAACCCACAGTTGGTGTTAAAGTTCATCCACTAGATTTTTATACCAACTGTGGCAAAAACGGTTCTACTGTTGGGATCAAGAGGAAAATACAGACAAAAAATTCACGGTTCAACCCTTGAAAATTAAGTGTTGAATTTTAATTCTTCTGAAAGAAGGGAACTTTGGCTACTCAGAATGTAAGGATAATGCAAACTCGGAGACTATTTCAAACTGACATCCCTTATCCCATTAAGTTCTCCAAAAGCCTGTATCTGATGGTATATTTGTGCTCCTCTCAAACAAGGCGCCTTTGAAAATGCTATCATGAATCACTGATAAGAAGGACAACTTTCTTATGTATTGCAATCTACGGACTGCATGGTCCAACGCAAGGGCATATTGTCTCCTCTAGCATTGCATTTTGTCCTATACGGAGTTGTATAGAAAAGAAAAACCTGCATACAGTTTGCTGAAAACACTAAATATATTTTGATATACTCAACTGAAAAATGTCTTCATGTGGATTGTAATTATTTCAGCTCATATGCAACTTGGATGAGAAGAACAAACTGTACGATTATATTCATAGATATATCGGTAGATCTATTGGAGCTTAAAGAATGGACAGATTATCCTGCATAGCCTGATCTTGTTTGATTGATCTTCTATCTTGGAATTTCTCAATAACCTCTGTGGTTGCGACTTTGCCTTCGAAAACCCTTCGACATCTTTGGTGAACCCGACGTGAAAGCGTCGCAGAAATTTCAGGATGGGAGACACTTCAGCCTCTATTTCAGCTTCCTCTACAACTCCAGTTGCCTCTACTTCAGCTCCATCAATGACTGCTGCGTCAAGTACTTCAACGGAGGATCTAAAACAGATTTTGCAGAATATGTCCATGTATATGCAGCTCCAAAATCAGCAAACACAAATGTATATGCAACAGCAACAACAATTGCATCAACAACAGTTGTCTCAGCAAAGGCAACTCTATTCGGAGCAGGAGAATGCAAACAGCGCGACTAAGGCTATTGAAGCAGTTGAGAGTGAGAAGAAGCTATTTGACGGGCGTAATGTTTCAGCATATTTGAAGACATATGAGATCAAGATGGGGTTTTTTGGAGTTCCTGCTGGACTTATGAGTAAGTACTTCCTTCGTCTTGTCACACCTGCTTTGAGGACAAAAGTGACTGATCTATTTATTCAAAACACACATTGGCAAGATTTTAAGAAGGCTCTAAAAGAAGAATACTTCCTTGAGGACTTTGGTATGGCTACTCGGTGGTCATTCCGAGAGTGGGTCTACATGCCAAACAAAGGTCTTGCTGCTTCAGAGTTGATTCGAGAATTCGAAGAGAGGTATAGTCAGCTTGATGCCATTGAACAAAGAGCATTAGATGTTGAAAAAGTTGAACTTTTCTTGCAAGCTGCAGATCCTGCTCTTCAAGAAGAATTGGGTGAGCTTCTTGAAGATCGC
Source organism: Lygodium microphyllum (assembly GCF_053477565.2). Classification (NCBI taxonomy): domain Eukaryota; kingdom Viridiplantae; phylum Streptophyta; class Polypodiopsida; order Schizaeales; family Lygodiaceae; genus Lygodium; species Lygodium microphyllum. The sequence goes on along the minus strand of NC_141152.1, from coordinate 138,324,664 downwards.
ACAAAGCTTATGGGTCTTAAAACTGATTGGCAGGATGCTCAGGATGCAGTCTCGACATTGACCAAGAGGAGGATATGGAAGACTCGCCTACAGAATGGTTCCATGACACCTACATCATCATCTGCTCCTATGCCTACTTCTATCCCTGTTATTTCTTCTCCTCCTCAGCCAGTTTCTTGGCCTATGCCAGTGCCTATTGTTTCTACTCCACCTATTCCACCTGTTCCACGACCGATGCCTACACCTTCTGCTCCAAAACCATCCGCTCCATCGGTGTCTACTTCTCTTGATGACATAATCAAAGGTATCACAGATTTGACACTTGAGTCAGTCAAAGCGGAGTTGGTGGGTAAGTTGAAGGAGCAGTTTGCTTCGACTGTGCCTACTACTTCTTCTAGTGCTCCTACTGCACCTAGGAGTGCTCCTAGTGCTCCTAGGAGAGATCGGAGATGTATTTGGTGTGATAGTACGGAGCATCAGCATTGCAGGGATTGTGACTCTTTCCAGGATGCAAGGAGGCAGAATTTGGTATATTGGGGGCAAGATGGTAAGATTTGGTTGACTGAGACAGGAGCTCCACTTGCTACCAACTTTGGTAAAGGTGGAATGAAGAAGTTAGTGGAGGACATGGCTGCACATACTTCTTATGTGACGGCTAGAGGTGATGCTTCTGCATATGGAGTACAGATTGAGAAGGGATCAGAGACTCAGTCCGCACTATGGACTTATGCTATGGAGATTGCAAACAAGGGGAAAATTCAACAAACTGTTTTGACTAGCGCAGGCTCTAGCATCAGATCAGAGACAGGTTGGGACTCGCCTGTTGACAGGTATTCTATTTATGCTTATTTGGCTAAATCTCATGGTGCAGATGTATTTGTTGAGGAGAAGCGTAAGAGGGATGAAGAAAATCCAAGTGCAGCTAAGAAGACTAGAGGGGGTGAGTTTGTTACTCCACCTACTGTAGGACCATCTTCAAGACCAGGGCTAGATCCACAGATGGAGGATGCTCAAAAGAGAGAAAAGAGGCAAGAGCCTAGAGAGAGAAAGCAGCGAGGATTCAGATTGATGTCCGATATTGAGACATCTACAGACATGAAGAAAATCTTTAATGATAAGATACTTGGTAGTGAGGTGACTTTCACTATTTCTGAGATTTTGGGCATTTCAAAAAGAGAGTTTCAGGATCAGTTTCAGGAGGTCCTGAAGAGGAAGAGACATGCATTAGCTACCACTGATACACAGGGAGTTTTGATTGGAGAGTTGGATGAGGATGATGATGAGGTTATGGTTGATAATGCTTCTGTTTTGCCGCAGGTAGAGAAGAGGGTTGAGCCTATGCATTATGCTGAAATTGATGAGCCTGTTTTGATACCGCATAGTTCCTTTTCGCGGAGCCATTGGGCTAGGGCAACTACAGAGACGATGGTAAAGATTGGAGAGAAATAGGTGCCTTATGTTGCATTGGTTGATCATGGTTCAGAGATTAATCTCATTGTTCATGGAGTTTATGAGAGTAACAGATGGCCTATGGATGTAGAGCATGGGTGGCGTATGAGAGCCGCCAATAACACTGCAGGTGATTTATATGCTGCTTGCCCTAGTGTCAGGGTTTCTATTGGTGATGTAGAGGAGGATTTTCATTTCTTTGTGCAGGATTCATCCTCTTATCCCATAATTCTTGGACAACCATTCATTACAGAGATGCACATGGAGACAAAGGTCATGGATGATGGATCTGCTTATGCACGGATTCGCAGTAAAGATGGTATGAGAGCAGTTCAGTTTATGACTGTATGTGTGAACCATGTTAGAAACAGGGATACTCTCAGAGATGCACCCTTACCCACTGTGAGGGATTCGGGTTTTCATTAGGTACCGCCGTTTCGCGAGACGACGGTGGTACAGAGGAGAGGAGATTGGAGTTCTCGCCTCCTGGCAGCAGCAGTGTTTTCTCCTCCGGTTATGTTGGGATTTCAGCAAACAGTTCAATGAGTTATCAGAAGACTTCTAGGTTGTCTAGAGCTGCCAGGCAATATATATGCAGGAAGGAGAAAAATTTCAAAAATGCAGGAATTTTAGAGGATGATGAGCACATAGATGGTATGTATGACAGTGTGATTTGTGCAGATACAATGGCAGAGATGGGAGATATGCTGAAAACTGATATGCTGAATTGTCATGGTAATGTATTAGTGCAGTCCCTGGACATGTTTCATGAAATTGCAGATTTTATGTCACAGATTGAGTCAAAGGCTGAGGTAACTCAGCAAAGAGTGTTGAGTGCTGAAGAAATTCAGCAAACAGAGTTTCCAGCTGGTTATGATCAGCTTTCAAAGAGACAGAGGGCTGAAAATTTTCAGCCAACAGAGTTTACTGCTGAAATATTTCAGCATTCAGAGTTTGGGGCTGTTTCTATGCAGTCCATAGAGTAGAGGGCTGAGAATATTCAGCCATTGGAGTGCAGAATTGCTGATTTACAGCAAGGTTTATGTAATGCAAAAGAGCATAATGAAGCTAGGGTTGACACGAAATACAAAACTGTGGATAAGAAGGTGAAGCCGGTTGCTGTACCGCTTCCACCTGACAGTGATCAGCAAATAGAGAGGGCTGCTAAACAGCAAATTTTGAGGAATCCGGAGCATATTGGTCATAAATTTTCAGCAGAGACACTTGCTGAATTGAAAATTGGAAATGGTGATTTCTTGTTACCCATGGAGAAGCAATGCTTTCAGGAGATGCTTGAGCGTCATGGAAGGGGATTTGCTTTTGTCCCACATGAGATTGGATGTGTGAATCCTGATATTATTGCTCCTATGGTTATTTTTACTATTCCTCATATTCCATGGAATCTCCGACCTATTCCAGTGCCTAAAGCACACTTGCCAAAGCTGATTGATTTATTGAATGAGAAAATCAGGATGGGAATCCTTGAGCCTTCATCTGCACCATACTCAAACATGTGGTTTACAGTTCCAAAGAAGAATGGTACTCTTCGATTTATTCAGGACATGCAGCCAGTGAATAGAGTTACTATCAGGAATGTTGGTATAGGTCCAGTTGTGGATGAATTTGCAAAGGCATTTGCTGGACGTGCCATCTATTCTTTGGAAGATTTGTATTCAGGATATGATTAGTTTCAGCTGGCTTTGGAAAGCAGGGACATAACCACCATGAGAACTCCTATTGGGCTTGTCAGGATGTGTACCTTGCCTCAAGGTGCCACTAATTCTGTTGCGCATATGATGAATGCCATGCATAAGGTCCTTCGTGATTACATACCTCAGCTTACTATGCCTTTCTTGGATGATGTGCCCATTAAGGGGTGTGTAGAAGAAGAGAAGAATGAGAGCCTAAATGAGCAGGGATGCAGATACTTTGTGGCTGATCATATTTCAGCATGTGAGAAGATTTTGGCCAGGTTAGAAGAAGTGAACTTGACACTTTCAGGGAAAAAATCTGTTTTTGGAGTGAATGAGGTTGTTATTGTTGGGCATATGTGTGGATATTATGGCAGGAAACCCTCACCTGATAAGGTGAATGCTATAGGCAAGATTGCAGAGTATTGTTCTACCACTTCTGAGGTACGGAGATTCATTGGTGCTTGTGTGTTTTATATGATTTGGATACCTCATTTTGCACACATAGCAGATTGTTTGTATCAGCTGCTTCGAAAGGGGCAGAAATTTTATTGGGATGAGAGCCACACTAGAGCCATGCGGAAATTGAAGAAGTTATTGCAGAATGCTCCTACTCTCAGGAAAGCGGATTATAATTGTGATAGGCCTATTGTATTGATAGTTGACACTAGTCCAATTGGCATAGGTTGGGCTGTGGGTCAAGATGATGCAGATGGAAATAGGTATGCTATTCGGTTTGGGGCGAAAGTCCTAAACGAGAGACAGAGGAGATATCCGCAAATCAAGAGGGAGTTATTGGGGATTGTCACGGCTCTCAAATGTGACAAGGAGTACTTTATTGGAGCTTCAGTTGTGGTAGAGACAGATTGCTTGCCATTGATTGGTATGATTACGAGTTGTTCTACTCCGGATATAGCTATGTTGAGATGGATTGCATACATCAAGTCATTAAATCCGGAATTTAAACACATAGCAGGGAAGTATAATCCAGTAGCAGATATGTTGTCTAGAGCCAGATATGATGATGAGGAGACTCTACTTGCAGAAGAGGATGATGCAGAAATTTCAGCCACTATGGTTGATCATGTTTGTTATGTCTATGATATTGTGGCTTTCACAGAAGAGCTCTATGTTGGAGATTGGTTGCAGATTGGCAGGTACCTTAGTACACTAAGCAAAAGAGATGAATGGACAGATGAAGAGTTTAAGAAGATCAGAAGGAAAGCCTATGGTTATTTTCTCAAGGACGGATTTCTTTGGAAGCATCCGAAGAAAAGAGGCGGATTACCTTTGCGGGTTGTCTGCGATAGAGAGACACAGTTACAGGTGATGAGGGAGTTTCATGAGAGTCCTTGGGCTGGTCATAGAGGAGTATGGGCTACTTATGAGAAAATCAGGGAGAAATATTGGTGGAAAGGCATGTACAGAGATGTTTCTCACTTTGTTGAGACTTGCAGAGACTGCCAGATGTATTCAGTAGTGCATCATAGAGATGAGCTTCATCTGACCTATCCGCTATGCATGCATTATAAGTGGGTAGTTGATTTGGTTACCATGCCTATGGGTCTATGGCAGATGAGATACATTGTTTTGGCTAGAGAGGATCTTACCAATCATGTTGAGGGCAGATCTTTGAGAACGAAGACCACTAGTGCAGTGTGTAAGTTCTTATTGGAGGAAATTTTCTGCAGGTATGGTTGTGTGGGTAAGATCACTGCGGATCGTGGTGAATTGGATGCAGATGAAGCTAGGGAGTTTTTCTCTCAGCTAGGAATCAAATTGGCTCTAACCACAGCATACAATCCAGAGGGAAATGGGAAGAGTGAAAGAGGGCATCCGCCAATAGTGAAAGCATTAGCCAAAGCATGCAGAGGACGGATTGGAGAATGGCCGAGACTTCTACCATTTGCTTTGTGGGCTGATCGTACGACCCATAGTGTTACCACAGGATATATGCCTGCAGAGTTGATGTATGGTCAGAAACCTGTTATGCCGATTGAGACTTGTGCTTTGACTTGGTTAGTTTTACCTTGGTAGGAGGATTTGACGAGAGAGGAGCTCTTAGCTCTTCGGATTCGACAGTTGGAGAGGAGACCTGAGGATATTCAGCTAGCTATTGACAGGTTGAAAGTTGCTAGACTAAGGAACAAGGACAGGTTTGATAGCAAGCATCGCTTGCGGCCTAGAGCAATAGAAGAGGGAGATTGGGTTTTGGTGTTTGATAGCAGCCTTGAAAATCAGCATACTGCACTTCGGAAGATGGTGAAAAGATGGTTTGGGCCATACATAGTCAGACATGTCTTTGATAATGCAACATATGAGCTGACAGAATTGGATGGAACAGTGCTTAGAGTGCCTATTGCTGGAAAAAGAATCAAGATTTTCAAGAAAAGAGATGATGAGGATTATGCATTGGAAGAATTTTCAAGAGAAGAGCAATGACAAGAAACTCCAATGGAAGAGACAGATGATATGGCTGATCATCTTGTTGATCTACCGGAAATGCATAACAAAGAGATTAATTTGTTTGTGGATCTTGATGATAATGATCATGGGTAGTTGGCCCATCCGGAGGATGCGCAGGATTAGAGGGGGTGGATGTCGTATTGCTGCGCATTCGAGGTGTGTAAACCACCCAAAAGTTGTGCATGGGATTTGGTACTTTGTACATATTTAGTTGTTGTGATTACATTTATTTTCTGCGTATGAGTATAGTGGCGAGCATGAAGGGTTGCTTTCAGGCAGGGTCAAGGAGAGAAGACATTACAACTATACAAACAGATGTAAGAGGAGGGCATTTTCTCAAATCTGTACACGATCAATCTTATTGCTGTGAATAGCAAATACTGCAATGTTTCCACTGATAATAAGCGTGTAATTGATATCGTTAACAGCAAGGAATTTGGAAAGGTTTCGGTTTATGTAAGGATTTTCTCACAGAAAGAAAGTTGATTGTTTAAGATGGCTTTTGCGGCATTTGGTACAACAATGGTGGGAAGCATTACTTTTATTAGAAATGAATGGGATTGCATTATCAGATGTACAAAGAGTAGAAAAGCTGAAATCTGCTGCTAAACCCACTAGTGCTGAACACCTTTTCGGTTCCATGTGATGATTGAAGGGTCTAAGAAGGTTCTAAGGCACTTGTTGGGACATTTTTTTTTGGGTTCTAGTGTTTCATATTTAGTCGAGGCATATTCGAGCTCATGAAAGGAGCCGTGCTTTGAGGGGAAAAAGGAGAAGCTTTTGGACTATTTTTAAAAGGAGGCTTTTTGGGGGGAAAAAACAGAGAATTATTGAATGGAAAAGGGATACGTTGCAGAAATAGAGAGGGAGTCGACACGTAAGGATGAAAGCGCGGACTGAGAGGGAATCAGGGAGGCATTAAGCCTAGTTTTTGGTCGTGAGACAGGGAATGGAAGCGCAGAAGCACTTATACAATTACTCCATCCATCAAACTTGTTCATTACTGGATTGCTGCTGAGATTACTAAAAAAAACTGGGACTGCGCTCTCTTCGTCAACGACATTGAAGAACGAGGAAGGGGAACTCTGCAATTTGGGAGTACAGGAGAGGATTGGAAGCGCAGGAGAACAAGAACCGGACAGTGGATGATCGTGAGGATTCTTCAAACCTCGAATTTGGGTTTCAAGAAGGACCGCAATTGGGAAACAAATGTCGAAGGCGCTCTGTAATCGAAGAGATGGGGAAATTATGCTAATCAGAGAGGAGATGAAGGGAATGCTAATCGGAGGGAGCGCCTTGTCCAGATTTTGACCTGTGGCTTGGTTTTATGTGGACGAGGGAGGAAGGACTGTCGGCACAGAGGAGACTGTTGGGATCTCTGCAGGGTTTGTGAGAACATACCTATTGTCCTGTGTGGCAATAAGGTTGATGTCAAGAATCACCAGGTGAAAGCAAAGCAGGTCACTTTTCATCGGAAGAAGAATCTTTAGTATTATGAAATTTCTGCTAAAAGTAACTACAACTTTGAGAAGCCATTTCTTTATCTTGCAAGGAAGCTTGCTGGGGATCCAAATCTGCACTTTGTAGAATCGCCTGCTCCTGAAGTTCAAATTGACTTGGCAGCACAACAGAAATATGAAGCTGAACTTGCAGAAGCTGCAGCTCAACCTTTGCCTGATGATGATGATGCTGATTTTGACAGTAAACTGAAGACTTTCAAACTCTTCCTGGTCAGCAATTAGACTGCCCCAATTTTAAGCTGGTCATCGTAGGTGATGAAGGAACGGGAAAGACTACTTTTGTGAAACGTCACTTAACTGGTGAATTTGAGAAAAGATATGAACCCACAGTTGGTGTTAAAGTTCATCCACTAGATTTTTATACCAACTGTGGCAAAAACGGTTCTACTGTTGGGATCAAGAGGAAAATATAGACAAAAAATTCACGGTTCAACCCTTGAAAATTAAGTGTTGAATTTTAATTCTTCTGAAAGAAGGGAACTTTGGCTACTCAGAATGTAAGGATGATGCAAACTCGGAGACTATTTCAAACTGACATCCCTTATCCCATTAAGTTCTCCAAAAGCCTGTATCTGATGGTATATTTGTGCTCCTCTCAAACAAGGCGCCTTTGAAAATGCTATCATGAATCACTGATAAGAAGGACAACTTTCTTATGTATTGCAATCTACGGACTGCATGGTCCAACGCAAGGGCATATTGTCTCCTCTAGCATTGCATTTTGTCCTATACGGAGTTGTATAGAAAAGAAAAACCTGCATACAGTTTGCTGAAAACACTAAATATATTTTGATATACTCAACTGAAAAATGTCTTCATGTGGATTGTAATTATTTCAGCTCATATGCAACTTGGATGAGAAGAACAAACTGTACGATTATATTCATAGATATATCGATAGATCTATTGGAGCTTAAAGAATGGACATATTATCCTGCATAGCCTGATCTTGTTTGATTGATCTTTTATCTTGGAATTGCTCAATAGCCTCTGTGGTTGCGACTTTGCTTTCGAAAACCCTTCGACAACGTCTAGAAGACCATAAGATTGATTTAATTCCTAGCACACAACCACCTTGCAAAGCACCATATAGGCACAATCAAATAGAGCAAAAAGAAATCCAGAGTCAAGTTGAAGAATTACTAAATAGAGGCTTAATTCAACCTAGCAGTTCCCCATTCGGTGCACCTGTACTCTTAGTCAAGAAAAAGAATAATACCTATCGTATGTGTATTGATTACCGAGCATTAAATAAGATCACTGTAAAGAATAGGTATCCTATACCTAGAGTTGATGACCTTATGGACAAACTGCAAGGATCTTCTATATTTAGTAAAATTGACCTTAAGTCTGGATATCATCAGATGAGGCTAGATAGATCCGACATATTTAAGACTGCATTCAGGACACAGTTTGGCCATTACGAATTCTTAGTCATGCCATTCGGATTAACTAATGCACCTGCTACATTCAGTAGAATGATGAACCGTATCTTCCTGAAATATCAGTATTGTGTGATTGTTTTCTTTGATGATATTTTGGTGTTTAGTCAAAGTGAAAAAGAGCATTATGAGCATTTATCATTAGTTTTTCAATTACTGAAAGAAAATCAATTGTTTGCAAATCCTGACAAGAGTGAATTCTTTAAGACGGAAATTGAATATTTAGGACATATTGTATCAAAAGAAGGAATTAAAGTTGATCCTAAGAAAATTGATGCAATATTGCATTGGCCTGTTCCTAAAAATGTACATGAATTACGCTCATTCCTTGGTCTTGCTAGTTTCTATAGGAAGTTTGTACGTAATTTCTCATTACTTGCTTTACCATTGACCAAACTTCTTAAGAAAGGAATTGTTTATCAATGGACTGAAACACAGCAGAAATCCTTTGATTTACTGAAACGTGCATTAACTAATGCCCCTGTTCTACAATTGCCTGACTTTAATAGACCATTCTTTCTAGTTGTGACCGATGCTAGCGGATCAGGAATAGGAGCTGTACTAATGCAAGACAACCATCCAATAGCATATTCTAGTTCTAAGCTGTAACCCTCTGAGCTCAAATATTCCACTTATGACAAAGAACTATTAGCAGTTGTACAAGCATTAAAACAATGGAAGCATTATTTAATGGGTTTAGAATTCATGATAAAGACTGACCAGCAAAGCATTAGACATCTACTTAACCAACCCCAAATCTCTAACCGTCATATCAAATGGGCTTCCTTCATTCAAAGTTTTCATCCTATCATTCAATACCAACCTGGAAAAGAAAATGTAGTTGCTGATGCATTGAGTAGAAGACCTGCAATTCATAATATTTCTATCATATCTTTTGATTCTTTGATTGCTATGAAAGATACATATCACCAGGATATTACTTTTCATTCTGATTGGCAAAAATTAGTTCAAAATAATTTCATTCCTGTTGATTCATTGTCATATAATGATGGATTTATGTTTTTTGAAAAGAGACTGTGTGTTACTATTCCATTCCGATCTTTTGTTTTGAATGAAATTCATTGTCCCCTATATCAAGGTCATAGAGGTATCATTTCTACATTACGCATGTTAACTGAAGATTTTTATTGGCCGCATATGGATGCAGATGTATCTAATTTCGTTTCTGAATGTTTGATTTGTCAAAGAATAAAGAGACATCATGGTAAACAGTATGGATTACTAATGCCTTTGTCTATTCCATCTAAACCTTGGGAACATATATCTATGGATTTCATTACTGGTTTACCAAATACTAAATCTAATCATGATATGATTTGGAAAATTGTAGATAGATTTAGTAAGCAAGCATATTTCATTGCATGTAAGAAAACTTTAACAGCATCACAAGCAGCACAGTTATTTTTGAAAACTGTTTTTACTAACCATGGATTGCCAAAAGTGATTATTTCAGATCGAGATTCTAGATTTTGTAATAGTTTTTGGATTACACTGTTTGCAAATCTAGGCACAAAGATTGATTTCTCATCTGCATTTCATCCATAAACAAATGGACAAACAGAAGCCACAAATAGCACCATTCTAGATCTTTTACGTGCATATACTATCTCTAAACCTCAGACATGGGATACTCATTTGCATTTATTACAGTTTGCATATAACAATACACCGCACACATCTACAAAGAAAGCACCTTTTGAAGTCATTTATGGATATAGATTGTCTACACCTGTTGCATCTTTGTCTAATAGAATTCAGAGTGCTGATGATATTGCTACTATGCATAACAATATTTTTGATAAGGTTAAGGATATGATTGCTAAAGCCCAACAATCATATACCAAACAAGCCAACAAGAAAAGACAAGCCATGAATTTCAAAGTTGATGATTATGTTTGGCTTAGAATAGAAAACCGTAGACTGCAAAGTGTAGATAGACATCCAGTTGTCAAATTAGCTCCTAGATTCTATGGACCATTTAGAATCATTCATAAGATTAATGACAATGCCTTCAAGTTAGAATTGCCATTTCATTGGAAAATTCATAATACATTTCACATTCATTTATTGAGACCATTTAGAGGCCAATTACCTATCCACCCTGTTTATGAAAACCCACCTTTATTAGAAGAAGAGACTGAAATACTTGAACTAGAAGCCATCATAGACACTGACTACATGACCACTAGAACTGGCCGAAGGTATTCTAGATATCTAGTAAAATTTAAGAACCATCCTGTAGAGGAAGCACAATGGATGCACGCTAGAGACTTAAATGCTTTCCCCACTCTGTTAGCTCCACATTGAGCTAATAGCAATTGAGGTCAATTGCTATTCCACCCCGGGGATATGATGCCAGGAGGCATATTCCACGGTGGATTCCGTGCCACGGTGGATTCCGTGAGGTTTTACGGTGGATTCCGTAAACTTAGATGACCGGGGCTCATACACAAAGAGGATTCTTTGTGCGAGAAGTTGATGGGGACGCCTGTCCTTTTCGGGTGTTTCATTAATTTAGTGTGTACGTGGGTGATTCCATAGCGGGTGATTCCGCAAAATGCATATTAAATTAATAAACGTTTATGAGTTTAGAGTGCGCACTCGTAATAAATTAAGGTTAGGATTTATTTCTAACCAGTTGATTTATTTATGTAGCTGAAGACTGCTAGGTATTCACTTTTGTCGGTTTAATTGTATTATTTTACTAACGATTGTGAATGCTTCAGTTGATGTGTAGAGATAGCAGCAGTGGCGGAGGAAAGCATTGGAGTTTAGCGAGTATTCGACCTTTGGACTATATTTTGATAGGCGCCACGCCTATATTTTGTTATGTCTATTGAGACATTGATTATTGATTATTATTTTGTATGCGCTTATGCGTCCGGATATGTTATTTCTATTTGGACATTGAGATTGGGCATGCCAGACTCTATGGGCACCGTCCATTAGCTTTATTTTCCTATTTTTGTAGAAAGCAAACTCAAAAGCTAAAAGCTTGTCATATTTTTGTAATTGGGCTATTATTGAGCATGAAGATTGGAAATATACATAAAATACATGCTTTGTGAAGCGCTCACACAAGGCATGGGGGAGATTGAACCCAATTTGTCTCTTGCCTCTTGTCGTGCATGCTTTTACATTGTTTATTGTGCAAAAAGGTAGAGTTCATTGTTCTTGGGGACCTTCAGGGATTCACTACGTGAGCTATCTGCGACCGATCTGCGCACCAGGTTTGGCAGTGTTTCCTCTCCAAATACCTTCTTTTCTCTACTTTTGTTCTACATCCTCTCGAGATGGCTCCTCAGTGCACATCCATTGATGATACACTACATGGAGATTCCAATGAGGCTTTTGCAACTTTAGAGAGGGGTTTGAAGAAAAAGAAGTCGAAGGCCCAGTGTTACCATTGTGGCAAGAAAGGTCATTTAAGGAAGGACTACAAAAAGTTAGCATCTTCTAGGAAGAAAAAGGAGCAAAAGATGAAGTGCGATGATGCGGACTCCTCCGACGAGTCCTTATCTGCCTCAGATTCTGATTCTGATCCTCATGCCAAGGCGAAGTCCAAGGTGTAGCAGGGATCCTCTTCTTCCGATCGTGGAAAGGGCTTAGTGGCCCCTTCCTCAACTACTTTCTAGAGGGGGTGATGATGTCATCCCTCACGACTCTCCAATGCCAGAGAGGGAGTGTGAGAGGGTGGTGAGATAAGGCAGTCACGTCTCATCTATATTTCTATACAGATGCACAGGATCCAGAGAGGGACATCCGTGACTTATCGATCGAACTCTGGTAGGTACAAATCCTGGAGTTGGGATTGACATATAGGTTCATGATGGGCTGATTATTTGACAGAGAGTGGGTGGCTTTCTTCTGGAGCTCACATGAGGGGACACTTTGGTGGTCTGGCCAAAAAAGAGGAATTCATGGTCATTTATGCGCTACGGCATTGGTGACAGGATGGTCACGTATGCTACATCAAGGGAATTGTTGACAAACATTGAGAGCTGCTATGATCTTCTCTATCTTCAGGAGCTGGTACGATTGACATCGACATCAGGTTCTCTCCAAGGAACCTTGGTGGTGGCTTTCACACCCACTACTTGGATATCCATGGTTTTACTCTGGTGGACATTGTTGTGTGTACTATGATGCGACATTATCATTGTATATTGTATTGTATCAGATCACCCATGATCTGAGAGAGGGTGTGTTAGCAGATTAGTCAGTTCATGGTTGAATTTGTACTTGTGGTACAACAAGCTGACAAATAGACATTTTAGGCATTTTATTTGCCATTGCTTATTATGGTTTAGGCATTATTTGCAGCCATTCGACTAGCATTTAATGCTAGCCGACCAATCATATTTTGGAGATTTATTTGTCCTATATATTGTCTGGCTCCCTCCTCCACTTATTCATTCATTCATCACTTGACAGTTCTTGGAGAGAGGGAGCAGGTGCCAATGCCTCCACAGCCAATGACTGACATTATATCTATACTGTCTCATGTCTTGATATATGGATTCCATTTCTCGAGCATACATCTAAGTTGTCATGTGTATTGTGTTCTTTCTTTCCCTTTCTCTTTTTTCTTGTGTTTCAGCAGTTTATTACAGTTTATGTTTACGCTTCCATTGCTGCACCACTTCTAACACTTTCATCTATGTTTTTCAATTTAACTAGAAATGAACTTTTCTACAGCCATTAGATCTAGATCCTTTGTTCAAGTGTACCTAACCAAAAGAAAAGAAATGACAAACACCACTACATTGTTGCTATAGAATTTACATTAGATCCAATTTAGCCATATCTCTCGTAAAACAATCCCTTTTTAATAAGATCTCATAAGGAAAATATTTCTCTTGAGTTCATGTCTAGAACAAACATGATACAATTACCCCTTAGACACATCAGAGGCATTAGCATCATGTATCGAGCATAATGAAGGAGAACTATAGAGAAATGAAAAGAGCATCAAAGCCTAGATTCATTATTACATGTCCTAAAAGTTCACGCATCTTCCCAAAAATCCCAAAAAAAGATCTCCAAAATTTTGATAAAAGAAGCAACCAAAAAATTATGAATGCAATAATGTCAATCAAACATGAAAATTACCGATTTTCATGAAGACACTTAAGTGTGAAAGCTAGAAGATAGTAGAAAATACAGAGCCTCAGTATGAGCTCACCTAGGAGTGTCATATCTCTAATAAAAAGAGAGGGGTAAACAACCTATGCTAGGGTTGGAATCTCCAATAATACGATATTAGCGAACAGAGATATTTAAGATGGATTTAACTATCTCTTTCATCATCTCAAATTGAGATTAATTAAATAAAAATTTATTTTTTGGACCATCTCCTTGCACATCCAAATCACCCAATAACTTTTGCAACCATACCACCTCATATGCTACAATGGTAGCACCTCTATACTCAATGTCTATACTCGATAAAGCAACTGTATGTTACTTTCTGCTACTCCATATAATTGCTACACTATCAAGGGAAAATATGAATGCGCTAGTAGATCTTCTATCTAACATGCTACTAGCTCAATCTGCATCTGTGTATCCAAACACCTATACATCCTTACTTGCCTCATAAAAAATTCCATAATGTAAAGTGGACTTCACATACCTCGATATGCATCTAACTTCATCCTAATGAGGCTTTCTAGGCATCTGCATAAATTTCTTGACAAGGCCAACAATATAGCTCAAGTTTGGTCTTGTGATAGTCATGTAAATCAGGATCCCTACTATCCTCTTGAACATAATAGGGTCTTTTATCTCATCCCCAACATGAGCACTCAACTTCACATTTTGCTCCAATGGTAGTGAAAGACACTTACATGCTGTCATACCATACTTGGATAACATGTTTTTGCCAAATTTCCTTTTGAATAGCCATATACCATTATCACATCTAATCACCTTAATATAAAGAAAGTACCTCATCTCACCCAAATCCTTTATCTCAAACTTCTTCTTCAAAAGTTCCTTAACTTCAACAATCCCATTGTTACTATCATCTCTAATAATCAAGCCATCCACATATATGACTATGATGACCAAGCTTACATCTCCATTTGTCACATAAAGTGACTGGTGAGCATCAGAAACATAAAAGTCAATGTTGACAAGATACTCTCCGATCTTGTCATGCCATGCTCTAGATACTTGCTTTAGTGCATAGAGTACTTTCTTTGACCTGCATACATATGTGGGATACTCTAAATCCTCATAAACTACTGGTTGCTCTATATATACCTCTTCTTGTAACTCACCATATGCAAGAAGGTGTTCTGGACATCCATTTACTACAAATTCCAATCTTTGGCTATTGCCAAAGCAATCACACATCTAATAGTTGCCATCCCAGCAACTCGGCTAAATGCCTCTTCATAATCTATGCCATATGTTTGAGTATAGAATTTTGCAACCATCCTATCTTTTTACCTGCTAACTAAACCATTTGCATTATGCTTAATTTTGTAAACCCACTCAGCCAATATCTTTCTTTCCCTTAGACAAGGGTACCAAATTTCAAGTCTTATTGGCTTCTAATGTAGCCATCTCCTCATCCATTGTTACATCCTAATGAGCATGACTAATAGCATTCTCAAAACAAGTGGACTCAATATCCTCAACTAAATTTACCATATAAGCATAATGGCGAGAGATATATCCTCCAAAACTAAATCCTTTAATAGGGTATATGAACCTGCTAGACGTGTGTATCTGTGGATCAATCAATGCAGCCTTTACATTACCATGTCCCCTTTGTACACCTTGTATCTTGACTAAACGAATACTAAAGCTCATCATCCAAATTATTTGAACCACTAGAATCTACATCAAATCACAAATGACTAGTAGATGCATCATTATCAATCAACACTTTTTTTCCTTTGTCTTTACTTGCAATACTTATAGATCCACTTGAAAATGTGGGGCTACTCAACCTCCCAGACCAAGGGCTAACTATAGATGTAGTACCAAATGTTATTTCTAGTCCAATAAGGCTCTATGATTCTTGATTTTCTTTTTGCATATAACTATCATGATCATCATCATCATCTAATGCATCACCACTAGATACATACCAATTACTCATCTCATCAAAGATAATATTCATGCTCACTCTGAACTCACTTATCATAGGGTTATAATAATGATATCCTTTTTGCTTACAAAGTATCCAATAAAAATATATTTTTCACTCTTTGAATCAAGCTTCTTTCATAGCTCATCTGGCACATAAACATTTATGATATAGCTAACTACTTTCAAGTGTGACATATCCGGCTTCTTACCTACAAAGCATTCTTCGGTCATGAACTATAGCTATGGAAGTTCTGTTCATAATATAGACAGGAGTACGAATACCTTTAGACTAAAAATATTTTGGTATTTTTTTCTCAGCTATTAATGTTCCTGCAACTTTTGTAATATGTCTTTTTTTTAATGCCCCATTTTGCTATGGGATATACATGTAAGTAAACTATCTCTTTATCCTATGAGATCTCAAGAAGCCATTCAACTCATTAGATAGGTACTCTCCCCCTCCATCTGATCTCAAGCACTTAACTTTCAAGTATGTTTTTGTTTCAATAGTAACCTTGAAATTTTAAAAGTGTTCAAATACATCATTCTTTTTCTTCATGAATGGCTTATATGTTAATAGATTGCCTCCTAATATGCTTTCTATTTTTTTCCATAGTAATACCTCCTCCCACAAAATATTGAGCTTGTCAACTAATGGACAGAGATAAACATTCATGTTCTTGAGTTCGTAGCACCAAGAATGAGCAAGCTAAGGATCAAGCATTAGGAAAAATATGGACTTTCTTTTGCCCCTTATAGGATTTCTCTCACCTCTCTCTCTCTCTCTCTCTCTCTCTCTCTCTCTCTCTAAAAAGAGATTCCAAAATAATGTTATAATAAGAGATCTTCTACAATCAAGAAAATCTCTTATTTGTTTTTTTAATATAATTCACCTATTTTTATGTCCAAATTGTAATATAAGGTCAATTTTTCTCAAAGTCCTCACAACTAAAAAAATACAATTGTATTCTCTCCAAAAATGGAGCCAATCATTCAGATGACTCTTTAATTCTCTCATGACTTTTCAACATTAAAATATAATCATTATCATTCTTGCTTCTTAAAAGGGCCAAAGTTAAAAAATGATATAAGTTTATGTACACATTATATTTTAAGATTATTTTTTTTCCAAAGAAAAAATTTTGACTTGAGAGTTTCCTTGTAAATTTTTATCTCTTTGGACAAGTATATACCCATTTCTTGGCATTCTTTCATTCCCTCTGAAAGCTCATTTTTAATCCCAAATTTTGTGTACTCTTCTCTTTCTCTCCAAATTTTAGTTTCTTGCATATGAAATTCTCTAAAGCATCATTGAGGAGTGGCTTTGATGCCATTTACTGAGATCAAATAATCTCGATCTACAACATTCTCTACACTACTACAAGCAATCTCCATCTTCAACACTATACTATAAGCAATCTCCCTCTTCAAGAGTATATACTACAAGCAATTAAGTGATAATGGAGGTATCTTTATTTTTTAATTGTTGTGATATTATTATTCTTCACAATTGTTGTTTAATCCTTAAGCAACAATTCATGAGAGAGAGAGAGAGAGAGAGTATCTAATTGTATGCAATGAACTAAGAAAATAAGTGATATAGGGACAGAGAGTACATTTGAGCAAAAGATAAGATAGTATTATTTTTCTTCACTATCTAAGATTTTGTATAAATGTGTAATATTCCCGTTGAAAATATTACGAGGCCGTGTGAAGTCTCAGGCAAATGATAATGCTAGCATTATGTTCACGAATGGTGCGATTGTATACGATGTTGGCAGAAACAACGACTAATGGTTTAAAGAAACCTGCATATCCTCGTATGAACCTCCTCTTGGGAGGAGGTTAAGAGGATAATATTGGATTTATTGTAATTGTAATTTTTATTTTTTTTTCCTCTTTCCCCCAGCCAAAGCGTGGCTGAGGGAAGAGGATGGGGGCTATGTTGGGAAATAGGAGAGGTGGAGGAAGAGGAGCCATGCAGGCACCACGTGGGGGAGGGAGACCTTACCCCCCTTCCTATAAATACCCCCTCTAAGGGGTGAGAAGGGGGAGTCGTGGAGAAGCTGAGAGGTCGTGAGGCTATTGAAGATGGATGGGGACAAGGGAGATGATAGAGGAGGAGATCACGCTACACATTGAGGAGAGAGAGGGTAACGCTGTCGTATTGCTGCGCATTCGAGGTGTGAAAACCACCCGAAAGTTGTGTGTGCGATTTAATACTTTATGCATACTTAGTTGTTGTGATTACATTCATTCCCTGCGTATGAGTATAGATGTTCCCATGAAGAGCTTCACTTCAGATGTTTTTGTTAATAGCACACTTATTAATATTTATGGTAAATGTGGTAACAGTTTAGAAGCAGAGAGCATGTTTGATGGGCTGTTTGATCAGGACATTGTCGTGGCATGGAATGAGATGATCTCATTACACTCTCAATTGGGGTTTTAAGAGGTCAGAAAGGCCCTTTTGGGGTTGGTTTGTGCCTTGCGGTTGCTAATGGTGCTCCAGCTGCAGCAGGTGTGTATAGTATTTTGAGTCCTTTAGGGAAAGACTTCCAAATCCATGAAGAAATTGAACTTCACATTCAGGAAACAGGATTTATTCAGCAAGAGAAGCTTGAACATACACCATCATTAAGGATCATACGGGCTCCCAAGATTTGCTGTGGTGAAGTTTCTTTTATGTCAAGAGATGGTGCTCTTGTTCAGGATCCAGAATGGCAATTGGTACTCTTAAATTGCTGTAATGATCCACCAGTTGCAGTCTTGTCAGTGCTGTGTCCATTCTGTGTTTTTGGGTGGAATATGGAGAGGCTGGGATTTGGGAATCGTTATGTCCATATAGTGACATTTATACTTCTATGTACTGCTCCATACTGGATTTTTAACCTAGCAGCTATCAACATTGACAATGTACAGGTTTGGAAAGGTCTTGGAGTTGCAGATTACCTGCACAAACATGGTGCTTTGGGAAGACATATCTCACTGATTATATACAATGATTGTTCTGTGCTCCATGTGCACTTTGTCAAGAACTTGGAGGACCCGGGATGGATGGATTTGACATACGAGGGCAGAAAAAGGGGAGAAAAGACGCTAATCTGGAAGGCAAAAGGATGCTAATCTGGGAGGCAAAAGGACGCTAACCTGGGAGGCAAAAGGGCGCTCTGCAATCGGAAAAGCTTGGGGGGAAATCTAATGCCTTGAACCTTAGCCTGGGAATCTTCATCAATCGTAGTCTGAAAAACAAGGAGGAGATTGACGGAATCAGGACTGCAGACCTGAACGTGGAGAGGAAAAAGCTAGCTATGCTTTGTAGGGAAGTGTGGAAGCCTTGCGCTGGAGGGATGTGGAAATGCAGAAATGTCAGAAGAGATGGTCAAGGATGGTTATGCAGAAATAGTCGTCAATTGTTATAGATGCGATGCAAAAGAAGTATTCTGATGTTCCTCAACTCAAATACTTGCAGATGAATGCGCAAGACTTATTCGTCTTTGATTATTGCTATTTTGATTTAGTCATCGATAAAGGTACGCTCGAAGCTATGAAGTGTGCAAGAAATGCAGGAGGATTCCATCGACTTCTCCAACTTGGACACTTACAACTGTGGTGAGCTCTCCTGAAGCAACAACAACGAAAGACGAGGAGAAGAATCCAACAACGAAAGTTGAAAAACGAAGTCGCCAGGAAGGGGAGGAATTGATCCTGTGGGAAAACGAAGAATGGGTCGACAGCGAGCTGTGTTTTGTCTCCTCCGAACAGATCACAGGATCTCCCTTCATGGCTTGCCCTTCATGCTTCGTGCTCTCTACTCGCTTCCTACAGCAGAAACTCCACAGAGTTACCTGCGACGGCAGGGGGTTTGATCAAAATCTCATGGCAGTATTGTAATAATTTCCCTCTTGATAATTCGAGTCAGTGTATGCATATTAAACCTTGTAAAACAGACTCAAATGGAGCCAGAGGTTCTCCAGAATCTCATAATCAGAGCTATACATCATGATTAACGACATTTCGATTGTGTGGCTGATTGCAAGAATGAGAAGGAAGTTGGTGAGGCTCTTGCGAAAGCCCTGCGACAAGGTCTAGTCAAGAGAGAAGATTTGTTCTTTACCACCAAGCTTTGGAACTCTGAACATGGACAAATTTGGGAAGCTGGAATACAGAGACTGTTATTGCTTCTTTCAAATAATGGATAGAGTGTTGCTCTGTGGAAGCATGCAGAAATAGAAGATTTAGTCGGAATCATCAAGCCCTTCTTGATGACATCTCATCCACATGCTCTTTAGATTCCATACCATCTTACAATGATGTCGCTAATGAATCTAGGAAGAAAATAAATACAACAGATCAAACTCAGTGTTTACCAAGCAGAGGAAGAGGCACAGGTAGTTCGGGAAGCTTGAATGCAGAGATTGTCATTACTTCTTTGAAACAATGAATAGAGTGGCTTCAACAGCACCTTCACCTCTGAAAAAGATAAGAGGACAAAGGCCAAGCAAAGGCGCAATCGTTAAGAGGAAGAAAAGGAAAAAGGGATAGAGGATAAACTTTCAACAAAAAGCCCACAATATGCAGATTCTTCTGTGGCTAAATCTATACTCTGAAGATTAGAGCTTTTTGCAATTACTTTAGCTCAGGTGAACAAGCTATGGAAGAGGAATGTAATGCTGGAGCATTCTCTGGTCTTTCCAAACAGCACTTTCAATATGTAAAACTTGTTAAACCAAGCCTGAATTAAAATAGATGATCTAGAGCCAGTGGACTGAACAGATTGGAATTCACCTTGAATTTTGTAAACATCTTGATAGTAATACATTTGCTACTTCACTTTTGCTTAATCACATGCTTGATCTTCTATCTTGAAAATAATCAAGGACTTCTGTGGTTGCGACATTGCTTTCACAAACCCTTCGACATCTTTGGTGAACCCGACGTGAAAGCGTCGCAGAAATTTCAGGATGGGAGACACTTCAGCCTCTATTTCAGCTTCCTCTACAACTCCAGCTGCCTCTACTTCAGCTCCATCAATGACTGCTGCGTCAAGTACTTCAACGGAGGATCTAAAACAGATTTTGCAGAATATGTCCATGTATATGCAGCTCCAAAATCAGCAAACACAAATGTATATGCAGCAGCAACAACAATTGCATCAACAGCAGTTGTCTCAGCAAAGGCAACTCTATTCGGAGCAGGAGAATGCAAACATCGCGACTAAGGCTATTGAAGCAGTTGAGAGTGAGAAGAAGCTATTTGACGGGCGTAATGTTTCAGCATATTTGAAGACATATGAGATCAAGATGGGGTTTTTTGGAGTTCCTGCTGGACTTATGAGTAAGTACTTCCTTCGTCTTGTCACACCTGCTTTGAGGACAAAGGTGACTGATTTATTTATTCAAAATACACATTGGCAAGATTTTAAGAAGGCACTAAAAGAAGAATACTTCCTTGAGGACTTTGGTATGGCTACTCGGCAGTCATTCCGAGAGTGGGTCTACATGCCAAACAAAGGTCTTGCTGCTTCGGAGTTGATTCGAGAATTTGAAGAAAGGTATAGTCAGCTTGATGCCATTGAACAAAGAGCATTGGATGTTGAAAAAGTTAAGCTTTTCTTGCAAGCTGCAGATCCTGCTCTTCAAGAAGAATTGGGTGAGCTTCTTGAAGATCGCACAAAGCCTATGGGTCTTAAAACTGATTGGCAGGATGCTCAGGATGCAGTCTCGACTTTGACCAAGAGGAGGATATGGAAGACTCGCCTACAGAATGGTTCCATGACACCTACACCATCATCTGCTCCTATGCCTACTTGTATCCCTGTTATTTCTTCTCCTCCTCAGCCAGTTTCTTGGCCTATGCCAGTGCCTACTGTTTCTACTCCACCTATTCCTCCTGTTCCACGACCGATGCCTACACCTTTTGCTCCAAAACCATCCGCTCCATCGGTGCCTACTTCTCTTGATGACATAATCAAAGGTATCACAGATTTGACACTTGAGTCAATTAAAGCGGAGTTGGTGGGTAAGTTGAAGGAGCAGTTTGCTTCGACTGTGCCTACTACTTCTTCCAGTGCTCCTACTGCACCTAGGAGAGATCGGAGATGTATTTGGTGTGATAGTACGGAGCATCAGCATTGCAGGGATTGTGACTCTTTCCAGGATGCAAGGAGGCAGAATTTGGTATATTGGGGGCAAGATGGTAAGATTTGGTTGACTGAGACAGGAGCTCCACTTGCTACCAACTTTGGTAAAGGTGGAATGAAGAAGTTAGTGGAGGACTTGGCTGCGCGTACTTCTTATGTGGCAGCTAGAGGTGATGCTTCTGCATATGGAGTACAGATTGAGAAGGGATCGGAGACTCAGTCCGCACTATGGACTTATGCTATGGAGACTGCAAACAAGGGGAAAATTCAGCAAACTGTTTTGACTAACGCAGGCTCTAGCATCAGATCAGAGACAGGTTGGGACTCGCCTGTTGACAGGTATTCTATTTATGCTTATTTGGCTAAATCTCATGGTGCAGATGTATTTGTTGAGGAGAAGCGTAAGAGGGATGAAGACAATCCAAGTGCAGCTAAGAAGACTAGAGGGGGTGAGTTTGTTACTCCACCTACTGCAGGACCGTCTTCACGATCAGGGCCAGATCGACAGATGGAGGATGCTCAAAAGAGAGAAAAGAGGCAAGAGCCTAGAGAGAGAAAACAGCCAGGATTTAGATTGATGTCCGATATTGAGACATCTACAGACATGAAGAAAATCTTTAATGATAAGATACTTGGCAGTGAGGTGACTTTCACTATTTCCGAGATTTTGGGCATCTCAAAAAGAAAGGTTTCAGGATCAGTTTCAGGAGGTCCTGAAGAGGAAAAGACATGCATTGGCTACCACTAATACACAGGGAGTTTTGATTGGAGAGTTGGATGAGGATGATGATGAGGTTATGGTTGATAATGCTTCTGTTTTGCCGCAGGTAGAGAAGAGGGTTCAGCCTATGCATTATGCTGAAATTGATGAGCCTGTTTTGATACCGCGTAGTCACTTCTCGCGGAGTCATTGGGCTAGGGCAACTACAGAGACGATGGTAAAGGTTGGAGAAAAACAGGTGCCTTATGTTGCACTGGTTGATCATGGTTCAGAGATTAATCTCATTGTTCGTGGAGTTTATGAGAGTAACAGATGGCCTATGGATGTAGAGCATGGGTGGCATATGAGAGCCGCCAATAACACTGCAGGTGATTTATATGCTGCTTGCCCTAGTGTCAGGGTTTCTATTGGTGATGTAGAGGAGGATTTTTATTTCTTTGTGCAGGATTCATGCTCTTATCCTATAATTCTTGGACAGCCATTCATTACAGAGATGCGCATGGAGACAAAGGTCATGGATGATGGATCTGCTTATGCACGGATTCGCAGTAAGGATGGTATGAGAGCAGTTCAGTTTATGACTGTATGTGTGAACCATGTTAGAAACAGGGATACTCTCAGAGATGCACCCTTGCCCACTGTGAGGGATTCGGGTTTTCATTAGGTACCGCCGTTTCGTGAGACGACGGTGGTATAGAGGAGAGGAGATTGGAGTTCTCCCCTCCTGGCAGCAGTGTTTTCTCCTCCGGTTATGTTGAGATTTCAGCAAACAGTTCGATGAGCTATCAGAAGACTTCTAGATTGTCTAGAGCTGCCAGGCAGTATATATGCAGGAAGGAGAAAAATTTGAAAAATGCAGGAATTTTGGAGGATGATGAGCACATAGATGGTATGTATGACAGTGTGATTTGTGTAGATACGATGACAGAGATGGGAGATATGCTGAATTGTCATGGTAATGTATTAGTGCAATCCCTGGACATGTTTCATGAAATTGCAGATTTTATGTCACAGATTGAGTCAGAGGCTGAGGTAACTCAGCAAAGAGTATTGAATGCTGAAGAAATTCAGCAAACAGAGTTTCCAGCTAGTTATGATCAGCTTTCAGAGAGACAGAGGGCTGAAAATTTTCAGCCAACAGAGTTTACTGCTGAAATATTTCATTATTCAGAGTTTGGGGCTGTTTCTATGCAGTCCATAGAGCAGAGGGCTGAGAATATTCAGCCATTGGAGTGTAGAATTGCTGATTTACAGCAAGGTTTATGTAATGCAGAAGAGCATAATGAAGCCAGGGTTGACACGAAGTACAAAACTGTGGATAAGAAGGTGAAGCCGGTTGCTGTACCGCTTCCACCTGACAGTGATCAGCAAATAGAAAGGGCTGCTAAACAGCAAATTTTGAGGAATCCGGAGCATATTGGTCATAAATTTTCAGCAGAGACACTTGCTGAATTGAAAATTGGAAATGGTGATTTCTTGTTACCCATAGAGAAGCAATGCTTTCAGGATATGCTTGAGCGTCATGGAAGGGGATTTGCTTTTGTCCCACATGAGATTGGATGTGTGAATCCTGATATTGTTGCTCCTATGGTCATCTTTACTATTCCTCATATTCCATGGAATCTCCGACCTATTCCAGTGCCTAAAGCACACTTGCCAAAGATGATTGATTTATTGAATGAGAAAATCAAGATGGGAATCCTTGAGCCTTCATCTACACCATACTCAAACAGGTGGTTTACAGTTCCAAAGAAGAATGGTACTCTTCGATTTATTCAGGACATGCAGCCAGTGAACAGAGTTACTATCAGGAATGTTGGTATAGGTCCAGTTGTGGATGAATTTGCAGAGGCATTTGCTGGACGTGCCATCTATTCTTTGGGTGATTTATATTCAGGTTATGATCAGTTTTAGCTGGCTTTGGAAAGCAGGGACATAACCACCATGAGAACTCCTATTGGGCTTGTCAGGATGTGTACCTTGCCTCAAGGTGCCACTAATTCTGTTGTGCATATGATGAATGCCATGCATAAGGTCCTTCGTGATTACATACCTCAGCTTACTATGCCTTTCTTGGATGATGTGCCCATTAAGGGGTGTGCAGAAGAAGAGAAGAATGAGAGCCTAAATGAGCAGGGATGCAGGTACTTTGTGGCTGATCATATTTCAACATGTGAGAAGATTTTGGCCAGGTTAGAAGAAGTGAACTTGACACTTTCAGGGCAAAAATCTGTTTTTGGAGTGAATGAGGTTGTCATTGTTGGGCATATGTGTGGATATTATGGCAGGAAACCTTCACCTGATAAGGTGAATGCTATAGGCAAGATTGCTGAGTATTGTTCTACTACTTCAGAGGTACGGAGATTCATTGGTGCTTGTGTGTTTTATATGATTTGGATACCTCATTTTGCACACATTGCAGATTGTTTGTATCAGCTGCTTCGAAAGGGGCAGAAATTTTATTGGGATGAGAGTCACACTAAAGCCATGCGGAAATTGAAGAAGTTATTGCAGAATGCTCCTACTCTCAGGAAAGCGGATTATAATTGTGATAGGCCTATTGTATTGACAGTTGACACTAGTCCAATTGGCATAGGTTGGGCTGTGGGTCAAGATGATGCAGATGGAAATAGGTATGCTATTCGGTTTGGGGCGAAAGTCCTAAACGAGAGACATAGGAGATATCCGCAAATCAAGAGGGAGTTATTGGGGATTGTCACGGCTCTCAAATGTGACAAGGAGTACTTTATTGGAGTTTCAGTTGTGGTAGAGACAGATTGCTTGCCGTTGATTGGTATGATCACGAGTTGCTCTACTTCGGATATAGCTATGTTGAGATGGATTGCATACATCAAGTCATTAAATCCGGAATTTAAACACATAGCAGGGAAGGATAATCCAGTGGCAGATATGTTGTCTAGAGCCAGGTATGATGATGAGGAGACTCTACTTGCAGAAGAGGATGATGCAGAAATTTCAGCCACTATGGTTGATCATGTTTGTCATGTCTTTGATATTATGGCGTTTACAGAAGAACTTTATGTTGGAGATTGGTTGCAGATTGGCAGGTACCTTAGTACACTAAGCAAAAGAGATGAATGGACAGATGAAGAGTTTAAGAAGATCAGAAGGAAAGCCTATGATTATTTTCTCAAGGATGGATTTCTTTGGAAGCATCTGAAGAAAAGAGGCGGGTTACCTTTGCGGGTTGTCTGCGATAGAGAGACACAGTTACAGGTGATGAGAGAGTTTCATGAGAGTCCTTGGGCTGGTCATAGAGGAGTATGGGCCACTTATGAGAAAATCAAGGAGAAATATTGGTGGAAAGGCATGTATAGAGATGTTTCTCACTTTGTTGAGACTTGCAGAGACTGCCAGATGTATTCAGTAGTGCGCCATAGAGATGAGCTTCATCCGACCTATCCACTATGCATTCATTATAAGTGGGTAGTTGATTTGGTTACCATGCCTATGGGTTTATGGCAAATGAGATACATTGCTTTGGCTAGAGAGGATCTTACCAATCATGTTGAGGGCAGATCTTTGAGAACAAAGACCACTAGTGCAGTGTGTAAGTTCTTATTGGAGGAAATTTTCTGCAGGTATGGTTGTGTGGGTAAGATCACTACGGATCGTGGTGAATTGGATGCAGATGAAGCTAGGGAGTTTTTCTCTCAGCTAGGAATCAAATTGGCTCTAACCACAGCATATAATCCAGAGGGAAATGGAAAGAGTGAAAGAGGGCATCCGCCGATAGTGAAAGCATTGACCAAAGCATGCAGAGGACGGATTGGAGAATGGCCGAGACTTCTACCATTTGCTTTGTGGGCTGATCGTACGACTCATAGTGTTACCACAGGATATATGCCTGCAGAGTTGATGTATGGTCAGAAACCTGTTATGCCGATTGAGACTTGTGCTTTGACTTGGTCAGTTTTACCTTGGCAGGAGGATTTGAGGAGAGAGGAGCTCTTAGTTCTTCGGATTCGACAGTTGGAGAGGAGACCTGAGGATATTCAGCTAGCTATTGACAGGTTGAAAGTTGCTAGACTAAGGAACAAGGACAGGTTTGATAGCAGGCATCGCTTGCGGCCTAGAGCAATAGAAGAGGGAGATTGGGTATTGGTCTTTGATAGCAGCCTTGAAAATCAGCATACTGCACTTCGGAAGATGGTGAAAAGATGGTTTGGGCCATACATAGTCAGACATGTCTTTGATAATGCAACATATGAGCTGACTGAATTGGATGGGACAGTGCTTAGAGTGCCTATTGCAGGAAAAAGAATCTAGATTTTCAAGAAAAGAGATGATGAGGATTATGCATTGGAAGAATTTTCAAGAGAAGAGCAACGACAAGAAACTCCAATGGAAGAGACAGATGATATGGCTGAAAATCTTGTTGATCTACCGGAAATGCATAACGAAGAGATTGATTTGTTTGTGGATCTTGATGATAATGATCATGGGTAGTTGGCCCATCCGGAGGATGCGCAGGATTAGAGGGGGTAACGCTGTCGTATTGCTGCGCATTCGAGGTGTGAAAACCACCCGAAATTTGTGTGTGCGATTTAATACTTTATGCATACTTAGTTGTTGTGATTACATTCATTCCCTGCGTATGAGTATAGATGTTCCCATGAAGAGCTTCACTTCAGATGTTTTTGTTAATAGCACAGTTATTAATATTTATGGTAAATGTGGTAACAGTTTAGAAGCAGAGAGCATGTTTGATGGGCTGTTTGATCAGGACATTGTCGTGGCATGGAATGAGATGATCTCATTACACTCTCAACTGGGGTTTTAAGAGGTCAGAAAGGCCCTTTTGGGGTTGGTTTGTGCCTTGCGGTTGCTAATGGTGCTCCAGCTGCAGCAGGTGTGTATAGTATTTTGAGTCCTTTAGGGAAAGACTTCCAAATCCATGAAGAAATTGAACTTCACATTCAGGAAACAGGATTTATTCAGCAAGAGAAGCTTGAACATACACCATCATTAAGGATCATACGGGCTCCCAAGATTTGCTGTGGTGAAGTTTCTTTTATGTCAAGAGATGGTGCTCTTGTTCAGGATCCAGAATGGCAATTGGTACTCTTAAATTGCTGTAATGATCCACCAGTTGCAGTCTTGTCAGTGCTGTGTCCATTCTGTGTTTTTGGGTGGAATATGGAGAGGCTGGGATTTGGGAATCGTTATGTCCATATAGTGACATTTATACTTCTATGTACTGCTCCATACTGGATTTTTAACCTAGCAGCTATCAACATTGACAATGTACAGGTTTGGAAAGGTCTTGGAGTTGCAGATTACCTGCACAAACATGGTGCTTTGGGAAGACATATCTCACTGATTATATACAATGATTGTTCTGTGCTCCATGTGCACTTTGTCAAGAACTTGGAGGACCCGGGATGGATGGATTTGACATACGAGGGCAGAAAGAGGGGAGAAAAGACGCTAATCTGGAAGGCAAAAGGACGCTAATCTGGGAGGCAAAAGGACGCTAATCTGGGAGGCAAAAGGGCGCTCTGCAATCGGAAAAGCTGGGGGGGAAATCTAATGCCTTGAACCTTAGCCTGGGAATCTTCATCAATCGTAGTCTGAAAAACAAGGAGGAGATCGACGGAATCAGGACTGCAGACCTGAACGTGGAGAGGAAAAAGCTAGCTATGCTTTGTAGGGAAGTGTGGAAGCCTTGCACTGGAGGGATGTGGAAATGCAGAAATGTCAGAAGAGATGGTCAAGGATGGTTATGCAGAAATAGTCGTCAATTGTTATAGATGCGATGCAAAAGAAGTATTCTGATGTTCCTCAACTCAAATACTTGCAGATGAATGCGCAAGACTTATTCGTCTTTGATTATTGCTATTTTGATTCAGTCATCGATAAAGGTACGCTCGAAGCTATGAAGTGTGCAAGAAATGCAGGAGGATTCCATCGACTTCTCCAACTTGGACACTTACAACTGTGGTGAGCTCTCCTGAAGCGACAACAACGAAAGACGAGGAGAAGAATCCAACAACGAAAGTTGAAAAAGGAAGTCGCCAGGAAGGGGAGGAATTGATCCTATGGGAAAACAAAGAATGGGTCGACAGCGAGCTGTGTTTTGTCTCCTCCGAACAGATCACAGGATCTCCCTTCATGGCTTGCCCTTCATGCTTCGTGCTCTCTACTCGCTTCCTACAGCAGAAACTCCACAGAGTTACCTGCAACGGCAGGGGGTTTGATCGAAATCTCATGGTAGTATTGTAATAATTTCCCTCTTGATAATTCGAGTCAGTGTATGCATATTAAACCTTGTAAAACAGACTCAAATGGAGCCAGAGGTTCTCCAGAATCTCATAATCAGAGCTATACATCATGATTAACGACATTTCGATTGTGTAGCTGATTGCAAGAATGAGAAGGAAGTTGGTGAGGCTCTTGCGAAAGCCCTGCGACAAGGTCTAGTCAAGAGAGAAGATTTGTTCTTTACCACCAAGCTTTGGAACTCTGAACATGGACAAATTTGGGAAGCTGGAATACAGAGACTGTTATTGCTTCTTTCAAATAATGGATAGAGTGCTGCTCTGTGGAAGCATGCAGAAATAGAAGATTTAGTCGGAATCATCAAGCCCTTCTTGATGACATCTCATCCACATGCTCTTTAGATTCCATACCATCTTACAATGATGTCGCTAATGAATCTAGGAAGAAAATAAATACAGCAGATCAAACTCAGTGTTTACCAAGCAGAGGAAGAGGCACAGGTAGTTCGGGAAGCTTGAATGCAGAGATTGTCATTGCTTCTTTGAAACAGTGAATAGAGTGGCTTCAACAGCACCTTCACCTCTGAAAAAGATAAGAGGACAAAGGCCAAGCAAAGGTGCAATCGTTAAGAGGAAGAAAAGGAAAAAGGGATAGAGGATAAACTTTCAACAAAAAGCCCACAATATGCAGATTCTTCTGTGGCTAAATCTATACTCTGAAGATTAGAGCTTTTTGCAATTACTTTAGCTCAGGTGAACAAGCTATGGAAGAGGAATGTAATGCTGGAGCATTCTCTGGTCTTCCCAAACAGCACTTTCAATATGTAAAACTTGTTAAACCAAGCCTGAATTAAAATAAATGATCTAGAGCCAGTGGACTGAACAGATTGGAATTCACCTTGAATTTTGTAAACATCTTGATAGTAATACATTTGCTACTTCACTTTTGCTTAATCACATGCTTGATCTTCTATCTTGAAAATAATCAAGGACTTCTGTGGTTGCGACATTGCTTTCACAAACCCTTCGACAACGCTGCAGTCGCCCCCATAGATCGTGAGGAAGGAGGAGCTGAAGCAACAACATACTCTGCCAGCTGCCGCTGAAGGTGGAGCAGTGTAGTTGTGAGGTTGAGGGAAGGAGAAGGGAATAGTTGAAAAGCTGCTACGTCGTCGTTCAAAGAGGGAAGGCTGCCGCCGTTCTGGTGGGATCGAAGGGAGAGGAGGATTAGAGAGAAAAAGGGAGGCCGCCGTGCTGGTAGGATTGAAGGGGGGAGGAGAAGGTTGCGTGAAGGAAGAGGATCCTGAGAAGCTACTATGCCTCAGAATTGTGAAGGGAGGAAAGAGGGGGACGCTGCCATAGCCATCGTGAGGACTGCTCAAACCTATCGCCAGCGCCACACCATCCGCCACCAGACCACCGTGAAGGCCGTGCTGCCACACCCAACTCGTCAAGTCGTTGCCATAATGCCATATTCCCCCCCTCGTCAGTCGTGCCATACTCCTTCCTGAACTTGCCTTTTCTTCCACGTGGGAAGTAGAAGCTTCCAAGAAGCTTCTTGGAAGCTTCCAAAGGCAAGGCTTAAGGCCTTGTGCGCATGGATTGACCCCGAGGGTAAAAGAATTCCAGCCTCCTTAGGCCCTATGCGTACATTTCATTCGTGGGGTTCAAGACCCAAGCTTCCAAGGGACTAATCCCACACAGGAGAGAAAATTCGCAGGCCATAAGTCTTCGGGACACGTGTATAACTCAAGGAAAGCCACTGCAACCAAAGTGCGCTGCCTAACGATGGCTTTGAAGAAGTTGCAAGGTGCACGTGCAGGAGGTTCCTCCCCGAGCTTACACATGGACATCTTCCCGAGCCCACAAGCCCAGGTTTTACGATTTTGTTTCCACGTGAAAGAAATGCATTAAGCAGGATAACTTTCATGGAATAGGAAGCATCTATGCATGTTTAAATTCACCTAGCCTAGTTAAAATGCAATTGAGAAAAAAATTGCCTATTTGATCGATTACTAGAATTAATTCATGACATGCAATTGGGTTATTGGCATTTTCAATATAATGAACACAAATTGTCTATCCATCTTACGACCTTAGTAGCATGTTGCCTTGTCGTGCATTTCAAAGTGATGAGCCTAAAACACCTATTGCCTATCATTATAAGGTTGAAATTATTAAGTGCACTTTTAATTATGCATGGAAGGAATAAATCACATGTCGCATTTTAGGAAAAATCTTCATTCTAATAACTCATGAGGAAAAGTTGTTAACAACCATAGGATGTTATCTGAAATGAAATAGCAAAGCACGAAAATGATTCTATGGACTTGCATGTGGCATGTGCTTGCAAAATGTAATAAGGCAACACTAGTCACTTTGCATGAAATTCATTAACTATGTTGTAGTTAGGAAGGGGTTGCATGTTGCATATTCGTCGTGCATAAATTTCAAATCGTCAAGTGGCATTTAGAAAGGATTGCATGGGTTATCAAAGCATGAGATTCTAAAGTGTAGAAAAAAAAAAAGTTGTAGGTATGATTCTTTGATGTAAGTCCTAGTAGGCCCTATGAAAGTTATTCTACAAATTATCATGCGTTTTGATTTTAGCAAGAAAGGATACGGCTATTGCGAATCTAGTGGCACGTAGAAGCAATGAATCACATGTTTACGTGTATTGTGACATTTTGCAACTATTCTTCTCCTTTAGATCAAGTTTATCATCTTTAGGAAAGGCTTGTCCTTGTCGCAATACAAGTAGATCGAATTATCTAAATCACCTAACCCGCAAGGTATTCATATAGGCATGGTTTAGTGGATACGATAAATACCCCAAGTGCTAACTAGGTTTAGCATGTTAAGGATTCGGCCTAGTTTTGCACTTGTTGCAAGCTCGAAACCCTCAAACCAAAAGGTCCTACCCACATTCACAGAATGTTTGGGTCAATTGGACACTCATGCAAATAACGATCTAGGAGCTCTACCCTAAGGATCGACCGACTTAATGTTAAAACTTGGGTTAAGTTTGGAATCCCTAGGACCGTTGTCGGCCTAGTGCACTTAGGATTGGGTTGGGTATGAAGATACCCTAAACCCTGCTTCTTGTCTAAACATAATTCCCTGACCAGGAAACACCATTCAATGGGTGAAATGATCCCATGGAATAGATGCGACACTTGTGCATCAAGTTGCAACGTTGCTTGAACATAAGAGAGTTTTGCCATTCCTTGGAATGAGGTTGGCAAGTTCTTGTGCAAGTTTTACTTGCAAGAGGATGAGTAGTCATCCTGTTACATCACCTTTCTTGGGGAAATTTTCCAACTTAAGGGAAGTTATGTATTTACTTGGAAGCAAAGGATCAATCAAGTTAGAGTGACATGGTCACCAGGATTTACTGTTGATTTATGAAACCTAAGGTGTTGGTTAAGTTGGATTAACAGGGTATGGCCCTAACCCAAGGACAAAAGGATGGAAAAACAAACCCTTGGGAATCTTTCCAAGTCGCAATTGATCCTGGATCAAGTGCTGGATGCATTCGGAGAGAAAGATTCACTCCTTAGTAATTGGCCAAATAAACTACCACTGGAATTGATTGTGCTTGTAACAGTTTAGAAAGCATTGTTTGCATTGTTTGCTCAAGGAACTAAAGGATGAAAATATATCTAATGCTTCAGGTTGAAGGCTTGAAGGGAGGGGCAGCTTCAGTTACCCCCGACTGCCTGCCTGACCCTAACCAAGGGGGTTGTTGACCGCACCGAGAACATGGACCGAACCCGCCGTGAGAGGTCTCTCCATTTAGCTCTACTTGGAGCAGGAGGACGCTTGGGTGCCATGGGGGGCTCTGGCCGTAAATCCCTCGCCTTCCGGGTCCTACACAAGAGGCTAACATGACTCGGGATTGGATCTCGAGGCCCGCATACTAGTCTATGGGCAGAAGCTTGGAATAGTGATCACTGTGGATTACTGGATAGCCTTCGGGTGGATTATGGACAAGCCTATGGGCGGAACTCCTTGTATTTCAAATATAAAATGATGAAATGATAATAAAGAATTTGTTTGATATTGTTTTTCTATGTCAGGTGATAATATTACGTGAAGGAACCAGTGCTTAACGGATTAATTAAAGAAGCTGATTGTTACATGTCAAAATTAATGTGTTAGATAATTACATAACTAAAACAAACCGAGGAAAGTGCGGAGGATAGGCCATAGGTCCGTCCTACGGTTGGGTGGTCTCGGTTAGCCGGGAACTTTTCTCAAAAATCTCGAAGAACAGCGGGATGATCATCATCATCAAAATGAATAACGAATGCAATGACCTAGAGTTATGTCTTAACCGATTTACGCTGTTTTAGGGGAACGGAATGGGACTATGCCTTATGGCAGAGAGGTTGAGCGTTGCATCCCCCTCGTTTCCCATTCTCCTTGAACCAAGTGTAGCGTGAATCTGCTTCAGACCTAGCGTTTCTGCGTAAAGTAGTTCGCTCGGGTCTGATGCTAGTTGCTGTTAGCTAATGACCAATCATGAAAACCCTAATTCCGGTCGATCCTAAGTGGGAACGGCCAGGATACTTCCGCTACGTGGCAGACGCGGAAAGACCTAGATCGCAAAACCCGTAACATTTCATGGGAGTGACAGGTGGAGTTTTCTAGACATCCTTTCCGATTGATTGCTAAGACGTGTCCTGGATGATACTAGTGGACACGCTACAAAATATGCTTAATAACTTTGATCAATTCTAGTTTTGTGTGTGTGTGTGTGTGTGTGTGTGAATATTTTGGATAGAACATAAGATAATATTAGAGCCCAATTAGGAGTTGGTTCCAAGATAAGATTGGAGACTAACTAGGGGTTGATTTGGGTCTATCATGGCTAAAATCAAGTGAAAGAGTCAAGATCTAATTGGGTTAAAAAGAATACAGATATAGTAATTATATGATTTAAATATTAATCCAAGTTAGAATTGTCATACATATTTCTTTGTAAAATAGACGTGCAGGACATACTAAGAGAAAGATAGATATTCAATTCCAATTGAGGATGAATATGTACCATTGTTCAAAAGAATTATGAGAAGGGATGATGCAATAAGATATAGGATGCAACAATAAAGAAATGCAGGGGAAAAAATGTGGATCTTTGGGTTGATGGTTGTATTTATCCACCTGATCAATTAGCTCAATGGCCACCACAATTTAATGGGGTTTTATCATTTATAAAGTTTTTTTGTGAAGGAAATGAAGGATTGTATGGATACACATGTAGACTTGTGACACAAGGATCAACAGGGTTCATAAACCCTTAACAAATATGCAAACAAGATTACAAGGGTTTGTGCACTCTTTGATGGAAAAAGACAGATTGTTTATTGAGAAGGATAGGGAGAATGAGAGCCTACATCAAGCAATGTCTATCATTGAAGATTCTATGCATACTACATAGGTACAAAATATTGAGTTACAGTCCAAAATTATGGAGTTGGAGAAGGATAATAGAAACTTAAAGAGGAAGCTCATAAAAAATTTGGAGATTGGACCCACTTTAAAAACCAAAGAAGCATATCAGTGCATATGATTAGTTAAACCAAATCACTAATTAACCAAAAGAAGTGGACAATATCATAGATGGATATATACTCAATCTGCTACAATGAAAAATATGTTTCCTTATGTAGAGAATGATACTATTGCTAAAGTCCTTAGCAAGGATATAGTAAAAAATGCATTGAAAAATCGTAAATTCAAGGATATTGTGGATGGTGTTGCAAGTGAATGTCTTAGGGATGTAAAAAACTTGTTTGCTACTACAAATGCTCAAGGATTATGTGGCATGGTGGAACTAAGTTCTAAGTCATATAGTATGCTTTATCAACAAACTAGATACAAGTTTTAAGTAGGTCTTCAAAACTAAGTGAGTAGTGCCTCTACCAAAACCATTTCAAGTAAAGAAGGCTTGAAAATAACTAAATGAGAACTGATTGGTGAGCCTACACATCTGGAACTCACACACATATTGAAGTATGGTTCCAAAGAAGTTACCTTTGTATTAAATATATCCAACAACTTTGTATTGGATATATGTAGGGTGTAGGTGGCTATGGTCAAGTTCTACAATATGTCTTTGTAAGAATGTAGAGGCAAGCTTAAGCATGTTCTCAAACTTGACAAGAGTGATATTATCAAGGGAAAAAAATTGATTATGTGAGTATAACACCTATGAATGGAGCATTGGATCCTGACATCAATAAAAACCATCCTTTATACTTTCATTTATAATTAAAGAATGAAATACGCTAGCTTGCAACATTTGAAGTACCAAAGAAGGACAATGAAGTATGTAAAGTTTTTTTAAACCTCACTAATATACCTAGTCTTATTCAACATTAAAATAATGGAGCAACTTTACATGTTTAAGGATTTGGGGACTATCAAGTTGAATTGTATCTTGTAGGTGATTTAAAAGCAATGAAGTGTATATTTGGTTTATCGAATGCAGTAAATGAAAAAAAAATCATGCATATATTGTATGCAATCTAGGAAGAAAGGGAATGATGGAAAGAAAGAATGACTTGCCAAGACAGGACAATAGGGTGCTCCAAGACATGATCAGAAAGTCATGTGAAATGG
Organism: Lygodium microphyllum; assembly: GCF_053477565.2. NCBI lineage: Eukaryota > Viridiplantae > Streptophyta > Polypodiopsida > Schizaeales > Lygodiaceae > Lygodium > Lygodium microphyllum. The sequence goes on along the minus strand of NC_141152.1, from coordinate 138,289,239 downwards.
AATGCTAGTCCTAGTGGATCCAAAGTGGCACCTTATTTTGGAACAACCATTAATAAGGGTTCATTTTTACACATTGCATTGTTTGGTTAGAATAATTGAGAAGTTATTATATGAATATGTATGCTTCACATAAAAGATGCAGCCTGGTAGAAATAAAAAAGGACGAGAAAAAAGTGAGCAAGAGTGAAAACATCCCTTGCAAATCATGCTTTGGTGGACCCAAGGCTAGGAAATTTGTATCTCCATCCCAAAGATGAGGAAGGAAATATACTTGTGAAACAACCAGAGAAGTATGAAGCATGGAAAAAGTTGCACCTTGCTTCTACATTGGAGCAATGGGGGAAGAATGAGGATTGCAAAGGTAGAAGTGTGAATACACCTAAATAGATTAGTAGCTCTCTTATAAAAGTGGAGGCTTAGGGATAGTGATACCAATATATTTAAGGATACAATTGCTAAATTTCACAACTCTATGGTGGAGGCATGGACTTCAAATAGCATAACAGACTACATGGTTAGTATTGTCACCATTACCAAAATATATCATCATTGCAAATTAGTTTGTGTTTTTAATCTCTCTTTCTTATGCAGCCTATACTTAAGGCACATGGTCCATACTTTATAAATCAAGGGAGTTTAGCAATATGGTTAAGTCAAGGCATGGAACAATCTCACTGGCAAGCTCATTGTGCTTTTCAAAAGGCAACTCATCATGGAGGTGGTATCAATGATTCTAATTCTATGAGGCAATTATTCCAATGGTGGTATAGGAGATTAGAGATACAATACGAGAAAAACTAAAGTCCAAAACATCTCAAGTAGCAATTTATAAGTAGAGCAATATATGAAGTGAGGAAATGAAACAATACGGCTAGACAACGCCATGTAGAATGGTTGGAAGCCCAAGAGAGAGATGCCAAAAAATGTAGATCTAGATAAAGAGTAAAATTTTGATGCATTTAGAGTCCAAGAGAGATTTCCAAGCTTCCTATCAAGAAGGTGCATGCAATAGCAAGAACTCAACACTCTTTTGAATCTAATGAGTATACTGTGACTGATAATGGCCCCCTTGTGGTTGACAACGATCATCCTACCATAGCTAATAATGGTGGCGCTATTGTGGCCAACAATGGTGGCCCTAGTGTGGACAATAATGATGGTTGGTCTAGCAAGAATAATGGTCCATCATTGTCCAAATATGGTGGTCCACATGCTCTATTGCTCCAACTCCCACTACTGCTCCAGGTGGTAATACATATCCTCCAACACATAGAAGCGAAGATGGAGACTAGGCTATAACAAGCCAGATACATACAAACTAGGAGTTAGACACCCAAGGGTATATAAGGTGTAAGTGTCCCAGATTAGGAAAACCAATTATTATCAAGAATATGCTCTTAACCTTCATCTTCAACTTCCATGGCTCCCTCCTTCCTTCTCCTCTCTTTTTTATCTTTGTCTCTCCTCTTCTAGTATTCTTTTCCCTTCTTCTCTCAGCTTTATTCATTACAAGTGGTATCAGAGCTTCAGGCTTTGATCTTATTCTTATTTCCCCTTTCTTCATCTTCAAATCCCAAAAATCCTAGTTACTCAGCTTACATGTATAGGTACAATAGGAAGGACTATAGTTCACCTTAGCTTTTTGGAGCAAGCAACAACTATGGCTGGAGACTCAGACATATCTAGAGGTAAAATGGTTAAAAATAGTAGGTGGTCACTTGTTTTCATGCAAATTTTAGGGGTCCTAGGACAAGTTTAGAGTTCTACAAGTTGGAAGAGGGCAAATCCTCAATCTCTTTTTGTTTTAGCCCTCCCTTTCTCTCTCCTTTCAGTTGGAAGACAAGCTGCCATAGCCATGTAGCAAAGAAGAACTCTTCTTTTCCCTTGGAGCAGCCACGAAAGTGCCCAACTAAAGCCCCAAGAGTCTTCCCCACTTGCCCCCGACTAAGGGAAATACCCTTGTGGAGGGTCCTAGCCAGGAAGAGAGCCCAAGGAAAAGCCTGCAAATTGAGGTGCATTTTGTTTTGTTGTTCCCTACTTTGTCTTCCCTCCCCCAACTCAAATCTCACCCCTTTTATGCCTTCCCCATGGCATTGATAGCTCCCCCTTGCTCCTCTTAACGAAGTTTCGGCCTTCTTTCTCAGCATTTGAACCCCCCTTCAACAAGGCTCAGTTTGATTTTGTACCCTACCATGAACATCCATTGAAGCTCCACCCCAGGCCTTAGTTGAGCCCACTACATCTGGAAGCTCAGCCTTCATGAGATCATTCAACCCCTTTTGCTTTCCCTATCGGATCCCTACTCGGATTGAAGCTGTGGAGCTCAGCATGCATAGATTTATTGTGGGCAGTCATGAAAAATTCACAGCTTTCCATCTTTGAAGTTCAAGCTCGAGAATAAGCACACGAGCCTCCTCATTAGTGAAAACATTCAAATGCTAAAGTGGACTTCCATGGAAATGCCTCAATGCTAATGGCACCAATATATAACACTTGAAGTACATGCAGTTAGAAGATATGTATGACAATCAATTCACTTATGCATTGAGGACAAAGCAAATGGATATGCAATGATACTTGCGATAATGCTTAGTATGTTTAGGCTTCTATTCAGTTTTTGATCAGACCTCTCACCATATAATCCATCCAGATAAGGCTTTTGCAATAAGAGACAGATAGTGTTTTTTGTCACAATCCCATAGGATAATCAGGAAGATCCTATTACAAAAACATTTATATTAAATCTAAGAGTCAAATCTATTGCTCACCTTGAAGAGGGATTTTCCCCTTTTATTTGAATAAAAAATCTCCCCAATCAAAGCTACGGTTTGGAAGTTATGCCCATTTTTGTGCACTAGGGTCACTATGGACTGGGTGCATACCACTCTAGGATAGACATAGTAATTCCATTGCAAAAAATTCTGATAATTTTCTATCACAAAGATTAATAGCTCATCTCAAAGAGGAAAATTTTTCCTCCGACCTGAGTCAAAAATCTCACTAATCGAAGTTTCCAATAAAAAGTTACGTACCATTTACTGACAGTAGGTCCTGTGGACTGCATCCAAATGGTTGACCCGAAAGTCAAAAGCAAGGCCCATGAGGAACTCTAGAGGGAGATTTAAGACTCCCGGACCTCCATGAATGATGAACTAAGCTCGACACAAGATTACCATGGTGATATATACGAGGAAATGCCTAACATTGACCCATACACCTTGCTCAATCACACCCTATGTCAATATGAGCTTCATCACATGGAATGGCATAATGACATGGTCACCAACCACCACCAAGTGATGTCCAAGTTTGATGAAGTGATCGAGCACATGGACCTCTCAAACTTGAGGACTCAATAGACATTTTACTCTTGTTGCTCAATTAGCTACCGCTTCAACCCAAGAGGAGGTCAATGACTCTAAGCATGAATCTAGATGTCCACTATATCAGGAACCATTGCATGGTCCACAGATCATACTTGGTGCTAAGGGAATCGCCCCCTCTACCTATGAGATTGGTGAACCCTCTCATACGCATGATGAGCCCCTGTTGAACTCCCCCATCAACCATGTAGCCAACACCCCATTGAGGCCCTCTCCCATCCTTAGTAGAAACTCCCCCACTCTCCCTAGGAGCCCCCATGCACCCTATATGAGTTAGCCCCATCATGGAAAATATGGTACCAATGGCCAGCATGGCAATCATGGGAAGCCTAGCTATAATGGACAGTATGGGATAAATGCACCACATGGGATGTATGGACAGCAACATACGTATGGCCACCATGGGATGTATAGGCAGCAAGGGTTTCATGGGTAGCATGGTCCTCATGATCTGCATGACAAGATCATCCTAACAAAGTACAATGGGCAATCTCCCTCACCATCTAACTTGGAGGAATGGATGTCCAAGTTTGAATCCTACTTCAGTATCTACCCCTGCACTTGATGATTAGAAAATAATTTTTGCTTCTCCACTTCGAAGAATTTTCCCACACATGGTGTTGCTATATCAATCATAAGAATCATCAATTCATTGACTAGGAATATTTTAAAATGCATATGGTCCAAGTCTTTGTGTCTCCTGTGGAAAAAGAGTAGTTGGCAAGATGATGGTACACTCTTGACCAACATAACCTCATTGTATGTGAGTACACAAATCAATTCATGAACTTGAGCATCTATGTGGAGAGCATTAGTGATGATGCTAAATTGCACAAGTATATCCTATCCTATCAGAATAATTCATGGCCCAAAAACCTACCTCACTGTTTGATGCAATTGAACTAGCTGAGAGATATGCAAGGAAGTACCATAAGAATGACCATTTTTAGCAAGGTTCTTGATAGCCCTACATCCCCTCAAGATTAGGCTCATATGGAGGTGGTTTCCAAGGCACCTCGCTACCTAACAACAGCCCTAGAATACCCACTTACCCCATCTTCAATGCTAAAAGAAAATAGGGCACTTTTGGGACAACATTTGGCTCTAATGCTGAGAATAAGTATGATGAAAATAAACATTCCACTATATCACCCTCCCATGGACCAAGTGTGGCCAATGCTTCATTTATCCAGATGTTGTGAAGGAATGGAAGGAAAAAGGCCTATTATCTAAATGTAGGGATAAGTACATTGCTGATCATGCCTCCAAGTGCCCATAGTACGAGATAACTAAGGTCAAGGTTCATAGCATGTATGTCATGGAAGATTGGCACAATCAAGAGGATGACCTACCCACTAACCAGGCTGAGCTTGCTAACGATGTTGATCATGAACGATTCTATGACCCAGAAGATGGCTTTCCTTTTTACTCGAGTGGCAGTATCCCACCCTCCTATCACTTCCGTTTGCTCTATCTCCTTGGATGCTTGGATGGGTTCCTGAAGCCCTAATAGCCTATGCATTCAAGGAAGTATGCATGGAAAGTTTGTCTTCATCCTTGTGGATAATGGTATCACTCACACTTTTGTTCATAAATTATCCATTGATCAATTGAAATGCACCCCTATCGAATTACACCACCCCTTGAAGGTCCAAGTAGCAAATGGAGAAGAAGAAATCAGCACACATATATGTCCCACAATTTTCTTATGCTTGGCTGAAAATTATGTGGCACTGGTTGATCTAATTTCCCTAGATATGGGCCCCATTGATATTGTCTTTGGTTGTAATTGAATGAAAAATTTGGAAAAATTTACCATGGACTTCTCTCAGCTCTGCACGAAGTTCATGATGCATGGACAGCCCATCCACCTAGAAGGCATTCAAGATCATGCTAATTTTTAGCTCAGTATAGCAAAGCAACTCAAAAGGGAGTTTAAGAAATGCTCACAAATCTTTGTCTTGGAATTGAATAAGGAGAATGCAGGTTATCCCTCTGCAATATCTAATGATGCAACCTTGGAGGCCCTCCTTGAGGAGTATAGTGATCTATTTCAAATGCCTACAACCCTTTTCCCTAAAAGGCAAGTGGACCACCCACTTGATTTAGAGCCCCATTCCAAGCCAGTGAAGCAAGCCCCCTTACAGACTCTCCAAGTGTGAGCGTGAAGAGGTTGCAAGGTGGGTCAATGGAGATGGGTTTCATTGAACCGAGTTCTTCCCCCTATGCATCCTCTATCCTCTTAGTCAAGAAGAAAGATGGCTCTTTTCACATGTGCATAGACTACATAGACTTGAAAAAAATCACGGTGAAGAACCACTACCCCATCCCACAGATTGACAACTTGCTGTATGAGTTGAAAGAGGGGCATGCTTTTTCATTAAGATCGACTCGTGCTCTGGATACCATCAGATTCATATGAGGGAGGGTGATGAGATCAAAACGGCCTTCAGGACTGATCGTGATCTTTATCATTTTCCAGTTTTGCCTTTTGGGTTTACTAACGCCCCCGCCACATTTCAAAGCCTCATGAACAAAATCCTTCAACCCATTTTGTTCAAGTTTGTGCTTGTTTTCTTTGATGACATCCTCATTCACATCAAGTCATCAAAGTAGCACTTGGCACATGTTAGAAGGCTGTTTGACATATTGAGAGAGCATCGACTCTTTGCAAAGGAGAGCAAATGCATCTTCATACAGACATTTGTGGAGTACTTGGGACACATTATTAGCAAAAATTGCATACAGGCTTACCCAAAGAAGGTGCACTGTGTTAGAGACTGGCCCACTCCTTCCACCACCACTTCATTGCATGGCTTCATTGGTCTCTCTTCATTCTATAGATGCTTCATGAAGCACTATGCTACCATTGCAACACCTGTAACTGATCGATTAAAAAATGACTCATTCTTTTGGGATGCCATTTCTAATCATAGCTTCAAGTAATTAAAGGGAACGTGCTTACTCCTGCCCCCCATCCTTGTGTGCCCTCACTTCTCTAGGTAGTTCACCATTCATTGTGATGCCACTGATAGGGGTATTGGTGTAGTATTGTTGCAAGAGCATGGTGTGATTGCGTTTGAGAGCTACAAGCTTGATTAGAAGGAGATGCAAATGAATGCATATTAAGACCATGCCATCCTCCATGCCATCAAGAAATGGCACCACCATTTGTATGGTAGTCGCTTCCAAGTAAAAAGTGACCCCATCGAGTCCTCTAGTACTTCTTCACTCAATCCACTTTGACTCTTAAGAAAAGGCGATGGGTGGCAACATTACAAAAATATGACTTTGCACACTCAGGGCAAGGATAATATTGTGGTTTATTCACTTTCTCGGATGTGGGCATGCAAAGTATTCTCTACTTCAAAATTGCACAGTGATTGGGTTGAAGAGATTCAAGAGGCTTACTTGCTAGATGATCACTTTAGCCACATCTTCTAGAAATTACAACCTCGGGTCATGGCTGAAAACTCCCAATATCACCTCAAGCATGGCCTTATTTAGTCCCATAGGAAGATTGTCATCCCACACACTTCCCCCTTCACGCAGAAGATCATGAAAGAGATGCATTCTTGCTCCACTGCTGGTCACTTGGGTGTTTTCAAAACATATGATAGGATTGCCAAGAGCTTTCATTGGAAAGGCTTATGGAGGGGATGTCAAGGCTTTTGAAGGAAAGGGAGAGAGGGAGGAGAGTGAAAGAAGAGAGAGGAAGGGAGAGACAAATAGGAAGATGGAGGGAGAGAGAACAATAGAGAGAGAGAGAGAAAGAGAAATAGAGAAACAAAGAGAGAACGAGACAAGGGGGGAGAAAAGTAGAGAGAGAGGAAAAGAGAGGAAGGGAGAGATTATGCCCCATTTAACCACCCTCTGCTTGTTGCAGACTGCACACTATTTTAGAACAGTTTTGTACTTATCCAAATCTGAGCATGCATGTGCATCCTATATAGCCTAAAAGTATTCGTCATAAGCTCTGTTTTGATATGTGGCATGTTCCATTTGGAGTAGCCTATCAAAATTTATGAGACCTGTTTACCTCAGCACACGGATCATGGATAGCATGTTGTCCCTAGTCTTTAACCACCCTTTTTTCATTGTAAAATGGCCCAGAGTAGTACTCTACAACCCTCCCTTAGCCCATCCATCACTCCCCTCCAATTCTCTTTGTTTTTAAAGGGAAAAAACCTTCACGGTGGGGATGGATTGTAACAAGCAGGATACACACAAACTAGGGATTAGACACCTAATCACACTGACTGGGGTATATAATGTGTAAGAGCCCTAGATAGGGCAACCAATTATTATCAAGAACATACTCTTCACCTTCCATGGCTCCCTCCTCCTTTCTCCTCTCTTCTTTTTCTTTCTCTCTCCTCTTCTAGTCTCCTTTCCTCTTCTTCTTGCTCTCTTCATCTCCTCTCCTCTCTTCTCTCAGCTTTATTCATCACATAGGCATAGTTGCTCTACATGAGATAAGGAAATTTCAAAATACTACCAACTTAATTATTTCTAAGTCACCATTCTCTAGGTTGATGTGAGAAATACTAAAAGATCTGTAAGAATCAGGGCATCATCATGAGTTTTTTTCAATGAACTAGGCAAGGAATGTGGGGCGAAGATTAAGCCAAGCCTTGCTTGCTCTCCAAGAGGTTGCTGAAAGCTACTTGATTGTTCTCATGAGGGGTGGTCAATTTCTAGCCATTCATGCTTGATGCATCACTATTAAGCCCATAGATTTGATTCTCATTCGTAGGATTCGCAACAACAAGAATGCATTTAATCTTAATGTCAACAACATGCTTTGAGAAGCTACTTTGTAAATGGATCTATGTTTAGCTCATGTTTGGTTTTAGATTTTATGGAGCTTAGTTTTTTATTGTCCTTCTAGTAGATCTTCAAGTATTTAATAGCAATGGCCTTAAAAAAGGAGCTACCTAGCTCTAATTTCATTGAGGATAAAATTTATCCATGATTTGCATTGTGTGATGTTTTAATATTCTAATTGTGCAAGCAGTTTCATTGAGGATCAATTTTATGAATAATCACACACACGTTGGTGAATAGTTGTACTTGGACCGATGCTCTATATCTTTACTATATTTTATAATTTTGGCAATATTATATTTGATATATGATATTCCACCATGTTACCCATGATTTGTATTTTGTAAATTTTTAAGTTTTCAATGTCATACATAGTTTAATCGAGAATACATTTATTATGTAATTATACACAGTCGGTGAGATTTTTATGTTCTTAGTAAAGTGTAATCCAATTAATGCATTTTCTAAAAACGATTCAATTGAAAATTTTATAATTTGAAATTTGGTGAAACTTCACCCATATGTCGGGCATCATAAGAACTCATGAAAACTAGAAGCCTTTGGTAGGCCTAGCTACAGTGTTGCATGCGGAGTCATAATTTTTCAGATTTAGGACCCCATACGCGAGCCTCGAGTCAGGTGTCCCAGAGCCTTTCTTTTATGGGACCAAATTTTATTGGGTGGTAGATGTATCTTAGAAGAGTGCACAGCTAAAATTTTAAGTCAATCTAATCACTGGTCATATTTTTTCCAAAATTTGGATGCATGTATTCAAGTTTATAGACTTTTAAAAAGTTTGGCTATAAGTTGAAAGTTTCACCTCATTTTACCCATTTGAGTTCTGTGTTTCAAGTTATCACTCCTGGAAGACATGGCATGCAATAAGAAATCAGCTCGAAGAGTCCCCCCAAGAACCATTGCAAAGACAACTTTTGCTTGGTCCACCACTAGCACCACCATGCCACCCATTGCAAGCATTGATGAAAGTGAGGCATAGTGGCCCTTCAAGCGATCTACCATTATCAGAAGGCCACACACCTCTTGATACTAGATTCTAAATTTCAAAAGGTGATGCAAGAGACAATGCAGAACATACTGATTAGAAATAGCAGGAGAAACTTTCCTAATAGTTCAATGATGGATTGACTTGATCGATGGATTGGCTAAGCCCTCCTTGCACTATAGGGAGTTGCTAAAGCCATCCTCATTGACTTGTTCGAAGACTTAGTCTATATAGCAGTGAATGCAAGGAGGGGCACTGTCACTGTGACAAGGATCCACGGATAGTGAGATTCTTTTAGTGTGATGGAGGGATGCACCTAGTGGAGAGCAATAATAGTAGGAGTCCACTAGTGAGACATCTATGGAATCTAGCTTCTAAAATGATTTTGTTATAAAACCCTGCTTGTATTGGATCCTTTGTAAATTATTATGAATATAAATACAAATTTTTTTGTATATTATTTTTGTTTAGTCACTTATTATTTGTTATATTTATTTATTTAAGTTATCCTTACATGCCTTTAGATAAATAAATTTTATGTACAAGTTCGGTAAAGAGATGTGTATTAAGTTTAAATAAGAAATCATGTCGTGTATAAATTTGGAAAATAAGCATCGCATTCAAATACAAAATAATAAATGACATATATCACAAACTACATTGCATGTGAATCCAAAAACATCGATTTTAATTAATACAAGACAAAGTTACAAATTGCATTATATTGCAAAAAAGAGACATAATTAGGTCGTAAGTAGATCTAATCTATTCTAGGCTTCTTGGAGTATCGAGACCTAAAATGACACTAGCTCTAAGTCACTAGTTTGGCCTCTATTACGCACCCAAACCACCCCACATGGCATTGCAGCCAAGATTGTTTAAGGGATATACTACCCTAACCTCGAATATCAAAATTTGCATTTGTATGGAGACTGTAATCCAACAGGTTAGCCTTCCCACAGTCCTTAGAGGAAGTCCCTACATATATAGACGTAATACACCACATAAGCACAAACAAAGGGAGCGCTCCTTGACTGACTGTCGCGGCCTCACTATGGCTCTCCTACACCTCGGGGATTGGCCCCAAGATGCACCGTGAACACATAAAGCACATTCGATACATAATCCACTCTTTTAGTCAATTGATCCAAGAGATAATAGATCATCCTCACTAAATATTCCCCAAAGAACGAACCACTAACCTTATAGCTTAGGGTACCTCACACTCAACGTAGGCCATCGTTCATGAAAATGATTGCTATGCATCTAGGATGATACCATGTGGTGCATGCAACACAATTTTGTATTATTTATAGTGCTTAAAAAAGTTCATTATTCACAACCAGCATTGTGAAGGTGCAAAAATATGTATTTTCATGCCGCTCTTCTAACAGAGATCGCTACATTGTTTAGGGCCAGCATCGAGCATTCTCATGCTATACTAGACCTTCTTAATTTGAAACCACATGTGTCCTATATGTTGTGCATCAGAAAAAACAACAGAATTCAGTGTATTAGCAGCACTTAACACCCCCTTCTCCCTACTACTTAAGATTATGCATTCGTAGGTATGCGTTTAGGGTATATTTTTTATAAATTTTTCCTTCATGCAAGTAGTAAAAACCCACTTTAACATAGAGATAGGGCTGAACTATGGAACCTCATGCTTAGTCTTAGCATACATTCATACATACAAACATTATTTATTTTCTATTTTTCGGATGTAAATTTTTATTTTTCTCTATTTTTTATTTTCCACTATTTATTTATTGATAAATACACATATTTTTTTATTTATTGATCTAGACTGATTGATCTTACTGAGAATTAATTTTCTATCATATTACATCCCATATGAACACTATATGCATGACAAAACCCTAGAAGTGCATAATTTTTCTTAAAACCGTAATGTTGTGGGTTTTTTGTGTTTATAAAGAAATTATTAGATGGATGATTTTTCTTGATTTCTTTAATATTTTTGATAAATCAGAGTATTGATAACCAAATGCAACCATTTCCAACCAAAATTTATCGTAAAATAATAAAATCTATCTCTTACTCATAGAATTGCACCTTATGACGTATGTCTCTTGTGATTGCTAGTCTGTTCGCAATTTCCAAAAATAATTGATAGTCCTTCCAACTTGGATCTATGCTCCTTTATGCTCCAGCCTCATCGCACGATCAAAATCTTTCATCTCAGCCTAATCCCTTCTCTCATCGAATCAACCATGGAAACACAAAACAAGAGGAGAGAGGAGAGAGGAGAGACAAAGACTAAAAATCTGTGTTTTGATTCCCTTCATGAAAATCTACATGCTCATAGTCCATTGTGCATTTTTATTCATTGTTTATTGAACATTTTCTACTTTCTTTTGAGCTCCCTTTACAACATTCACCCATGTGTACACGTCTTTTTTTAAACTTTCCACCTCTTTCTTTAATTCTTGTGCATTTGGCATTGTTGTTTGTGCATCCATCATTGACTTGTATGTCCCTAAGTCATTCTTACATGACTCTAACTGCCTTTTAAGTTCAACAATCTCCATGTCCTTGGCTGCTATGTGTTCATTCATATCAACTTTCAATGCATTTATATCTGCTTTCCAAGCGTCCCTTGCCATGTTCAAGTTATCTGTCATATCCATTTGCAAGTGAGCCTTGATTTCTTTATGTTTTGCATCATCCCAACTATTAGATCATGATTTCTTGTTTTTTTCTATAGTAGCACTTAGTTCTTTCCTGAATGTCTTCTGCAACTTTTCATATATATCATTTTGCTTTATATCCATGTCATTCATGACTTTTTTTTCCATGTTGCCACACACCCTCATGCATGCTTTCACGTTTGCATCCATTTTAGCATTCAGTTCCTTTCCCCATGTTTCATGGATTGCATTCATGTCACTTGATACCTTGTCAGTTATTGGAATAAATATTGCTACAATCTTAGCTTTTATGAGGGCTTTCATGTCATCTGAACCATTTGCTGCGATCAATCTTTGCATCTTTGTCCATCGCTTGGCGCTTGTGGGAGTGGCATTTTCACGGGATCTCCTTCTGTTTTGTCTATAGTAGAACTTTTCATCCTTAATGGGTGTCTTGTACTGCCCTTCTGATGCAATGCCTCTTGTGGTTAGACCAATTGATTGTGTGTCAAGTTTGATCTCATGTCCACCGGTTTCTTTATCGATAGTCTCTACTATCTTGCAGTCCAAAGCATCCACTCACTGTGCTTGCATTTGTACCTTACACAACCCCATGTTTAAATTAAGAGAAGGGTTGAGGCAACATAGAGTAGCAGTGTGCTATCTCCTCTAATGTTTCATTATTCCATAATCACACATAACTCAAGTGAATACAACACTTAGGTCTAACTGGCCATATATACTAACTATGATTAAACCTAGAGTCACGGACTTATTCAATGTCTGCATATGGAGGTAGCTGGATAACAACTAAGTGTCGGGTACACACTAACCAAAGGTGAAAGAGCTTGAAGTCTTAACACTCCTCCTCAAGCTCAAGACAACATCTGTAGACCAAGTAGTTGTCGAAAAACACTGAAATTATATTTACCCAAAGACTTGGTAAAGATATCTACAACCTGTTCATCCATCTTCACATGCATAAGATCTATTTTGCTTGTAAGAACCACTCTTTAATAAAATGGTAGTGTACCTCAATGTGTTTAGTTCTAGCATGGTATACTAGATTTGTTACCAGAAATACACTACTGAGATTGTCACAAAATAAAGTCACTAGAGCATCCACATGTATGTCCAAATCAGGCATAAGCTTAGCCATAAGCTTAAGCAGCCATGCAATCTCACATGCTGCCAATGCAGCATCCCTGTACTCTATCTCAGTGCTAGACAATGCAACCATTAGTTACTTCTTGTTGCTCCAGTTGATCGTTCCACTTCCAAAGCCAAAGGCATAAACACTCGTAGACCTAAAATCATATGTGCATCCTGGCTAGTCTGCATTTGTGTATCCAACCAGTTTTAGGGCCTTATCTTTCTCATAGAACAACCCATAATCTACATTTTACTTTACATATCTCATAATCTGTCTAATAGCATCCAAATGTGACTTTTTGGCTTTTGTGTGAACTGACTTATGAGCCCAACAACATAACTCAAATCATGCCTAGTGGTGGTTACGTAGATCAAGCTTCCAACCATCTGCCTGTACATAGTCACATCATCAATTTCAGCTCTAGTGCTAATGTCCAACTTGACATTCTGATCAAGAGGTGTATCAAGCGTGCTACATTCAGTCATGCTATATTTCTTCACCATTTCCATGGCATAGTGTTTCTACATCAGCCATAGACCATTTTCAAGTTTGATTACCTCAATACCCAAGAAGTACTTCAGCTCACCTAAGTCCGTCATATCAAATTCAAATTTTAGCATTCTCATTACATTCTATATCCCAAATTCATCATCATCTATGATTATCAAATCATCCACATAAACAACCAACACTAGCAAGCCTCTATCTATCTTTTTCCTTGTGAATGTCTAGACTATGATCATCCTTGCCAACTGTGAATCCCAAACTATACAAGTAATTACTGATCCTTGCATTCTAGGCTCTTGGAGCCTGCTTCAGCCCATACAATACTTTTTCAGCTTGCATACATGATGAAATTCAAGATGTACATACACTTATTCCATATAAACATCTTGTTCCAAGTTACCATTGAGGAAATGTAAGTCCTAGTAGGATCAATGGAAGTTATGCCACAATTTACCATGCGTTCTGATCTTAACAAGAAATGTTAGGGTTATTGCGAATTTAGTGGTACGTCGAAGCAATGAATCGTGTGCTTACGTGAATTGTGACATGTTGCAACTAGTTTTCTCCTTTAGATCAAGTTAACATCTCTAGGAATGATTCGTCCTTGTTGCAAGACAAGTAGATCGAATTATCTAAATCACCCAACCTGCAAGGTATTCTCATAGGATGGTTCAATCGATACGATAAATACCCCAAGTGCTAACTAGGGTTTAGTACGTTAAGGACTCGACCTAGTTCGCACTTGTTGCCAAGTCAAAACCCTCATACCCAAAGGTCCTACCCACGTTCATGGAATGTAGGGACAATTGGACGCTCATGCAAGAAATGATCTAGGGTTTCTACCCTAAGGATCATTCGTTCAAATGTTAAATGTCGGTTTGAGTTTGGAATCCCTAGGACCAAACATTGTCGGCCTAGTGTAATTAGGAATGGGTTGGGTAGGAAGACACCCTAAATCCTACTTCTCGTCTAGAGATAATTCCGTGACCAGATTACGCCGTTCAATGGGTGAAATGATCCCATGGAATAGATGCAGCACTTATACAACAAGTTGCAGCATCGCATGGTCTTGTGGTTTGATCACAAGAGAGTTTTGCCATTTCTTGGAATGAGGTTGGTAGGTTCTTGCGCAAGTGTAACTTGCAAGAGGATGAGTAGTCATCCTGTTATATCACCTTTCTTGGGAAAAATTGCCAAGTTAAGGGAAGTTAGGTATTTGCTTGGAAGCAAAGGATCAATCAATAATTTGGGATAGATATGGTCACCAGGATTTACTATTAGTAAAACCTAAGGTATTGGTTAAGTTGGGTTAACAGGGTATGGCCCTAACCCAAGGACAAAAGGGTTAACAAACAAACCCTTGGGGATCTTGCCAAGTCGCAATTGATCCCGGATTGAATGGCAGATGCATTCAGAGAGAAGGATTTACTCCTTAGCAGTTGGCTAAAAATAAACGACCACTAGAATTGACTGTGCTTGTAACAGTTTAGGAGCACTATTTGCATTTGTTTGCTCAAGGAACTAAAGGATGCAAATATATTTAATGCTTCACGTTAAAGGCCTAAAGGGAGAGGCAGTTTCAGTTACCCTCGACTGTCTGCTTGACCCTAACCAAGGGGGTTGTTAGCCGTACCGGGAACGTGGACCGAACCCGCCGTGTGAGATCTCTCCATTGAGCGCTACTTAGAGTAGGAGGATGCTTGGGTGCCAGGGGGGGCTCTGGCTGTAAATCCCTTGCCTTCTGGGCCCTGCACAAGAGGCAAATGTGACTCGGGATTAGATCTCTGGCCCGCATACTAGTCTATGGGCGGAATCTTGGATTAGTAATCCCTGTGGATTGTTGGATAGCCTTTGGGCGGATTATGGATATCCTTCGGGCGGATTATGGATAGCCTTCGGGCGGATTATGGATTAGCCTACAGGCTGGACTTTCTGGATGTATTCCAAAGATAAATATGATAACCTGTTGAAAAGGAACTTGTTTGAGACTATTTTTCTATGTCAAGTGCTAAGATTATGTGAAGGAACTAGTGTCTTACAGGCTAATTAAGGAATCTGATTGATGCATGTCCAACTAAATGTGGTACGTAATTAGAGAACTAAAGCAACCTTGAGGAAAGTGCGGTGGATATGGTCATGGGTCCATCCTACGGATGGGTGGTCCCGGTTGGCCGGGAACTTTTCTCGATCAAAATGGACAGCAAGGAGATCTTCTTAAAGGAAATGAATAGCAAGGGCACTGACCTAGAGTTTAGGTACTAGAATCCCGATTTATGTTTTTTTAGGGGAACGGAATGGGACTATGCCTTATGGACAGAGAGGACGAGCCTTGTATCCCTCTTGTTTCCCATTCTCCTTGAACCAACTGCAGCATGAATCCGCTTCGTCCCTGGCGTTTCTGCGTAAATTAGTTCGCTTGGGGTTCGATGCTAGCTGCCGTCTAGGAAAATGACCATTAGGGGAAACCATGATTCAGGTCGGTGCTAAGTGGGAACGGCCAGAATACTTCCGCTACGTGGCAGATGCGGGAAGTCCTAGATCGCAAACCCCGTAATATTCCATGGGAGTGTTGGGCGGAGCTTTCTAGACTCTCTTTCTGATGGACTGCTAAGATGTGTACTGAAAGGGAACAAGTGGACATGTTACAATGAAGAAACTTTCAGCCCTATTGCCAAGATGGCAACCATAAGAATAATGATTGTATTATCTGTTGCTAAAGGCTGGAAATTGCAAAAAATGGATGTCAAGAATGAGGGTGAAGCTGTGGTTTTTGCAGTGACAGAATTTTTTGCAGTCTTCTGTAATGGCATCTGATTCTCTTTCACAGATTGTCACTGAAAAGCTTGACAAGAACAACTTCCAAGCATGGAAGTTTAGAATGACGAATTTCCTTATGGGAAAAGGATATTGGGAATTTGTTGCAGGAAATGAAGAAGAACCAGTTCTTCCTGATGTTCCCAATCAACAGAAAATGCAGGCATTTAAAGCATGGCATGAGAGAGCCATGAAAGTTATGTATTGGCTGTCTATTAGCATTTCAGACTCTATGATTGTGCATATTCAGGATGCAAGTACGCCAAAGGAGGCATGGGATACTTTATCAAAAATGTATAGCACAAATACACAAGCCAGAAAAATGTAGCTCAAGCAAGAGTTGCACAATGTGCAAAGAGAAAATATGAGCATCAACGACTACCACATGAAGGTGAAGAAGATTGCAGATGCACTTGCTTCCATTGGGTCACCAGTGGAAGATGATGATTTAGTTTCTGTGACCTTGAATGGTCTAGGAAAGGATTATGCACAGTTTCGGACATCCATTTCAGTTCGTGAAAGATTTCCTAATTTTGAGGAGCTGATTGCTCTTCTAATTTCTGAGGAGCAAAGAAATGGTGGTGCATCTTCTTCAGGAGGAACTTCAAAAGAAGCTGTCTTCTACTCAAATGCTGGAAGAGGTAGAGGTAGAGGTAGAGGAGGCCGATATGGAGGCCGTGGTAGAAATTAGAATATGCAGCAAACTCAAGAAAACCAGTCCTATGGAGGAGGACGTGGTAACCCTAGAGGCAGGGGGAGCCAAAGAGGTCGTGGTGGATGGCAAAGAGGCCAAAATGCAAAGAGTAATGTTGAATGCTACTATTGTGGTAAAATGGGTCATATGGCTAAAGACTGCTATAAAAAGCAGAATGACATCATGAATGGAAAACTGCAACAAGGAAATTATGCATCCTCTAGTAGACAGGGTGATGACAAAAATGAGCATCTGTTTATGGTGCAGCACATGAACAATTCTGTGACAAGTGCAGAAGAAAGCAACGATGTATGGTATGTTGACTCAGGTACATCAAACCACATGACAGGTCATGCAGAATGGATGGAGGATGCAAGGAAAATGGAAAAACCAGGATTTGTGGAGACTGGTGATGATACTGCACATCCTATTGTGTAGATTGGAAAAATTCCCTTGTCTATGCAGGATGGGAAAAAGAAATACATGTCCGATGTATTTCATGTCCCGAATATCACCAAGAATCTAGTTTCTGTTGGTCAAATGGTTGAACAGGGCTTGCAGGTCAGATTTAATCCTCATGGATGCTTTGTTGAGGATATGAAAAATAAAGGTCGCTTGATAGCAAAAGGAAAGAAGAAGGGCAGAATGTTTACATTGGATGCAAACGTGTGAATTGAGTGCAGCAATATTTGCACATGGGACCGGTGTAGTTGCGGATATTGATATCTGGCATAAACGCATTGGTCATGTTAATGTACAGCGACTTAAATCAATGCAGGCCCAAAATATTGTTGCAGGTTTGCCGAAATTCAAGGTTGCAGAAATGCATAAGGTATGTGAAGCCTGTCAATTTGGAAAACAGGCAAGGAAACCATTTCCTAGACATGTTCAAGAGAGTAAGAAGCCATTGGAATTAATCCACTCTGATGTGTGGACAACTAAAGCTGCATCTCTTGGAGGCTGTCATTATTTTTTCAGTTTTATTGATGACTATAGCAGAAAAGTTTGGGTGTATTTTATGAAAAAGAAAAGTGAAGTTTTTGGGCATTTCAAAACTCTTAAAGCGATGGTTGAAAAAGAAACAGGCATGCAGATAAAATGCCTAAGGTCAGATGGAGGGGGAGAGTACCTCTCAAATGAGTTTGCAAGGTTCCTGCAGGAGCTTGGCATAAAGCAGCAATATTCATGCAATCATACCCCACAACAAAATGGAATTGCAGAAAGGAAAAACAGGCATATTGGAGAGGTATCTCGTGCCATGCTCAATGAAAAAGACTTGCCAGATTTTTATTGGGCTGAAGCAGTTGCTACAGCAGTCTACATAATGAACAGGACTCCCACTGCAGCAATACATGGAAGGACTCCAGAGGAGAGGTATACTGGTAGGAAACCAAATATTTCTCATTTGAAAATTTTTGGTTGCATTGCCTATGTACATGTGCCTGATGAGTTGAGATCCAAGTTGGATCCAAAAGCTGAGAAGTGCATCTTTATTGGTTACTCTCTGCAGCAAAAAGGGTATAGATGCTATAACCCTTCTACTCGTAAGTTTACAGTGAGCAGAGATGTTGTTTTTGATGAGATGAGTAGCTGGTATAAACCAGTAAATGTGATTGATGATGTAGATGCACAAAATGGTAATGCTGCAAAAAATTCACAGCAGTAGTCACAAAATATTAGTGGACCTAGAGCGTCCTCTAGTAGTGGTTCACATTCTTCGCCATGGACAGGCAGATTGAGATCAGGAGAATCTTCTCAAAGTAATGCAGATAGTGGTATGCAGGTATCACGAAAAGGAAAAGAGAAGGTTGATCAGCCCATGTTTGATGTGAATGCAGGTCACTCTTATGTGGATGGTGAATCCAGTGGCTCAGAAGAAAGCATTGATGATGAGTTGGGTATTCCTTCTATTGTTACACCTAGAGTAAGGAAGACCAGGGATGTTTTGAGAGCACCTGGGAGTGAACCTACTTTGCGCAAGTCTACGAGAGCTAGGTATCCTGTGGATAGGCTGAAATATGATGGATTTACAGCCATTCACTATGCATATATGGTTAAAGTGATACAGGAACTAGAACCCACTTCTTTTGAGGAAGCCATGGGAATAGAAAAATGGGAGAAAGCCATGGATGAAGAAATGGATGCCTTGGAAGCAAATGCTACATGGGAATTGGTACCTTTGCCTAAAGGTAAAAATGTAATTGGTTGTAAGTGGGTTTATAAGATGAAGCACAATGCAGATGGTTCTGTGAATAGATACAAGGCAAGATTAGTAGTCAAGGGGTATGCACAAACATATGGCATTGACTATGAAGAAACATTCAGTCCGGTTGCAAGGATGGCAACCGTAAGAGCAGTCATTGCTATGGCTGCATCAAAGGGATGGCCTTTACATCAGATGGATGTAAAGAATGCCTTCTTGCATGGTGATTTGCAAGAAGAGGTCTATATGGAGCAGCCACCAGGTTATGTGCATGGTGTTCATCCTGAGTTTGTTTGCAGGTTGAAGAAAGCCTTGTATGGCTTGAAGCAAGCACCTAGAGCATGGTCTGACAAGATAGGACAGTATCTTGTCACTATTGGCTTTCAGATTTCCAAGGCAAATTTCTCACTTTATGTGAGAAAAACAGAGAAAGGTATTATGCTACTTGTCATTTATGTTGATGATTTGATTATGACAGGTGACAGTGATGAAGATATCCTTCATGTGAAAATGCTATTGAAGCAGAAGTTTGAGATGAAGGATTTGGGAGAGCTGCGTTATTTCTTGGGCATTGAGGTGATTAGATCACCAAGTGGGATACAGCTCTTGTAGAGGCAGTATGGATTGGACATGCTGTCCAAATATGGGATGACAGGTTGTAAGCCTATTTCAGTTCCTTTGGAGCAAAATGTGAAGCTGAGCACAGATGCAGGTGAGCTTCTAGAAGACCCTACTATGTACAGACGCATAGTAGGAAGTTTGATTTATATGACTATTACCAGGCCAGATTTGAGCTATGCTGTTGGATTGGTAAGTCAATTTATGCAGGCTCCAAGGAAACCACATTTGGATGCGGCTAGACACATACTCAAGTATGTGAAGTCCACATTGCAGTATGGACTATTTTATGAGACTGGGGTTCAGATACAGTTGCATGGATACACTGATGCTGATTGGGCTGGTAGTATTTCTGATAGACAATCTACCAGTGTATATGTGTTCTCTTTTGGGAGTGTTGCAGTCACTTGGAGCAGCAAGAAACAGCCTAGAGTTGCCTTGTCGAGCACAGAGGCTAAGTAGAGGGGTGCAGCAATGGCTGCATGTGAGGTAGCTTGGTTGCATAAGCTACTTTATGATATGCATCAGTGTACAGATGGACCAGTTGTCATTTATTGTGACAACATGAGTAGTATACACTTGGCAAATAACCCAGTCTATCATGCTAGAACAAAGCACATTGAGGTGCATTATCACTATGTGCGAGAGAGGGTTTTACTAGGTCTTATTGATCTAGTTTATGTCAGCACAGAGGATGAGGTAGCTAACATATTCATGAAGGCATTGGGTGCAGAGAAGCTGCGCAAGTTCAGAGACCTGCTTGGTGTGCAGGAATTGGGATTGAGCTCGAGGGGGAGTGTTGAGATATCGAGCTCCACTCATGATACGCTAGGGTGACCGTTGTGTATTTATGTCACCGACTTGTGAGTTGCAGGCGCGGTTGGTACACCGCCCATGAATAATAGCTACATGATAGCTATCCTTATCTACTCTAGTTTGTGGCTCAGTTAGTATGCCACCTTAGTTAGTTGAGTTTGGTTTGAGACCCATATATAGGATCCTTCTATTTCTTTGTACTAGAGTTCTTTTGGCTTACACAACTAAGAAGAGGAAAACTGTTTTCAGCCTCCACCCTTGTGTGTCTTCCCCCATTGTGCAAGCAAGAAAGCTTCAAGCGAGACTCCTTCCTTCTCTCCCACAATCTTCACACATTAAGTACATGGCTAGGATTAGGTACATACTTCTTCAGTAGGCTGATATGGAATACATTATGAACCCTTAGGTTCTTAGGGAGTTGTAGTCTATAAGCATTGGGTCCTAGGCACTTGAGGATCTTGTAAGGTCCACAATACCTTGGACTTAGCTTCTTGCAATCTGCTAAGGATAGGGAACTCTTCTTTGGGCATACGTGAATGAAGACCATGTCTCCTTCCTCGAAGGTTCTATCTTGACGTTTCAAATCCAGGTATGCCTTCTGTCTATCCTTGGCAGCTTGGATGCCCTATCTTATTGACTTCATTTGGTCATCCATCTCTTCCAACATCTGCCTTGAAGCTTCAAGCCTCAAGGTTGGATCTGAGAAGTTTAAGGGACTTCAACAGTCATACCCATACACAATGCTTGGAAAGGGGTCATCTGAATGCTTTGTTGGTAAGAAGCATTATAGGCAAATTCAACCAAAGGCAAGTATTGAATCCACCTTTTTGGTTCACAGCACTAGTGTGCCCTTAGCATATCCTCGATGACTTGATTGACTCGCTCCGTTTGACCATCAGTTTGGGGATGGTAGGCTATACTAAAATAGAGTTGAGTCCCAATGGCTTCAAAGATAGCTCTCTAGAAGTGTGATGTGAAGAGAGAATCACAATCACTAATGATTCTTTTGGGCAACCCATGTAGCTTGAATATCTCCTTAATAAACAACCTTGCAATGTTTGAGGCTTTATAGTTTGTCTTAACAGGAATAAGGTGTGCAACCTTAGTAAGCATATCAACCACAACCATGATGGAGTTGTATCCTCCCTAAACTTGGAATAGGCTAACAACAAAGTCCATACTGATGAATTCCCATTTCATTTGGGGAATGTCAAGTGGTTTCAACTTTCCTGGCATTTTGACATGTTCGGCTTTGATACGTTGAAAAGACAAACACTCAGTGATATATTTGAGAACGTCACCTTTAAGCCTCTCCCAATAGTAGCTCTTTCTAATTGCATTGAGGATCTTGGCATAGCCAGGATGTCCTGAGAAAGGGGAATCATGAGCTTTCCACAGTATCTTCTGCTTGAGTGACTGGCTTGCCAGTATACATAATCTCGTTCTATAGTAGATAAGTCCACTATTGATAGAGAATTCATGATACTTAGCTTGAAGCTTTTGGTCCTGATCCTTGATAGGAATCTCTCTTAGCAACTTTTGATAGGTTGGATCATGGCATGCTTCTTCTCTAGCTAGCTCAAGTATTGGGTTGTTTGGCATGGATACCTTTGTGGCTAGAGATCTAGCTGTTGATGGATTTTGCAAGATTAGAGAATTAAGGAATGCCTTGCGATTGAGTGCATCGGCAACTACATTATCCTTTCCAAGTCGGTATTTGATTTCAAAATCATACTCCTCCAGCACTTCAATCCACCGATGTTGCCTCATGTTGAGTTCATTCTGGGTAAAGATCCACTTGAGACTTTTATGATCTGTCACTAGGGTAAACTTGTTACTCAATAGGTAGTATCTCCAAAGCTTTAGAGCGTGGATCATAGCTAACAGTTCTAGATCATGGGTAGCATAATTCTTATCATGGCTCTTCAGTTTTCTTGAAGAGTAAGCTACAGGATGACCTTCTTGTATAAGCACAAATCCTAAGGCAAGCATGCTAGCATAAGTTACTACTTTGAACTCCTTACTCAGGTCCGAAAGTTTCAGGATAGGTGCTGATACCAAACTTTGCTTTAATCTATCAAAGCTGGATTGTTTGGCAGTTGACCATGCAGTGGATGTTTGCTTCTTCAGTAGATCCATCAGAGGTGCTGCAATCAAAGCATAGTTTTTTATGAAGACCCTATACCATCCTGTCAATCCAAGACAAACTGTGCATTTCTTTGCCAATTGTTGGTATTGGCCATTTTAGAACATCTCTGACTTTGCCCAAACCCACTAAGATTCCTTCCGCTAATACAATGAATCCCAGATATTCAATTTGACGCTTGAAGAATGCACACTTCTTCATCTTGGCATAAAGCTTTTGTGCCCTCATTGTCTCAAGGACAATCCAAAGCTGGGGTTCATGATCTTCTTCCTGTTTGGAGTAGACTAAGGTATCATCAAAGAAGACACGTACAAAGTCATCAAGATATGGCCCAAATATATCCTGCATTAACGTGTTGAAGGTGGCAGGTGCATTGGTTAGCCCGAATGACATGACTAGGAACTAAAAGTGTCCATATCTTGTGTTGAATGTCATCTTTGGGATATTTTCTTCCTTGATCCTTTATTTGATAGTATCCGGACTTGAGATCAATCTTGGAGAAGATCTTTGCACCTTGGAGACGGTCAAGAAGCTCATCTATTCTAGGAATAGGATACTTGTTCTTAATGGTTGATTGATTCAACCCTCTATAATCAATGCACAGTTGAAGCGTTCCATCTTTCTTCTTCTAGAACAACACTGGAGCTCCCCATGGTGAACTGCTAGGACAGATGTAGCCCTCATCTAACAGTTGCTTGAGTTGCTCCTTCAGCTCAATTGCTTCCGGGATGGACATTCTATAAGGCCTCTTTGTGATTGGCGTAGCTCCCGGCACTAGCTTGATCTCATGATCCACTTCTCTTTGAGGCGGCAGTTCTGTCAGCTCCTTTGGAAATATGTCCGCGTACTCCTTTAGATATGAGGGCTCTTCACTAGACTTCTGCTTCTGATCTAGCTTATTAAGCTTAATCAAGTAGACGAGTAGACCCTTTCTAACTCCCTTTACAATCCGAGATGCTTTGGCCAATCGAATCTTCGGCTTTCTAGCCTCTCCTTGAGTTGTAACCAATTTTCCTTCAGAGTTTCAAAAGGACACTTGGCCCTTTCCATAATGAATGTGGGCATCATTAGGTTTAAGCCAATCCATTCCGAGCAAACACTCATGGATATCTAGGTTCATGACCTTGAATTTGACCGAAGTCGCCTTTCCTCCCAGAAAGAATTCCACCTTAGCAGTTTACCTGGTACAAGCGACCTCACGACCATTTGCTAATTCCACAAGCAAGGTAGGTGCTTCTATTTTGGCTATTCCTAATCTTCTTGCACAAGCTGGTGAGATAAAGGAATGCGTACTGCCACAATCAATCAAGGTTTTGAAATCTTTACATTGATAGTCTGATGGTGTCTGAATCACCAAAAATTGGCAATTCGGGCCTTTCTTGTGAAGAGTGGCATGGACTATTGCGCTCTCAAACTCTGCTTCCATGGTTGGGTTTTCTTCTTCGCACAATTCCATGTTGGCAACACAGGTGGTTCTTCCTCTACCTCGAGTGGTGGCTCCTCGGCCACGGCTGGTTCCTTGGAAAGGAGCTTGGCGTTGTCCTTCGCCAAGCTTGGTACATTGCCTTTTGAAATTACCAGGCTTGTTGCAGTGGAAACAATAGAGATTGCGGCCATTACCTTGGGTAGGGAAAAAGTTATTGACATTGTTGGTCCTCACTTTCTTCCTCTGTCCCTAGTTTTGACCTTGAACTCTCTTTGCTTGGGGCCTATATGCTCCTCTGTTCTGGTCATTATAAGACCAAGTCTTGTTACTTCTTGGCCTAGCCTGCACCTCCTGAATTATGGGCACAGTTCGAATGAGTGCGTCCTGTAGATCAATTGGGCGCATAGATTTGAGGTGGGTATTCATTGGTGGGTTTAAACCAGTACAAAATTTTGACACTTGTTGTGTCATATCCATTTGTGGTGCATACTTCAGAAGTGAGACAAACTTTGAGTAGTATGCATCAAGAGTTAGACCCAGCTGTTTTAGCTCATAGAACTCATTAATTTTCTGTGTGCAATAGACAGGTGGTAAGTATCTTCCTTGCACAACTGTCTTCAGCTTTTCCCAAGTAACTGATCCTTCCTCTCAGCATCATTTCTTCCACCAAAGCCTGGCTTTGCCGGTGAGCTTAAGCTTGGCGAGCATTGCCTGGTTGGTGGGTGCAGTACCGACTGCTTTAAAGTAATCTTCCATGGACTCTATCCAAATCTCAGCATCAGCTTGAACCGTCCTTCCTTTTCTGTCAAATTATGGCGGCTTAATCTGTTTGAGAAGAAACTTCTTCTCCTGGATTATGGCCGTACTTGATGTAGGGGACGGACTGGGAATCTATACCTAGGGTTGCGCCTGGGTAGAGGATTTTTGACATTAATAACTCACTAATCATTATGATTATATTTCATACCCAATTCAGCTTTCAGCCAAGAAACCTAGCCACTTAATTTTTTATCAATACTCATAGACAAGACAATCGTTGACAAAAAGAATTCTTATTTCATTCATATGGGCATAGCCCTTTCGAAGTACAATATTTCTTGGGATGGTAGAGCAATTGGTACATTAGTTTGGGGAGAATAATGTTGTCTAACATTTAGCTATGGGAACTGGATAATAGTATGGTTTTGCGTCATGGATCTTCAGGAATCGATAAGTCATCGAAAGATTAGGGTATCCTTTCCTTTGGTACCCATTCTTCTCGTAGCGCCCCAACACCTTGATCCTATCGGCGGGGATTATGCGGGTCACTTCCTTGTATACATATGAGTTCAGCTCGACCCTCCGACCTTCGACATGTAAAGTTGTCTTTACGTGAGCCTCAACAAAAATGAACAGCTTCATGATTTTCAGGTCCTCCAACCACTTGATTCTCTTTAGTTTGGTTCAAAGGTATGCAAACCGGTGGGCAACTATGTAGTAGATTCCTGAGTTACCCATCCATCCTTGTTCCACGTACAAAGGCGATGGATCATAAATACGGTCTAGGATGTTCATCATATCGATCCTTCCTCGATAATCTGAGGAATGCATCGGGGTCATAAACATGAATTGGAACACTAAGAATCTGTTCCATGCTTCATAATTCTACAAGATAGCATCGAAAGTAAGGAAATATTCTTAACATCAACATTTGCTTTACTTTTTCTTATTATGTTTTCTTATAAAGACAGATCTTTCGTTGGTTGGCTTTGATACCAACTGTAATGTGTCCACCTCTTCCCTTTCAGGACACCTCTTAGTAGTCCATCAGAAAGAGAGTCTAGAAAGCTCTACCCGGCACTCCCATGGAATGTTAGAGGGTTTGCAATCTATGACTTCCCGCGTCTACCACATAGCAGAAGTATTCCAGCTGTTCTCACTTAGGACCGGCCTGAATCAGGGTTTCTCCTAATGGTCATTTTCCTAAATGGCAGCTAGCGTCGAACCCCAAGAGAACTACTTTACGCAGAAATGCCAGGGACGAAGTGTATTCATGCTACACTTGGTTCAAGGAGAATGGGAAACGAGAGGGATACAAGGCTTGACCTCTCTGCCCATAAGCCATAGTCCCATTCCGTTCCCCTAAAATAGCATAAATCGAGATTTTAGTAACCTAAACTCTAGGTCAGCGGCCTTGCTGTTCATTTCCTTTGAGAAGATCTCCTTGCTATCCATTTTGATTGAGAAAAGTTCCCGGCCAACTGGGACCACCCATCCGTAGGACGGACCCATGGCCACATCCACCACACTTTCCTCAAGGTTGCTTTAGTTTCCTAATTACCTACCACATTTAGTTGGACATGCATCAAGCAGCTTCCTTAGTTAGCCTATTAGACACTGATTCCTTCATGTAATGTTAGGAATTGACATAGAAAAATAGTCTAAAACAAGTTCCTTTTCAACACGTTATCATATTTATCTTTGGAATAATCCATAAAGTCCAGCCTGCAGGCTAATCCATAATCTACCCAAAGGCTATCCATAATCCGCCCGAAGGCTATCCAGCAATCCACAGGGATTACTAATCCAAGATTTTGCCCATAGACTAGTATGCGGGCCTCGAGATCCAATATCGAGTCACGTTGCCCTCTTGTGCAGAGCCCGGAAGGCAAGGGAATTACTGTGAGAGTCCCCCCTGGCACCCAAGCATCCTCCTACTTCAAGTAGCGCTCAACGGAGAGACCTCACGAGGCGGGTTCGGTCCACGTTCCTGGCACGGCTAACAACCCCCTTGGTTAGGGTTAGGCAGACAGTTGGGGGTAACTGAAATTGCCTCTCCCTTCAGGCCTTCAACCTAAAGCATTCAATATATTTCCATCCATTATATCCTTGAGCAAACAAATGCAAACATTGCTCCTAAACTATTACAAGCACAATCAATTCCAGTGGTCATTTATTTTTGGCTAACTGCTAAGGAGTAAAACCTTCTCTTTGAATGCATCTAGTATTCGATCTGGGATCAATTACGACTTGGCAAGATCCCCAAGGGTTTGTTTGTTAACCCTTTTGTCCTTGGGTTAGGGCCATACCCTGTTAACTAACCAATACCTTAGGTTTTATTAATAGTAAATCTTGGCGACCATGTCGCTCCCAAATTATTGATTGATCCTTTTCTTCCAAGCAAATACCTAACTTCCCTTAACTTGGCAATTTTTCCCAAGAAAGGTGATATAACAGGATGACTACTCATCCTCTTGTGAGTTAAACTTGCGCAAGAACCTGCCAACCTCATTCCAAGGAATGGAAAAACTCTCTTGTGATCAAACCACAAGACCATGCGAGGCGTGCAACTTGTTGCATAAGTGTGGCATCTATTCCATGGGATCATTCCACCCATCGAATGGCGTTTTTTGGTCATGGCTAGATGAGAACCAAGGTTTAGGGTGTCTTCTTACCCAACCCATTCCTAATTGCACTAGGCTGACAACGTTCGATCCTAGGGATTCCAAACTCAAACCGAGATTTAACATTTGAACAAATGATCCTTAGGGTAGAAACCCTAGATCGTTTCTCGCATGAGCGTCAATTGTCCCTACATTCCGTGAATGTGGGTAGGACCTTTGGGTATGAGGGTTTCGACTTGGCAACAAGTGCGAACTAGGTCGAGTCCTTAACATGCTAAACCCTAGTTAGCACTTGGGGTATTTATCGTATCGATTGAACCATCCTATGCGAATCCCTTGCAGGTTAGGTGATTTAGATAATTTGATCTACTTGTCTTGCGACAAGGACGAATCATTCCTAGATATGTTAACTTGATCTAAAGGAGAAAACTAGTTGCAACATGTCACAATTCACGTAAGCACATGATTCATTGCTTGTACATACCACTAAATTTGCAAAAATCCTAACATTTCTTGTTAAGATTAGAACGCATGATAAATTGTGGCATAACTTCCATTGATCCTACTAGGACTTACATTCAAGACTCATGCCCACAATTCTTTTTCTAAGCTTTTAAGATTTCATGCTTCAATAAACGATGCACCCTTTCCCTAAATACAACTCTTGATGAATGAAATTTTTCGTACGACGAATGTGCAATAGGCACTCCTTTCCTAACTACAACATAGTGAAATTCATGCCAAAAAAAACTAGAGTTAACCTATTCCAATTTACAATCACATGCCACATGCAAATTCCTAGAATCATTTCCGTGCTCTTCTATTTCCTACGGGGGTTAATGACTTTCCCTAATGAATCATTACAATGAAGATTTGTCTAAAAATACAACTTGTGATTAGTCTTTCCATGCCTAGTCAAAGGTACACTTAATAATTCACCCTTATAATGATAAACAACAGTTGTTCTAGGCTCGTCACTTGAAATGCACGGAAGGCAACTACTACTGATCAGGTCGTAAGATGCATAGACACCTATGTTTTTTCATTCATCACAAAGAAAATACCAAGGACCGATTTCATATCATGAGCTAATTCTAGTAAATGTTCAAATAGTCAATTTATTTCCAATTGTGTTTAACTAGGCTAGCTAAATTCGACATGCATAGGTGCTTCCTAGTCCATGAAATTATCGTGCATAATTCATTACTCTTATGTGGAATTAAAATAGTAAAGAGAACTTGGGTTTGTGGGTTCATGGAAATATCCACGTGGATATTGGGAGAAGAACCTCCCGCAAGCGCGACTTGCAACTTCTTGGGGGTCATCGTGGGCATATTTACGGAATTCTGGGTTACCTTTGCCCTTACGCGATCAGTGAATTTTCTCGCCTTGGTACGTAGCCTTAAGAACTTGCACTTCTCCCTCATACGCAGGAGATACCTTCACGGAACTTCGGATCTTTAAAAGGACGGGCTTGTGAGACTTAGGCTTAGGGGATTTGGAGCTTTGCTTGGGGGAATGGGGCTTTTACAAGGAAGCTTGCGGAAATGGAGCTTCACGAGAGGGCTTGCGAAAATGGTGTTTTCATGAGTAGGCTTGTGGGATTTGAAGCTTGTTTGCAAAAAGGGCTCTTGCGAATGGGTCTTGCGGGAAGGGAGGCTTTATGAGCCTATTCTTCTTCTTTTAAAAATCCTGGGGGCTAGGGATGGACTTATGGGGGATTAGTGGGAAGGGGTTTAAGAAAACCCCTTAGAAGCTTCTAGGAAGCTTCTGGTACGGACAACAGCCACGTGGAAGAGGGAGGGGTAGTAATGGGGTAGAAGATGACATCCAGTGGGAGGGGGGGAATTACCTCATCAGGGAATTGGCGGCCAAAAATGGCGACTGGCCTGGGTGGCGAACTTGGCAATAGTAGCAATGGCATTAACAACAACTTCCTCCTCTCTCTCCACACAGCACCACGTCCTCTCAGCCCTCCTTCCTTTCCACCCACTAATGTCCAACTTGACATTCTGATCAAGAGGTGTATCAAGCGTGTTACATTCAGTCATGCTATATTTCTTCACCATTTCCATGGCATAGTGTTTCTACATCAGCCATAGACCATTTTCAAGTTTGATTACCTCAATACCCAAGAAGTACTTCAACTCACCTAAGTCCGTCATATCAAATTCAAATTTTAGCATTCTCATTACATTCTACATCCCAAATTCATCATCATCTATGATTATCAAATCATCCACATAAACAACCAACACTACCAAGCCACTATCTATCTTTTTCCTCGTGAACAGACTACGATCATCCTTCCCAACTGTGAATCCCAAACTATAAAAGTAATTACTGATCCTTTCATTCTAGGCTCTTGGAGCCTGCTTCAACCCATACAATACTTCTTTAGCTTGCATACATGCTGAAATTCAAGATGTACATATCCTTTTTCCATATAAACATCTTGTTCCAAGTTACCATTGAGGAAAGCATTATTGATATCCATTTTTTGCAATTTCCAGCCTTTAGCAACAGCTAATGCAATCATTATTCTTATGGTTGCCATCTTGGCAATAGGGCTGAAAGTTTCTTCATTGTAATGTGTCCACTTGTTCCCTTTCAGGACACGTCTTAGCAGTCCATCAGAAAGAGAGTCTAGAAAGCTCTGCCCAACACTCCCATGCAATGTTACGGGGTTTGTGATCTAGGACTTCCCACGTCTACCACGTAGTGGAAGTATTCCGGCCATTCCCACTTAGGACCGACCTGAATCATGGTTTCCCCTAATGGTCATTTTCCTAAACGGCAGCTAGCATCGAACCCCAAGCGAACTAGTTTATGCAAAAACGCTAGGGACGAAGCGGATTCATGCTGCACTTGATTCAAGGAGAATGGGAAATGAGAGGGATACAAGGCTCGTCCTCTTTGCCCATAAGGCATAGTCCCATTCCATTTCCCTAAAACAACATAAATCGGGATTCTAGTAACCTAAACTCTAGGTCAGTGCCCTTGCTGTTCATTTCCTTAAAGAAGATCTCATTGCTGTCCATTTTGATTGAGAAAAGTTCCCGGCCAACCGGGACCACCCAACCGTAGGATGGACCCATGACCACATCCATTGCACTTTCCTCAAGGTTGCTTTAGTTCTCTAATTACCTACCACATTTAGTTGGACATGCATCAATCAGATTCCTTAATTAGCCTGTAAGACACTAGTTCCTTCACATAATCTTAGCACTTGACATAGAAAAATAGTCTCAAACAAGTTTCTTTTCAACAGATTATCATATTTATCTTTGGAATACATCCATAAAGTCCAGCCTGCAAACTAATCCATAATCCGCCCAAAGGCTGTCCATAATCCGCCCGAAGGATATCCATAATCTGCCCGAAGGCTATCCAGCAATCCATAGGGATTACTAATCCAAGATTCCACCCGTAGACTAGTATGCGGGCCAGAGATCCAATCCCGAGTCACATTCGCCTCTTGTGTAGGGCCCGGAAGGCAAGGGATTTATGGCCAAAGACCCCCTTGGCAGCCAAGCATCCTCCTACTCCAAGTAGCACTCAACGGAGAGACCTCACACGACGGGTTCGGTCCATGTTCCCGGTACGGCTAACAACCCCCTTCATTAGGGTCAGGCAGACAGTTGGGGGTAATTGAAATTGCCTCTCCCTTCAAGCCTTTAACTTGAAGCATTAAATATATTTTCATCCTTTAGTTCCTTGAGCAAACAAATGCAAAGAGTGCTCCTAAACTGTTACAAGCACAGTCAATTCTAGTGGTTGTTTATTTTTGGCCAACTCCTAAGGAGTAAATCCTTCTCTCTGAATGCATCCGACATTCGATCTGGGATCAATTGCGACTTGGAAAGATCCCCAAGGGTTTGTTTGTTAACCCTTTTGTTCTTGGGTTAGGGCCATACCCTGTTAACCCAACTTAACTAATACCTTAGGTTTTACTAATAGTAAATCCTGGTGACCATGTCAATCCCAAATTATTGATTGATCCTTTGCTTCCAAGCAAATACCTAACTTCATATAACTTGGCAATTTTTCCCAAGAAAGGTGATATAATAGGATGACTACTCATCCTCTTGCAAGTTACACTTGTGCAAGAACCTACCAACCTCATTCCAAGAAATGGCAAAACTCTCTTGTGATCAAACCACAAGACCATGCGATGCTGCAACTTGTTGCATAAGTGCCACATCTATTCCATGGGATCATTTCACCCATCAAACGGCGTTTTCTGGTCACAGAATTATCTCAAGACAAGAAGCATGGTTTAGGGTGTCTTCCTATCTAATGCATTTCTAATTGCACTAGGCCGACAACGTTTGGTCCTAGGGACTCCAAACTCAAACCGAGATTTAACATTTGAATGAATGATCCTTAGGGTAGAAACCCTAGATCGTTTCTTGCATGAGCGTCCAATTGTCCCTACATTCCGTGAATGTGGGTAGGACCTTTGGGTATGAGGGTTTCGACTTGGCAACAAGTGCGAACTAGGTCGAGTCCTTAATGTGCTAAACCCTAGTTAGCACTTGGGGTATTTATCGTATCGATTGAACCATCCTATGCGAATCCCTTGCAGGTTGGGTGATTTAGATAATTCGATCTACTTGTCTTGTGACAAGGACGAATCATTCCTAGAGATGTTAACTTGATTTAAAGGAGAAAACTAGTTGCAACATGTCACAATTCACGTAAGCACACGATTCATTGCTTCGACGTACCACTAAATTCAGAATAACCCTAACATTTCTTGTTAAGATCAGAACACATGATAAATTGTGGCATAACTTCCATTGATCCTACTAGGACTTACATTCAAGACTCATGCCCACCATTCTTTTTCTAAGCTTTTAAGATTTCATGCTTCAATAAACGATGCAGACTTTCCCTAAATACAACTCTTGATGAATGAAATTTTTCGTACGACGAATGTGCAATAGGCACTCCTTTCCTAACTACAACGTAGTGAAATTCATGCAAAAAAAACTAGAGTTATCCTATTCCAATTTACAATCACATGCCACACGCAAATTCCTAGAATCATTTCCGCGCTCTTCTATTTCCTACGGGGGTTAATGACTTTCCCTAATGAACCATTACAATGAAGATTTGTCTAAAAATGCAACTTGCGATTAGTCTTTCCATGCCTAGTCAAAGGTGCACTTAACAATTCACCCTTATAATGATAAACAACAGTTGTTCTAGGCTCGTCACTTGGAATGCACGGAAGGCAACTACTGATAAGGTCGTGAGATGCATAGACACCTACGTTTTTTCATTCATCACATTGAAAATACCAATGACTGATTTCATATCATGAGCTAATTCTATTAAATGTTCAAATAATCAATTTATTCCCGATTACATTTAACTAGGCTAGGTAAATTCGACATGCATAGGTGCTTTCTAGTTCATGAAATTATCGAGAGTCTGGGTTTCTGGGTTCGGGGAAATATCCACGTGGATATTGGGAGAAGAACCTCCCGCAGGCGCAACTTGTGACTTCTTGGTGGCCATCATGGGTGTAATTACGCAATTTTGGGTTGCCTTTGCCCTTACGCGATCGGTGAATTTGCTCACCTTGGTATGCAGCCTTAAGAACTTGCCCTTCTCCCTCGTACACAGGAGATACCTTCACGGAAGTTTGGATCTTTAAAAGGCTGGGCTTGTGAGACTTGGGCTTACGGGATTTGGAGCTTTGCTTTGGGGGAATGGGGGTTTTACAAGGAAGCTTGCGGAAATGGAGCTTCACGAGAGGGCTTGCAGAAATGGTGTTTTCACGAGTAGGCTTGTGGGATTTGAAGCTTGTTTGCGGAAAGGGATCTTGCGAATGGGTCTTGCGGGAAGGGAGGCTTTATGAGCTTCTTATTCTTCTTTTAAAAATCCAGAGGGCTAGGGATGGACTTATGGGAGATTAGTGGGAAGGGTGTTTAAGAAATCCCCTTAGAAGCTTATGGAAGCTTCTGGCTACAAACAACAGCCACGTGGAAGAGGGAGGGGTAGTAATGGGGTAGAAGATGACATCGAGTGGGGGGGGGATTGCCTTGTCAGGGGATTGGCGGGCCAAAAATGGCGGCGCTGGCGGCTGGCCTCAGTGGTGGACTTGGCAACGGCAGCAGCGGCGTCAATAGCAACTTCCTCCTCTCTCTCCATGCAGCACGACGTCCTCTCAGTCCTCCTTCCTTTCCACTCACTAAGGGGGGGGGGGGGGGGGGGGTTTATAGGCCAAGGGGGGAGAGGGGAGCTCCACCACATGGCCGCTGAATGGCATCCCCCCCTCTCCTCATACAGTCCACATCTCCACAAAGCCCATCCCCCCACACTACCTCTCCTCCAGTCGTGCATCAGTTGGGGGAAAGGGATAAATATTTAAAAAATTGCTTTAATAATATCCATTTTGCCCCTCCCAAGAGGATGTTTACCTGTGGTTTGCGGATTTGAACCCCCGGGCTTGCTCTGCCAATGCGGAGGTCTCGATTTCTCGCGTGTGGGTTACAAATTACACTGCCGATAATTCCAATACGGAAGATATCCTTTGCACGAGGTTTACGCGGTGTGCGGGAAGTCAATATTCACGAGTGGGAATATTACATTCGTAGTCTAGTCCATACTGTTGAGCATAACCCTTAGCGACCAGCCTTGCTTTGTATCTCTCTACACTTCTATCTGACTTGCATTTAATCTTATAGGCCCATTTGTAGCCAATGGTCTTTTTTCCATTTGGAAGTGGAACAAGATCCCAAGTACTATTTTCAACCAAGGCATTTATTTCCTCATCCATAGCTGTGCACTAATTCTTATCCACACTGCTTCAACATAAGTGGCAAGTTAGTTAACTTCAATAACCTTCATCATATAAGCATAATGCTTCACAGAGTAACCACTGTAAGTCAATCTATCCACAAGATACCTAACCCTTTGTGAGTGTCTGGGATGTGGTGCACTATGTGATTCATGCCTAGTACAAGCGTATGCATAGTTGGAATACCAAGTTAACTATCTAGACTGCCAGTTGACTCATAGCCTGAAGTCATCTTGCTAGATGTCATCATACTAGATGCATCCTCAAAGACTTTTTCTTCCCTTTGATGTCCATCATATCATATCTCCCCCTCAGTGACATAGTGGTGTCAGTGGACGGTGAGCCAAAACTACGCAATCTCCCTATCCATGGAGATACAAAGGAAGATACACCTATCACACTGGGACCTGTCAATGCAGTAATCTACTACAAATCAACTATAGAAGCATGTGCAGAAGGAATATCAGACAATACTACTGTAGGTGATGCTTATGAAGTAGCCATCTCATAAAATATAACATTCCCTGCCCACAAGTGTCTCTTGTGTAGAGGGATCATAACATTTATATGCCTTCTTTTCCTAAACAAAACCAATAAATACACACTCATGTGCTTTCAGATGCAACTTCTTTTGCTTCTCATGAAGAATATGCACATAAGCAATACATCCAAATACTTTCATGTGGCTAACATCAAGTTTGTAACCATATAACCTTTGAAAGGGTGTCACATCATGAATGCCTGCAATGGGAGTCCTGTTCAAGATATATGTGGCGGTCATAACAACCTTAGCCCAATAATAGAGCATCATATTCTTCTCAGTCATCATTGCACGAGCAGCTTCCATCAATACCATGTTCTTCCATTTAGCTACTCCATTCTACTGTGGAGTGTAGCTACATGTCTCGGCGGCGTCACTCATGTATATATGTATATATAACGTGAGTTCAAAATAAGGGGTTTTTAAAACACCCTTTTTATACATTTTTTACATACAGAAGGGTGTCATATAAAGGGGTTACTTACAGATTGAATAGAAAAGGTTTGTTTTTTTTTCAAGAAAAATTCACAGATTAGGATATTTATAAATAGGCCATGAATGCACGTTATATAGAGAATATATATAGCAAACCCCTCGAGCTGCATATGAGCTATCTACGTATGCCACTTTTAGCCAAAATTTTGTCAAACTCATGTGATACATACTCCCAACCACTGTCTGATCTCAAGCAAGAGATGTAGCAATCAAATTCTTTCTCAACCTGCTTCTTAAATTGCTTAAAAACAGCTAGCACTTCATCTTTTGTTTTCAATATGTACACCCAAGTATAGAAGCTAAAGTGATCAATGAATGTCACATAGTATTTGGAACCTCTCATAGATGAATTTTGGGCTAGTCTGCCACACATCAAAGTGAATCAACTACAATGGTCGCATAATATTCCATACATGCTTGACAAAGGCAACCTTGATTGTTTACCAAATCGACAAGCATCGCAAACATGACCAATATCAATGTATGCAAACTTGGTTAGACCTGTCACAAGTTATTTCTTTCTACGTCATTTGCAGCTGCTAAAAACTAACATGCCCCACTCTCTTATGTCATATTTCTAAGTCCCTAACTATGCCTGAGCCATGAGAAAATATGACAGATTTTAGCTCTAGTAGAGTGGTATCCAAAGTGAACATATTGCCTTGTCTATGACCACAAGCAATCAATTTGCAGCCATTGCCAAACTCTTCAATGAAGCATCCATGGTTATTAAACCAAACCTATAGATTCTTCTCACTGACCCACACACAACAAATTTTTAGTAATATATGGGACATGCAATACACCATGCAAATTCTTCTTTCTACCATCACGAAACAATAAAGGTACTCTACCTTTATGCTCAATCCTATGCTACTGTGTGTCATATCTTGTGCATACATAGCCATTCTTATCAAGCACCATGTCAGTAAACCAATCACATGAGGTGTCATATGATTGGATGCTCCCGAATCAATATACCAAACTGCATCCTCAGTAGACTTCTTAGCAGCCATATCTTTCACATATATAATGGCTAACAGTCTATCCCGAAATGCATCTTCTGTGTAGCTGGATGATGCATAATGTCCTTGCTACTTGCCCTTTTGATTGTTGCCTTGCTTCTTCCATCAGTCCTTGGTAGTGTGACTGTACTTACCATAGTAGTAACAATCCTTATCCTTGTTTGGATTGTCAGAGGTTCTCTGTGGCTACGAGGAGCCTCTACCTCTAGGCCTAGATCTCCCCCTGCCCATGAAATTTCCACCTCCTCTTGCATTTGAAACCTACTGGTTATTATTTTCATAAGACACATTCTGTTGCGATCCTCTAACAGAGCCATAACCTCTACCATGGCTGCCCATGAGCATGTTGATTTGAATAAAAAACAGCAATATCCTTACTCTTAGAGCTACTAGAGCATGTACCCAATCCCATTTTAACTTCCTCATGAATGAACAATGCAACAAGCTCGTTAAAATTTGGCATTTCAGCCCACATAGATATGGAAATATCAAATGATTTATATTCAGGCCCCAAGCTATTTAGAGCTATTGCGACCATGTCTACATCCTCCACCTGTGTGCCGATGGACATTAACTGGTCCACAATGGTCTTGATTTCAGTGACATAGTCCTAACTAGACCAACCCTTTTTGTCCATATTATTGAATTTCAGCTTCAACTGTATCTTTCTAACACTTGTGGTCATGCCATAATACCTAATCAAAATTTTCCATGCATCTAATGGTGAATTGTAGTTCATTATCTGCATCACCATAGCATTCAAGATACATAATGATAGCCAATGTAAAACCCTATTTGCTCTTTTTGTCCACAAGCTTGGTGTGCCCATCTCCTCTAATCAGCTGTAGGATTCCTCTCTAGAGCTCAGGTTCAACTTCAATACATGTTACCAAATCCCAATATCCTTTTCCTATTAGGAAGCTCTTCATGCGGAACTTCCATATGGCATAGTTATTGCTGTTAAGATTTTCCCCCACTATTTGTGTTATGTTGTTCGTTCTGTCTACATTTTCCATATTGCAAACACTATCTCATTACCTGCAAACTAAGGCTTCTGAACTGATTTGTTTCAGCCCTCCAATGTAATGACAATTTTCAACAGTAGATCAATGATATTTCAATCAAAAATACCTGTCACATACATCCCTGTCAAGTGACAAACCACCTAGGTATTACAACCCATTTACTTGAACTGCATTCACTGCATATTCAGCATGCCTTCAAGCTAGTTGAGAGTAAATAGACAAGCACTCTATGAACATAAATTTTAAGTGACCAGCAATCCCTTTTCCAACCAAAAACCAAGTATATATGCCTCAAAATACCCCTAAATCACTTCAGATAGTTACCTCTGCATATGGGAGTCCATATATGTCAATCTAGACAAAAAATAATTCATGTACAGTAAGTACAAGAGTCAAATAACCTTCCTATAGGTTGCATCCGCTTAAACACAATCAAAACAAGTTGTATCTCAACCCAAAAACTCCTCAAAGTGTCTTATACATATGCCACCACAACTCAAAATCAATACATGATCATTTCATCATCCAAAGAGGTCTTATCTTCAAGAGCTAGTGTCATACAGTGCATTTACTATTCATAAATGGCCAAAGCCATGTCAATGCATTTGTTTTCAGCTCCAAACATTAGCATTCAATCCCCTTCTCAATTCACAACACATTTACCAAACATATACCAAGTCATACAACTCAGATTAGCAAACCAAAGTCATCGAGTACTTCAACATAAACCAATGCTTGCTACCAACAGTTTATGACAAATTTTGAGCCTATAATGAACTTTCAAATTTGTGTATTTTCTTCAAGAAATTGTAGCTCAAAGGCATTAAAAATAATGCATATGTTTTCAAAGATGTATGTATGCTTTAAATAGGTCTATACGGCATGTCAAATAGCTCCAATTTCTATCCAAGATCAAGTGTATGCTACCTATTCCCTGTTTATAACAGGCGTTCACTTAATTTTAGATATGTACCTTTGTCTTATAGTCCATAATTGAGCTTCCAAGAAAGCACTAGAGCTCCAGGATCTTCAAAAACCTTCCAAGGTATGTTAGCAATATTTTGATAGCTCAACCAATGCTTGCTACCTTGATTTGCAGCCAAGAGAATCTCCTACATCAACAGGTGCAATCATCCTAGTAGCGTGGAGTGTGTTTTAGTAGATCTCCATCACAATGATAATCAATGCTCTCTATAGTGTGGTGAATGAAGCCTCCAAATGCTCCAAACAAGACCTAGGCACACTCCAATAGCAAAGAGAAACACAAATGACCTAACACTCACTCAGCATTAACAATTGGCAACTTGCTCCTCTTCAGAGAGATCTTGTCTCTTCTTTACTTTGTTAAGCTGTAGAGAGCCCATCCAAGATGGGTTCGATACCATGTTTAAAGTCAGAGAAGGGTTGAGGCAACATAAAGTAGCAGTGTGCTATCTCCTCTCATTTTTCATTATTCCATAATCACACATAACTCAAGTGAATACAGTACTTAGGTCTAACTGACCATCTACACTATTTGTGATTAAACCTAGAGTCACCAACTTATTTAATGTCCGCATATGGAGATAGTTGGACAACAGCTAAGTGCCAGATACACACTAACCAAAGGTGAAAGAGATTGAAGTCTTAACAACGTTGAACCTGCAAAGACCCCTAAACAACTGCCAATACATCTACAGCTTCCAGGAGAGTATCTGTCTCCTTATATAGGGACTTGACCATGCTAGTGGATAGTAGGGCGGCTGTCCCCCTACACACACACATAAATATATATCCACATGAAAGTGAACATGAATATCTGGAATAGGATCATGCCCTCATTGCCACATGATGTGTTACTCTTTTTTTTTTCCTTATATTGATGTGTTACTTTGTTTTTGTTTTTGCAAACATGTTCTCTACATATATGGCTTCTTCCAGGAATGGTTTGTTGATCGCTTTGAGGACTATCTTGTGGGCAGCAAGTGAGTGGAATCCCCAAAGAATAGATAGTAGAGGATTGGCTAGATTATGAGTGCCTCCTTGATGCAGAGCTAGAGGCAAGGATAGTTTGCCTCCGGAAAATTTCGAGGCTAGTTCGCCTTGATGAGGGATCTTCTCGAGAGCAACATGCAAGACGAGGTGCATGAGGAGCATACATGTGTCAATCACCTCTTACGTAGGAAATAAAGTGTTTTATATTTTATATAATAAGTGTAGAGGACAAATTCTAACTTTTTCATGCTACTAGGACTCCCCTTCCAGACACTACCTAGCCCCACTAGGTGCTAGGGTTGTGACTCAACAGGAGATTGAGACATGGTTAGATAACTTGCCCCTTCTAGACACTACCTAGCCCCACTGGGTGCTAGGAACACAATATTAGTGAGTTTGGGAATCTCCCAATTCCCATTTTTTGAATACTAAAAAGGTCGCACTCAGATAACATGCCCATAAGTTTCTCAAAACTATATGATGTGACCTATCATTGGAAAGTGCTTGAAAAATGGAATCTATTGAGCTATAGAGTGCTCCATTTGGAGTTATAGTGTTCATGTTATGACACATCCAAAGATTTGACCACATGTCCCAAACTTATGGAAAATTCCCATATTCCCCATTATGGTGTTTAGGGTTGTGACTCATTAGGAGATTGAGACATGGTTAGATAACTTGCCCCTTCCAGACACTACCTAGTCCCATTGGGTGCTAGGGTTGTGACTCAGCGGGAGATTGAGACATGGTTAGATTACTTGCCCCTGTGTTTCAGGTTAGCGTGAGGTCCTATGAATGTATGAATAATTATCTTTTGTTTTTTTTTTACTGTAGCGAGCCTCCACGATGGCGAGGCTCGACCTCTACCACCACATCTATGTCTGCAGATGGCTTCTAGGGAGCACTCAAGATCTTAGGTTTTTGCCACCCCGCCAAAGACCTTGCAACACATTAGCCATCGTTCAAGACCTCCACCAAGAGTTAGGGGTCACTTGCGACATCCACACCGAGGGACAGGTGGTATGCATCAAAGGCGGACATCTTTTCCATCGAGGCATCGGATCAATGCTGGAGACCTACATGTCTAGAGTGCATGTTCTATGGGCGTATGTATCTTTCACTTGCTTTAATGATTCAAAATATCAGGAGGTTGATTTAATTCTTTTTTGTTGCAATGCAGGGATCAATTAGAAATTGACAAAAAGTTTGTCCTCAGTATCTTAGAGTGCGATTTTGGTACCAGATGGAGCCATAAGAGAGTGATGCACAACATGACTCGATTTTCTGAGACATCAACAAGACAATGCACGGTTACTGCCTCCAACTAGAGAGAGAGAGATGAAATGAAATGTTAAGAGAAAAGATGTTGGGAAAGAGGGAGAGGTTGGGAGATTTTGCCTTGGGGCTAGGGTACTAATGCATCTTCAAAACTTGTTCAAACAAACAAGATCAACAAGTCTATGGGAAATTGAACCCCAACTCTAGCCATAGATGGCTATCATCCACAAGACTCCCCACACAACCCACAAATTGTTAGTAAGATTCAAAGAGAGCAATAAAAGAATGAATATGATCAATGGAAAAATGTGTTAGGTCTTACCAATAGGGTCCGTTGATACCAAATTGATTTTCCTACAATCATTAAGAGAGTGGTTAGAATGATTAAGACAAAACACTTGATATATACCTTGGCTTTTATGATTCAAGTGTGATTTGGAAAGAGATCAAAGATCAAGTTAGTCTCTTCATTTTCTTGCATTGTCTCTTGAAGGTCCTTGTTTGTGAGTTGTACATCAAGAGCGAGAGTGGGTGGCAAAGCTATCAATGGTTGAGGCTCTACATAGGAGGCTCAAAGTCCAACTCCAAGGCAAGATCCTCCATCTCATCATCTATTGCATCATTGTTGTTCAGTTCCTCTTCTTGGTGCTCTTCTTGTGCAACATAGAAGAAAGCTTGCTCATAGTGTGTCAGTAATATATATGGTTCCCATGTTTTCTATAATGGATTTGAAGAGTCAACTGACCAAAACCTAGAGGGCTCTTATCTCATTGTGGCTCTAGCCCCTTTGTACTCAGCACAAGGAACCAATCAACCTTCAATACAACCTGTTAACATACAAGACTTGCAACATTTTAGAAGGAAGTCTAAAGCAAAGATTGTCAACATATTATTGTTGTCAAAAGCTACCCTTTTGCAAATACAGTAGCCAAGCTCATAAATACCAACTATGAATAAGATTTGTGTCTCATGCGCTTGCACGTGATTGTTGGCTAAAAGAAGAGATAATGCAAGAATCCTTGGTCTGACGCATTTGATCCATTCTGTTGACTCAAAGATGTTAACCATATGTCCACATATTGTTGTGCCTGTGATGTACCTAAAGTGCAAGAATGAAATATATAAACTTTAAGTTACATCGCTAAGATTACATACAACTCAATATAGGTACATGAAAGAAAAAAAATGTTACCTCTCTATCACAACCAAAACTAATCTCTCTTTGCTCATCATTCATGCCTTCCCCTTCCATGATTCCATCTCTAATATGGTGGGATAACCATGAAAGAATTGAGGGAGGTTCTGTCTTGCTAGATTTTCGATCTTCTTGTCTTCTTTGTGCATTGCAAACTACTTCACGGTACTCTTCAACAAAATTTTCCATACACTGTGAGTTGTGAATAACAAATGTGGACAAGTTCATATGTCCCTCGTATGAGACCTTGAAAGGAATGCCCTTACACTACAAGGGAATGGGGCGATAGCGA
This sequence comes from Lygodium microphyllum, assembly GCF_053477565.2. Taxonomy (NCBI): domain Eukaryota; kingdom Viridiplantae; phylum Streptophyta; class Polypodiopsida; order Schizaeales; family Lygodiaceae; genus Lygodium; species Lygodium microphyllum. Next base: position 138,246,979 of record NC_141152.1, on the reverse strand, counting down.
TAGCCTTTTGCGATGCAAAAAAACGGTGTCACTATTTGCGTCACCATTAGTGTCGCTAATTCTAGCGACGCAAATAGCAACACTAATAGCGACGCTTTTAGCAACACTAATAGCAACGCTTTTAGTGACGCTAATAGGGACACAAATAGCGACGCTAATAGAGACACTAATAGTGACACAAATAGCAACCCCGGTTTGAGAAAAAAGTTTCAAAAACCCGAGCATGACATTTTCCGAGAAAACATTTGCAAGAAAGAATGAAAGAGAGAGTGAGAGAGCTTAAAGCTTTGAGAGGGAGAGAGAGAGGGAGAGAGAGAGAGAGAGAGAGGGGGAGCTCATGACCATTTTCATCACCACCGCTGCTATACACCAAGAAGAAAGAGAAGTGTGTAAGGGAGAAGGGAGGGAAGGTGCGAAGAAAATGTACAAAGGATTTCATATTCAGGCCTTTGAGGTAGGTATATTTCCTCTTCTTGTCAAGACTATGGGAGAGAAGGAAGGAGTCTCACTTGTAGCTTTCTTGCTTGCACAATGGGGGAATACACACAAGGGTGGAGGCTGAAAATAGTTTTCCTCTTCTTAGTTGTGGAAGCCAAAAGAACTCAAGTACAAAGAAATAGAAGAACCCTAGATATGGGTCTCAAACCAAACTCAACTAACTAAGGTGGCATACTAACTGAGCCACGAACTAGAGTAGATAAGGATAGCTATCATGTAGCTATTATTCAGGGGCAGTGTACCAACCGCATCTGCAACTGACAAGTCGGTGACATAAATGCACAACGGTCACCCTGGCATATCACGAGTGGAGCTCGATATCTCAACACTCCCCCTCGAGCTCAATCCCAATTCCTACACACCAAGCAGGTCTCTGAACTTGCGCATCTTCTCTACGCCCAATGCCTTCATGAATATGTCAGCTACCTGATCCTTTGTGCTGACATAAACTAGATCAATAAGACCTAGTAAAACCCTCTCTCGCACATAGTGATAATACACCTCAATGTGCTTTGTTCTAGCATGATAGACTGGGTTATTTGCCAAGTGTATACTACTCATGTTGTCACAATAAATGACAACTGGCCCATCTGTAGACTGATGCATATCATAAAGTAGCTTATGCAACCAAGCTACCTCACATGCAGCCATTGCTGCAGCCCTGTACTCAGCCTCTGTGCTCGACAAGGTAACTGTAGGCTGTTTCTTGCTGCTTCAAGTGACTGCAGCACTCCCAAAAGAGAACACATATCCACTGGTAGATCGTCTATCAGAAATACTACTAGCCCAATCAGCATCAGTGTATCCATGCAACTGTATCTGAACCCCAGTCTCATAAAATAGTCCATACTACAATGTGGACTTCACATACCTGAGTATGCGTCTAGCCGCATCCAAATGTGGTTTCCTTGGAGCCTACATAAACTGACTTACCAATCCAACAACATAGCTCAAATCTGGCCTGGTAATAGTCATATAAATCAAACTTCCTACTATGCGTCTGTACATAGTAGGGTCTTCTAGAAGCTCACCTGCATCTATGCTCAGCTTCACATTCTGCTCCAAAGGAACTGAAATAGGCTTACAACCTATCATCCCATATTTGGACAGCATGTCCAATCCATACTACCTCTGCAAGAGGTGTATCCCAGTTGGTGATCTAATCACCTCAATGCCCAAGAAATAACGCAGCTCTCCCAAATCCTTCATCTCAAACTTCTGCTTCAATAGCATTTTCACATGAAGGATATCTTCATCACTATCACCTGTCATAATCAAATCATCAACATAAATGACAAGTAACATAATACCTTTCTCTATTTTTCTCACATAAAGTGAGAAATTTGCCTTGGAAATCTGAAAGCCAATAGTGACAAGATACTGTCCTATCTTGTCAGACCATGCTCTAGGTGCTTGCTTCAAGCCATACAAGGCTTTCTTCAACCTGCAAACAAACTCAGAATGAACAGCATGCACATAACCTGGTGGCTGCTCCATATAGACCTCTTCTTGCAAATCACCATGCAAGAAGGCATTCTTTACATCCATCTGATGTAAAGACCATCCCTTTGATGCAGCCATAGCAATGACTGCTCTTACAGTTACCATCCTTGCAACTGGACTGAATGTTTCTTCATAGTTAATGCCATATGTTTGTGCATACCCCTTGACTACTAATCTTGCATTGTATCTGTTCACAGAACCATCTGCATTGTGCTTCACCTTATAAACCCACTTACAGCCAATTGCATTCTTACCTTTAGGCAAAGGTACTAACTCCCATGTAGCATTTTCTTCCAAGGCATCCATTTCTTCATCCATGGCTTTCTCCCATTTTTCTTTTCCCATGGCTTGCTCAAAAGATGTGGGTTCTGGTTCCTGTATCACTTTGACCATACATGCATAGTGAATGGCTGTAAATCCATCATATTTCAGCCTATCCACAGGATACCTAGCTCTCGTAGACCTGCGCAAAGTAGGTTCACTCCCAGGTGCTCTCAAAACATCCCTGGTCTTCCTTACTCCATGTGTAACAATAGAAGGAATACCCAACTCATCATCAATGCTCTGTTCTGAGCCACTAGATTCACCATCCACATAAGAGTGACCTGCATTCACATCAAACATGGGCTGATCAGCCTTCTCTTTTCCTTTTCATGATACCTGCATACCACTATCTGCATTGCTTTGAGAAGATTCTCCTGATCTCAATCTGCCTGTCCATGGTGAAGAATGTGAACCACTGCTAGAGGACACTCCAGGTCCACTAATATTTTGTGACTGCTGTTGTGAATTCTGTGCAACATTACCATTTTGTGCATCTACATCATCAATCACATTTACTGGTTTATACCAGCTACTCATCTCATCAAAAACAACATCTTTGCTCACTATAAACTTACGAGTAGAAGGGTTATAGCATCTATACCCTTTTTGCTGCAGAGAGTAACCAATAAAGATGCACTTCTCAACTTTTGGATCCAACTTGGATCTCAGCTCATCTGGCACATGTACATAGGCAATGCAACCAAAAATTTTCAAATGAGAAATATCTGGTTTCCTACTAGTATACCTCTCCTCTGGAGTCATTTCATGTATTGCTGCAGTGGGAGTCCTGTTCATTATGTAGACTACTGTAGCAACCGCTTCAGCCCAATAAAAATCTGGCAAGTCTTTTTCATTGAGCATGGCACGAGATACCTCTCCAATATGTCTGTTTTTCCTTTCTGCAATTCCATTTTGTTGTGGGGTATAACTGCATGAATATTGCTACTTTATGCCATGCTCCTGCAAAAACTTTGCAAACTCATTTGAGAGGTACTCTCCCCCTCCATCTGACCTTAGGCATTTTATTTGTAGACTTGTTTCTTTTTCAGCCATAGCTTTAAGGGTTTTGAAATGCCCAAAAACTTCACTTTTCTTTTTCATAAAATACACCCAAACTTTTCTGCTATAGTCATCAATAAAAGTGACAAAATAATGATAGCCTCCAAGAGATGCAGCTTTAGTAGTCCACACATCAGAGTTGATTAATTCCAATGGCTTCTCACTCTCTTGAACATGTCTAGGAAATGGTTTCCTTGCCTGTTTTCCAAACTGATAGGCTTCACATACCTTATGCATTTCTGCAACCTTGAATTTTGGCAATCCTGCAACAATATTTTGGGCCTGCATTGATTTAAGTCACTGTACATTAACATGACCAATGCGTTTATGCCAGATATCAATATCTGCAACTACACCGGTCCCATGTGCAAACATTGCTGCACTCAATTCAGACATATCTGCATCCAACGTAAACATTCTGCCCTTCTTCTTTCCTTTTGCTATCAAGCGACCTTTATTTTTCATATCCTCAACAAAGCATCCATGAGGATTAAATCTGACCTGCAAGCCCTACTCAACCATTTGACCAACAGAAACCAGATTCTTGGTGATATTCGGGACATGAAATACATCGGACAGGTATTTCTTTTTCCCATCCTGCATAGACAAGGGAATTTTTCCAATCTGCATAATAGGATGTGCAGTATCATCACCAGTCTCCACAAATCCTGGTTTTTCCATTTTCCTTGCATCCTCCATCCATTCTGCATGACCTGTCATGTGGTTTGATGCACCTGAGTCAACATACCATACATCATTGCTTTCTTCTGCACTTGTCACAGAATTGTTCATGTGCTGCACCATGAACAAATGCTCATTTCTGTCATCACCCTGTCTGCTAGAAGATGCATAATTCCCTTGTTGCAGTTTTCCATTCATGATGTCATTCTGCTTTTTATAGCAGTCTTTAGCCATATGACCCATTTTACCACAGTAGTAGCATTCAACATTACTGTTTGCATTTTGACCTCTTTGCCATCCACCACGACCTCTTTAGCTCCCCCTGCCTCTAGAGTTACCACGTCCTCCTCCATAGGACTGGTTTTCTTGAGTTTGCTGCATATTCTAATTTCTACCACGGCCTCCAAATCGGCCTCCTCTACCTCTGCCTCTACCTCTTCTTGCATTTGAGTAGAAGACAGATTCTTTTGAAGTTCCTCCTGAAGAAGATGCACCACCATTTCTCTGTTCCTTAGAAATTAGAAGAGCAATCAACAGGAAATCTTTCACGAACTGAAATGGATGTCCGAAACTGTGCATAATCCTTTCCTAGACCATTCAAGGTCACAGAAACTAAATCATCATCTTCCACTGGTGACCCAATGGAAGCAAGTGCATCTGCAATCTTCTTCACCTCATGTGGTAGTCGTTGATGCTCATATTTTCTCTTTGCACATTGTGCAACTCTTGCTTGAGCTGCATTTTCCTGGCTTGCGTATTTGTGCTATACATTTTTGACAAAGTAGCCCATGCCTCCTTTGGCATACTTGCATCCTGAATATGCACAATCATAGAGTCTGAAATGCTGATAGACAGCCAATACATAACTTTCCTGGCTCTCTCATGCCATGCTTTAAATGCCCGCATTTGCTGTTGATTGGGAACATCAGGAAGAATTGGTTCTTCTTCATTTCCTGCAACAAATTCCCAATATCCTTTTCCCATAAGGAAATTCGTCATTCTAAACTTCCATGCTTGGAAGTTGTTCTTGTCAAGCTTTTCAGTGACAATCTGTGAAAGAGAATCAGATGCCATTACAGAAGACTGCAAAAAATTCTGTCACTGCAAAAACCACAGCGTCACCCTCACAAGGGAAAATCTGCAAAACTGGCGAAAGTGGTATTTGACCACACAGTCACTTCCTAGTGACGATTTTGCATCAACAGGCAACAGGGATGATTATGTAACTCCCAATGTCTCTGCGCACAAGCATACAATGCAATTTTTACCGTAACTATTCACCGACCTGTAGAACAGTGGCTGCACAGCATAAAATTGGGCCTTTTCCTGAGTGCGTGCAAAAAACTTCCGCCTCCAAAACAGGCCCCGAAATGGCCTCAAATCAAAAAAACAAGGTCACCGAAGGGCGTCTCAACCTGAGACAATGCACTCCTGCACTTTTCGGCTATGCTACCTGCAGAGATATGCTCCAAAAACAGAAAATGAAAGCAACACTGCTCCTCTTACCAGAACACCACGAGCTTGGCTTGCTTTCTTGAGCTCCTTACCACGAACAAGGCTCTGATACCATGTCAAGACTGTGGGAGAGAAGGAAGGAGTCTCACTTGTAGCTTTCTTGCTTGCACAATGGGGGAATACACACAAGGGTGGAGGCTGAAAACAGTTTTCCTCTTCTTAGTTGTGGAAGCTAAAAGAACTCAAGTACAAAGAAATAGAAGAACCCTAGATATGGGTCTCAAACCAAACTCAACTAACTAAGGTGGCATACTAACTGAGCCATAAACTAGAGTAGATAAGGATAGCTATCATGTAGCTATTATTCAGGGGCGGTGTACCAATCGCATCTGCAACTGACAAGTCAGTGACGTAAATGCACAACAGTCACCCTGGCATATCACGAGTGGAGCTCGATATCTCAACACTTCTTGCTTTGTTTTTGTGTTCTCTTCTTTTCTTTTTTTGTTTTTCTTTGCAAAGAGATACATGAAAAGAGAGGGAGGGAGCAAGGGAGGGAGAAGAATGAAGGGAGAGGAAGAGAGAAAGAGGAAGAAAAAGGGGAGAAAGGAAACAGAGAGAAAGAGGAAGAGAGAAATGAGAGATGAAGGGAGGGAGAGAGGAGGATGAGTGAGAGAAACAACGAGAGAGAGATGGGGGAGAAACAAAGAGAGAGGAAACAAAGAAAGGGAAATAGAGAGAAAAAGAGGGGGAGAGAAATAGAGAGAGGGAGAGGGGAGAAAGAGAGGAGGAGGAGGTAGAAAAGAAGGGTGAGGTAAAGAAATAAAGGAGAGTCAAAAGAAGAGAGAGAGAGGGAGAAAAAAATAGAGAGAGAAAGAGGGAGAGAGAAATAGAAAAACAATGAGAGAATGAGAGAGAACGTTGAGAAAGAAAAGTAAAGGGAGATGGGGGAGAAAGAGATAAAGAGAGGTGGGGTGACATTTCTTTCAATATCTTTGTTTTTTTAGCTTTTTATTTTCTATCTTTGATTGTCTTTGTAATGAGATGAGTTGAGTGAGAGTGGGGAGGGAAGGAGGGAGATAAATAGAGAGAAGAAGGGAGGGGAAGGAAGAGAGAGATGGAGAGAAATAAAAAATGGGAGAGACAGGGGCTTCATAAAAAAGTGTCAAAACCTGAGCATGGCATTTTACAGGTTTGTAAACAAGCAAGAGAGAGAGAAAGAGAGAGGCCGCCACCACCCCGCGCCATCCACGAAAAGGGAGGAGACAATTATAAAGGAGAAGGAAGGAACTCGCCAAGGAGAAGAAAAAGGAGAAAAGTACGAAGGTATTCTTCTTCAAGCTTTGACGTAAGTGCATTATCTCTTCTCTCTTTGTTTTTCTCTTTTCTTTACTTCTCTCTTTCTTTTTGTTGATGAAGAGTGTATAGAGAGAAGAAGTGAGAGAGATCAATGTGTGCAAGGGATATTGAGAGAGAGAGAGAGAGAGAGAGAGAGAGAGAGAGAGAGAGAGAGAGAGAGAGAGAGAAAGAGAGAGAGAGAGGCCATTGCCATTGCCAATCCACCACAAAAAGAGAGGGGAAAACTGCAAACAAGAAGAAGGGAACGCGTGAAGGAGAAGAAGAAGAAGGAGAGAAGCGTGAAAGGATTCTTCTTCAAGCTTTGAGGTAAGTGCATTCTCTCTTCTCTCTTTGTTTTTCTCTTTTCTTTACTTCTCTCTTTATTTTTTGTTGATGAAGAGATGTATAGAGAGAAGAAGGGAGACAGATCAATGCAAGGGAGACTCTGAGAGAGAGAGAGAGAGATAGAGAGAGAGAGAGGCTGTCGCTACCACTGCCATTGCCACTGCATCCACTAAAAGAGAAGTGACAACTACAAAGGAGAAGGAGGGAACCCATGAAGGAGATGAAGGACGAGAGAAGTGCGAAAGAGTTCATACGCCAAACTTCGAACTAGGGAGCTGAAGTACTTCTTGGGATTGAGGTTGTGTCTACACCTTAAGATATATGGTTGTTGCAAAAACAATATGCTCATGATTTGTTGTTGAAATATAGCATGATGGAGTGTAAAGCCATGGAAACACCATTGGATCAGAATGTCAAACTTGCAGTTGATATTGGGACTAAGATCGAAAATGTTACTATGTATAGATAGATTGTCAGTAGCCTGATTTACCTTACTATTACCCGTCCTGACTTTAGTTATGCAGTGGGGCTGATTAGCTAATTTATGCAAAAACCTCGTAAGCCACACTTAGATGCAGTCAAGAGGATTATGCGGTACGTGAAGGGTATTGCTGATTGTGGAATGTTTTATGAGCATGGAAAATCATTTTACTTGACAAGCTATACAGATGCTGATTGGGCTAGTTTTGTCTATGACAAGAGGTCAACCATTGGTTATGCTTTTAGTTTGGGCAGCGGTATGATCATCCAGAGTAGTAAGAAGTAGCCCACCATTTCTTTATCTAGTATATAGAGGCAGAATACAGGGGTGCAACCTTAGCGGCATGCGAAGCAGTTTGGCTTGTGAAATTACTACATGATTTGGGTATCCAGTTGGATAGCAAAGTCACATTGCATTGTGAGAATCTTAGTAATGTGATGTGGGCTAGCAACCCTGTCTATCATACTAGATCCAAACACGTAGAGGCTCATCAAAATTTCATCAAGGAAATGGTACTTGCATGATAGATTGATCTACTTCATGTGAAGATAGAAGACCAGGTAGCAGATATCTTTACCAAATCACTTGGTAAAGAGAAATTTGTTCGTTTCAGGGATCTACTTGGAGTACATCAACTAGTCTGAGCTCAAGAAATGGAGTTTGAGAAGGGGGAGGATAAGATTGATTATTTTGATCTTAAAGCACCTCCATCCATTGAGATTGAGGGTGAAGACAAAAAAGAAGAGATAGAAGATAACTTAGAGGTAGGTAAAAACAAGAAGGAAGAAGTAGAGCTTAGAGACACTACCACTCCCTATATAAGTGTTTCTGCCTCCAACACTATGGCATAACTCTTAAAAATGTCCAAATGCTCCCCCAAAAAGACTTCAACAAGTTTGGAATAAGTTGGAGTGAGCTGAAGATAAAAAAGCTCCTTGAGTAATAATTTTTTGAATTGACTATATCTAGCTTTTGCAATCACAAGCACTTTTTCTTCTCAGGCCTAAGAAAGTGATGTGATGAAAAATCTCCTTGGGAAATACCTTTTTGAATTGATTATATCTAGCTTTTGCAATCAAAGGATTTAGTTTTTTTTTTTAAATCTGATACACAACTTTTAGACATTAGATGCAGGTGACACTGGCAAATGAATTATATAAGAATATTTAGTGCATATAGCTAGAAGGGTGGTGATGAAAAAACTCCTTACAAAATACCTTTTCAAATTGATTATATCTAGCTTTTGTTATCAAAGGATTTAAAATCCGATACACAATTTTTAGACATTAGGTATAGTTGACATAGGCAAATGAATTATGCAAGAATATTTAGTGCATACAGCTAGAAGGGTGGCAGGGCTTCATGCCTTGCCGTGTAATTTTTTTCCCCTCTCTAATCATCGCTATTTGCATCAGAAATTTACTTTGCAATCGTCGCTATTAGCATCTCTATCAGCATCCCTATTTGCGTCGCTAATTAGGTTAGTAACGCTAATAGCGACAAATCGATCGCATCACTAATAGCAACACGAATGGCGATGACGGGGGTAATTTTTTCCATGACTAATTCCGTCACTTTAAACATCGCTATTAGGTCTATATGTTGTAGTGTTACCACATAATACCTCATCAGATAGTGTAGTGGGCTCATCCACTATCCATTTGTGTAGAGCATCCTCATCAACACACTCAAGGTACTCAACAAGGTAGTACATGCACTCTCCGAGCAACCCTCCCTATGACATTGAGCCCTTTAGACGGCGCGGGCTCTTTGGTGAATAAGCCCCTTCATGACTCCCATGAACCTCTTTACCCAAAACATCCAACAAGTGCTAACAACACCTGCAATTTCTATCTCATCCACCGAATGGATTTGTATGTGGACTTGAATGTCAAAAAAAGAAGTTGATAGCTCCTCATCTGGAAAATGAGCTCAATGCATTCCCTTTTCTTTTGCGCTATTGAAAACACATCTATCTCCTTAGATGTGATTCATCTCAAAAAATAGATGAACATTACTTGAAATCCCATTCTAAGCATAGATATAGGCATGTGCAAAGTGTAGATGTACCTTGCAAGCTTCCCCAAGTAGTAAATAACGTTGGGAACACCACTCGTCAGACAACCATTGATGAAAAGAGGGAGGATATGCTGCATACATCCATTTTACAATACAATCAGATGAGTTGTCATCAGGACAACAATGAGCTGCGGACCAAAAAAAGTAAGAGTTACCTTGATGAAATTATGCCAATCATGTGTTTTAAAGTTGGAAAGACTCGCGTCATCCACAGTAAATATGTTTTGCATTGACGCGCCATATCGTGTGGGTGTTTGAATAGACCGTATCTGCCAATTGATTGTTGAAATCTTTGTGGGGGTTAACATCCATGGTGCATGTGCATACTCTTCTTCTTGACTCTTCATCAACTCAAGGCCATAAAGCACGCTTACAATTTTTCTCCTTTCAGTCATTTTTGTCTTGCTCTATGTCCTCCAAACTAGTGAGATGTTTCCATAAAGAGTGTCCTACATTCTTAAATATATGCATAGGATCAAGAAGATGACAAATCTTCATATCCTTCCAATACTCTAGAGGAAACCAAATAGAGATAGAGGGAGCTAGAGAACTTCATCCTCAACCACATTCATTGTCTTCATCACTTGCAAGCTCTGATTATGGATCGATGAAAGGTCCTTCCGTCCACTTTTTGTACCAATCTATAGGTGTCATCAGTACTGGACATTGGCCACTCTCAACCTTTCCATTGAAGTGTCTAGCTTGTGTCTTTCAATGTAATGAGTGATCTTCAGGCAAGAATTGTGTTTGCCGAAGATATATGTTCTTGTTGAGATGCTCACTATACGTAGATTTCAACCAATCACCACATAGGGGACAAGTTTTATAACTCTCGGTTGAACACCCTGTGTCCATAGTAAAACATTTAGCATGAGCATGAAAGATTGAATCAAAATGAGAATACTCCCGCATGTGCTACTTAAATCACAATCGAGTACCTGAACAAAATTCATAGCCAAGAAATTCATGTATAGTCCATGCTAGAATTTCATGAACTTGAAACCTTCTTTTGTCGTCTTGTTTTGACACGTCAAGCATGTTTATGCCTCTCCATAACTCTATGAGATCATCAATAAGAGGAGCCAAATAAACGTTGAAGTCTTTAACTTGATGTTTTCTTGGGATTATGAGGGACAAAACTAGGTGTTTTTTCTTTTAAAAAATAAATGGTGGCAAGTTATACTTCACAAGAAGTACTAGCCAAGTGGACCATTTACTTGAATGTATGGATAAAGGATTCACACCATCCAATCCAACACCCATCTTAATGTGTCGCGGCTCTTGTTCAAATTCTGGCCACTTTGAATTGATATGCTTGAAGGCAACACAGTCCTAGGGAATTCGCATAATCCCATCTGTACTTACATTCTTTGCTCCCAAATCCATAAATCTTGTATCCTCTAGGATCTGAAATACATGTTGTATACCAAGAGCCAATGGAAAATATCAAAGCACCTACAAGGGATCTTTCCGCTTGCATCTTTGTATCGCGATGTTTCACATTTTGGGCATCTCTCTTTGTTCTCGTATTCACTCGGTATAAAATACAATCATTGGGACATGCATGAATCATGTTGTAGTGCTTGGTGATCATCTTCTTCGCTTTGTTTCTTGACGTAGGTAGGATATTCTTTGTAGGTAAAAACTTTTGTGATAGTAGATTGCATCATTTCAAGCACACATAAATCTTAGATTTTGTTAAATAACACACTCAACAATGACATGGGAGAAGTATCTTACTTTAATAGTGTTGAAACAGATGCATTACTCCAAGCATAACAACTTTGGAGGTTCAAGATACGTAAAGTTGCACTTAATCGTGAAAATTTTGAGCCTTCGTAGATTTTTTGAAGTGCTTCAGCTCTAAGAAATCTTTCATCCTCTGCTTCACCTTCTTCATACCAATCATTAATAAACTTGTCCATGTCATCATCATTTTTGAAGTCTTCGTGCACTTTTCCAAAATTCGTGTCATAAAGTTTCACCTGTCATAACTTTTTGGATCACTCTTGCAAAGGAGTCTCATGTACTCATTTAGAATTCGAGAGGTGCCCTGAGAGGGTAGATGCACATCATTCTCTGTATCATAAGCTGAAACCTGTCACATCATTCTCTATATTCATCATTAAGCAAGGAGACAATCTGATTAAACAAAGATCTTGTTATTATCAAATATTCATCTAAACTAGATTAAGGAAGTTGGAAAAAACAAAGAACACATTTCATGCTTCCATATATAGAGAGTTGAATGAGTATACATAGAAAGGGAAGATCCAAGGAAAAGGACCATCATAAGAGAAGTAAAACATCTAAAATTCAACACTACAAGATATAGACCTTATAGCGACGTTTAAAGCGACGAAAATATAAACAACAAAATTTGCCCCCGTCGTCGCAAAAAGCGTCGTTATTGACGACGCCATAGAATCGTCGCTATAACAGTCGCTATATGCGTCGCTATTTGCGATGCATATAGCGACGCATATAGCGACGGTTACAGAGAATTTGTGACGCTGATAGTGACGGCAATAGCGACGCGTGCAGTAAATTTGCGACGCAAATAGCGACGGTAACAGAGAAAAAAAAATTGTGGCAGGGCAGCAAGCTGCCCTGCCACATATAGCACTGTGTGCTGTATGAGAGCCATACAAAATAGTTTCTGCACTGCTTCATACAAAGCGTTTGCAAACAAAAAGAATGTATACTGAAATCATAAAACTGATGGATGAAATAAATACATGATATCGCATAAAATGCGATTGGTACAATCATAAAACTATATCACTAATACATAGAAAATGTCTACATAGATCGGGTGACTAAAAACTAAAGGTATGTGAGCTCTAAGGATCCAAGGGCGAGCTACAAATCGTCGTCCCCCGAAAGCTCTTCCCGCTGTAAAGGAGCATCAAACGGATTCTGCAGAAAAAAAAACAACATATCAATCCACCATACAATAATGCATTCAAATATCTCATGGTAACTACGGACAAGAAAGATGAGTGACTTATTGGGCCGCTGCGTCTATACAATCGGTCGATCAATGATCTGAGACCGTGCCTCTCCGCATATCGAGTCTCAAGGCCTTGCGGATAGCGATTTGTAATGGAGTGCTGCAAAGAAAACAAAATGCTAACTGTTAGAAACATGATTGTCAATACAAAGAATATCTCAAAAAAACAAATAAGCAACACAAAAGAGAATCTTACAAAGTCCTCCAAATATGTCCTGTGGCCGCCACTCCCAAGATGATGTACCGATCCGGCCTCGATTCGTGCCCTCGCCGCCTCCCGCTGCTGACTCCAACGTCCTGGCGAATTTGTAGCCTCCTCCCTCAGTCGGTGCCAGTCGTCTGCATCTAACCACTCGGGCTTTGGAGCCCCACTCTTGATTGCCTTGCGTGCGTCGGATTGTCTATGTGACATGTATGCATGCATGCAATCCATCATCCAGCCCGTAGAGAATCTATCCACTGTGGCTGGCACCGGGAACTCCTCGTGCAAGGATGCTACTATGTACTCCTTGCTCCCCTCCGGTATGTTCCTCCAATGATCCAGGACGTTGTGCCGAAAAACTTGTTGGCACAACTCCCTCATGCGAGCCATCACCCTCCTCCCCTCATCATTCATGATGATGGCTCCTGACCTGCCATCCACTAGGTATCCATAATCCCTAGGAGTGTGCCTTGTATGGGCCCTCTCCCATCTCCGTCCACGCTCCTGGGCATATCCAAGAGACCCCTGAACATCCGGTGTACCGACGGGGGTACCCTCTCCCGGAGTGCCACACAAAGGGGTGCCACCAGAGGGTGTGCCACCAAAAGGAGTGCCACCAGAGGGGGTGCCACCAAAAGGAGTGCCACCAGAGGGGGTGCCACCAAAAGGCGTGACATCTGCCGACGGCTGCGCAAAAGCCTGAGTAACTGGAGTGGACGTCCCCACAGGTGTGACAAATCCTGGAGGTGACCGAGCTCTAGCTGAACGACGAGACGGAGACACCGCGTCCGTGTCTCCACAGCAGCACCCCCTGATCCTCCTGCAGTCGCAGTCCCTCCCTCTGGCCCAAGTCGTGAGCGTCGAGATCGTCTACTCGAAGCTGAAGCATCTGATCGCGTCGAAGCTGATCTAGCAGAGCGCCCTGACGAAGAACGAGACAGCTCCTGATCTGCTATCTCTCTGAATCTCGCGAGCTGATCTGGAGACATACATGCCATCATCTCCTGAAACTCCTCATCGCTCATCCCTCGACTCATCCTGAAAATGTCGATACCTGCACAGATAAAAAATAATGTTAGAATAATCAATTTAAACTATACAAAGCACATTAATAAAATCATTTTTGAAAAATCCCTCTTAAAATGCATATCTTATCTACCTTTATGGAAGATCTAAACAACGAATTGAGTAATACAATTCTCCAAGAATGAAGTATTCTATGGTCCCATGTTAATCTCCTGATACAACTCTGCATACACTGGAAGGTCGATAGACATGTCACCACAAAACAACGAGTATGTCTCGTTCTCAAAAAATTCTACGACTTCTGTATTTCCATCATTGTTAGCCGATGCAGGCTCCAAGCTTGCGGTGGCCTCCACCCCTTGTAATTTCGATCCCTCTATTTGCATATTTTCTTCATCTATGCCTGGAACATCGCTTTGATCGTATACTCTCGCACCTCGAGGAGTTGAAGGTATAACATACCACCATCGAGGTTGTCGGGGATTTGGATAGAAGATTACCTGTTCACAAACACTTACAAACCGTCTTCAAACCATTGTGACATAAACCATGTCGTATTACAATTAGCAAGCAAATGCCTAGTTGCACCTCTTCACAATGGGCCGGCAACACAAAGGTATCGCGCAAATCCATCCATTTTTTTTCGGAATCTATTTCGAGAAATCCAGATGGACCTCGTCGAACTGTTGCGCTAGCTCCTCCAAGTACCACTTTGAACCACTGCACATCGAATATTATCATGGAGAAGCTATGGTAATCCACCGTAATAATACTTTGCAAATTCCCAAAATACTCCATCTCATCCACAATCGTGTTCGGATCCGTTGCTCGTCGCCGACTCTCTTGCTCAAACCTTGCCATGACACCACAGTCCATTGTGGAGCGCATTTTGTCAATACGCTCCACCCGAAAATGCCGTCCGTGCGACCACGCTGCACTATATATTTTGTACTGCACATTGAAACACTCAAATTAGATGTAGCAAGCAAATTTAGATACGACACATTCTAAACCCCTCATTACCTTTGGACTACATCCCCTCGAGAACTCCCACTCCTCCATTGAGACCTCTGTCCCTTCGCTGGATGCTGCGGTCAAGGCTCCATGCAACCATCATGTTGACATAAACCGCGGCATCTCCTCCATGCCTTCAGGATATCGAATCGGTCGGTGACGCGTACTGCGTCGGAATTCAGCTCGTGCTTCCTCTCGATCTTGCCTTGCAATCTGGTACTTGGTGAGCCACGTCTCCATGGAGGCATGGTGCAACATACAAAAGCGATTCACCTTCTCTTCCATTGAGGCATCCATTCTTTTTTCTACCCCATTTCCAACCACCACATCTCCAGTCAGCCTGTCATCGTCCTTCAGCGTCCATAGCATTTCATTGTCTAGTTCCACCGTTGGTAGCCATTGTGAGATATGCACTAACGCCTCTGACACCAACCAACCTTCCGCCATGCTACCTTCCGGACGAGCTCGTTGTCGCACAAAGCCTTTCAGGGTTTTCATGAAGCGCTCCAGGAAGAACATCCATCGTGTATGGACAGGTCCAGCAATCTCCACTTCATCCACAAGATGCACAAGAAGGTGAACTTATATCGTGAGCATGCTAGTGGGCAGGTATTTCTCAAAGAGACAGACCGTCTCAACTGCTCCCCACCTTGCGGATTCAATAGAGGACGTCTTAATCTCTTTTTGTGAGATCCATTGCACCAAAGTCGACAGCTTGTAAATGGCCCCGCGAATTTTTGGAGTTAGGCATCCCGCGATCGCGATCGGTAGGACAAACTGCCACAAATGAGAAAGCATTAAGAATAATGGTCACTTTTCAAATTTCAAAATGTCCACGCTAATTAAAATCCATTCTGTTCACAAACCTGACATATCTTATGCTAATCATGGGATTTTAGCCCAGAAATCTGGTCATCTTTAGAAAATGCGGACCTGAGAGAACGCATCATACCCGTCGGAGTGCGGATAGACTTGATTACTTGCTTCACAATGCGCTCTTCTTTGCTAGACAAAACCCAGGGAGCGTGAGGAAGCTGCACTCCCCCTTCAGCACTCGACTGCGGCCAAAGCGCCTCCATCTTACCTACCTCTTTTAAATCCATTCGTGACCCTATAGTGTCTCTCTTTCCTGTGATGTGGTCCCATAGCAAGCTGCCCACATTTTTGAAAATATGCATGGGATCCAACAAGTGGTTGACCTGTAAGTGGGTCCAATATGGCAACTCGTAGAAAACTGAGAACCGCAACATTCCATTTGGATGTGAATCCGGGTTTACCATTTTCAGCTCGTACCAGCTTGCAGCGTTCATACGTGCTGGAGGTCGTCCAAGAAAACCTTCCCTGAGTTCATGATCCTCCGGCAAGAAAGCAGCGTGTCCTTGATATACCATCTTCTTCATGGTTCGTGACCTTCGGGAGTCTAATTGTGGCCCACACAATGGACATGCATGATAACCTGAGGTAACGAGACCTGCAAGGCGATCCACGACCTAGTGAATACTTGATTGAATGAAATAAAATATAGATATTACCGGCGAGAACAAAGGTCTGCTCACCTGAGCACTCTCCCAATCCCGGAAAGTCATGCATCGTCCACATGAGAATGGCTCGAATGTTGGCTGACCGCCGACCATCGCGCCTGCTCATATCTTGCACCGTGACCCCCTCCTCCCACAAAATCTTAAGCTCATCGACTAATGGACGAAGATACACGTCCATATTTTTTACTTTGTAGCGGCCCGGGACGAGCAAGCTAAGGATGAGATGTCATTTCTTCATAGAAATCCATGGAGGAATGTTGTAGTTGACAAGCACTATAGGCCACACACTGTAAGAAGTCGAGCGTAGACCGAATGGGTTCACACCATCCATGGCGAGACCGAGCCGAAGATTCCTCGGCTCTCGCGCAAAGCCTGGGAAGGTAGAGTCAATGTGGCTCCATGCGCACGAATCTACTGATATTCGTTGCACTCCATCTGTGGACCTATTCTGCACATGCCACGTTGTCAAGCTTGCCATGGCAGACGTGCGAAACATGTGGTTTATGCGGGGGATGAGCGGAAAGTGTCTGAGGACTTTTTGAGGGATGGTCTGCCCTTGCAAGTCCTGTCGATACCTGTGAGCACCACACTTTGGGCATGTCTCCATAGTCTCGTATTCATCTCGAAACAATATGCAGTCGTTGATACATGCATGGATGTTATTGTAGTCCATGCCAAGCTTCCGTAAAACATGTCGCGCATCATCACGAGACTCAGGCATGGTGTTTGCAGGTGGCAATATATGATATTTCAATAACCTGAAAAAATTATAAAACACCTTGAAAAATCTATCCATGTTTGCAATAATACTATTTTTTTAAAAAAACAATGAAGTCTGTGTGCAAGGTACCTGAATAACTCAGTCACACTCGTATCGCTCCAACCGTATTTTGCTTGCACACTTAAGAGTGCAAGCAATGTCTTCAACCGAGATACTCGGCACCCATCATATAATGGTATGGATGCTTCCTCTCTAAGCGGGTCAGATGTCTCAACATCCATGGGAATCAATGCATCGATCATTGCCTCCATCTCAGGCTCCAAGATTGTAGGCAAGTCGGGAAGGTTGTCTGTCTCCTCTGGCATTGACAGTATAGATGGGCCTTGCGAGTGGTCGATTGGCTCCTGCAATCCATCCATCGCACGTCCACGAACTCTTCTAATTGGCCGCAAAGGGTGCACTCCCCCTTGGGTCGATACATCACCCCCCTGGATACAAAATTTACCAACAAGACCCAATCTTATTGTGTATGGTTTTCAATTAGCTTGAGAGTACAATGCATGAAAAATGCTAACTTCAAATTACCGTTTGCTGAAAGTCTGCAATCGCCTGATCAATGATCTCAGATTGAAACTCGCCAAATTGTCGTACGTGTTCTATAGACAATCGGCGTTTTCGTCTAATTGCCAACTTGCATTGAGAGCAAGGACATGGGACACGCTGATTAAGATACGACTCGCGGTCTTGAACAATAGGACCTTCTTCGTTTGCCATCTTATCTACATTACAGCAAACAAGGCTTAAATGGATAGCTTTATGGAGATGTACGTCAAGTTGCAAGTTGACCATAAACCTTGCATTGTATATAGTAGTCGAGAGATTTTCCGATGTTATATCTCGGCCTTATATCATGCTCAACGATTTGTTTGTCCCGGTAGATAATTTTTTGTTATATCTCGGCTTTGAGTATAAGTAATCCATTTTAAAATTAATGCGCGCCATCTATGAAATTTTATAACTATAATAATAAAATTTATTTCAATCAATTCTACTCATAGTCATAAGACCTGAGAGAAATTATCCTATACTCAATTTAAGGGTTTCTTCTTCTATAACAATAATTTTGGGTTCATTTTGATGAAGTACGTGGCCGTATGCAAAGCACATTGCATACCATTATCAATACGTATATTATCTTAAATTTCCTTCCCTTCCCTCTCCCTCTCTTTCTCTCCCTCTCCCTCTCTTCCTCTCTTTCTCTCACCCTCTCCCTCTCCCTCTCGTTCTCTTTCTCTCCCTCTCTCATTTCCTCCCTCCCCCTCCCTCTCCCTCTCCCTCCCTCTTTCTCCCTCTCCCTCTCCCTCGCTCCCTCTCCCTCCCCCTCCCTCTTTCTCTCCCTCTCTCATTTCCTTCCCCTCCCCCTCCCTCTCCCTCTCCCTCTCCCTCTCTTTCTCTTTTTCTCCCTCTCCCTCTCTATCTCTCTTTCTCTCTCATTTCCTAAACAAGCAAAAAATAAAGTGATTTAAACATCCTCCAAGCAAAAGGGAGAGGGAGAGATATAATGCACTCTCCCTCTCTTTCTCTTTCTATCCCTCTCTCATTTCCTTCCCCTTCCTCTCCCTCTCACTCTCTTTCTCTCTCATTTCCTCTCCTAAACAAGCAAAAAATAAAGTGATTCAAACATTAAACAAGAAAAAGGGAGAGGGAGGGAGAGAGAGAATGCACTCTCCCTCCTTCTCCCTCTCTTTCTCTTTCTCTCCCTCTCCTATTTCCTCCCCCTCCCTCTCCCTCTCCCTCTATTTCTCTTTCTCTTTCTTTCCCTCTCCCTCTCCCTCTCCCTCTCTTTCTCTCTTACTCTCTCGTTTCCTCTCCTAAACAAGCAAAGAAGAAAGTAATTTAAACATTAAACAAGCAAAAGGGAGAGAGAGAGAGAATGCACTCTCCCTCTCTTTCTCTCCCTCTCCCTCTCTTTCTCTCCCTCTCTCTCCCTCTCCCTCTCCTTCTCTTTCATTTCCTCTCCTAAACAAACAAAAGAGAACCATTTAAACCTTCAACAAGTAAAAGAAAGAGAAAGGGAGACTCACCAATGAGATATGGCGAGCGTGGGCGGCTTCTCTTTGCAACGAGGGCTCCTCCTCTCCTTCACGAACAACGATGGTGGCGGTGGCGGCGGCGGCGGCGGCGGCAAGTCTCTTCTTCCTCTTCTCTCACAAATCCTTGGCTCTCTCCCTCGCTCTCTCCCTCGCTCTCGCTCTCAAAAGGCGAAGAAAACAAAATGAAAACGGCGCTCTGGTTTCGGCCGCACTTTTTTTCCCTGCGGCGTCGCAATTGGCGTCGCTATATGGGTCGCAAATGCGACGCAAATAGCGACGCCAATTGCGACGCCTATAGCGACGCCTGTAGCGACGCCGATATCCGCCGTTGCTAATCGGCGTCGCTATTGCCCCATTCCCTTGTAGTGCAACCCAAGGGTGGAGATGCACTTGCACGCCTATGAAATCCATAGTTCACCAACAGTTCATCATCGGCATGCAATGATCTAATGGCATTGACAAGAATATATCTTGGAACATCTCTACTCATGCATCCTAGTTCATGACTATTTTCACATTCCACAAATGTGCGATTGGTTCTTGCGCTTCTTCTTCGACTGCTATTAATTAGACCTACTATGTTTCCTTGTGTGTATGGTCTCCCATCTACATAAAGTCTCTGTCCTTGAGCATGAGTGATGCCTCTATCTGAAAGAGAGGTGGCATTGAGGCACATACCATAAGTGCTCATGCTTAAAGTGTACCACACTAGTTGGTGCTATGAACCCCATCCATATGTGGGTCCACAAAAGCACATGTGTCACCTTTGTGAATCGAGTGGAACTTGTAGGTCTTGTGCAATGAAAAGGCCACGTCCTCCATTTGGAATACTAGAAGGAGATATCATGTAATGAGTGCCCCAAAAGCTAAAAATCTCTCTATCTCTAAGAAGTGATCCTCCTTGCCATCCTCCGTAGAGCCTGATCGTACATTTGTATAAGAGATCATAGATGATCAAGCAATGCATAATCGTGAGACCTCTCACTCTCAAGGCTAGGAGGTAGGGACTATCACAAGATACCAAGTTGCAGATGTTGGATTGCTTCACCAAGCCATGTACAAGAATGACAAACATCTCGGCCATAGATGTTATCTTCACCATCAAATGAAGTTGCATATTCCTACATGTGTAATGTGATGATTACTGATATGTGCCTTTGACAAAAATGAAAATAATGTAAATAGGATGTAAAGAACACTAACCATAGGCCAACGTTGTGTTGGTGTTGCTACATGAACAAAAACACCATATTCTAACTCATGGGAACGACACTGGCGTCACGGCCTCCAATACGAGCCTCGACATCTATCACACCAACATATAATTTGCTCCTCCTCATAATAAGATGAAGACTCTGATTCACGTGAAGGAGCACTCTCTAGAATTAGAATGACACACAACCACCAAGATTGTAATGCAGAGGTGATGGTGTATGAGAAGAATCTGAATCTGCATAAATAGAGATAAAAGAGATTAAACTTGGTGCTGATCTTTTTTATTCATTGATTCACAAATAGAGCACCATTGCTAGTGCGAGAAATATAAAATCAAAATAGTATATTGACACTCTTTTTTAAAACACAACCATGAGGTATGCACATGATCCCAGCAACAAGTGGCCTGCTAGATTTCTCGAGGAGTCATGGACGTACTTCCGTCAAGAGGACCATTTACGAGTGACATTTCCACAATAGAGAGTACATTTTTTTATCGCTTTATTGAAGTATTTTGACTTCAAAACTCCTATAGAGTTAGAATTATATAATATAATTTTTCCTTTAATTTCAATGAAGTGATATAGGAAGCAACACAACAGCCGAAGTCTCGAGCGGACATAAATCTCAACTGGGTCACGTGGGGAGAGATGGTTTTGTTACTACTTTTGTAAGTATATGCCATAGGTTTTTATTTTTTATGTAATTAGAAGCATACAAGAAAGAAAAATAAACAAAATAATCTAAGTTTGGATATGTTTTTGAACATACTAAAGATTACGTACATCCCTTGGATGGCAGAGATTCAGACAACAACTTCAGAGGGATACAGATCCCTTTAGAGGAGGAGGCTTCCTCTAGCATACCCTTTTGTTGAGTATCCATTCTATTAATTTTAGATATTTTTTTAATAGTTCAATTTGTTAATTGTGTTAATACTTGATCTTTTTTTATGCAAGAGATTCATGGTGAGACAGATATGGATGTTGTTGCCCGAGAGGAGGCGGAGGGAAGGAGGATAGATGAGGAGCAGACTCAAGTTGTTGTAGCGTGAGTACCTTTGAAGCCATCGAGGCCCCATGGAGATGCAGAGAGCACATCGGATAGCGCATCCAATCACTACCTTCCCTCTCCCACTCTTTCCCACATACTTGATCAGACTCATGTAACACATTCCATGACATACCCATGACATTATATATATATTGATTTATATATATCTGATTACTTTTGTTCTTGTGAATCGTTTCATGTTTGATAAAGTGTTTTTTTAAGTTTTGTGGATTGTCTCATGTTTGATAAAATATTTTTTTGAAAATCCCTGATTAGTAGAGAAAAAAGAAAGGATGTATCATGGTCCATGTTGTGTCTTGCATAAGTGATCGATGTATGTGTTGTTCTATATGAGAGTAGGTATGTTTTATGCTCAACATGTGTTCACATGCACATGAGAGAGAGAGAGAGAGAGAGAGAATGTGCGTGTGTGTGTAAGTGAGAGAGAGTGTGTGTGTGAGAGAATAAGTGTATGTGTACATAAGGGCAGGAGAGAGTGAGAGAGCAAGTATGTGTATGTGTGTGAGAGCGGGAGAGAGAGAGAGAGGGAGAGAGAGGGAGCGTATGTGTATATAAGAGAAACATAGACCAAATATGTGTGTGTGAGTAAGAGAGAGAGAGTAGGTATGTGTGTGAGTGAGAGGGAGTGAGGAGTGCCGCACAAATTTTTTTAAAAAAGTTTGAGCATCGCTTAAGTGACGCCTTTTTTTTAGTTCCTTAAGTGGCACTCACTATTGCATATGCAATGCATAAGAAGTCGTATAAGTGACACAAAAATGTCACATATTGCATCCTTATGCACATTGCAATGCGACACGCACGTGGTGATGAGTATAGCGATGTTTGGGTGTCGCATATGTGATGCCCATCAATGTCCCTACCCCCCCCCCCCCCCCCCCCCCCGCAGTGGATATCTTGATTTTCTCAAATGGTCCAAAGGAGCATGAGCACCATGTAAAACTAATTATGGAAAAGCTCTGAGAAAAAGGACTATATGAAAAACTTGAGAAGTGTTTTCTCTAACAGACATAAGTGAAATTATTGGGCTACAATGTCTCCCAAAAAGGAATCTTCATGGACCCCAAGAAGATTGATACTACTCTTGACTAGCAAACACCCACATGTGTCCACAATGTCCAATGTTTTCTTATCTTTGTCAAGTTCGATAAGATATTTATCAAGGATCACTCACTAGACTCATAGGAAAATCAAAGTTATCATGGACCTCAGGAGCTGAGAAGGCCTTCTAAACCTTGAAGACCACTTTCACCACTACTCTAATTCTAGTCCACCTAGATCCTACCAAGCCATTTTTCTTAGAGACTGATGCATTAGACTATGCCTTAGGAGCCATCTTTGCCCAGCATGGAGATGATGGTCATATGCATCCAATGGCATTCCACTCAAGGAAGTTCTCTCCTTTAGAGATAAACTATGAGATCCATGACAAAGAACTCCTTGCCATTGTAGATGCCTTTGATACTTGGCATTATCATCTAGAGGGTGCAACCCATAAAGTTATCTTCTATACATATCACAAAAATATTCAATACTTTATGACAATCCACATCCTCAATCAAAGACAATCCCATTGGAGTAACTTCTTATCTAGGTTTGACTTTGTCATCACCTATCGCCCACCAGGACACCAACAATGCCAAGATGGTTTATCAAGAAGATCCAACTTGGCACCTAAGAAGAGAGAAGAAGCTTTTGATCAACAACGAGTAATACAACTCAAGCCAGAGCACCTCCAACTAGTATCCATCTCTAGTTGTCACCACGACCACCCTGCCTTGATCCACTTAATCCATGAAACCCTGCGACATGATGCTTTCGCCAATAATTCCAAGAGAAAAAATCAAGGGAAAAGGAAATGAATTTTGTGAGTTCATGAAACTAATGGATTGTTATATTGTAAGGATCTACTTTACACGCCTCTAGGAAAGCTAAGACTCGAGGTACTCCAGCAATGCCATGACACCCAACAATATGACACTTTGGAGTTAATAAGAATTTATTAGAGCTTATTTAAAGATATTTTTGGTGGCCCAAGATGTGAAAGAAGTCAAGGAATATATAAAATCATGTTATACTTGCAACTGGGCCAAGGTAGGCCTAGTCTCAAACTACATGGTCTCCTGCAATCATTGCCCGTTCGAGTGCAAACTTGGTCTTATTTGTCCATGTATTTCATAATAGATCTTCCAAAATCATATAAATATTAATCTATTCTTATTGTGGTAGATAGGTTCACAAGAATGGCACATTTTATATTTACCACCAAGACCATATCATAGAGACAGCTACCACTAGACTCTTCCTCAAAAAATTTCCATATTACATGGACTCCCAAATGACATCATCAACAGATCGGTGTGCCCAAGTTTTCAGAAGAGCCTTTTCAACCTCCTTAGAGTCCAAGTTAAGTTATCCATAGCCAATTATCCATAAATACTAATGGTCAAATAGAACGAGTAAATCAAGTCTTGAAACAATATCTCTAGTGCTGCATCATCAACTACCACTAGAATGATTAGTTTGAGCTCTTGCCCTTTGTAGAATTTTCTTATAATAATAGTATGCATGCTTCTACCAAGAAAACTCCATTCTTTGAAAACTATGGCTAGCATCCAAGGATGGATATACATCTCCCCAATCAAGTAAAGAACCTTGCTGCCCCAAGGTAAAGATCAACACCTAGTAGATATACACCAAGAACTCAAGCAAAAAATCCAAAAGGCTCAAAATCAGTACAAACACTATGTGAACGAGCATCCTCTCCAACATCTTGCATACAAAGTTAGTGATAAAGTATGGTTACTCAAGCATAACCTCCAGATAACAAGGCCCTCCACAAAGCTAGACCACCAGAGCTTTGGACCCTTCACTATCGTAGCCTAGATCAATCCAGTTGCTTACTGACTCCAACTCCCCAGCACCATGAAGATAAATCTAGTTTTCCATGTTTCCTTGCTCTAGCCATACCATAGCTCACCACTGAGGGGGGAGAGATTGAATCCCTCATCACTTGTCGAGATTTAGACCCAAGGGTCTCTTGAGGTCCATTGGAATACCTTGTTCATTGGAAAGGATATGACATCAATGATAACACTTGGGAACCTGTAGAATATCTCCAAAGAGCACCTCTTAAATTTAAAGAATTTAAAGAATACCTTGTTCATTGGAAAGGATATGACATCAGTGGTAAACACTTGGGAACCGATAGAATATCTCCAAAGAGCACCTCTTAAATTTAATGAATTTCACAAGAGGAATCCAATGAAAATTGGACCAAACCACCAAGCTACTCCTCATGGAAATCATCACTAGAGGAGGGGGTCATGCTACAGACATGCATGATCAAGTGCACAGATTAATTTTTGCTTATGCCATATAAATCCACACCCCATGCGAACACACCCTTATAAGACATTCTCGAGCCAACCATATGAATCCACCCTTGCCATGTAATCATAAAACCTTCTAAAAGATATGCCATGTCATCACTTGTATCATCAATGATGTCATCATAGAACCTTCTAGAAGATATGCCATGTCATTGCCTCTACATCATCCATATTATCATCATCGAACATTCTAGAAGATCTTTAGCCACCCTCCAACACCTATAAAAGGAGGGGCTTTCCATAGAGCTCCTAGTCTTGCCAATGCCAGTCTTGGGAGCTCCAGGAGTTGAGACCTCCAAGTAAGTAACTTTGAGTTCCACTTCTAGTTCTTCTCCAATCATGGCATCTAGTCTTGTCTTGTCTTCCATTATATTCCTATTGTCTTGTCATCTCGTAATCTCGTAGTATGAGATCTTGTCTAGTACTTTCGTGTAACTTATTCATCCCTATTGAGGGAGATCTTATAATTCTAATATCTTGTATCCACACCTACGGTCCTGGGTTGTGGGATCCTTCATATCCTATCAAGTCATGTCGTCTATACCTACGGTCCTAGGTTGTGGGATATTTCATATCATGTTAAGTTATCATTGTACCTTGTGCTCTTATATGGGATTATCTTGTAATAAGAATTCTTGTAACAAATCTTGCATCTAGTCTAGTCTCTCGAGTACGGTCTAGTGCTACGAAATTCACACTCGAGTTGCTTTTATTTGCATGTATAAAGATTGTTATGGTTTTAGAAGTCATTTTCATGGTGATAGAACTTTCTCTTTATCTTCATTTTTTCTTACTATTTCTCTAGCTCATTTAATATATTTGCATACTCTATTGAAAGAAATGTTGACCTCATTCAAGACATGAAGACCTAAAGAAAGAGAAGAAAATAGAAGCCTCAAAACCTCAAAACTTTTGGAGAGCATTAGGCCTTCAGAAAAGAAATCACTATTGCAATTTAGATATGGGCTCCCTCTTGAGGAAATTTTAATTTGAATTGGTAGCACTCAATGTATATCCAAGTGCATGCAAAGGGAAAATATCATCCTTGACTCAAAGGATAGGAAGAATGTCTGAGGGTATGGGGAAAACCCTAACCGTAGAATTTGTATATAAAAATATCAAAAAATAATGAAAATTACTATTTATGTATGCGAGCTTTTGATTTTTTCCTTTTTCGATTTTGAGAGAGAGAGAGAGAGAGAGAGAGAGAGAGAGAGAGAGGGGTGAGTTGAGAGTGAATGAGTGAGTATAAGGGTGAGGGACCAAGAGAGTGAAGCCTCCATCTTTTCTTGTAGTCTCTCATACCTTACTACCTCTCCTTTAGCATGACAAAGACTTTATAGGGTTTCAAAACCTAGGAGGTGCATCTTGGATCGTGGAGCATGCAATGAGTTCTCTTCATTGTTGGAGGTGTGCTTTGTGCATTCACCACAAATAGACCTTCTGATCATGTGTTAGAAGCTATGTGACAGGTAGTCATCAATGGAGTAATAAACACTACAAAAATAATAGGAGTACATCCAAACATCCTAAATACACACATATGGTCCAACATTTTGGTTTTGTTTCCAGGACTAAGGATACATTAACCTTCATGGTTATAGAGTAGGAGACAATATACGTGCCAACTCAAAAAAAACTCTAAGTAACTAGATTTTTGGTTAATGATTTAAACATGTGTTTGGAATTTTTCTTATATTTGGATTTTTTGATAGGAATATGATTAAATTTTTTGTCGAATGGTAGCAATGGTTTCCAATTAAAATTTTAAGTAGCGATAGCAGTAAATTACCATTGTGGTGACATGGAGGCACCTTGTACATAGTGGAGATCAAGGATCTTGGGTTGCTTGATTTTGCATGATTAGATGATTTCTATCACATTTGGGATACATATCTTCTACTTGTGCCTTTTCTCTTATCATGTGGTCTTCACCTCTGAAGGTTCCCCTTTATCCCCACCATTGCCCGCATCACCTCCATTTCTAACATCACCATCACCTTCTTCCTATTTACCACCTTAGAGAGGGAGAAGCTACCTTCAGGGTTGAGAAGAGTGGCCTTGTCACCACAACCATGGATACCACACTATAAGATGTATACAACAACGTCTATTGTGTAGAGAATTAATTTTATTAAGTCAAGGAAGAAAAAGTTGGAAAAGGGGACCTGCAATTGCAGTATCTATAAGCTTGCTCTTGTTCCTCCCTCTTGACAATACCTTACTCTTTTTCATCTTCTCTTCAATACAAAATGGAATATTATTCCATCATTGTATGAGCACCATTTACCTAATGCCTTCTCCTCTTCATTACTGCTCTATTAGTGGTAGCTCAAACTCTCGACTGACTAGTTAATTGGGGGGAAGAGGAGATGGAACCTCTACACATACCAAATTAGCAATATGAAGTCGCAAAGGTGGCATCAATTGACAAAACATAAAAACATAGATAACTGTAGAGATTTTCCCAACCACATATATTCACTTTTAAACAAACATGAAGGAAAAATGATATAACCCATACTTTTTAGCACTACACAATTTGATTTGGGAGATACAATCAGTCTACAATAATTATTTTTGGCATTTTATTGTTTTCTTCTATGTCTCTCCTAATAACACACAATTTGAATTAGTTACAACTATCTTTTGATTGTGAATAATGGACAAGTAGGAGTTATTATTCTCAGTGATCACCTCTCATGGACTGAATGCTCCCATTCCAACCATGTTGATTTTTCACCTCTCATGGACTGAATGCTCCCATTCCAACCATGTTGATTTTTCTCCTTTGCCTACATCAAAATATATACATTTCAACATGTGAATAACTCTTCTAAATTTATGAGTTATACTAGATCAAAGCTCCCCCATTGTTATCCCACTTGCATCTTGTCCATGTCTTCCATGTTTCAATACAAATGAATAATCATTGTTATCCCACCTGCATCTTGTCCATGTTTTCCATGTTTCAATTCAAATGAATAATCATTGTTAGCCTTCCTTGAAATTATACGATCAACCATATAGGGTAAGTGAAGGTAGCATACTCACAATAATAAAAAATGCATCATTGTGCCAAAAAAGCCATGTAGGTCAACATGTTGCATTGAAAACATAATGTATATGCACTCTAGGTCTAGCAAGTAATTGTAGTTGAAAACATGAGCAATGAGGGATGCATTAAAAATTAACTTTATGACCTCAACCTTTTATTAGAGGGAAATAATACAAGATATATGTTTATGTTGAGTTACTAATTAGAGCTAGATAGCACAAGGAACATACGTTCTAAATAGTCCATATTGGGTCCTTCAATTACCACTGAATATTTCATTGTATGAGAAGGTACCTAACAATTCAAAAGCTCAAATATTAACACTTAAAAGTGTTCCTAAAATACCACTCTTGCTAGATATATGCAGATCAAAACTTCATGTTTTAGGTCAAGTCCACTTCTTACTACTAAAGTTGCCATGCTTTAGTAGTAAGATGTTGGCACCCTTATCTACTCAAGCAGACTACACCTTCTACTTAGCTATTTGACTTTTTCTCTCTTATTTTGTTGACAATGCCTTTTATAGTGAGGTTGAGCATTCCATAAAGAAGCTTTCTCTATGTTTTTAAATCCATTTCTTCTTTTAGCTTTAAAAACAAGCCGCCTTCTAGTACTTGATCGTTCATTCCCTCAAGAAAAAATCAAAGGTGTGTATCATAGTTGCCTTTCCTTATTTCAACATGTCTTGCTTGTTGAGTCTAGAATACATCTACCATGCTCTAGAACTCGCATGACAAGCTAGATTAGAATATCATCATGCAAGATCCTCTTTCTCAATATTCTCACTTTAGTGTTTGATTGGATCCCTCTCTCATGAAGAAGTGGAGAGCATAAGGGGACATGCTGATGACTATTACCTAGCCCCCCCAAAAATTGTGGTACTTTTGTAGCTATGTATAGCCTTCTACCTTGTGTGATTCGTCAAAAAAAACCCCTATTCTTGTTTATGAGGATCATCCACACTTTATCAATTTTCTTTTAATTTCAAATAAATTCTTATGACACAAGTAACGTGCCTCCTCTAAATCTATTATTTCCCTTAGCGTTAGGGCACTCTTCATTGTCCTTATCTATTGTCTCTATGCCAACTAATGCTACACTTTTTAATCATATCTACAACAACACTAGGACCCTGTAGATCTGGTGGATACTGTCACATGCACCATCTATCCAACTAAATCCACCATATTCTTTACCATCTTAATTTTATTTCTTAAATACGTGAGTCGAGAAACTCTATAATGTCAATCAACATATGATTTATATTGAACACAACTCTACACTAAGAGTTTATGCAAAGCCATAACATTTTCTTTCAACTGCTAGTTTAAAGCCTCTCTTTGGTTTTCTTGTATGGATTCTTTATGTTTACACTAAAAGTATTGAGCATCTTGCCAAAGAAGTAAAAGGACATGCATTGAACAATCTCTAATCATGTGAGAATCCAAAATGGTAGTTACTAGCAATAATAGTAAATATCCTTAGCTTTGTTAGTTCAAAGCCACTATAATATTCTTTTCACCTCATCATTATTTTTGTGTTGCACTATCATCTCAAACTACAAGCAACCTGCTATGGAATCTGTTAACCATTGGCTTAATACATTATGTTTTCCCTTAGCATGGTTTGGAGCCTTAGTCATTACTATTTCCTATGTAAAGTAGTCTTGTACCTACAATAGAAACCATTATTTTCCCTATACTTGCAATAGCAAGCTAAGATTCTACAGTACCTATAGTACCAAGCTCAATTCTTGCACTTTCTACAGTAGCAATATGTACTACAACAAGTTGAAAAACAACCAGAAGTGTTGCAGTAACCTCAAAAACAACAAATGTGACAACCACATGATGATTACTGGTGCAAAGTACTTGAGAATCAATAGATGCAAATTGTTGTGGATTATCTTAAATATTTATTTTAGGATTCAATGTCTTATTCACGATCCAAATTGGGTGGTACATTTCCATACATTTATTATGATGAAAATGCTAGAGTATTATTGACATCTTTTCAAGTCAATGCAATTATTCTATGTAGTTGGAGTGGTAATCTAGTTATTTTGTAATAGTTCTATATCTTGATTTTCTATTATATATTATGGATGTCATTGTATATCATGAGTTCTTAGTCTAGCATATTTCATTGAAATGGTTACACTATAGAACTATGGCTCATTACTTGTCAGTAGTGTTGCAGATACTTTCATTCTAGCTATCATGCAAGGAGACATTGTTAAACTTAACACTTTTCCATATAGTAAAAAAAGAGAGATTTTCTAGATACTTATCAAAGTATCTAGAAAAAGTCTCAACTAGTAAAAGTAGAAGACTTTACAAGTTAGTGATCTAGTAAAATATTTCTATATAGAAAATTTTTAAAATTCCTACGTGATATAGTAAAATATTCCTAGATATGAAAACTAGTTGAAACCATAGATATAGTTAAAATTTCCTATACAAGAAAACTAGTTTGAACCATTAATACAAGCCATTACCACACTAATATATCATGTTAAGCAAACTAATCACGATTTGTTCACAATGTTATCTTGTTAGCAATAGAATTGTAATTGAATCCACTAAAAAAGTTTTGTCTTGAACACTACATTCTATCTGCTTCACCATGTTCTACACCACCTAAGGTAGGTCTAGAGTTGTCATCCTCTTCGGATCTGCTCCACCATTAAGGGACCCCCCCAGCCAGGGGCCGCTTCCGTGGCCCCCGGACCCCACAATAGGGGCCCCTTTTAACTCCCTTACACCACAACTCGATGCAATGTGCCTCGAGTTGCTACCAGCTTAACCACTCCGTCTAACCCAAAGATTAGACCCACAACTGTCACCTTTTTGCCATCTGATCACATACCACATCTGATATACAAGTCGGGACTCAACCAATGTCCGGGCTCACATTTGGCTTCTCCTCATAATGGGGGCCTTACAACTTTGAGCACCATGGATCATTGGTAGCACCTAATGAGGGTGGGGCATTGATCATATCTAACATCGAGATGTCCTCATCTCGAGAGGAATTGGGAATATTGTTGTTTGAGAGTGCTTTCATCTATCCAAGTGGCATCCTCCTTGGGATAATCTTTCCACTGGATGATGCATTCTCTCAAGGTTCTGGATATCAGTTGTCTCTCCCTAACATCTAAGATCCTGTCAGGCCGTAGCTCAAGGACTCCTTGGCTAGGCATTACAACTTGTTGATCATCAAGTACATGGCTAGGATTAGATACATACTTTATCAATAGGCTGCTATGGAATACATTATAAACCTTTAGGTTCTCAAGGAGTTGCAGTCTATAAGCATTGGGTCCTAGGCACTTGGGGATCTTGTATGGTCCACAATACCTTGGATTTAGCTTCTTGCAATCTCCTAAGGATAGGGAACTCTTCTTTGGCCGTACGCAAATGAAGACCATGTCTCCTTCCTCGAAGGTTCTATCTTGACGCTTCAAATCTACGTATGCCTTCTGTCTATCCTTGGTGGCTTGGATGTCCTGTCTAATTGAATTCATTTGGTCATCCATCTCTTCTAGCATCTGCCTTGAAGCTTCAACCCTCAACGTTGGATCTGAGAAGTTTAGGGGACTTCGACAGTCATGCCCATACAATGCTTGAAAAGGGGTCATCTGAATGCTTTGTTGGTAAGAAGCATTGTAGGCAAACTCAACCAAAGGAAAGTATTGAATCCACCTTTTTGGTTCATGATAGCAGTGTGCCCTTAGCATATCCTCGATGACTTGATTGAATCGCTCTGTTTGACCATCAATTTGGGGATGGTAGGCTGTACTAAAACAGAGATGAGTCCCAATGGCTTCAAAGATAGCTCTCCAGAAGTGTGATGTGAAGAGACAATCACGATCACTAATGATTCTTCTGGGCAATCCATGTAGCTTGAATATCTCCTTGATAAACAACCTTGCAATGTCTGAGGCTTTATAGTTTGTCTTAACAAGAATAAAGTGTGCAACCTTAGTAAGCATGTCAACCACAACCATGATGGAGTTGTATCCTCCCTGAACTTGGGTTAGGCCAACAACAAAGTCCAGACTGATGAATTCCCATTTCATTTGGGGAATGTCAAGTGGTTGCAACTTTCTTGGCATTTTGACATGTTCGGCTTTGATACGTTGACAAGACAAACACTTAGTGACATATTTGAGAATGTCACCTTTAATCCTCTCCCAATAGTAGCTCTTCCTAACTGCATTGAGAGAGCTAGCTCTTCCTAACATGAGGCAACTACATTCTCCTTTCCCGGTCGGTATTTTATTTCAAAATCATACTCCTCAAGCACTTCAATCCACCGACGTTGCCTCATGTTGAGCTCGTTTTGGGGAAAGATCCACTTGATACTTTCATGATCCGTCACTAGAGTAAACTTGTTACCCAACAGGTAGTGTATCCAAAGTTCTAGATCATGGGTAGCATAATTCTTCTCATGGATCTTCAGTTTTCTTGAAGAGTATGCTACAAGATGGTCTTCTTACATAAGCACACATCCTAAGGCAAGCGTGCTAGCATCAGTTACCACTTTGAACTTCTTACTGAGGTTCGAAAGTTTCAGGATAGGTGCTGATACCAAACTTTGCTTTAATCTATCAAAGCTAGATTGTTCGGCAGTTGACCATGCAATGGATGTTTGTTTCTTCAGTAAATCCATTAGAGGTGCTGCAATCAAAGCATAGTTTTTAATGAAGACCCTATACCATCCTGTCAATCCAAGAAAATTGTGTATTTCTTTGACAGTTGTT
This sequence comes from Lygodium microphyllum, assembly GCF_053477565.2. Taxonomy (NCBI): domain Eukaryota; kingdom Viridiplantae; phylum Streptophyta; class Polypodiopsida; order Schizaeales; family Lygodiaceae; genus Lygodium; species Lygodium microphyllum. The sequence goes on along the minus strand of NC_141152.1, from coordinate 138,214,105 downwards.
AGTATTGGCCATTCTAGAACATTTTTTGCCGGATCCACTGAGATCCCTTCAATTGATACGATGAATCTCAAATATTCAATCTGATGTTTGCAGAATGCACACTTCTTCATCTTAGCATAGAGCTTGTGTGCCCTCATTGTCTCAAGGACAATCCAAAGCTGGGGTTCATGATCTTCTTCCTGTTAAGAATAGACTAAGGTGTCATCGAAGAAGATGAGTACGAAGTCATCAAGATATGGCCTAAAGATATCCTGCATTAACCTGTTGAAGGTGGCAGGTGCATTCGTAAGCTCGAATGACATAACTAGGAACTCAAAGTGTCCACATCTTGTGTTGAAGGCCGTCTTTGGGATATCTTCTTCCTTGATCCTTATCTGATAGTCACCAGACCTGAGATCAATCTTGGAGAAGATCTTCGCACCCTAAAGACGATCAAGAAGCTCATCTATTCTAGGAATAGGCTACTTGTTCTTAACAGTTGATTGATTCAACCCTCTGTAATCAATACACAGTCGAAGCGTTCCATCTTTCTTTTTCTGGAACAGCACTGGAGCTCCCCATGGTGAACTGCTAGGACGGATGTAGCCTTGATCTAACAGTTGCTTAAGTTGCTCCTTCAGCTCAATTGCTTCCGGGATGGACATTCTATAAGGCCTCTTTGCAATTGGCGCAGCTCCTGGCACTAGCTTGATCTCATGATCCACTTCTCTTTGCGGCGGGAGTTCTGTTAGCTCTTCAGGAAATACACCCGCGTACTCCTTTAGCCATGAAGGTTCTTCACTAGACTCCTGCTTCTAATCCAACTTATTGAGCTTAATCAAGTAGACAGGTAGTCCCTTTCTAACTCACTTTATAATCTGAGATGCTTTGGCCAATTTACTTTTTGACTTTCCAGTCTCTCCTTGAGTTGTGACCAATTCCCCTTCAGAGTCTCGAAAGGAAACTTGGCCCTTTCCACAATGAATGTGGGCATCATTAGGTTTAAGCCAATCCATTCCGAGTAAACACTCATGGATACCTAGGTTCATGACCCTGAATTTGACCGAAGTTGTCTTTCCTCCCAGAAAGAATTCCACCTTAGCAGTTTGCCTTGTACAAGTGACCTCATGACCATTTGCTAATTCCACAAGCAAGGTAGGTACTTCTGCTGTGGCTATTTCTAATCTTCTTGCACATGCTGGTGAGATAAAGGAATGTGTATTGCCACAATCAATCAAGGTTTTGAAGCCTTTACCTTGATAGTCCGATGGTGTCTGAATCACCGAAAACTGGCGATTTGGGATATTTCTTGTGAAGAGCGGTATGGACTGTCACCCTTTCAAACTCTGCTTCCATGGTCGGGTCTTCTTCTTGGCACAATTCCCTATTGGCAACACAGGCGGTTATTCCTCTGCCTCGGGTGGTGGCTCCCTGGCCACGGCCAGTTCCTTGGAAAGGAGCTTGACGATGTCCTCCGCCAAGCTTGGGACATTGCCTTTTGAAATGATCGGGCTCGTTGCAGTGGAAACAATGAAGATTTCGGCCATTGCTTTGGGTAGGGACAAAGTTGTTGACATTATTGGTTCTTTCTTTATTTCTTTGTCCCCGATTTTGACCTTGAACTCTCTTCACTTGGGGCCAATATGCTCCTCTGTTCTGATCATTATAAGACCAAGTCCTGTTACTTCTTGGCCTAGCCTGCACCTCCTGAATTATGGATGCTCGAATGAGTGCGTCCTATAGATCTGTTGGGCGCATAGATTCGAGGTGGGTATTCATTGGTGGGTTTAAACTGGCACAAAATTTTGACACCTGCTGTGTCATATCCATCTGTGGCTCATACTTCAGAAGTGAGACAAATTTTGAGTAGTATGCAACAAGAGTGAGACCCATCTATTTTAGCTCATAGAACTCATTCATTTTATGCATGCGGTACGCAGGTGGTAAGTATCTTCCTTGCACAGCTTTCTTCAGCTTTTCCAAGGTAACGGATCCTTTCGAGATCCCTTGATCTCTCCACCATTGTTTCCACCAAAGCTTGGCTTCACCAGTGAGATTCAGCTTGGCGAGTATAGCCTAGTTGGCGGGTGCAGTACCGGCCGCTTCAAAGTAATCTTCCATGGACTCTATCCAAATCTCAGCATCCGCTTGGATAGTCCTATAGCCTTTCCCGTCAAGTTCTGGTGGCTTGATCTGCTTGAGAAGAAACTTCTTCTCCTGAATCATGACCGTACTTGATGTAGGGGGCGGACTGGGAATCTGTACCTGGGGTTGTGCCTGGATAGAGGATTCTTAACATTACAACTCGTTAATTGTTATAATTATATCTCATACCCAATTTAGCTTTCAACCAAGAACCCTAGCAACTTAACTTTTTATCAATTCTCATAGACAAGACAACATTGATAAAAATAAGTCTTATTTCATTTATATGGGCATAGCCCTCTTGGAGTACAATATTTCTTGGATGATGGAGCAACTGTTACATTATTTTGGGGAGAATAATGTTGTGTTACATTTAGCCACAAACTAGATAATAGTATGGTTTTGGGTCATGGTTCTTTAGGAATCGATAAGTCATCGGAAGATTAGGGTATCCTTTCCTTTGGTACCCATTCTTCTTGTAGCATCCCAACACCTTGATCCTGTCGGCGGGGATTATGTGGGTCACTTCCTCGTATACATATGAGTTCAGCTCAACCCTCCGACCTTCAACATGTAAAGTTGTGTTTACGTGAGCCTTAAAAAAAATGAATAGTTTCACGATCTTCAGGTCCTCCAACCACTTGATCCTCTTTAGATTGGTTCGAAGGTACTCAAACTGGTGAGAAGCTATGTAGTAGATTCCTGAGTCACCCATCCACCTCCATTCCATGTACAAAGGCGATGGATTATAAATACGGTCTAGGATGTTCATCATATCAATCCTTTGTTGATAATCTAAGGAATACATTGTGGTCATAAACATGACTTGGAACACTAAGAACCTGTTTCATGCTTCATAATTCTACAAGACAGCATCGAAAGTAAGGAAATGTTACTAACATCAACATTTTCTTTACTTCTTCTTATTAAGATTTCTTATAAAAACAAATCCTTCATTGGTTCCCTCTGATACCAACTGTAACATGTCCATCTGCTCCCTTTCGGGACACATCTTAGCAATCCATCGGAAAGGGAGTCTAGACAGCTCCGCCCGGCACTTCCATGGAATGTTATGGGGTTTGCAATCTAGGACTTTCTGTGTCTACCACATACCAGAAGTATTTCGGCCATTACCACTTAGGACCCGCCCTGAATCAGGGTCTTCCCTAATGGTCATTTTCTTAAACGGCAACTAGCGTCGAACCCCAAGAGAACTACTTTACGTAGAAACACCAGGGAGGAGGTGGATTCATGCTGCACTTGGTTCAAGGAGAATGGGAAACGAGAGGAATGCAAGGCTCGACCTCTCTACCCATAAGACATAGTCCCATTCCGTTTCCCTAAAATAGCATAAATTGGGATTTTTGTTGTTACCTAAACTCTAGGTCAGCACCCTTGCTGTTCATTTCCTTTGAGAAGAGCTCCTTGCTATCCATTACGATTGAGAAAAGGTCCCCGGCCAACCGGGACCACCCATCTGTAGGACGGACCCATGGCTACATCCACTGCACTTTCCTCAAGGTTGCTTTAGTTGTCTAATTACCTACCACATTTAGTTGGATATGCATCAAGTAGCTTCATTAATTAGCCAGTTAGACACTATTTCCTTCACATAATCTTAGCACATGGCATAGAAAAGCAATGTCAAACAAGTTCCTTTTCAACAAGTTATTATATTTATCTTTGGAATACATCCATAAAGTCCGGCCAGGCTAATCCATAATCCGTCTGAAGGCTATCTAGCAATCCACAGGGATTACTAATCCAAGATTGCGCCCATAGACTAGTATGCGGGCCTTGAGATCCAATCACGAGTCACGTTGGCCTCTTATGCAGGGCCCGGAAGTCAAGGGATTTATAGCTAGATCCCCCCTAGCACCCAAGCATCCTTGTGCTCCAAGTAGTGCTGTTAACCCTCAAACAAACGAAGGTGGAAAATCCGGAAAAGCTAAAGCAGAAGACAAAGACAAAGGCTAAGGCAAAGAGAAACGGAAGACAAAGACGCATAAGGAGAAGAGTCCTAAATAAGGGAGAAAGATGCACAAGGAAAAGCGCAAGTCAATTTTTTGTAAAAGAGCACAAGCGCATCATGGTTTAATTCAAGGAGCGCTGGGCTCTCACCCATGCAATTTGTAAATGTAGATGGGCGGTGGAAAGAAAGCTAGGAAGATAGAAGGACAATGGGAAAAATGGCCTAGGCTACGACCGGCCATGTAAAAAAGGGGAAAAGGGGATGACCGCCCATAAGGGATTTAGGGTTTTGTATATAAAGTTGAAAAGTGAATGAGAAGCTCATTCTTGTGTGTGGCCAAAAGTAGCTCTCCTCTTCTTCTTCTTCTTCTTGTTCTTGCTTGCTTGAGGTTGTGCTTGAGAGAGGGAGTGTGAGAGTGTGAGGGAGTGAGTGTGTGAGGGTGAGGGACCGAGGAGGAGAAGCTCTCCATCTTCTCCTCACTTCTTCTCTTATCTTCTATTCTCTTCTCTTGCTCATAGCAATGGAGCTTGGAGCTTGGAGCGGGAGGATCGAGCTTGCTTGAAGCTTGCACTTGGATCCTGGTGCCACCGGAGTGCGCGGGAGAGGAGGTAACTTGAACGGCACGGAGGTAAGCTCACTACACTCGTAGATATGGATGGCGTGCCGGTTATGTGAGAGGTAGCCATTAGTGCTCGGCTTGGAGTGCTTGAAACAATAAGCGGTCCGTGGGTCTTGGCGGTTGAGCGAAAGCTCCCACATTTTGGTTCCATTGCCGGGACAAACGGATTCAAGCCTTGAGCACTTGCGGGCTTCAAATCGAGCATTGAAGTAGGGTTTTTCGTGAACTGGTGCTTGAGATACGTAAGAAGTGAGGGGGTTGAAGATGGTATTCGATCTCCTTGGCAAGTAGGTTTTTTTGCTTTCTTGAGATTTATATTGTGGAATGAAGTAGTGTAGGTGATTGCTTTGTGATTTGTATGCATTTAGGATAGGAAAAAAACAAAGAAAAAGAAGCAAAGAGTAGGGGTTTCTATTGCTGTATAATAGGCTAAAACAGGGAAATAGGGGCACAGATCCTTGGAGTGCCGTTTGATTCAAGCACCATAGTGATTCTATGCATGTCTAACATTTCCTTGTAGTGTCTTGCACCTATCTAGAAGGCGCTGGACGATTCGGTGTAGTAGACGTCATCCTAGAGGCATCACATGCAACTCGCGGGCCATCGGCCGCGTAGTCGGACTAGCTCATCCGAGTCCCAGAATCGAACCAACCCAAAATCAGACGTCCGATTCTAATAATCGGACTCCTAAAAATCAGACATCTGGGAATCGGACAAAAAACTGTCAAAATCAGACAGGTATCTAGAACACAAATTTTGACGCATCTAAACCCCAAAATTGACCCCAAAGGCTACATAGAGCTAAAGGAACATTACAGATCCGTCATTGGGCTGAAACTTAGAGCAAGTGCTTCAAAATTTGGCTATAAACGGTCCTCAAAATTATGCATGGCTTTTACCGTAACGGCCCCCTCCGCACCTTTCCCAAGTAGGTTGGAGAGAAAACGCGCACCGTGACAGGTCCTCCAAATTGGACCCTAGTGTAGTAATGGCTCTACATGAGCATGTATTCTCACTTGCAAAAGAGCAATCAAAAGCCCATACCCAAACAGAGAGAAACAGAGACCCTAGAACATCAATGGGCCAATCTAGCCATCAAGGGCAAAAAGGCCACACCACGAGAACACAAAGACATTGTGTTCATACCATGTCTAGTCAGAGCGAAATGCAACATCATCAAGCTACAAATGCCAAGATGACTAGACATGACACTCTTGACGAGAGATGTACCTTGAGCAACACTGCACAGACAACCCAAGGCATTGGTGGAGAATCCATGTCTGGTCATGTAAGTGGGGACTCAAGGGCATCTGTCAGAAGGCTTAAATTTACAAGCCAGGACCCGGAAGATGAAGACATAGTACCACCTGCTTATCTTAGGGTCAAACTCACCGCGAAAAGAGAGCATACTATCGATGCTCTGATTTATGAAGGAGCAGATTTTAACATCTTGACCTATGAATCATGGACCCTACTAGGCCAACCAGAGCTCACACCGACTGGTGCAACTCTTAGCCCTTATGGGGGACACCCACAAACACTCATAGGGAAGTGCAAAATCCTTGCGACAATTGAAACGGAAAGCTTGCCTATCCTATTTCATGTTCCTCCAAATAGTGCTAGCTGCGGGAAAGAAACCCTTCTAGGAAGACCCTTCAAAAGGGCGACCAAGTGTGAGGCCGACTATGTAGCACAGAGGATACACCTGACACTACTGGGTGTGAGGATAGTCACAACCTTTAGTAAGGGTGACCTCATTAAACCTCGAGGGAAAGGCAAGCAAGGTGCTGACATAATAGTCAAGCTTGCTGACTAGAGCAAGGACTTGTTGGAAGAGTTAATACAAGCACAGGTCGAACAACGAGAACCAGTGAGTGAGGCCATGCCCGAAACAAGAAGGTCAAGAGATAATGCCAAGGACAGGCTTTGGACTTACAAATATCGTAGAAGACCCCAAAAGGAGCCCAAGCCTTATAGACACAGGCATCGATGGAGGGTCAGCACAACGCCGCGATGGATATCCAAAGCATTGCTACGTGCTCAAGGGTACTACGTAGGTAACTGATGGATTTGGGTACCAAAATCCCTATCTAAACTGCCTCCAAGGCTAGAGTGCATCAAAAGCAATGAAGCACATGAGGAAATCTAAGAGAAACTGTAGGTCTCAAGGCAACAAACCAAACATGATTGTTCGAAAGAAAGAGCCTCAGCCTAGCATGCTAAATAGACAGATGTCATATGTAGCCATTGAGCATGCACAAAAATCATTAGTAACCAAAGAGCCTTTGATTTCCCAAGGGGAGAACAAGCATCATAGGCACAACATTGCTCAAGGCAAGGCTGATCGCTCAACAAAGAAAATGGCACAATCGTCTAATAGCCTCGAGCAAATCATTCAGCCAGTGCCAAGTCCACCTAAGAGTCCTAGATCTCCTACATCCTCTTTTTCCAAACGAACACAGGAAGCACAATAGCTTGTCAAGGGAAACTACTCAATTCCAATCTCTATCTCCATCTAAGCTTCCAAATGTCCAAGAGGTGGGACATGATGCTATCTGTAGCTCTCGACCCAAGGATATGCATGAGCAACCTAATGTAACTAGATCAACTCATGCGTGATCTACACAGATGAGTGTTCAAAGGGCAACAAAAGACACAACCACTTCCGATCGCCCTAGGGACTTGACATCGGAATCCACCAAGGGTAGCTAGCCCACTAAACTAGCTGCTACTACTTCCAAACAGGGATCACATCACTCACAGCCCTTGGCCATGGCAATGCCCCATGTGGAACGTGTCCTTAGTAGTTTACCTCTAGAGAAGGTGTCGCAACCAACTTCCTCAAAAAATCCAGCACTTTCAAAGTGCCTAAAGCCTAGGCTAGAGGAGTTAAACACAAGGGAGTTGACTGAAGAGCTAGACTCCCCGAAAAGGGAGGCAGTTGTGCCCTCACAGCCTGGTAAGGCTATTCAACAGGCCATGGCTATGTCCCATAAGGACACACTAGAGAGAGAGACATGATGCTATCTGTAGCTCTCGACCCAAGGATATGCATGAGCAACCTAATGTGACTAGATCAACTCATGCGTGATCTACACAGATGAGTGTTCAAAGGGCAACAAAAGACACAACCACTTCCGATCGCCCTAGGGACTTGACACCGCAATCCACCAAGGGTAGCTAGCCCACTAAACTAGCTGCTACTACTTCCAAACAGGGATCACATCACTCACAGCCCTTGGCCATGGCAATGCCCCATGTGGAACGTGTCCTTAGTAGTTTACCTCTAGAGAAGGTGTCGCAACCAACTTCCTCAAAAACTCCAGCACTTTCAAAGTGCCTAAAGCCTAGGCTAGAGGAGTTAAACACAAGGGAGTTGACTGAAGAGCTAGACTCCCCGAAAAGGGAGGCAGTTGTGCCCTCACAGCCTGGTAAGGCTATTCAACAGGCCATGGCTATGTCCCAAAAGGACACACTAGAGAGAGAGAATGTGAGCCCCAACCAAGCATGTCAATGGTTAACCTAGTCCAGGGTCCTGAGTCGTTGAGAGAGGCACCTTCACTAACCAAGAAAAAGAGGAGAAAGCAGAGAAAACAACAACAGTTGTAGGTGGTTGTGGACCCCAAGAACATTGAGACGAAGGGCGTTGGAGAGCTGATGAATAAAGCATCGAGTCCATCCACCAACGAGCCCAGTGATGCCTCTCCTAGTAGCGGTGAAACCTCAGACACATCGGTGTGCTCTGAAAGATCAAAGCAGTCGTTGCCATCAACAGCTTCTTTCAACACTCAATCCACCGACAATAGAACTCACATCGACCCATCAAGAGTGGATACAACATTGTCACAAAAAGGTGACAAATCTATACCAGTCACATCCGAGAATAACCATGACAAAATAGTAGCAAAACCTCAGGAAAAATTCACAATCCCTAAGGGCATAAGCAATCCTAGTGTTGATCAATCTTGCTCATCTAGGCCTGAGCCCCCAGCTATGCTAAAGCCTAAGGAAACTCCTAGAACCTTGCATGAGATGGAAACCGAGCAAGCCCTCGTTGAACATAGAAGTATCGCAGAATGCCTAGCTGAGATGGATGCTAAGCTCAAGGTGTTCGCACAAGTCTACGTCCTTGCGGACGTGGGCACAATCCCCAAGGAGCAGCTTGGAGATTACTTTCCCTTTTCTCTATCCTGGGAAGAGCAAGAACATCTTAATGAGCACTATGACAGGCTCCTGCATGAACGCATGCCACTCATCTCTGACGAGAAAGCTGACGAACTACGCTTAACTATAACATTCAATGATGTGCTCTGCCAACCAAAACTCCTAGAGATAGAGCAACTAAATCGACTAATAAAGGGTTGAAGTCAATTTGAACAGCGTCGGTGTGAAAACCGCATTGTAATGGCCGAACTAGGAGCCCAGATCATGACAGCCTCCGAGGAGCGATTGGCCAAATGGCGATCCCAAAGAGACCCAACCTATGTGGCACCAACTTCCCTCCGAGTGCTAACTGAAATTTGGGATACGGACTTAGCTGGAACTAGCCTAGAGATCCCTTTAATTCATAAGGTTCTCACTGAGGAGGAGTTACATGTTGCCAGTAGACTCGGACAAGGTTCCATGCTACTCGATGTGGAAAAATATCTATCGGTACTAAGTAAGCTGCGACGAGTGCTGGATGCGTGTGCCACACTCCAATACAACCCCGAGTTCTACAATTGGTTCTTATCCTCATGAAGTGACATGGATTCATAAATATGTATATAAATAAATATTAATTTTTGTGACACCGTATATAAACAATATCAACACACACAAGCAATGATAGTCAAGCGCAGGGAGAAGAGTTGGGTCTGACAAGCTAATCTCCTCAAGTCCTCCTCTCATCACGCATTTAAAAGGTGTGTGACCATCCCCACCTCCAAGTGAAGGGCATGAAACCCACATTACCGCCATAGGAAGCCTTGACCAACAACTCTAATGGTGTAGATAGGGTGCAACCCCTTTACTATACACCCTCTTCCCTTTCCAATCTACCCTTCCAAAGTTGAGCCCTGCCTAAATTCATGACCACCAGCCAACGTAACTTGGCATGAGCCAAGATTTGCTAATGGTAGCAGGCTAAATATACATCATGGGGGCCATCCCTCTACAACAAGCAGTGCATGCCCTACCCCTCCCCTTCTCGTCCTATGCGCTTGATAACCTGCACTATAATCCCTTACATATGAATGGTCTTATCATGTAACAAATCCTAATCCTTGATTCGCATCTTACAGGTCCCCCGCGAGGAAAACATGGAGAACCAAGGGCAACTAGCTTGCAAGGACTCTCTCCGCCCGACGGGAACATGCAGCACACGCCTCTCTGCCGGTGCCCTACGTGCCCACTCTTAAAAGGTACGCCAAGAAACGCAGCCCCAAGCGACACCACCATGGATGAAGACCGAAGAATCCACGGGCCAGGGGAGCGGATGCTCAAGGAGGCACACACAATATGGCAACACCAGTGGCACAAATCCCCAACGTTGTCGTCGTGTTAAGGGTTGAAGGTCTACCATCGGGGCTTTACTGCAAAAGAGGAATTTAGGATTCCAGGTTCAGGAAGTGAAAATAGATAGGGGATTAATAAGATCTGGAATTTAGAAATGATTTAGGTATGGAAGAAGAGTTCAAGCTTTTTTACTATGTACTTAGCATACATGATCGGAATAAATAATTCTATCTTGATTACATCAAATGCCTCTAGATACATACATCATATCATAAAGGATATTTCCAGATTCACAATTCAATTTATGAATATCAAATGCAAGATCTAATGGCATTTATTTCAAGTGCATAGATGGATTTCAACCATTTGGAACAAGTATTATGTTGATAGACTCAAATGCATTCAAGATTTGGGTCAATGATACATGAATTGAATTGAAGAAGCATAATTTTAGCTTCGGCCCTGTTTTAAAACAGAAAATTCCAGCCCATAATCAAGTTCAAAATGAGTGCATAAACTCAAGTAGAAGCACCTCTAACCATTAATGAACAATGCCCTGATGAAAAGAGGTCATTTCCTTCCATTACAACCACATAAATCCCATGTTTGCTCATAAAAATGGACCATAATAGTGGGCTGCCCTATTTATGACTGGTTATTTCAGCCCATAAAAACCCATATACCTTCAAACTCCTCACCCTTTGCTTGCCCCAAAGTCACTCAAGTACTTGGGTACAAGGCGGGCTTCATTGAACCAAGATTGAGGTAGACAAAATGAGAGAAGTCGTGCATAAGAGCAGGCTGAATACTTTTCTCTCAAATTTTCCTCTTTTATAAACTGTTTTAGCATGCATTTTCATCAAACCAAAGGGGCAGAGAAGTGGAGCTCTCACCATGTTTACATCTTCAGTAGATGGGCCTGTTGATCTTCAGTTTGCATGCCCCAAATCATGCACCATAGCTCCAGCTCTCTCTAGTTTGCTTCAAACTGTGCAGCCCACATTTTGCGCCAAAAAATGCGGGCTGCTCCTTGCTCAGCCCCTGGTCACTTTTTGACCTACCCAGGTCACTTACTAGTCACTTAAGTCTATTATTTCATGCCCCATGTGAACCTAGTGTATTTTTTGCAACTTTTGGCAATTTTCTTGAGTTCTGACCATATTTTTGCACCTGAATCAATGTGATTTATCCTGCAAATTGTCAATTACTTCCAGTTGACCAAGTTATAGGTTCCCATAGACTTATTTTTCATAAATATACATGGTATAACTGAAAAATATATGCTAAATACAAAAGAACTTGTATAACTAAGGTGGTTATTGGATAACAATGTCTGAATTTTGTATGCAAATTCCTCATATAACTTCGAGTGAAGCTGTTCTGTGTTCTTAAGAATCCCATTAATTATATTATGAACAGTAAACTCTTTGACATTCACCCCCTCCTAACTTGCACATCCTCTGGCATGTGCAATTTCATAAGATTACAGGTCAAGGAAGGTCTTCTTCTTCATCTTCATTCTCTAAGTCCTTTTCTTCCTGCATGTCTTCAAGTAGAAGGCTCATATCTAAGTCATCAAGTTCATAAGTTGAAGATTCTCTTCGTTTGAAGAGTTTGATTTGTTTCCCAGCTATTGGAATCTTAATCATGGTCCCATCCATTTCAGCCAAAGAGTAAGTAGCGTTATTATGTACTACTTTTACAACATATGGTCCAAACCATCGCTTGGCTAACTTCCTATGAGCACTATATTGATTGTCCCGGCTGCTATCATAGACAAGAACCCAATCATTCTCTTGAATAGCTCTTGGACGGAGTCGATGATACTTGTCAAACCTCTTCTTATTCCACAAATCATGTAGACATAGGAAAAAGTGAATTAAGTAGTTAGAAGTAGTTCATTAAATTGGTTATTAATTTAACTTAATTGAGGAGAAGGTACCCATTTTGGTAAAGTAAATTAGGCTCATTATTGGTTAAGTTAAAATTATTAAATTGCATACTTAGTTGTTAAAAAACTAGGATAATTAGAATAAAACTCATAAAAGACTGTAATATGAAACTTAGCTAAAGAAGAAAAACGTAAGGGTCTAAGTTTCACACAGTGGAAGCGCATGGGTGGACAGAGCCATCTTTGTATCAGTTGTTTGGAGTTAAAGAATTTATTGATTCTCCTCTTATCTGTTGTGTACTTTCTATCTCTTTCTCAGATTCTGTTCGCTGCGCCGTGTAATATTTTACACGGTATCAGAGCCCAGGGGCCTCTAGAGATCAGAGAGCGTGCAAGAGGCAAAGGCTTCAACAGCAAAGAGAAACTATGTCGACTCCGGGAAGCGGTTCTGGCGCATTAGGAAGCGGTGCAGGAGGTGGTGCTGCTGTACCGGCTATTCAAACACTGAGGATTCGTCCACCAACCTTCAGCGAAGGCAAGTTAGATGGTACAAACTACACCTTGTGGAAGTTCAAAATTACAACTATCCTTGATTCTTATGAGCTTCTGGAGACTGTGCTGGGGACTGATGCAGAACCACAGCCTACCCCCGACCCATCAAATCCTAGTGTGATGATTCCTCCGAATGTAGATCTTCTACGAGCTTGGAAATGAAGGAATACAGATGCATTGTGTGCCTTAGTTACAAGCTGTTCTAACAGTGTTTTGACTTTGATTCAGCATACAACCAAAGCATCAAAGGCTTGGAATGTACTAAGGAGTCAGTATGAAACACGAAACCAAACAAGGATTCAAAACTTGGAGAATCAACTAGCAACGGAGAAGTTTGCTGAAGGAGAGACGGTTGAAGCATTCATCACTCGGATTAAGAATATGCGCGACCAAATGGCTAGTGCTGGGATACAAAAGACTAGCGAAGAGCTATCTCGGAAGTGTCCTCGGATTTGTCCACAAAAGTTTGATGGACTAGTAACTGCCCTTAATACTCAAGTGAGACCTCAAGCTTTGACTTTTGAGGAGTTTTGTGCATTATTAAAGGAGGAGGAGTTGAGGCTGAAAGCCCGAGAAGAAAGCAACAATGGAGATGCTGCATTCTCTGCCAATGCAAAAGGCAAAGGTGTTTCCTCCACCAAAAATGATGGTGACAAAAAGAAGAAGGGCGGCAAGAAGAAGTTTCAAGGAGAGTGCTTCTACTGTAAGAAGAAAGGACATTCAATTGCAGATTGTCGTGTCAAGAAGGCAGATGAAAAGAATGGTACCCTTAAAAGTAAAGGGAAAGAGACAGCCAATACGGCTGAAGCAGAGTTGGAATTATTCATGGCGACCATTGAGAAAGTGTGCTCCTCAACGCAAGAAGAATCTACCACTGACTCATGGGTGTTGGATAGTGGAACCTCCCGTCACATGACCAACAAGAAAGGTCTATACAATTCTATGCAGCCTCTACAAGAATCCATCACTGTGACGGTTGGAAATTATGCAAATGGTGAAGTCAAAAAGCTTTCAAATGTGTTGTATGTTCCCGAAATCAGGAGAAATCTCTTATCAGTTGCTGCCATAACTGATCTTGGTCATGAAGTGAGGTTCAAGAAGACAGGTGCTGAAATTATTGATAGTGCTGGCACAATTGTTGGCAAAGGAGAAAGAAGGAACAACCTGTATGAGCTAAGTGCTCTTACAGCCACCGCTGGAGTGGGCACAAGTAAGCTTTGGCATGACAGGTTTGGACACATCGGATTTGCAGTATTGAAGGAGATGCAAAAGCAAGGTATGGTTGCTCACCTACCTACAATAATTGAATTGAAGGAACCATGTGAAGCTTGTATGATGGGCAAGCAACAGAGAAAGGCATTTCCACAAGAAAGCAAGAATAGAGCACAGGCTCCTCTAGAGTGTAAAATATTACACGGTGCAGCGAACAGAATCTGAGAAAGAGATAGAGAGTACACAACAGATAAGAGGAGAATCAGTAAATTCTTTAACTCCAAACAACTGATACAAAGATGGCTCTGTCCACTCGTGCGCTTTCACTGTGTGAAGCTTAGATGGCGATCTAGACAGAAGATAGGTGAGGAGCTTAAGGCTAGCTGGAACAACAACTCTGACTGGGTGAAAGATGAGTGAGTGATGCCTGCGAAGGGGTTTAGCTTTTATAGCCTGCGAAGGTCGTTAGGTCGGCCTGCTGACCGACCTACCATATAAGCCTCCACTAGTCGGCCAGGGAATATTCCCTTTACCATCGGGCCGGGGGCGCTGCCCCCGAACCCCCGCCAGGGGGGCCGTTGGCCCCCCTGGGACCCCTCAACCAGGGGCCGCTTCCGCGGCCCCCGAACCCCACAATAGGGGCCCCTTTTAACTCCCTTACACCGCAACTCGATGCAATGCGCCTCGAGTTGCTACCAGCTTAACCACTCTGTCTAATCCAAAGATTAGACCCACAATGGTCACCTTTTTGCCATCCGATCACATAGACCTCATCTGATATATACAAGTCAGGACTCCACCAATGTCCGGGCTCACACTTGGCTTCTCCTCATAATGGGGGCCTTACAACTTTGAGCACCATGGATCATTGGTAGCACCTAATGAGGGTGGGGCATTGATCATATCTAACATAGAGTTGGTGCATGCTGACTTGTGTGGTAAGAGGCCTACACAGGCCTTGGGGGGATCTTCTTATTTTATGTTGATTGTCGATGACTACAGTAGGAAGATGTGGGTGTACTTCCTTCGTGATAAGGCTCAAGCTTTTGGTAAGTTTAAAGAATGGCTAATCCTTGTTGAGAATGAAACAGGGAAAAGTGTGAAGAAATTTAGAATAGATGGTGGTGATGAGTTCAACTCAAAGGAGTTTGAAGGCTTTTGCAAGAGCAAAGGGATCAAGCATCAATTGATGACGCCTCACACATCTCAGCAGAACGGTGTTGTGGAACGTAGGAATCGCACCATTGTGGAGATGGCAAGATGCATGCTAAAGGGCAAGGGATTGCCTAACCATTTTTGGGCTGAAGCTGTTAATACTACAATCTACATTCTAAATCGAAGCTATACAAAGGCTCTCAAGGGAAAAACACCTCATGAGGCTTACACTGGTAAGAAACCATCTATCTCACATTTCAGAATTTTTGGATGTGAATGTTATGCACATGTTCCAGATGAGAAGAGAAACAAGTTACAACCAAAAAGTAAAAAATGTATCTTCTTGGGTTATAGTGATAAGCAGAAGGCTTACAAATTATATGACCAAGAGGCAAAGAAGATCATCGCAAGCCGTGATGTGGTGTTCAAGGAGGAGCTGCATACAGTGGAGGAGGAGAAGGAAAGTTCTTCCACTTTATCATCAAGCGAAGAAGTAGTCCACTATGAACCTGTCCCGAGAGCTATCCCTATCCTTAAGGAGGAGGAAGCATCATCTTCAGATGATGAGGAAAAAGTTCACCAACCTGACATCACCCCACCGGAAAAGCCATTGCCGCACTGGGTGAAGCAGCTCTATGACCACAATAATCCTATGCCTGCATCTGTTGAAGAGAAGGCAGATGGACTAAGGAGGTCTCAGAGAATAGAGGAGCAAAGGAGGGCTTCTGCTCACATAGTCAATATGGCCTTGATGGTTGAGATTATGAGAGAAGTAAAGGAGCCAACTGACTTAGAAGAAGCACTTGTAGATCCATCATGGAAGGCTGCTATGCAGGTGCAGTATGACAGCATAATGAAGAATGACACTTGGGAGCTAATGGATCGACCAGCAAAGCGGAATGTTATTGGCACCAAGTGGATTTGGAAGGTAAAGTACAAGGCTGATGGTACCTTAGAAAAGTACAAAGCTCGACTGGTTGCCTAAGGATTTTCACAAGTTGAAGGGTTTGATTTTCAAGAGTCATTTTCCCCAACTGCTAGAATGACCACTATTTGTATGGTACTTGCAGTGGCTGCCCACAAGAAGTGGCCAGTGTACCAAATGGATGTTAAGTCAGCGTTCTTAAATGGTGACCTCAAGGAGGAGGTGTACGTGGCTCAGCCACCAGGGTTTGAGGCCCCTCATTCTGAGAACAAAGTGTGTAAACTGAAGAAGGCATTGTATGGGCTGAAACAAGCCCCCAGAGCATGGTACCAGTGGATAGATAGGTTCTTTTTAAACCTAAACTTCAAAAGATGTGCCTCAGATGCTAACTTGTATGTTTACAGGGATGATAAAAAGTCTGTAGTGATTGTTCGATATGTGGACGACCTTCTTATTACAGGTGACTATGAAGATATGATCAACCAAACTCGAAAGGCTTTGAGTTCTGAGTTTGAAATGACAAACTTGGGCTTGCTGCACTATTGTTTGGGGATTGAAGTCTGGCAAGAGCCAGGAAAGATCTTCATCTCTCAGAAGAAGTATGCATGGGAGATCTTGAAGGCATTTGGCATGACCGAGTGCAAGGAGATAGCTACACCTATGGAGGTGAATGCAAAGTTATCTGTCAAGGATACATCAGCACTAGCAGACATTGGGAGGTATAGGAGGTTGGGATCTACTTGTGTAACACCAGACCAAATATCAGTTTTGTTGTTGGTGTTTTGAGCAGGTTCTCAAACAAACCTCATGAGAGTCATTGGAAGGCTGGGATGCGAGTGCTCAGATACTTGAAGAAAACTCTTGACTATGGTATCACATACAGTTTCGGAACATCTCTTGTGGGGAACTGTGACTCAGATTGGGCAGGAGACATTGATTCCAGGAAGTCAGTTTCTGGTTATTGTTTCTCTTTGGGTTCATGAATTTTCTCTTTGATTAGTAAGAAGCAACCAACAGTGGCATTGTCTTCTACCTAAGCAGAGTACAAGGCAGTTTGTTTTGCTGCATGTGAGGCCATATGGCTGAGAAGGATTCTATGGCATATGGGAGTGCAGGATGAAGAACCAACTGTGCTGAGATGTGACAATCAGAGTTGCATCGCCATTGCCAAAAATCCAGTGTTTCATGCACGCACCAAACATATAGAGATCCAGTATCACTATGTGCGTGATTTGATGGAGGATGGGATAGTGGAATTGGTCTACTGTCCAACAGAGGAGAATGGAGCAGATATCTTCACCAAAGCACTTACGAAGTATCTGCTTCAAGTTCATCTTCAAAGACTCGGCATTGGGATGAGGAGATAGTTCACCTATGGGTGGACATTGAGGGGGGATGTTAGATATGATCAATGCCCCACCCTCATTAGGTACTACCAATGATCCATGGTGCTCAAAGTTGTAAGGCCCCCATTATGACGAGAAGCCAAATGTGAGCCCGGACATTGGTTGAGTCGTGACTTGTATATCAGATGAGGTCTATGTGACCGGATGGCAAAAAGGTGACTGTTGTGGGTTTAATCTTTGGGTTAGACGGAGTGGTTAAGCTGGTAGCAACTCGAGGCGCATTGCATCGAGTTGCGGTGTAAGGGAGTTAAAAGGGGCCCCTATTGTGGGGTCCGGGGGCCGCGGAAGCGGCCCCTGACTGGGGGGTCCCAGGGGGGCCAGCGCCCCCCTGGCGGGGGTCCGGGGGTAGTGCCCCCGGCCCGATGATAAAGGGAATATTCCCTGGAATATTCCCTAGCCAACTAGTGGAGGCTCATATGGTAGGTCGGCGGTCAGCAGGCCGACCTAACGACCTTCGCGGGCTATAAAAGCTAAACCCCTTCGCAGCCATCTTTCACCCAGTCAAAGTTGTTATTCCAGTTAGCCTTAAGCTCTTCACCTATCTTCTGTCTAGATCACCATCTAAGCTTCACACAGTGGAAGCGCATGGGTGGATAGAGCCATTTTTGTATCAGTTGTTTGGAGTTAAAGAATTTACTGATTCTCCTCTTATCTGTTGTGTACTCTCTATCTCTTTCTTAGATTCTGTTCGCTGCGCCGTGTAATATTTTACACTCGATTCTTCCAAGGGGGAGAGAATGTAATATTCCCGTTTGAAAAATATTACTAAACCGACCTCCCGTGCACCATAAACTCGTGCAAAGGTTATCTTCAGTGCTGGCAGTTAATCTATAACCGCATGAGAGAAATTGAGAACTCCGTCTTGGCAAAGCAAGGCTCGGGATTCAAACCCACATAGCCGCAGGGAAACATCCTCTTGGGAGGAGGTTAAGAGGATAATTGTGCAATTAATTTCAAATTTTTTTATTATCCCTTCTCCCCCAACCGATGCACGGCTCAAGGAGAGGGAGTGTGGGGGATGGGCTAGTAGGGGCTGCAAGAGGGGGGGGAGAGCCATGCAAAGGGCCTCGTGGGGGGAGGTCCCCTCTCCCCCCTAGACTATATAAGCCCCCTAGTGGGGAGGAAAGAGGGAGATTAGGAGGTGGTTGTTGTGCTGAAGGTCAGGTACTGCGTCGTTCAAGAGGAGGAGAGGGAGCCGCCACCGGGCTGAGTATGCCGCCCCTTTGCAAACGCCGCTACTGTTGTTGCTGAGTCCGCCGCCTAGTGCCGCCGATTCGCTGACAAGTAATTCTCCCCCCCACTCGATGTTACTATCCCTCCCTCTTTCCACGTCGGAGCTGCACGCCTTAGAAGCTTGATAGAAGCTTCTTTAGGAAGCTTCTAAGGGGGATTTCCTAAGCCCCCTTCCCACCAATCACCCACAAGCCAATCCCTAGCCTCAGGATTTTAAGAGAAGAAGAGGAAGAACTCTCAAAGTCTCCATTGCTGCAAGGCTGTTCACAAGAGCCCTTTTCGTGAACCCCTCCTCTTCCACAAAAAGGCCCAAGCTCCAACCCCTAAGGCTTTCCATAAAGCCAAATCCCACAAGCCGAAACTTCTTTCAAGGATCCGTACTTCAAAGGGAATCTCCGTGTGTGAAGGAGATGGGCAAAGATCTTAAGGCTACGTACCAAGTCAAGTAATTCTTAAACTGCGAAGGCAAACTAGAAGCCAAAATCACACCTACGATGGCCCCTAAAAAGTCACAAGGCATGCCTGTAGGAGGATCATCTCCTAGTATTCATGTTGATATTTCTTCCTATTTTTGATTTCACGTAGAAGTATTGAAATTATGCATGGTTATTTCATGGACTAGGATGCACTTATGCTTGTCAAATCCACCTAGCTAAATGCGATTGAAATAAATTGGCTATTTGAAATTTACTAGAAGTAACTCACGATATGAAGTTGGTCATTGGTACTTTCAATGGAACGAATGAAAAAAACATAAGGTGTCTATGCATTTTGGGACCTTATTAGCAAGTTGCCTTTTGTGCATTTCAAAGTGATGGACTAGAATGCCTATTGCCTATCTTTACAAGGTCGAAATTATTAAAGTACACCTTTGATTAGGCATGGAAAGATTAAATCACATGTCGCATTTTTTTAAAGACAAATCTTATTTGTAATGATTCATTAAGGAAGTCATTATCAACCGTAGGAAATAGCAAAGCATGGAAAAGATTCTAAGGGTTGCATGAAATAGGTTAACTCTAGCTTCAATTGGCATGAATCTCATTTAACTACGTAGTAGTTAGGAAAGGTTGCATAATGCACATTCATCATATGAAAGAATTTCATTGCTAGTCATGAAATGACTCTAGGCTGCATGAAGAAGGTTAAACTCTAGGCAAATGGCATAAATCTCGTTTCAACTGCATAGTTGTTAGAAAAAGGCTACATGGTTCAATCATAAAGCCCTAAATTTTAGTAGCATGAATCTTGATTGCATGTTATAGAAGGATCACTAGGAATTATTCCATAACTTAACTTATGCTTTGATCTTAGTCAGAAAAGTTAGGGATTGTAAAACTACTTATACATAGACAATACATCATGTGGTTACAAAAATGGTATCATAAATATCTTCAAGAATAGACAAGTAAATTAGTTTAAACCTAAACACCTAAAAACCGCGAGGGACTCGTTTAGGAAGGGTTAATTCAATGCAACATATCCCAAAGAGCTAACTAGGATTTAACACGTTGAGAAATGACCTAGTCACTCTTATCGCCAAAGCTGAAACTCCTATACCCTAAAGACTTTCCCACATTCACGGAATGTAGGGACACTAAGACATACTTGTGAGAAATAATCTAGGGTTTTTACCCTAAGGATCTCTCCTTAAACAGATGAAACTCGGTTTGAACTAAGAAACCCTAAGATCGACAATGTCAGCCTAATGCAATTAGGTTCGGATTTTTATGAAGACACCCTAACCCTATTTCCTATCTAATCATGATTTCCTGATTAGAAGATGCCATTCGATGGATAGAATAGTCCCATGGATTAGGTGCAACACTTGGCAACAAGTTGCAGAGTCGCATGATCTTGTGATTTGATCACAAGGGCATGGCCAATTCCTCGGAATGAGATTGGCAGATTCTTACGCAAGTTATCTTGCAAGAGGATGAAGAATCGACATGATATAGTACCTTTCTTGGGTAAAGTGACCAAGATACAGGGATTAGATATTTGCTCGGAAGAAAAGGACCAATCAGTAAATTGGAATAACATATTCATTGCTAAATAAAACTTAAGGTATTGGTTAAGTTGGGTTAATAGGGTACGGCCCTAACCCAAGGATATAAGGGTCAACAGACAAACACTTGGGGATCTTGCCAAGTCGTGATTGATCCCGGATCGAGTGCTGGATCCATTCGAAAAGAAGGATTCACTCCTTAGTAGTTGGCCAAAAATAACGACCAATGGAAATGATTGTGCTTGTACAATTTAAAGAGCATTGTTTGCTTTGTTTGCTCAAGGAATTAAAGGATGAAAAGATATCTAATGCTTCAGGTTGAAGGACTGAAGGGAGAGGCAGCTTCAGTTACCCCCGACTGCCTGCCTGACCCTAACCAAGGGGGTTGTTAACCGCGCCAGGAAGGTGGACCGAACCCGCCGTGAGAGGTCTCTCGGTTGAGCGCTACTTGGAGCAAGAGGACACTTGGGTACCAAAGGGGGCTGTGGCCATAAATCCCTCGCCTTCTGAGTCCTGCACAAGAGGCCAACGTGACTTGGGATTGGATCTCGAGGCCCGCATGCTAGTCTATGGGCGGAATCTTGGATTAGTAATCCCTATGGATTGTTGGATATCCTTCGGGTGGATTATGGATAAGCCTACGGGCTGGATGTTATAAATGTATTCCAA
This sequence comes from Lygodium microphyllum, assembly GCF_053477565.2. NCBI lineage: Eukaryota > Viridiplantae > Streptophyta > Polypodiopsida > Schizaeales > Lygodiaceae > Lygodium > Lygodium microphyllum. Next base: position 138,192,843 of record NC_141152.1, on the reverse strand, counting down.
AGATAAATATGATAAGCTGTTGAAAATGAACTTATTTGACATTGCTTTTCTATGTCAAGTGCTATGATTGCGTGAAGGAACCAGTGCCTAACGGACTAATTAAGGAAGCTGTTTGATGCATGTCCAACTAAATGTGGTAGATAATTAGATAACTAAAACAACCTGAGGAAAGTGCGGTGGATGTGGCCATGGGTCCATCCTACGGATGGGTGGTCCCGGTTGGCCGGAAACTTTTCTCCATCATGATGGACAACAAGAATATCGTTCAAAGGACACGAACAACAAGGGCGCTACCTAGAATCTAAGTTATAATAATCTCCATTTACGTTGTTTTAGGGGAACGGAATGGGACTATGCCTTATGGCAGAGAGGTTGAGCCTTGCATCCCTCTCATTTCCCATTCTCCTTGAACCAAGTGCAGCGTGAATCCACTTCGGACCTGGCGTTCTGCGTAAAGTAGTTCACTTGGGGTTTGATGCTAGTTGCCGTTTAGGAAATGACCATTAGGGAAAAACCTTTATTTAGGTCGGTCCAAGTGGGAACTACCAGAACGCTTCCGCTACGTGGCAGACGCGGAAAGTCCTAGATCGCAAACCCCATGAAATTCCATGGGAGTGCCAGGTGGAGCTTTCTAGACATCCTTTCCGATGGACTGCTAAGATGTGTCCTGAAGATTCCAGGCGGACACGTTATAGTTGGTATCAGAGCCAACCAACGAAGGATTTGTTTTTAAGAAATCTTAATAAGAAGTAAAGCAAATGTTGTGATCCGAACATTTCCTTACTTTTGATACTGTCTTGCAGAATTATAAAGCATGGAACAAGTTCTTAGTGTTCCAAGTCATGTTTATGACTGCGATCGACAAAGGGTTGAGATGATGAACATCCTAGAGCGTATCTATAATCCATCGCCTTTATACATGGAACGAAGATGGACGGGCACCTCAGGAATCTACTATATAGCTGCCCGCTGGTTTGCATACCTTCAAACCAACCTAAAGAGGATCAAGTGGTTGGAAGAATTGAAAGTTGTGAAGCTATTCATTTTTGTGGAGGCTCATGTAAGCTCAACTTTACATATTCGAGGTCAAAGGGTTGAGCTGAACTCATATGTATATGAGGAAGTGACCCGTGTAATCCCCGCCGCGACAGGATCAAGGTGTTGGGGCGCTATGAGAAGAATGGGTTCCAAAGGAAAGGATACCATGATCTTCCCATGACTTACCAATTCCTGAAGATTCATGACCCGAAACCATACTATTATCCACTTCCTATAGATAAATGTAATATAACACTATTCTCCCCGAACTAAATGTATTAGCCACTTTTCCATACCAAGAGATGTTGTACTCCGTAAGGGCTAGACCCATATAATGCAATAAGACTTCTTTTTATCAATGTTTGTTTTGTTCATGAGAATTGATAAGAAGTTAAGTGGTTAGATTGCTTTCTTATCAAAGAAGTCTTACAAAGAAAGAAAGCAAGGACTAATAATGTCAACAACTTTGTCCCTACCCAATGCAATGGCCGGAACTTTCGTTGTTTCCACTGTAATGAGCCAGGACATTTCAAGAGGCAATGTCCCAAGCTTGGAGGAGGACATCGCCAAGCACCTTTCCAAGGAACTGGCCGTGGCCAAGGGGCCGCTACCCGAGGTAGAGGAAGAACCGCCTGTGTTGCCAACAGGGAAATGTGCGAAGAAGAAGAAGATCCGACCATGGAAGCAGAGTTTGAAAGGGCGCGGACAGTCCATGCCGCTCTACACAAGAAAGGTCCAAATCACCAGTTCTCGGTGATTCAGACACCGTCGGACTATCAAGGTAAAGGTTTCAAGACCTTGATTGATTGTGGCAGTACACATCCCTTTATCTCACCAGCTTGTGCAAAAAGATTAGGAATGTCAAGATTGTGGGAGAGAAGGAAGGAGTCTCGCTTGAAGCTTTCTTGCTTGCACAATGGGGGAAGACACACAAGGGTGGAGGCTGAAAACAGTTTTCCTCTTCTTAGTTGTGTAAGCCAAAAAGAACTCTAGTACAAAGAATAGAAGAACCCTATATATGGGTCTCAAACCAAACTCAACTAACTAAGGTGGCATACTAACTGAGCCACGAACTAGAGTAGATAAGGATAGCTATCATGTAGCTATTATTCATGGGCGGTGTACCAACCGCGTCTGCAACTGACAAGTCGGTGACATAAATATACAACGGTCACCCTGGCGTATCACGAGTGGAGCTCGATATCTCAACACTCCCCCTCGAGCTCAATCCCAATTCCTGCACACCAAGCAGGTCTCTGAACTTGCGCAGCTTCTCTGCGCCCAATGCCTTCGTGAATATGTCAGCTACCTGATCCTCTGTGCTGACATAAACTAGATCAATAAGACCTAGTAAAACCCTCTCTCGCACATAGTGATAATGCACCTCAATGTGCTTTGTTCTAGCATGATAGACTGGGTTATTTGCCAAGTGTATACTACTCATGTTGTCACAATAAATGACAACTGGCCCATCTGTAGACTGATGCATATCATAAAGTAGCTTATGCAACCAAGCTACCTCACATGCAGCCATTGCTGCACCCCTGTACTCAGCCTCTGTGCTCGACAAGGCAACTGTAGGCTGTTTCTTGCTGCTCCAAGTGACTGCAGCACTCCCAAAAGAGAATACATATCCACTGGTAGATCGTCTATCAGAAATACTACCAGCCCAATCAGCATCAGTGTATCCATGCAACTGTATCTGAACCCCAGTCTCATAAAATAGTCCATACTGCAATGTGGACTTCACATACCTAAGTATGCGTCTAGCCGCATCCAAATGTGGTTTCCTTGGAGCCTGCATAAACTGACTTACCAATCCAACAGCATAGCTCAAATCTGGCCTGGTAATAGTCATATAAATCAAGCTTCCTACTATGCGTCTGTACATAGTAGGGTCTTCTAGAAGCTCACCTGCATCTGCGCTCAGCTTCACATTCTGCTCCAAAGGAACTGAAATAGGCTTACAGCCTGTCATCCCATATTTGGACAGCATGTCCAATCCATACTGCCTCTGCAAGAGCTGTATCCCACTTGGTGATCTAATCACCTCAATGCCCAAGAAATAACGCAGCTCTCCCAAATCCTTCATCTCAAACTTCTGCTTCAATAGCATTTTCACATGAAGGATATCTTCATCACTGTCACCTGTCATAATCAAATCATCAACATAAATGACAAGCAGCATAATACCTTTCTCTGTTTTTCTCACATAAAGTGAGAAATCTGCCTTGGAAATCTGAAAGCCAATAGTGACAAGATACTGTCCTATCTTGTCAGACCATGCTCTAGGTGCTTGCTTCAAGCCATACAAGGCTTTCTTCAACCTGCAAACAAACTCAGGATGAACAGCATGCACATAACCTGGTGGCTGCTCCATATAGACCTCTTCTTGCAAATCACCATGCAAGAAGGCATTCTTTACATCCATTTGATGTAAAGACCATCCCTTTGATGCAGCCATAGCAATGACTGCTCTTACGGTTGCCATCCTTGCAACCGGACTAAATGTTTCTTCATAGTCAATGCCATATGTTTGTGCATACCCCTTGACTACTAATCTTGCCTTGTATCTGTTCACAGAACCATCAGCATTGTGCTTCACCTTATAAACCCACTTACAGCCAATTGCATTCTTACCTTTAGGCAAAGGTACTAACTCCCATGTAGCATTTGCTTCCAAGGCATCCATTTCTTCATCCATGGCTTTCTCCCATTTTTCTTTTCCCATGGCTTGCTCAAAAGATGTGGGTTCTGGTTCCTGTATCACTTTGACCATATATGCATAGTGAATGGCTGTAAATCCATCATATTTCAGCCTATCCACAGGATACCTAGCTCTTGTAGACCTGCGCAAAGTAGGTTCACTCCCAGGTGCTCTCAAAACATCCCTGGTCTTCCTTACTCCAGGTGTAACAATAGAAGGAATACCCAACTCATCATCAATGCTCTGTTCTGAGCCACTGGATTCACCATCCACATAAGAGTGACCTGCATTCACATCAAACATGGGCTGATCAACCTTCTCTTTTCCTTTTCGTGATACCTGCATACCACTATCTGCATTGCTTTGAGAAGATTCTCCTGATCTCAATCTGCCTGTCCATGGCGAAGAATGTGAACCACTGCTAGAGGACGCTCCAGGTCCACTAATATTTTGTGATTGCTGCTGTGAATTCTGTGTAGCATTACCATTTTGTGCATCTTCATCATCAATCACATTTACTGGTTTATACCAGCTACTCATCTCATCAAAAACAACATCTCTGCTCACTGTAAACTTACGAGTAGAAGGGTTATAGCATCTATACCCTTTTTGCTGCAGAGAGTAACCAATAAAGATGCACTTCTCAGCTTTTGGATCCAACTTGGATCTCAGCTCATCTGGCACATGTACATAGGCAATGCAACCAAAAATTTTCAAATGAGAAATATCTGGTTTCCTACCAGTATACCTCTCCTCTGGAGTCAATCCATGTATTGCTGCAGTGGGAGTCCTGTTCATTATGTAGACTGCTGTAGCAACTGCTTCAGCCCAATAAAAATCTGGCAAGTCTTTTTCATTGAGCATGGCACGAGATACCTCTCCAATATGCCTGTTTTTCCTTTCTGCAATTCCATTTTGTTGTGGGGTATAACTGCATGAATATTGCTGCTTTATGCCATGCTCCTGCAAGAACTTTGCAAACTCATTTGAGAGGTACTCTCCCCCTCCATCTGACCTTAGGCATTTTATCTGCAAGCCTGTTTCTTTTTCAACCATAGCTTTAAGAGTTTTGAAATGCCCAAAAACTTCACTTTTCTTTTTCATAAAATACACCCAAACTTTTCTGCTATAGTCATCAATAAAACTGACAAAATAATGACAGCCTCCAAGAGATGCAGCTTTAGTTGTCCACACATCAGAGTGAATTAATTCCAATGGCTTCTCACTCTCTTGAACATGTCTAGGAAATGGTTTCCTTGCCTGTTTTCCAAACTGACAGGCTTCACATACCTTATGCATTTCTGCAACCTTGAATTTGGGCAATCCTGCAACAATATTTTGGGCCTGCATTGATTTAAGTCGCTGTACATTAACATGACCAATGCGTTTATGCCAGATATCAATATCTGCAACTACACCGGTCCCATGTGCAAACATTGCTGCACTCAATTCAGACATGTCTGCATTCAATGTAAACATTCTGCCCTTCTTCTTTCCTTTTGCTATCAAGCGACCTTTATTTTTCATATCCTCAACAAAGCATCCATGAGGATTAAATCTGACCTGCAAGCCCTGTTCAACCATTTGACCAACTGAAACCAGATTCTTGGTAATATTCGGGACATGAAATACATCGGACAGGTATTTCTTTTTCCCTCCCTGCATAGACAAGGGAATTTTTCCAATCTGCACAATAGGATGTGCAGTATCATCACCAGTCTCCACAAATCCTGGTTTTTCCATTTTCCTTGCATCCTCCATCCATTCTGCATGACCTGTCATGTGGTTTGATGCACCTGAGTCAACATACCATACATCATTGCTTTCTTCTGCACTTGTCATAGAATTGTTCATGTGCTGCACCATGAACAAATGCTCATTTCTGTCATCACCCTGTCTACTAGAAGATGCATAATTCCCTTGTTGCAGTTTTCCATTCATGATGTCATTCTGCTTTTTATAGCAGTCTTTAGCCATATGACCCATTTTACCACAGTAGTAGCATTCAACATTACTGTTTGCATTTTGGCCTCTTTGCCATCCACCACGACCTCTTTGGCTCCCCCTGCCTCTAGAGTTACCACGTCCTCCTCCATAGGACTGGTTTTCTTGAGTTTGCTGCATATTCTGATTTCTGCCACGGCCTCCAAATCGGCCTCCTCTACCTCTGCCTCTACCTCTTCCAGCATTTGAGTAGAAGACAGCTTCTTTTGAAGTTCCTCCTGAAGAAGATGCACCACCATTTCTCTGTTCCTCAGAAATTAGAAGAGCAATCAACTCCTCAAAATCAGGAAATCTTTCACGAACTGAAATGGATGTCCGAAACTGTGCATAATCCTTTCCTAGACCATTCAAGGTCACGGAAACTAAATCATCATCTTCCACTGGCGACCCAATGGAAGCAAGTGCATCTGCAATCTTCTTCACCTTCATGTGGTAGTCGTTGATGCTCATACTTTCTCTTTGCACATTATGCAACTCTTGCTTGAGCTGCATTTTCCTGGCTTGCGTATTTGTGCTATACATTTTTGACAAAGTATCCCATGCCTCCTTTGGCGTACTTGCATCCTGAATATGCACAATCATAGAGTCTGAAATAATGATAGACAGCCAATACATAACTTTCCTGGCTCTCTCATGCCATGTTTTAAATGCCTGCATTTGTTGTTGATTGGGAACATCAGGAAGAACTGGTTCTTCTTCATTTCCTGCAACAAATTCCCAATATCCTTTTCCCATAAGGAAATTCGTCATTCTAAACTTCCATGCCTGGAAGTTGTTCTTGTCAAGCTTTTCAGTGACAATCTGTGAAAGAGAATCAGACGCCATTACAGAATACTGCAAGAAATTCTGTCACTGCAAAAAACACAGCTTCACCCTCACAAGGGCAAATCTGCAAAACTGGCGAAAGTGGTATTTGACCACACAGTCACTTCCTAGTGACGATTTTGCATAAACAGAAACCAAGGATGATTCTGAAACTCCCAATGTCTCTGCGCACAAGCATACGATGCAATTTCTACAGTAACTTTTCACCGACCTGTAGAACAGTGGTCGCACAGCATAAAACTGAGCCTTTTCTTGAGTGCGTGCAGAAAACTTCCGTCTGCAAAACAGGCCCCGAAATGGCCTCAAATCAAAAAAACAAGGTCGCCAAGGGCTAAAGCCCTCTCCCGCAGCATATACTGCCCTCTTGCTTCACCGCGAAGGGCGTCTCAACCTGAGACAATGCACTCCTGCAATTTCCGGCTGTGCTACCTGCAGAGATCTGCTCCCAAAACAGGAAATGAAAGCAACACTGCTCCTCTTACCAGACCACCGCGAGCTTGGCTTGCTTTCTTGAGCTCCTTACCACGAACAAGGCTCTGATACCATGTCAAGATTGTGGGAGAGAAGGAAGGAGTCTCGCTTGAAGCTTTCTTGCTTGCACAATGGGGGAAGACACACAAGGGTGGAGGCTGAAAACAGTTTTCCTCTTCTTAGTTGTGTAAGCCAAAAAGAACTCTAGTACAAAGAAATAGAAGAACCCTATATATGGGTCTCAAACCAAACTCAACTAACTAAGGTGGCATACTAACTGAGCCACGAACTAGAGTAGATAAGGATAGCTATCATGTAGCTATTATTCATGGGCGGTGTACCAACCGCGTCTGCAACTGACAAGTCGGTGACATAAATATACAACGGTCACCCTGGCGTATCACGAGTGGAGCTCGATATCTCAACAAGGAATAGCCACAGTACAAGCACCTATCTTGCTTATGGAATTGGCAAATGGTCGTGAGGTCACTTGCACCAGCCAAACTGCTAAGGTGGAATTCTTTTTGGGAGGAAAGGCGACTTCGGTCAAATTCAGAGTCATGAATTTAGGTATCCATGAGTGTCTACTCGGAATGGATTGGCTTAAACCTAAGGACTCCCACATTCATTGTGGAAAGGGCCAAATTTCCTTTCGGAACTCTCAAGGGGATTTAGTCACAACTCATGGTGACGCTAGAGTGCCAAAAATTCAATTGGCCAAGGTATCTCGGATTATAAAGGGAGTCAGAAAAGGACTACCTGTCTACTTGATTAAGCTCAACAAGTTAGATTAGAAGTAGGAGTCTAGTGAAGGACCTTCATGGCTAAAGGAATATGCGGATGTATTTCTTGAAGAGTTGACAGAAATCCAGCCTCAAAGAGAAGTGGATCATGAGATCAAGCTAGTGCCAGGAGCTGTGCCAATTGCAAAGAGACCCTGTAGAATATCCATACTGGAAGCAATTGAACTAAAGAAACAACTCAAGCAACTGCTAGATCAGGGCTACGTCCGTCCTAGTAGTTCACCATGGGGAGCTCCAATACTATTCCAAAAAAAGAAAGATGGAACACTTCGACTATGTATTGATTATAGAGGGTTGAATCAATCAACTGCGAAGAACAAGTACTCTATTTCTAGAATAGATGAACTTCTTGATCGTCTTCAGGGTGCAAAGATCTTCTCCAAGATTGATCTCAGGTCTGGTTACTATCAGATAAGGATCAAGGAAGAAGATATCCCAAAGACGGCCTTCAACACAAGATATGGACACTTTGAGTTTCTAGTTATGTCATTCGGGCTTACGAATGCGCATGCCACCTTCAACAGGTTAATGTAGGATATCTTTAGGCCATATCTTGATGACTTCGTGCTCATCTTCTTCGATGACACTTTAGTCTATTCCAAACAGGAAGAAGATCATGAACCCCAACTTCGGATTGTCCTTGAGACAATGAGGGCACATAAGCTGTATGCTAAGATGAAGAAGTGTGCATTCTTCAAACATCAGCTTGAATATCTAGGATTCATTGTATCAGCGGAAGGAATCTCAGTGGACCCAGCCAAGGTCAGAGATGTGCTATAATGGCCAATACCAACAACTATCAAAGAAATGCACAGTTTTCTTAGATTGACAGGATGGTATAGGGTCTTCATTAAAAACTATGCTTTGATTGCAGCACCTCTGACGGACTTACTGAAGAAGCAAACCTCCCATGTATGGTCAACTCCTAAACAAACTAGCTTTGATAGATTGAAGCAAAAATTGGTATCAGCACCTATCCTAAAACTTCCATACCTTAGTAAGGAGTTCGAGGTAGTAACTCATGCTAGCGCACTTGCCTTAGGATGTGTGCTCATGCAGGAAGGTCATCATGTAGCATACTCTTCAAGGAAACTGAAGAGTCATGAGAAGAATTATGCTACCCATGATCTATAATTGTTAGCTGTCATCCATGCTCTAAAGCTTTGGAGACACTACCTATTGGTGGGTAACAAGTTTACTCTAGTAACTGATCATAAAAGTCTCAAGTGGATCTTTACCCAGAACGAGCTCAACATGAGGCAACATCGGTGGATTGAAGTGCTAGAGGAGCATGGTTTTGAAATCAAGTACCGACTTGGAAAGGAGAATGGAATTGCTGATGCACTTAGTCGCAAGACATTCCTTAATTCTCTAATCTTGCAAAACCCATCAATAGCTAGATCTCTAGCTAAAAGGTATCTATGCCAAACAATCCAATACTTGAGCTGGCTAGAGAAGAAGCATGCCATGATCCAGCCTATCAAAAGATACTAAGGGAGATCTCTATCAAGGACCAGAACCAAAAGCTATAGGCTAAGTGTCATGAATTCTCTATCAATAGTGGACTTGTCTACTATAGAACGAGGCTATGTATACCGGCAAGCCAGTCACTTAAGCAGAAGATATTATGGGAAGCTCATGATTCCCCTTTTTCAGGACATCTTGGCTATGCCAAGACTCTCAATGTAGTTAGTAAAAGCTACTATTGGGAGCGGCTTAAAGGTGACCTTCTCAAATATGTCACTGAGTGTTTGTCTTGTCAACGTATCAAAGCCGAACATGTCAAAATCCCACGAAAGTTACAACCGCTCGATATTTCCCAAATTAAATGGGAATTCATCAGTATGGACTTTGTTGTTGGCCTACCCCAAGTTCAGGGAGGACACAACTCCATCATGGTTGTGGTTGACATGCTTACTAAGATTGCACACCTTATTCCAGTAAAGGCAAACTATAAAGCCTCAGACATTGCAAGGTTGTTTATGAAGGAGATATTCAAGCTACATGGGTTACCCAGAAGAATCATTAGTAATCGTGATTCTCTCTTCACATCGCACTTCTGGAGAGCTATCTTTGAAGCCATTGGGACTCAACTCTGTTTTAGCACAGCTTACCATCCCCAAACTAATGGCCAAACAGAGCAAGTCAATCAAGTCATTGAGGATATGCTAAGGGCACACTACTGTCATGAACCAAAAAGGTGGATTCAATACTTGCCTTTGATGGAATTTGCCTACAATGCTTCTTACCAACAGAGCATTCAGATAACCCCTTTTTAAGCATTGTATGCTCATGACTGTCGAAGTCCTCTAAACTTCTCAGATCCAACATTGAGGGTTGAAGCTTCAAGGCAGATGTTGGAAGAGATGGATGACCAAATAAAGTCAATAAGACAGGACATCCAAGCCGCCAATGATAGACAGAAGGCATATGCGGATTTGAAGCATCAAGATAGAATCTTCGAGGAAGGCAACAAGGTCTTCATTCGCGTACGTCCAAAGAAGAGTTCTCTATCCTTAGGAGATTGCAAGAAGCTAAGTCCAAGGTATTGTGGACCATACAAGATCTTCAAGTGCCTAGGACCTAATGCTTATAGACTGCAACTCTGAGAGAACCTAAAGGTTCATAATATATTTAATATCAGCCTATTGAAGAAGTATGTACCAAATCCTAACCATGTACTTAATGACCAACAAGTTGTAATGCCTAGTCAAGGAGTCCTTGAACTAAGGCTTGACAAGATCTTAGATGTTAGGGAGAGACAATTGAGATCCAAAACCTTGAGAGAATGCCTCATCCAGTGGAAAGATTATCCCAAGGAGGATGCCACTTAGATAGATGAAAGCACTCTCAACCGTCAATATCCCCAGTTTATCTTGAGATGAGGACATCTCGATTCCTCCAAGGGGGAGATAATGTAATAATTGCGATTCCAAAAAAAGCTGCATTCTTTATAGGAACCTCCTCTTAGGAGGCCAAAGGGATAATTTATGGGGAATAATGGCATTTTTTTTTTAAATCCCTCTCTCCCCCAGCCAATTGTTGTGCTGGAGGAGAGGTGAATAGCAAGATTGATTAAGCCCCTTGCTAGAGCTCGCAAGGGGGTGAAGGCCATGCGGGAAGCCACGTGGGGGAGGGAAGATCCCCTCCCCTCACCTATAAAAGCTTTGTGGGGGGAAGTGAAGGGGGAAAAAAAGGCCATCACGCCGTTGAGTGGAGCTGACTGTACCGCTGCGTGAAGGAGAGTGGGTGGAGATCTACCGCACCGTGCGGCAGGAGCCACGCTGCTCTGCCGCGCCATGAGGGAGGAGCGCTGCCATCATCTTGGCCCTGCCCGCCAGCAAGCCGCCGTCGAAACATCCTCCTTCTCCTCCACATGTTTTAAGCCCACTTACAGAAGCTTCCAAGAAGCTTCTTGGAAGCTTCTAAGGGGAGGGATCTAAGCCCCCCTTCCTGTGGCTTCATTAAGCCTTCCTCTTGAAGGTTTTTTTAAACCCTTTTTCCACCCCGTGGGATTTAACCCCTCACTGGCAAGCTATACATCCCCCTTCTTCCCTTTTCCGATCCACTAAGACCATTTAAAACCCCCCTTGTTCCGTGGGGTCCCATCCAAGCTTTTAAAAGCCCATTAAGCCCTTTTTCCCTCCCTTGCGTTCTTACACAAAGGTTCATTTTAACCTCAGGGTACCTTAGAACCCCCTTTCTATTGGCCTTCATCCAGGTTTTCTTCCTAAATTTGATTTACGTCATTATAACTCAATTGTGCATGGATCATTGATAGAGATAGAATGCATTTTTTTCGATTAAAATACTTTGACTAATTTAAAAGAAATAGCCCATGATGGAAGAATTCTGTCATTGGTATTTTGCAATGGAACGAACAAATAATGAGCATAAGATCTCTATGTATTCCTAGCAAGTAGGTTCTATGCATTGCAAAGTAACAAACTTAGATTAACTAATGCCCATCTTTACAAGTCAAAAATAATGAGAGTACACTTCGATTATGCATGGAAGAAATAAATCATATTATTGAACATATTTTCTTAGAAATGATTCTTTAAAGAAGGTTGCTAACAATCGTAGGAAATTGCTAGTCATGAAATGACTCTAGGTTGCATGAAGAAGATTAAACTCTAGGCAAATGGCATAAATCACGTTTTAACTGCATAGTTGTTAGAAAAAGGCTACATGGTTTAATCATAAAGCCCTAAAGTTTAGTAGCATGAATCTTGATTGCATGTTATAGAAGGATCACTAGGAATTATGCCATAACTTAACTTAGCTTTGATCTTAGTCAAAAAAGTTAGGGATTATAAAACCACTCATACATAGACAATACATCATGTGGTTACGAAAATGGTATCATAAATATATTCAAGAATAGACAAGTAAATTGGTTTAAACCTAAACACCTAAAAACCGCGAGGGACTTGTTTAGGAAGGGTTAATTCAATGCAACATATCCCAAAGAGCTAACTAGGATTTAACACGTTGAGGACGTGACCTAGTCGCTCTTATTGCCAAAGTTGAAACTCCTATACCCTAAAGACTTGCCCACATTCACGGAATGTAGGGATAGTAAGACATACTTGCGAGAAATGATCTAGGGTTTTTACCCTAAGGATCTCTCGCTAAAAAGATGAAACTCGGTTTGAACTTAGGAACCCTAAGATCGACAATGTCGGCCTAATGCAATTAGGAACAGATTATTATGAAGACACCCTAACCCTATTTCCTATCTAATCACGATTTCGTGATTACAAGACACCATTCGATGGATAGAATAGTCCCATGGATTAGGTGTGACACTTGGCAGCAAGTTGTAGAGTCACATGATCTTGTGATTTGATCACAAGGGAATGGCCAATTACTTGGAATGAGATTGGCATATTCTTACACAAGTTATCTTGCAAGAGGATGAATAATCATCCTGATATAGTACCTTTATTGGGTAAAGTGACCAAGATATGTGGATTAGATATTTGCTTCGAAGCAAAGGACCAATCAGTAATTTGGAATAACATATTTACTGCTAGATAGAACTTAAGGTATTGGTTAAGTTGGGTTAATAGGGTACGGCCCTAACCCAAGGATATAAGGGTCAACAGACAAACCCTTGGGGATCTTGCCAAGTCACGATTGATCCCGGATCGAGTGCTAGATTCATTCAGAAAGAAGGATTCACTCCTTAGCAGTTGGCCAAAAATAACGACCAATGGAAATGATTGTGCTTATACAGTTTAAAGAGCATTGTTTGCTTTGTTTGCTCAAGGAATTAAAGGATGAAAAGATATCTAATGCTTCAGGTTGAAGGCCTGAAGGGAGAGGCAGTGTTGAGAGTGGAAAAAGACTCAATTTTTGACTGATTTTTGTTGTTTTTAAGGCCTGAATGATTGATTTTTGGTAGATTTAGATGATGTATGATTGTGAATGGAAGTATTTGAGAGTGTTTTGGATGATATTGATTATGTTTTGGAAGTTCATGATGATTTCCAGTGGAGATATGAGGTTCTGTGATGTTCTGATTGGTTCTGTATACCTTCTGTATAGCTTCTGTTTTGTTCTAATTATCTTCTATATGAAGCATGGATTGATGATTGATGAAGATTGAGATCTTGTGAAAGCTTATTGAATAGTGTTTGAAAGTCTGAAAGAGATGCATGAACGAAGACAGAAGGATGAAAATGCAAGGTTCAACTTGCTGGAATCTAAAATGATAACACATGATATTGGACCCAATCCTAGAGAGTTTGGTCCTAATTTTGGTCCAAAGAGGTTTCCCTCTCAAAGTTACATAGGACGACAGTCTCGTGGTGGTCAGAGATCTGAGGTGGAGTGTTACAGATGCGGAGAAAAGGGACACATTCCACCAAATTGCCCAAACCCTGAACGATCAGTGGATTACAAGCCCTTATGAAGTCGATGCAAAGGAGAAGGCCACACTACAAAGGACTGTCCCACTCCAGCCCCTGTAAAGGCCAATGTCACTGATAGCCAACAGAAGGTACAAGAACCTTCTTCCAATTTGGTCGAGTTGGAAGTTGCTGCTATGACGCGCACCAAGAAGAAGGAACCAGTGGTTCAGAATGGAAATGACTCTCCTGCCAAGACTGTGAAGTTCAACCTACCTACAGAGGGACAGAGCAGTACAAAACAGTACAGTATAGTACAGAGCACTACAATGCCATAGAAGGCTACAGAGACAGTCCCAGAGACAGGACCAGAGGCCCAAGAGATAGATGATACAGAAGCACTTCCGAAAAAAGAGGAAGTGCCGATGTTGCAATTGTTACAAGAAAAAGGAAAGATAAAAATGGGTATAGCCTCATTCCCCAGCCGGCTAGAGAAGCCTGTGGATCCTATTAAAGACTATGACTTGGTCAAAGACCTAGATACTTTTAAACTAAACTTAACATTCCGGTAGTTACTGATGCTGTCTCCCAGCTGCCGAAAGAGATTCAAAAGCATCTTGACAAGAAGGCGTGGACTTAAGATCGCTCCTTCAACAACAACCAAGACCAATAAGACCTCGGAGCCTGTAAAGGAAGTAGATGTGGCTAATGCCTTTTTAGATCCTGGAACCCCAAAGATTAGTGTATGGATAGAAGGATGCTTCATTTTAGATGCATTGATGGAGGCTCATCAGTAAACATAATGATGGATGTAACCATGAAGGACTTAGGGTTGCAAGGAATTCAACCTACACAGTGGCTTATCAGATTGGCAGACAAAAGTAGAGTCAAACCGTTGGGCATTCTCCCATATGTAAAAACAACCCTTGTAGGAAGACACTATTGGCTGACATATTTGGTGGTCAAACCAAATTCTTATGGGACCTCATACCCTCTGTTGTTGGGAAGATCTTGGCTTTTTGAAGCAAGAGCCAGGACAGACTGGTTCAAAGGAACCCTAACCCTAGGCCGAGGACCCAATAAAGTGGTGTTAAAGCTATATGGATCGCGAAAAGGCAATGGATCCACATCCATTGAAGTCATAATTGACTCTCGAACGAGGTAACAGATGGTACATCAGGAGATGAAGAGGCTGTTAAGCAAATCTTTCCTAAGAAAACAGAGGCACATTCCCTAACAGTGGGCATTGTAAGCCAACTACCAAGGGAAGTAAAATCCTTGACCATGGGTGAATATCTCCTACCTCAATTAGAATTAACTTCTGAAATCACCTCTGATAGTGAAATAGAATCATGGATGTACTGTTCTCCCTATTTGATGCCAGGAGGCATATTCCACGGTGGATTCCGTGAGGTTTTACGGTGGATTCCGTAAACTTAGATGACCGGGGCTCATACGCAAAGAGGATTCTTTGTGCGAGAAGTTGATGGGGACGCCTGTCCTTTTCGGGCGTTTCATTAATTTAGTGTGTACATGGGTGATTCCATAGCAGGTGATTCCGCAAAATGCATATTAAATTAATAAACGTTTATGAGTTTAGAGTGCGCACTCATAATAAATTAAGGTTAGGATTTATTTCTAACCAGTTGATTTATTTATGTAGCTGAAGACTGCTAGGTATTCACTTTTGTCGGTTTAATTGTGTTATTTTACTAACGATTGTGAATGCTTCAGTTGATGTGTAGAGATAGCAGCAGTGGCGGAGGAAAGCATTGGAGTCTAGCGGGTTTCCGATCTTTCGACTATATTTTGATAGGCGCCACGCCTATATTTTGATTATGTCTATAGAGACATCGACTATTTATTATTATTTTGTATGCGCTTATGCGCCTGGATATGTTATTTTTATTTGGACATTGAGATTGGGCGTGCCAGACTCTTTGGGCACCGTCCATTAGCTTTATTTTCCTATTTTTGGTAGAAAGCAAACTCAAAAGCTAAAAGCTTGTCATATTTTTGTAATTGGGCTATTTTTGAGCAAAAAGATTGGAAATATATATTAAATACATGCTTTGTGAAGCGCTCACACAAGGCATGGGGGAGATTCAACCCAATTTGTCTTTTGTCTCATGTCGTGCTTGTTTTTACATTGGTTTTTGTGCTAAAAAGTAGAGTGCTTTGTTCTTGGGGACCTTTGGGAATTCACTACGTGAGCTACCTGCGTCCGATCTGCGCACCAGTGGTATCAGAGCGGAGCAGAGATCAAGGGCTTCCAATCGCTACCAATCTCGGGCGAAGGCGGAGCTCCAGGAACAAACGGCCTCTACAGTCAATCTCGTCGCGAACCGTCGATACAGGCAGACTTCTGGCGATCAAGAACCCCTATTTCTACTGTCAGATCGCGAAGGACCACTCTCTGTCGGCGGAGGACCACTCCTACATCCTCACATACAAGTCGTGAAGAAACAGTGAGAAAAAAAATTCATATCTCTTTTCTCTTTCAAGTTTAAGCTTGACTTAAGCTTTAGAAGAAAGCTTAACCATTTCAAAAATTCATCACGAGGTGTATGAGGGGGTCCGAAAATTCCGCGACGGCATCAAATCTATATTCAAGTCCTCCACGATTTGCGCCGTTTTCTGACGGCTCTTCTTCTTCATTAAGCCTAAGTTACTAAGCTTATTAAACTTAAGCTTAGTTACTTAAGCTAAGTCACACAACTTTCATCAAGTCTGACAAGACACACAGATCTGACAAGTCTGCAAACTCCGGGTCACGCACTCCAGAAGACAAGTTTCGCAAGTCGACACTAATCAAGTACTGCAAGTCTTGCAAATCAGCTAAGTCCAGCAAGTCAACAACCCTGCAAGTCTGTTAAGTCTGCAACTCTGCAAGTCAGACTAAATCAGAACTGACTAACGCTCGAAACTCCTAGAAGACTTGTTCGTTTGCAAAAACTCTGAACTGGAAAGTTGTTCGCAGCAAGCTGTTTTACCTATCTGCAAGTTTGTTGAAGTACTTTCAGCAAACGGAGACAGAAATATTTCAGAATTTCTGAAAATTGAAGAAGAAAATACCCAAAAAAATACATAGCCTTGTAACCCCAAATTTGAGCTACGCTCATCCCGCTAACTGATTTTGAGTGAGAAAGGTTTGTTGAGTTTTACAGGATGACTACCCCACATATGGATGATCCTATGGCTGAAGACGACCTACCCGAGCCTACCATGGAGCAAAAGCTGGATCTTATCATGTTACAATTGGACGAAGAGCGAAGAGCTAGGCAAGCCTTGCAAGCGCAATTGACAAAGCTACAAGGAGCGTCCACTGATAAAGAAGAACCTCAAGCTGAAGATTTGATACGCCGTACCATCGACGCCACTCTTGAAGCACAAACCATTCGCAAGGAATCCAAGATAAGTAAACGAAGTTTCAAGTTTCGCACTTTCAATGGCATAAGAGAAGGAAAGACTGTTTTATCATTCATTAGCCAGTTTGATGACTATTTCCATGAGGAAACTTATCCTGAGAAAGATAAAATCAAGTGTGTTACTAATCATCTGATAGATAGAGCATCACTTTGGTGGACTGTCGTCCGCAAGAGCATAGAATGTCCTGCTACATGGGAAGATTTTAAGAAGAAGTTTATGCAAAATTTCCTTCCACCGCAATTTCATGAGAAGGCAATCAAGCAATGGGATTTACTGCAACAACGCGACCGTGAGCCTATACCACAGTATACAGAGCGTTTTTGGAATGCACTCCTACAGCTACGCATGCTTGAAGACGTACCAGAGACGACCCATAAGCGGAAGTACATGTCTGGACTTCTTGGACATTACTACGCTGAGGTGAATATGTTTAAGCCTGCTACCCTTGAAGATGCCATCTCCTTAGCTCACGACACTGAAGATAAGTTACGTGGAAGAGATCGACGACCACAGCTATTCCAAGCAAACGGTAATTATGGATCTAAACAATTCAATTCAAATTTCAGAAGGTTTAATCCAGGTCGTTTTTCATCACCACCTTTCCGCAAGAATTGGCCTAAACCACCCGCATTACCATCCACTGTCAATCCAAATCCTAAGCCTATCCAACAAGCAAATCCAAATATACCCAGACTCCCAGCCATTGCAAATAATGTGACCAAAGCCAAGCCTATCGTGTGCTACAAGTGTCACCAGCCAGGCCATCTCGCAGCAAATTGTCATTCAAAGAAGCCATCAGCACATATCAACTACCTTGGAGCTATGGACGAAGACGAGCATGAGGATATGCCGGATTTCACTGAAGAAGAAGATGATCCTACTACTACTTCCGACACTTTACCAGGTATGCCTACTTTACATTCATTGTTGACTATGAAATGTATGGTGCATGGAAAAGAAAGAACTGTATTGCATGATGACGGTAGTACGCATGACTTTATTTCAGCAAAATTGGTAAAGGAATTGAAATTGCATACTGTACCTACGCACTATCGCATAAAGGCTGCATTTTTAGGCACTAGGTACAATGGCACACAAGAAGTTCAAAATTTAGAAATTCAAATTGGTCCATATATTGAAAGAAGAAATTTCTTAGTTGTCCCATTACAGTCTAGCGACATTATTCTAGGAATGCCATGGAGACACCAACATAATCCTAATATAGATTATTCCACACACACAATGAATCTTAATTTTCAAGGAAAATCTATTACATTATTTGGTATGCATGCATCTCATATGTTTCCATTGCTTTCGCATACTCAAGCAAAACGTGCATTACGCAAGAATACTAAATCATATCTCATTTGGGTGAATGAATTGCACGCAAAAGAAACTCATATGCACCCTAGGCATAAGGAATTTCTTGCATATTTTAAGGACTGTTTTGCAGAAGACCTACCACCAGGTTTACCTCCATCACGTCCAGAAGACCATAAGATTGACCTAATACCTGGCACACAACCACCTTGCAAAGCCCCATATAGGCACAATCAAATAGAGCAAAAAGAAATCCAGACTCAAGTAGAAGAATTACTAAATAGAGGTTTAATTCGACCTATTAGTTCTCCATTCGGTGCACCTGTGCTCTTAGTCAAGAAAAAGAATAATACTTATCGGATGTGTATTGACTACCGAGCATTAAACAAGATCACTGTAAAGAATAGGTATCCTATACCTAGAGTTGACGACCTTATGGACAAACTGCAAGGATCTTCTATATTTAGTAAAATTGACCTTAAATCTGGATATCATCAGGTGAGGTTAGATAGATCCGACATATTTAAGACTGCATTCAGGACACAGTTTGGCCATTACGAATTCTTAGTTATGCCATTCGGATTAACTAATGCACCTGCCACTTTCAGTAGAATGATGAATCGTATTTTTCTAAAATATCAATATTGTGTGATTGTTTTCTTTGATGATATTTTAGTGTTCAGTCAAAGTGAAAAAGAGCATTATGAGCATTTATCATTAGTTTTTCAATTACTGAAAGAAAATCAATTGTTTGCAAATCCTGACAAGAGTGAATTCTTTAAGACAGAAATAGAATATCTAGGTCATATTGTATCAAAAGAAGGAATAAAAGTTGATCCTAAGAAAATTGACGCAATATTGCATTGGCCTATTCCTAAAAATGTACATGAATTACGCTCATTCCTTGGTCTTGCTAGTTTCTATAGGAAGTTTGTACGTAATTTCTCATTACTTGCTTTACCACTGACCAAACTTCTTAAGAAAGGTATTGTTTATCAATGGACTGAAAACCAGCAGAAATCCTTTGATTTACTTAAACGTGCATTGACCAATGCCCCTGTCCTACAATTGCCTGACTTTAACAGACCATTCTTTTTAGTTGTGACTGATGCTAGCGGATCAGGAATAGGAGCCGTGTTAATGCAAGATAACCATCCAATAGCATATTCTAGTTCTAAGCTGAAACCCTCTGAGCTTAAATATTCCACTTATGACAAGGAACTCTTAGCAGTTGTACAAGCATTGAAACAATGGAAGCATTATTTAATGGGTTCAGAATTCATGATAAAAACTGACCAGCAAAGCATTAGACATCTACTTAGCCAACCCCAAATTTCTGACCGCCATATCAAATGGGCTTCATTCATTCAAAGTTTCCATCCTATCATTCAATACCAACCTGGAAAAGAAAATGTAGTTGCTGATGCATTAAGTAGAAGACCTGCAATTTATAACATTTCTATCATATCTTTTGATTCTTTGATTGCTATGAAAGACACATATCACCAAGATATTACTTTTCATTCTGATTGGCAAAAATTAGTTCAAAATAATTTCATTCCTGTTGATTCATTGTCATATAATGATGGATTCATGTTCTTTGAAAAGAGACTGTGTGTTACTATTCCATTCCGATCTTTTGTTTTAAATGAAATTCATTGTCCCCCATATCAAGGTCATAGAGGTATCATTTCTACATTACGCATGTTAACTGAAGATTTTTATTGGCCGCATATGGATGCAGATGTGTCTAATTTTGTTTCTGAATGTCTGATTTGTCAAAGAATAAAGAGACATCATGGTAAACAGTATGGGTTATTAATGCCTTTATCTATTCCATCTAAACCTTGGGAACATATATCTATGGATTTCATTACTGGCTTACCAAATACTAAATCTAACCATGACATGATTTGGACAATTGTAGATAGATTTAGTAAGCAAGCATATTTCATTGCATGTAAGAAAACTTTAACAGCATCACAAGCAGCACAGTTATTTTTGAAAACTGTTTTTACTAACCATGGATTGCCGAAAGTCATTATTTCAGATAGAGATTCTAGATTTTGTAATAATTTCTGGATTACACTGTTTGCAAATCTAGGCACAAAGATTGATTTCTCATCTGCATTTCATCCAGAAACAAATGGACAAACAGAAGCCACAAATAGCACTATTTTAGATCTTTTACGTGCATACACTATCTCT
Organism: Lygodium microphyllum; assembly: GCF_053477565.2. Lineage (NCBI taxonomy): Eukaryota > Viridiplantae > Streptophyta > Polypodiopsida > Schizaeales > Lygodiaceae > Lygodium > Lygodium microphyllum. Next base: position 138,172,183 of record NC_141152.1, on the reverse strand, counting down.
AAACCTCAGACATGGGATACTCATTTGCATTTATTACAGTTTGCTTACAATAATACACCGCACACATCTACAAAGAAAGCACCTTTTGAAGTTATTTATGGACATAGATTATCTACACCTGTTGCATCTTTGTCTAATAGAATACAAAGTGCCGATGATATTGCTGTTATGCATAACACTATTTTTGATGAGGTAAAGGATATGATTGCTAAAGCCCAACAATCATATACCAAACAAGCCAACAAGAAAAGACAAGCCATGAATTTCAAAATTGATGATTATGTTTGGCTTAGAATAGAAAAGCGTAGACTGCAAAGTGTAGATAGACATCCAGTTGTCAAATTAGCCCCTAGATTCTACGGACCATTTAGAATCATTCATAAAATTAATGACAATGCATTCAAGTTAGAATTGCCATCTCATTGGAAAATTCATAATACCTTTCATATTAGTTTATTGAGACCATTTAGAGGACAATTACCTATCCACCCTGTCTATGAAAACCCACCTTTATTAGAAGAAGAGACTGAAATCCTTGAACCAGAAGCCATTATAGACACTGATTACATGACCACTAGAACTGGCCGAAGGTACTCTAGATATCTCGTGAAATTTAAGAACCATCCTGTAGAAGAAGCACAATGGATGCACGCTAGAGACTTAAATGCTTTCCCCACTCTGTTAGCTCCACATTGAGCTAATAGCAATTGAGGTCAATTGCTATCCCACCCCGGGGGTATGATGCCAGGAGGCATATTCCACGGTGGATTCCGTGAGGTTTTACGGTGGATTCCGTAAACTTAGATGACCGGGGCTCATACGCAAAGAGGATTCTTTGTGCGAGAAGTTGATGGGGACGCCTGTCCTTTTCGGGCGTTTCATTAATTTAGTGTGTACATGGGTGATTCCATAGCGGGTGATTCCGCAAAATGCATATTAAATTAATAAACGTTTATGAGTTTAGAGTGCGCACTCGTAATAAATTAAGGTTAGGATTTATTTCTAACCAGTTGATTTATTTATGTAGCTGAAGACTGCTAGGTATTCACTTTTGTCGGTTTAATTGTGTTATTTTACTAACGATTGTGAATGCTTCAGTTGATGTGTAGAGATAGCAGCAGTGGCGGAGGAAAGCATTGGAGTCTAGCGGGTTTCCGATCTTTCGACTATATTTTGATAGGCGCCACGCCTATATTTTGATTATGTCTATAGAGACATCGACTATTTATTATTATTTTGTATGCGCTTATGCGCCTGGATATGTTATTTTTATTTGGACATTGAGATTGGGCGTGCCAGACTCTTTGGGCACCGTCCATTAGCTTTATTTTCCTATTTTTGGTAGAAAGCAAACTCAAAAGCTAAAAGCTTGTCATATTTTTGTAATTGGGCTATTTTTGAGCAAAAAGATTGGAAATATATATTAAATACATGCTTTGTGAAGCGCTCACACAAGGCATGGGGGAGATTCAACCCAATTTGTCTTTTGTCTCATGTCGTGCTTGTTTTTACATTGGTTTTTGTGCTAAAAAGTAGAGTGCTTTGTTCTTGGGGACCTTTGGGAATTCACTACGTGAGCTACCTGCATCCGATCTGCGCACCACTATTACATGACAGTCGCAGAGATAGAGCAGAGTCAGTACAGAGGCAGAGCAGATACAGAGCAGCTACAGAACAGAGACAGAGCGGATACAGAGACAGTAATAGATGCAGAGCCAAAACCAGAAGCAGAAGTAGAGTCAAAACTGGTGATAGAAGCAGAAGCGGATGCAGAGGCAGAAGATATGTTCTTCTTCTACAGAGCCTCTATAGAAGCCGAGGTAGAGCCTCCAGAAGATGAGAATGAAACTAATGAGGAAGAAAATGAAGTAGGCTATGAACGTGCAGATGAAGAATTCCCTCTGATAGAGGATGATCTGGTTGATGTCCCTATAGAGACCTGAGAGGCCGAATATCTCAGGGGACTAGATGGAATGACCATGGTTCCGTTTGGGTTGGTCAATGGACCCCAAAGTATGGAATGGATTAAAAGAATAAAAATTAAGTTCACTAGGGGCTCCTGTAGCCCTGACTATTCAGTCCAAAGAGAAGATGAGGATGATGCCCCCTACCAACAGAAGCCCAAGCCCTCAAAACCACAGCCTCTAGCAGGTCCGTGCTATGTGACATTCCTCGACGTGTCCTCTGAAGATGAAGCCTTGAGTCCTGAAGAGGTCACCACTCGAACAAAAGCAAATAAGGCTCTGGTACCCTTTTAGCAAATTAAACATACGAATGAGTCATCTATTCAGAAGGAGGACACTCGTTCTAGTGGGACATTAGACAAGGATACAACTCTCTTGAAGGAGTCAAACCTCTACCTAGAAGAAATTCGTGGGACATTTATCCACGAAGTGGAAGGTGAAAGACAAGTAACGTTCTTGGATGCTGAGGGTACTGAACGTCACCTGAAAGTGGGTCTCAATCTTCCAGAAGAGGAATTAGTGGTCCTTCACAACCTACTAAAGGAGAACTTAGATGTGTTCGCTTGGTCCTACAAAGACCTAAAGGGGATTGACCCCACAGTATGCCAACATCACATTGACCTAGAGTTGGATGCAAAACCTGTAAGGCAAAGACAAAGACGGATGAATCCTAATTACTCTGCTCTGGTGAAGGCTGAATTATTGAAACTCCTTGAAGTAGAGTTCATATATCCCGTGGCTAACAGTGAATGGGTTTCGCCCATTGTGGTAGTACCCAAGAAGAACGGGAAGCTCCGAATATGTGTTGATTTTCGAAAGCTCAATTCGAAGACAAAGAAGGATCACTTCCCTATCCCTTTTACAGACCAATTGTTGGACACACTGGCAGGCCATGAGTTGTATTCCCTCTTGGATGGATTCAACAGATATAAGCAAGTCCAAATTGCAGAAGAGGACCAATCTAAAACAACCTTCACTACGGAATGGGGGACGTATGCCTACAGAGTGATGCCATTCGGGCTCTGTAATGCTCCTGCCACCTTTCAAGGAGTAATGATGGCGGCCTTCCTGAACCATCTGCATGATTTCATTGAGGTGTATCTTGATGATTTTTGTGTCTATAGTTTGATCTGTGAGCACTGGGGACACCTAGAGCAATGTTTTGATAGATGCCGAGAGTATGGGATTCTCAACCCCAAAAAATGTGTCTTTGATGTCTCCTCAGGAGTTCTGTTGGGCCATATTGTCTCTGCACAAGGAATTGCAACAGACCCGACAAAGATTGAAAAGATTGCCGCCTTAACAGCACCGACAAACCTCAAACAATTGAGAGGATTTCTTGGCCATGTGGGCTATTACAGAAGATTTACTGCACATTTTGCAACTAAGGCAGTCCCTCTGCACAAGCTCCTAAGGAAAGAAGCTGATTTCCTTTGGACTGATGAGTGACTATGAAGAAGCCTTTAATACCCTAAAACAATGCCTGATCCAGGCACCTATTTTACAGCCTCCTGATTGGATGAAGGAGTTCCATGTGCACACAGATGCATCAGTTGAAGGGCTAGGTGCTCTCCTATGTCAAAAGGGCCCCTCCAAATTTGATCAACCGATCTATTATGCAAGCCGAAAAGTCACTTATAGGGAACGGAACTATATAGTGACTGAGCTTGAGTGCTTGGCAATGGTGTTTGCCCTAGAGAAGTTTCGCCACTACCTACTATCTACCCACTTTAAATTTTATGTGGATCACGAGGCCGTGTCCTTCCTGATGAACAAAGCAGACGTGAAAGGATGAATGATGAGATGGCTCCTTCTATTCCAGGAGTTTGACTTTGTGGTAATTACCAAACCTGGTCATTTCCATGTGCTGGCTGAACATCTGTCATGTAACCCCCTGGTATGCAGACATTGCCAATCTGCTGGCAACCCAATAGTACCCTCCTGGCATTTCTAGTTGGGAAAGGAAGAAGCTTATGTTAGAATCAGTCCCCCCTACACCCTGTTAGGTGGAGCACTGTACAAGAAAGGCAAAGATGAAGTGCTCAGAAGATGTGTTGCAGGAGATGAGATTGGGATTTTTTTGAAGGCTTGCCATGATGAGCCATGTGGAGGCCACTTTGCAGGAGAAGCTACAGCGAGAAAGGCTCTACTAGCAGGATACTGGTGGCCGACCCTCCACAAGGATGCATATGATTACTGTAAAAGATGTGATACTTGTTAGCGAATGGGGAAACCCACCAAAACAAGTGCCATGCCACTGCAACCTATCCTTCCTTTGAAGCCGTTTGAGAATTGGGGGATTGATTTTATGGGTCCCATTGATCCACCCACCAGAAGAAAACAGAACCAATACATCCTGGTATGTACGGATTATGTCACAATGTGGTGTGAAGCTAAATCCCTAAAGCGGGACGATAGTAACAGCATAGTCCTGTTCATGTAGGAGAATATAATCACCCGTTTTGGTAGTCCCCTAGGGCTGGTAAGTGACATAGGCACTCATTTCATTAATAAAGTCATGGAAGAGTTGACAGAGTTGTATAAGATCCGCCATCGCAAGTCCACTCCTTATTACCCTAGAGCCAATGGCCAAGTCGAAGTCACCAATCGCATCCTCTGCTCAATCCTGACAAGAACAATTGCCACACATCGTCGTCATTGGGATGATTGACTTACAGAGGCCCTTTGGGCGTACAAAACCTCCCATAAAGCAGCTACAGGATAGACACCCTTTCAACTGGTGTATGGTACAGAAGCTATTTTGCCTATTGAACTGGAGTTGCCCTCTTTGCGAGTAGCTATCAAAGAGTGTTTGGGGGACGATGACTCACTGCAATGCCATCTCCTGCACTTAGAATGTTTGGACGAAACTCGCAAGATGGCTCTATAGTGCATGGAAGCCACGCAAGGTCGACGTAAGGCTTACCATGACAGCTTCATCAAGCACAAGGAGTTCAAGGAAGCTGATTTGGTCCTAGCCTATGATTCATGATTTGCCAAGTTTCTTGGTAAGCTCCAACAGCAGTGGATGGCCCATATAAGGTACTTGCTGTCAACCCAAATGGCTCTGTCCAAGTGCAGATCGTTGATGCCTCTGATGATCCCTTCCTGATCAATGGATATCGCCTGAAGAAGTACTTCCCTCCTTGGGGATCTTGACAATCATGGTCACCTGATCCTTTCCCCCGTTGGCATGGCACTGTAACTCTTATGATGCTACTTCTGATAGCCGTTCTTTAGCCACTTCTGATGAGGTGGACGCAACCCTCTGTCCCCTCAGCCCCACCTTTCAGCCCTGATCTCTTATCCTCTGTTTTCCACCAGCGGTAGTGGCGAGGTGGGTTTTGACAAATGGTATTTCCACCATTCCCTTGCTTAATTCGAAAAAAATGAAAAAATATACATATCGGTCATGGGAGAAAAGGACTTCGGTCCATGTCATACCGACCTATTCTTCGAGAAAAGGTGGAGACACCCTCGGGAATAGGAGAGAAAAATAAATAAAAAACTACAACAAAACAAGAAAAAATAAAAAAAACAAGAAAAAAAAAAGAGAAAAAAAAAACTATTATGGGAGAAAAGGAAGAAATTCCCTATCATAGCAGGCCTCGTTCCAAGAAAAGGTGGTTAACACCCTTGGGCATGAAGCTAGCTATGGAAAAGGTGGCAACACCCAACAGTCCAGAAAGTGGATTCATCAATTGGCATCCTCAGGATCCAGTTTCAAAGCTGCCTCCCTTGGTACGCTGTGTCTTGTGCCTTTCTGCAGAGCGTTTGTCAGTCCTCTAGCAGACGCCATGTTCCTATCTAACCCCACATTCGATCTGATGGCTACCTCCCTGGGTACGCCTCTTCAACAACTGACGACGCGATCTTCATCGACAAACAATCAAGTGACGCGAGCTTTCATCCTAACCAGATGGGGAAGTGAGTATGGTTGCCCTCTATAACTATCAAGAGAGAGTGAGACAGAGGGTGGGGCGAGTGACCAGTCTTTTCCTTTCAAATCAAATGAGAGGTGAGAAGTGTGAATGAAGTGTTGCACGCACGGGATGGGCTTCTCAATGCACAAAGCACGATCTATTTCTATGCACTGCACCATAAGGCTCTCTGGCCTTCCTTCCTGCACTGTATGCCGGCACAGGGTGGGATGCACAGTTGCACCATCAAATGCGCACAAGGCATACAACCTTTGCACAGGTGACCGTGAGGATTACATCAATGGGTTTCAGGACATGGCTGCCCTCTTGTATCTATCAACAGAGCGTGAGACAAAGGGTGGGCTGAGTGTGATTGGAGTTTCTTCACTCAATTACCGAGAGGTGAGGATTGAGGGACGTTACGACCTTTGGAGTCAGGTACGTTCCCGTTTCCCTATGTACCCATGGGCTAGGTTTCTACCATCAACATAGGACACATCATTCTGCTTGATACACTGCATCATTAGGCTCCCTGGCCTTTCTCCTTTGCACATATGCCAGACGGGTTGGACGCACTGATGCACCATCAATTGTGCACCCTAGCATACTCCCTCTGCACCATCCCCCTTGTCAATTCCTAAACCGGGTGTGAGATATGGGTTTGAATCATTATTTATCGAGTGATGTCCGTAATGGGGCGAGTGACTGTTCTCTCATCCCATCTGAGTGTTGTAAGCTGAGTGACTCTCCTTCATCAGTGACACTGACTCGATGAGATTCATCCACCAGCTATCTCCCTGGGTGCTGCCGCGTGGTCCCTGCCATGAAGGATGTGTGTAGTGATGATACCTGGGTACCTTCTGTAGAGCCGACACGACAGTGGACGTGCCATCGACAGTCAACCTTGATTCTCGACAACATGGGCCAAGTTTTTCTAACCTTACACTTTTTGTTGTCAGTGATGTTCAGGTTTTAAGTGTGGGGACGTTAGCGGTTGGTCTGTCGTGTGGTATCAGGTCCCTGTTGCTCGGACAACCCTACCTGTTAAGGTTTTAAGTGTGGGGACGCGTCCCTGCGCGTCTACATTGCATACTGCCTTGTATATGCCTCACTTTTCTCATGCATGTATTCCATGACTTTGTGTTACACTCCTGGGGTCCCTTCCCCACCCACCCGTCCACTGTCACCCCTCCCTTGGGGCTGTTCCTCCTCCATTTCTCTTTTTCCCTTATTTTGTTGTATTTCCATGTGAACGCACTCTACGTTCCCCTAAATTCCAATCTAAACTTATAGCCCTGTTTGTCCCTTCGAGCTGTCCCATTTTCCTTTTTCCCTACCCTTGTTCCAATACACGGTTTTTGCGTTATTGATTTTTGAAAGATTTTGCGTATATTAGACGGTTTTCCATGTGAACGCGCTTTTCTTGCTTTGGAACAGTGATCTGACGTCATCGCCCTGACCATCACTTTTCCCCTGACATTTTTCCTTTTTACTCCGTGTCATTTCGATGCACGGTTTGTCCAATATTAATTTTTGCGGTTTCTCGGGACCTTTTCATGCGTCTTTTTGACATTTTTCCATGTGAACCTGCCTTGTTTGCATCGGACTTCCAGTTTGACTTGACGGCCGTGTCCACGCGCCCTTCTCTACATTTTTTCTTTTTTCTCCTCCTTATTCCAACTTTCAGATTTTTTATTATTATTAATTTTTCAAAATGTTTTTGAGTGTCTTTTTGGTATTTTTTGCATGTGAGCACCTCCTAACCCTATCGGCACCGTGTTTTAACGTGACAGGCCTATGAAACTCCGTCCCCCGCACAGTTGTCATTTTTGTTGCCCCCTGTTCCGGTGAACCGCTCTTCTGTTATTAATCTTCGACAGTATTTGCGTATGTCATTTTTACGTTTTTCCCATGTGAATGCATCCTATTTCAGTCGAAATTGTGTTTTGACATGATAGCATTGTTGGGCGCATTCTTCTGCACATTTTTCCTTCTTTTCGCCCTGCATTCCGGCGAGCGGATTTTCCAAATCCCCATATGTGTTTTCAGAGCCGTTTTTCATGTTTTTTGCATGTGCACGCCCTTTATTACCCCCGGAACCCCCATTGACCTTTTCCTCTATCTTCCCCCTGTCGTTTGGTACCTTTTTTGTTTTTACGCCATTTCGTTTCGGCGATCGGATTGTGAGATATTAATTTTTATTTATTTTCACGTGTTTCGCACGACTCATCTCGCGCATGACCGTTTGCATTTGCGGTTTTACGCGTCTTGCCATGCTCGGTTGTGTACGCGCACCCTGTGCCGACGTCCCGACACCGTTCCACTCCCGCCACTGCAAATTGTTTTACCCCACCCCGCGCATGCGCACGGAATGGGGGCACGCCTTTCTTTTAATTCATTTATTTATTATTTTCACACACCAACAGACTTTTTATTGTTGTTCACAAACAAATCTTTATTATTATTTTTTAAAAAAATTAATTTCCCCCCCCCCACGTCCGTTGAAGCCACCCACCCCCCTTCCCTCTTCTCTCTCCTTCTTCCTCTCTCTCTTCTTCTTCTTCTTCTTCTTCTTTCTACCTTCTCTCTCCCCAACCCCTCCCTCCCTCTCCTCTCTCCTCCTGCCCTCCTGATTTTCCCTCCTTCCTCCTCCCTCCATCACCCTCCTCTTCTCCTCCCTCCCCTCCTCCTTCCCTGACCTCCTCCCTTTATCCTCCTCCTCCCTCCATCACCCTCCTCTTCTCCTCCCTTCCCTCCTCCTTCCCCGACCTCCTCCCTTTATCCTCCTTCTCCCTCCATCACCCTCCTCTTCTCCTCCCTTCCCTCCTCCTTCCCCGACCACCTCCCTTTATACTCCTCCTCCTCTTCCTTCTCCCTCCCTCCTCTCCCCCCTCCACCCTCCGCCTGGCGCCACTCCCCACCACGTGGCTGCCTGGGTCCCGAAGTTCGCCGCGAGGGCATTGACTCCCCCCGCGTGGGCATTGACGCCGCTGCCAGCAATGCTCGTTGCCGCCCGGGACGTCCGTCGTCGCCGCCAGAGATGCCTATGCCGCCGTCGTGTTCAGCGCTGCTACTCGGGCCACTCCCCCGTGCCGCCACTGTCGACGCCCGTCGCGGCCGGCCTCGCCTGCACCGCCGCCCTCTTCCTTCTCTCCCTCCTCCTCCTCCTCCTCTCCCTCCCCTCCTCCTCCTCCTCCTCCTCCTCCTTTCCACTAACTTCAAGTTAGTGACACCAACCTTCTTTGCCTTAATTAACTTTACTTACTCACACTAATCCTAATTAGCCTACACTAACCCTGATTTAGTTAGTTTAACCCTAGTCAAGTTAGTTAACCCACCCCCTCGTTATTCTAACCCCCCCCTAAATAACTAACCCCACCCTAGGTTAGTCTAACCCCCCCTAGGTCACACTAACCTTCATCTAGTTAGTTTAAACCCCCCCCCCCTTAGGTTAACCTAACCCTAGTTAGGTTAGTCTAACCCAACCTAGGTCAAACTAACCCCACTCTAGTTAGTTTACTAACCCCCTAGTTAGTTTCACCCAACTGTAGTTAGTTGAACCCCACCCCCTAGTTCCACTAACCCTAGCATAGTTACACTAACCTAAGTTGAGTTATCTAACCCTAGCCTAGTTTATCTAACCCTAGTTAGTTAGGTTACCCTTACCCTAGTTAGACCAACCATACTTAGGTCAACTAACCCTAGTTGAGTTAACCTAACCCTAGCTTAGTTCCACTAACCCCCCTTAGGTTAGTCTCCACTGACTTGCCTTAACTTACTTATCTGACTTAACCTAGACTAACCTAGTTCCAGTTGACTAACTTGACCTAACCTAGCTTGACTTATATGATTTGCCCTGACTTCCATGCCTTAGCTGACCTAATTTGACCTTACTTACCAAACTAAGCTGATTTTCCTGATTTAACTAATTTAATTAATTTATAAATTAATTTCCACTCTGAAAAAATTCAAAAAAATTTCTAAAAATTCCCTTCACTTTTTGCAAATTTTCAAAAATTTGTTAGCTAGAAAATTCAACCCTCAAAATTCCAAAAATTTTCATATTTTCCCATTTATTCAAAATTACCTTAAAAATACACAAAAATTCATTTAAAATAAGACAAAAATACAAAACAATTTCTAAAAAATTCCAAAAAATTCCACCCATCCCTTGACCTTTTTTCCATTTATTTTTCACTTTAAACTATGTTTCTACACGGTACTCTTATTTCAAACAATTTATACAAAAAAAAACACACAAAACAAACAAAAAAGACCAACACACAAAACTTTAACATAAAAATCCCCATATTATTTTCATACCCTAAATTGTGGATATTTCCTAACTCGCTGAAGATTTCTTTTTACTTCATCCCATATCCCTCTTTAATTATTCTTCCTTTTGAAGAACAACAAAAGAACAATAAATACACAACCACATACAATTTATTCAAAAACAAATTTCGACGCACACATAATTCCAATCACCACACATAATACCCCCTAACATACCAAACACACACATATAAATTTTTTAAAAAAACAAAAAAAAAAACACAAACTATCCTCAAACATCATAATAAAATTAAAAATCATACTCAAAATCAACACATCCACTAAGGTTTTGTCTTTGTTGTTCAGTCAGTGGTCTTTACTTTTCTTTTACTAAATTCACTCCTTTTGGGAGACTCTTCCGTATGCCTTCAGGCCATTGCATCCACACCCCTTCCATGTATTTATTTTATGTGCTTTATTTATTTTCATTTCCTCCTTAATCACAACTTAATTGTTAAAATGAAATATTTATTCACCCACATTTTCCACGCACGTTCGCGCTAAACACACACTTTCATAATAATAAAAATCAACCAGTCGTTCACTGTGCACGCGCTACGTGCGCTTCAGAGGCACTTTAATTTATAATAACAAATGAACCAGCCGTCACAAGAGCACGCGCTGGCAAAAAAGTGCTCCACGTCACTCTTAATTTTTAATTAAGAAATTTGCATTTAGAGACCCAGTCTGGACATCGAAGTTCGATTTGCATTAAAGCACCATTTCAACTTAATAATTTGTAATTAACATTTTAAGAAGGAACCACCGTTTTCTTATTAAGGTTTATAACCTAATAAAATGTCACCCATTGTTAATAATTTATTCCAATGAACCTTTCATTAAATTAATTCCCCCTCACTGCACTTATTTTCCTTTTTTAATGAACTCGCTTCGTGGGATGGGTGCATCACAGTCTTTAGTTGACACTGATGGTCAAGTTATGGTTCAGTCTTGATGTCCGTTTTTTTTTTGTAGTCTGATTTGTCCTTGTGTTACGATTATGGGTACGGTGTGTAGCTTTTTTCTTTATTGCCTGATACGGGGATTTGGGTGCTTGCATGTTGCATTGCATGAAGCTTTTGGTCGCATATGTATCGAGGTCATGCCAAAATTTTTCTAGGCTGTGTATTTTATGGGGTGGTACTTGGGTTAGTTACGTCTATATTTGTATGAGTGTCCTTGTTTTGGATTGATTCCTTTTTTATCACCTTTTGGTTGTTTTGCAGGCATTCTTTGTGACTGACTGTGTTGTGGTGTGTGTGTTTACCATCTGAATGGCGCCTCATGCTCCTCCCCCTATCCAGTATGTTCCACTAGTCAGTAGGGATTACTCTTCCCTACTCACTTTTGAGCCTCTCACAAAGGCGGGACTTGCAACTTTTGTGGCTGCCTCCTCTCCATTGCTTGCAAATTTTGTGGCTGCCTCCTCTCCATTGCTTGCAACTTTTGTGGCTGCCTCCTCTCCATTGCTTCCAGAGGATCCATCGATGTGTGATGAGTTCTTGGTCTCCTACAGCAAAAAGTTGGGATTGGTCTAGGGTACTTCCATGACTTTGACACCTCGAGGCCTAGGGAAGGCTCTATCTCTTCCCTACAAAGGTGAACCCTTTGTTACCACTCACCAGCTTTTCTCTAACGAAGAGATTTTGAAGCTGTTACAAAAACAGACCAAGGAACTTCTGGATGTTAAGAAGGTGATCAACTCTTCAGGAGTTTCTTTTTCCATGATTACTAATCCTGTGTGGAAGTTGGTCTGTCAGTTTCTCCAAGACAAGTTTATGCCTGCGCCATCCCATTACTTGTCCAAAGAGCTCTTTACAGCTTCAAGGATGGTGTTAAAAGGAGTAGCTATTGATTGGAACACTTACCTACTTACTAAGATGGATCAACATTTCGTCAAAGTCACCAGGGGAAATGTTACCAATGTCACCTATGGATCGTACTTGTATGCCTTCTTGACCTATTCAGGTTTACAGAAGACTGTGCCTCCACCTCCTCCATCTGATCCAATACCTCCTCCACCTTCAGATGAGTCAGAACCAATTGCTGTAGAGGATTTGGATTCTCCACCTCCCCTGGTCATACAGTCCAAATGCTTGAAGTGGGTAGCAGATAAAGCTCCTTCAGTTCTTCTTCCGTGCCCATTCCTGCTACCTCTAGCAGTGATCTCTCTGCTTATCTCACATGTAATAACCTGTTCAGAGCACAACGAGAAGGTTCATTGGATATATCAGTCTCCTCATTGAACAGTCTATTCTTAGGAGATGTTATTCATTTCCTATCTAAAGACATTCAGAGTTCCATTGAACTGTCAGTGACAGCCTCTATTCAACAGCTGTACGCTTCCTTTTAAGAAGAAATGATTCAGTCTAAGGACCAGTTGCATAAGGCCACATCCGAGTTAGCCTCTACTAAGGATACCCTGGCCGATCTATTCAAGCAGATGGAGCAACAAACCAAACTGATTGAAACCCAAAGAGATGAGATATCTTCTTTGACGATTCAGTTAACCGGGGCTCAATCAGAGGTTACTAGCCTCTTAGAGGAGAAGGAGAGGATGTCCAAAGAAGCACAAGAGTTCCAAACTCTCTTAGATGTCAAACTTTCAGCCTTACTGACTACTAATGACACAGTAGTATCACAAGCTTCCCAAATCAAGCAGTTGCAATATCAATTGGCAAAGTCACGGTCTGTTCCTCCAAGCCCTAATATTCCCTTGATCCCTTCTCTCTCACAGCAGGACTTGGCAATTCTTCAGAGACAGGCTACCTTGTGTCCTCTCTTCCAAGATAAAGTGGAAAGATTGTAGTCCAGGATGGATCTGCTATGGTCTACATTTGAGAAATTCCAGGAATATGTTCCTCCGGACCATTCTTTCTTTGTCCACTATCAATTATAGAAGTTGGCCTTCTACATGAAGATTTTCACGATGGATCTTTCTCTTCCAGAGGATGATTGGAGAGGGGCTTGGTCTCCTGAGTTGCTGATAGAGGTGGTCCATATGGTGTTTGAATATTCTATCACAACCGATACCATGTTGATGTCATATATGTATCTACGAGGAGACTTGTTGATTTCATATGAAATGGATATGGCCTAGTATGTGGGAGACGTGGTTTTACAAGCTGTTTTGTATGTCAATCATTTGGAGTTGTGAATAGATGACATATTTTAGAGTTACTCCTTCAAAGTGGCTACTTGCCCTGATAATTCCTGGCATACCATGATTGATTCTGTGGTCCTGAATCAAAGACAGAACACAGTCCCTACCTATGTATAGAGCACTAACCAACTAAGGGTGGATCTCTTAGCTTATCTTTCAAAAAATAATCCATTTGATTCTACCTTTTTTTATGCCTATCAGAGAAGATCTATCTTAGGTCCTTCTGTTTCTACCCTACTGTATTACCAACAAATGGCTCACCGTTATGATATATATCTTTCCCTCTATCAAACCAATTCCACAACCATCTTACCCCTTCTTTTCCAACCTCAATGTCTTCCTCAAATTCCCATATTTACATACTGCTCTTTTATCAAGGATAGAGTATTTTCCCCTTCTCCACCATGTCCTTCTCCATCCATTCATGTACCTTCTACTTTTCCTTTTTATCAATTAACACCCTTTCTAAGTGATTCCCTAAAATTTTCAGCCACTCCTTCTTTAAACTATTCTTCCTTTTTTGATTTTGCCTACCCCTCTCTTCATCCACTTTTACTTATTCCACTTCCATCTCCTGCTACTTCTATCTCTTAACCCCCTCAATTGGTTAGTGAATATGATGGGTTTGATCAACAGATTCCCAGAAGAAGGGGATGGAGCTCGAATGATTCTCTTACAGGACCTTAGATAAACTGGCCAATAATTACAAGAGATTGGACAAGTGCTAGTCAAGCATACTAGAACTATATTCATTTTGCTCACCAATATTCACAATCTCTAGATCCTTGAGTGAGATTGACAGCTCATTTTGCTTGGTATCTAGCATACATGCATAGGCATTCCCATAATGATTAAAAGGCATTCCCAAACTTTGTATGAATATCAATGTGAACATTGACTCCCACCAGTTGAATGTCCTGTATTTTCATGCCCTATGTCTCCCTAGTAGATACCTTGTCTTGCTAGAACGGATGTGCTGCTTGCAGCTTTTTCAAAATCCTCCCAAGACATTTGTAGATGAATCCTTCTCCATGGATCGATTCCGAAACCACCAAGCTTTTAAAAGGGATCATCTTCATTGATGCCTTTGCCATGCATTTTGGAAGAATTTTAATGATATATCTCTTTTTGGAGGTGTCATTCAGATGGTTGTGTTAGTGTTCCTGTATATGTTGTCTTAATTGTATGTGATGAGTTCGTGTTGGTTGTGAATATTTGTTCGAGAGGTATTTTTAAAAGATTGCTGGTGGATGAAAAGCTTATGGTGGAAAGTTAAAGAGAACTTCTTATATCATTTACAAATTTGTCATGGTTTTTAACTGATTAATTAGATGAGTTCATGAATCATGAAGTTTTCCTTTAGTAGTATTTTTTCTCTCAGATACAGGTGATAAGTTGGGGTCAAATTTTGGCAAGATTATTGAAGATCTAACATCAGAAAAAATTGAGCTCTTTAGTGAACTTATATTCTTCTTTTCCTTGGGTCGCGAGGACGCTTCCTTTCTAAGTGTGGGGATATGTTGAGAGTGGAAAAAGACTGAAAATTTGACTGATTTTTGTTATTTTTGAGGTCTGAATGATTGATTTTTGGTAGATTTAGAGTGATGTATAATTGTTAATGGAAGTATTTGAGAGTGTTTTGGATGATATTGATTATATTTTGGAATTTCATGATGATTTCCAGTGGAGATATGAGGTTCTGTGATGTTCTGATAGGTTCTGATTGGTTCTGTATACCTTCTGTATAGCTTCTGTTTTGTTCTGATTATCTTCTGTATGAAGCATGGATTGATGATTGATGAAGATTGAGATCTTGTGAAAGCTTATTGAATATTTTTTGAGAGTTTGGAATGGTTTGAGTATGATTTATGAGGTTTTGATGACCTTCTGTAACCTTTTGTAGATCTTCTGTAGAGCTTCTGTCTCTACTCTATAACTGTACTGTAGCTGTTCTGGTACTGTTCTGTGACTGTTTTGTAAACCTTCTGAAAGTGTTCTGTAGAATGTATGTGTGACTTTGGGAAAGTTTTCTAACCTTTGGAAAGGATAAATCTAAGTTCAAAAGAGCTAAAATAGGTGGAAGAAACAGCTGTTGAAGACTGAAGAGAAGACTAAGTGACAATGACAGTAGTGAGCTGTGAAAAGACACTATAGTGGCTCTGGTGACTCTTCATATCAGACATACCTCGTGGGAGGTGCATCCACGATATAAGAAGGATTATTGAGGGTTATTATGAGAGAATTTTAGTGAGGATATGATGTACTATTGATGGAGAGAGAGAGAGAGAGTCAAACATAGTAAAATCTATGAAAACAGTGTGATTGTATATGAGAGATTGAGGAAGAGAACTATGAAGATATTGAAGATGAATAATATGTGATGTATTTCCATTCAAATATGGTGTATTCCTTTGTGTTCTTTGTTATATTGATGGATTTTGTGAAGATGTTGGAGAATATGGTTGATTCTATCAAATCCGTGGGAGATATCTACTATGATGTTGTGTGAAGAATTGCTGTTTTCTTTGTTTTGATGATCAAAAGAATGAAATAAAAGCTTATTGATGTTACAAGATAGATTTTCTTGCAAGAGAATTCCCTTTTCCTTGGTGTTCCTCTTGGGGCTCCAGGCAACTTCAGTTACCCCCGACTGCCTGCCTGACCCTAACCAAGGGGGTTGTTAATCGCGCCGGGAAGGTGGACCAAACCCGCCGCGAGAGGTCTCTCCATTGAGCACTACTTGGAGCAGGAGGATGCTTGGGTGCTAGAGGAGGCTCTAGCCGTAAATCCGTCGCCTTCCGAGCCCTACACAAGAGGCCAACGTGACTCAAGATTGGATCTCGAGGCCTGCATACTAGTCTACGAGCGGAATCTTGGATTAGTAGTCCCTATGGATTGCTGGATAGCCTTCGAGCGGATTATGGATAAGCCTACGGGCTGGATGCATGTCCAACTAAATGTGGTAGGTAATTAGATAACTAAAACAACCTGAGAAAAGTATGATGGATGTGGCCATGGGTCCGTCCTACGGATGGGTGGTCCCGATTGGTCGGGAACTTTTCTCAATCATGATGGTGGACATCAAGAAGATCGTTCAAAGGACACGAACAGAAAGGGCGCTGACCTAGAATCAAGTTATAATAATCTCGATTTACGCTATTTTAGGGGAATGGAATGGAACTATGCCTTATGGCAGATAGGTCGAGCCTTGCATCCCTCTCGTTTCCCATTCTCCTTGAACTAAGTGCAGCGTGAATTCGCTTCGAACCTGGCATTCTGCGTAAAGTAGTTCGCTTGGGGTTCGATGCTAGTTGCCGTTTAGGAAATGACCATTAGGGAAAAATCCTGATTCAGGTCGGTCCTAAGTGGGAACGGCCAAAATACTTCCGCTACATGGCAGACGCGGAAAGTCCTAGATTGCAAACCCCATGACATTCCATGGGAGTGCCGGGCGGAGCTTTCTAGATATCCTTTCTGATGGACTACTAAGATGTGTCCTGAAGATTACAGGCAGACATGTTACATGTGCAGAGAGCATGTGTCAATGCAAAGACTCCATTGAGTGATCTAGTGGTACGCAGGTCTAGTAAGGTGAGATACCCTGTTAATAGATTTGGTTTTGAAGGTTATGCAGCTCACCATTATGCCTATATGGTGAAAGTGATTGAGAATGCTGAGCCCACATGTTTTGAGGAGGTTGTTTGTCATGCTCATTGGAACGCAGCAAATGGATGAGGAGATGGCTGATTAGAGGCCAATAAGACTTGGGATCTAGTATCATTGCCGAAGGGCAAGAAAGCTATTGGATGTAAGTGGGTTTAAAAGATTAAGCACAATGCAGATGGTTCTATTAGTAGGTACAAAGCTAGGCTGTTTGCAAAAAAGTCTATGCCCAGACATATGGCATAGATTATGAAAAAACCTTCAATCCAGTTGCTAGGATGGCAACTGTCAGATGTGTGATTGCTTTGGCAGTAGCCAAAGGTTGGAGGTTGGAGAAAATGGATGTGAAGAATGCCTTCTTGCATGGTGAGTTGTAGGAAGAAGTGTATATGGATCAGCCAACAAGTTATGAAGATTTAGAGCATCCCACGTATGTGTGCAGGTTGAAGAAGGCTCTCTATGGGCTCAAGCAAGCGCCTAGAGCATGGTCTGACAAGATCAGAGAGTATATTGTCAGTATTGGCTTTTATGTTTCTGATGCTAATCACTCACTTTATGTGAGAAAGGGAGATGTAGGTTTGGCCATCATAGTCATCTATGTGGATGACTTGATTATTACAGGTGATAGTAAGGGTTTTAAGAAAACCGAGGAGGGGGTAAAAGGGGGCTTAATTATCCCCCACCTTAGGAAGCTTCTTCAAGGAAGCTTCCCTATCCCACGTGGCAGGAGGGGGGGGGAAATCTGGCACGATGGGGGTGAAAAGTCCCCAGGTGGCAAATGATGGCACCGTGGGGAGAGAGAATGGAGGTGATAGGCGGCAGCGGTTCCTCGACAACACCAAGCAGCGTTCTCCTCCTCTTTGACCTCCCTCGATAGCAGTACCAGCAGCGCCAAGGTTCTGTTCTACTCTCTCCCGGCCTCCCTGTCTCTGCCGCCCACCCCTGATTTTATAGGGGAGGGGAGGGAATCCTCCCCCCCTTGATGTGTCCACCTGCATGGTGATGGATCTGAGCAAGCTCTAGCGAGGAGCTTGCTGGCTCCCTATCCCCATCCCCCTTCCAGCACGATGCGCCATGGATGGGAGGATAGGGGAATTTTTTTTTTCCCTTGTGTTAATCAATTTGATATATTATAGTGGCAGCCTCCCTCCTCTGCAATTTGTAAATGTAGATGGGTATGGGTGAAGGAAAAATACAAACAAGAAGGGAATATTAAAAGATGACTTAGTCTAAAATGGCCCAGCATGTAAAAAATGGATGGTGCCCGAAGGAGATTAGGGTTCTGTACAAAAGGAAAAAAGTGAATGAAGAAGCTCATTCTTGCATGTGGCCAAAACTAGCTCTCTTCTTCTCTTCTTATTTTTGTTCTTACTTGCTTGAGCTTGTGCTGGAGAGAGGGAGTGTGAGAGGGAGTGAGGAAGTGAGTGTGTGAGAGTGAGGGATTGTGGTGGAGAAGCTACCTATCTTATCCTTTATTATTATTATTCTTCTCTTCTCTTCTTTTGTCTTGCGCACTGCAATGGAGCATGGAGTTTGGAGCTTGATAATCACCTTTTCTTGAGCTTTCATCTTGGATTGTGGAGCTATTGGAGTGCTTGAAGGAGGAGGCAACACAATTAAGCATGGAGGTAAGTTCATTACACTCGTAGTTGTGAGAATGCGTATGGCTATGTGAGAGGTAGACATTGCACTTGGCTTAAAACACTTTAAACAATGAGCGGTCGTGGGTCTTGGCAGTTGATATAGAAGCTCCCACATTTTGGTTCCATTGTTGGGACCAATGGATTCAAGGTTTGAGTGCTTGTGTGCTCCGAATTGAGCATTGACAAAAGAGCTAACACTAGTTGAAATCAATTAAAGGGAGTATGATCTGCAATGATTGTCATTGAATTCACACATTTCGTCACGTAAACACTTAAACTACACCAAAAAAACTGAAAGCCTGATTTCTCACAGCGCACATTGAGGAGCACCCCATTAGTGTTTCTGAGTGCTCGTAACATTGAGGATTGTTTTGAATGATAAAGAATTCATGCAAGATAAGATAAGATGAACAAATACACTAGTAGGAGGAGACTCCAGGAATTGAATAGTGGCCAAGGATACCAATCACCAAATAATGAGAGGTTTGAATTGTGAAGCTGCTTAGGGAGAAACAATGACACGCACAATTATAGATGCACCTCTACAAGACTTGATCAATCCAATTAACGCCCTAGTTTCCTAAGAAAGGAGCAACATGTCAGCAACTAGCCCAACCCGAAAAATGACAAGCTTGACTTGTAAGAATTCCCAGTTGACATCCAACAAACTGATAACCTGATATGACCTACAAACCAAAATGGAGTATCATGGCAGACCAATTGATGACATCATAGCTAATCTAAAGGATGAGAGAAGGTTGGAAAGAAGAGCACTGCTAATCATAGCCTCCTATCACCAAGAGCGACGAGCTCAATAGTTGAGGCAAGACTTAGAAATGCATGGATTTTAGCACTTGCCAACTAAAATAAGACAAGACTAAATGTTGAGAGGGAGAGAGCACTAGAAACCGATCTTCTCACGAAGCGATTCTCAGTAGACAACACGACTACTACAGAGCAAAGCGAAGTAGCCTTGGCAACTTTGTTGCTAGCCGGATTAGGAATCACTGCAAGTTCTTCAAGCTAGAACAAGACTCAGGTAAGTTACTCATTAAAAATATGTGTGCATCGCGTGGGTTCAAACCAAGGTATTTTTAAAATACTATTTTTATATATATTTTTACATATAGAAGGGTGTAATATAATGGGGTTATTTACAGATTGAATAGAAAAGAGTTATGTTTTATTCAAGAAAAATTCACAGATAAGGATATTTATAAATAGGCATTGAACGCATGTGATGTAGAGGATACACATATAGTAACTTCCCCAAGGACCAAGATATCAATGGTTGCTGAGAAACTCAACAAGTATAAACTCGATAATGAACCGTATAGCTTTGTAGAGTAGTTTGCGTAAGTATGCAAGGCTAATGGACTCATGAACCTTGCTCAACATGCACAAGTTTTGAGACTTTGCATAGGAGACAAAGGACGGACTTGGTGCACTAGACCAGACAATGCCGAATGCAATAAATTCAATAACCTTAAGAGTATCTTCATCAAGAGATTCTCTGACGTGGAATACTCTGGCAACCTCATTGTTAGCTTGATGAATATCAATCAAAAGAAAAAGGAGGATATTTGAGACTATGCCATGCACGTGCGGAGTCTCTTTAAGAGAACCGCAGAGCGACCTAGTGAACAAGTTGTCTCCACTATGTTCATAAGTGGAATCCAAAGGGAAGAGCTTTACAAGGTCTTGGTGAGAGACTCAACCCTGCAAAGAGATGTGTTAGCTTGGGTCTTCAAAGAAGCCATATGAGTAGATGACCTACTCACAAGGAGAGGAGATTAAGACCCAGAAATTGAGATAGGGCTTCCTCTAGAACCTTAGAAAGAGCTACAACTATTAGTGAAAGATTTGGCCACAACACCCAAGGGAAAGAGTGTCAACTAGAGAGCTAGGAGTTGGCAGATGTGAAGCTAGAGTTGGCTAGGCTTTAAGAGATAATAAGAAGGCCCACATGACCTCACATCTTGCAATGCGTGCATTACAGAGAAAACCATTGTTAACCCTCAAACGAACAATGTAAAAAATTGGGGAAATCTAAAGCAGAAGATAGAGCCAAGGCAAAGTTAGATTGAAGAACGAAGGCCAAGAAAAATTGAGAAACACGAGAAGTGTGCAAAAAATCATAAATCAATGATAGCAGGCGCTCAAGAAAGGAACAAGTCAATACTTTTGTAAAAGAGCGTAAGGCGCACCGTATTTTATTTTAAGAGCCTCGAGCTTTGACCTCTGTGAAAATTGTAAATTTAGATGGGGGTAGGAAAGAAGCTAGAAAGATAGAAGAACAATGGAAAAAATGGCAGTCGACGATGTAAAAAGGGGAGACTACCCAAATGGAGTTCAAGGCTTTATATATAAAGTTGAAAAGTGAATGAGAAGATCATTCTTGTGTGTGGCCAAAAGTATCTCTCTTCTTCTTCTTCTTCTTCTTGCTTGCTTGAGCTTGTGCTTGAGGGACCATGGTGGAGAAGCTCTCTATCTTCTCTTCTTTTCTCTTGCTCGTGACAATGGAGCTTGGATCGTGGAGCTTAAGGATAGAGCTTTCTTAAAGCTCGCACTTAGATCATGGAGCTACTAGAGTGCTCCAGAGAGGAGGTAACTGGATTAGGCATGGAGGTAAGCTCACTACACCCATAGAGAAGGATAGCACATTGGCTATGTGAGAGGTAGCCATTAGTGCTCAGCTTGGAATACTTGAAGCAATAAGCAGTTCATGGATCTAAGCAGTTAATCACCTCTACATTTTGGTTCTATTGTCAGGACCAATAGATTCAATCCTTGAGTGCTTGCACGCTTTTAATCGAGCATTGAAATAGGGTGATGGGACCTAAAATGGGCCGGCACTGGCTATAGCACTAGCCGGACCTCATGCTTATGATACACAAACACCCTCACGGCCTCACGGACCACGAGCGTCAATCTAATGCTGAAGGAAAAATTGCCCTGAAGCTTAATTCATGCGTTTATAGTTCATAGTCCAATGTTTCCCTTAAACTCCTCAAAGGGAGAACCCTTACACATTGGCAATGCCACGATCACATACACATAGGAGGCACTCCACCGATTAATAGTCGAAGCCCCACTGCAGCTCTCCTACATCACAGGGATTGGCCCTTTGATGTGTTACTCAACATATAACACAATCGAACACAAACTCCTCTCTTTTATATTTCTCGTATTTCTAGGAGATATACTATGTGTCCTCACTTAACAATCCCTTAGGAAACCGACCCTCTATCCTACAGCAAGGAATAACCTCACTCTCTCAATCGCGCGTCAAAGTCCTAAGAAAACAATTGCTATGCAGTCCAGGAGATTTTTCCTTTGATACCTTTTAATTATTATGCTTAATGCAAATCGTGTATGGCTATGTGCTCAGACAAAAGAAAGATCAGCATAGTGCATGGTGCATAAAGCATTCTTTTCATAAATTTTTCTAGCACGTGCTGCGTTGAAAGGAGGCACCGAGCCATATGCTCATGCTACCATCCTCTTTATTTAAACCGTTTCCTATAAGCCAAGTGCAATGCATAAATCAAATATTTTCTTTATCCTTCAGCGTTTCAGCCCCTCTTCATCCAACTCTTAACATTTTGCATCATTGATCAGTTTGATAGGGTTTCTATGCATTTTTCCCTTTTAAAAGAACGATAAATACGCACAAAACATAGAAACGGGGTCAAACCAAGGCCAACCTCATGCTTTGCCATTGTTATACATTGCACAAACATAGATATAATTTTCCCTAATTTTTTCTTAGCCCATTTTTCATTTTTTCCTAATTTTAAACCAATTTTTCTAATTTTTGGATATTTTTCTCTATTTTTTAAAAGAAAAAATGACTGAAAATAAAAGTTGATTGTGGGTTGTGGCCCTTAGGTTCATTGATAGCAAAAAATTAGATTTAGCTGGTGTGACATATCATATTTCTCATTTATATAGCAAAAAACCGAAATTTACCCTTAAAACACGTGTTTTTATATATTTTGACACTAATTCCGAACATGTAGCCTTATATTTTCTTATTTTCAGGTTGCAAACTGTTGAAACTCATGGTAAACAATATCATAATGAACTTTCATCCCATATGAACAAGGTTTCATAAAGCAAATAGCATAAAAAGATCATTTTTCTTTATAAAAATAGCATTAGTGCTTATTTTCAAGTCTCGATTTCTTGGTCTTGATTATGGGACTGATTTTCAGCATGCATTTAATGCTCAGCATCTTCTAGAATAGCACTCTTCATGTCTTCATCCATCCGGAAGCAATTCGGTCTCATCCAGACAAGCTTTCCTCCACCATTCTTCATTGTCTTCTTCCACACAAGAACAGCCCCTTAAGGAAGAGAGAGGGAGGAGAGAGAAAGACTAAAATGAGAATTCTTCTTTCAGGCCATCATTGGACGGGCAAAGGATGGCGATATACTCGGCCCACAGGAGGGAATCAAGGACCAAGATCTGTTCCATGGGTTATATGCAATCCCCCAATCATGAGAGAGAGGAGAGAGGGCGCAAAATTTGGCGTGAAGATGATGGCGCCTCTATCTCCTCCTTCATCTTCTCTCTTTACGTTTTTTCATCTTGTATGCTTAAAATTTTGAAGGGAGGGGGTCCAAACTCAAAAGGCATGCCCAATTTTGGCCTCCCAAGTGTCCACCTTTTCATATCTTGACCATTTTGTGGTCAGTTTTTCGTCTGGGCTCCAAATTGAGCTCTAAAAAATCTTGGGTGTTTTTCTTGATATCCCGCACTGGCTGGAAACTCCTGGCAACCCACATGGAAGTCTGAAAAATTATCAAAAATCTACAAGTGGCGCTCAGGAACTCCTAGATACATATTAAAACACATCACAATGCGCACCCTATCCCCTGACAAAACCAAGGCATGACATCGACAAAGAGTAGGCCTAGCATAATCTGATAGAAGGTCCAAAGCCAGTCACTAACCGATTGCTCCAACACGGCCAAACTAAAAAGAACTATCAAAGAGGTTGCCCTAAGTGGTGGTCTGAACTACCTACCTAACTAAGGAAAACACAACCAAGAGCTCCTACTAGGCGAGGACTCCTATAGCCTGATCAAGAAGTATTTTCTTTTAGCACATTTCTTCTTCTAGGGTTTTATTTTATTGACATACTCGAGCATGTAAAAAGGAGGGAGCTAAGCGTAGTGACCCAGGGAGAACAGGGCATCGGCCTCAGGTCCTGTCTCAGCATCCAAGAACCTACCAAGCCCTCGCAAGGTGACACTTAATCCTTTTTCGATGCTCACTTTTATTTTTACTCCAACCTTCCTGACTTTCGTCTTTTCCAGCAAGATGCCACCCCTAGGAAGACAAGGCATCGGTCCTTGGTCTGACTCTTCCCCAGAAACCTACCAGGCCTTCGCTAGGCGATGATCAACTGCTTATAAATTTTCCTTTCTTTTCTTTTCTATTTTTATAGGGGGTTAGAATCCCTTTTTACACACCTTTGTATATATTTATTGTCTTTTAGATATGCAAGGTTTCTTTTCCTCTCTATCATCATTATTTTCCTTCGGGAGGCTTCTCTAACTGCCTCACAACTAACAAGAACTCCTAGAATGACTGCCTAGTAGGCTAGCAGAACAGGGTCACTAGAACGCCTTCTAAAATAGGTCTTTTAATGCGTGGCAATGTCTTTACAGGAGGCAACAACTACTCAAACCTCCCTCAAACATACTGAACCTAAACTTAGGACTTCATGCCTTGGACACCGGTCCCTAATAAGAAAAGAAAATCCCCTACAAGTACACAGATACAAATAGCATAAAAACACGATACTCATAAAGGAGAAATATCACCTGGATAGGGCCACAAGAAGCTCCCGCGCAACAAAAGCTCCTTCCAAGCTCTTCTTCTGAACCTGTCTAGCACAAAACTAAAACAAGAAACCATTAACCACACCTGTACTAAATAGACAACTGGCCCTCTTGGCCTAATGAAATCTGGACATATTATCCAAAGAATCTAGCCTTCCTAGCTTAAAACTAGATAGGTCATTTTAGTCCACGTAATGCTGATGTCCTTGGCATATACATCACACCCTATCAGACTACCTAGGGTGCCAAGGATAGCATATCATAGGTCGACTAGCCCCATGCTACTCATGCAAGTTAGCTAAAAGCTTGATCTTATATTTTTTTAAAAAAAATCTTTGGCTTTTTTTTTTGTAGAGCTACAAGTCCAAGCCTTTCCACAAATAACTCATCAATAAGGCTGATCCTTCTCGGGCACTATGAGCTGAATGAATGGCCTCAATGGGCTCGCATGTCCTACATTTATTGTCATCCGAATAAACTGGTTGTTCAAGCGGCGGAGTGGCTCCTTTGGCAGAAATAATCATAGCTTTATACTCATTCGAACCTCCCCTATTTGGGTTTTCACATAGATCAGTGCTGTGACCCAAACTAGGTAGAGCTTCAAGCCTAGGCACATCACATGGGTGTATCCCAAGGCAGTGTATATTGTCAGATGTATATCCAGTCTTATCCTCTTGGGGGTTCGACAAAATATATCCAGATGGGATCCTTGGCCTTGCATCCAACACTCGTGCCATAATTTTGGAGATTTTGGGTCTCCAAACCCATCTCACATTTCCCTTAATATTCTTACACTCCCTCAATTTGTTGCACTGGTATAACGAACTCAATGCAAACTTATCCCTATGGCCAAATGGCCTCACATGCTTATGACCTTTGTGAAGCACAAGTGGTCTTTTAGCATTTTTCATCCTCTTTACAAAAGATGTCTTTACTTGTTTACATCCATACTGCAAACTTTTTCCCATAAGAACCATGCTTTCACTGAAGGGAACAACATCCACCCGGAGGCATGATTCCAACACCAAAGGTCTCTCAAGAGCCTTACTAGCAACAAAATTAGAACCACACACAGAATGCTTATCAACACTCATAGGCCCATTGGTGCGATCCATATTGCCATCACAACTACCTTTCGTGAAAGTATTGCAAGCCTTGGAACCTTTTCACTGATAGGCATGTCATTACTACGCATAGGATGGCCATTTTCTGCTTTGAGATTTTGGCCACCAAGGTTCCCCTCATAGGCTTCCTTGGTATCATTAAGTGATATGTCTCCTTGTAGAAATGGTTGAAAGCTAGGATGCACTTGTACTGAGCGGAGAAAACTCCAAGCGTTTTTCCAACATCTCTGAATATGACCCTCATAATCGATGGCATGCATTTTTGCTTCCCTTAACGACTTAGGATTCCGCAGTTCCACTTGGATTTTCGTATTAATCTCTAAGCCATTCAGAAAGAGCTCACATAGCACATCATCTGGTAGTGCACTGGCTCTTCTTGGCCAAAGCCTAAGAGTACTATCAAAGGCTCTAGCATACTCTTTAACAGAAAGATAGGACTCCTATCTAAATTGCATAAGGTGCCCTTAGACCTGAATCATAGGGAGCTTCTTTTCATACTCATCTAGAAATCTATCACAAGTCTCCTCGAATGATTTGATCGACCCTCTTGGGAGGCCCTAGTACCATTTCCTTGCCTCTCCCTTTAGGATACTTGAGAATATAAGCATCCGGTGTATATCGTCGAACCCACTTGCAATGCAAGTTAGGTCATATTCTCTTAAATGAATCATCGGATCCTCATTTGGCAACCCATAAAATACTAGGAGATCCCTATAAAGAGGAGGGCATTTAGTCCTCTCATTTGGGATCAACACCGGGTCATTAAAATCTTCATATTCATCATGATCTGGGTCCAGCCTCTTAGGATCTTTAACCTCTTCCATCCCCACCCTTTTCGGTGTAGGGAGGTTAATATCCTCATTGACATCCCTTTCTGCCAACTCACTGAGTGGTCTAGGGAGTCCTATAAATTTCAACATGTCCTTTTGATCCCCTCTTAGAGGGTCTTCCATACGTTTCCCTTTAAAAGGAAAGTCCATAACGGGTTTATATAAGAGCTTTTGGTCCTTATCTAAAGCAGATTTATCATTACCACTTCTTAAAACTTGGGAACCGTGCCTTTTAAGCAACAGTTTTCCCTTGACAGCTAGGGCTTCTAACATCCTTGTGATGCCTACTATGTCATCATGGTGGCCCATTACACGGGATGTTTCAACCACAAGCATATTCCATCGTATATCAGTACTTTCCCATGGCATCATGGCTTTAGCATGATAACTTGTTGATGCCATAACTACCCTAGTTTCCAACATGCTTGTTCCATGCTCTCTAGGTTGATGGATGGTTAAACATGATTTCTCTTGGGTTGAGACTACACCAAGGCGAACCTCGGCCCATGCCATTGTTTTAGAGGATGGGGTAACCACTAATGGGCTACTCTTTTCATCACATAAATTATCTTCTGCAAAGGACTCATGCTCTACATAACTAACTAAGTCCATTAGTAAGTTTTGTATGGGGAAAGCCAAGTTTTTCCATCCTTGAACAAACCCCATTTTATGGGTAATTTAGGGTCCCTTGAAACCCTAGATTCAAAAACCCCCACTTATAGGCAGCTCTCGACAGACGCACCACTAATGGGACCTAAAATGGGCCGTCACTAGCTATAGCACTAGCCCGACCTCATGCTCATGACACACAAACACCCTCACAGCCTCACGAACGAGGAGCGTCAATCTAATGCTAAAGGAAAAACTGCCCTAAAGCTTAATTCATGCGTTTACAGCTCATAGTCTAGCGTTTCCCTTAAACTCCTCAAAGGGAGAACCCTTACACATTGGCAATGCCATGATCACACACACATAGGAGGCTTTCCACCGACTAATAGTCGAAGCCCCACTACAACTCTCCCACATCGCAGGGATTGGCCCTTTGATGCATTGCTCAACATATAACACAATTGAACACAAACTCCTCTCTTTTATATTTCTCGTATTTCTAGGAGATATACCATGTGTCCTCACTTAACAATCCCTTAGGAAACCAACCCTCTATCCTACAACCTCACACTCTCAATCGTGGGTCGAAGTCCTAAGAAAACAATTGCTATGTAGTCCAGGAGATTTTTCCTTTGATACCTTTTAATTATTATGCTTAATGCAAATCGTGTATGGCTATGTGCTCAAACAAAAGAAAGATCAGCATAGTGCATGGTGCATAAAGCATTCTTTCCATCAATTTTTCTAGCACGTGCTGCGTTGAAAGGAGGCACCGAGCCATATTCTCATGCTACCATCCTCTTTATTTAAACAGTTTCCTATATACCAAGTGCAATGCATAAATCAAATATTTTCTTTATCCTTCAGCATTTCAGCCCCTCTTTATCCAACTCTTAACATTTTGCATCATTGATCAGTTAGATAGGGTTTCTATGCATTTTTTCCTTTTAAAAGAATGATAAATATGCACAAAACATAGAAATCAGGACAAACTGAGGCCAACCTCATGCTTTGCCATTGTTATGCATTGCACAAACATAGATATAATTTTTCCTAATTTTTTCTCAGCCCATTTTTTATTTTTTCCTAATTTTAAACCCATTTTTTCTATTTTTGGATATTTTTCTCTATATTTTAAATAAAAAATGAATGAAAATGAAAGTTGATCGTGGGATGTGGCCCTTAGGTTCATTGATAGCAAAAACTGAGATTTAGTTGGTATGACATATTATATTTCTCATTTATATAGCAAAAAACCCAATTTTACCCTTAAAACGTGTATTTTCATGTATTTTGACACTAATTCCGGCCATGTAGCCTTATATTTTTTGATTTTCAGGTTGTAAACATTTGAAACTCATGGAAAAAAATATCATAATGAACTTTCATCCCATATGAACAAAGTTTCATAAAGAATATAGCATAAAAAGATCATTTTTCTTTATAAAAATAGCATTACTGCTTATTTTCAGGTCTCGGTTTCTTGGTCTTGATTACGGGACTGATTTCTAGCATGCATTTAATTCTTAGCATCTTCAAGAAGAGCACTCTTCATGTCTTCATCCATCCGGAAGCAATCCGGTCTCATCCAAACAAGCTTTACTCCACCATTCTTCATTGTCTTCTTCCACACAAGAACAACCCCTTAAGGAAGAGAGAGAGAGGAGAGACAAAGACTAAAATCAGAATTCTTCATTCAGGCCACCATTGGACGAGCGAAGGACGGTGATATGCTAGGCCCACAGGAGAGAATCAAGGACCAAGATCTATTCCATGGGTTGTATGCAACCCCCCAATCATGAGAGAGAGGAGAGAGGGCGCAAAATTTGGCGTGAAGATGATGGTGCCTCCATCTTCTCCTTTATCTTCTCTCTCCACGTTTTTTCATCTTGTATACTTAAAATTTTGAAGGGGGGGTCCAAACTCAAAAGGCATGCCCAATTTTGGCCTCCCAAGTATCCACCTTTTCATATCTTGACCATTTTGTGGCCATTTCCCCGTCCGGGCTCCAAATCAAGCTCTGAAAAATCCTGGGCATCTGGCTTGACATCCCGCAGTGACTGGAAACTCCTGACGACCCGCACGGCAGTCTGAAAATTTATCAAAATCTACAAGTGGCGCTCGGGCAACTTTTAAGAGTCGTATTTCACTTGGTGCTGAAAATCCTCCTAGCTGGAGCCGTCGCCTTCGATGTTGAATATTTTTCCCTTGATATTCATAATTTTTGGCTATTTTTAAGCACTTCTGGGCATCAAAACTCCACTCTCATAATGGTTTCATCGCTAAGCTGAAGCTTGAGGTAAATAGGTAGGAAGCAAGGGAGTTTGAAGAGGTATTAGATCTCCTTAGCAAGTAGGTTTTTGGTTTTTTGGGATTTGGAAAAGTAGGTTGGAGTAGTGCAGATATTTTCTTTATGATTCTTCCTTGCATTTAGGTAGGATAGGAGCAAAATATTTGAGCACACAGTAGGGTTTTCTATTGTTGTACAACACACTAAAACAAGGAAAAGAAGGGCAAGAAATGAAATCTCGGGTTAAATATTGGTAATGAAAGTGAGACTAAGGTGAATGCAGGCCTAGGCAAGGCAATAAGAGGCCAAGAGTGACAAGGAAGATCTCATTTTGCATTTTAGAGATTAAGGAGAGCTTCAGAGAGAGAGAGAGAGACCTGCTGATAAGAAGAGATTAGAGCAGAGCTATTCCTTTGATCCAGGTATGAAAAACCCTCGGGTGGTCACTTATGAATATAAGTATATATAACATGAGTTCAAAATAAGGGGTTTTAGAACACCATTTTTATACATTTTTTACATACATAAGGTTGTCATATAAAGCGGGAAACCCCCAAGGAAAAACCCTTACTTGATTGGCATAGATGTGATCTAGAGAGCCTTGCAAGCAATCATGGACCAAGCTTGAAGAAGTCAACCCAAAATCGTCATGTGCACGTCGTCGCTTCATAGTCAGATTGGACATATCCAATCGGGCAGTCAAACCTGGCACACAAATTGGACCATCTTAGTAATCGTACCAAGCTATTCAAGTGGACCACTCATTGGAGTGGGACCATCCCAGTCCGACCATCTGACTTTGAGAGTGGAACCACCCAGATTCGGATAGTCCGATTCTAGGAATTAGACCAACAAACTAGAGTAAGAAGATACAGACCCAGGACCAGTTCCATGGCTCAGAGCCAGCTAGGATCGAAACCAAAACACCCCTGGAAATCCACCTTAGCTCTCCAAAGCGAGTGACTAGAGGAAACCGTGACTATACGACCTAGACGCAAACTCTAGGAGCTCAGTAACATAGCCAACAAGATGTGTAAGCCAAACTAAGGCCATTCCCAAGGCCACATATCCCACATCAAAATGGGTTCCAAGGCACTAAAAATACCTACACACAACAAGCAAACACAGCCCTGTAGGGCCAACAACTTTCATTCAAAACCTAAGCAACCAAGCCGATGCTATCAGCATAGATGCACAATCAAAACACAATGGTTTCCCAAAGATTTTTTGCAAGCCCAAGGATACTACCAAGGCAATGCCTACATATGGGTACCCAAGATGAGAGGTCCTAGAAACATAGCCCAACCATGACCATCGACTGCCACCCCATCTCCAGGAAGCCCCGCTCTTGCTAAGGCAAGGAACACCCAAAAAACCCAAGCTACAAAGCCCACATAACCCATGACAGGTGCGGTAAAAAAGAACCAACCAATATATCGACTGAAACAACAACCTAAGATCCCTGAATCATCCAAGTCTAAAGAATGTGGCACCCCACTGGCTGTGCAAGAGGGAATCAATGCACCATTCATGCCACCGGAGTCACCCTCAGTACCCCAAAGCATCGTTGCACATGGAGTTCAGACGACTGAGTTTTCCTTAGATCCAGCAATGTCTAGTCTGCCACCCCTTGAACCATTACTATCTAGCTCAACTCCACCCAAACCACCAATAGGTCTTAGGCCTTCATACAAGCAACCTTCATTTCTATCGGTCCCCTAGGACCTTGCTGAGAATATAGGAGATGACTTTGTGACTTGCATCAAGCTCTTGGATGAAACCTTTGCCAAGCTCGCTAGGAGCTACGAAAGACTCGACCTCAGCTCGCTTAAAAAACCCCTTGCCTCTCTTCCTTGTCCTGCACATGGGAACAATATGAGTTTATAACCGTAACATTCCCCAAAGTCTCAAGGGAGTTGATCAATAATGCTGAAATCTCAAAAGAGAACACATTAATCAGTCGATTGATAACATCCTACCGCAAGTCCCAAAGGCCTATGTCAACTGTTGAGATTGAGGAACTTACTCATCTTGCTGACTTTAACTCATAGTTTCTACAAAAATGGGGTAATCTATGTCTCCAATGGGAGAAGTGGGGCTTCCAAATAATGACTAATGTTGAGCAACAACGTGCCATCAAGACAACTGAGTATGACCCTACTTACGTAGCACAAACCTCATTTAGGGTCTTGGCCACCACACATGCTCCAAACACCTAGATGACCAGGTCTTGGGCCATCCTTACATTGATCATATCCTTACAGAAGAAGAGCTACATGTGGCTAGCCGCATCAACTCAGGTGACTTTCTAATTGATGTCCTTACCTACATTACCCAAGTATGCATTAGCCCTTGTAATCTCGATCGTCATGCCCAATTAGAATACAACCCTGATTTCTATTATTAGCTAATGCCCAAGTAAATGGCACCCTACAATGCTCAAATGTCTTGGCTCTCCCATGTCCAATCCGAGGAGGATCCTTCTCAGGGGGAGGGGGTAAACATGAAGAAAGGTAAAATCAAGGAAAAATGCCATAAGAACTTGGAAATGAATAGAAGCATGTTCTTCTTGCCATAAAAGCATGATCTATTCCTCTTTATTGTTTGAGAGAATGTCTTAGAGATACTAATAGTGAACCACGATATGTGGCATGAACCTAAAATGATAGGGCAAGATAAAGGCAGCAAGCTTCCAATCACAGAGGAAGAGCAAGCTAAGTATGGCTTGACAGTAGAAACGAGGGGCTACAGCTAGCTCAAATTCAAGCATGCCATGAACCTAGAGGATTTCATCATGGAAGAGCAACCCATAAAATGACTCGTGGACCAGTGCAGCCTATAAAAGTACGTAGAAAAGGCTGGGCAGGGAGTCAACTATGAAAAATGCACACAGTTTCTAAGGAGCTTCAATGCCGAAAGGAATTGTGGCATGGTGACAATTAGGAAAGGGGAAGAAGCCTACCAAGTAGAGGTGGATTTGAGCCATGAGGTAGTGGAGAGGGCCCTAGGCATAATTAGCAAGACCGAGGGACGCCCAAAAAGGAACATGCATAGCATGTTAGGGATGAACAAGGTTGCCGTATGCACAATGGATGGGGTACGTTTAGCGGATATTCCAAATCCTAAGATCAAGCTGCGGGCAAAGATGGTCCATACTCTCATCTCCAGTCAAAGGTACAATGCCCTTATGAAAAGAATCGGGGTGCCATTTTTGGAGAGCATCACAGCAAGATCCCTAGAAGAAATCAATTGGAACGTCTTTGTGTGCAAAACGATTGAAAGCTCAGTGAAAACTTTGACCATTGGTAGAACAGTAGTAGGAGGAGAATCCATGACCTCCACAACAAGATCATTTCAGAAGAAGTCCTCCTCCAAAGCATCCACCTTCAGGTTTGATGGGATCCTAATAGCCATCATCGAGGAGGCCTTGAAGGACACAGAGGAAAGTGAAAAGGGAGTAGGGGAAACCCTTGACACTGCCTCACCAAGAACAAGTGCAATGAAACGAAAGGACTATAAGTGAGAAGGAAGAGCAGGAGACGCAGTCCAACCATGGAGAGCCGAAGGCACAAATGAAGGAAACCCCAAAGTAGAAGAAGGAGACAAAAGAAATGATGACAAGGGAAGAATGGGCCGAGTTGAGGAAGGCCCAAAAAGAGTCCAAGAGGGCCAAAGATGAGAGAAAGAGAAAAGCTAAGAGAGAGGCAGAAGAGCTAGAAAGGAAGGAAGATAAAGACATGGTGGAGGCCATGCATAGGTCTGTAGAGGAGGCCTATGGTCCTAGAGAAATGAACACTTGAACCCACAGCTTGAAGGCATACCAAGTGGCAGCACTGAAGTAGTGGGAAAGGGCAAGGCCCCGTCTCACCTCATCTCATGGAATCTCACCCCTCAAACCACCACCACCACCTCCACCACACACGAGCCAGTGTCTACCATGGATACCACTCAACTCATGCCCATGATGCAGTTTCTGGTCACAAAAGTATGTGAGATGGCATCAGGGACATGAGTCAAAAGGTTGCTTGTGGTGAACACTGAATCCAGGCAAGACCCAAAGCAGAAAAAGCTGAAAGCATCCACCAAAGCACTACCAACGATGCCCCTAACCGCGAACCATGATGCCTATGTGGCAGAGCTCCTAGCCTAACTAGAAAGGGCCAAGGAAGAGAAGAAGGCAACTGTTGTGGAGCTAGAGGCTGGAGCTAGAGGCTGGAGCTAGAGGCCGAATGAGAGGTTGTTATAGCCGTATGACTAGAGATGGCATGGCAAGCCTTTGAGCATCAAAAAGAAATTCGGAGCCTGAAGGAGCAACTCTATGCCCAAGAAAATAAGGCTCAAGAAAATGAAGATTGCCTAAGGTGAAGACTAGAAGATGAGGCCCAAGATTTGGTGGTGGAGAAGCGGGACCACAAATGGCTCATCCAGCAATATGCTAAGCTCTAGCTACAAATGGCATGGGTGGAAGCTATGCATGCAGAACAACACGAAAGCCCACAAGAAGGAGACCAAGCACCAAAAGATCGATGCCAAGAATAGGAGGACGCCTTGGTAATTCAGCTATGGACAGTAATGGAAGAGCAAGGAAGGACGGAGAAAGAAATAGAATCTGCATCAGAAATGAGGGATGAGGACCTCGACAAAGCCACAAGAAGCCTACAAGACGACCTGAAGAACACCCGGGAGAAGGTGGAGGCACTAATGGCCATGGCCATGACTGAAAGGAAGCTGCACCGCAGGCAGAGCTTGAATGTTGTGTGCAAACCACTGAAGATCTATCAAAGAGGATTGTAGAAGCCTACCAACAGTACTCTGTGGTTGAGCAAGGTAGGAGGATAGCCGAAGAGCAATTGAACCACCGAGATGAAGAGAAAACCCAGATGATGGAAATCTAGAGCGAGCAGCAACATGTGGTAATGATGCTGCCTAAGGAGATGGAGAGGGGTAAGGAAAACATGGAAGAAAAGGCACACCAGTTGGAGGAACACAACCTTGAAAGAGTGGGAGGACTAATAGAGTGCCTGGCAGTATCTGAATGTGAGAGGGTGCTCACAGAGTCCAAAGTTGAGGCCGCTGAAGCATGCTCCAACACGCAGAGGCCAGCCTTTTTGAGCAATGTGCTTTATCTCACACAAGTTGAAGGTGAGGAATCAATAGAGAGAATGATGAGGAAGCTAGAAGTTACAACCAGAGCTTTAAGATATGGTCTACAAGAGTGCACGCTTCCAACTAGCACATGCATGACCAAGGAGCAGCAACGTAACTATTTGCCACAAGCTAGCCTCTCCACCGACGAGCTCAGGGAACTTGGATTCGAGGAACAAGAGTAGCTTCACCCATCCCCAACCCATCTCTCTATGGAGCAAGACATCAAGGAAGGGCTTGGCCTCGAGCAAGCATTTGAAGAAGAATCGCAAATCAGGGAAGCTAGTTTGCCCTTACCTAATCTACCACAAGAAGAGCCCATGCTACCATACAAGGATCACCACCCCATCAACTGGTCATAGGAGCTGGCTATTTAGCATTAAAAAAAGTTCCAATCCCAACCCTTCAAGTTCTCCTTCCTCTACCCACGACCCTTAAACAGAGTCTTACCCTTGGAAGTAGTGGAAGGAATCATTCATTTGGGCAATACTCTAGTGAACCAATGGGTCGAGGAGTAGAGCGTCATCATGACACAACGGAGGTGGGAGTCCATGGACTACTGATAGGACAAGGTCCATAGGTTCCCAAAACCGTCCAAGGCGATGAGGCGTAGCCAAAGTGGTGGAGGAGGATTTGGGACACCAATTTCGATGCATGGATCGCTTTCTAGGGTAATCTACAAGAAGAACAGAATGATTCCGCCTACATGCCCTACCCTCACAGACACGGAGTGGATTACAATAGAGGGGTGCATGGCATATATGACTTTCCAAAGATCTACAATGTCAATGCGCCAACTCTCGAGGAATGCATGACTTTCAGAGTAGAGGACTTGTGCCCTTCTATTAACCGCTTCCTCAAGGATTTTTCTTCATGCCCAAACCCAACCTTTATAACCACTTGTAATTACCTGAGGATCATTAGGTTTCTATTGAAACAAAAGCCAAGTGGCTGAGGAAGCCCACCTTCCGCTATTCTTTTTTTATATTAACCTAACAATAGATAGTTGTGCTATGGCTAGGCTCATGATGAGGGTAACCCTTGAAGACATGAATGATAGCCACTTTACGATGTCCAGCCACCTTTTTTTGTCAACCACACCTCTCAATGCGAGGGCTAACATTAAGGAATACGTGCAAAGCTGCACCTTCTTGAATAATTCTCTAAGTCCACCTTGCAACTCGTCCGAGTAAGAACAGGGTATAGTCGGAAAGCACCTCTATGGCCAAAAAAATAAATCGCCCCCATAAGTTGCACATCCACTATAGCCACCGCACCTAGGGGTCCTCAAGATAGGTACGTCCAATGGCCTCGGTCGACCGGCTCTGTTCCTAACCCCCTAGCCTTGTTTTGGTCCCCCACTACCTACTTAGGGCACATCAAGGACAAGAAACACCAAGGGAGGTAACACTTGCGTGTGGTTAGACTTGTCACCCTAAGCCCCATCCCACTAGCACACCCACAATCCACCACACAATAGTGGACATATCCACACATAATGCACCTTTATTTTCTTTCTAGGTACAACCAAAGTCCTTACTACTAGCTTTAGTGACCCGATCATCCATGCAATGTGCTCCCCATCTTATGAAACATCCTATCATGCCGGCCCACCAACCCAAGGGGCGGATGCAAAAACCCCAATTGAACACTAAATGAGGAAGCTCATTTCGAGCAGCGCATAAGAAGGTCACCACACAGGGCTAGGTGCTGGATCCATCCGACACAATCTTCAATTTCCACGCCAGATTGGCCACCAACCTCTTTCAACGACCAAGGCTTAGTCCAAGCTCAAGGGCCCTTTAATTCCATAAATCCCTCCAACACACCTTCCAACCTGACTCGCACACAAACTCAAAGAGCTACTTGGCTACTCCAGCAATCGAGCCCAAATCATCCCCTAACAAGTGCCATGGGACTAGCACTCTCAACTAGGAGGGGGGCCATGCTAACCCTCAAATGAACAAGGTGAAAAATCAAGAAAATCTAAAGCAGAAGACAAAGCCAAGTCAAAAGTGGAATGGAGAATGAAGGCATGGCAAGAAAAATCAAGAATTATAAGTAGTGTGAGAAAATCCTAAATCATGGAGAGGCGCTCAAGAAAAGGCACAAGTCAAAAGTTTTGTAAAAGAGCGCAAGGTGTACCGTGTTTTATTTTAAGAGTGCCAGGCTCTAACATGTGCAAATTGTAAATATAGATGGGTGGTAGGAAGGAAGCTAGGAAGATAGAAGACAATGGAAAAAAGGGCCTAGGCTATGGCCCGCCATGTAAAAAGGGGATGACCACCCAAATGGGATTCAGGGCCTTGTATATAAAGTTGAAAAGTGATTGAGAAGATCATTCTTATGTGTGGCCAAAAGTAGCTCTCTTCTTATTCTTCTTGCTTCATTGAGCTTGTGCTTGAGAGAGGGAGTGTGAGAGTGTGAGGGAGTGAGTGTGTGAGGTTGAGGGGCCATGATGCAAAAGCTCTCCATCTTTTCCTCTTTTTTTCTCTTCTATTCTCTTCTATTCTCTTCTATTTTCTTCTCTTCTCTTCTCTTGCTTGTGGCAATGGAGCTTGGACCATGGAGCTTGAGGATGAAGCTTGCACTTGGATCGTGGAGCTACCGGAGTGCTCAGGAGAGAAGGTAACTTAATCGGGCATGGAGGTAAATGCACTATATCCGTAGAGAAGGATAACGCATTAGATATGTGAGAGGTAGCTCCATTAGTGCTCAGCTTGGAATGCTTGAAATGCTTGAAGCAATAAGTTGTCCGTGGGTCTTGGTGGTTGATCGCCTCTACAACCACCTTTTGGCTAAGTGCATGGATCCTAGATTCAGACATTGTGCCAATTGTGGTAGGTTTAGCCATAATGAAATGCATTGTCAATTACCTAGGTGATTTGCATACTCACATCCATACAATTAACCTCAATACCTAGGGAATAGACCACCACATTTAGGAAAGGGAGCTCCAGTAGCTCTCCCAACACCCAATGATTCAAAACTCACTACCTAAGTCTTTACATGTAAATACCTTTTGGAAAGGCATAGAGATACACTTAGTCTTGCATGTCAGTGCATTAGAAGATGTTACAAGGAAGGGAATTGTAGATACAAGAGCTAGAGTTAGTGTGCTTAACCATACAGTCCTATTGCAGGGCTTGGGGTAATCCACCTATGGAGATTGCAAGGTTTAATGTCATGCTAGCTAACGAAATGAAGGTCACACCATTTGGAGTATTGAAAGAGCGGTCCTTGAAGATAGTGGGACTTAAGTTGGCCAGACCTAGATTCAACATACATGAGTGATAGAAGATTAGGTCAATGGTCTCATATTCTTAGGCAACATATCAGAGGCTGTAAGAGTCGAGATGGATACCTAGAATGCCACACCTGTCAACCTAGATGCCATCTCTGCTATCTTGAAAGTAGACTCACATGTTAAGGATTCTTATGGGCCACTAATGAAGTATATCCCTTGCCTCAAGGAGGACAAGCAAGATTGAATACATTTGCTAGCCACCATTGATATGCCATTCTCAAATGATGAGAAGAGGATTATAAGCAAGCTGCAAGGATAGTCAGTGAGCCCTATAAAGCCATAATATCTTGGCTCCTAACGATGAAGAGTAAGACCTCGCTATCAATCCCACTCTGCATGATGGCTAGGAGCTCTAGAAATCCACCAACACCAATGCACCCACCACACAAATCTCCAATGTTGAACTTGCCTATAAACGTAAGAGTAGCCACTATCATTGAGATTGAGGATGAGGATGAGGAAGAAGTGGCACCTTCATACCTACACATATGGATCACTGATAACACTACATATGCCTTTGATGCACTCATTGATGAGGGAGCTAGCTGTAATATCCTTATGCATGATCATTGGACCCTCACTAGTCAACTCCAACTACAGTCTACTAATGCCAAACTCAACCCATTTGGGGGGATACTCCTATCCACTACTAGAAAAATGCAAAATAGCGATTTCTATTGAGTCTAAAGGCCTACGTATTATCTTCTATGTGATGCCTAACACCAAGGCCATTAGTACTAAGGAATTGATACTAGTACACACATTCAGAAACCAAGCACATTGCAATGTCAACTATGACTTGTATCACGCCATTCACCTCGCCATTGGCAATATTTGGATACTCATGACTTTGAACAAGGGTAGCTTGGCTCCATCACACCACCTTTAGTTCCATAGGTAGAGAAGCCAATTGCAAATTCTAAGGAGGGGGTCATGACTTATTCCACCCTACCAAAAAAAAATGGTCATGACCCAAGGGATGCTCAAGGGTAAATGGTTGTGCCTTGATCAAGACATGCGTGAAATTGCAGCTGTGGATATTACTGTCATTTATGAGGGCCGCAAGCCCCAATTGTTGGAAATGGACGATGATTGGGCCTTGAGTATAATGCACCAGGAAATTACAATGTTAATGTAGAATCCACCTGTTAGCTTCTATTTTAAACTAGATGGTAGGAAAATTCGAAGCCAAGCTAAGGATACTGTTACCAGCGGAAAGTGTGTGGCTCCACATATTTTAGAAATTGTAGAGTCTCCCTAAAAATCCCAACACCACAAGTTGTAATATCCAACACTTCTAAATTTTTGGATTTTTTTGGCCAATAGAATATTGTCACTTACAAACTTGCAATATTTAAAAATTATGGTATTTATGCAAAATCATACACTTGTTACACACTTTCCACATCAACACATTTACATATGCATGTAAACTTCACAAAGATGTAAGTAAAGCCATAACTAAATATCGTATGTGAACAACCCTTAATGGTTTAAAACTTAAGGTTTTTAAGGTAGAAATAGTTTAGTTCTTGTTTCATTTCACACTTTCTCTCTTCATCTCTTTATATCCACCGCATCCCTCCTACTTGCTACGATGGATGCTCACGTACACTTTGATGAGTGTATCCACGAGACTATCTTTGCCAACCAAGGTGACAAGATATTCCAGGTTTTCTCTAAGAACTTCAACCTTGAAAGCCTGCTCTCATCGCTGGATCCCCCCCTTCAAGTTTTGAAAGACTTTGTGAGCACCATTGCTACATGCACATACTCCATCGAGGGATTTGACATGAGTTGGGTGCCTCTGGAACAGCTCATGGTATTTCAGGCAAGGAAGAATCACCAAAAAGTGGTGAGTAGGTTTCTGGCCCATGTGGATCCTTCGCATAGAGTAAGCATTGTTCCCATGGGAAGTGCACCAGGTATATCACCTTTGGATCTTGTGGAGTGTGATTGCGCATTGGCAATTTACCTCCTTACATTCGATACACCCCTAGAGGAGGAGACCGATGAAGATATAACTCCACATGTTGTTTCTATCACATACACGGGAGAAAAACTGATTGAAGAGCTCATAACTGTTGAAGAGAAACATTGAGTGGTGGCAGAGCAAGGGTTGGCTCTCATGGTGCCATCTTCTTCAGAATAGCCACAAGTCAACAAACCCAACCTTGCCTCCTTGACACCCATTGAAGCAGATGGTGTATAATACTTACTTCTATCAGATGTACTGCAATACTTGGAAATGAAGGAAGAAGAGTTGTTTTCTATCCTAGTCAGTGACTCAATGGAAGACCTAATTGATTATGACTACATAGATGTGCATCCAACAATGGCAGAGTTTGGAAGATATGATGGCACAAGCTTAAATACTGTGAGTGTGATCATAGCAGCACAGGAGCATATAACCTAGGTTGAAGAAGATTACCTTGTGCCTGATGCTGAATTTGAAGCACTACAGCATGATTTATTCAGACCAAGGCCCTAGCTTCCTACCAAGGAGTTTGTAGATCCCTCTACCCAAAGAGGTGCCTCCTTGACACATGAGGAAATGAAGATACAAGATGATCTGGAGAAGGTGAGATTTTTAACTATCATATATTTTTATGCAATGAAACTTGATGGTAGGGTGCATCGGGTCCCCTGGAGTCCACCAATGAAATCTTTGCAAAAAATGATGCATGCAGTTGCCCTATCCAAAGTCTGGCGTCTAGGGCCACTTTTTGCCCTAGAGTCCACCCGTGAAATCTTTGCCAAAAATGATGCGTGTAGTTGCCCTATTCAAAGTCTGGCGTCTCGGTCCACTTTCTGGCACAGATTTGGTGGTTTTCCATAAGAAGTGCTCACTAGAAGGGTAAGAAATAATTATGAAAATTCAAACTTTGACCAAGTTTGGACCTTTTCAAGCGATACCTGTGACATCTGGCTTAGAGAAGGTGGTGCTAATCAAGTGGTCAAAGCTTCTTTATTTGTTTGATCAAATGCGGGGCGGAGCTATGTGTGTACTTGTGACATTAGGTACCTTGCTAAAGTGTCGGATCCGCTTTTCCTCTCCTAGAGAAAGAGCTAAAGGGGGAGCGCATCATTTTTGAAGCAATGAAGGAACTTATATTTTCATCAGAAGCTGGCCCCTCCTCTCCACCGAAGAAAAATCCAAGGAACAATTGAGTGTTCTTATTGGCTATCGACTTTTTGTATCTACCATCACTAACAAGCATCACATGTATTTTTGTTGATGAATATAAGATACTTTACTTTGTCCCTACAAATAAATATTTATTAAATAAATGTGTGGTTTGTATAAGTGTGACGATAATGTGTGGTACGTGAATGACACATTCGCATACGTTAATATAATTCAACGCGTAGTACTACACTTTCGATTGTGTAAGTGTGACAATAATGTGTGGTATGTGAATGACGCATCCACATATATTAACATAATTCAACGTGTATTATTACTTTTGATGCATTCATACGTTAAACAAAAATTAAGAGTCATGTGTTTCAAGAAACAAAAAAAAAAACAACTTTACTCAATTATTTTAATTTAGTACACATCACACGAGATATTATGTATACATAAATAAATATTCCAATGTGGCAGAGTACAAAATTTTTTCAGCTTCCAAGATGTTATGGCTCTATAACACCTATTACAAACCTTGCATCATTAATCTAGTAAACTATGGCGGGGTCCCCTTGCTGTGTCTAAGCCAAGATGTTATGGCTCTATAACACCTATTACAAACCTTGCATCATTAATCTTGTAAACTATGGCGGGGTCCCCTTGCCGTGTCGAAGCCGAATGATAAATTTCATATCTTTGTCTGTGATTGTAACATGCTTTGCATGGATGGATGCAAGCTATGTATCATCAAAAAAGTCGATGAGAAACCACTCTGCAGTAGTTTGTAGGGCCTCCATGGCTGCAGCAGTCCACCTTCCTGCTGGTGGGTCATCCGGCACTCGTGCCCAAAATCTTCCCACTTTCAGCTCCAAGTCTTGCATGACTTCTCGAACAACTTTATAAAAAGAACTTTTTGGGATGAGAAGAACCCTCTTTTATATAACCCTAAACTGTGAGACTCATTCACATAGATGCACACTCTCTCTTTCTCTCTTAAACTAGCAATTGCATTCACACTGACTCACATTATTCATCTTACTATCTTAGCTCTTTTCAAACCCATTTGTTGCCTTGTCGAAGCCTTTTTTCTAGCCACTTGGCA
This sequence comes from Lygodium microphyllum, assembly GCF_053477565.2. Taxonomy (NCBI): domain Eukaryota; kingdom Viridiplantae; phylum Streptophyta; class Polypodiopsida; order Schizaeales; family Lygodiaceae; genus Lygodium; species Lygodium microphyllum. The sequence continues at coordinate 138,130,102 of NC_141152.1, read as the reverse complement.
TGGTTTTCTTTGGCACTTGAGGCTTCATAACGCAGTCTTTTAGTGACACGACGTGATTCCATCATGTCTGTAGCCGATTCATCAACACTTTCATTTGTTCTCTTTTGCGAGAGTTTAGCTTCATCTGCTACTATAATCCTATACCACCAAGATAGCAATTCGATCATTGGATTGCTACCATTCACCCCTCCACCATGATTAGTTTTTCTTTGATATGCACCATGCGCTATCCAATGTGAATTTTCAATCCCTTATATGGACAAAATTCCAATGCTTCCCTTTTCTACAAAGTATGGCCCATGTGCCTCAAGGATATGCTACAAAGACACTTATCACACATGAGTAAAACTACGCTCAATAGTTTATACAATTCACACAATTTTAAAATATTAACTTAGTACGCACCATGTAATGTGTGATAGAGCTTTTGCCCCATGCTTCCACCATGTTTTCGTAGAAGTTATGCACATCATTGATAAATTCTTACTTATCTTCATTGTTAAACACCATCTTGCAAAGTAAGGGAGCCAATTTGTTAAGACTTATCCAAACCTTAGCTTTGGCCAATCTTGTTTTTCCTCCATTACTCAATCAGGAACTGCAAAATCTAACTTTTTCCACCCATCGTAGTCCTGTGGCCTACGAACCATGACGTTCCCTTCCTCACTGATGGGTAATGAGAGAAACTTCCTAGCCTTTGCTCCTCCAAAGCAAGGCTTTTTTGGCAAGTTACCAGATTTTCCTGATCTCTTCTCATATTTTTCAATCGTCACTTGATGCTTGTGTAGCCCAATTTCTGATAGCACTCGCTCCACATTCCTACACGTTGCAATGGCTTCTTTTTCTGGTTGCATCCTATAAGCAAAGAAAATGTATTCATATAAAATTTTCTCCATGATTCTGACAAAAGAATGCAATGAACAAATATGAATACGATCCAAGGGAATGTTGAAGATGGGCTTCCAAGTGGAATCTTCTCTATTGCACGTCGGTGCAGCACTTGTCACCTTTCGCCAGTTCTTATTTTTGTCCTTTCCTTCCACCCTCTCTGTCAAGCAATATAGGCATGGATTCTTTGTATTTGCACCATTGGAGATTCCACACATACATTTTAAAGTTTTCAAGTCTCCTACAAGATGCCATTCAACCAAGTATTGACCATACCCTTCAACCGAGAGCATCTCACCATGTTCCTAATTATAAATGATGCTTGGAATGCTTGTGTGCATAAAGAATAGCTGCAACACCTCAAATGTTTCCTTAGTAACTTCAAATGCAGCGAGCCACCACACATGGCACTCAGATTGAACACTAAAGTTCCCTGGGTTGTTCTTGTCGAATTGTAAAGCTCTATTCATCAGAGTTACACTAACTCTTTCAAGCTTTACTCCTTTGACAACCTCACTTTCATCTAATTTCATAACAAACTTCAATTTACCATTACATTCCTCAACAGACATATTGTAGTACATTACCATTGCCGACTGCACCTTGTTCAAATCTATATAGTAATTATTGAGTTCGGTGAAATTCACCTCATATGCATTTTTGATCCCAACCTTTAGTGTTTCCATACATTGAACATGCATGGGATCTCCTATCAACTCTAAAACCTTTGTATTAAGATACTGTCGGGCCTCTGTTAACTTTGAAGATTGAGGAAGCGACACGATTCTATTTTTCTTCAGCACACGACCAAACCCAGCCTTCACACCTTTGAATATCTTTGAGTAAGTCGTTGTGCTAATGCCGGCCCTGTCACCAATAGATTGTGTATCCATAGCTGAGAACTCATTTGACACATCTTTTAATGTGCACTCAATCACATTTTCCTTCACAGGCTTAAACTTACTATTTCTCAAAGCGTTTTCCAGTGTACTTGCCTTCAGCAATCTACTAATACACAATCCAACCTCACCCTCACCTAGGTTCTCTTTCTGAGCTACCTTACATGCTTTGATACGTCGCTTCCACTGGCCACTATTCACAATTAACTCATTGATTGGCTTCTTCTTTCGTTTGCACTCCTATGTTAGCTTGCTGCTGATCTTTCTCAAGTCTTCCAATTGTGCCTTTGCCTCCTTATATGAGATACCATTGTCATGGATAGTATCCTGCATTGAAATAATTTGATTGTTTTGTTGAATTACATTGTCATTCAGTTGTACCACTTATCCTATGAGTTGTTGTATATGAAGTTGATGTGCAGCGATCACATCATGGCAATTTTTTATGGTTGCCTAGCAAGTTGTAAATACTTTGAATGCCTAATCATTGAGCCGCCTAGTATAACCAAGTAACCCATTTTCACCCTCGCACACATACTTCAGCAAATTTGTGATTCCTGAGAAATTTGGTGGTCTATTGTTTAAGAGTCAATTGGATAGATTCCCCCATCAACCCACAAATCCACATGTTTCAATCCCATTTGCCTATAACTCTGCAAAACCTGAGGGTTGACACTAGTACGTTGGGTTCTTTTGAATAATGGGGCATTTTTAATCTCTACCTCAATATGCAGCTCCTTCTTTCCTATATTCATTTTACTATTAATAGAAATGGGGAGCCTACTTGGTTGTCACAAGAGGTAGAGTGGAGATGCACAGAGAGGCACACAAAGGTGCCAAGGGAAAGGAGGGTATAAGTAATTCACTCTGTTAATGAAGGTTGCATAAACACAGAGAGGAGGTCACAATAGAGCCATGAGAGAGTATAGATATGGGGGAATTAGCTCAAAGGGTAGGGATGTCCAAGAATTTTTGTATTTCTTTGCCTCCAAAAACATCTCCAAAAAACACGATATTTGACCAGTTGGTTTGTTTTTGGACCAAAAACTAGGATATAAAAAATCCCCAAAATATCTTAAAAGGAAATTTCGAAATTTTATTTTCCTTATTCTCGATTAAAAAATCAATTATCTCGTATCTACTAATCATTTTGCATTGAAAATGAAGCACCACACTCCGTAAGTAACTCCTTTTTGAATATAAAATTTGGTTGAAAAAGACTTCTTCAATGAGCAGAGACAAGGAATCTGAGTATATCTTTGTAGATAATATAAAAAAGGAAAAATGAGATTGCAAAAGTGGAGAGAGAGGAGGATTATTTTACTATTCTTCTCTCCTGTTTTCCTTGTTTTAAGGAGGAGAGAGGGGGGACTAAAAGGCCCATTTGTGAGTTCATTTTTTTCCTAATGAAGAAGTGACTTTCATCCTTCATACATACTCAACAACAATTCTAATTGCTGTAGTGAGCTCTCTGCAAGGAAGCTTAGTCCATCAACCTCTTGAGCACTCATCAGCATGTGCAGACATTGTTATGCCATATTCTACTTAGGTACTCTCTCTGTCAGAGGTTTACCATGATGGCTTGCTTGCAAAGGTGTGAGAGGGAGGGAATCCTCTCATCTGGCTACAATTTCTCCTATCTTCGAGAAAGATGATGACTCTAATCATAAGTTGCCCACCTTTCCTCACCATGTTAACTATTCTTGCCATCTCGATGATTATGATGAAGGGAACCAAGTTACTAGTTGCCGACCATACAAGCTCTGTTGTTCTCCCCCTATTTTTCATTCAGAGGGGCATATCTTCTCCCTTTGGTCCCAAAAACTTGTTCTCCTTTTCTTAATAAAGCTAAGGCTTTATATTTTTTAAAAAATCTATTCTCTTCTATCATTATCATGTCGCATTTATCTTCCATTCATATTAGATTTGTAAAATGAGGGATGAAAGGAATTCCAAAACTTGTGATTATGATCTTTTTGTGAACCTCCTCTACTTGCATTCAAGCTTTTGCTTGAGTCACTGGCATTGCTTTTCTTCAAAACATAATTTCCCATGAATTTTCATGATAAGAGAAGAGTTGTTAAAGACGATTTATGAAGGGATCATCCTGTAGTGGGGTGAAATGTTCCTCTCATTTTGGAGACTTATTGCGGAAACATTTGTTGCATCTGAACTTGATGAGATTCCACAAGTTGTAGCATCATTGACTACTGCAAATGGAAGGTTATGTATGCAAAGAAGCTACACTGTCATCACTTCCTACCTTGAGTCATGCATTGTGCCCTAACAAGGAAATATGCTTTGAAATAGATTGTGCTCATCCACTCATGATTTGAGAAATTTTGCAATGTTGGATCCATGTGATGCAATCAATCGAGCGATGCTTTCACACAAAAAATTATGAATGCATTGAAGAAATTGTACCTAGCCTAACTAGATGTGCTCATTGTCATGGAAATGAAAACAAAAAAGATACACAAAATGGAAAACAAACTCATAATGACATTGACTAAAGAGTTCAAAATGCTGGCAGAAAACTATGCCCTCAAGTTTGCAATGGTAGACACTCAACATCATGACATCCGCCCCTCCAAACCCGCACATCCTCCAAATGGGCCATAGCTACCTATCCTCATCACTGCCAAGATCAAAGGTCAATGCAAACTCCTCATCTTCTGTAAAAGCATCTATAATGTCCACGTCTTCATTTTCATCATCTCTTGGCTCAAGACCATCATAAATCACATAATTCAATTCCTCGATTGCGTAGTTTGCATCATCTCTTCTCTTGAATAGTTTGATTCTCTTCCCTACAATTGGAATCCATAAGGCCATACCATCAAGTTCTACTAAGGAATATGTAGCATTGTCATGGACATGATGCACTAAATAGGACTCAAACCATCATCTGGAAGCCTTGCAGATAGCACTATACTGGTTGTCTAGGCTGCTGTCATAGACCAATACCCAATCTCCTTCCTTAATCTCTTTAGGCCTCAATTTGTGTCTACTATCAAAGTGGTCTTTGTTGCGAATCATGGCCTCTTTGAGCTTTTGAATCACTCTCTCAATATCTTCAGGTCTTTTCTCCAACTAACGAATACAAAGAGCCAAAAGATCTTCTCTAGTATCTCTTCTTGCTGCCATGGTAAAGCACTCAAAGTAAGTGTGCAAGTCTCTGTAGGCATGACTAGCTTTTGCCCATACATCAACTCACTTGGCATATATCCTATAGTCACACTATGAGTAGTGCAATTATCCCATAAGACATAAGACAACAATGTAGGCCACTCTCAAACCCATACCACATGCTTTGGCCAAGGCTTTCACGATCCGCAGATGACCTCTTTCCCTCTTCTCATTGCCTTCTGGATTTTATGTTGAAGTCAAAGAAATTTTAATGCCAAGGTGAGAGAAAAAATCCCTAGCCTTATCAACATCCAACTCACCTCTATCTACAGTAACTTTTCCAATACATCCATGCTTGCAAATAACATCCTCCAATAGAAACTTTACAAACCACTGAAGTAGATTTTGTTTGTAATGCTCTTCCTTCCACTTGATTTGTGAGATCTTCTCATGCCAAAACAATGTGGCGCATCTGCCATAAACTAGTAGGCATAGTAATCAAATCAAGAACCCACTTGTAATGAATATATAGCGAGTAGGTGGGATGAAGCTCATCTCTAGGCCTCAATGAAGAGAACAACTGACAATTAGCGCATGTCTCAACAAACTGTGAGATATCTCTATGTATGCCTCTTCACCAATAGCACTCTTTGATCTTCTCATACATTGCCCAAACAGCTCGATGCCTAGCCCAAAGACTTTCATAGAATTCTTTCATGATCCGCACCTGTGAAGCTTTATCACAAACAACTCTCAATGGCTATCCTTCTCACTTTCATGGATGCTTCAAAAGTAGCCCACTTTGCAAGAAGAAACTATAAGTTTTTCTTCTAATCTTCTTGAAGTCTTCATTAGTCCATCCATCCTGCCTAGACATAGTACTCAAATACCGTCCAATTCATCAATACTCTCCTATATACAAAGTCTGTCAGAGCTTTCCAAAGGAGACACATGACAAATATGATCAACATGCATGGCTGAAAGATCAGCCCCATGATCAACATCATCAATACAAGAAAAATCCATATCATCATACGTCACTCATGAAAGCATGTCGGCTATTGGGTTGTCTTTACTTGCTATGTGACTGAACTCAAGATTCATGGATTTTATGTACCCAATCCACCTAAGCATGGAAATATCTGGAGTAGAACAACTTGTGATCATAGCTAGAAGAGACAAACAATCAGTCTCGACCTTCACAATAGTACCAATGAAGTACTCTCAATCATCCTTAAGAGCCATGACAACTCCCAAGAGCTCTCTTTTAACTTGTGGGTACCTTCATTGCCATTCATTTAGGACTTTCTCCCCAGACCAAATAGCATACCTATTCCCATCTGCATTGTCTTGGCCAACAGCCCATCCAATGCCGATAGGACTAGTATCAATAGTAAGAACAATAAGTCTCCCACACTCATAATCTGCCTTTCAAAGAGTTAGAGTAGCTCTCAACAATTTATTCAATTTTTGTATAGCTTTAGTATGTTTTATCTCCCAAGAAAAATGTTGGCCTTTCTTCAAGAGCTAGGAGAGATCATATGCAATATGAGCAAAATGAGGAATCCAAATAAGATAAAACACACAAGCTCCAAGAAACCTGCAAAACTTCGAAGTAGAAGAGAATTTCTCCACAATCTTCTCTATGGCATCAACCTTCATAGGAGAAGGCTTCCTGCCATAATATCCACACATATGTCCAACAACAAAAACTTCTTTGGCTCAAAAAATAGACTTCAATTCCAACAAGGTCAAATTCACTTCCTCTAATCTACAAAGAATCTTCTCAATATCTCTAATATGTGAAGCCACAAAGAACCTGCATCCATGTTCGTCTAAAGAATCATCTTTTCCCTCTTCCAAGCAATCCTTGATAGGTAAATCATTAATGAAAGGCATAGTGAGTTCAGGAATAAAATCTCCTAGAACTTTGTTCATCCTATTCATCATATGGGCAACCAAATTAGTAGTTCCTCGCGGAAGTGTACACATTTAGACAAGGCCTAGAGTTGTCTTCATCGTAGTCAAATCTCTGCTCTCAAGGGCAAGGTGAAACTGATCATATCTGGAATAAAGATCACCAAGTGAATAGATAGCTTGTCCAGCAAAAGATTCAGCAAACTCATCCACAATAGGTAGTGCACCAACATTTCGAATAGTAACCTTGTTTACTTGCTGTAGGTTTTGTATGAATCTGAGCGTCCCATTTTTCTTAGGAACTATGAACCATCTATTGGAATATAGAGCTAAAGATGGCTCTAGAATCCCCATCTTGATCTGCTCATTCAAAAGCTCTACCAATTTAGGCAAGTGAGCCCTGGCAAAGGAAAAGGTCATAGATTCCAAGGGACATGCAGAATGGTAAAAGTAACCATAAGCGTTATGACCCGAGGATCAACGCATCCAATCTCATGTGGAAAGAAAGAAAAAGTTTTTTCATGTCTGCATAACATCTCTTCAAAACATCTTACCTCTTAAGGATGTAGAAAATCTTCAGTCCCAATCTTCATCTCTTTCAACGTCTCAACTAAAAACTTCTGTTCGATACCTATATGATCTTACAAAGGAGGTTGCATAGAAGCTCTCCTAATCATCTCATCACTGTCCAAAGGTAGCCATCCTGCAACTGGTCTAACCTTCTTGTCAACTGTCTTATATGTTGTTTGAACTTTGGCTTTATTGCTACAACCTGCAAATTGATGAAAATACACTGGTAAGCACAAATTTTGATGTGTATAAATAGCTACATACAACTCTTTTGCTTAAATATGTCAACAAAGAATACTTTTTGCTGAGAATTGTCAGCACCCAAATTCATTTGAAGCATGAAATCAGCAATTTCACAATACATCGCTAGAGAATGAACCTGTAAGACATATGAAACTCATGATTGTTAGCATTTAGCAATAATGAAAGTTCTTTCATGGTATCTGAGCATAAAAGGCCATCATAGAGACCATCTTTCCGGTATTCTCTTTGCAAAACACATGTAGTCATCAGCTCTTTTTCTTTTCTTTTTACATATTGCCTGGCAGCTCTAGGCATATCAGAAATATGCTGAAAACACAAAGTACTTTCAGTGCATACGCCATAAACACACGAGGAAAAACTACCGCTGCCAAGAGGCGAGAGCTTTCCCTGACTCGTACCACCATCATCTCGAAAGACAGTGGTTCCTAGCAAAAATCCGGCTTTGTTGCTAGAAGAGGGGAATCCCTCAAAGAATCCTTATTTCATTGATGATTGATACAAATGGTCATGAACTCAGTCATGAACTGGATAGCTCTCTTTCCATCCTTACTTTGGATCCATGCATAGGCAGACCCATTATCCAAAACCTTAGTCTCCATCATCCGAGACTAAGCAAAAAATGAATGTCCCAAAATAATAGGATAAGAACAAGAGTTCTATACAAAGAAATGATAAGACTCACCCACAACTCCAATAGAAATCTTCAAATTTGAAAAAGTAGCATACAAACCTCTTGCTGTGTTGTTGGCTGCATGCATGCACCAACCATGATCCACATCAACTAGCAATCTACCATTATCATATAAACTTCGCACTATGACATTAATCTTGAAACCATGATCCAAAAGAGAAACACAAGGAGTCTCAGTCTCACCAATCTTGACGATAGTTTCTGTAGTCACATGAGCCCAGTGACTTTGAGAAAAATGGCTACGAGGCACCAATCTAGGCGCATCCTCACTCTCATCATATTGTACAGGTTGAAGTAAAGGATGAAGAGACTTCTGCATACATAGAGCTACATCTGTAGACTCCACAATAGTCTCCTCTTCAGAATCAATCTTCTCAATCTGGAACCCATAGAGAATAGCTCGGCAATAGCTAAAGCCTCTCGATGTATCATATCCTGCATTGGCTCTTCAATAATTTGCTGTTTTCTTTTTATGATCTCAATAACAACATCATGAAACTCTCTTTTGGAAATCCCCAAGACTTCTCCAAGTGTAAATTCAATTTTGCAATTAAGAATTTTTTACTCAAGTACATTTTTCAAGTTTGTGGTCATCTCAATGTCGGATAGTAACTTAAATCAAGGTTGCTTTTTTGGCTTTGGATCCTTTGTCTTTGGGGCCTTCTAATCTTCTTGTACTTTTAGTTTCTGTACATAAGCCATATTCTGCTCCAGACTTGAAGAAGAAGGTTGAAGAATTAGTTCACTCCTCCTAGTTTCCCTCTTCAATCCTTCAGGTTGATCATTATCTCTTTTGCATTTTTCTTCAACAAGCACTTCAAATCCTTGAGATTTTGTAATGTAAGTATAGATAGAAAACACATTTATGCAATCATTCCATCTAGTCCCTTTTTTTATTGCATCTCCTATGGATGAAAGTTCAGATGATGAAGCCTTACCTTTCTTTTCTGCATGCAGTGCATAAGACCATAAAGGAGACTTTTCCTTTGGTACCTGCTCCAATTGAAGTCCATAAGCAAAAACTTCTCTTGCCACCTCTTGCTTCACATAAGAAGAGCGTAAATGAGATTCCTCCAATAATTTCTTCATACCTCCTTTGTCAAAATTCGTTTTTAGCAGTTGCTTTGTATCTTTAAAACATATCATCTTGTCCTTCCAAACCACCAACTTCAGTCTTTTCGCCCCTTCAAAGTCTTCACAATCCTTCCACTCATGGTCTGGACTATCAAACCATATGCAACGGCGAACGTGTTCATTTCTAAAAGAATTCATAGGAGTAGAAGAGGATGGGGCAGAAATTGGAGCTGGGTTAAGAGGTTGTTGTTCTCTTTTGGTCAGTTTAATTTGAATATCTTTTAAGTTCTTTGAAATTTCTTCCACCATGTCTTTAACAGTAGGTTTGGCAGATGGTCTAACAACTGCAGCAAGAATAGGCATAGGCATAGGCATAGCAGTAGGCATAGACATAGGATGAGAAGAAGGAGGAGAACTGGAAGGAGCAATAAGAGAAGTAGGAGAAGTCAAGGTAGGAGAAGACATTGCTAGAGGTGTTTGCATACTATTCTGTAAGTGAACCTTCCATCTTCGTCTCTTTGTTAATGTGGAAACCACATCAACAACATCTTGCCAATTCGTCTTCAATCCCATAGGCTGCGTATGATCTTCAAGAAGCTCTCCCAACTCATCCTAAAGTACAGGATCAGCCACCTGCAATAATAACTCCAATTTCTCCGAGTTTAGGGCTCTTTGCTCAAGTGTATCCAATTGGTTGTATCATTCTTCAAACTCCCACAATAACTCGAAAGCAACAAGTCCTTCATTGGGTTGATAGACCCAGTCTCTAAATGTCTTCCATGTAGCAATACCATAATCCTCTAGAAAATATTCATCTTTGACCACCTTCTTGAAAACATTCCAGTTAGAGTCTTATACAAAAAAATCCGTCACTCTAACCCTGGAAGTTGACATGACAAGCCATAGGAAATAGTTTCTCTAGTTGGTAGGAGCTTCAAAGAAGCACATCTGGCTCTCAAAAGCTTTAAGATATATCGAGACATTCCAGCCATCAAATAATTTATGCTCACTTACCACAGCCTCGATTACTTTGGTTGCACCATGTGTATGCTCTTGTTCTTGATACAACATTCAATGTTGATCCAATTGTTGCTAATGTAACTCCTGATGCTATTGCATAGATAACTACATCATTTGTTGATTTTGCATCATAATGGTTGAAGAAAGACTTTGCAATAAATTCTTCATCTCATCGGCCAAAAAGGAAGAAGCACTCAATGATGAAGTGGGTGGAGTATTCCAAGAGTCTCCCATCTCGATAATCAGAAGGTTTCATGTTTATTTCATGTCAAGTTCACCAAGTGTCACAGAGGATTCAGGCAGAAGTTCGTGAAGTCACTCCCTATAGGGATGCTTTGCGAGATGGAAGCAAAGGATGATGAAGAGCACTAAAATCAAGGTTAAATCATGGAGGCAAAAGAATCACAATACATCATTTTAGCTTAGATGATCATGTTCATGTTTAGGTATGAAGAGTTCAAGGTGTGTGCAAATATATTTTGTTAGCATAACTTCACAATTCACACAACATCATTCTTGCATTCAAGATTCTTTCCTGAAGTATACCCATAGTAGTAAACTTAAAGCATGCCTTTTAGACATAAACAAGATAAATCTCCAAAACTAAGTGCAAAACAATGAGCCCATTCAAAGAGCTCCCATCCTTTCAAGTATCATCATGTACTTGCACTCGTCTTTCTAGTATGAAGTTATAGTTCTTGTGAACACAATAGGCCATGATCATGATGGCACTCTTGATGTCTCTTGACTACAACGAGAACAATACTTATATAAAATTCTTTTTCTTTAAGACATTGGTATTTGAAACTCGACACCAAACTAATTGGCATCTTCACTAACACATCGACTATACTGAGTTTGCAGATGTCTTCATACAATAATCGATCTCAAGAGCTTTTTCATGTAGTTCTGTAGACTTCAAAGTTGGTGCTTTTAGCCTGGCTATCGCTTCTTTTTCCTACAGTCGAAAAAAATGGTAGCAAGCAAGGCTAAAGCCTCATTGGTGAGCTAGATCTCTCATCTCAGAGTCTTTCGGTTACATATTGTGCCATCGTCCTTGTTTCTCGGTCAGAGTCTATCGGTTGAAAGCTCCATGAAGCAGTGACTTTCATCGTTCATACATACTCAACAACAATTTTGATTGCTGCAGTGAGCTCTCTACAAGGAAGCTTAGTCTGTCACCCTCTCGATCACTTATCAGCATGCATACACACGGTTATGTCGTATCCTGCTTAGGTACTCTCTCTGTTAGAGGTTTAACATAATGGCTAGCTTGCAAAGGTATGAGAGGGAGGGAACCCTTTCATTTGGCTACAATTGCTACTATCTTCGAGGAAGATGATGACTTTGATCATAAGTTGTCCACCTTTCCTCACCATGTTAACTATTCTTTCCATCCCGATGATGATGATGAAGAGAAACAAGTTACTAGTTGTTGCTGATCATACAAGCTCTACCATTCTCCCCCTATTTTTTGTTCACAGCGGCATATCTCCTCCATTTGGTCTGAAAAGATTGTTTCCCTTTTCTTAATAATGCTAAGGCTTTATATATTAAAAAAGCTATTCTCTTGTATCATTATCCTGTCCCGATGATCTTCTATTCATATTAGATTTGTAGAATGAGGGATAAAAGAAATTCTAAAGCTTGTGATTATGACCTTTTTGTAAACCTTCTCTACTTGCATTCAAGCTTTTACTTAAGTCACCGGCATTGCTTTTCTTGAAGACATCATTTCCCATGAATTTCCATGACAAGAGAAGAGTGTTAAAGACGGTTTATGAAGGGAGAATCCTCTAGCAGGGTGCAATGTTCCTCTCATTTTGGAGACTTATTGTGGAAACATTTGTTGCATCTAAACTTGATGAGATTCCACAAGTTGTAGCATCATTGACTCCAGTAAACAAAAGGTTATGTATCCAAAGAAGCTACACTGTTATCACTTCCTACCTTGAGTCATGCATTGTTCCCTAGAAAGGAAATATGCTTTGAAACAGATTGTGCTCATCCACTCATGATTCGAAAAATTTTGCAATGTTGGATCCATGAGATGCAATCAATCCAGTGATGCTCCCATACAAAAAATTATGAATGCATTGACGAAATTGTGCTTATCCTAACTACATGTGCTCGTGCATCTTGCAAATGCAAACACAAAAGATACAGAGAATGGAAAAAAAACTCATAATGACGCTGACTAAAGAGTTCAAAATCCTGGCGGAAAACTCTACCGCCAAGTTTGTAGTGGTAAATGTGCAATGTCACGACAACACCTACTCCTGTTGGTCCTCTAAATTGCACCTTAGCTTGCCAATTCAGATAAAGAAAATCTGGGTGGCCAAATAGGTGCCATAGAGCATGTAAGGTATGCTATCATAGGTGTGGTTGTGTTTCCCTAGGGGACTTTAGGCAACCAACAAGTATGTGGAGTTTGCTACACTATTCACACCACACATGATCAAGAACTAGAGTGTCCTTGAACCTTTTCCTAGTCGACGGCAAGAGAGAACATCGTGAAGACAATTTCAAGTTTTGTATTGGGAGCAAGTGGATCAGGTAACATGAATCTTCTAGCCATATCTTAGCCCAAATCTTCCCTTAGTAATAAAATAAGGGAAAATGTGGGGAATACAATGGTGACACTTCTTGGAAGTTTGTGACTTTTTATTTCTCCCCTTTTTAGTTTCCCCCTCTTTCTTAGGCAGAACTCAAATTTATCATATCTCTTTCCCCACTTGTTCTTTCCTGATGAAGTTTTATAGCCTCATTGTTGCTTGCCCTCTCTGGGGGGTCACTCATGAATATATGTATATAGAACATGAGTTCAAAATAAGGGATCTTTAAAATAGCATTTTTATACATTTTTTACATACAGAAGGGTGTCATATAAAGGGATTACTTACAGATTGAAAATAGAAAAGGGTTGTGTTCTATTCAAGAAAAATTGATAGATTAGGATATTTATAAATAGGCCATGAATGTACGTTATATAGAGAATATATATATATATATAGTGAACCCCCCGAGCTTTCCCTATCTATAACCGTGTGAAATTTCATTTTCTCTACACAAGCACAGAGTGAGTTTCACATGTTTTATGAAAGCAGAGCTTGTTCTACCAAAGCCCTAAGTTTTCTTTACAAAACTTTACATGTATATTGATCTCTTCCATGGATGTTCTATGGTAAAGTTTTATCTCGTTTGGACAAAAGCTGTGCAAGTTTTGTGCATTCTCTGAAATGTAATTTCTTTTGTTTTGGTATTCTAGGAGTCGCTTATAGTCAAGAACAATGATCTTTTGAACACTCAACTTCTTCTTCAATATCTTACGGTTTCTTTGTAGACAAACTATATGTATATTACCTTGTTTGTTTGCTGCTCCATAATTATATTTTATCTCGTTTGGAAAAAATGTATGCAAGCTATATGCATACCGAGTTTTTCTTTGTTTTTTTACTCAAAGATTCTTCAAGGGTGGAGAACAATGATTTTTTAAAAACTCAACTTCTTCAACATCTTTAGGCTTCTTTGCAAAGAGAGCCACATGTATATTGCCACTTTTTTCTGTTGCTCCATGGTTAAGTTTCAACTCATTTGGAAAAAGCCTATGTAAGTTATATGTATGCTTTGACTCAATATTTCTTTTGTTTTTGTACTCCAGGAATTTGTCAGTGAAGGAACAATGGTCTTGTTATAGGTCAACTTCTTGTTCTACATCTCTGGGATTCTTTTTGAAAAGATTTATAGGTACGATGTTTTTTTTAATTGCTCCATTTAAATTTCATTTCATTTGGAAAGAGCATTTGTAAATTATACACATGTTGATAGGTAACTTTTCTATTTGGTTATCATAGATGCACCCAAGAACTCGAGGGAGTTTGAAGAACTCGAGGGAGTTTCAAGGTCAGGTGTAAGGATGTTGCAAACCCTAGCAAACATTGGAAAGGTAGAATTTTAGAGTTTAGAAAAGTGTTTAATGGAACAAGTACAGTAACAAAAGTGTTGATCCAACATGTTTATATGCACAAACAAATCTTTGTACACGACAATAACTACATTGAAAATTATAAACAAAATAGTAAGTTTTTAAATTTTATCATTGTTTATACTTTTGGATCATAGTTGTTTTTAATAATCTTTTCAGTGTTCTAATTCAATCTTGTTTTACTAAGAGCTCTATATCCATCAACGTTGCACAATGGCAGAATGTGGAATTTTCGAGCGCAAAGATACATTTTTGGCATAAAGACATAGGTTCTTTGATCTATGATAGTAACTTTGCAAGTCAACTTGCAACTCAAAATATATATTTTATAATTCATTGTATGTAGTAGAAAGCGAGAGATTACAGCATGTTCCATTGCCGCACTATCTAGTAGTGAATGGTTGATTGGTAGCTTAGAGTTGTCAAAAGCATGTAAGTCCAAGATCAAATTTGACATCAATAGTACTATGAAACTCACCACAGGCTCGAAAGATATGCATCTTAGTTTGTTGATTCCATTCTCATTGTTTGCACATTTTCTTGGTTCATGTGATATTTTGAAGAAAACAAAGATTACTTATGAATGTAACTGTCCATCAGAGGAATGGATGAGTCAGCTATTGTGTGAGTCTTGCCAAGTCAAAAGAACACATCACCCCCTCATATCCCTTTCATTCCCCCCCCCCCCCCCCCAAGCTTTTAAAACCCTCAAACCCCTTTCTATACTTTACCCTTTCACCCCCTCCCGGTTTTACCCCATTTGGAATCCTTTCACCCCGCCCTGGTCTTAAGGCCTTAACCCTTTTCCGTGGGGCCATTAAACCCCACACCCCTTGGCCTCATAACCCACAAATCCCTTCCCCGTGCCTAAATTTGTAAAGTCCCTTCTTGTGTTTCCTTGAAACCGTGTTGCACCCCCCTCATATTCCTTTTAACACACACCCCCTAAGCCCTTTCTAACCCCATGTTCCCTTTTCCTTACACACCCTTTTCTCTCTCCCCCCTACTATAATAAGCCTTCACCCTTCACCTTTCCCTCTCACTCTGGATTAAAATCCCAAAAACCTTTACTACTCTAAAAATTCCCTTTCTATACCTTTTACCCCAAGCCCAAAATTCTCCAAAGGTTCATGTGGTTGCGAAGCCACACTCACCCATAACCTTTTTGCCGTGTATATACCCTATAGGGCCTTCTTAGTCTTTATAAACCTTTCCCTCTCCGAAGAAGCTAAGAACCTAAAGGTCTTATTATTCCTTCTTGTGGTCAATCATTTAAACAGCTCCTTGCCTCGAAAGAGAGACACTGGAAATTCGAAAGAAAGAGTAAATGTTGCCTTCACGTTCGAACTGTGATGCCGCCTAAGAAAGTCCAAGGAGTAGCTGCAGGAGGGTCATCTCCCGGTATCCATGTGGATATCTCACCCCAAAACCAGGTTTTTCCTTCTTGGTTTTATATCAGTTTTAATTTAATCATGCAAGATGAATTGTTTGGGATAAGATATATTTTGTCCTAGTTATTTACGATGAAGGAGTTTAGTTTAATTGAACATGCAAAAATGATAATATAATAGACATAGTTTCCTTCAAATAGCATCATGCTTTGAAACTAATTACGAGCGAGATTATCTACCTACTATAGTAGTATATTTCGGTTAAATCTTGAAGGTATAAAAACTACATCTTGCACTATTAACCCCTATTCTTTTTTGCAACAAATCATCATAGAAGATGAAAATTCATGAAAGGTTTCTTACGTTGCTTGAACTCTAGGAAGTTATCATTGCTAACTGCATATCTTAGCAAGGAAAATATTGTTATTTGGCATGAGTTCATTCGCAAGGAAAAAAGGAAGTTTAATTGAAAAAGTTTAGGGCTGAAAAAATCAATTGTCACAAGGAGAACAAATTGTGCCGAGGTGATCTCAATATTACCTTCTAAAAGTTAACCGAATTGATGTAGATCTAGAAATACCTATGCTGCGAAATATGTCTTGGGAATAATTTAAAAACTAGGAAACGTTTATACCTTAAACACTTGACTACCTTCCCTGATTGTAGGAACAATAAATTCGTAAATGTAAAAGAACTAGGGTTTGTCCCTGAGGTTCTTAAAAAGAGACCCTAGGTCCAACAAACGTAAGCTTAAAGAAACTAAAACGGATTGTTTCATCGTATATTACGATGCAGGACTTGCGCAGCAAATACGAAGTCATATAGTCTTGTAATTGATTCACAAGAAAAAAAGGTTAAGTACCCTTAACAAGGATGGCGGATCCTTACGCAAGTTATCTTGCAAAATGATGTATTATTTGATATCCTTCTAAGTAAGGAAGGTTAAAAACCGGAAACTAAAGTATCCAATGAACTTGAAGGTTGACCAAGTTGGGTTAATAGGGTATGCCCTAACCCAGAATATAAGGGATCTTGCCAAGTTGCAAGACACCCTGGAACGAGTGCTGATGCATTCGAAAGAAAAGAATCATTCCTTACCAGTTTGCCAACAACAAGATCAGTTAATGAAAGTGTTTGTGTTTGCTAGAGAAGTTAGAGCACTGTTTGATTTATGAATTACAAAGTAAATGAATATCTATACTTTAGGTTGAAGGCCTGAAGGGAGAGGCAGCTTCAGTTACCCCCGACTGCCTGCTTGACCCTAACCAAGGGGGTTGTTGACCAAGCCGGGAACGTGGACCGAACCTGCCGCGAGAGGTCTCTCCGTTGAGCTCTACTTGGAGCAGGAGGACGCTTGGGTGAGAAGGGGGCTCTGGCCGTAAATCCCTTGCCTTCCGGGTCCTGCACAAGAGGCTAACGTGACTCGGGATTGGATCTCGACGCCTGCATACTAGTCTATGGGTAGAAGCTTGGATTAGTGATCCCTGTGGATTACTGGATGGCCTTCAGGCGGATTATGGACAAGCCTATGGGCGGAATTTCTTGTATTTCAAAGATAAGAATGATGTTATATTAATAAAGAACTTGTTTGATACTGTTTTTCTATGTCACGTGATAAGATTACGTGAAGGAACCAGTGCTTAATGGATTAATTAAAGAAGCTGATTGTTACATGTCAAATTAATGTCTTAGATAATTACATAACTAAAACATACCAAGGAAAGCACGGAGGATGGGCCATGGGTTTGTTCTATGGATGGGTAGTCCCGATTAGCCGGGAACTTTTCTCAAATCTTGAAGAACAGTGGGATGATAGTCAAAGGACACGAACAACGAAAGCGATGACCTAGAGTTATGTCTTACCCAATTTACGATGTTTTAGGGGAACGGAATGGGACTATGCCTTATGGTAAAGAGATTGAGCTTTGCCTCCCTCTCATTTCCCATTCTCCTTGAACCAAGTGCATCGTGAATCAGCTTCGGATCTAGCGTTTCTGCGTAAAGTAGTTCGCTCGGGTCCGACGCTAGTTGCTGTTAGGTAACGACCAATCAGGAAAACCCTAATTTTGGTCGATTCTAAGTGGGAACGGCCAGGATACTTCCGCTACGTGGCAGACACGGGAAGACCTAGATCGCAAATCCAGTAACATTCCATGGGAGTACCGAGCGGAGCTTTCTAGACATCCTTTCCGATGGACTGCTAAGACGTGCCCAACAACGGAATTGTTTTTATGAGATCTCAATAAAATGAAGTAAAGAAATTGTTGCTGTCTAAACATTTCCTTACCTTCAACACTGTCTTGCAGAATTACGAAGCGTGGAACAAGTTTTTGGTATTTCGGGTCATGTTTATGACTGCAATGCATTCTCCACTTTATAAACAAAGAATTGGGATGATGAACATCCTGGAGCAGATCTATAATCCATCACCTTTGTACATGGAACGAAGATGGATGGGTGCTTCAGGAATCTACTATATAGCTGCCCACCGGTTTGCTTATCTACAGATCAACCTAAAGAGGATCAAGTGGTTGGAAGACCAGAAAATCGTGAAACTGTTCGTTTTTGTGGAAGCTCACGTAAATTTGACTTTATATATTCGTGGTTGGAGGGTTGAGATGAACTCATATGTATATGAGGAAGTAACTCGTGTAATCCCTGCTGATGATAAGATTAAAGTGTTGGGCCGCCATGAGAAGTATGGATTCCAATGGAAATGATATCCTGAACTTCCAATGACTGATTGATTCCTGAAGATCCATGACCCAAAACCCTACTATTACACAGTTCCTGTAGATAAATGCAATACAACGTTGTTCTCCCCAAATTAAATGTAAAAATAGGCTTATCATCACATGAAACGTTGTATTTAAAAGGGCTATACCCATATAAATACAAATAAAGACTTCTTTTTATCAATGTCTGGCGGTGCATAAGAGTTGATAAAAAGTTAAGTAGCTACATTGTTTACGAGATAGCTGAATTAAAAATGTAATATAAGCTAACATTGATTATCGTATAATAATGTTAAGAAAACCTTTATTCAGGCACAACCCGAGGTACAGGTTTCAAATTTGCCTCCTACATCAAGTACTGCTATGATCCAGGAGAAAAAGTTCCTTCTCAAGCAGATTAAGCCACCCGAGTTTGACGGGAGAGGCAGATTCGTCCAAGATTATGCTAAAATTTGGATTGAATCCATGGAGGATTACTTCAAAGCAGCTGGTACTACACCCACCAATTAGGCTATGCTCGCCAAATTAAAACTCACTGGCGAAGCCAGACTTTGGTGGAAGCAATGGTGCAGGGATCAAGGGATCGCAGAGGGATCCATTACCTAGGAGAAGCTGAAGAAAGCCGTGCAGGGAAGATACTTACCACCTGCATATCGCACGCAGAAAATGAACGAGTTCTACGAGCTAAAACAGCTAGGACTCACTCTTGACGCATACTACTCTAAATGTTTTTCACTTTTAAAGTATGCGCCACAGATGAACATGACACAGCAGGTGTCCAAATTTTGTGCGGGCTTAAATCCACCAGTAAATACCCGTCTCGAATCTATGCATCCATCAGATCTTCAGGATGTACTCATTTGAGCGGCACCTATAATTCAGGAGGTGCAAGCTAGACCAAGGGGTAACAAAACTTAGTCTTATAACGACCCGAACAGAGGAGCATTCAGACCTCAAATGAAGAGAGTTCAAGGTTATAATCAGGGACAAAGAAAGAGAGCAAGGATGAATAACGTCAACAACTTTGTTCCTACTCAAAGTAATGGCCAAAACCTCTGTTGTTTCCACTACAATGAACCCGGTCACTTCAAGAGGCAATGTCCCAAGCTTGGTGGAGGACATCGCCAAGCGCCTTTTCAAGGAACATGCTGTGGTCAGGGAGCCACTACCCGAGGAAGAGGAAGAACCGCCTGCATTGCCAATAGGCAAAGATGCAAAGAAGAAGAAGAGGAAGATCCGACCATGGAAGCAGAATTCGAAAGAGCGATAGTCCATGCCGCTTTACACAAGAAAGGGCCGAATCGCTAGTTCTCGTCGGACTATCAAGGTAAAGGTTTCAAAACCTTGATTGATTGTGGCAGTACACATTCCTTTATCTCACCAGCATGTGCAAAAAGATTAGGAATAGCCACAGTAGAATCACCTACCCTGCTTGTGGAATTGGCAAATGATCGTGAGGTAACTTGTACCAGGCAAATTGCTAAGGTGGAATTCTTTCTGGGAGGAAAGAAGACTTCAGTTAAATTCAGAGTCATGAATTTAGGTATCCATGAGTGTCTACTCGGAATGGATTGGCTTAAGCCCAACGACGCCCACATTCACTGTGGAAAGGGTCAAGTTTCCTTTCGAAACTCTGAAAGGGAATTTGTCACAACTCAAGGTGAGGTAGGAGTGCCAAGAATCCAATTGGCCAAAGTATCTTGGATCATAAAAGGAGTCAGAAAAGGATTACCCGTTTACTTGATCAAACTCAACAAGTTAGACCAAAAGCAAGAGTCTCATGAAGGACCTTATTGGCTAAAGGAATACGCGGACGTATTCCCTGAAGAGTTGACCGAACTTCCACCTCAAAGAGAAGTGGATCATGAGATTAGGCTAGTACCTGGAGCTGTGCCAATTGCAAAGAGACCTTATAGAATGTCCATACCAGAAGTAATTGAGTTGAAGGAACAACTCAAGCAACTGTTAGATCAGGGCTACATCCGGCCTAGCAATTCACCGTGGGGAGCTCCAGTACTATTCCAAAAAAAGAAAGATGAGACACTTCGACTATGTCTTGATTACCGAGGGTTGAATCAATCAACAGTCAAGAACAAGTATCCTATTCCTAGAATAGATGAGCTTCTTGATGGTCTTTAGGGTGCAAAGATCTTCTCCAAGATTGATCTCAGGTCAGGTTAGTATCAGATAAGGATCAATGAAGAAGATATCCCAAAGACGGCCTTCAATACAAGATATGGGCACTTTGAGTTCCTGGTTATGTCATTCGGGCTTACGAATGCACCTGCTACCTTCAATAGATTAATGCAGGATATTTTAGGCCATATCTTGATGATTTCATGCTTGTCTTCTTCGATGACACTTTAGTCTATTCTAAATAGGAAGAAGATCATGAACCTCAACTTCGGATTGTCCTTGAGACAATGAGGTCACATAAGCTGTATGCAAAAATGAAAAAGTGTGCATTCTTCAAGTGTTAGATTGAATATTTGGGCTTCATAGTATCATCAGAAGGAGTATCAGTAGACCCAGCCAAGGTCAGAGATGTGCTTGAATGGCCAACACCAGTATCTGTCAAAGGAATAAGAAGCTTTCTTGGATTGATAGGATGGTATAGGGTCTTCATCAAAAACTATACTTTGATTGTAGCACCTCTGACAGATTTACTAAAGAAGCATACTTCCATTGCATGGTCAACTCCCGAACAGAATAGCTTCGACAAATTGAAGCAAAGTTTGGTATCATCACTTATTCTAAAACTTCCAGACCTCAATAAAGAGTTCGAGGTAGTATTTGATGCTAGCATTCTTGCCTTGGGGTGTGTACTTATGCAGGAAGGTCATCTAGTAGCATACTCTTCAAGGAAATTGAAGAGTCATGAAAAGAATTATGCCACGCATGATCTGGAATTACTAGTTGTCATCCATGCTCTAAAGCTTTGGAGACACTACCTGTTGGGTAACAAATTTACTCTAGTAACCGATCATAAGAGTCTCAAATGGATCTTTACCCAGAACGAGCTCAACATGAGGCAACATCGGTGGATTCAAGTGTTGGAGGAATATGATTTTGAAATCAAGTACCGACCACGGAAAGAGAATGTAGTTGCCGATGCACTTAGTCGCAAGGCATTCCTAAATTCCCTAATCTTGCAGAATCCATCAACGGCCAGATCTCTGGCTACAAAAGTATCTATGCCAAACAACCCTATAGTTGAGTTAGCTAGAGAGGAAGCATGCCATGATTTGGCCTACCAAACAATGCTAAAGAAAATATCTACCAAGGAGCATAATCAAAAGTTGCAAGCTAAGTATCAGGAATTTTCCATTGATAATGGACTTGTCTACTACATAACAAGGCTGTGTATACTAACAAGCCAGTCACTTAAGTAGAAGATAATGTGGGAATCTCATGATTCCCCTTTTGCAAGACATCCTAGCTATGCTAAGACTCTTAATGCAGTTAGGAAGAGCTACCATTGGGAGAGGCTCAAAGGTGACGTTCTCAAATATGTCACTGAGTGTATGTCTTGCCAACGTATCAAAGCCGAACATGTCATGACGCCATGGAAATTGCAACCGCTTGACATTCCCCAAATGAAATGGGAATTCATCAGTATGGATTTTGTGGTAGGCTTACCCCAAGTCCAGGGAGGATACAACTCTATCATGGTTGTGGTTGACATGCTTACCAAGGTTGCACACCTGATTCCAGTAAAGACAAACTATAAAGCCTCCGACATTGCAAGATTGTTTATCAAGGAGATATTCAAGCTACATGGTTTACCCAGAAGAATCATTAGTGATCGAGATTCTCTCTTCACATCACACTTGTGGAGAGCTACCTTTGAAGCTATTGGGACTCAACTCTGTTTTAGCACTGCCTACCATCCCCAAATGGATGGCCAAACAGAGTGAGTAAATCAAGTCATCGAGGATATGCTTAGGGCATACTTCTGTCGAGAGCCGAAGAGGTGGATTCAATACCTGCCACTGGTCAAATTTGCCTACAATGCTTCTTACCAGCAAAGCATTCAGATGACCCCTTTCCAAGCATTGTATGGTCATGACTGTCGAAGTCCCCTAAACTTTTCTGACCCAACCCTAAGGGTTGAAGCGTCAAGGCAGATGTTGGAAGAGATGGATAATCAAATAAAGACAATAAGACAAGACATACAAGCGGCCAAGGATAGGCAGAAGGCATACGCGGATTTGAAGCATCAAGAAAGAGTCTTCAAAGAAGGAGACATGGTCTTCATTCGCGTACGCCCTAAAAAGAGTTCTCTATCCCTAGGAGATTGCAAGAAGCTAAGTCCAAGGTATTTTGGGCCGTACAAAATTCTCAAATGCCCAGGACCCAATGCTTTTAGATTGCAACTCCCTGAGAACCTAAAGGTTCACAATGTATTCCATATCAGCCTATTGAAAAAATATGTACCCAACCCTAACCATGTACTTGATGACCAACAAATTGTAATGCCTAGTCAAGGAGTCCTTGAACTAAGGACGGATAGGATCTTAGATGTTAGGGAGAGACAGTTAAGATCCAGAACCTTGAGAGAATGCCTTGTCCAGTGGAAAGATTATCTCAAAGAGGATGCCACTTGGGTAGATGAAGGCACTCTCAACCATCAATATCCCCAGTTTATCTCGAGATGAGGACATCTCGATTCCTCTAAGGGGAAGAGAATGTAATATATCAAATTGATTAACACAAGGGGAAATTTTTTTTCCCCTATCCTCCCATCCACGGTGTGTCGTGCTGGAAGGGGGATGGGGGTAGGGAGCCAGCAAGCTCCTCGTTGGAGCTTGCTCAGCTCCATCGCCATGCAGGTGGACACGTCAAGGGGGGGAGGATTCCCTCCCCTCCCCTAAAAAATCAAGGGTGGGCAGCAGAGACAGGGAGGCTAGGAGAGAGTAGAACGGAACCTTGGCGTTGCTGGTACTGCTATCAAGGGAGGTCAAAGAGGAGGAGAACGTCGCCTGGTGCTGCCGAGGGACCGCTGCCGCCTGTCACCTCCATTATCTCTCCCCATGGCACCATCGTCTACCACCTGGGGACTTTTCACCCCCATCACCACCAGATTTCCCCCCGATTTTCTTAAAACCCTTTTACCCCCTCATATCCCTTTCATTTTCTCCCCCCCCCCCCCCCGGGTTTTTAAAACCCTCAAGCCCCTTCCTATACTTTACCCTTTCACCCCCTCCCGATTTTACCCCATTTGGAATCCTTTCACCCCGCCCCGGTCTTAAGGCCTTAACCCTTTTCCGTGGGGCCATTAAACCTCACACCCCTTGGCCTCATAACCCACAAATCCCTTCCCCGTGCCTAAATTTGTAAAGTCCCTTCTTGTGTTTCCTTGAAACCGTGTTGCACCCCCCTCATATTCCTTTTAACACACCCCCCCTAAGCCCTTTCTAACCCCATGTTCCCTTTTCCTTACACACCTTTCTCTCTCTCCCCCCTACTATAAGCCTTTACCCTTCACCTTTCCCTCTCACTTCGAGTTAAAATCCCAAAAACCTTTACTACTCTAAAAATTCCCTTTCTATACCTTTTACACCAAGCCCAAAATTCTCCAAAGGTTCATGTGGTTGCAAAGCCACACTCACCCATAACCTTTTTGTCGTGTATATACCCTACAGGGCCTTCTTAGGCTTTATAAACCTTACCCTCTCCGAAGAAGCTAAGAACCTAAAGGTCTTATTATTCCTTCTTGTGGTCAATCATTTAAACGGCTCCTTGCCTCAAAAGAGAGACGCTGGAAATCCGAAAGAAAGAGTAAAAGCTGCCTTCACGTTCGAACTGCAATGCGCCTAAGAAAGTCCAAGGAGTAGCTGCAGGTGGGTCATCTCCCGGTATCCATGTGGATATCTCACCCCAAAACCAGGTTTTTCCTTATTGGTTTTATATCTGTTTTAATTTAATCATGCAAGATGAATTTTTTGGGATAAGATATATTTTGTCCTAGTTATTTACGATGAAGGAGTTTAGTTTAATTGAACATGCAAAAATGATAATATAATAAACATAGTTTCCTTCAAATAGCATCATGCTTTGAAACGAATTACGAGCGAGATTATCTACCTACTATAGTAGTATGTTTCGGTTAAATGTTGAAGGTATAAAAACTCCATCTTGCACTATTAACCGCTATTCTTTTTTGCAACAAATCATCATAGAAGATGAAAATTCATGAAAGGTTTCTTACGTTGCTTGAACTCTAGGAAGTTATCATTGCTAACTGCATATCTTAGCAAGGAAAATATTGTTATTTGGCATGAGTTCGTTCGCAAGGAAAAAAGAAGTTTAATTGGAAAAGTTTAGGACTGAAAAATCAATTGTCGCAAGGATAACAAATCGTGCCGAGGTGATCTCAATATTACCTTCTAAAAGTTAACCGAATTAATGTAAATCTAGAAATACCTATGCTACGAAATATGTCTTGGGAATAATTTAAAAACTAGGAAACGTTTATACCTTAAACACTTGACTACCTTCCCTAATTGTAGGGACAATAAATTCGTAAATGTAAAAGAACTAGGGTTTGTCCCTGAGGTTCTTAAAAAGAGACCCTAGGTCCGACAAACGTCAGCTTAAAGAAACTAAAATGGATTGTTTCATCGTATATTACGATGCAGGACTTGCGCAGCAAGTACGAAGTCATATAGCCTTGTGATTGATTCACAAGAAAAAAAGGTTAAGTACCCTTAACAAGGATGGCGGATCCTTACGCAAGTTATCTTGCAAAATGATGTATTCTTTGATATCCTTCTAAGTAAGGAAGGTTAAAAACCGGAAACTAAAGTATCCAATGAACTTGAAGGTTGACCAAGTTGGGATAATAGGGTATGCCCTAACCCAAAATATAAGGGATCTTGCCAAGTTGCAAGACACCCTGGAACGAGTGCTGATGCATTCGAAAGAAAAGAATCATTCCTTACCATTTTGCCAGCAACAAGATCAGTTAATGAAAGTGTTTGTGTTTGCTAGAGAATTTAGAGCACTGTTTGATTTATGAATTACAAATTAAATGAATATCTATACTTCAGGTTGAAGGCCTGAAGGGAGAGGCAGCTTCAGTTACCCCCGACTGCTTGCCTGACCCTAACCAAGGGGGTTGTTGACCGCGCCGGGAACGTGGACCGAACCCGCCGCGAGAGATCTCTCCGTTGAGCTCTACTTGGAGCAGGAGGACACTTGGGTGCCAAGGGGGCTCTGGCCGTAAATCCCTCACCTTCGGGGTCCTGCACAAGAGGCTAACGTGACTCGAGATTGGATCTCGAGGCCCGCATACTAGTCTACGGGTAGAAGCTTGGATTAGTGATCCCTGTGGATTACTTCAAGTTCTCTTTCAATGTTTGCATTGGTTCTTGGTCTAGTACATCATCCAATGCACTGGACCTAATTAAGCTCAACCTCTTTGCCCTACACGTTGACACTTTACTCTTTTTAAACCTAGTAACTTGCTACAATAGGGCTTTTTCTAGCCTCCTTTCTTCTTGTAATTAAATTATGATCCCATGTGTTGGTACCCACATGCATCTTGCTTTCTACTTGTATTGTGCTAGCAATTTCTTGAGCTCAACTAGAAATTGTCTAGGATCACACCTTAGATCATCATTATTTGAGCTCAAGATTGATATGGTTACTTTTTCTCCTTATGTGAAGAAGATTTTAATGATGAAAATGAGATCGAGTAGGGTGGCAGCCTGTGTTGAAGATAACTTTTCTTGCTTCTGGGATTCTTCATAACTGTGGTCTTTTGACAATCACTCTTTCCTTGGTTTGTTATAATGGTCATTTTTGTTCTTTGATGTATCTTTTTGTCCTTATGATAGTATGATTAAGGTCTAATTGTACTATTCTCAAATTTTTTTTCCTTTTTTTATCCTTATGTTTGGATAGATTTCCATTCGTTCTAAATTAATTTGCTAGGGTACATGTTCATTTAAATGTCAAAAAATCTTCAATGCATGGTGTGGAAATAGGTTTTTGATATTTTTGCAAGAAATATGAATGAATACAATGAACTTTTCATAATAGCAAAGTATAATCACAAGTTTTTTATATTCATATACAAACATGAAAGCTCCAAAGACATGTCACAATGCACTGAGGAACTTAACATCAACAACCTTAAATGAAATTATGCATTTGAAATTGTCATTTGACTCAAAATCTCAACCCCCTTTAAAATCAAGTGTTGTATAGATTAACTGATTGTTGTGAGGGTTGTTCATTCCTACTTTTGTCTTGACTTCCTCATAGATGGTCTAATTGCACTGACAAGGTTTGGCCGAGTAAAGTGTTGCACCTATTCTAGACTTTTTCAAGGGATCTTTACGATTTTCATTTTATTGTACAAAGTTGGTTCCAAGTATAATCCTAGGGTCCTCTCAAAGTTTTGTAGGTGATATCCTTGCCAATGCACTTTTCCATATTGTGCATCTCTCAAATGTGCTTGTTCTCTAAGTCTACCCCTCAAGGTGACTACAATCTCTTGCTAAGTCGATGTAAAATCAAGTGTGTCATGTGGCAATAACTTTGCTAATGAAGCTATGCAAAGATTATGCATCTAGTTAAGCGTAGAGTTAGACCTATAAGAGTAGCCTAGGGTTTCATGGTCCCTAAGAGATTCCTAAGCCATTATGTGTGTGATTTTAACTTTAAAACAAGTAAGAAAAGAGCAAGAAAAAGTAGAAATTGAGCAATTGTTTTTCATTTCAATGTCATGGATAGACAAAAGGATGAAGAAATCTAGTAGTATTAGAACAACACAAAGTGAAAGACAAGGTGGGGTTTGAAAGTATTATTTGTTGCAAAGCTTATAACATATCTATACACATTTGGTCCACCTTGTATCGTCTTCTAGACCCTAATCTTGAGTAATAAAAAGTAACCTTAAGAAGCATTATAGCTAGACATGGTGCTCTAATTTTGGATCTGGCTTAGCTTTTGGATCAACTTGCTAGACATTGTCTCTGACATGCGACTCCTCACCAAGTGCCATCATTCCATCTACAATTAGCAAGTAGATTATGTGACATCCCAATCTTATACCCTATGTCTTGTGAACTTTGAGGATCCCACAATTTGTACTGCAACCAACCCTCCACAACCTTGAAGCGTGTAGAGAATAAATTCATATGTCTCTCAAGGAACACCAACACAAAAATTAGGCACATGAACATAGCCATGTGATGAAAAAATGGTAAAATATTATAGGCATCATACAACAAAAAATTACCTCAATGAAGGCACCATCCAACCATCATATCCCTTGTTGGAACAATGTCCTCCACAATAAACCTATGCAAGATCTCTAGATTTAAATGGGTGCATGACTTTCAATCCATGAACAAGAAGTGCCTAGGGTGCACATTACAAAAGATCAAATATGATTAGAATGAAACTTCAAGGTGAGCTTCGTAAATCACCTAAAAACCTTGTTGAGATAGATACAAGACAAATGACCTATCTAGAGCCTACCAATCATGTTTATGAGACCCCAAGCCCATGGTGAATGTTTTCCTCTATCACCTTATTGCATGGTGGAATGCCATCTCTATCTAATAACATATCATTAGGCAAAATTCAAGAGAATGAGGTTAGTGGCTCAAGCACAAAAACCCTCCTCTTCTTATACTACTCAATCTCAAGCTTATCTATGCTTGAAAAAAAGACATGGATCTTTGTAAAATCCTTGTTCTTTCTTCAAATAGGAATTAACAAATACTACTAGAACAAATGTGTGGATGCACCAAGAAGGTGATATAAAACCTATTTGTAAAACTAATTTGATAATTTTTACCAAGAGAAGTAGTACAAACTATGAAAGTAGCTAAATGTCTTTGTTCTTGAGTGAAGGTTTTTTGCATCTAATTGTTTTCAATTCAACTATGTGAAAACTTCTCAAGGATAGCTAGTTCTAAATCGTCTAGTCAAGTCTATCTCCCTAATAATATCCAAGAGCAAAGAAACAACCTATACCACCCAAACATTATCATAGAATTGATTTTACACTACAAGATACATGCCTCATATTGATGTTCAAAGCGATGAGAATGTTCATCAAAAAATTGTCCCCCTGTCGTTGCTAAATACGTCGGTATTAGCGACGCCATAGAACCATTGTTATTTGTGTCACAAGCAATGCGTGGAGTAAATTTGTGATGCTAATAGGGACGGTTACAAAGAAAAAATGTTGTTTGGGCTGTACAAAAAAGTTACAGTAAGGTGTACAATGGTCCTCAAAATGAAGGCAAAGTGTACTTGAATTCACAACTAGACTGATACATAAAAAAGATACAAGATCGCTTAATGAAAGCGCTCATGGAATCATGGCAAGATAGAGAGGATGATAATAGTGCATAGAAAATGCCTACATAAATTGTAGGACCAAAAAAGAAGAGGATGTGTGCTCCACGGATACAAGCGTGAGTTATAGATCCTCGCCATCCGAAAGCTCGTCCGGTTGCAAAGGAGCATCGAATGGACTCTGTAAAAAAAGAAATAATTACATATCAGTCCATCATACAATAATGCATTTTAATTAAAATTAGTAACTAGGGAGAAGAAAGATGATTGATTTACAAGACCGCTGCGTGTATATAATCTATCAATCAATGTAGTGACATCATGTCTCTCTCCATATTGAGTCTCCAGGCCAGTGGGATCGTGGTTTGTAATGGAGTGCTACAAAGAAAACAAAAGATAATTATTAGAAATACGATTGTAAGTACAAGCAATATTACAAAAAAATAAGCGAGAAAAACAAAAGAAAAACTTACAAAGTCCTCCAAATAAGTCCTCTAGCCACCACTCCCAAGATGATGGACCACTCCTACCTCCAGTTGTGCCCTCGCTACCTCGTACTAATTTCTCCAATGTCCTAGAGAATCTGTAGTCTCCTCCTTGAGTTGGTGCCAGTCATTTGCATCTAAGCACTTGGGCTTTAAGGCCCCACTATTAAGTGCCTTGTGTGCATCTGATCGTCTTTGTGACATGTACGCATGCATACACTTTATCATCCTGCCTGTGGAGAACCTATCTACTGTGGTGGGTACCGGAAACTCCTCATGCAAGGATGCTACTATGTAGTCCTTGCTCCCCTCCGGTATGTTCTTCCAATGTTCCAAGACGTTGTGCCAAAAAACTTGTTGGCACAACTCTCTCATACAAGCCATCACCCTCCTCCCCTCATTGTTCATGATGATGGTTCCTACCCTATCATCTACAAGGTATCCATATCCCTCTAGGGTATGTCTAAGATGTGTCATCTCCCACCTGCAACCGTGCTTGTGGGAATATCCAAGAGATCCCTGTACATCTGGTGTACAGACAAGGGTGGTATCTCTCAGAGTAGCACCCATAGATGCAAATCTGTCTAAGATGGCTCGAACAAAAGCTGGAGTGACTGGAGCAGACATCCCCACAGGTGTGAAAAATCCCACAAATGATGCAAATCTAGCAAAATAATGAGGCTGGGATGTTGTGTCGGTACCTCCACAACAAGCACTTGAGCCACCCTCTCTCGAACTTGCATGAGAGCGAGGAGTAGGTTGCTCACCACATCCACATCTCCGCAGCATCCCCCAGAACTAGTCCCTCTATCGGACCCAAGTCTGGAGCATCAACCTCATTTACTCGAAATCGATGCATCAAAGTGTGCCAAAGTAGATTGAAAAAAATGGATTGATGTGTCCGATACAACTCATAGTCTGCCATATCTCTGAATCAAGCTATTTGGTCTGGAGACATACATGTGAAGATCTCCTATAGCTCATCATCACTCATCCCTTCACTCGTCATGCTATCCAAATATCTAAAAAGGTCAACCGCACAGACAAAAATTGATGTTAGCATAATCAATATAAAAATTCAAGCAAAGCATGGTAATATAACTCTAAAAAATTT
Source organism: Lygodium microphyllum (assembly GCF_053477565.2). Taxonomy (NCBI): domain Eukaryota; kingdom Viridiplantae; phylum Streptophyta; class Polypodiopsida; order Schizaeales; family Lygodiaceae; genus Lygodium; species Lygodium microphyllum. Next base: position 138,099,620 of record NC_141152.1, on the reverse strand, counting down.
AATCTTATTTAAAATGTATATTCTAGAGTACCCTTATAAGTGATTCATCAATAAATTGAGTAGGTGGATGCTCCAAGTATGACGTAGCCTATGGTCCCATGTCAATCTCCTGACATAGCTCCACATACACTAGAAGGTCAATAGAAAGGTCACCACAAAAGGATGAGTCCTCTCATTCTCAAAGAATTCTTGGTCTCCTGTCTTTCCATCATTGTTACTCAATTTTGCCTCCTCTACATGCTTCAAGCTTTGGGTGGCCTCTACCCCTTGGAGTACCGACCCCTCTATCTATATACTGTCCTCATCTATGCTAAAAACATTCCTTTCATCATATACTCTCACAGTTCAGGGAGGTTGTCGGGCTTTGGATAGAAAATTACCTATTCAAAATCACATACAAGAGAGATTTAACATTTGTGATATATATCATGTTGTAATAAAAGTTTAAAAACATGAGTTCATACACTTGTTCACAATGGGCCAGTAATACAAATGCGTCGCACAAATCCATCCATCTTTTTTTAGAATCTATTTCGATAAATCCAGATGGACTTTGTCGAATAGTTACCTCGGCTCCTTCTAGTACCACTTTGAACCACTGCACATCGAATAGGATCATGGAGAAGCTACGGTAATCCACTGTGATAATACTTTGCAAGTTCCCAAAATACTCCCTCTCTTCTACAATGGTGTTTGGATCCGTGGCTCGCCGTCAGTTCTCTTGCTCAAATTTTTCCATGACACCACAATCTGTTGTGGAGCGCATTTTGTCAATACGCTCCACACGAAAATGTCATCCGTGCAACCACGCTACATTGTATATTTTGTATTTTACATAAAAATGATTAATTAGTTGTCACATATAAAATCTAGGTAGGATAGCTTATAAAACATGTGGTCACCTTTGGACTGCATCCCCTCGAGAATTTCCACTCCTCATCAGTAGAGACTTCCATCCCTCCACGAGAGGTTGCAATCAAAGCTCCATACAAACATTGCATAGATATAAATTGGGGCATCTCCTCCATGCCCTTGGGATATCGAATCGATTGGTGGTGCGTACTATGTCAAAATTCAAATCGCGCATCTTCCTCATCTTTCCTGGTGCTTATTCGTACCTAGTGAGCCATGTCTCCATGGAGGCATGGTGTAATATACAAAAACAATTCACTTTCTCCTCCATTGAAGCATCCATCCTTTTTTCTACCCCATTTCCAACCACCACATCTCTGGTGAGTCTATAATCATCCTTCAACGACCATAGCATACTGTTGTCTAAATCCACCATTGATAGCCACTGTGAGATATGCACTGATCTCTCGCACACCAACCAGCCTTCATCCATGCTACCTTCTAGCCAAGCTCATTGTTGCACACAAAGCCTTTTAGGATTTTCATGAAGCGCTCCAAGAAGAATATCCATCGCATATGGGCAGGTCTCGCAATCTCTACTTCATCTACAAGATACACGAGGAGATGGGTTTATATCGTGAGCATACTAGTGGGCAGGTACTTCTCAAAGAGATAGACCATATCAACTATTCCCCGCCTTGCGGATTCAATAGAGGATGTCTTGATCTCCTTATGTGAGATCCATTGCACTAAATTATTTGACAACATGTAAATCGCCCCGCGTATTTTTGAAGTGAGGTATCATGCGATCGCGATCAATAGTACAAACTGCCAGAAATGAAGAAGCATTATGAACAACAACTACACTCCAAATAGAAAAATACACAGGCCACTTACAATCCATTTGTAGTACAAACCTTACATATCTTATGCCCATCATGGGATTTTAGACATCTTAGTTTGTCATCTTTAGAAAATGCAAATCTAAGAGAACGCATCATACCCATCAGACTACGGATAGACCTGGTAATTTACTTCACAAAGCACTCTTCTTTAGTGGACAAAACCGAGGGAACGCCAAGCAGTTGCAAGCGACCATCATCACTCGATTGTGGCCAAAGCACCTCCATCTTGCCTACCTCCTTTATATCCATTCGTGCCCCTGCAGTGTCTCTCTTTCTTATGATGTGGTCCCATAGTAGGCTGCCCACATTCTTGAAAATATGCATGGAATTCAGCAAGCAATTGATTTTTTAAGTGGGTCCAATATGGAAACTCATAGAATCGTCGCATTCCCTTTGGATGCGACTCCGTGTGGACCATTTTCTACTCGTACTAGCTTTGGGCATTCATTCGTGTTGGAGGTCGTCCAAGAGAACCTTCCCTCAGTTCATGACCCTCCAACCAGAAAGTGGCGTGTCTTTGATATACAATCCTCTTCATGGTGCGTGACCTTCGGGAGTCCTTGCTATTTGCATCATCTTCAAACAGGTCCCACAAGTCCTTTCGCATAAGGTGGTACATGGTCTTCTCCTTCTAGGCATCAAAGCCTTCACCATTGAATTTAGCTATTTGCTCAAGCTCTGCCATGTTTATAATATTTAATTAACTAGCAAAAAGAATATATTTTAATGTGTCAATAGACACAAGAAGATTAGTGTCAAGTTGACACTAGTTAAGTATTAATGGATACTAGTCGGTGCTTGATCTGCTTTCTCTCATGAACTTTGTGGATGACTTCTGAGCTTACTCAAGCGCTTCCATAATCGTACTAAACTTGAGAGATTGTTGCTTAGTGATTAAAATCATTGTTGATAACTTCAGTGAGAGGAAGCAGTGAAAAACGTCAAACTTTGAAGCTTGGCTTTGGCTACCCATAGAGATAACAATTAGGGTTTCATAGCTTGTGATAGATAGAGAGAGAATTTTGGGGAGCCCTTTCAGCCTAAGATTGCCCACTTCAGGGGCTTCACATGCCCCACAAAGATCTGGAGATTTGCACATCGTGTTGAATGTTGGATCAAATCAAATCTTTGCCTATGAATTTTGCACCAATTTCACGTTTTCTTGTAATGCTGGGTCTTGTAGGGCATCACACTACCTCCTCCAAGGTCAATAGGTATGACAATATACAAGCACAATCAGGACATCAAGAAATAGTTTGTGCAATGCTGGAGTTATAGTTTCCCAATATCAATGATTGATGTGCCAAGGAGGAGCTCTAGATGTACAAAACCACTTCTTCATAAGGAACTTCAAAGATATTTGGCCTATGGAGAGAGATATGAGAGCCTTAAGCTGACAAGGCACTGCTGACTATGGCTGCCATGGAAGATTCATTGAAGGTAGAGATGCAAATGAGGTTGAAAATGGGGTCCAACACTCAAAATAAGCCAAGAAGAGATGAGGAGGAGCTAAGACATTCCTTACTGGGCTTTGATACCATGTGAACAATGCACATCTAGAGCATGGGATGTGTTATGGAGGACAGAAGATGAAGGCTAGATTCATGTTGACATAAAGAATGTAGAGTAACTGTTACACAAGTGAATTAGGTTCCAAGTTAGATTAGCTTGGACTCATAAACACAATCTTGTGTAGGACACTAACAATGACAAAGATACTAAGTGCAAGTACCAGGCGTCATGATATTGTATTCATTCGATTGTGAAAGAGATAGTCAAGTATAATGCTTTATAGAAGTTGGGTTGTTCCCCTCTCCTCACTGTGCATATGGAATTCAGGACATCTCTTCTTGGAGCATACATCATTTGTCTATTTCTCAACATAGTCTCGGGGAGCTCATTTATGCATATATCTGTACATCACATGGGTTCAAAATAAGGAATCTTAGAATACAATTTTATTAAATATTTTACATAAATAAAAGTGTAATATTAAGGGGTTATTTATATATTGAATAGAAATTATCAAAGAAACCACAGATAAGGATATTTATAAATTGGCCTTCAATGCTCCTGATGCAGAGGATATACATATGGTGAACCCCTTGAGCAATTAGTGTTGCTTAGACTCTTTAGCACTCGAGGGGTTCACTATATATATATTCTCTATATAACGTGTGTTCATGGCCTATTTATAAATATCCTAATCTATGAATGTTTTTTGAATAAAACACAACCCTTTTCTATTGAATATTTAAGTAACCCCTTTATATGACACCCTTCTCTATGTAAAAAATGTATGAAGATGGTGTTTTATATATTCATGAGTGACCCCCCTGAGCTTTAGCATTGAAACACATTATGATCTCACAATGATTCTCTTGAATATCATCAATAGAGCCTAAGCAAAACATGATGGCATTTGAGTGCCTTGACCTAATAACTTGGATGGCTCCTTCATATGCACAAAGAACTAAAAGAAAAGAAATAAAAGAGCCAAAAAGAAATTAATACTCAAAACTGATGATGCCACAATGTAAACAAAAGAAAATTAAGTTCATGATGTGGAAGCACAAACCTCTGTTGTAAAAATGAATGAGAAGGTGAGTACCAGAGTTGGACAATACCTTGATCCCATACAATAGTTGACATAATAGACAAGGTAAGAAGTTGGGTAAGGGATGCTTATGCACATTTGCAAGATGATCAACAAACAATAGAATAGGAGCTACACGACTTGTCGATGATGAGTTTTCCTGCTTCTCCTACTTATGTGGAGCTAGAGGAAAACCAAATGCTAGATGCATTTCTGCTAGGGACAAGTCATCCTACAGTTGAACATCATCCAAGGCATGACCATTGAAAATAGAATATCAAGAGAAGATATGAGTAGGAGAAATTGAGTGCTAGCTTGCTAGCTACTTTCACCTCAACTCTAGTCTCTGTGCCACTAGGATGATTACTAAAGCAAATTCCTTTACTCTTCCAGAGCACATTGAGAAAGTAGTTAGAAAGAACAATGCATCCTGAAATAAGAACTCTGCAAGACCATAACATGGACACAAATATACCCAACCTAACCCTATATCCCATGATTGGAAACCTAGAAGTAAATGCCTTCTAGGACGGAATGGAGATGCATACATTTCTTCCTATCATTGTGTTAGGGGATTCCATCAAAAAGGGGATTGTTGACAGAGGAGCAAGACTATCCTTAGCCATGAAATTTTACAAGCTTGGAGTATTCCACCTATGAAAAATGCACATTTTAATATCGCATTGGCCAAGGAAACAAAGATCAAACCATTTGGTGTCTTGAAGGATTGGCCTATTAAAATTGCAAGCATTAGGTTCTCAATAAACCTCATTGTCGTAAAGGGTTGTCAACTATTATATCCTACCTTATTGACCCTAGATGAGAACTATGCAAGCAATCCTGGATTATAATGATTTAATATTCTTCAAACACTGCATAGATGCATTTAGGATTGAGATGGACACTTGGAAGACCTCACCATTTGACATGGATGGCAGCTCTACCTTGGTGAAGAGAAACACCAAAACCACACCAAACTCACACCAAACTATGGCATACTCATGAAAACATCCTATGTCTTGATGATGAGTGAGATTGGATGCATATCCTTATACTACCATTGACATGCCCTTCTTCAATGGCAAGAATGACTATGCAAGGATAGTCAATAAAATGCAAAATATAGTAGAACAAGAAGATGTGGCAAAAACACAAAATAAAAATCACTTTTTATTCCAACTTGTACGATGGCAAGAAGTGCCAAAACAACTCCTAGGATGACATATCACATGCCTACAAACAAGCTAGAGCTTACGAAGATCCTAGAATTTTTTAAAGATAGGTTGCATGATAACCATGCTCCTAACCTAAAAGTTCTCAAAGAACTCTTGAAAGATTGACAATGGAGGTGGACTGAGGTGCACAATCTAAACTTGCTCTACAATTTGGCTCTTCATGAGAAGAATGGCAACATGATAGAACAAGGAATGAAGAATGCCATGTTGAGAGAAGAAGCAATGCTAAATTTTTTATGTAGAAGATATGAAAAGTGTATACATTGATTGTGAATCACAAGAAGAAGCCTCAACCATACGACTCAAAACAATCAACTATGGCATTAAAGGGCATGTGATTGAATAAATCATTTTCTACTCCAAAAATGAGGAAACACATGCATTACTTATTAATAGAGTAGTCATCGAGATGTTGTAATATATCAAATTAATTAACCAAAGGGGAAATTTTTTTTCCCTTATCCTCCTATTCGCAGCGCGTCATGAGGGAAAGGGATAGAGGAGCCAGCAAGCTCCTCGCTGGAGCTTGCTCGGCTCCATGAGCATGCAAATAGACACATCGAGGGGGGAGGATTCCCTCCCCTCCCCTATATAAATGAAGGGAGAGGATGAAGCTGGTGCTGCTGAGCTGTAGGAGGGAGGACGAAGACGAGGAGGACGCCGCCTGATGCTGCCGAGCTGCCGCCTGCCGCCTGCCGCCTCTATCCTCTCTCCCCACGTGCGCCATCAGCGGCATTGCGTGCAGACTTCCCCCCCCGGCGTCGCTCTCAAAATCCCCCCAGCCCCTCCACATGGCTACAGAAGCTTCAAGAAGCTTTTAAGGGGGGGCTCCTTAAGCCCCCCTTCCTATAGCCTTATTACCTTTCAAACCCCCCTCCCGGTTTTATTCCCTTAGAACCCTTTCACCCCCCCTTATATCCCTTTTTACTCACCCTTCCCCCCCCCCCCCGGTTTTTAAACACCTAAGCCCTTTCTAACCCCGTGTCCCCTTTTCCTTACACACCCTTTTCCCTCTCCCCCGTGCTATAAGCCCTCACCCTTCACCTTTCCCCTATCACTCCGGGTTAAAATCCCTAAAACCTTTACTACTCCGTGTCCTAAAACCTCTCTAGAAATCCCCATTCCTATACCTTTTACCCCAAGCCCAAAGTTCTCCCAAGGTTCATATGGTTGCAAAGCCAAACTCACCCATAACCTTTTTTCCATGTATATACCCTATAGGGCCTTCTTAGGCTTTATAAACCTTTCCCTCTCCGAAGAAGCTAAGACCTTAAAGATCTTATTATCCCTTCTCGTGGTCAATCCTTTAAATGGCTCCTTACCTCGAAAGAGAGACGGTGAAAATCCGAAAAGGAGAGTAAAAGCTGCCTTCACGATCCAAGGATTACAACTGTGATGCCGCCTAAGAAAGTCCAAGGAGTAGCTATGGGAGGGTCATCTCCCGGTATCCATGTGGATATCTCACCCCAAAACCAGGTTTTTCCTTCTTGGTTTTATATCGATTTTAATTCAATCATGCAAGATGAATTGTTAGGGATAATATATATTTTGCCCTAGTTATTTACGATGAAGGAGTTTAGTTTAATTGAACATGCAAAAATGATAATGTATAAAACATAGTTTCCTTCAAATAGCATCATGCATTGAAACAAATTACGAGCAAGATTATCTACCTACTATAGTAGTATATTTCGGTTAAAACTTGAAGGTATAAAAATTGCATCTTGCACCTTTAACCCCTATTCTTTTTTGCAATGAATCATCATAAAAGATGAATTTCATGAAAGGTTTCTTACGTTGCTTGAACTCTAGGAAGTTATCATTGCTAACTGCATATCTTAGCAAGGAAAAGATTGTTATTTGGCACTAGTTTCATTCGCAAGGAAAAAGGAAGATTAATTGGAAAAGTTTAGGAATGAAAAATCAATTCTCACAAGGATAACAAATCATGCCGAGGTGATCTCAATATTACCTTCTAAAAGTTAACGAAATTAATGTAAACTTAGAAATACCTATGCTGCAAAATATGCATTGGGAATGATTTAAAAACCAAGAAACGTTTATACCTTAAATACTTGCCTACCTTCCCTGATTGTAGGGTTAATAAATCGTAAATGTAAAAGAACTAGGGTTTGTCCCTGAGGTTCTTAAAAAGAGATCCTAGGTCTGACAAACGTCAACTTAAAGAAACTAAAACGGATTGTTTCATCGTATATTACGATGCAGGACTTGCACAGCAAGTACGAAATCATATGGTCTTGTGATTGATTCACAAGAAGGAAGGTTAAATACCCTCAGCAAGGATGGTAGATCCTTATGCAAGTTATATTGCAAAAGGATGTATTCTTTGATATCCTTCTAAATAAGGAAGGTTAAAAACCGGAAACTAAAGTATCCAATGAACTTTAGGGTTAACCAAGTTGGGTTAATAGGGTATGCCCTAACCCAGAATATAAGGGATCTTGCCAAGTTGCAAGACACCCTGAAACGAGTGCTGATGCATTCGAAAGGAAAGAATCATTCCTTAGCAGTTTGCCAACAACAAGATCAGTTAATGGAAATGTTTGTGCTTGCTAGAGATTTTAGAGCACTGTTTGATTTATGAATTACAAATTAAATAAATATCTATACTTCAGGTTGAAGACCTGAAGGGAGAGGCAGTTTCAGTTACCCCCGACTGCCTGCCTGACCCTAACCTAACCAAGGGGGTTGTTGACCATGCTAGGAATGTGGACAAAAACCGCCGCGAGAGGTCTCTCCGTTGAGCTCTACTTGGAGCAGGAGGACGCTTGGGTGCTAGGGGGGGCTGTGGCCGTAAATCCCTCACCTTTCGGGTCCTGTACAAGAGGCTAATGTGACTCGGGATTGGATCTCAAGGCCCGCATACTAGTCTACGGGAAAAAGCTTGGAATAGTGATCCCTGTGGATTACTGGATAGGCTTCGGGTGGATTATGGACAAGCCTACGTGCGGAACTCCTTGTATTTCAAAGATAAATATGATGATATGTTAATAAAGAACTTGTTTGATATTGTTTTTCTATGTCACGTGATAAGATTATGTGAAGTAACCAGTGCTTAATGGTTTAATGAAAGAAGCTGATTGTTACATGTCCAATTAATGTGTTAGATAATTACATAACTAAAACAAACCGAGGAAAGTGCGGAGGATGGGCCATGGGTACGATTGGGTGGTCCCGGTTGGCCAGGAACTTTTCTCAAATCTTGAGAACAGTGGGATGATCGTCAAAGGACACGAACAATAAAAGCGTTGACCTAGAGTTATGTCTTAATCCAATTTACGCTGTTTTAGGGGAATGGAATGGGACTATGCCTTATGGCAGAGAGGTTGAGCTTTGCATCCCTCTCTTTTCCCATTCTCTTTGAACCAAGTGCAGCGTGAATCCGCTTCGGACCTGGCGTTTCTGCGTAAAGTAGTTCGCTTGGCTCTGACGCTAGTTGCTGTTAGGAAATGACCAATGAGGAAAACCCAAATTCCGGTCGATCCTAAGTGGGAACGGCCAGAATACTTCTGCTACGTGGCAGACACGGAAAGCCCTAGATCGCAAACCTGATAACATTCCATGGGAGTGCTGGGCGGAGCTTTCTAGACATCCTTTGCGATGGACTGCTAAGACGTGTCCTAGATGATACTAGTGGACACGTTACAGATGTGGACTATGACAAGACTTGGTAGAGTACTTGGAAGTATTGGGTTATGAGCAAATGAAACTCAATCAAGTGAAGTTAGTGAGATTATATAAATTGACATTGCCATTGAGCTACAACCGCTTGGAGAAATACCCTTCTCAAGCGAAGGATGTGACTTTAAAGTTGAAAATCCTAGATCTTATTGCTAAAATGACCTTATCAAGGATCAGGAGACTAATCTTGTGATTCTCTTATGAGAGTTAAAATATGTGTTTGCCTTGTCATCAAGGAGATCAAGGAAATAGACCCTAGCAATGTCACCCACAACATCTCCATAATGTTGGATGTAGTGACAGTTCAAAAACACCATTATGCTATCAATATTAAGCACAAAAATCTTCCTTCTACTACCCTCAAGGAAATGGACAAGCTCAAGCTACTAATAAAATAATGAAAAATGTGTTCACCAAAATAGTCTCATCTCCCAAAAGTGACAAGGACAATAAACTCATGGTAGTAATGTGAGCATACCAAAACAACCTACAAGATTCCAACTAGCTAGACTTCATTTAAGTTGACATATGGCATCGATGTGATTATGCGAGTCAAATTTTTTGGCCCAAGAAAGAAAGATGGGAAGGTCTTGGAAAAAATACTTTTGGGAATTAGAATAATTATTCCAAACTCGATTAGTGGCAACACGTGTTGTTATCAATGAGAAAGAATGACAGGAGGCTTGGTTCAACAAGCATGTCAAACAAAAGGATTTTGATAAAGGTGACCTTTTTTTTCTTTACTTCATTGAAGGATACAAATAGAAGATGAAATTTAGAGGTTGATGTCCTTTTCAAGTACATGCAATCAGTAGAACTATTAATGTCAAGCTTAAAACACGTGATGGAAAAGGCATTGACTTCCACAATAGTAGCCAAATCAAAAAACATTACACAAACACATCCACTCCATGAACCTCTAATGCCACCTATTTCCATAGGGGCTATTAGAATCGCCTACTTGAGGGTTACGATACACAATCAATGTCTTGATTGATGAAGGTGTTGATTGTAATGTTCTGACATATAATGACTAGGGACAAATCTCTACTAACTCCAACAACCACAAAGGTGAATCCATAAGGAGAAACACCTTACAACTTGTTGGAGAAATGTCAAATCATGTTTCTTATTGAGACTCAAATTCTACTAACTATCTTCTACATGCTGCTCACACCCAAGGAGTTAGAAATGAGGCACTATTAGGATGCAATTCAGATTACTAACCAAGTGTGTGGTTGATTATAAAATAAATCTCATTCACCTACAGTCAGCCAACATTAAGATTATAACAACTTTTAGCAAGAACACTAGCATGTTAATCATGAAAGCAGTGCCACGGATGCCTTCAACATTTTTCAATTTCCTCTCAAGGAGGATAGCAATGATCTTCGCAAAGAACTGCTTAAACATTAAGAAGACCATAGTATGTCAATCAATCATACACCTAAACCAACTATGAAATACCACAAGTGGATTCCAAAGCCACTATGTAAAAAAGATAAGGTCCACTCATGTATTGGCCACTCACAAAAACTGACTCCTAGCCAAGCATGGTAGCAATGCCAATGTCACAACCACAATCTATCTAGATGGATTCCTAAGGCTCTACTCAAGACCTAAGGTAACCACACTTGCAAAAAATGGATATGGTTACCAAAATTCTCACATAATGAAACCACTATATCCTAACCATCTAAGTAATTCAAAAGGATTTGATTTCATTGCCAAGAATACAAGCACCACAACCAACAACACTGAGTATTTCGCCTCAACTAGCATATAAGTTAAAGGAACTACACTCATCATCGATCAAACCCACAAAGGGTCACAATTAAGCCTTTAGAATCCAATTGCCCCATGGTCACACTAATCACTCCTCATTATGAGGAAAAGCAAATGGCTATTAGGATTATGCCTCACTGAGATCCTCAAACCCAACAGAACCCAGTAATTATAGACAACCTATCTGACTCTAGTAACATCCTCATCCCAACACCAACAATGAATAAGGATCAAATAGCTATATCTTTCAATAAAAAATAAATAAGGATGAAGTAGCCATATCTTTCAATCATCCCTCATCCTATCGTCAACAATGAACAAGGATTGAATAGCTATATCTTGCAATCAAACCAAAAAATGAAGCTAAGTCCACCCCCATACCTACACCATTCTTACAAGAACCAATTCCACTTAGAACTAGTTTTTTGTATGGCTACGGATACCAATAAGGACATAGTTGTATGTATTTGATGGTTGGATAATACCTTCATTTTGTTTGCATGTAATTGTAAACAACTTGACCTAGAGCTCCTTGATGAGAATACCACCAATGATGTGAAGTCTCTACCTTCCTCATGGGAGAAATTTGAATTCATATTCACTAATGCCTCCTTGATCATGCTTATGACCTCATTGGAACCCAAATCTTGCATGAAGAAGCCTTAAAAGGCTCTTAGATCAGCTCCTTTGAATTGTTTCATATAAAGACAACACTTGATGATCTTGCCAACCCCATTCCTATTGCACAATCTAAGTCCTTTTTTTCTTAGTGATGTTGGTTCACATTATGAGCATAGTGGGAAAGAGTGGGATGTCATATCCTAACCAATGTCAAGCAATGTTGTACCATAAAGATGTTTGAATACAACCCCACTTATGTAGCCCCCACTTCATTTTGGGTACTTGCCTTAACCCATTATATCCACTAAAATATGACAAACACCAAGCAATGTTATGCCATAAGGACATTTGAATATGACCCCACTCATATTTCCCCACTTGCTTAGACTACTCGCCTTAACACATAAAGTTTCCCATTACAAGATTGTGTGATGCTACATTTCTACATGGATTGAATCCTTAGAAATCAAAAGCTTCACCTTGATAGACAAATAGGTTCAAGTAAGCTCCTCACCGATGTGCTAACTTATATCATCCATGTTGGCATTCTACCAAATGATATGGATGATTATGTTGCAACAAAATACTATCCTCATATTTACGATTGGATAGGTATCTCTTTGTATATAAATAAGTACTCATCTATAGCAAAATCATAGTTGAAACACACACTACACCACCTATCCCATCACCCCCTTCAAAGAATCCTAAGAATTATTACAATCAATTAGGAGGGGGATGGACCATGCAAGACTTCAAAATCATTTCCTATATGTGTGATTATTTTTCTTCAATGCAAATTTTTGAGTATATTAAACTAGATTCTTATAATGATGTGTAAACATATTTTCTTATAGATATTTTCCTTAATGTATTCTTCTTAAATTATCACCACAAGGTGTTGTTAGATTTAGGACATGGAAAGACAAGGAGAAAAGGATGCATTAGAGAAGAAAACCAAATCACTTATGCCGTTTAGCGAGAAAGAGAAAGTGGATTATAAGCTGAATATAGATGTCGAAGGATATCACCCCTTGTGGTACAACTAGATACATAACTTAAAAGGAATGGTAATAAAAAATCCTAAACCCTAGAGAGCTTGTGGATGAGTAAAAGTTAAACATCTACATTGAAAAAATTGAAGGAGTTAAATTATGAAAAGTATACGAAATTCTTCATGACTTGTAAACCACTATGAGGAACGAAAATGGGCAGAAAATGTGGAGATGCCTCTCATTCCAGAAGTGGTTCATAAAGCCCTAGGACTTTGAAATAAAAAGAAAAGGATGCCAAAAAGAGATGTATATTCAATACTTGGGATAGAAAAATAGAAAATGTTTATGAATAACAATGTAAGCTTGGTGGACATTCCAAACCCTACAGTGAGAATTCAAGCTAACTAAATACACACTTTGTTCTTTAGTATGTGGTACACTTCCATGATAAGAAGGATCCAAGTGGTAATGTTGGAAAGTGTGGCTCCACGTGCGATGTCATTAAAAATCTCAATGCTTTTGTCATAAAAAATGTCCATGATGAAGCAAAGATGCTCAAATTTGTAGCCCAAGTCTCTGAAAGATCAAGACCTGTGTTAGCAAATGAGTAGAGTAGCGGCGGGTGAGCAGAGAGTAGAGAGGAAAAAAGTGACAATCAAAGCTTTATTAGTAGGATTCATAGATATGCTAATGGCAATCATTCATGAGGTCATCAAGGGTTTATAGGTAGCAGAGAAACAAACATCCCAGGAACCCCAAGGATGGCAAGGTACGAGGTGTCATCCACACAAGTAGAACATTGAAGCATGAATCTTCAAGAGAGATAGAAAACTATGAAATGAGAAAATTGTAGCTAGAAACTTGATAGGGAGTTATATAGGGTGAAAATGTGAAACACAAGAAGTTTAGATATAGGAAATTTTGATTAATATTGTAGTACAACTATAATACCACTAAGGAAGTAGAAAGCTTATGAAGTGGTGGGCAAGCTTTCTCATTGAATTATATGTGGTCGTTGTTTTCAAAAAGATTCTTTACATGTATGTACTATCATGAAAACCACATCATAGATTTTTCCTAGCAAAAAAAGACTTTATGACCATGATATTATTCATGCCTCACATAGCAGCTTTGAGAGGGGAGCCTCACAAATCACTAATTCATGTTGGTTCCTAAACCTTAAGGTTTTATGTCCAAAGAATTTTTCTTTTGAAAGCATTGTGTTTCAGTAGCTATTGCGTTAGATGTAGGTTGTAATAGTTTGGAATCGACATGTATACCTTCTAATTTTTTGGGCATTTTATTTTAAAGAAGGATTTAAACCTAGCCATGATCATACCAACGTATCCATCTTTATAGAATCACATTAAGCATATCCTCTCTCTACTTCTCCCTCGTTTTCCTTTTGTGTTGCAAGGCAAAGTGGTCAACAACAAGATCTCTTACCTAATGCTACTACTACATTCCATGAAATGGCTACAATTATTACCTTTTTGATGAATAAACCAACATGTTTAGCTAACAGATGGTTGTTTATCTAAGTGCCAATTTAATGTTCTAAATGCTATTATTGTTCAAACTTGCAAATGTACATTGTTTTAGCTTGTAGTCATGGGATCAACCCCATTAATTAACAACAGAAGCTCAAGGCATGTCAAATAAAATTGTTCATTTTGATTTTCTCTTGCATAGGGCATCACTACAAGTAGGCAACTTCTCATAGGATATGGGGGGGTGAAGAGCTTGATCTACAAGAATTATGGACATCATCAACTTCTCACAAGGAGATTGGTCAACATAATAAGACTAGTTGAATGCTATGATGGGGGATTAAATATTTATATCTAGAAGAGGCGATTGTTCTTACTGACTACACAATATACATATGGAAGGAGATGCTCAATCCGAGCTAACACCTAGGATGGATGAATAGAAGTCCCATCTCTTGTGAAGCGAGGACTTGCACATCTCCTTTGAATCAATCTATATAAAAGAAATGATAAACTATTATCTTGATTTATCATTTTTTATTATTAAAGAAATGATAGAATATTATCTTGAAAGTTGGCACCCACCTCTGCTGAGGAGCACACACATTTTGACCACCAATATTGCTCTCTATACATTGATAATCATTAGCATATCAATTCATCTTAACTGTCTCTATCAAAATCTACCAAGCTTCTTTTCTCTCTTTATCATGGCATCTCACAGAGATTGAGGGTTCATGTTCTATCAAAATGGAGCTCCTTCACTGTATATCCTCTCTCTCTCTCTCTCAAAAAAAAAACCTTGATCAAGATCTTTCCAAGAATATTATCTTGCAAATGTCTTAGTTAGTTTTGAAACATTCCTTGAGGTATATTAAATTGTAAACGTTGCATGAAATCACCACTTATCACCAATGTGTTGTGAAGTGTTTTTGTGAAAACCATAAACCCCTAGAAAAACTATAGATATTTTGGATTTTTGTTAGGTTAGTTGTTTGTATGATTGTTTGTTTTGTGTTTTGTAGCTCACCTTTTTGTGTTTGTCTAGCTTAGGAATTGTTTGGTGTCATTATTTTTGAATGTTTTGAGTATAGCCTTGGTCAAGATTTGAGTTTTTTTGGGTAGGTTGGAGTTGGAGCTTGTTGATAGCTACTGAACATCTTGAAAAATGTATGATTTCTTGCCTGGACTCTTGCATATCACAGGGACTATGAGTTCACAAGCACTTCACATTGCACTTGTTGAATGCACTATACTTGTGGGGTGTCTCTTGATTTTATCAAATACTTCCATACCATGGGTTGGATTTATGCATATTTTGCACCATTATTGAGCACTAAACTAGATTGATGCCTACTTCAGCTATATACAATAAATCTTAGCTATACGGGCATATGAGAGAGCATTTGTCATTGTGGAGACATTGTTTCTTGCACACACAATTGTTGGGATAATCATCACATAAATAGGAACCTCTCGATGAGTGGAAAAGGTGGTTGGGTGAGTTTGAGAGTCGTGAAGGACACTACTAGTTGTGAGATGGGTTATTTTCTTGGTTAACATTATGAGGACAATTATTCTCTTGAGAGACTATGAGATTTTGGGTGGGTGGAGCGGAGTACAATGTTTTCTTTTTTACTGAGTGTTGAGAGGTGAGACTAAGGATTTAATCTAATCAAGGAATTGTGTATGCATTTTGCATGACACACAAGCACATGTAGATAGGCTAGGCACTCTATTTTCTAGTGCATTAATTTGTGTGGAACATCACTTGTTTCATGGCAAAGCATGGATCCAATGTTACATCTCTTCTCAATTCCTATTTGATTGAGCACGAAGTTCCATTTCAAAGCATGTTATCAAATAGGGCATTTTGCATGAATAAAAAATGAAGGAAATATCAGTCTTTGAAGACTCCTGGGAGGAAGTTAACATGAGCCAGAGTTATTGATCCTAAAGGAGATCTTTCATATAAAGGCTAGATGTGGTGACATTGGTTACCACGTTTGAAGTTGACTTTGTGTGATTTATGGAAAGCTCTTTTGGAGATGGATGATGATTATAATGTGAATAAAGAGGAAGAAGCATTTTATCATGGCCGTCACTTTGGAATTCAAATTGGAAATTGTGGAGCTTTCACCATTGTGCAACTCATCACAATCCTTATCTACACAATTGAAAATGTTAAGTTGACTTTGAAGATTAATAGCTCAACATATTCTAATGCTTCATGAAAACAAGTCTTGTTACGAAAAAAGCCTATAGGTGGCAAAATAGAAGTTTCTATGGTGACTTGGATGGAACACATCACAAAAAAGCACAATCAAGGAGAAAGAAGCAAGAGTTGACAGGCAAGGATAGAAGTACTTCTAACAGAGTAAGGTTTACTACACAAAGTACTTCTATCGACTTGATGGATATTAATGCACCTCATTGTGCTTTGAAATCATGGAGAAGAAGGAAATGAAGCTTTGAAGTTTATTCAAGTAGTCTTGCTAGATATTTGTCAAGGGGCGGTTCTCAAAATGCTGAGTGAAATTTGGCAAAGTTGATAAGATCCTTGAGCTCCTTCATGGTGTAAAGAATAGGAAGCTAAAGATGTGAGGTTTTGGACATTATGTGTATAAGAGTTACGTTTCTTGAGCCAAGAAGATCAGAAAGCTTGTGGAGGATGTAATCCTTTGATTAAGGAGGCTATAGCCATGAAGGTTTGAGTCGGGCCAATATGCTTCCACTAGCTATAATAAAGGACCTGGATGAGTGGCTTGAATAGTATGCTCGATAGTGAAGATGGTTTACTATTGGGGAGGTGCTTGAGAATTATCGGTATGAAGGGATGCAAAAAGTACTAGATAAGTGCATCATGTATCTGAGTGGCCCAGCATCCATAGATTTGGTCTTCAACAATATGGATTGCATTTTCGAATTCATTTTCCTTCTCCATTCTTGTGTGCAAGAACCATAAGTCGTCTCTCAACAACGTGATAGAGTACATTTTGCAATCGAAAGCAGAAGGTGGCAAGAATGGAAAAGCTAAAAATATTTATGAAAAACCTTTTAGGTTATACAAGCATTTAAGGATTTTTAGGTTATTTCGATTAGAGCATTTAAGTCTCATGAAAAGCATGAAAATTTTGAAAATGGTTAGGGCTTTGCAAAAAGCAAAAACACATGTAAGAAGAAGCTATATAAAGGAGGGAGAGAGAACTGTTAGGGGACCTTTCCCTTAGATGATGATTTGTGTCGTGTGAGAGGTGAGTGAAGGGTCACATGCAAGTAAAGGAGACTTGTCATGTTGGTTGAAGAGTTCATAGATGCAAAAGTTTCAAGTGTTGAGTGAAGACGAGAAAGGAAAAAGTGCCATTAATTATATTCTTTTAGAAAATAAAAATGAGAAAAATCAAACTATTGATGTAATGCCTGAAATAAAGAGAATAGATAATGAGAGAGATGAACTTGAGACTAGTAAAGTTGGCGAGGAAAGAGGAAGAAAACAAAGAGAGGAGAGGAGAGAGAAGAAAGAAAAAAATAAATTGAGAGCACCTAAGAAACATTATCATGCTTCTATTATTCCATTGGGAGGAAGGAGAAAGTAACTATGATCTTAAATGAGATATGATGGGTAAGAAAGCTGATATAACTTTTGCTCAGTTGATGGAGTTGTGCCCTAAGATGAGAGGATAGTGGAAAATTTTAGAAAATCAGAAGTATAAGGAAAACCAGAAAGAAACTATGAGAGTTTTGAGTGTACAAGAGTCGCCTAATATTTTTCCTATTGTTGTTGATACTTGGTATAAGAATCAAAACATAAGTGAAGCATAGATTCATGGAGGAGCACAAATTAGTGTGATTACTCAGGCTTGTGTAGAGCAGTTTGGGCTTCGAATTGTCGAGGGATCAAAGTTTTGAATCAGGCTTGCTAATCATGCTAAAGTGAGGTGCTTAGACATAATTCAAAATTTGGATGTCAAAGTTTATGGTGTGTCTAAGAAAATTGATTGTCATATTATGCCAGCAAGGTTGGGAGCTTTTTCTGCTTATGTTGGGTAGACCTTAGCTTAGGAAAGAAAGAGTAAGACAAGATTGGGGAAAAGGAATCATAAAAATTTATGACAGTAGAGGAGTACCAAAGAAGTTTGATATGGCTTTGAGAAAAGAACTTGTGAATGAGGATGATAGTGTGAAGAAGAGGAGGAGGAAGAGAGTGATAGTTCAGAGGAAGATGATAGTGAGGATGAGAGTTTAGGAAGTGGTTTTGATTGGGGGGTGTCATCTATTGCAGTTGAGTTAGAAAATCTTGAGAGAGGTGGGGAGAAACAAGAGAATCGAGAAAGTCTTGATGAAAGAATTGAGTGTTTGAGAGAAGAAAACAATATTGTGGAGGATTTTTTGTGACATTCAAAAGACGATGAAGGGAAAGACTTAGAAATTGGAAGATTTATTGATGAAGTTGAGGGTTCATATTTATTTCTTGAAGAGATTGATGGGGTTGATGAGTATGATAGTGAGTTTTTAAGTGTAGGTGTTGATCGAAAGGGTATTGATATTATGGATTCTAATTCTGATTATGATATTGTTGTTGTTGTTGACTCTGGTAAGTCTTGTGTGTTGGTTGATGATGGTTTGAGTAGTCCTGGAGAGACTATTGTTTGTGGTGTTGCTGATGTTGTTTTAAGTAGACCTAACCCCATGCTTCTAAAGAGTTGTGTGGATGATTATATACTTGATTTAGGCAACAATGAAGAAGAGAAAACTTCATCTAATAGTTTTTTTGGTTTCTTTTAGTTCTCTAGAGTCTTTTGATGATATTTATGATGATTCAGGGTTTTGAAGATCTTAAGAGCCATACTAATGAGGATGTGAAAGGAAATTTGAGTAAGGCTAAGAAAAAATTTGAAAAGTTAAGAGAAGAGAGATCTAAAACTCGGGGGAAAGAGTGTGAAAAAGATTGTGAGGTGGAAATAGAAGAGGATTGGATAATAGAGTGTTTGGATAAGGACTATGACCCTAATATGTTCCCTAGTGCTTCTATTTGTGATTCTTGTAAAAAGTATCTTGATTTTGTTTGTGAGAATGCTAAGGAAAGGGTTAGCCGTTGTGATTGTGGAGTTGAAGAGTTGGAGTCTTATTTTTTGAAGAGATGAGTAGTTTGGATGGGTGTTTGGAAGAGTTTCAAAGTTTTGATGGGTTTAGGCAAGAGATAATTCAATTTGATGTGAATGAAAGTGTATTTGGATGTTTTGTAGTGATGGAAATTATTTCTCTAGCATTTTGTAAGGATTTTCTTAATGTTTTAGTGGATGGAATTGAATTTGGCAACATAGAGAGGGTTAAAACTTTATTCCAAAACCCTAGAATTGTCATGTTTTCCTTTTGGGAGGATGGAAGGGGCATGTGGATTTTTGTGTGGATGATGAGTTGTTTCGTATTGATAGTGCGGGTTGTTTTGAGAATTTTGGATTTGAAAATTTTGTAGATTCTGAGAAATTAGTGGATGAGTTCTGTGTGTTTAGTAAGGAGTTGTTTGAGAGTGAATTGACATTGATTTTTTTGGATTTTCAGTTTGTTGAGAGGATTGTGGATAGGGTGGTTGCATTCTATTTTTTATTAGCTCATAAATATCACATTGTTTTATGAAAATAATTACTCCACATAAATGTTTGTAGACTAGGAAGGAGGCTAAATATGTCAAGCATTTTTGCAAAGACTGAAAACCCCAGGACAAGCTGTAGATAGGTTAGATTTTTGTTTGCTTAGTTGTTTGCATGACTTTTTGTTTTGTGTTTGTAGCTATATTGGAGTTTTGTTGGACAGGTTGGAGCTGGATTTTGTTGAGCTGCTAAACATCTTGAAAAATGTATGATTTCTTGCCTAGACTCTTGCACATCACAAGGATTATGGGTTCACAAGCACTTCACGTTGCACTTGTCAACTACATTGCACTCAGGGGTTGTCTCTTGATTTTATCAAATACTTCCATAGGATGGGTTGGGTTTATCCACACTTTGCACCATCATTGAGCACTAGACTATTATGATGCCCGCTGTAACTATATGTAGTAAATCTTAGTTACATGCACACATGAGAGAGCACCTTTCATTATGCATGCATTGTTTCTTACACACGTGAGTGTTGGGATATTTTAAGTAGGAACCTTTGGATGAGTGGAAAAGGTAGTTGAGTGAGTTTGAGGGTCATGAAGGATACCACTAGTTGTGAGATGGGTTGTTTTCTTGGTCAACATCATGGGGACCATTATTTTCTTGAGAGAGTATGAGATTTTGGGTGGGTGGAGCAAAGTACAATGTTTTCTTTTTTACTAGGTGTTGAGAGATTAGGTTAAGGATTTAATCTAATCAAAGAATTGTGTTTGCATTTTGCATGACACATGGGCACATGTAGATAGGCTAGGCACTCTATTTTCTAGTGCATTCGTTTGTGTGGAACATCACTTATTTGATGGCAAAGTATGGATCCGATGTTACATCTCTTCTCTATTCATATTTGATTGAGCACGAAGTTCCATTTCAAAGCATGTTATCAGATAGGACATTTTGCATGAGTAAAAAATGAAGAAAATATTAGTCTTGAAGACTCCGCGGAGGAAGTTAACATGAGCTAGAGTTATTGATCTTGAAGGACATCTTTTCGATAAAGGCTAGAGGTTGTGACATTTGTTACCACATTCAAAGTTGACTTTGTGTGATTTATGGAAAGCTCTTTTGGAGATGGATGGTGATTATAATGCCAAGAAAGAGGAAGAAGCACTTTATCATGGCAATCACTTTGAAATTCAAATTGGAAATTATGGAGCTCATCACAATCCTTATCTACACAATTGAAAATGTTGAGTGGGCTTTGAAGATTAATAGTTCAAGATATATGAATGCTTCACTAAAAGAAGTCTTATTAAGAAAGAAGCCTATGGGTGGCAAAAGACAAGTTTCTATGGTGACTTGGATGGGACACGTCGCACAGAAGCACAGTCAAGGAGAAAGAAGAAAGAGTTGAAAGGCAAGGACAGAAGAAATATTCTACAGAGCAAGGTTTACTACACAAAGTACTTGTATCAACTTGATGGATAGTAATGCGCTTCCTTTTCTTTTTAAAGAGTTTGGAAGGGCATATAACTATTTTTCTAAAATTCTTACCTTTCTTTTGAAGGGTAATATATGTATCAGCTTTCTCTACAAGGGCAAAACCCCCTTTGAAGGGCGTTGCAACCTTCAAATTTTAGGCCTGGTAATGCACCTCGTTGAGCTTTTAAATCATGCAAGATAAGGAAATGAAGCTTTGAAGATTACTCGAGTAGTCTTGCCAGATATTCATCAAGGGGCAGTTCTTAAAATCCTTTGATTAAGGAGGCTGCTAGAAGTGAAGGTTTGAGTCGGGCCCATATGTTTGCACTGACTGTAATGGAGGAGTTGGATGAGCGGCCTAAACAGTATGCTCGATAGCAAAGATGATTTACTGCAACGAAGGTGCTCGAGAATTGTCGGGATGGAGGGATGCAGCAAGACTTGGATTGCATCTTTGGATTCATTTTCCTTCTCCATTCCTGCGTGCGAGAAGCATAAATCATCTCCTCGAGAACGTGATAGACTATGTTTCCCAACCGAAAGCGGAAGGTGGCGAGAATGGAAAAGCTAAAAAGCTTTATCGAAAAGCTTTAAGTTATACAAGACTTTAAGGTTTTTCAGGTTATTTCCATCACAGCATTTAAGTCTCATGAAAAGCATGAAACATTTGAGAACGATTAAGGCTTTGCAAAAGGAAGTGTTAGAGGCTCTTCCCCTTGGATGATGATTTGTGTCTTGTGAGAGGTGAGTCTAGAGTCACATGCAAGTAAAGGAGACTTGTCATGTTGGTTCAAGAGTTCATGGATACAAAAGTTTCAAGTGTTGTAACTTCTTTAAACAAAGCATGAGGATTTTTTGCATTTGTTTTTTGCTCAAAGTGTATCTTCAATGCTTTACCCACAATGTGTATCATCTATGTCCTTAGAGCTACAAGAGGCATATTTGGTCGTTTGGATTCGTGTGTTGGTTGTGTTGTGTTCATAAAACGTTGAAAATTTTCATTGTGTGGCATCCATCCACAAATTCAATTCCCTAACTGACACTCTTTATCATCCTATTTTCGAGTTGTGAGAGAGGCTAGTCTTCAATCACCGCTCGCTATAAACAACGTTGTCGTAGAGTTCGTGCAAGGGCTGCAGAACACGGGGTTCAAGATGCAACAAGAGAAGAGGCTAACAAGGAGATCTCAATTTTAGATGCCAAAGATCACTATATTGCTTATCAAATGAGTTACAAGAAATTCATGTTCAGAATAATCCGAAGTATCTCATAAACTGTTTACATTCAGGTGTATGTTGACAGTTGCAGACAGTAGAAAAACATTCTTCACTTCAGCATGTTCATTCATGGTAGTTGCCCTATTCTTCAATTCAGCATTTATTGTAGTGATCACCTCTTTCATACATGAAAGCAGTTACAACAGGTTGTTCATCCTTTGAGTTGATTAGGAATGACATTGGCAGAAAACTCCTGTAATGTAGCCACCACCAAACTAATTGCAAGCTGAATAGTATCAGAACTTCCAACTTTTGTTGAATGGATTCATGGCTAAAGGAAAGGGCAATATCACAACTAAAAGTTCAAGGCATATGTAGCCGTTGTATCCTACTGTGACTGTGGAAATTAGTTGCTCCTGCTGCAATTTGTGACAGAACAGCACATACTTCTGTTCAATATTGAAAGGCTCTTTTCATGATGAAGACCCTAAGCACCAATGTTCAAGGCTCGAAGTAAAGGTCAGGGCAAAGTCCATATTGTAAAGCAACCGACCTCTTTGTGCACTTCTGTTCAAGTAGCATCAGGTCAATGGAAGCACTAGGACAAAATCAGTAAGAAACCATATGATTTGTCCAATTTTAGCAGCCACAGGTATATGGATGTGTTAACGACCAAAGCACTTCAAGACAGAGGATGTAACCATGGATGAAAGGAAACGCATTCCTGCTGAAACCCCAGGAAAGTATGAAATCACATAGTACAGTAAGGCAAAAACTTGAACTCCTGAGAAGACTACTGAGAGTATATAGCTGTGCAGAACCATTGATACATAGATTGTAGCTGCCATGCTTGTGAAGAATCCAGCAGTAAATGGGAGCCTGTGCTGAAGGCGCCAAGGAGAGTAGTGTTGGCAGATTGAACGGCAGCTTCCAGATCGAGGCTAAGCTGGGAGGCGAGGGTCCTAACTATGCAGTCATGTTTGATACCGTATGCCTCCCCTGAGATAGTGGTCTGAACTGCTCCACGATTCCTGTGTTCGATGTTCAAAGGTAGACATACAGGACTGGCAATGCATTTCCGTGTCTGCGATCATTGGGATGTGCCAACAAGAGGCAAAGGCATGCACCCTTGAAGCAACCAACAAGTGTAGCACCGCCCACCAACCATCTTCATCATGCCAAAAGCATTACATTTCCTTGACAATCGGATATAGAGGCTGCCATCCAAGAACTTGTAGGGACCTCAATGCCTGATACTTCTGTTCCAGGCTGGCGAGATCATGATGTGATGAGAAAAGCTGTTCAGCAAAGGCCTTGTCTTTTGCAGAAAGGGGATGGAATCCTGCATCAGCAGCAGAGATCGCGAAGAGGCAGAGGAAGGCGAGTTGCAGAAATATTCTAGCCGCATAGAAAATATCATTCAGTCCAGAATTAGAGGAAGTTAGAATGTCTTTTTACCTCTTGCCTGTGGCTACTTCCTTCCTCTCGATTCCAAGAACTCTCCTTCTCCCCTCCAATCCAATTCAGGCGCAGCCCGCCATTTTTGCCCTTTTCAAAAATATCCCCCTCCCAGAATAGACACAGCATCATCATCCACTTAATCTCGTAATACGGGCATTCATTTTGGTTCATGTTCTGCATAAAGCTTTCACGGTTTTCGACCCCATACATTCTTGTCAGATAACCAAAAGATCAATTGCTTCTTCTGTTAGCTTGATTCATAACAAGCAATGGATGTATCCATAAGACTTTACAATGTAAAAGCTTTCACATATTACCCTCTGTTCATCTCCTTGCTTCTGACGTAGTGATTTTCCACAACATCTGATGTCTGACATCTCTTTGCAATCAGCATTTCAGTCCTATTGACGGAATTCATCCTCCTCGCAACCTGTTCAGCCACTGTGACGGCCTCTGACAGTTTATATTTGCCTCTAATAGTTTATATACTATCAATCTCTCATGAGGATTTCAGTGAGAAAGGAGCAATGGTGAATGAGCCTGTAAGCAGGCTAGAGGGCAGTGCCTTGGCTGTTATTCAAAGCAGCAGGACAAAGATCCTTTGGCATCAGTTTTTCATATTTTTCTATTACACGCACATCATGCATCCAAACAAAAGCATGCGCATGCACTAAGGGAATATATACATTGGCTGCGGATTACTAAAATGCATCACACAAACAATAAATCACATGCAGAAATTAACACAAATGCACAACAAAAATGGAGGTGTTCACGGCTCAGATGCGCAGCAACACGACAACGTCGAACTAATAAAACTAGTAGTCCATCAAGAGTGATGTAGCAAATATTTTATAGCCTCGATCAAGATATGTAATCACTATAAGGATATAGGGATATAGCAACAGGCAATTGTGACGCATATTAGAAATGACGGTACTCAAAGAAAAAAAAAGGGTGAAACCCGAGTGCGACATTTTTCCGCAAAGAGCAAAAGAGAGAGTGAAAGAGATCGTGCCTTTGGGAGAGAGAGGGAGAGGAAAATAGAAAGAGAGAGAAGGAGAGCTTCTCACTGCCGCCGTTGTTGCCGTTCACAACAAAGAAGAGAAGGAAATGCACAAAGGAACAAGAGGGGCCGTTGCGAAGAGGAGACGAAGAATCCATCCTGGGGCATTTGCAATGAGAACATTGCCCCCTCTTAGTTTGTTATTGTTCTTTTTTATTTTCTTTTGTTTGTTTTTATTGAGAATGTGGTGCATTAAGGGAGAAAGAGAGAAAATGAGAGAGGGAGAAAAAGGAAAGAAAAGGAGGAGAGAACAAGAGAGAGAGAGAATAAACATGAAAGATAACAAAGAAATATAGAAAGAGGGAGAGAGAGAGAGGAGAATGAGTGAGAAAACACGAGGGGGTGGAGAAAAACAAAGAGAGGGTTTGTAATGAAGAGGAGACGAACAATCCATCCTCGTCTTGGTTTTTTCTTGTCCTTTTTTCTTTTCTTTTCTTGAGAATGAGGTGCATTGAGGGAGAAAGAGAGGAAATGAGAGAGGGAGAAGAAGAAAGGAAAATGAAGAGAGAACAAGAGAGAGAGAGAGAATAAACATGAAAGATAACAAAGAAATAGAGAAACACAGAGAGAGAGAGGAAAGGAGGGAGAGAGGAGAATGAGTGAGAAAACACGAGGGGGTCGAGAGAAAAAAAAAGAGGCTTTGTCATGAAGAGAGAGAATAAACATGAAAAATAACCAAGAAATAGGGAAAGAGAGAGAGAGAGGGAGGGAGAGAGGAGAATGAGTGAGAAAACACGAGGAGATGGAGAGAAACAAAGAGAGGAGGCAACAAAGAAAGAGAGAGGGAGAGAATGAAAGATAAGGGGGAGAGAACATAAAATGAAAAGCACAAAGAAAGATGCAAATAAAGGAGGAGAAAACCAAGACTTTGGTTTACGTTAATTTTGTTGAGTTACAAGGGAAGAAATCCCTTTTCAAAAAAATAAAGAAAGAAAAAGAGAATGAGAACAAAAACCAATTGTTTGTCGTAACGTAGAAAAAATGGAAAACGATGATGGTTGTGATGCTTAAGATTGGAAGGTATATCTTAATCAGCGTGTCATGTGTCCTTGCTCTTAATGCAAGCTCGCAATCAAACAAAAGTGTCACTTGTCTATAGAATATGTACGATGCTTTAACAAGTTTCAATTAGAGATCATTGATCAGGCGATCTTAGAATTTAAGCAAACAGTAATAAAAATGTGTATCAATCATGCCTTATATTCGCAAACTATTTGAATATCATATACAAAAACATTAGACGTGGCTGTAAAATTTATAAAGGGAGGTGACATCTCATCCCAAGGAAGAATGCACCTATTTCAGCTAGTTAGAAGAGTTTGTGGTTGGTATGCGATGGATGGAGTGCTTGAGCCAATTCACCACTTGGAAGGCACAATCTAGTCTATACTATCAATACCAGAGGAGATAGGTAGCCTTTCAGACTTTCCTACAATCTTGTAGCCTGAGATGGAGACAATGATCAATGCATTGATACCCATGGATGCCGAGACATCTAATCCGCTAAGAGAGGAAGTATCCATACCATTATAAGATGGGTGTCGAGTATCTCACCTGAAGACATTGCTTGTACGCCTAAGTGTGCAAGCAAAATACGAGTGGACCGATGTCAGTGTGATCGAGTTGTTCAAGTACCTTCTACATACACTTCATTGATTTCTTTTCAGAACCATTATAAAAAACAATTGTGTTTTTTCAAGGTGTTTTATGATTTCTTTTCAGGTTGCTAAAGTATTATGTATTACCACTTGGAAATACCATACTTGAGTCTTGTGAGATTATGTGTGACATGTTTTACAAAAGCTTAGCATAGACTATAACATCATCCATGCATATGTCAACGATTGCGTGCTATTTTGAGGAGAGTATGATCATGAACTGAGGGAAGGTTTTCTTGGACGACTTTAAGCACAAATGAACGCCCAAAGCTAGTACGAGTTGAAAATGGTCCACAAGAGTCACATCCAAAGAGAATGCGATGGTTCTCGATTTTCTACGAGTTGCCATATTGTACCCACTTACAGATCAACCACTCGTTGGATCCCATGCATATTTTCAAGAATGTGGGTAGCTTACTATGGGACCACATCACAAGAAAGAGAGACACTATAGGGGCATGAATGGATTTGAAGGAGGTAGGCAAGATGGAGGCGCTTTGGCCACAGTCAAGTATTGATGGTCGCTTGCAACTACCTCGCTCTCCTTGGGTTTGTCTATGCGACATGTTTGTCTTGCCGACCCATTATGAACAAATGCATAAACTATTTTTTTAAATTTTATTACAACATGGTATATGTCACAAATGTTAAATCTCTCTTGTAAGTGGTTTTGAATATGTAATTTTCTATCCAAACCCCCAAAAACCTCGATAGTGGTATGTTGTGCCTTCAACTCTCCAAAGTGCGAGAGTGTATGATGAGAGCAATGTTCCTATGTAGATGAGGACAATATGCAGATGGAAGGGTCGATATTGCACAAGGTGGAGGTCAACGATGGCTTGCGTGTAGAGGAGGCAGAATCAGGTAATGATGACGGAAAGACATGAGGCCAAGAAATCTTTGAGAAAAAAGTGGACTCATTCTTTTGTGGTAACCTGTATATTCACCTTCAAGTGTATACAGAGTTGTGCCATGAGATTGACATGGGATTATAGGCCTCGGGAGGTTCACTATAGATGTATGGTATCACGTGAGTGTAAGAGAGGAGGTTTTTGAAAGGGGACACTTAAGTGTATACATTAGAGGTAGACCCCTCTTAATTTCCTATATTGAACTTAAATTTAAGGAGGGGATAGAGGGAAAAAAGAAGGGGAGGATGCATTTTATCACCTCTCTCCATAGATTGGTTTCTCCATGGCATACAAGAGACCTTGACAAGTAAGATTAAAACCCTAAACCCTCACATAGTAGAGTTATTGAACATAAGGTTTCTAACAAAAAAAAACATTAGCTGTCAAGAATCGCATGGTGGGGGGACTTGCTTGAGCTGCTGCGCCAAACACACACTGTATACACAAGAGGAAGCTCACTCAAGAACATAAGAAGAGAGATGGAGGCCAAAAAATTTTCTTGATGGTTTCTTCTTCTTCTTCCACACACTATACAATGTACACAAAGTATAGATAAGATACAACATAAAGGAAAGTGGCCTACTAAGTCAAACAGTGCATAACTGACTACACTAATCGACTGGCGCTATGTCTTTGCCAACTATGGATAGGTGTAACAAACTAAATATAATAAGTGATAACTCAGTGGCCATGTAAGTATCATGATGACCACCAACGTGCTAAGTGTAGATGTGCAGATTCATCTAGCCAGGCGGTCCATCATCAATGTCTGCATGTGTTGAGCTTGCCATCTCAACACTCCCCCTCAAGCTCAAATCTATCTCTACAACTCCAAGTAAGCTTCAGAACTTTCGAAGATTCTCTACACCCAATGCCTTTGTGAAAATGTCAGCCTATCTGATCTTGTGTGCTGACATATACCAAGTCAATCTCTTCTATAAGTACCTTCTCTCTCACAAAGTGGTAGTGCAACTCAATGGGTTTTGTCCTAGCATGGAACACTGGATTCCTAGCTAGCTGTACGCTGCTCATGTTGTCACAATGAATGACAATTGGACCATCTCCTTGCACATCCAAATCACCTAATAACTTTTTCAACCATACCACCTCACATGTTGCCATTGCAGCACCTCTATACTCAGTCTCTGTACTCAATAAAGCAACTGTAGGTTGCTTTTTGCTGCTCCATGTAACTACTGCACTACCAAGGGAAAATATGAATCCACTTGTAGATCTTCTGTCTGACATGCTACCAGCCTAATCTGCATTTGTGTATCCAAAGACCTGTACATCCTTATCTGCCTCATAAAAAGGTCCATAATGTAAAGTGGACTTTACATACCTCAATATACATCTAACTGCATCCAAATGCGGCTTTCTAGGCATCTGCATAAACTGACTGACAAGGCCAACAACATAGCTCAAGTCTTGCCTTGTGATAGTCATGTAAATCAAACTCCCTACTATCCTCCTAAACATAGTAGGGTCTTCTATCTCATCCCCAACATCAGCACTCAACTTCACATTTTGCTCCAATGGTACTGAAAGAGGCTTACATGCTGTCATACCATACTTGGATAACATATCCAAGCCATACTGCCTTTGGGACAACCATACACCATCATCACATCTTATCACCTCAATACCAATAAAGTATCTCAGCTCACCCAAATCTTTCATCTCAAACTTCTTCTTCAAGAAGTCTTTAACTTCAGCAATCCCATTGTCACTATCACCTGTAATAATCAAGTCATCCACATAGATGACTATGATGACCAAACCTGCATCTCCCTTTCTCATATAAAGTGAGTGATCAGCATCAGAAATACAAAATCCAATATTGACAAGATACTCTCCAATCTTGTTAGACCATGCTCTAGGTGCTTGTTTGAGCCCATAGACTGCCTTCTTTAACCTGCACACATATGTGGGATACTCTAAATCCTCATAACCTACTGGCTGCTCCATATACACTTCTTCTTGCAATTCACCATGCAGAAAGGCATTCTTAACATCCATTTGCTGCAAACTCTAACCTTTGGCTACTGCCAAGGCAATCGCATACCTAACAGTTGCCATCCTAGCAACTGGTGGACTGAATGTCTCTTCATAATCTACGCCATATGTTTGAGCATAGCCTTTTGCAACCAGCCTAGCCTTATACCTGCTAACTAAACCATATGCATTATGCTTGACTTTGTAAACCCACTTACAGCCAATAGCTTTCTTACCCTTAGGTAAGAGTATTAAATCCCAAGTCTTATTAGCTTCTAATGCAGCCATCTCCTCATCCATTGCTGCATCCCAATGAGCATGACCAACAGCATCCTCAAAACAAGTGGGCTCAACATCCTCAACTACTTTCACCATATAAGCATAATGGTGAGCTGCATAACCTTCAAAACCAAATCTTTTAACAGGGTATCTGACCTTGCTAGATCTCTGTACCACCGAATCACTCAATGGAGCCTTTACATTACTATGAGCTCTCTGTACACCTGGCATCTTGACTGAAGGAATGTCAAGCTCATCATCCAAACTCTCTAAGCCACTAGAATCCCCATCAAATCCCAAATGACTAGTAGATGCATCATTACCATCCATCACTTTCTTCTTTCCTTTGTCCTTCCCTGCAACACTTATAGATCCACCTAAAGGTATGGGGATTTCTTGAACAATCTGTTTCTCTAATGAGCCACTGAACTCATTAGAGAGATACTCTCCCCCTCCATATGATCTCAAGCACTTTACTTTTAAGTCTGTTTCCGTTTCAACAACTGCCTTTAAAGATTTGAAGTGCTCAAACACATCACTTATTTCCTTCATGAATTATACCCATAACTTCCTTGAACAGTCATCAATAAATGTGACAAAGTATTTGCTGCCACCAAGAGATAAATTCTGTGTAGGCCCCCAAACATTTATATGCACTACATCAAGACTCACTTCTCTATCATGCGAGAAGGGTTGTCTTGCCTGCTTACCAAACTGGCATGCTTCACAGACTTTATGCAATTCTGTAACTCTAAAAGATGGCAACCTTGTAACCAATCCTCTGGACTGCATTAATCTCAGCCTCTGCACATTTGCATGTCCAATACGTTGTTGTAGATTTCATGTAAGGGCTGCTGAACACGGAGTTCAAGTTGCAACAAGGAAAGAGACTAACAAGAAGAAAACGAATTTTTGATGCCAAAGTTCACTATATTCCTTGTCAAGTAAATTACATGAGGTCCATGTTCAGAAAAATCTGTAGTATCTCATAAACTGTTATGCATTCAAGTGTTTGAAGACAATTATGCCTTTGGCACATAGGCTTGAAGAGACTTAAAGAGTTCTGCTAGAATGAGTTCTGCTGGGCAGCAATTCTGAGCTTTTTCTTGATTTAATCATTGAGCAATCAACCCATAAATCTGCCAGACATTCAGCACCAGTTCAAGGCTGTTTTCAGCATTCAAATTTATGCAAGTCTGTGTGAAGGAAAGACACTGATGTCTTTGTAATGACGAAACTCGGGATCATTAGCACAAACAGCCATGATTTTGTCATCTTTTTCACCCTGATCTCTTTATTGTTTAACCATTTGATTTGTTCACTACCAAACTAGTTGTACAAAAAGGTCACTGTTTTGAAATAGAGAGGTTTCTTTGCAAGTAACTTTAAACAATGGCCTGCTTGCACCAAGTCCATGCTAACACCCAAGACACTGAACCGTTGCAGGATCTTTTGCTGTCTAAACTGACTTGACCATATGAAGATACTACATCAGAAGTGTCCAGAATTTGAGCTGAAAACTCAGGATCTTCAGCACAAAAATTCTCTATTGATTTGCATGGAATTCAAAGGCCCTCTACAATCATGATGATTGGTTAATGTACTGAAGTTCCACAGATTGTGCCTTCCCTGGTTTGACATAACTCTGAAGTGCTACCATCTCTGTTATGTTGCAATCACACCTTAAAGTTCCACAATACTTGCAAACATTTGGTTCATCAGAATCAAGACAAATAAACTCCACCGGATGACCAAGAGCTGGATATGGGCCCCCTATGCATGCCACAACCCGTCCTTCCACAGGTATGGGGGTACTTCATTGATATATTCCATCGGTGATTTTCTGTCTAGTTTTTGCATCCACTTGGCTGTTGAGATATCGAGCTCCACTCATGATACGCCAAGGTGACCGTTGTGTATTTATGTCACCGACGTGTCAGTTGCAGACGCGGTTGGTACACCGCCCATGAATAATAGCTACATGATAGCTATCCTTATCTACTCTAGTTTGTGGCTCAGTTAGTATGCCACCTTAGTTAGTTGAGTTTGGTTTGAGACCCATATATAGGGTTCTTCTATTTCTTTTTATTTGAGTTCTTTTGGCTTACACAACTAAGAAGAGGAAAACTGTTTTCAGCCTCCACCCTTGTGTGTCTTCCCCCATTGTGCAAGCAAGAAAGCTTCAAGCGAGACTCCTTCCTTCTCTCCCACAATCTTGACATGGTATCAGAGCCTTGTTCGTGGTAAGGAGCTCAAGAAAGCAAGCCAAGCTCGCGGTGTTCTGGTAAGAGGAGCAGTGTTGCTTTCATTTTCTATTTTGGGAGCAGATCTCTGCAGGTAGCACAGCCGAAAATTGCAAGAGTGCATTATCTCAGGTTGAGACGCCCTTCGCGGTGAAGCAAGAGGACAGTATATGCTGTGCGATAGGGCTTTAGC
Source organism: Lygodium microphyllum (assembly GCF_053477565.2). Classification (NCBI taxonomy): domain Eukaryota; kingdom Viridiplantae; phylum Streptophyta; class Polypodiopsida; order Schizaeales; family Lygodiaceae; genus Lygodium; species Lygodium microphyllum. The sequence continues at coordinate 138,067,337 of NC_141152.1, read as the reverse complement.
CCTTGGCGACCTTGTTTTTTTAATTTGAGGCCATTTCGGGGCCTGTTTTGGAGGCGGAAGTTTTCTGCATGCACTCAGGAAAAGGCCCAGTTGTATGCTGTGCAGCCACTGTTCTACAGGTCGGTGAAAAGTTACTGTAGAAATTGCATCGTATGCTTGTGCGCAGAGATATTGGGAGTTACAGAATCATCCTTGTTGCCTGTTGATGCAAAATCGTCACTAGGAAGTGACTATGTGGTCAAATACCACTTTCGCCAGTTTTGCAGATTTTTCCTTGTGAGGGTGAAGCTGTGTTTTTTGCAGTGACAGAATTTTTTGCAGTCTTCTGTAATGGCATCTAATTCTCTTTCACAGATTGTCACTGAAAAGCTTGACAAGAACAACTTCCAAGCATGGAAGTTTAGAATGACGAATTTCCTTATGGGAAAAGGATATTGGGAATTTGTTGCAGGAAATAAAGAAGAACCAGTTCTTCCTGATGTTCCCAATCAATAGCAAATGCAGGCATTTAAAGCATGGCATGAGAGAGCCAGGAAAGTTATGTACTGGCTGTCTATCAGCATTTCAGACTCTATGATTGTGCATATTCAGGATGCAAGTACGCCAAAGGAGGCATGGGATACTCTGTCAAAAATGTATAGCACAAATACGCAAGCCAGGAAAATGCATCTCAAGCAAGAGTTGCATAATGTGCAAAGAGAAAGTATGAGCATCAACGACTACCACATGAAGGTGAAGAAGATTGCAGATGCACTTGCTTCCATTGGGTCGCCAGTGGAAGATGATGGTTTAGTTTCCGTGACCTTGAATGGTCTAGGAAAGGATTATGCACAGTTCCGAACATCCATTTCCGTCCGTGAAAGATTTCCTGATTTTGAGGAGTTGATTGCTCTTCTAATTTCTGAGGAGCAGAGAAATGGTGGTGCATCTTCTTCAGGAGGAACTTCAAAAGAAGCTGTCTTCTACTCAAATACTGGAAGAGGTAGAGGCAGAGGTAGAGGAGGCCGATTTGGAGGCCGTGGCAGAAATCAGAATATGCAGCAAACTCAAGAAAACCAGTCCTATGGAGGAGGACATGGTAACTCTAGAGGCAGGGGGAGCCAAAGAGGTCGTGGTGGATGGCAAAGAGGCCAAAATGCAAACAGTAATGTTGAATGCTACTACTGTGGTAAAATGGGTCATATGGCTAAAGACTGCTATAAAAAGCAGAATGACATCATGAATGGAAAACTGCAACAAGGGAATTATGCATCTTCTAGTAGACAGGGTGATGACAGAAATGAGCACTTGTTTATGGTGCTGCACATGAACAATTCTATGACAAGTGCAGAAGAAAGCAATGATGTATGGTATGTTGACTCAGGTGCATCAAACCACATGACAGGTCATGCAGAATGGATGGAGGATGCAAGAAAAATGGAAAAACCAGGATTTGTGGAGACTGGTGATGATACTGCACATCCTATTGTGCAGATTGGAAAAATTCCTTTGTCTATGCAGGATGGGAAAAAGAAATACCTCTCCGATGTATTTCATGTCCCGAATATCACCAAGAATCTGGTTTCTGTTGGTCAAATGGTTGAGCAGGGCTTGCAGGTCAGATTTAATCCTCATGGATGCTTTGTTGAGGATATGAAAAATAAAGGTCGCTTGATAGCAAAAGGAAAGAAGAAGGGCAGAATGTTTACATTGGATGCAGACATGTCTGAATTGAGTGCAGCAATGTTTGCACATGGGACCGGTGTAGTTGCAGATATTGATATCTGGCATAAACGCATTGGTCATGTTAATGTACAGCGACTTAAATCAATGCAGGCACAAAATATTGTTGCAAGATTGCCCAAATTCAAGGTTGCAGAAATGCATAAGGTATGTGAAGCCTGTCAGTTTGGAAAACAGGCAAGGAAACCATTTCCTAGACATGTTCAAGAGAGTAAGAAGCCTTTGGAATTAATCCACTCTGATGTGTGGACTACTAAAGCTACATCTCTTGGAGGCTGTCATTATTTTGTCAGTTTTATTGATGACTATAGCAGAAAAGTTTGGGTGTATTTTATGAAAAAGAAAAGTGAAGTTTTTGGGCATTTCAAAACTCTTAAAGCTATGGTTGAAAAAGAAACAGGCCTGCAGATAAAATGCCTAAGGTCAGACAGAGGGGGAGAGTACCTCTCAAATGAGTTTGCAAGGTTCCTACAGGAGCATGGCATAAAGCAGCAATATTCATGCAGTCATACGCCACAACAAAATGGAATTGCAGAAAGGAAAAACAGGCATATTGGAGAGGTATCTCGTGCCATGCTCAATGAAAAAGACTTGCCAGATTTTTATTGGGCTGAAGCAGTTGCTACAGCAGTCTACATAATGAACAGGACTCCCACTGCAGCAATACATGGAATGACTCCAGAGGAGAGGTATACTGGTAGGAAACCAGATATTTCTCATTTGAAAATTTTTGGTTGCATTGCCTATGTACATGTGCCAGATGAGTTGAGATCCAAGTTGGATCCAAAAGCTGAGAAGTGCATCTTTATTGGTTACTCTCTGCAGCAAAAAGGGTATAGATGCTATAACCCTTCTACTCATAAGTTTGCAGTGAGCAAAGATGTTGTTTTTGATGAGATGAGTAGCTGGTATAAACCAGTAAATGTGATTGATGATATAGATGCACAAAATGGTAATGCTGCACAGAATTCACAGCAACAGTCACAAAATATTAGTGGACCTGGAGCGTCCTCTAGCAGTGGTTCACATTCTTCGCCATGGACAGGCAGATTGAGATCAGGAGAATCTTCTCAAAGTAATGCAGATAGTGGTATGCAGGTATCACGAAAAGGAAAAGAGAAGGTTGATCAGCCCATGTTTGATGTGAATGCAGGTCACTCTTATGTGGATGGTGAATCCAGTGGCTCAGAACAGAGCATTGATGATGAGTTGGGTATTCCTTCTATTGTTACACCTGGAGTAAGGAAGACCAGGGATGTTTTGAGAGCACCTGGGAGTGAACCTACTTTGCGCAGGTCTACGAGAGCTAGGTATCCTATGGATAGGCTGAAATATGATGGATTTACAGCCATTCACTATGCATATATGGTTAAAGTGATACAGGAACCAGAACCCACTTCTTTTGAGCAAGCCATGGGAAAAGAAAAATGGGAGAAAGCCATGGATGAAGAAATGGATGCCTTGGAAGCAAATGCTACATGGGAGTTGGTACCTTTGCCTAAAGGTAAAAATGCAATTGGCTGTAAGTGGGTTTATAAGGTGAAGCACAATGCAGATGGTTCTGTGAACAGATACAAGGCAAGATTAGTAGTCAAGGGGTATGCACAAACATATGGCATTGACTATGAAGAAACATTCAGTCCGGTTGCAAGGATGGCAACCGTAAGAGCAGTCATTGCTATGGCTGCATCAAAGGGATGGTCTTTACATCAGATGGATGTAAAGAATGCCTTCTTGCATGGTGATTTGCAAGAAGAGGTCTATATGGAGCAGCCACCAGGTTATGTGCATGCTGTTCATCCTGAGTTTGTTTGCAGGTTGAAGAAAGCCGTGTATGGCTTGAAGCAAGCACCTAGAGCATGGTCTGACAAGATAGGACAGTATCTTGTCACTATTGGCTTTCAGATTTCCAAGGCAGATTTCTCACTTTATGTGAGAAAAACAGAGAAAGGTATTATGCTACTTGTCATTTATGTTGATGATTTGATTATGACAGGTGACAGTGATGAAGATATCCTTCATGTGAAAGTGCTATTGAAGCAAAAGTTTGAGATGAAGGATTTGGGAGAGCTGCGTTATTTCTTGGGCATTGAGGTGATTAGATCACCAAGTGGGATACAGCTCTTGCAGAGGCAGTATGGATTGGACATGCTGTCCAAATATGGGATGACAAGCTGTAAGCCTATTTCAGTTCCTTTGGAGCAGAATGTGAAGCTGAGCACAGATGCAGGTGAGCTTCTAGAAGACCCTACTATGTACAGACGCATAGTAGGAAGTTTGATTTATATGACTATTACCAGGCCAGATTTGAGCTATGCTGTTGGATTGGTAAGTCAGTTTATGCAGGCTCCAAGGAAACCACATTTGGATGCGGCTAGACGCATACTCAGGTATATGAAGTCCACATTGCACTATGGACTATTTTATGAGACTGGGATTCAGATACAGTTGCATGGATACACTGATGCTGATTGGGCTGGTAGTATTTCTGATAGACGATCTACCAGTGGATATGTGTTCTCTTTTGGGAGTGCTGCAGTCACTTGGAGCAGCAAAAAACAGCCTACAGTTGCCTTGTCGAGCACAGAGGCTGAGTACAGGGGTGCAGCAATGGCTGCATGTGAGGTAGCTTGGTTGCATAAAGCTACTTTATGATATGCATCAGTCTACAGATGGGCTAGTTGTCATTTATTGTGACAACATGAGTAGTATACACTTGGCAAATAACCCAGTCTATCATGCTAGAACAAAGCACATTGAGGTGCATTATCACTATGTGCGAGAGAGGGTTTTACTAGGTCTTATTGATCTAGTTTATGTCAGCACAGAGGATCAGGTAGCTGACATATTCACGAAGGCATTGAGCGTAGAGAAGCTGCGCAAGTTCAGAGACCTGCTTGGTATGCAGGAATTGGGATTGAGCTCGAGGGGGAGTGTTGAGATATCGAGCTCCACTCGTGATACGCCAGGGTGACCGTTGTGTATTTATGTCACCGACGTGTCAGTTGCAGACGAGGTTGGTACACCGCCCATGAATAATAGCTACATGATAGCTATCCTTATCTACTCTAGTTTGTGGCTCAGTTACTATGCCACCTTAGTTAGTTGAGTTTGGTTTGAGACCCATATATAGGGTTCTTCTATTTCTTTTTATTTGAGTTCTTTTGGCTTACACAACTAAGAAGAGGAAAATTGTTTTCAGCCTCCACCCTTGTGTGTCTTCCCCCATTGTGCAAGCAAGAAAGCTTCAAGCGAGACTCCTTCCTTCTCTCCCACAATCTTGACATTGGCTATGTGTTTTCCAATCGAAGGCAGAGGCTTCAGTGACGAAGACGACGAACTGAAAGTCAATGCGTTTCGTGTAATGATCATGTTCTTAGATAAGGCGGCAGACTGTTCCACAGAAATGCCATGAGAAGGGCCTGATGAAAGGTAAGCATAGGCACAAACCCTTCGAAGGAAGCTCCGAGCCATAGTCCCTTCACGCGTCTGTGTATTTAAATTCCGCCATTATCCCGCCTTTCAAGCACAAATTATCATACACGGATACATAGGATTATTGCATGATATGATCAGGATCATTCTAAGTTTGTCAACTGAGTATTCTCCGTGTCTCGCTCCGTCAACCAGCCATTAATCATTCAGAGTTTCAACTGCGTATTCCATTAACCTTCAACCTGCGTATTCCATTCGCTGGTTGACAGACGGACCAGTGGAAATTAGTCTCTCCCTCTCCTCTGCTTTTATCATCCACTTCCCTTTTTTAGCTGGTTCCTTCGATTCCCTCCTTTATTTGCCTGGTAAAGAGCGAAAAAAAACTCCTCTTTGACAAGAATAGCTTGAAAAAAAAAGCACAACAAATTTAATTACATCCATCTTTGTAAGTAAGGGTAAATGCCTTGAGACGCTCTTGTTTGCTAGTTTCATTTTTCTATCTCACAGACAAATCTTCACCATTCCCATTAGCAAGGGCCTATCCTTTGGCTCAGACCTGGTTTATTGATCTGAAGAAGCCGCTGAGCCTGATTTTTCGCACCCTTTTAGAATGATATCACTAATATGTACCTTTACTCGCTCAAGCAGCTTTTGAGAGACTTCCTTCAACTCTATTTCATGGGAACTATTAAACTTAGATGATCGGCTTTCACAAAGCTTCCTTTGATTCCAGATTTCCTGCACTTTTCTTAGAGATCATCATTTAAATTATCAGCTTGATAATGTGCTTTGGCATCAGTTTTTCATATTTTTCTGTCACACCATACAAACTGAAACACACACAAACACAAACATACAAGTGGAGTATGTACATTGGATGCTGGTATTGAAAGGACAGATTATCTTAATGCATCAATCACACACAATGAATCACACGCGAAAAGATAACACAAATGCAAAACAAAAATGGAGGTGTTTACGGCTTGGATGCGCAGCAGCACGACATCCACCCCCTCCAAACCTGCGCATCCTCGGGATGAGCCAACTATCCAGGATCATCCAAGTCCACAAAGAGGTCGAGTCCTTCATCAGTTTCTAGTAATCATGTTTCTCCATCAGCTTCATCATCCATATTCTCTGCTTATTCTGCTTGACTTTCTTCTACCTGCTCTTCTTTTGCCAATGCTTCAAGTGAATATTCTTCATCTTCTCTTCTCTTGAAAATCTTGACTCGTTTTCTAGCAATGGGCACCCTCAATACTGTTCCATCTAATTCAGCCAACTCATAGGTAGCATTGTCAAAAACCTTTTTCACCTCATACGGTCCAAACCATCTTTGAACCATTTTTCTCATGCTACTATGTTGATTCTCTAGACTACTGTCGTAGACTAGAACCCAATCTCCTTCTTTTATGGCTCTAGGCCTCAAGCGATGCCTCAAATCAAACATATCCTTGTTTCTGAGTCGGGCTGCCTTCAAACGATCAACTGCTAGCTGCACATCTTCTGTCCTTCTCTCTAGTTGACGAATCCGAAGAGCTAGAAGCTCCTCCCTTGATAAATTCTCTTGCCATGGAAGAGCACTCCACGTGAGAGCACAAATTTCTGTAGGCATAATAGGTTTTTGCCCATACATCAACTCTGCAGGCATATATCCAGTAGTCACGCTATGTGTAGAGCAGTCTGCCCACAATGCAAAAGGTAGTAGTCTCGGCCAATCTCCAATCCGACCTCTACAAGCATTTGCCAATGCCTTAACTATCAACGGATGCCCTCTTTCACTCTCGCCATTTCCCTCTGGATTATAGGCAGAAGTAAGAGCCAACTTAGTCCCAAGCAGTGAGAAAAATTCTCTAGCTTCATCAGCATCTAGCTCTCCACGATCAGCTGTAATTTTGCCTATACATCCATACCTGCAAAATATTTCTTCCAACAAGAATTTACATACTGTAGTGGTGGTCTTCGTCTGCAAAGATCTGCCTTCAACATAGTTTGTAAGATCCTCCCTAGCCAAAACAAGATATCTCATCTGCCAAAGTCCCACTGGCAAAGTAACCAAGTCAACCACCCATTTATAATGCATACATAGTGGATAGGTCGGATGCAACTCATCACGATGCCGCACAAAAGAGTAAAGCTGACAGTCCCTGCAAGTCTCCACAAAGTGGAAAACATCTTTATACATCCCTTTCCACCAGTATCTTTCTTTTATTTTCTCATAGGTAGCCCACACACCTCTATGACCAGCCCATGAACTCTCATGAAACTCTCGCATAATCTGTATCTGCATCGCTACCTCACAAACTACTCTCAAGGGTAAGCCGCATCTCTTCTTTGGATGCTTCCAAAGAAAACCATCTTTCAAAAAATACCCAGAAGCCTTTCTTCTAATTTTCTTGAATTCATCATCTGTCCAATCAACTCTTCGAGTCAATGAACTTAGATACTGTCCAATTTGTAGCCACTCATCAACATAAAGTTCTTCAATAAAGGCTTAAACAGTAGATACATGACAATCATGAACAAGGACAGAAGCTGCAAACTCTGTCTCATCATCTTCTACAAGCATTGACTCCTCATCCTCATATCTTGCTCTAGATAGCATGTCAGGATTATCTTTCCTTACTATGTGTCGAAATTCTGGATTCAATGATTTGATGTAGGCAATCCACCGAAGCATCGCTATATCTGGAGTCGAACAGCTAGTAATCATGCCAAGCAAAGGCAAACAATCTGTTTCCACAACAACTGAAGCTCCAATAAAATACCCTTTATCACACTTCAGTGCAGTGACTACTCCCCACAACTCCCTTTTAATCTGCGGATATCTCCTCCGTCGCTCATTAAGAACTTTAGCTCCAAAGCGGATTGCATATCTATTTCCATCAGCATCATCCTGTCCCACTGCCCAGCCTATGCCAATAGGGCTAGTATCAACTGTCAACATGATTGGCCGTCCACACTGATAATCGGCCTTACGAAGAGTAGGAGCTGACTGCAACAGCTTCTTGAGTTTACGCATGGCTTTCGAATGCTTCTCATCCCAATGAAATTTCTGCCCCTTTCGAAGCAGCTGATAGAGAACATCTGTTATGTGAGCAAAATGAGAAATCCAAATCATGTAAAATACACAAGCTCCCACAAATCTCCGCACCTCTGAAGTAGTCGAGCAATACTCTGCAATCCTACTTATGGCATCCACCTTTGCAGGTGAAGGCTTCCTGCCATAATAACCAACCATATGCCCAACTATGATGACTTCATTAACACCAAAGACAGATTTCAGCCTTGAAAGAGTCAAGTTCACCTCCTCTAATCATGTCAATATTCGCTCACAAGCAACTAAGTGTTCAGCCACAAACTGTCTACATCCTCGCAAATCAAGACTTTCATTATTTTCTTCTTCTGCAGGACCCTTAATAGGCACATCATCTAGGAAAGGCATGGTATACTGTGAAATATAGTCTCGTAGAACTCTATGCATAGCATTCATCATATGAACAACTGAGTTGGTGGCACCTTGAGGCAAGGTACACATCCTCACAAGACCAATAGGTATACGCATAGTAGTAATATCCCTGCTTTCCAAGGCAAGTTGAAACTGATCAAAACCTGAATACAAGTCACCTAGAGAATAGAGGGCTCGTCCTGCAAAAGCCTCAACAAATTCATCCACAACTGGACCTATTCCCACATTCCTGATTGTCACTTTGTTCACAGGCTACATATCCTGAATAAATCTCAAAGTACCATTTTTCTTTGGTACAATAAACCACCTGTTAGAATAGGGTGTAGAAGAGGGTTCCAAAATCCCCATCTTAATCTTCTCATTCAGCAACTCTATCAGCTTTGGCAAGTGTGCTTTAGGCACATGTATAGGACGTATATTCCATGGTACATGAGGGACAGTGAAGATGACCATAGGTGCAACCAATTCGGGACTAATGCAGCCAATTTCATGAGGAAAGAAAGCAAATGCCTTACCATGACGTCCAAGCATCTCTCTAAAACATTCTTTTTCCACTGGAAGCAAGAAATCATCATTTCCAATCTTCAATTCTGCAAGAGTTTCAGCTGTAAATTTATGTCCAATATTTGCAAGATCTCTCAACATAGGCTGTTTCATAGCTTTCTCTATCTGCTCATCACTATCAGGAGGAAGCGGCCCTGCAACCGGCTTAACCTTCTTATCAACTGTTTTATACTTTGTGTCAACCTTGGCATCAGTCAGGCACTCTTTTCTTTGCTCCAATTTCTGCATATTTTCAGCAACTCTCAACTCTGTTGGCTAAAAGATTTCAGCCCTTTGCTCTATGGACTGCATGGGTGCAGCCTGAAACTCTGTATGCTAAAATTTTTCAGCATTAAACTCTATTGGTTGAATGGATTCAGCCCTCAGCTCTATGGATTGCATGGGTGCAACCTCATACTCCATATGCTGATTTTTTCCAGCATTTACCTCTACTAGCTGAAAGGTTTCAGCCCTCTGTAACTCTGTTAGCTAATCAAGATCAGCCATAGATTCAGTTTGCTGAGTTTTCTCAGCCTCTAACTCTGTTTTCAGCATAAAATCAGAAATTTTCTGAAACATATCCAAGGTTTGCATAGGTATGATCTTTGAACCCTTACATACATCAGTTTTCAACATTGTTCCCATCTCGGACAATGTATCCGCATAAGACTATTGAGTGTTGAAATGACTTGTTTTTTGGCTAATTTTTGTTGTTTTTGAGAGCTGAATGGTTGATTTTATGAGATGATTGATTGGTTTGGAAGAGGTTTGAGAGTGTTTTGGATGATAATGATGGTGTTTTGGAAGTTCATGATGTTTGTTGGTGGTTCTGTGATGTTCTGATAGGTTCTGATGGGTTCTGTATACCTTCTGTTTTGTTCTGTTTTGCTCTGTTTTGGTTTGTTTTGTTCTGATTGTCTTCTGTAAGGAGGGATGGAGTATTGATTGATGAAGATTGAGATCTTGTGAAAGTTTATTGAATATTTTTTGAGAGTTTGGAATGATTTGAGAATAAGTTATGTGGTTTTGATAACCTTCTGTAACCTTCTGTAGGTCTTCTGTAAAGCTTCTGTTCTGCTCTGTTCTGTTTTGTACTGTAGCTGTTCTGTGACTGTTCTGTATGCTTCTGTATGTGTTCTGATGGATGAGAGTGTAGCTTGGGAAAGTTTCTAGCCTTGGAAAGAGGTGAATACAAGTGCAAAAGAGCTGAAACAAGTGGAAGAAGTAGCTGCCAAAGACTCAAGTGAAGACTAGAGTGAAGTGGACAGTAGTGAGCTATGAAAGGACACTGTAGTGGCTCTGGTGACTCTTCATATTAGACATACCTCTTGGGAGGGGTATCCACGACCTAAGAGGGATTATTGAGAGTGATTTTGAGAGATTGTAGTGATGATATGATGTATTATTGATGGAGAGAGAGAGAGAGAGTCAGAGATAGCCAATTCTACTCAAACAGAGTGATTGTATATGAGAGATTGAGAGAGAAGACTGTGAAGATATTGAAGATGAATACTATGTGATGTATTTCCATTCAAAGATGGTGTATTCCTTTGCTTTCTTTGTTTTTTTAGATGGATTTTGTGAAGATATTGAAGAATATGGTTGATTCTATTAAAAACCGTGGGAGATCTACATGATGTTGTATGAAGATTTGTTGTGCCTGGTGTTCTTTTCTTCATTGTGATCGTATGAAACATGATAAAAAAGCTTGTTGATGTTACAAGATAGATTTTATTGCAAGAGAATTCTCTTTTCCTTGGTGTTCCTCTTGGGGCTCCATGTTTTTGGTGCGCAGCCGGGGAAACTTGCCATCAACAAGCACCAGAAGAGGCTGAAAATGAAGGAAATGGCATTGCCAAGAAGAGAAGAATTCAATGGATGTTTGTAAAGTTCCTTCTTCCACTGAAGAGTTGGAATTCCTCATAATCAAAGCCACTTTCCACAAGAAGTTCATCCCACAATGGCGGAAACACATCACCATCATGATGCATGCTCTATGTGGTGGATAGTTTCCTCTTCCTATTGAAGCAGCAGAAACTTGCATCTTGGTAGCAAACTGTTTGGAAACAAACTGAAGAGCAGAAACAGAGAGAATGACCATCCATGGAAGATTTGGCATTCATTGAAAAGTTTCCAGACAACATCAAGTGGGAGATTGTGAAGAAGCTTCAGGAGTCTTGGTCTGTAGAGGTTCACAAAGACAAGAAGGAAAAAAGTTGGAATTTGTTTGTGGACGCTCAAGAGCAAGATACATGGGATGCTTGGTATACTGATAATCTTCTGTTTATTCAATTAGCAACCCATTGGAAGTTGGTAGACAGAGTGTTTTTCACAACATACATTGTTGAGACCATCAGAAGCTGGCATTACTATGATGATGGCACTACCACAATGCTCAGACGTATGCATTTTGACACCTTCAGAACCGAATACCTTCCCGTGTGTAGTGGCATGAAAGCAGAATTCAGGGACGTTGAAAAGAAAGAAGTAGAAGAAATGTTGGCAAGAGAGTTCTCCAGAGACTGAAGTCTTCTGTTAACCCTCTGTGGAGCACTAATAACCTAGTGGAGCCACACCCCTGATGAATGATGCAATAAAAAGGCAAGCGTTAGAACGAGTCCAGAGGTACGTGAGAAGAGAGAAAGCAAAAATCAGAACCGAGAGCGAGTTCGCAGCAGAAGCCGCCTTTGACGCCCTTGCGGAACTCTTTACAGAAGTCCCAATGGCACATCAAGCCCTTCCTCCTGCTGGAGGTCCACTTCCAAGCCAGATCCGTCCTGGAAATATTGATGACAAGCCAGCGAATGTAGTCCCATTGCCTGTTTTTAAGGGAGAGTACAATGAAGACCCTGATCTTCATGTAGCAGAGTTTATGGTAGCATGTGTGGCTAACAATGCTAGAACCCTTGAGCATTGGTTAGCAATATTCCTCGCCACTTTCAAGGGCGCGGCGTTTCAGTGGTATGAGAGACAAGCAGCAGGAACTTTTGGCACATGGGATGACCTGAAGTTGGCCTTCCTCACTAAATTCAGGCGTGAAGGTTTTGAAGAGCGGATGCGAGAGGAATTTATGAACCTAAGTCAATCCTCTGGAGAAAGAGTAGAAGCTTATGTCTCACGAATGGAATCCATCCTAAAGAGATGGACTAGCCATAATCTAGATGATGGCATCCAGAAGGGGGTGTTTCTCAGAGGATGACAACCAGAAGTCCGTAAGTTTGTGGAGCTGCAAAGACCAGCCACACTGCAAGCTGCAACAGAAGGAGCAAGACTGTACGATGAAGTGGAAGCTCGATTAGCGATGAATACAGGAAGAGGAGTCCTACCTCCTCTGATGCCAGAAATGATGTATCCACCAAATGCAGTCCCAGGGAATGTTCCCTACCCCTACCAACAGATGTCCCCGGTATCACAGTACAGTGCAACAAATCCACAGTGGCCACAATCCATGCCTCAAATGGTGGTTCACCCAAAACAACAATGGTCCCAACCAATTTCCTCACTACCAAATCAGCAGCAACAGTGGAATCCTACCAACTGGAGCCAACAGCCAACAGTTCAAACAGGAACACTGAATCAGAACCAGAACAGAGACCCCTCTGTACCAGCCCAACCAGTTTATGCAGTGATTACAGAAACTCCTCAAAACCCTCCTGCCAGTACATCAGGAGGAGAAAGCTTGAAGGATTATTTATCCAACTCAGTTGCAAACATAAAAAAGGAGTTGATGGATGTGATTACAGAGCAGCTACAGACGTTGAAAGTGAATACCGCGAGCATATCCAACGTTGCAGGAGCAGGAAGAGATGTGATGCGGTCAAATACTTGGTGTGGTAAGTGTCATCAAGGAGGCCATTTAGCCACCGAATGTACACGAAAACCAACTATTCCTGGGGCCTTCTGTTCCTACTGTTTGCGGAAGAACCATACAGAGGACATTTGCTCTCTGAAGGAGATGCATGATAGGAGAAGGAAGGAAGAAGACGCACGATTCAACTTGTTGGAATCCAAAATGACAACACAAAATATTGGACCCAAGCCTAGAGAGTTTGGTCCTAATTTCGAACCCAGAAGATTTCCCTCTCAAAGTTACAGAGGAACACAGTCTGGCGGTGGTCAGAGATCAGAAGTGGAATGTTACAGATGCGGAGAAAAGGGACATATCTCACCAAATTGTCCAAATCCTCGAAGGTCAGTGGATTACAAGCCCTTATGCAGTCGATGCAAAGGAGAAGGCCACACTGCAAAAGACTGTCCAAGCCCAGCCCTAGTGAAAAACAGTGCTACTGATAGTCCGGCCAAGGCTCAAGAGCCTACCTCCAATTTAGTGGAGTTGGAAGTTGCTGCCATCACGCGTGCAAAGCAGAAGGAACCACCTATCCAGAAAGAAAATAACCCTCCTGCCAGAACAGTGAAGTTCAATCTTCCACCAGAAGAACAGAACAGAACAGAGCCTAACAGTGCCGTACAGAGCACTACAGTGCCACAGAGAGTTATAGAGACAGTTACAGAGACAGGACCAGAGGTCCAGGAGACAGAAGGAGAGGAAGTGCCACAAGTGGCAGAAGAAGTTCCTGTAATTCCTCTGTTGGAAGAAAGAGGAAAAATGAAAATGGGTGTTGCCCCATTCCCTAACCGGTTAGAGAAGCCAGTGGATCCTATTAAGGAATACGATCTAGTTAGAGATCTAGATACCTTTAGACCAAACCTCACATTCCGACAATTATTGATGTTGTCTCCCAGTTGCCGGAAAAGGTTCAAAAGTATACTGACAAGAAGACGTGGTTTAAGGATTGCTCCCTCAACAGTGACAAAGTCCAACAAGGCTCCAGATCCTGTAAAAGAAGTGGATGTGGCTAATGCTTTCCTAGATCCGGGTACTCCAGAGACTGGCGTATGGATAGAAGGTTGCTTTATTTCAAATGCACTGATTGATGGAGGTTCATCAGTGAACATTATGACAAATGTTACAATGAAGGATCTAGGCTTACAAGGTGTGCAACCAACCCAATGGCTCATCAGACTGGCGGATCAGAGTAGAATCAAACCTTTGGGCATTCTCTCATATGTGAAGACTACAATGGCTGGAAAAGATTATTAGCTGACCTATCTGGTTGTGAAGCCAAACTCTTATGGTACATCCTATCCTCTGCTACTGGGCAGACCATCGCTTTTTGAAGCCCGAGCAAGGACGGATTGGTTCAAAAGAACCTTGACCTTGGGTAGAGGACCCAACAAAGTGGTGCTGAAACTGTATGGTTCTCAAAAAGGACATGGATCCACCTTCTTGGAATTATCTTTTGACTCCCCTAATGAGGCTACAGATGGAACATCAGCAGACGAAGATGCTGTCAAACAGATCCTTCCTAAGAAAATAGTGGCACATCCCTTAACAGTGGATACTGTAAGCCGACTTCCAAAAGATGCAACACCATTATCAATGGGTGAATACTTCCTGCATGAACCAGGAATGACTTCTGAAATCACTTCTGACAGTAAGATAGAAGCATGGATGTACTGCTCTCCCTGTTACATGGCCATAGCCAAGCCAGAGACAGAGACAGGAGAGGAAACAGAGAATCTGTTCTTCTGTTACAGAGCTCCTACAGAAGCAGAAGCAGAAGCAGAAGCAGAGCCAGAGACAGAGACAGGAGAGGAAACAGAGAATCTGTTCTTCTGTTACAGAGCTCCTACAGAAGCAGAAGAAAAAGCAAAAGCAGAGCCAGAGACAGAGACAGGAGAGGAAACAGAGAATCTGTTCTTCTGTTACAAAGCTCCTACAGAAGCAGAAGCAGAAGCAGAAGCAGAAGCAGAGACAAAGACAGAGACAGAAGAGGATGAATATGATATGGACGAAGAAGGTGATGAAAGTGAGCCAGAAGAATCTATCCCACCTGAAGAGGATACATTTGAGGAAGAAGTTTCAGAGGCATCAGAAGTAGACGAGCTCATGCTATGGGACAGAATGGTGATGGTACCATTTGGTCTGGTAAATGGATCTTTTCATATGCAAAATCTTTATAAGAAATGGATTAAGAAGAACAAGCCGTCTTTCAACAGTGGCTCCTGCCATCCTCACCCATCCTTGCCGAAGAAAGATGATGATGATGCACCGTGCCAACGAGCACCAATCCCACAAACCCAACAGGCATCAGAGGGTCCCTGTTATGTGACGTTCCTGAATGTGTCATCTTCAGAAGAGGAGTCTTCAAGCCAAGAGGTAATTAATTTTGAAACCAAACCCGAAACAGCTCTAATCCCATTTCAACATCTCAAGGAGCAACCTAAGTCTCCACCAAAAGAAGAAGTTGGTTCTAGTGGGACATCAGAAGAGGATACCACTCCCTTGAAGGAGTCAGATCTGTATCCAGAAGCAGTCCGCGGGACCTTCATCCATGAAGTAGAAGGTGAAAGGTAGTTAACCTTTGTGGATGCAGAAGGCACTGAACGCCACTTGAAGGTAGGTAGCATCCTTCCAGAAGAGGAGTTGTCAACCTTGTACAACTTGTTGAAAGAAAATTTGGACGTGTTTGCGTGGTCCTACAAAGACCTAAAGGGGATTGATCCCACAATATGACAACATCATATTGACTTGGAGCCTGATGCCAAGCCAGTACGGCAACGACAGAGGCGAATGAACCCGAATTATTCCACATTGGTGAAAGCGGAGCTGCTGAAGCTTCTGGAAGCCGAGTTCAGCTATCCAATGGCAAATAGTGAATGGGTTTCCCATCATGGTTGTACCCAAGAAGAATGGAAAATTGTGAATATGTGTGGATTTCTGAAAGCTTAATTCCAAGACGAAGAAGGATCACTTTCCTATCCCTTTCACAGACCAACTGTTGGACACAGTGGCAGGACATGAGCTTTATTCCCTTCTGGATGGATTCAGCAGATACAACCAAGTCCAAATCGCAGAAGAAGACCAATCCAAAACAACCTTCACCACAGAATGGGGGACCTACGCTTATTGAGTGATGCCGTTTGGACTCTTCAATGGCCCTGCTACTTTCCAGCAAGTCATGATGGCTGCATTTCAAAATCATCTGCACGACTTTATTAAGGTATATTTGGATGACTTCTGTGTCTCTAGTTTGATCCGTGAACACTGGGAATACCTGGAACAATGCTTTGACCAATGCCGGGAGTATGGGATTTCCCTCAACCCCGACAAATGCATCTTTGGGGTCTCTTCTGGAGTCTTGTTGGGCCACATTGTCTCTACACAAGGGATATCAACAGACCCTACAAAGATAAAAAAGATCGCAGCTCTGACAACACCCACCAACCTCAAACAGTTGAGGGGATTCCTAGGCCATGTGGGTTACTACAGAAGGTTCATAGCCCATTTTGCAACAAAGGCAACCTCCTTGCACAAGCTTCTGAGGAAAGATGTAGAGTTTACTTGGACGGAAGAATGTGACAAAGCCTTTCACACTCTGAAGCAGTGTCTGATAGAGGCACCCATTCTGCAACCTCCTGATTGGACGAAAGAGTTCCATGTACACACTGATGCATCAATTGAAGGTTTAGGTGCTATCCTTTGCCAGAAGGGCTCCTCGAAGTTGGATCAACCGATCTATTACGCAAGCCGAAAAGTCACTGATAGGGAACGGAACTATACAGTGACAGAGCTGGAGTGCTTGGCAATGGTGTTTGCCCTAGAGAAGTTCCGCCATTACCTCCTATCTACCCACTTTAAATTTTATGTGGATCATGAGGCCCTGTCCTTCCTAATGAACAAAGCGGATGTGAAAGGACGAATGATGAGATGGCTCCTTTTATTCCAGGAGTTCGACTTTGAGGTGATTACTAAGCCCGGTCGTTCCCATGTTCTGGCTGATCATCTGTCGCGTATCCCACAAACTGCAGATGAGGAGCAGGATGATCCAGACCTCCCTGATGCTTCCCTATTCTTGGTAGAAACTATAACTCCCTGGTATGCAGACATTGCCAATCTGCTGGCAACCCAACAGTACCCTCCTGGCATTTCTAGTCGGGAGAGGAAGGAGCTTATGCTAGAATCAGCCCCATACACCCTGCTAGGTGGTGCACTGTACAAGAAAGGCAAAGATGAAGTGCTCAGAAGATGTGTTGCAGGAAATGAGATTGGGATTGTTCTGAAGGCTTGCCATGACGAGCCATGCGGAGGTCACTTTGCAGGAGAAGCTACAGCCAAGAAGGCTCTGCTAGCCGGTTATTGGTGGCCTACCATTCATAAGGATGCCTATGATTAGTGTAAAAGATGTGATGCTTGTCAAAGAATGGGGAAACCCACCAAGACAAGTGCCATGCCACTGCAACCTATCCTTCCGTTGAAGCCGTTTGAGAAGTGGGGCATCGACTTCGTAGGTCCGATCGATCCTCCTACCAGAAGGAAATAGAACCGATACATCCTCGTATGTACGGATTATGTTACAAAGTGGTGTGAAGCTAAAGCCCTAAAGCGAGACGATGGTAACAGCGTGGCCCTGTTCATGTACGAGAATATCATCACCCATTTTGGCAGTCCCTTAGAGCTAGTAAGTGATAGAGGCACGCATTTTCTCAACAAAGTCATGGAAGAGTTGACAGAGTTGTATAAGATCCGCCATCGCAAGTCCACTCCTTATTACCCCAGAGCCAACGGCCAAGTCGAAGTCACCAATCGCATCCTTTGCTCGATCCTGACATGAACGATTGCCGCGCATCGTCGTGATTGGGATGATCGACTTACAGAGGCCCTCTGGGCATATAGAACCTCCCATAAAGCCGCAACCGAACAGACACCCTTCCAGCTGGTGTATGGTACAGAAGCTGTTTTCCCTGTTGAATTGGAATTACCCTCTTTGAGAGTGGTTATCAAAGAGCGTTTGGGGGACGATGATTCACTGCAATGCCGTCTCTTGCACCTGGAATGTTTGGACGAAATTCGTAGGATGGCTCTACAGTGCATGGAAGCCACGCAAGCTCGAAGCAAGGCTTACCATGATAGCTTTATCAAGCATAAGGAGTTCAAAGAAGGTGATTTGGTCCTAGCCTATGATTCACGATTTGGCAAGTTTCCTGGCAAGCTCCAATAGCGGTGGATGGGCCCCTATAAGGTACTTGCAGTCAACCCTAATGGCTCTGTCCAAGTGCTGACCATTGATGCCTCTGATGATCCCTTTCTGATCAATGGATATCGCCTGAAGAAGTACTTCCCTCCTTGGGGATCTTGACAATTACGGATACTTGATCCTTTCCCTCGTTGGCGTGGCACTGTACTTCTTATGATGCTACTTTTGATAGCCATTCTTCAGTCAGTCTTGATGAAATGGACGCAACCCTTTGTCCCCTCAAACCCCCCTTCCAGCCTTGATCTCTTATCCTCTATTTTCCACCAGGGACAGTGGCGAGGTGGGTTCTAACAAATGGTCTTTCTACTATTCCCTTGCTCAATTTGAAAAAAAAAAAGAAAAAAAAAAGAAAAAGAAAAACAAATCTGTTATGAGAGAAAAGGAAGAAATTCCCTGTCATAGCAGGCCTCGTTCCAAGAAAAGGTGGTAAACACCCTTGGACGGGAAGCTGGATGTGGAAAAGGTGGTAACACCCAACAGTCCAGAAAGTGGATTCATTAATTGATATTTCCAGGATCCAATTCCGAAGCTACCTCCCTTGGTACGCTGTGTCCTGGGTCTCTCTGCAGAGTGTCTAACTATCCTCTAGCAGATGACATGTCCTATTCAACACAACATTTGATTTGATGGCTACCTCCCTGGGTACGCCTCTTCAACAACTGATGACGCGATCCTCATCAACAAACAATCGAGTGACGTGAGCTTTCATCCTAACTGGATGGGGAAGTGAGTATGGTTGCCCTCTATAATTATCGATAGAATGTGAGACAGAGGGTGGGGCGAGAGACCAGTCTTTTCCCTTCAAATCAAATGAGAGGTGAGAAGTGTGAATGAAGTGTTGCACCCACAGGATGGGCCTCTCAATGCACAAAGCACAATTTGTTTTGTGCACTGCACTATAAGGCTCCCTAGCCTTCCTTCTCGCACCATATGCCGACACAGGGAGGGATGCACCGTTGCACCATCAAATGCGCAGAAGGCATACAATCTTTGCACAAGTGACTGTGAGGATTATATCAATGGGTTTCAGGAATGGGTTGGCCTTTTGTATTTATCAATAGAGCGTGAGACAGAGGGTGGGTTGAGTGTGACTGGAGTTTCTTCAATCACTTACCGAGAGGTGAGATTGAGGGACGTTATGACACTTGGAGTTAGGTATGTTCCACTTTCCCTGTGCACCCACGGAATGGGTCTTTGCCGTCATCACAAGACATGCCACCCTGTTCTGTACACTACACTGTAAGGCTCCCTTGCCTTCCTCCTTGCACCTATGCCAGACGGGTTGGACGCACTAATGCACCATCAATTGTGCACCCTGGCTTACCCCTTTTGCACCATTCCCCCTTGACGATTCCTCAACGGGGTATGAGATATGGGTTTTAATCATTCTTCCTCGAGTGATATTAGTCATGGGGCGAGTGACTGTTCTTTCATTTCATTTGAGTGACTGCGAGTTGAGTGTAGTATCCCTCATCATCAACAACGAATTTCCTGCGATTCCTTCAATCAACTACCTCCCTGGGTGCTGCCATGTGGTCCCTGCCATGAAGGACGTGCGCCGAGAAGATGCCTTGGTACCTCCAGAAGCCGACTACAACAGTGGACGTGCCATCAACACTCAAACTTGCTTCTTGACAAAATGGGCCAAGTTTTTCTAACCCTCCCACTTTGGTTTCTTCGTGAAGGTCATGTTTTAAGTGTGGGGACGTTAGTGGATGGTCTATGGCGTGGTCCTAGGTCCCTGTTGCTCAGTTAACCCTATCCGTTAAGGTCTTAAGTGTGGGGATGCGTCCCTGCGCGTCTACATTGCCTACCCCTCTGCATATGCCTTAACCTGCTCATGCATGTATGCCATGATTTGCTGTTACCCTGATGGGGTCCCTTCCCACCCGATCGTTCCTTTTTCACCCACCCTTGGGGCTGTTCCCTTGCAGTTTTCCTTCATTCCCTAATTTTGAGGTCCTACTATGTGAATGCATCCTATATTCACCAAAGTCCTAATCCAACCTTATAGCCCTGTTCCTCTCTTTAAACTGTCCATTTTTCCTTTTTACCTACCCCTATTCCGGTGTGCGGTTTTTGCGTTATCAATTTTTGAAGCATTTTGCGCTACTTAGGCGATTTTGCATGTGAATGTGCTTTACTTGCTTCGGAACCCTGATCTGATGTCATAGCCCTACCAACCACTTTTCCCCTGACATTTTTCCCTTTTCCTCCGCGTCATTCCGATACACGGTTTGTCCAATATTAATTTTCCGGTTTTTTACACATTTTTCGTGCATATTTTTAATATTTTTCCATGTGAACCTGCCCTGTTTGCATCGGAATTCCAATTTGATTTGACAGCCGTGTCCCCTGTTCCTTCCCCCACCTTTTTCCTTTTTCTTCCACCCTCTTTCGACTTTTGGATTTTTACTTATTAATTTTTAAATACGTTTTCGGGAGTATTTTTTGTGTTTTTTCCTTGTAAACCCTTCCTACTTCCACCGGAACTGCGCTTTAACATGATAACCCTGTGTCACCCCTTCTTGCGGACATTTTTCCTTCTTACTGCATGTCATTCCGGTGAACGGTTCGTCCGATATTAATTTTCGATCCCATTTTCGGGTTTGTTTTTTGGGTATTTCCCATGCGAACGCATTTTATCTCCCTCGGAATCATGTTTTGATGTGATAAGCTGGTTGGGCACGTCTTTTTGCCTAGTTTTTCTTTTTCTTGCACCTCGTTCTGATGCACAGATTTCCCGCTATTAATTTTTAATTGCGTTTTTTGGTTCATTTTTTGTGTTTTTTGCACGTGACCGCCCTTTACCCTTCCTGGAACCTCCGCCGTCTATTTTCCTTGTTTTCCCCCTGTCGTCCTGTCCACTTTTTGTTTTTACGATATTTCGGTTTGACGTCCGGATTGGGAGTTATTAATTTTTCTTTATTTTTACGTGTATTCGCGCGCCTGTTTTGCACGTGAACGCGCCCTTTTTCGATTTTACGCATCTCCACGCACCCCAGTCATGTCCGCATGACCCGTACCGTCATCCCGATGCCATTTCCATCCCGTCACGGCAAATTTTTTTACCCCCGCCCCGCGTACGTGCGCGGGACGGGGGTACGCACCCATTCCCCCCCCCCCCCCCCCCCCCCCCCCCCCCCCCCCCCCCCCCTCTTGGCCCTACCCACCCCATGATCCTACCCAACCCATGGGCACCCTCCCCTATCCCCCCCCACCCCCTTTCTCTCTCCCCGACCCCCAACCACCTCCCTCCCCATCTCCCCCTCTGCGTGCCCTTCTCTCTCCCTCTCCCTTCCTTCTCTCTCCATCTCCATCTCCTCTCCCCTCCTCCTCCTGCATTCCCTCCCCCTCCTCCTACTCCTCCTTCCCCTTCTTCTTCCCCTTCTTCCTCCCTCTCCCCTCTTCCCACCCTCCCCCACCTTCTGCTCCTCTTGCCCTTCCCTTCCCCTCCCTCTTTTCTTCCTCTCTCCACCCTTCCTCCCTCTTCTTCCTCTCCTCCCTCCTCCTCCTCCTCCTCCTTCCTTTCTCCTCCCCTCCTCCTCGTGGTGCTGCCATCCTCCTTGCCTGCATCTCCTTTCGCCCAGTCACCACCGCCCCAGAAGTCGTTGCCGGCGCCTGGAGTGGAGCCTGCCGCCCCAGGAGTTCTCGCGAAAAGAGCTGAAACAAGTGGAAGAAGTAGCTGCCAAAGACTCAAGTGAAGACTAGAGTAGTGACAGTTGTGAGCTATGAAAGGACACTGTAGTGGCTCTGGTGACTCTTCATATCAGACATACCTCTTGGGAGGGGTATCCACGACCTAAGAGGGATTATTGAGAGTGATTTTGAGAGATTGTAGTGAGGATATGATGTATTATTGATGGAGAGAGAGAGAGAGAGTCAGAGATAGCCAATTCTACTCAAACAGAGTGATTGTATATGAGAGATTGAGAGAGAAGACTGTGAAGATATTGAAGATGAATACTATGTGATGTATTTCCATTCAAAGATGGTGTATTCCTTTGCTTTCTTTGTTCTATAGATGGATTTTGTGAAGATATTGAAGAATATGGTTGATTCTATTAAAAACCGTGGGAGATCTACATGATGTTGTATGAAGATTTGTTGTGCCTGATGTTCTTTTCTTCATTGTGATCATATGAAACATGATAAACAAGCTTGTTGATGTTATAAGATAGATTTTATTGCAAGAGAATTCCCTTTTCCTTGGTGTTCCTCTTGGGGCTCCATGTTTTTTCAAGATAGATTTTCTTGCAAGAGAATTCCCTTTTTCTTGGTGTTCCAAAAACATGGAGCCCCAAGAGGAACACCAAGGAAAAGGGAATTCTCTTGCAAGAAAATCTATCTTGTAACATCAACAAGCTTTTTTATCATGTTTCATATGATCACAATGAAGAAAAGAACATCAGGCACAACAAATCTTCATACAGCATCATGTAGATCTCCCACGGTTTTTAATAGAATCAACCATATTCTTCAATATCTTCACAAAATCCATCTATAGAACAAAGAAAGCAAAGGAATACACCATCTTTGAATGGAAATACATCACATAGTATTCATCTTCAATATCTTCACAGCTTCTCTCTCAATCTCTCATATACAATCACTCTGTTTGAGTAGAATTGGCTATCTCTGACTCTCTCTCTCTCTCTCCATCAATAATACATCATATCCTCACTACAATCTCTCAAAATCACTCTCAATAATCCCTCTTAGGTCATGGATACCCCTCCCAAGAGGTATGTCTGATATGAAGGGTCACCAGAGCCACTACAGTGTCCTTTCATAGCTCACTACTGTCACTTCACTCTAGTCTTCACTTGAGTCTTTGGCAGCTACTTCTTCCACTTGTTTCAGCTCTTTTGCACTTGTATTCACCTCTTTCCAAGGCTAGAAAACTTTCCCAAGCTACACTCTCATCTATCAGAACACATACAGAAGCATACAGAACAGTCACAGAACAGCTACAGTACAGAACAGAACAGAGCAGAACAGAACAAAACAGAAGCTTTACAGAAGACTACAGAAGGTTACAGAAGGTTATCAAAACCACATAACTTATTCTCAAATCATTCCAAACTCTCAAAAACTATTCAATAAACTTTCACAAGATCTCAATCTTCATCAATCAATACTCCATCCCTCCTTACAGAAGACAATCAGAACAAAACAGAGCAAAACAGAACAAAACAGAAGGTATACAGAACCCATCAGAACCTATCAGAATATCATAGAACCACCAACAAACATCATGAACTTCCAAAACACCATCATTATCATCCAAAACACTCTCAAACCTCTTCCAAACCAATCAATCATCTCATAAAATCAACCATTCAGCTCTCAAAAACAACAAAAATCAGCCAAAAAACAAGTCAATTCAACACTCAACAAAGACATCCCTTCATACAGCCCATCTACATGCTCTTCTGCTTGCAAAATACCTGCAATCTTCAACTCTTTCTCCTTACGACCAATGTACTACCTGGCAGCTCTAGATAAATCTGAAATTTTCTGATAACTCACAGAACTATCTGAAGAAAAACCAACAAAATTAGTGGAGAAAGACTAGCTGCCAGGAGGCGAGATCTCCTCTTTTCTCCGCTCCGTACCACTGGCGTCTCGCAAGACAGCGGTACCTAATGAAAATCCAACTCCTTCGCAGGTAGTGGTGCCTCACGCAAGGAGTCCCTGTTTCTCGGATGATTTACCCCAACAGTCATAAACTGAACAGCTCGCATACCATCCTTACTGCATATCCGTGCATAGGCTGAGCCGTCATCCATCACTTTCGTCTCCATTCTTGCTTCTGTAATGAAAGGCTGTCCAAGAATAATCGGATAAGAGCAAGAATCCTGAACAAAGCAATGATAATCCTCTTCAACATTACCAATAGAAATTTTGATGCTCGGACAAGCAGCATACATATCACCAAAAGTATTATTGGCGGCTCTCATGCGCCAGCCATGCTCTACATCCATAGGCCACTTTCCACTCTCATAAACACCTCGAGCAATAAGATTAATCTCGGAACCATGATCGACTAAAGCGACCAAAGGAATCTGTTTCTCTCCAATCCTTACCACTGTCTTAGTGGTTGCTCTAGCCCAATGACTACATGAAAAATGGCTGCGAGGAATGAGGATAGGGGTATCATCATCTTCATACTGCATATGCTGAACTATTTTCTCCAATTGCGGATTGACAGTAGAATTCTCAACCATCACTGCATCATCATGCTCTTCCCCAAGAGCTCCATGCCATAATCCCTGTAAAGCAGGTCCTTCCATTGCATGTCGTTTCCTCTGCAAAAGATCCTGCATCTGATCCTGTATTTCTCTTCTAGCAATCCCAAGAGCTTCTCCAACAGTAAAAGTGACTTCACTATTCAAAATTCTTTCATGAAAAATCTTACTCATATCCGTCTGCATATCAAGGTCTGACAAGAGCTTGAATCCTGGCTCCTTTCTTGGTTGCCTCTTCTCTTTCATTTGCTTGTCTCCCATAGGTTGTTCAAGACCTGATTGAGCTGGAGAACTTGTCATAGGTCGACCTATAACAGGTGGTGAAACAAAGTCACCCCCTCTAGTCTTTTTGGAGGTGCTGAGACCCTCCTCATCTCTTCTTCTCTTTTCCTCAACCATGGCATCTAAACCCTGTGTTTTCGCCATATAAGTAAAAATAGAATACCTGTCAACAGGAGAATCCCATCGCGTTTCTCCTCGGATGCTAGAGTCCACACAAGTCAATGTGGATGCCTGAACTTTCCCTCTTCTCGCTATCTCCAAGGCAGAGGACCATAAAGCAGAGTCTCCATCTGATTTCTGCTCAAGTTGGAATCCATAAGCTGAAGCATCTCCTCTAACGCTCACATAAGCTGATCGCGCAGCCATATCATCAACAAGCTTCTTCATGCCTCCCTTACCAAAGTTCGTGTCAAGAGGAGCACCAGTCTCTCTCAACCATATCTTTCCATCTTGTCCCCAGAACACTACATTCTTCTTACGCGCTTCTTGAAAAGCATCACAATCTCTGTAGTGTTGGTGCTCTGTACTATTGCACCAAATACATTGTCTCCCTTTTCTTTGACCAGCCGGAAAAGCAGTCACTGGAGTAGGTGTTATGCAGGTACTGACATAAGTTGCTCTTTTAACTTTCCAACTTCAGCTTTGACTGCTTCAATCGTCAAATCTGCCAAGCCTTCAATAACGTCATCTACAGATAAGGGCACTGGAGCAGTAGGATTTGGTGGATTTACAACAGGAGGAGTAGGTTTAGGCATAGAACTTGCAGCAGGGGTAGAAGAAGAGGTCTCCAAGGATTTTTCAGAAATAGATCCTATATTACGATGCAATCGTACTCTCCTGCGCTGGTTCTTAACAAGAGCATTCACAGCATCAATGACATGTCTCCACTCGGTCTTTAAACCTGACTCGGTAGCTTGATCTTCCAAAAGATCATCCAACTTTTCCTGTAAATCAGCATCAGCGGCTTGTTAAAATAATTCCACTTTCTGCATCTCCAAAGCTTGCTGCTCAGTTCCATCCAATTGATCATAGCGACTCTCAAACTCTCGTAGAAGGGCGGTAACTGAAAGTCCCTTATTAGGCATGAAAACCCATGCTAAGACATTCCTATGGTTCATAAGACCTGTATTCTCCAGAAAATATTCATCTTTTAATGCCTTCTTAAACTCTGCCCAACCAACATGTGTTCCTTGAATTTCTGAAATTCGGACTTCAAGAGCGCGCACCACGATCCGCAAGGAGTAGCGGCTCCAAACATCTTAAGAAACCCCAAAAAACTTCATCTTTTCTTCATATAAATGCAGGTAAGTTGACACTTGTTGGCCATTGAACTGCTTCATCTCCTATTGGACAGCTTTCAAGGCATCCATAGCATCACTATCACGTTTCACGTGAGCTTGCTGCTGCATATAGGTTGTAAATGACTGAAACAGGTTCTTCATGACACTGTCATCTGTCATCTCTTCTTGCGAGTCTCCCATCTTGCTGAAAATTGACGCAGCACTTTCACGTCGGGTTCACCAGAAATGTCGTAGATTTTGTGTAAGGGCTGCTGAAACACGGAGTTCAAGTTGCAACAAGGAAAGATACTAACAAGAAGAAAACGAATTTTTGATGCCAAAGTTCACTATATTCCTTGTCAAGTAAATTACATGAGGTCCATGTTCAGAAAAATCTGTAGTATCTCATAAACTGTTATGCATTCAGGTGTTTGAAGACAGTTATGCCTTTGGCACATAGGCTTGAAGAGACTTGAAGAGTTTTGCTGGAATGAGTTCTGCTGGGCAGCAATTCTGAGCTTTTTCTCGATTTAATCATTGAAACACAATATTAGTGAGTTTGGGAATCTCCCAATTCCCATTTTTTTAATACTAAAAAAGTGGCACCCGGATAACATGGCCATAAGTTTCACAAAACCATATGATGTGACCTATCATTGGAAAGCACTTGAAAAATTGAATCTATTGAGCTATAGAGCACTCAATTTGGAGTTAATGTGTTCAAGTTATGACAAATCCAAAGATTTGACCACGTGTCCCAAACTTATGGAAATTTCCCATATTCCCCAATATGGTGTTTTGAGCAATCAACCCATAAATCTGCCCAACATTCAGCACCAGTTCAAGGCTGTTTTCAGCATTCAAATTTCAGCAAGCCTATGTGAAGGAAAGACACTGATGTCTTTGTAATGATGAAACTCGGGATCATCAGCACAAACAACTATGATTTTGACATCTTTTTCACCCTGATCTCTTTATTGTTTATCCATTTGATTTGTTCACTACCAAACTAGTTGTACAAAAAGGTCACTGTTTTGAAACAAAGAGGTTTCTTTGCAAGTAACTTTAAACAATGGCCTGCTTGCACCAAGTCCATGCTAACACCCAAGACACTGAACCGTTGTAGGATCTTTTGCTGTCTAAATTGACTTGACCATATGAAGATACTGCATCAGAAGTGTCCAGAATTTGAGCAGAAAACTCAGGATCTTCAGCACAAAAATTCTCTATTGATTTGCATGGAATTCAAAGGCCCTCTACAATCATGATGATTGGTTAACGTACTGAAGTTCCACAGATTGTGCCTTCCCTAGTTTGTAATTGCTGTTCAGCATAACTCTGAAGTGCTACCATCTATGTTATGTTGCAATCACACCTTAAAGTTCCACAATACTTGCAAACATTTGGTTCATTAGAATCAAGACAAATAAACTCCACCGGATGACCAAGAGCTAGATCTGGGCCCCCTATGCATGGCACAACCCGTCCTTCCACAGGTATGGGGATACTTCACTGATATATTCCATCGGTGATTTTCTGTCTAGTTTCTGCATCCACTTGGCTGTGTGTTTTCAAATCGAAGGCAGAGGCTTCAGTGACGAAGATGACGAACTGGAAGTCGACGCGTTTCGTGTAATGATCATGTTCTCAGTAACGCGGCAGACCGTTCCATAGAAATGCCATGAGAAGGGCATGCTGAAAGGTAAGCGTAGGCACAAACCCTTCGAAGGAAGCTCCGAGCCATAGTCCCTTCGCGCGTCTGTGTATTTAAATTCCGCCATTATCCCGCCTTTCAAGCACAAATTATCATACACGGATACAGAGGATTATTGCATGATATGATCAGGATCATTCTGAGTTTGTCAACTGAGTATTCTCCGTGTCTCGCTCCGTCAACCAGCCATTAATCATTCCGAGTTTCAACTGTGTATTCCATTAACCTTCAACCTGCGTATTCCATTCGCTGGTTGACAGACGACTAGTGGGAATTAGTCTCTCCCTCTCCTCTACTTTCGTCCTCCACTTCCCTTTTTTAGTTGATTCCTTCGATTCCCTCCTTTATTTTCTTGGTAAAGAGCGAAAAAAAACTCCTCTTTGACAAGAATAGCTTGACAAAAAAAAGCCCAACAAATTTAATTACATCCATCTTTGTAGGTAAGGGTCAATGCCTTGAGACGCTCTTGTTTTCTAGTTTCATTTTTCTGTCACAGACAAATCTTCACCATTCCCATTATAGCAAGGGCCTATCCTTTGGCTCAAACCTGGTTTATTGATGACTGAAGAAGCCGCTGAGCCTGAGTTTCCGCACCCTTTTAGAATGATATCACTAATATGTACCTTTACTCGCTCAAGCAGCTTTTGAGAGACTTCCTTCAACTCTATTTCATGGGAACTATTGAACTTAGATGATCGACTTCCACAAAGCTTCCTTTGATTCGACGATTTCCTGCACTTTTCTTAGAGATCATCATTGAAATTATTATCTTCATAATGTCCTTTGGCATCAGTTTTTCATATTTTTCTGTCACACCATACAAATTGAAACACACATAAATGCAAACACACAAGTGGAGTATGTACATTGGATGCTGGTACTGAAAGGATAGATTATCTTAATGCATCAATCACACACAATGAATCACACGTGAAAAGATAACAAAAATGCAAAACAAAAATGGAGGTGTTTACGGCTCGGATGCGCAGCAGCACGACAACGTTTATGCCATATTTCAATATATGCAACTACTCCTTTTCCTTTAGCATGCATAGCAGCATCCATTGCAGGAATTCCAGCATCTAAAGTGAACATTCAGCCAACTCTACTTCCTTTTGTGACCAACCTGCACTTATCATTAAAGTCTTCTACAAAACAACCTTTTGCATTGAATCGGACCTGCAACCCCTACTCATACTAGATTCTTTGTAATTGATGGCACATGTAATACATTTGTCAGACTCTTTGTCTGGCCATCATATAAGGACAAGGGAACCTTTCCATTGTGTGAAATTGGGTGGCATGAATCATCACCCATTTGCACATAACCTAGATTTTGTAAGTCCTGCATCTCTCCAAACCATTCAACATTATTGGTCATATGATTAGATGCACCTGAATCGACATACCATACATCATTATGTGTCCCCTTTCCTGTAACTGCATTCATCATATACTACATAACAAACAAACGCTCATTTTTTTCTTCATTTTGCCATGAAGACGATGCATAGTTTCCTTGTTATAATTTATCACTACAAATATCATCCTTCTTTGCATAGCAATGGGCTGTAATATGGCCTGTTTTGCCACAATAATGGCAAACAATAGCAGAATTTTCAAAACCTCTATTCTACCATCCACCTCTTCCTCTAGAGCTCCCCTTGCCTCTAAAGTTTCCTCTGCCTCCAGAAACATGCATTTCACCAAACTGTTGATTGAACCTGTTTTGCTGGTTATCGCCAACACGTCCCATACCACGGCCTCTCGAAGAGGATCTACCATGTCCCCTTCCTGAACTTGAGTAAAATGCTCGGACTTGTTCACCATTTCTTTCAGACGAATCACCCTACATATTGATCTCTTCAGTAATCATGAGATAGATCATCTCATCAAAATATGGAAATGGCTTCCGTACATATACTGAAGTAACAAATGATTTCCATGCCTTCTCATTGTTAAGGCCACTTAGAGTGGATGAAATCAAATTATCATCATCCGGCATTGTGCAAGGATGGAAAGAGAGCTGTCCAATTCATGACAGTTTGTGTCAACCATCAACAGAATAAGGGTTCTTTGAGGGATTAGCCTCTTCCAGCAGGAGAACTGGATTTTTGTTAGGTACCACTGTCTTCCGAGATGACAATGGTACGAGACAAGGAGAAAACTCTCGCCTCCTAGCAGAGGCAGTTTTTCCTCAGGAGTTTATGGTGTGTCTGCTAAACATACTTTGTGTTTTCAGCATATGACGGATATGCCTAGAGTTGCCATGCAATACTTGAAGAGAAAAGAAAAAGAATTGAAGCTTGCAGGTCTTTTACAAGATGAAAACAAGTAGATGGTCTCTATGATGGGCTATCATGCTCGAATACTTTGGAGGATCTTTCAACATTACTGAAAGTTGAAAATCAAAAGCTACCATATATCTTATAGGTAAATTCTCAGGCGATGTATTGTAAAATTGTTGATTTCATGCTGCAAGAAAATTTGGGTGCTCAAAATTCTTAGTAAAAAGTATTCTTTGCTGAAATATTTCAGCAAAAAGATTTAGAGGGTGTTGATTTACAGTAACAAACAAGATTTACAGTTGAAGTAAGCTATGAGTCTCAGTATTGGCCTCTTCATATGTAGTGAGAAAAAGATATGACTGATTTTGTCAGTCAAAAGTGTTGGGTGTTGTTTATACACATCAAAATTTGTGTTTACCATGGTATTTACATCAAGGCTAAAGTTGCAGGTTGTAGCAAAGAAGTAGAATGTAGAAGACAAAACATAAGATAGTTGAAAAGAAGGTCGGGACCAATTGCAGGACCTTTACCTTTGGACAATGATGAGATGATTAAGAGAGAAACTATGCAACCTCCTTTATGAGATCCTATAGGTATTGGACCTAGGTTTTCAGTCGAGTCACTGAAAGAGATAAAGATTAGGACTGAAGATTTTTTACTTCCAGCAGAAGTGACATGTTTAAAGGAGATGTTGAGCAGACATGGGAGAGCCTTCACTTTTTTCTTCTCGCATGAGATAGAAGGCGTTGTTCCTAAGGTTGTGACGCTTATGCTATTTTTACCATTTCGCATGTCCCTTGAAATCTATGGCCTATTCCTGTGCTTAGGGCTCACTTGCCTTAATTGGTAGAGCTTTTGAATGAGCAGATCATCAGGATGGGGATTCTAGAACCATCTTCAGCTCCGTATTCTAATAGATGATTCATAGTTCCCAAGAAGAATGGGACACTCAGATTCATACAAGACTTACAACCTGGTGAATAGGGTCACTATACAGAATGTTGGTGCAGGACTTTTTGTGGATGAGTTTGCAAAGGATTTTGCTAGACGTGCTATCTATTCACTTGGAGATCTTTATTCCGACTATGACCAGTTCCAACTTGCCCTTGAGAGTAGAGATTTGACTATGATGAAGACACCTCTAGGCCTTGTTCGAATGTGCAAGCTTCCACAGGGAGTTACTAATTTGGTTGCTCCTATGATGAATGGGATGAATAAGGTCTTACGGCATTCTATTCTAGAGCTTACCATGCCTTTCATTGATGATCTACCTATCAAGGGTTGTTTGGAGAAAGAGAAGGATGAGACTTTAGATGATCATGGATGCACGCACTTTGTGGCCTCACATATTAGAGATGCTGAGAGGATTCTTTGTAGACTAAAGGAAGTGAATTTGACCTTGTCAGGGTTGAAGTCTATTTTTGGTGCCAGAGAGGTTTTGATTGTTGGACATATGTGTGGTTATTATGGTAGGAGTCCTTCCCCTTTGAAGGTTGATGCCCATAGAGAAGATTGTGGAGACTTGCTCTTCTACTTTGGAGGTTGGCACATTTCTTGGAGCTTTTGTATTTTATCTTATTTGGATTACTCATTTCACTCATATTGCAAATGATCTCTACCAACTCTTGAGGAAAGGGAAGCATTTTTCTTAGGATATGAGACACACTAGAGCTATGCAGAAGCTGAAGAGATTGTTGAGAGCTGCTTTGACTCTTTGGAAAGCAGATTATGAGTGTGGGAGACCTATTGTACTCACTATTGATACTAGTCCTATTGGCTTTGGATGGGATGCTGGCCAGGATGATGCAAATGGGAATAGGTATGCCATTTGGTTTGGGGCAAAAGTCCTAAACAAGCAGCAACACAAGTATCCATAGATTAAGACAGAGCTCTTCGGATTTGTCACGGCTCTCAAGAATGATAAAGAATACTTCATTGGTGCTACTGTGGTGATCAAGACTAATTGCTTGCCTCTTCTAGGTATGATTAGGAGTTGTTCTACTTCAGACACTGTCGTGCTTAAGTAGTGGAGTGGGTACATAAAATCCATGAATCTTGAGTTCATGCACATAGCAGGTAAAGACAACCCAATATAGCCAATATGCTTTCACAAGTGAGATATGATGATATGTATTCTTCTTGCACTGATGATGTTGATGATGGGGCTGATCTTTCAGCCATGCATGCTGATCATACTTGTCATGCATCTACTTTGGAGAGCTTTGATGAGTCTTTGTATGCAAGAGTGTATTTGTAGATTGGCAATTATTTGAGTATCATGTCTAGATAAGGTGGATGGACTGATGTAGACTTCAAAAAGATCAGGATAAAAGCTTATGGTTTGTTCTTGCGGAGTGGGATGCTTTGGAAGCATCCACAAAAGTAAGGAGGACAATCATTGAGAGTTGTATGTGACAAAGCTTCACAAGTGTGAATCATGAGAGAGTTTTATGAAAGTATTTGGGCAAGACATAGAGTCATTTGGGAAACCTATGAAAAGAGTAGAGAGCGCTACTAGTGCATGTGTAGAGATATCTCACAGTTTGTTGAGACATGCACTAATTGTCAGTTGTTTTCTTTAGTGAGACATAGAGACGAGCTTCACCATCCTTACCCGCTATGTATTCACTACAAGTGGGTTCTTGATTTGATTGCTATGCATGTTGGATTGTGGCAGATGCATTACATTGTTTTGGCATGAGAGGATCTCACGAATCATATGGAAGGAAGAGCATTGAGGACGAAGACTACTTCAGTGGTTTATAAGTTTCTATTGGAGAATGTTATTTGCAGGTATGGCTACATTGGGAAAATTACAGCAAATAAATGTGAGTTGGATGTTGATGAGGCTAGTGAGTTTTTCTCTCACCTTGGCATTAAACCTACTTTGACTTCAGCATATAATCTAGAAAGGAAATGGGAAGAGCGAGAGAGGCCATCCGCCAATTGTGAAAGCCTTAGCCAAAGCATGCGATGGACGGGTCAGGGAGTGGCCTAGATTGTTTCCTTATGGCTTATGGGTTGATCGCACTACCCATAGTTCAACCACATGTTATATGCCAGTTGAGTTGATGTATGAACAGAAACCAATCATGCGTACTGAGACTTGCACACTCACTGGGAGTGCGTTACCATGGCAACACGATGAGATGACTAGAGAGGATTTTTGGCTCTTTGTATTCGATAGTTTTGGAGAGGAGACTTGTGGATATTGAGAGAGCTATTCAAGAAGCTCAAAGAGGCTAAGATTCGCAACAAAGAATGATTTGATAGTAGGCACAAATTGAGACCTAGAGATATTGAGGAGGGAGATTGGGTGTTAGTCTACAATAGTAGTCTAGATAACTAGCACACTGCTATCTACAAGGTTTCAAGACGATGGTTTGGGCCCCTTATTTCGTGCACCATATCCATGACAATGCTACGTATTCCGTAGTAGAGTTTGATGGTACGGCTTTGCGAATACTGATTGTAGGAAAGAGAATCAAATTGTTCAAGAGGAGAAATAATGTTGCCTATGTAGTTGAGGAGTTGGATGATGAGTTTTATGATTGATGGAACCTAGAATGGGCCGGCACTGGCTTGTGCACTAGCCGGACCTCTATCTCACGCGCTCAACAACCCCACGGCCTCGCGGCCAGGAGCGTTGATGACACATACATTGCCTTCCTAAATGTCTTGCGTTTGTATTACGTCGTTTGTAGTCCACTCTTCTCTCACCCACTACTCCTCAGAGAGAGTCCCTTACACATTGCCTAATGGCACGAAGCACAGACATAGGGGGTTCCTCCTACGGCTGAATGCCGCCACCCCTCTGCGACTCTCCTACACCTTGGGGATTGGCCCCTCGATGAGTCGCTCAACATATAAACATGTCGCACAAAATCCACTCAAGGTACCATTTAATCGTATACAAGAATGTACCATTGTCCTCACTTCTCTTTCCCTTAGACCCCATGACTAGCCTATGGCTTAGGTTGTCCTGTCTTTCACTTAACGTGAGTCAAGGTCCTAATGAAAGCAATTGTTGTGCATCCAGGATTTCTGATACCTTTAAATATTTCCATGATTTATGCATATTGTGGATGCCAAGTGCTCAAAAAAATTATAAAATCAATATTGTGCACATGTGGAAAACATCCTTTTAATGATTTTCAACTACCATTCTTATGCGGCGTTGCACATACCTAGCACCGAGGAAACCCTCGTGCTACTACGCTCTTATTCTATAATTATTCACCGACCTATATGGCATGCAAAAAAAAACAGAAATCTTTTCATCATCTTACTTCGCATTTAGACATATTCTAACCACTCTACCCTTCCATTGATCCAATGTTGTATTGTTGTAAGATTTATAGGGCATTTTGCCATCATTTTATGTGTAAAAAGCGGAAAAAGACGCACTAGAACAAGGAGGTGGGGTTGAACTGAGGCAAATCCTCATGCTTCAGTCCCCACAAACATTCACAAACATTGTTCTTAATTATCACTAATTTTCCGCACCCAAAATGTATTTTTTCCCTATTTTTAGTGATTTTTCTCTATTTTCCTTGTATTTTCCCTTATTTTTTGCATTATTTTATTACTAAAAATTCAAAATAGGTTATGGACTGTGGCCCTTAGTTCCTTCTTGCAGCAAAAATGACAAGTTAGTTGGTGTTCCTATTCATTTTTCCATTTTTATGCCCCAAAACCATCATTTTCCCTTGATTTTTCATAATTTACGTGTTTTAGTGTATTATTTTGAGTCACAAGATGCATATGATTGTTTGATTGTGAACAGCAAGCACTCATGGAAAACAGCAACATACACAATTTTTAGCCCACATGAACAACACTTTATCAATCAAAAGCCATGAAATCTCAAATTTCCTTTGAAAAAATTTGAATTACCGCTTATTTGTGTGTTTCGGGTTTCATGTCCATGACTGCAAATCTGAAAATCAGCAGCACTTCATGCTCAGCACGATCACAAATCACCATTTCCAACCTGTGGAGCAATCCGATCAATGCCGGACAAGCCTCCATCATTCTTTCTTATTCCTTTCTCTTCCCACATGAATTTACCCTTAGAAGAGAGAGAGGGAGGAGAGAGAAAGACTAGATTTCCATCTCAGCATTCAGGCCATCAATTTAGGAGCGAAGGGCAGCAATAGAGTCAGCATTCAGGAGGGAATGAAGCCCCATAATCCATTGGGGGGGTTGTTTGCAGCAGGCAAGTTGTCTCTCCATCCTCCATGGTGCATTTTTTGGGCGCCATCTTCCTCCACGTTTTTTCATCCCTCTTTATTCTCTCTCCACGTTTTTTGCTTCATAAGGTGCATAAAATTTCTGGGGGGGGGGGGGAGGGTCCAAACTCAAAAGGCATGCTCAAATTTGGCCTCCCAAATGTCCACCTTTTCATATCTTGACCATTTTGTGGCCATTTCCCCATTCGGACTCCGAATTGAGCTCTGAAAAATCCTGGGCATCCGGCTTGGCATCCCACATTGACCGGTAGCTTGTGTCAACCTGCACATGTGTCTGAAAAATTATGAAAAATCAAAAATTATCGCTCGGGCACCTTTAAAGCACTTTGTTGCTTAAAATCGTCCTAGATCGAGCCGCCACCTTTGATAGTGAATATTTTTCCCTTGATATTCATAATTTTTAGCTATTTTTAAGAACTTCCCAGCACCTAAATTATTCTCTCATTGGTGACCACGGGATAGGGCGACTGAGCCCGTCGAATCCACGAACATATCTGCACATAAACAACCAAAGAAGCATCAAGCTGATACAAAACAAATATATAATAAAACTCAGCACAAGGCATGACGTCCACAAGGAGTAGGCCTAGCATCATTTAATAGACGATCCAAAGTGAGGCACTAACCAGCTGCTCCAACACAGCCAAACTAAAAAACCTATCGAAGAGGTCGCCCTAGTGGTAGTCTGAACTACTTACCAACTAAAGACAACACAACTAGGAGCTCCTACAAGGTGAGGACTCCTATAGCCTGGTCAAGGAGTATTTTCTTTCAGTACACTTTTTCTTTTAGGGTTTGTATTGTAGTAACATACTTGGGCATGTAAAAAGGAGGGAGCTGAGCGTAGTGACCCAAGGAGAACAAGGCATCGGCCTCAAGACCTGTCTTGGCACCCAAGAACCTACCAAGCCCTCGCAAGGCGACACTTAATCCTTTTCTAACTCTCACTTTTATTTTCGCTCCAACCTTCCTTGTTTTGTTATCATTTTTTTTTCCAGCAAGAAGCCACCCCTAGGAAGACAAGGTATCGGCCCCAGGTCTGACTCGTCCCCAGGAACCTACTAGGCCTTCGCAAGGCGATGATCAACTGCCTATATCTTTTCATTTCTTTTCTTTTCTTGGGATAGGGGTTAGAACCCCTTTTTACACACCTTCGTATTTATATTCATCTTTTAGGATGTCCAGGGTTTCTTGGCATCATCATTATTATCTTCTGGCAGGCTTCGCTAACTGCCTCACTACTAACGAGAACTCCTAGAACGGCTGCCTAGCAGGCTAGCAGAACAGGGCCACTAGGACTCCCTTCTAAAACAGGTCTTTCAATGTGCATGACAATGTCTTTACAGGAGGCAATGACTACTCCGACCTCCCTCAAACATACTTAGCCTAATCTTGGGACTTCATGCCTTAGTTACCGGTCCCCAACAAAAATGTATCCCCTCGACAAATACAAATACACATATAACAGGAAAGAAAGGTACTCGTAAAGGAGAGATATCACCTGGATTGGCCACAAGAAGCTTCCATCGCAGCAAAGGCTCCTCCAGGCTCCATCAACATTCCACGAATCACGAAACCTGTCCAGCACAACACTTAAAACAAAAACCCGATTAAACGCACCCGCACTAGACAAGGAAAATGGCCCTCTTGGCCTAATGAAATGAAACACTTCACTACAAAAATGAATCGGCCCTCTTGGCCTAATGAAATCAAACACTTCTACTCATAACATCCTCCTGGAAACAACTATGATAGACATCAAAGCATACCATTCCCAGGGGAACAAAGGCTCGTAGCCCTAAACTAGGTGCATTAAATTATGACCCATCCCTCCTGCGTATATCGCAAGAGGTGTTCGCATCACATGTCATCTAATCAGTATGTGGGTCCAAGATAATAAAGGCAGATGAGTCTCGCTTACCCTCTGCATCACCCAGATCAACCATCATCTGCCAAAGAGGGCATGTTCAGAAAGCATACCAAGACCAGGTCATGTCTCACCATCAATAGATATATCGGGACAAGGGCCACAATTAAAGAAGAGGTCTTCTTCATACGCAAAATTAGCCAGTGAATCGGCAAACTGATTCCAGTTTCGTGGAATCAGCTGAAAAGACACTCTATCAAATTCGTCTAGCAAGGCTATGGCAGTATGATGGTAAATGCAAAGGATGAGGTTTCCTACCATGTACGTCCCATTGAGTTGATTTAAAACCAACTGAGAGTCCCCTTTTACCAATAAATGGCGGATACCACCCTTCTTTGCAATATTCAAACCCATAATCAGGGCTTTGTATTCGGCCATATTATTGGTAAAATTCACCCCGAGGTAAACAACTAACTTTATGACAATCCGTCATCGGGGGTCTCGGATGACAACTCCTACACTTCCTTTTTTGCATGCACCCCTGGACGCCCCATCAAAGTACAAGGTGTACGTCCATAAAGGGTTTACATATCTCGCCATCCGGAACTCTACTCGTAATTATGATAATCGAAATTCAACATATTCAATGGGTGGAGTGTAGGCTCCATCCCTCCATCATTATTGAATTCTACAGGGATGCTCGTCAAAATTTGTAGGTAGTGATGGCAGAAGACCTTGATCTCCCAAATAAATGTCACGCCTTCTTGCTCAGTCACCATCACCTTATATCCTTTGCTCCACCAAATGAGCTTTCCCTGATGATACCTCTGTTCTAAATATGGGTGTTCTAAATAAGGGATGAGACGATCCATCAACCTCTATCATGATTTCCTTGCAAATATTTGATCGATCTCGCCTAGTCCTGCAAGGTAGTCATAGTATTAGTGCCATCAGAAATAATAAGGTTTAATCTTATTAAGATTAACCTTATTTTTAAATTCTATCCCCTCAAGGTTAGCTAACAAGACGGTGGATTTATTCTTTCCTATTCTAACGATCCTATAGGGCCCGTCCCATTTGGGCTCTAGCTTGCCTGGAAATAATTCACGTCATGCGTCATAATACAGAACAAGCTGGCCTTTCTTGAAGGTGTATTTCTTGGCTTTGAGGTCGTGTAGCTGCTTCATTCAGCGCTTCCCCACTTCTTGGTGCAATAAGCTCTGTAGCTTAAGCTCATCTAAATGTGCCAGTGTCGTCAAGCGCTCAAAAAGTGCGTCTTCATCACTCAAAGAATGATTGATGGCAAACCGAATAGTCGGCAGCTCAATCTCTAAAGGCAAGACGCACTCCTCCCCATATACTAACTTGAACGGGGTATGGGCAATGGCTCGTTTGAAGATCGTATTATAGGCCCACACTACCACGTATAACTTTTTATCCCAATCCCATTTCTTTTCTGACACAATTTTGGACAGAATGCCCACAAACTGCTTGTTGGTACTTTCAACTTGCCCATTGGCTTGCGGGTTATATGGGGTTGTCTTGTTATGCTTGATTTGCCACATCTCTGTCAAACCTTTGATCACCTTATTCAGGAAATGGGTTCCGCGGTCTGACACTAATTCTTTCGGCGGACCAAAACGGCATATTATCTGCTCTAAAAGGAAACTAGCAGTTTCTTTAGCGTCATCTTTCCTTGTTGCACGTGCTTCTGACCACTTTGTGAAGTAGTAAGTTGCTACAATGATGTACCTCTTTTGCGTAGTCGATGACGGAGTAATAGGACCCACAAAGTCTATTCCCCACTTCTCAAATGGAAGTATCGCCATAATAGGGGTAAGTGGTCGTTTCCTACTCTCTTGACTATCATGTCGTTGACAAATATCGCATCTCTTAACATACGCAAACGCATCCTGGAAGATGGCAGGCCACCAATAACCTGCTCTTAAAGCCTTTTGTGCTGTAAGCCGTCCAGCAAAATGGCCACCGCAAGCAGAATCATGGCACTCTTCCAAAATGAATGGCACCTCGTCAGGCATCACACATCGGCAATAGATGCCATCAACTCCTTGCCGATATAATGTACCTGCGATCAAAGCAAACTTTAACACTTGCTACTTAATTTTCCTTCTCTCAGCTTTAGATAATTCGGATCCCGCCTCTCCGTTGACAAATAATGCGTTATTGCAGCATACCAGGAGGGAATCGATGCCGTATCTATTTTAAATAACAACTCCATGTCACTACCTTCAGCCACACAGATTCTTTCGGCTCCCCAAAGTCCACTAGACATTCCACGATGCCTTGCAACCTTGGTGGCTTATTCTTGATTTCATAATCAAATTCGTGCAAAGTGATTAACCACTTTGCTAGACGATTAGGTGGATGTAGCTTATTCATCAATAATCGAAGTCCCTCCGCCTTCGTATAAAGCACCTTCTTCTTTGGTGGTTCCTTATCGGCTTTACTTTCTACGGGCTTCAAAGGTCCCCCTTCCATGGCAGGATCCAAAACTTGCATTCCTTTGTCGCCTTGTTTAGGGTTTCCGTCGACAGCCTTATCCTTGTCGACTTCTCTACCCTTTTGACCTCTTGTAAGAACAACTCGCAGATTAGAGGTTTCAGCGTCATTCATGCGTATAGCCTCAATCAAACTAACCCCACTACCACTAGGTAGCTCCTCCACTGTAGTCTTTGGTCATTGAAGTATTTGTTTAGGCTCGTCTTCTCGATGGGAATCATTTCCTTGGGCACGATGATTAACAGGCCCTGGTTGCCGACTACCTCACTGGAGGGAACTAATCTTACTCCAGCAAGTAGCTGCTAAATGACCGGATTTTCCACAAATATCACACTTAACATTTGGGCAATTTCTTGGATAATGCTGCCCACCACACAATTTGCAACTAAACCTCGAAGGTGCACCCTCATCTGGGTATCTACTTCCTATCAAATTTTGTTGTTTTTTAAGAAAGTTGACATCAACGGCTATTTGCCGATATTGCTCTGTAATCATGTCGGTATAATGCTTCATGATGTCCTTAACCTCGCCAAGAACATTGGAAGCACTCGACTCATAGCCTTGGTCATTACCATGTCTTTCCAACGGCCTAACAATTCGATTAGGCACTGGTTGTTGAGCCACAGGCATGGTATTAGAATTGACCGCCTGGCCTCCACCATTTGGAGCCATTTGACTGCTCGTAGGCATCGACATGCTAGGGGGTGTTAGATATGATCAATGCCCCCACCCTCATTAGGTACTACCAATGATCCATGGTGCTCAAAGTTGTAAGGCCCCCATTATGAGGAGAAGCCAAGTGTGAGCCCGGACATTGGTGGAGTCCTGACTTGTATATCAGATGAGGTCTATGTGACCGGATGGCAAAAAGGTGACCATTGTGGGTCTAATCTTTGGGTTAGACAGAGTGGTTAAGCTGGTAGCAACTCGAGGCACATTGCATTGAGTTGTGTAGTAAGGGAGTTAAAAGGGGCCCCTATTGTGGGGTCCGGGGGCCGCGGAAGCGGCCCCTGGCTGGGGGGTCCCAGGGGGGCCAGTGGCCCCCTTGGCGGGGGTCCGGGGGCAGCGCCCCTGGCTCGATGGTAAAGGGAATATTCCCTAGAATATTCCCTGGCCGACTAGTGGAGGCTCATATGGTAGGTCGGTCAATAGGCCGACCTAACGACCTTCGCGGGCTATAAAGGCTAAACCCCTTCGCAGCCATCAGACACTCATCTTTCACCCAGTCAGAGTTGTTGTTCCAGCTAGCCTTAAGCTCTTCACCTATCTTCTGTCTAGATCGCCATCTAAGCTTCATTTAGTGGAAGCGCACGGGTGGACAGAGCCATCTTTGTATCAGTTGTTTGGAGTTAAAGAATTTTACTGATTCTCCTCTTATCTGTTGTGTACTCTCTATCTCTTTCTCAGATTCTGTTCGCTGCGCCATGTAATATTTTACAGGGGGAGCTGGTAATAAAGGCACATTCTGCATCATGTTCCCTCTCCCATTAGGGTTAGCCATCGTTATCCCTTGGCTACTACTGCCATTGGCCATCGCCATATTGTTTCCCAATACTAAACCCATATTTGAATTACCTCGAGAAGCATAGGTTGCTTGTAGTCGGGATTCCACCTCTTGTGCTCGTGTAATGGCAGTATCTATATCCCCCAAGGGGACACTACTCAACTGCAATTGGATGTTAAAGTCCAAACCATGTAGGAAATATTGTGATTGGGCAGCTGCGGGGATAGGAATAGAGGTGTCCAACTTACGGAAAACCTCTTTTATTTTCTTCGCATAAGCACGAATATCCTCGTGTGGTTCTTGGAGGGTCACGTTAAGTACACACAACCAATATTGCCCACCCCTTTCGGGGGCAAACTCCCTTCGAAAAGCTCCATAAAATGTATCAATATTCAATATGGTTCCGGCTTCTAAACCATGATACCATAT
The DNA here is from genome assembly GCF_053477565.2 of Lygodium microphyllum. Lineage (NCBI taxonomy): Eukaryota > Viridiplantae > Streptophyta > Polypodiopsida > Schizaeales > Lygodiaceae > Lygodium > Lygodium microphyllum. Next base: position 138,025,683 of record NC_141152.1, on the reverse strand, counting down.
AGCGGCTCTTCCTTTGAGAGTCATGTTGAAGAACATCATTAAATGTCCTTCTTCTTGGATGCGACAGTCAAACATCAGCTTTTGAAACTCCCTAATGTGGAGTTCCACATCTTCCTCAACTAACCCATTAAAAATGGATAGCGGGTAACCTAGAGCCGGTAAATCCGTCGTTCCCGCTGGGATTGCAATAGGCTGCCCCATGACGAGGATTGGATTTGCACTAGGAATAGGGGACGGTGGGGTTACACCTCCCGCACTTGATGTAGACTGGCTTATGGATGGAAGGGGAGCACTAGAGCTTCCACCTTCTCCTAACTTACTGCTTGTGGCCCCAAGAACACTAAATCCACTCCCTCATAAGGGTTCAGTACCGCTACGCTTAGGGGAATATCTCCTAAAAATTTCAGCATGTCGCCTAGCTCTTTCGTCTCTCTCTTGCTTTTGGATTTCTGCTAGACGATACTTATCGCTAACTTACGGATCAATCACAGTGTCCTTTGGCATAAACTGCTAGTTGGTTCCTAAACAACCAGGATTCGAGAACCGCCACTTTTAAGCGGCTCCCGGTAAACGCACCACTGATGGAACCTAGAACGGGTCGGCACTGGCTCGTGCACTAGCCGGACCTCTATCTCACGCGCTCAACAACCCCACGGCCTCGCGGCCAGGAGCGTTGATGACACATACATTGCCTTCCTAAATGTCTTGCGTTTGTATTACGTCGTTTGTAGTCCACTCTTCTCTCACCCACTATTCCTCAGAGGGAGTCCCTTACACATTGCCTAATGGCATAAAGCACAGACATAGGGGGTTCCTCCTACGTCTGAATGCCGCCACTCCTCTGCGACTCTCCTACAGCTTAGGGATTGGCCCCTCGATGCGTCACTCAACATATAAACATGTCGCACAAAATCCACTCAAGGTACCATTTAATCGTATACAAGAATGTACCATTGTTCTCACTTCTCTTTCCCTTAGACCCCACGACTAGCCTATGGCTTAGTGTGTCTTGTCTCTCACTCAACGTCGGTCAAGGTCCTAATGAAAGCAATTGCTGTGCATCCAGGATTTCTGATACCTTTAAATATTTCCATGATTTATGCATATTGTGGATGCCAAGTGCTCAAACAATTATAAAATCAATATTGTGCACATGTGGAAGACATCCTTTTAATGATTTTCAACTACGGTTCTTATGCGGCGTTGCACATATCTAGCACCGAGGAAACCCTCGTGCTACTAGGCTCTTATTCTATAATTATTCACCGACCTATATGGCATGCAAAAAAAACAGCAATCTTTTCATCATCTTACTTCGCATTTAGACATATTCTAACCACTCTACCCTTCCATCGATCCAATGTTGTATTGTTGTAAGATTTATAGAGCATTTTGCCATCATTTTATGTGTAAAAAGCGGAAAAAGATGCACTAGAACAAGGAGGTAGGGTTGAAATGAGGCAAATCCTCATGCTTCAGTCCCCACAAACATTGTTCTTAATTATCACTAATTTTCCGCACCCAAAATGCATTTTTTCCCTATTTTTAGTGGTTTTTCTCTATTTTCCTTCTTATTTTCCTTATTTTCTGCATTATTTTATTACTGAAAATTCAAAATAGGTTATGGGCTATGGCCCTTAATTCCTTCTTGCAGCAAAAATGACAATTTAGTTGGTGTTCCTATTCATTTTTCCATTTTTATACCCCAAAACCATCATTTTCCCTTGATTTTCCATATTTTACGTGTTTTAGTGTATTATTTTGAGTCACAAGATGCATATGATTGTTTGATTGTGAACAGCAAGCACTCATGAAAAACAGCAACATACACAATTTTTAGCCCACATGAACAACACTTTATCAATCAAAAGCCATGAAATCTCAAATTTCCTTTGAAAAAAATTGAATTACCGCTTATTTGCATGTTTCGGGTTTCATGTCCATGACTGCAAATCTGAAAATCAGCAGCACTTCATGCTCAGCGTGATCACAAATTACCATTTCCAGCCCGTGGAGCAATCCGATCAATGTCGGACAAGCCTCTATCATTCTTTTTTCTTCCTTTCTCTTCCCACATGAATTTACCCTTAGAAGAGAGAGAGGGAGGAGAGAGAAAGACTATATTTCCACCTCAGCATTCAGGCCATCAATTGAGGAGCGAAGGGCCGCAATAGAGTCAGCATTCAGGAGGGAATGAAGCCCCATAATCCATTGGGGGGGTTGTTTGCAACAGCAGGCAAGTTGCCTCTCCATCCTCCATGGCGCATTTTTTGGGCGCCATCTTCCTCTATGTTTTTCCATTCCTCTTTATTCTCTCTCCATGTTTTTTGCTTCATAAGGTGCATAATTTTTTTTTTTTGGGGGGGGGGGGGGGGGGGGGGGGTCCAAACTCAAAAGGCATGCTCAAATTTGGCCTCCCAAGTGTCCACCTTTTCATATCTTGAACATTTTGTGGCCATTTCCCCGTCCGGACTCCGGATTGAGCTCTGAAAAATCTTGGGCGTCCGTCTTGGCATCCCGCATTGACCGGTAGCTCATGTCAACCCGCACGACTATATGAAAAATTATGAAAAATCAAAAATTGTCGCTCGGGCACCTTTAAAGCACTTTGTTGCTTAAAATCGTCCTAGATCGAGCCGCCGCCTTTGACAGTGAATATTTTTCCATTGATATTCATAATTTTTAGCTATTTTTAAGCACTTGTCGGCACCTAAATTCTGCTCTCAATGATGGACTTGAGGTAGGAGATGATGTAGATGAGGATGTGCACAGATGATTTTGTAGAAGATGAGATCCTATTGACCATCGAGCTTGGTGGTGACGAGGATAGGTAGCTATGGCCCATCCACAAGATGTGCAGGTTTGGAGGGGGTGGATATCATGATAGTGCGCCTCCACCACCACGAACTTGAGGGCGAAGTTTCTCGCTAAGATTTGAGGGAATGATTACTCCAAACTCATGCCAGATAAAAAGGAATTCGGTTATAGTTTTCCCTGTGATGGGCCAGGTAGGGGAGGTACCTGCGATATAACTCAGTCCAATGGCAGCTCCCTTCAATCCAAAGCAGGAGTGACAATGAGAGTGTGGGAAACATCAAAGAGAAAGCAATTAGAGAGAGAAGGAATTGTGTCATCAAGGAGGGTTTCCATGTCAGCAATCGACCTTTTGATCAAGGCACATGGTGGAATCAATTAAAGGGAAGCATTACTGCAGTCATCGATTGAAAGGAGGGGAAGGAGCTTGTCACGTTTAGTTTTGTTGACCACTAGGACTGTATGCGATGCCAATGGCAATATTGCAATGGAGATTGTTTAGCAATGATGACTGGGTTGCAATCTGAAGGTGATGGAGTGTTAGATATGATCAATGCCCCACCCTCATTAGGTGCTACCAATGATCCATGGTGCTCAAAGTTGTAAGGCCCCCATTATGAGGAGAAGCCAAATGTGAGCCCGGACATTGGTTGAGTCTTGACTTGTATATCAGATCAGGTCTATGTGACCGGATGGCAAAAAGGTGACCATTGTGGGTCTAATCTTTGGGTTAGATGGAGTGGTTAAGTTGGTAGCAACTCAAGGCGTATTGCATCGAGTTGCGGGGTAAGGGAGTTAAAAGGGGCCCGTATTTTGAGCCCCCTGGAATATTCCCTGGCGGACTAGTGGAGGCTCATATGGTAGGTCGGTCAGGCCGACCTAACGACCTTTGCGGGCTATAGAAGCTAAACCCCTTCACAGCCATCGATCATTCATCTTTCACCTAGTCAGAGTTGTTCCAGCTAGCCTTAAGCTCTTTATCTATCTTTTGTCTAGATCACCATCTAAACTTCACACACTAGAAGCGCACAAGTGGACAGAGCCATCTTTGTATCAGTTGTTTGGAGCTAAAGAATTTACTGATTCTCCTCTTATCTTTTGTGTACTCTCCATCTCTTTCTCAGATTCTGTTTGTTACGCCGTGTAATTTTTACATGGTATCAGAGCCCAGGGGGCTCTAGAGATCGAAGAGTGTGCAAGAGGCAAAGGCTTCAATAGCAAAGAGAAACTATGTCGACTTCTGGAAGCAGTTTTGGCGCATCAGGAAGTGGTGTAGGAGGTGGTGCTGCTGTACTGGCTATTCAAACACTGAGGATTCGTCCACCAACCTTCAGTGAAGGCAAGTTAGATGGTACAAACTACACCTTGTGGAAGTTCAAAATTACAACTATCCTTGATTCTTATGAGCTTTTGGAGATTGTGCTGGGGACTGATGTAGAACCACAGCCTACCCCCAACCCATGAAATTCTAGTGTGATGATTTCTTCGAATGCAGATCTTCTACGAGCTTGGAAACAAAGGAATGCAGATGCATTGTGTGCCTTAGTTACAAGCTGTTCTAACAGTGTTCTGACTTTGATTCAGCATACAACCAAAGCGTCAGAGTCTTGGAATGTACTAAGGAGTCAGTATGAAACATGAAACCAAACAAGGATTCAAAACCTAGAGAATCAACTAGCATCGGAGAAGTTTGCTGAAGGAGAGACAATTGAAGCATTCATCACTCGGATTAAGAATCTGTGCGATCAAATGGCTGGCGCTGGGATACAAAAGACTAGCGAGGAGCTAGCTCGGAGGTGTCTTCGGATTTGTCCACAGAAGTTTGATGGACTAGTAATTGCCCTTAATACTCAGGTAAGACCTCAAGCTTTGACTTTTGAAGAGTTTTGTGCATTATTGATGGAGGAGGAGTTGAGGCTGAAAGTTTAAGAAAGGAAGCAACAATGGAGATGCTCCATTCTCTGCCAATGCAAAAGGAAAAGGTGGTTCCTCCACCAAAAGTGATGGTGACAAAAAGAAGAAGGGCGGCAAGAAGAAGTTTCAAGGAGAGTGCTTCTACTGCAAGAAGAAAGGACATGCAATTGCAGATTGTTGTGTCAAGAAGGCAGATGAAAAGAATGGTACCCTTAAAAGTAAAGGGAAAGAGAGCCAATACAGCTAAAGCAGAGTTGGAATTATTCATGGTGACCATTGAGGAAGTGTGCTCCTTGGCACAAGAAGAATCTACCACTGACTCATGGGTGTTGGATAGTGGGGCCTCCCATCAACAAGAAAGGTATATACAGTTCTATATAACCTCTACAAGAATCCATCACTGTGACAGCTGGAAATGATGCTAAATGCCCTACTGCGGTACATGTACTATTTATTTTGTTGCTGTAAATGGTGAACTCAAAAAGCTTTCAAATGTGTTGTATGTTCTCGAAATCAGGAAAAATCTCTTATCAGTTGTTGCCATAACTAATCTTGATCATGAAGTGAGGTTCAAGAAGACAGGTGCAAAAATTCTTGATAGTGTTGGCACAATTGTTGGCAAAGGAGAAAGAAGGAACAACATGTATGAGCTAAGTGCTCTTACAGCCACCGCTAGAGTGGGCACAAGTAAGCTTTGGCATGAAAGGTTTGGACACATCGGATTTGCAGTGTTGAAGGAGATGCAAAAGCAAGGTATGGTTGCTCACCTACCTACAATAACTGAATTGAAGGAACCATGTGAAGCTTGTATGATAGGCAAGCAATAGAGAAAGGCATTTCCACAAGAAAGCAAGAATAGAGCACAGGCTCCTCTAGAGTTGGTGCATGCTGACTTGTGTGGTAAGATGCCTACACAGGCCTTGGGGGGATCTTCTTATTTTATGTTGATTGTCGATGACTACAGTAGGAAGATGTGGGTGTACTTCCTTCGTGATAAGGCTCAAGATTTTGGTAAGTTTAAAGAATGGCTAAAACTTGTTGAGAATGAAATAGGGAAAAGTGTGAAGAAATTTAGAACAGATGGTGGTGGTGAGTTCAACTCAAAGGAGTTTGAAGGATTTTGCAAGAGCAAAGGGATTAAGCATCAATTGACGACGTCTCACACACCTCAGCAGAATAGTGTTGTGGAACACAGGAATAGCACCATTGTGGAGATGGCAAGATGCATGCTAAAGGGCAAGGGATTGCCTAACCATTTTTGGGATGAAGCTGTTAATACTACAGTCTACATTCTAAATCGGAGCTACACAAAGGCTCTCAAGGGAAAAACACCTCATGAGGCTTACACTGGTAAGAAACCATCTGTCTCCCATTTTAGAGTTTTTGGATGTGAATGTTATGCACATGTTCCAGATGAGAAGAGAAACAAGTTAAAACCAAAAAGCAGAAAATGTATCTTCTTGGGTTATAGTGATGAGCAAAAGGCTTACAAATTATATGACCAAGAGGCAAAGAAGATCATCGCGAGCCGTGATGTGGTGTTCAAGGAGGATCCGCATACAGTGGAGGAGGAGAAGGCAAGTTCTTCCACTTTATCATCAAGCGAAGAAGTAGTCCACTATGAACGTGTCCCGAGAGCTAACCCTATCCTTAAGGAGGACGAAGCATCATCTTTAGATGATGAGGAAAAAGTTCACCAACCTGACATCACCCCACTGGAAAATCCATTTTCGTACTGGGTGAAGCAGCTCTATGACCACAACAATCCTATGTCTGTATCTGTTGAGGAGAAAGCAGACAGACCAAGGAGGTCTGAGAGAATAGAAGAGCAAAGGAGGGATTCTGCTCACATAGTCAATATGGCCTTGATGGTTAAGATTATGAGAGAAGTAAAGGAGCCAACTGACTTAGAAGAAGCACTTGCAAATCCATCATGGAAGGCTGCTATGCAGGCAGAGTATGACAGCATAATGAAGAATGACACTTGGGAGCTAGTAGATCGACTAGCAAAGCGGAAGGTTATTGGCACCAAGTGGATCTGGAAGGTAAAGTACAAGGCTGATGATACCTTAGAAAAATACAAAGATAGACTAGTTGCCCAAGGATTTTCACAAGTTGAAGGGTTTGATTTTCAAGAGTCATTTGCCCCAACTGCCAGAATGACCACTATTCGCACGGTACTTGTGGTGGCTGCCCACAAGAAGTGGCCAGTGTACCAAATGGATGTTAAGTCAGTGTTCTTAAATGGTGACCTCAAGAAGGAGGTGTACGTGGCTCAACCACCAAGGTTTGAGGCCCCCCATTCAGAAAACAAAGTGTGTAAGCTGAAGAAGGCATTGTATGGGCTGAAACAAGCCCCTAGAGCATGGTACCAGCGGATAGATAAGTTCTTTTTAAACCTAAACTTCAAAAGATGTGCCTCAAATGCCAACTTGTATGTTTACAGGGATGGTAAAAAGTCTGTAGTGATTGTCCTATATGTGGACGACCTTCTTATTATAGGTGACTATGAAGATATGATCAACCAAACTTGAAAGGCTTTGAGTTCTGAGTTTGAAATGACAGACTTGGGCTTGCTGCACTATTGTTTGGGGATTGAAGTCTGGCAAGAGCCAGGAAAGATCTTCATCTCTCAGAAGAAGTATGCATGGGAGATCTTGAAGGCATTTGGCATGACCGAGTGCAAGGAGATAGCTACACCTATGGAGGTGAATGCAAAGTTATCCGTCGAGGATACATCAGCACTAGCAGACATTGGGAGGTTCTCAAACACACCTCATGAGAGTCATTGGAAGGCTGGGATGTGGGTGCTCAGATACTTGAAGGAAAATCTTGACTATGGTATCACATACAGTTTTGGAACTTCTCTTGTGGGGAACTATGACTCAGATTGGGCAGGAGACAGTGATTCCAAGAAGTTAGTTTCTGGTTATTGTTTCTCTTTGGGTTCAGGAAATTTCTCTTGGATTAGTAAGAAGCAACCAATAGTGGCATTGTCTTCTACCGAAGTAGAGTACAAGGCAGCTTGTTTTGTTGCATGTGAAGCAGTATGGTTGAGAAGGATTCTATGGAATATGGGAGTGCAGGATGAAGAACAACCATGCTAAGATGTGACAATCAGAGTTGCATTGCCATTGCCAAAAATCCAGTGTTTCATGCACGCACCAAACATATAGAGATCTAGTATCACTATGTGCGTGATTTGATGGAGGATGGGATAGTGGAATTGGTCTATTGTCCAACAGAGGAGAATGGAGCAGATATCTTCACCAAAGCACTTACCAAGGATCTGCTTCAAGTTCATCTTCAGAGACTTGGCATTGGGTCGAGGAGATAGTTCACCTATGGGTGGACATTGAGGGGGGATGTTAGATATGATCAATGCCCCACCCTCATTAGGTGCTATTAATGATCCATGATGCTCAAAGTTGTAAGGCCCCCATTATGAGGAGAAGCCAAATGTGAGCCCGGACATTGGTTGAGTCCTGACTTGTATATCAAATGAGGTCTATGTGACCGGCTGGAAAAAAGGTGTCTGTTGTGGGTCTAATCTTTGGGTTAGACAGAGTGGTTAAGCTAGTAGCAACTCCAGGCGCATTGCATCGTGTTGCGGGGATGGTAAAGGGAATATTCCCTAGCCGACTAGTGGAGGCTCATATGGTAGGTCGGCGGTCAGGCCGACCTAACGACGTTCGCGGGCTATAAAAGCTAAACCCCTTCACAGCATCGATCATTCATCTTTCACCCAGTCAGAGTTGTTGTTCCAGCTAGCCTTAAGCTCTTCACCTATCTTTTGTCTAGATCGCCATCTAAGCTTCACACAGTGGAAGCGCACGGGTGGACAGAGCCATCTTTATATGAGTTGTTTGGAGCTAAAGAATTTACTGATTCTCCTCTTATCTATTGTTTTCTCTCTATCCCTTCCTCAAATTTTGTTCACTGCGTCGTGTAATTTTTACATGGAGTAATAGATCATATTATAGGAAGTCAGCTTGCTTTAAGCAATAAGATGACGGATGTCACCAAAAAAGCAGCTAGTTGGCAATTGGGTGGAGCGGTCTGCATGTAGAGCATGAAGATCAAGGAGCATGATTGAAATCATCAACTGTAGCAATCAATGTGTTTTCTGTCGTATTCCTATTTGTGATAAGGTGTCTATGCATTCAAGGAAGAAACTACAGGGTACAGTCAACTGCTTGAGCTCAAGACTAACAGAGCTTAAGTTGCCGTGTGAATGATTGGAGTGTTGGTCTGTCAACAAGACTGACATCCTGTTTGAAGGAGATGTGTTAGCCCCTTCAAAGGAATGTGTAGGTGGTCAACGTGTTTCTCTACATGACAAAATTACTTGCACTCTATTAATGCATGAATGGCCAAGGAGATTTTTGAAGGTAGAAGATATTGTAGAACAAAAGCTAAGCAAAGCAGTGATTTGCCAAGCATAAGAGATGGGGTTGCCAAGCTTTAGAAAATAAAAGCTAATGTTAGCCATATAAAAAAATGCTACGTGATTTTTGGGAGAGGAGAATGAGCTCGCCTACAAGGTTATCAAGAGTTATTCTATGTTGACAGCACAAAGAGATGGCAGTCGTTATATGGGCGTATGGGGAAATAAGAGTTTTTATTTTCTTGTGGCTACTATTGAACACGCTAATCAGAGTAGCGAAGAGCTCATACAGTACATCTTTGAGCAGAGATTTCCCCACACCCACTTTGATTGCTTCATCCTCGATGAAATTTTGTCCCATAGCTTATGGAAGGCATAGATCAAACCTTGTTGTCCTATGACCACTCGAGATTATTAGCCAACACTGACGAAATCAGAGAAGAGTCATGATGAACATATAATAAGGCTTCCAACAATTGAGAAGAAAGAAATAAAATGATCTTTGTCGACTCACAGTCACAGAGTGAAGCTACAAGCCCAGAAAGAGAACATAAAAACCCTACATATCCCTACTGAGGAGAACAACCTAAGAACTTTGGCCAACTGACACTCAATATGTAAGAGCGGCAATTTGGCTATGGTAGCTCGGCATGCAGAAGAAGACGAATGTATGGATCATGATGCTATTTTTAAAGAATGCCAACATCTATGTAAAGGCAAGCATCATGAAGACTAGTAGAATTCGGCGAGGTCCTAACTATAGTCGATTCACAAAGGAATAACTGAGCAATGGCATTTATTTTGGCGTGTTGGATTGCACTGAGATATGTAATCTTATACATAAATGCTAGACTGGAGGCTTGTGGGAGCGATGGAGTCCATGTAAGAGATCTAATTCTCTCTAAGAGTCATAAAAAAGAGTGGCGTATTAAGCTAGAAGTGACTTCACAATCAAAGAGGCTCAAGGGCCACATGCATAATGGGGTGATGAGGTTAAACTTTGATCTTGAATGAAAGAAGTAGACATCTCTGCTTGATGGCGGTGACAAGCAAGTTCACTTATGACTTGCACAGTTGAGAAAAAATTTAAAGACACATCTTCAACATCAAATATCAACATCATGAGGCACTCTGGGAATTATGCTTGTGTGTTACTTCCAATAAAATTTCAAGGCACTTCATAATACCTTCTTCATCACACAAGTAAGATATATTCCATAAGATTAGATGATCAACCTTGGGCCTTGTGGTTTGCATTAGATTCCACAATCTTATGCTATGAAATTTTTAGTGGTTCATGATGTTTGTGGACCTTGGTATCTTTTTTAAAAAAAAGAGAGAGAATTGGAGCTAACTTCTAGTCAAAGGAGCATACAAAGTTCACAGGATTTTGAAGATTGATTCCTTCTATCCCCACATATATATTTGATTGAATGTATATAGTAACCATTCTTCTTACTCCATGTATTTTCCTTGAGTTGAGTACTCTTTGTAATCCTTTGCTCCCATCTCACATAGCGTCCTTGTGGACAAGCAACTTTCACAAACTCTTGCGTGTATTCCATGTTAGAATGTACAATGTATTTGTTGGAAAACATGTTCCTTTGGAGGCAAGTGTATATCCTTAGCCACGTAAATATGTTGCACTTTGACAAACTACCCTTCAAGCATAATTTTGAAGGCAATGACATGTCTGTAGTGGAGCTACGGAGCTCTACCCTAAGACCTACGAACTGCTTATTGATCAAGTGTTTCAAGCCAAGTGGCCATGGCTACCTCTCACATAGCCGACACGCAATGCCTACCTTGTGGGTGTAGTGAGCTTACCTTGATGCTCGATCGAGTTCCCTCCTCTCTCTCTCACTCCACTAGCTCCACGATCCTTGTGGCAAGTTCAAGAAACCTCAATCCCTCTCCATCAGGCTCCATCCTCCATAGCCGCGCGAGGTGAGAGAAGAGAAGAAGGGAAGGAAAGACGAAGAGAGAAGATGGGGAGCTTCTTCTCCACGATCCCTCACTCTCACACACTCACCCCCTCACACTCCCTCAATCCCTCACTCAAGCACAAGAAAGAAGGTAAGAAGCAAGAGAAGAGGAAGAAGAAGCTTTAGCCACACCCAAGAATGAACTTCTCATTCACCTTTGAACTTTATATACATGCCCTAATTTTTGGGCAGTTATCCCCAGTTTTTACATGGTTGGCCATTAGCCTAGGCCCTCTTTTCCTATTTCCCACCATTCTAACTTATTCGGTTCCCACTAATGCATACAATTTGCATAGGAGTGAGCCCGGTGCTCTTTTTACAAGGATTCAGGAGGGCCTTCATATTTAATGGCGCGCTTTTACTCTTTTCTTTTCTTGAGGTGACACCATCATTCGGATTTTCAGAGTTTGACCTCCATCCAGGGCGCCTTTTCCTTCCTTTGTCCTATGCCTTCTTGGTTGTCTCCTTCTTCCATTTTTCCCGCACTTCTGCTCCATTTTTCATTCCTCTATGCTGTGGTAAACATTACCCCCCTCCTAGAGGAGTGCCAGTCCCATGGCACTAGGGTGGGGAGCAGCAAGGTAGTTGGGGTTGGTGCTAAGTGGAAATGGTGGGTAGATGACCACTATCGAAAAGGTGGTGCTCTGAAGAGAGATGATGGGGTGTTGATTCCTGATGATGTGGAGAGATTTTGGCTTACTTTGATTTGCATGAAGAGGCTCGGCCTTGGTTACACAGTTAGAATTTTGTCGTCGGTGATGACTATCAAAACCAGGGCTCCGTAATTAGTTGAAGAACACATGGTTTTAAGATGTATGCCAATGGCGGGCCCCGACTGAGTTACGAACAACGTGCAAGAGAAAGTTATGCACTCCCTAAGGGGTGTAGCTGTCTCACGGTGAGGTGTAAGTGCATATGCAGTGGAACTGGGAGGTGGGTCTAACCTTGGGCAAACCCTTGGTAATGTCTCACACTTGAGGACCCAGTTTGTGCGTTGTTGGAGGTGCAATGCAGTGCAGAGCTTAGGGTGACATGTCTGAAAGTCCTGCCCTTGATGTGCCCTAAGCGTGGAGTGGGGAGAGGGGCTAGGGGTGATCCCTAGATGCGGTGAGCAAAGTGTTTTTTTTTAAAGAAGGCATTTGGCTAGTGCCGATCATCATCAGCCAAAGAGCGGGGAGGTCGTAGGCATTGGGATAGAAAGGCACGACTTTGGAGATACTCTTTAATTGCAGCTCGGGCCTTCAGAGGTGTGGATGACAAAAAGGGGTGGTTACACCTTGTGAAGCAGGTGTCATTCATGTTTTCTAAGATTTCCAAGCAAAAGGATGGGAGGAGGGATGCCCTCATCATTAATCGAGTCATAGCTCTACTATCGATGCCTAGATTGATGTCAAAAAAGAGGGGGGGGAAGGTGAGCTTCTTCAGATGTAGGCTTCTGCATTAATAGGAATTTGAGCAACCTAAGATAGTTGCAGGTGGTTAGGAAGGAAAGATCCAGGCAAGAGGAGAAGTCCGTGAGGAAGCAGGTGATGGATGGAAGGATATCCTGTTGTTTAAAGACTAAGCATTCCTCGAGAGTTTGGGCATTTACATTATATATTTTAGGAAAATCAAAATCCCCGTGAATGGCGCGGTCATAGTCCACTCCATGCCGGTGGGGGTAGGGCATGTAGGAGGGGTCATTTCGCTCCTCGGGGAGTGGGTTGTAGAAGGTAGTCCAGGCATCAAAATTGGCATCCCAAATCCTTCGCTGCCACTTTGGCTACACCTTGTAGCCTTGGACGGACTTGGGAATCCGGTTCACCTTGTCTTGCTAGTAGTCTGCAGGCTCCTGCCTCCACCTGGTCATAATTAGCTCCTTTCTTCCACCCATTTGTTCGCTAGGTCATTGGCTAGATCCTTGATTATGGATAGGATACTGAGCGGCAATGCTCGGTCCAGTGAGCATGGCTAGGAGAAGGACATCTCAAAAGGCCTTGTCTGAAACTCCCGGTCACACCAGATGACCAATTCCTGCGGCAAATCAATGGGGTTGGGGTCCCTTCGTAGTGGTACTGGCTCGTCAGAGAATTGTCTTGGTAGTGACCGGGCTCTACATTGTGCATCCTCTGCCAGCTCCCGCCTCCTTCTTATGGCTGCCACAATGCGCACCGGCATGTGGGCATCTTAAGTCTCGTCTGGTGGGAGGTCTGGTAGAGGGGGACTAGGCGCTTTCCGTAGTTCTTTATCAGCCTCTTAGTCCGAATTCGGGCCTTCCTCAGTATTTTATTCGGCCACAGTTGGGATTGCTTGCAGTGGTGGTGCGGGCGGTTCCTGCTCTTCGAATCCCAGGTCCTTGAGCTCAACAATGGAGAGGCCGGCACTGCGCAGGTAGGCGAATTGCTATTCCTTGGTGAGTCCCATGCTGGTGGGGAGTTCTCGCTCCTGAAGGTTGTACCTTAGTGCTTGGGTAGTCAATTCCAGTTTTCTTCTTGCCCTTTCCACTGAATCATTGCCCTGTGCTTGGGTGACATGTAGCACGGTGCTGAGAAAGGCTTGCCTTTGTGCGTGGGTGCATACATTGGCTGCTTCAGCTCTAGATTCGGCAAGCACTCTCTCACACTCTGCCACCGCCAAGCGCTCCATTAATTGCCTGATTCTGTCAAACTTATTTTCTTCCCAAGCATTGGCCCTTTCATCCATCTTTTTTCTTTCCTCGTCCAATATCGCACTCGCCAGTGTGGTAGTCACCTGTTGTTGTTTGTTCGTTAAAGCCTAGAGTTGATGCCACTCTATGGATTTTCAAGCCAGCTACTCTTCGGCGATTTCCTTTGCTTAAGTTGCAATACTGAATTTATGCTCTGCCTCATCAATTCGTTCTGATCTTTCCTATGCCAAAAGTGCTCATGGCTCTGGATTTCTGCAAGGTGCAGTCTTCGTTGCATGAAGGCCATGGCCATGAGGGCCTCAACGTCTTCCTTGGCAACTTCCAATGCCCCTTGCAGCCATTGTACCTCCTGTTTTTGTTCTTGCACTTCCATTGCAAGGGTTGTGGACCGGCCTTGTGTTAGGAATTCTATCTCTCTTTCTAGTCTATTTTACTCCTCAAGCTCATATTGAAGCTTTGCCATGGTGTCCCCCTTCCCCTCGCTCGGTTCACCTTCTTGAGTTGCCAATAGTGCATACCCCTCTAGTCTGGCCGTTCTTTGCTCTAGGTCAGCATATTGCTGTACCAACAACTTTAAGCTCCGTTGCTTGGCCACCAGGTTCTGTTCTTCGTCCTCTAGCCTCTGTCGTAGGCGGTTCTCATTGTCCTCGGCCTCCTTCTTTTTTGCCTCCAGCTGGTCTTGTAACGCCTTGACCTCCCTTCTCCAGTTAGCCTCTTGCTTTGAAACTTCGAGCTTCAGGGCCGCCGAGGTTTCCCTTTCTTTCTCCAGCTCTAGTAGGGCCGCCTTATTTTCCTCCTTTGCTGCCTCCAGCTGCGCTAGGAGCTCGGCCATGTAGGCATCGTAGTCTTCTCTCGATGACAGGGGGATGGGAGTTGTAGTGGTCAATGCTTCGAGTTTTTGTCATTTAGGGTCTTTCCTGGATTCAGCATCAGTGGTGGTAGGTCTTTTCGCTCTAGGTTCTGGGGCAATCTCTGCCACCTTACTGAGGAGCATCTACATCATGCTCATCAATTGGGCCGTGTTCGGAGAAGGCGTGGGCTGTGGGGCATTTAGGGTGTCTGTTGGCATCGGCACGAAGGAGGGAGGCAGGGGGTGTAACAGTGACTTTCCCTTACCTGCGATCATTGGGGCTGCCCTCGTGCTCTCACTCGCTTTGACTTCATGGTGAGGACCATAGGGGTTGATTTCTCCTGGTCTATGAGTTTCTTCAACAAACCTGTTAGTGGCCTCAGCCAACTCAGCTAGTTCCTTCATGCTCACTTTGTAGGCTTCCTCTTCTGCCCTTCTCTGCCGTTCCTCTTCTGCCCTTTTTGACTCCTCTTTAACTCTTGCGAGTTCTTCCTCCTCCTCCTTCTGCAGTTGTTCTTCCAACCCACATGACTCTTTTCGAGCCCTCTTCACCTCGGCTCGCTCCCCTTTGCTCAGTGTCTTCGTCTTCTTTTGGTCCTTGCCATTCTTCATTTGCTTTTGAGGCCTGGCCTTTTGCGGGGGTGGTATTTCAAGGTCCCCTACATCGTTAGCCATCGTTTCACTCGAGACTTCCTCCTCTTGACGTGGTGAGTCTTGGTGCTCAATCTACTCTCCCTCCATGCCAGCACCCTTGATGGCCTCATCAATGACTGTTGTAAGTATACCTCCGTACTTGATCGTGGAGGCCTTGATGGCAGGATTTTTCCTCGTGGATCGCGCGGTGGAGGCTGGGAATTCCCCACAGGCTGGCGTTGCGGTTGGAGCTAGAAGGGCGGCTGAACTCTTTATAGTCTTCTGGATGAAACCGTTCCAATCCACCTCCTCTTGGACTCCTGCCATAATGCTTTCCAGCAGCAGTGGTACGCTGATCCTATTCATGAGGGTGTTGTACCTGTGACTGGAGAAGAGAGAATGGATCATCTTAGCCTACATTCTTGTCATCGGGTCTGGAATGTCGGCTAGACTAATTCCATCGACCGTGTGTACATCTTCCTTTTTGACTCCCAACATGGCATACACATCCCTTTTTGGGCTTCTTTCTTTTTTGGGCACAAGTCCCAGGGCTCTTTCGACAGTGGCGGCATCAAGGGGCACATGTACCCATCTTTCTTGATTACCTTCCCCTACCGTGACTGTGCTACAGCTTTGTCCTTCATTGAAATTTTGCAAGAACTCTGCGCACATGCTGTAGTCAATAGCCTGCCCGACTTTCTCTATGTACTTTTGGAGGCTGCATTTGTTCACCAACTCTCTTACGGTGGGCTCCTCCGAGATGGCCTCATCCAGGTTCATGGTATGTTTGAAAGTAAATTGGTTTAATCCCCGTGTTTCGATGCTGATTCCATATTTCATCATCTCTGCTTCCGTAAATGGAAGTCTGCCCTGTCTTGCCATGGTATGTGCTTGTCATTACCCCAGCCAACGTTAGAGTTACGATTTGATTCATTCCTAGCATATCCCAAGAAAAAAATATGTATGCCAGTTTACCAGGCAGATTTAAGGAGATGAAACTTTTTTAGAAATAATTAACAATCAACATCTTTTCCTCCTTGCTTTCTTTCCTCTTTGAAATTAGTAGAGCATTGTTAGCCTTCACACTTTTGCTACCTCACTTGGTCCTCAGTCCCTTGGTCATCACTAGCTCTTCCCCCCTCTTTTCTAAGTGGCACGGGGGAGGGAAGGCTCGCATGGGCTGTGTGGGGTGAGCTACTTGGCCATAAGCTAGGTATATAGGTTAGGGTTGTATTCAAACTGGGCATGGCGATCAAGTTCGCTTGGTTGCAGGGATGCTTGAGTGATGTACGTTAAGACGTCATGGAAGATGTTTCCCGAGTTGAGGAGACTAGCAATGTGTAACTCCTCCTCTGTGAGGAATTGGTTGATGTACGGGTGGGCCAATACCTGATCATCTAAGTGTAGATTGTGTGCGATGGTCATAACTATGAATGAAAGAGGTGCCATGTATGTAGGGTCGAGTTCAATTGTTTTGATTGCCCTCCTTTGCTCAGCATTAGTCATGATCCGACGACCTTTTTTCTCCCATTGGAGTCATAAGGCGTACCATAGTTTGCAAGAATGGAGAAGCAGAGCTGGCAAGCTGCACAAGCTCCTCCAATTCACATTCTAGTGTAGAGCGAGTGGGTTTGCTGTATGAGGTGACTAGTCGTCTGAGAACAGCTTATTCCTTCGAGATCTCTCCATTAGCGATTAGCTCGGGTGCAACTTTGGGAAACTTGATGGTCATGAACTCATAGTCCTCCCAAGTGCATGGCAATGAGCAGACATCGGAAGTGAGGGGTTTATCAAGAAGTCCTAGGTCAAGTCTCTCGTAACTTCTGGTGAACATAGTAAAGGTGTTGTCCAACTCCTTGATGCATGCCACTAGGTCATTCTCGAAGGTCTCAGCGAGATCCTTGGCCGCTGATAAGAAGGATCATCTTTCGTACGAAGATTTCAGACCTGCTGGTGGCAATGGAGCAGTTGGGCTGGATAGTAGTGACTCCCTTGCACGCGTCATTAATGGGACTGTGCTCTTTGGATCATTTGGAAACGCTGTGGAGGGCTCCCATACCACAGGGAGCATGCTGCAATTCATTCAAGTGGGCATGGGGGTGTGCACCTCCTCTGCCTTAGAGGGTGCTGGATCATCTAGTTTGGGACACTGAAGGTGTTGGGTGGCCTTAACCATCACTGTTGCTGGTTTGACGTTCCTTGTGACTTGTGCTTTGCCTATGACGATCTGTTCAACTGGAGTGGGGTTGCCCACAGTTGTCTCCTTTGGGTGTCTAACCTTGGGCACCCATTTCTAGGGGTTGCCCTCATAGTATCCTTGCGCTCACAAGAGATCTTTCAATATCCATCAAGGCGTGGCGGTGCACCCATGTCGATGGCGCCTGGGCTACCTCTTAGGCTGTGACTCGTAATTTTTACATTTAGAAGCGTGTTTCTGTGGTCTACCAAGAGGCGGTGCTCGCCATTTTGGCACCCATGTGTGCATGGGCTCCCTGGCCATGTGGATGGCCTGGGTGGGTTTGCTTCTGGCGGTTGGGATACGAGGTAAGCTATCCATACACTTCTCCTTAGGCTTGGTTGCGGGGGTCTCCATCGGTGGTTTTGCAATTGCAGAAGGTGCAAGCTGGCCCTTGTTGGAAGTAGTTACTACACGCACATTGCCCACGGTTAGGTGAATGCAATCGAGGTTGTAATCCACATTGCAGCTTGTATGCTTTTTGAAAGTGCGCCCGAGTATTGATTTATCACAGGCCCCTTTAGTGTTTGGTAACACATAAAAGATGATTGGGATAGTCCCAGACTCAATGGAGACAGCCGCTCGGCATTTCCCTAAGAGAGGATAAGTGTTGCCCCCAAATGGGCTAAGTTTTGCGTTCCGGGGCTGTAATTTAGGCCGACCAGTGTGAGTGTCCAATGGTCATGTGTCAAGACATTACGGTCGACTCCTTTGTCGATCAGGGCATCAAAAGAATATGTCTATTTTGCAGTGACCGTCATTCGAAGGTAGGCGGGTGCCATTGCTTCTTCATCGTGATCGGTGAGTTTGGTGATTGTGATCACGCAGATAGCAACGGGGGGATAGCGCATCAGTGGTTCGTGCAGCAAATGGGAAGGGGGATAGTACTTTTTCATGCGACTACCATTGAAGAAGCCTATTCCTTCCCCTTCGAGCATCTGCAACTCGACATTGCCCGTTCTGCTAATCGCACGCACCTGGAAAGGCCCCAGCCCTCAAAATTTCATCTTTTGTTTGTGCTCTTTCACCGAGTAGAGTAGTACGAGGTCCCCGTGATCAAAGGTGCGGTGGTCGACGTGCTTGTCATACCACAGCTTTTGTCATGCCTTTTCACAGATTAGAGCGTGGATGGCTAAAAGCTGAATTTTTGTGCGATGCTTTAGCTCCTCTAAGCGGTAAGTCCAAGCCTCTCTTCCCTCCCAACGCTCCTGCGCTGCTATTCTTAAGCTAGGGATGAAAATTTCTAGAGCTAGAATGGCCTCCGTCCTGTAGGTCAGCCTAAAGGGTGTTTGCCCAACAGTTGTCTTATAAGCCATCTAATAAGCCCACAAGGCGGCCATCAGCTGATTATCCCAGTCTCTTCTTAATGTGGATACTACCTTAGTAAGCATGTTAACCAGGATTTTATTTGTGGACTCCGCTTGGACATTTGCCTAAGGGTAGTAGGGGGAGGACCTTCTATGAATGATTAAAAAGGTTGAGAGAGGGTGGGATATCACTTCATTAATGAAGTGTGTGCCTTGGTCACTTACTAGTTTGATTAGACAACTAAACTATGAAAATACCTGTTCCCACAGGAACTTCTCAGTGATCCTAGCATCGTTCCTTTTGGTGGCTCGTGCCTCTGCCCACTTTGTCAGATAGTCTATTGCCACAATGATATAGCGTGCATGGGAATATTGAGCTGCTGGACTGAGAGGTCCGATGAAGTCAATGCCCCATTTTTTGAAGGGATTTCAAGCTATTATGGGGGTTAACTCCATCTTATCTTTGCGCATGGACATCTTAGTCCTCTGGCACTCATTGTAGTGTTTGATGAACTTAGCGGCGTCGCAGAATAGGGTGGGCCACCAGAGTTGGGATTGTAATACCTTGCGAGCGGTTGTGTCCCCACTAAAGTGCCCGCCAGCTATCTCGCCCTGCGCCTCTCCCAATACATCATGCATTTTGTGCTCGCACATGCATCTACGTAGCAGCTACCCATCCTATCCCAACCTATAGAGTTGGCCATCAATTAGTTGGTATGGTTGGATTTTTAAGATAAGTCTCCTTAGCCTGGATTTCTCAATAGGTCTCTCTAGCAGGCCGTTTTCTAACACTTGGACAACATCGTCTACCCCAATACGACGTCAAATCAACTCTAAATAAGTCCCCTTCACTAGACACGCCAAAGAGGTGTGCGTCCGCTAAATCATCAGGGATGCCTTGGCAAGCAGCTTCCCCTGTAGAAATGCGGGACATGTGATCTCCCATGTAATGATGCTTCCCTTTATGCACAATCACTGAGAGATCAAACTCCAGCAGGAGAAGTAACCACCTTGCTATGCGGCCTGTGGCGCATGTCTTGTTCACGAGATACAACAGGGCTTGATGGTCCATGTAAAAGACGAAGGGTGTGGCCAACAGGTAATGCCTAAATTTTTTTACGATGAACACCATGGCTAGCCCTTCCCTTTCTGTAGTGGAGTACTTCATTTCTGTTTCGGTGAGCTGCCTGTTAGCAAAGCTCACGAGGTAATCAAGACTATGTTCACCAGGCTTGCATAGAACGGCTCCGATGACAAATTTGAAGGCATCTATGTGTACATGGAATGCTACACTCCAAGCTGGGGCTCAAAAGATGGGTGCAGTGGTGAGAGCCTTCTTTAACTATTCATACGCGCATTGGCATTCCTCAATCCACTCAAATACAATCAATAGCTTGTACAATGGTCTAGCAATCAACGTGTAGTTTAGTACAAAGCGTTGGTACTATCCTGTGTGGCCTAAGAAACACGGGATGCCCTTGTAATTGGTGGGCGGTGGAAGGTTGGTAATGGCCTTGACTTTTGAGAAGTTAGTGGCAATGCCATTCCATGACACTACATGCCCTAGGATGCATCCATGCTTCACCCAGAACTGGCATTTCAAGGGGTTCATCGAGAGTTTGTATAGTAGGCATCATTCGAAGATGGCTCCCAGCCTCTCTAAGTGTTCGGCCCAAATGGAGTGTATGCATAGGTCGTCCACAAACACCTCCAGCTCACGTCGCAGCATATCCTTGAAGATCGTGCACATTAATCGTTGGAAGGTTGCATGAGCATTCATTAGCCCAAAGGGCATAATGATGTAGGCAAAGACACTCCACTTCATGGCGAAGGCAGTCTTGTGCTTGTCGTCAGGATGCACTTGCACTTGATTGTAGCCTGAGAATCCATCCAAGAAACTCTAAGCTTCTTTGCTTGCTACTCTCTCCAACATGTGCTCGGTATATGGCAAAGGGTAGTTGTCTCTCTTTGTAGCGGCATTCACCTTCTTGTAATTCACACACACTCGAATCTTCCTGTTATTTCTCATAACAATCACTATGGGTGATACCCAATCTGTGTGCTCCATCTCATATATAAATCCCGCTTCATGAGCTTATCGATCTCTTCCTTCACCGCATGAGCGTGTTTGGGATTTATAGGGTAAGGTTGCTGCTTTGTTGGCATTGCTTCTGGGACCATGGGAATGTTATGGGTCACAACCCTAGGATCGACTTCTCTCAGTTCCTCCAAGGACCAAGAGAACACATCGACATACTCCCGCAGGAGAGCAACTAGTCTAGCCTCCTCCTCCTTGGTCACATCGTCAGCAATGAACACGGGTCATGGTTTCTTGCCCTCCCCTACCAGGTCGACTTCCTTGACCCTGGCAAGTCCCTCAATTGGTTCCCTAGCTTGCCCTTGTCTCTTTGCTCCTAGAAAAACCACCACTCTATCACCCTTCTTAAAATTTGTGAAGCGTTTGGGTAGGTCATGTGGTTTCTTTTGCCTCTCTCCTTCTGAGTCTCTAGTTTTCTTCCTAGTCCCCTCCTTAATCCGCTTGTGCCTTAAGTGGACTGGAAAGTCCCCTTTAGTGCATCTGACATTAGAGGGTTGGGGTATTTCGGGATCACTCTCTGTACTGACTTCAGACTCCGAGTTAAACTCGCATCCCTCACTCGAGGAAGGGGTTTTTCCTGGGGGTCATAGTTTAGTAGGTGACTCCGTCTTCAATATTGGGACTACGAGCGATTGTGCCACCCCTGCCTGCTCATAATCCATAGCTCTCACCTGCTCCAACCAGGTCCTATCACATTCCATCTGCATGACTCCTTTTCCATCCCTTTCTCATTTCGGCCTAGAGTTTGCCTCAATCTACTCGATTGCTCTCCCTTCAGTGTCATAATCTATCGTGTTAAACCCTTCCTTGCTCTCATTTGTCTCAGAGCGACAGTGCTCATACTTCTCATCAACGGAATCTTGCCCCTCGGACTGCTCATCATCCCCTAGGTTTTCCTCTCCAATATCCTCTTCGTTGGTGATTAAAGCCCAGTTGTATGATAGGTTGAGATCGTGCACTTTGGTGCATTCCCATTTAGGCCGAGCCAAGAGATCGCTTAGGGGCTTTAGATTAGCCGCTTTGTTGCCTTTCAGTTTAGTGGTTAGGTACCCTATGATTCTCTAAAGTTCAAGCTTGTTCCTAGGGGGTGTGGAACGAGATTGGTCTCCCTGGATCCTTTGAGCTCCCTGCCATCATACAGAGTAGCACAGTGGGCTCCTCTGCTGGCATGCTCGGTGACTTAGCCACTTTCTTATACAACTCTTCCTCATCTTAGAATGGCAGATCAATGGTTGCCAAGATATGCATCCAATCCCTCTCATCCTCAGGGCAGGGAATGTACTTGGTCAGCGTCCCATAGGGCTTGCGTGCCTAGGCATCGCCTTTCAGCATGGTCGAGATAGCATCGAGGTCAGCTGGGGTAGTCTTCCATGTGTCCATCTCAACCCTTACCGCCTCAGTCCTATTCCCCAAGAATATGAGGTTGTTTCCCCAGTCTTTGACCACTCATGCATTCCTCATCCATGGCCGTCCTAGCAGTATGTTGTAGTCCACCCCCTTCATGATAATGAAATTTATGGAAAATTTCACTTGTGTGATCTTCACTGGCCAGTTTTTTAAGACCCCAAATGGTTTGACCTTCATTCCGTTGACCACTGTAACATTGAACCTCACCGATTCCATAGGTGGGTTTCTCCAAGCCTGTAGAACTGCGTGGCTCAAGACACTAACCCCTGCGCCGGTATCCACAATTTCTTTCCATGTTGCATCCCCTAAAGCTAAGACAGGCAGGATTGCATGCATCTCCGTGCCTTTCCAGAAAGCATTGATGTGCAGCGACCTTGGAGTGGAGTGCAGCGTTAGGCTTGGAATTTGCTTGACTACGTCCTGCTCGTGCAAGTCGGCGGCAGCATGCTCCCCCTTCCCCTCCACCCAGTGCCTCAATTCTTGCCACAATGGAGGGTGCTGCCGAAGTAGGTCTCCCAAATTAACGGTCACTGGGTGGTTACTAAGGTGGTGAGGAGGTTGCTGGGTAGTTGGCTTCCCCCTTGGTCACCACTCTTCGGCCACATGTCGTGGCTAGCTTGTTGATAAGTTTCTCCCTGGTCTTGCCTTTGTGGCATCTCTTATGGTGTTAGCGCCTTCCCTGATTGAGGTCGCGATGGCGAATCTGGTGTGCTTGCACTAGAAAGGTCCTCCATCGGATCCTTCAATATGGATTCTACATCTTTAAGGTGTTCTTGGACATCCTTGACCCACTCCTTTACCTTGGGGATAGCCTCGAGTTTCCACCTGGGATGAGGGTATTCCCCCACCTTGGCACTACCTAGTTCTGCCATCTTGGGGGTGGAGGTCTCTGCCTCGGCATCTGTGATCCCCCTTCCTGCTACTAAGGTTGTAGCTTCCTCAGTCTTAAGAGTGATCCTTGCATTTGCTCTCTTTTTCCTTCTCCTCAGGCTTTTCTTTCCCAGCAAGGCTGCGTCCAGGTTACTTGGCCCAGGCAGTGAGATGCCTGTACATCTTGTTTGCACTCGTGTCATGACATGCAGTGGGATGGGTGTGTCCTCCCCGCCAAAGGTCTCTACCCCAAATAGCCCCAAGGGCACAGAGGGCACGTTGACTGGACTGGCTGATGGTTTTCGCCTAGGACAGTCAGGAAACAAGTGCGTGATCCCACATTTGGCGCACCTAAGGTCAGCCTTGCCCCGATTTTCCTGTTCCCATTTTGGGCAGCATGATGATATATGGCCTGGATGACCGCAGGTCCAACATGAGATTGGGTCATGGCTTGGTCCTCCAAAGCCTCTGCCTCTTCCTCTGCCTAGCACCATCACTGGCACCAGTCGATAGTCCATCAGGACTGGATTTCCTTCCTCATCATAGGAGATGTATGGGTTTACATAGCTCTCTTCTTTACTAGGTCCCTCCACATAATGAACATGAGCATCACTCGGTGGTTGGGTTACGTAGGGTCCTGGTGGTCTGAGTATGCCTGTTGGGTTCATCTCTAGCCTAGGGATGACTGGTCTCGTGTCGTTTGGTGCTGGGAGTGCCAGCTGGGCTCCCTTGCCAAGGAAGTTAGATGACATGTTGTCTAGGTAAGGAGGGTTGTATTGCTGTGCATACGAAAACCTCTTGGGCAATCTGTAGTGCAACGCGTCATGTCCAAACCTACCATAGTTTGAACACGGCCTAGATCTAGGATCTTGACACTAGGCTGGAAGGTGGTTTCCACCAGAGTGTATACACTGCACGTGAGCTCGCGTAGGCTTCGTTATTTGTTCTTGCAAACGTGCAAGCTCCATTCTCACCTCAACCAGGTCCTAGCCTTGGTCGACTCCCTTTCCCTTATCTCGTGCGCCAGAGCTCTCTCTCTCACCCGACATTGTTGAGTGCTCTGAAGCCCTCTCACCTCGACCATCCCGATTGGTGTTCCTCATGCTTTGCTCCAAAAGCTGGTCGTCTACCCTTATTGCTTCATCAAAAATCCTAGCTAGCACATCTCTGTGTAGGGTGGAGTTACTATCCAAGGCCTTGTAGAGTTTCTCGCTACGGATTCCATTTATGAACACTATAGACACAGCCTTTTCGTTAGGTCGCTCATTGGCCGGGATCCTCTTGAAGAGGCTACGTACATGTGTGGCATAGTCTCTTACGTCCTCCTTTTCTCTCTGGATGACATTCATCAAGTGGACAATGAGGCTGTCGGAGTATCTTGCCTCAGAGAACCTCTTAATAAAGTGGTCCTTACGATGGGCAAAGTTCCCATACTCGGCTACATCCAGGCTGGTGTACCACACCCTCCCCTTGTCACCTAAGCGTAGCCCAAAAGCTTGGGAGCGTTGTGCAGGGTCTGTGAGGCGGTTTTCTTCACAAACCTGTTCGAATTGCTCCACAAAGCTATATGGGTCGTTGCTAGGTTCATACTTGTCCAGTTGTTTTGCCACTATAGGGATCCTAGATTGCCCCTTTGCCCCTTGTGTGATCCCTAATCCTGAGAGTAAGGCTCTGGCTAAGGTTTCCGTACCCTGCTCAGTGGACGTGTTGTCCATGAGCTGCCTGGCTACAAGTTCACTTAATGACAAGTCAGTCTCTACTACTTGCTCTCTCTCCACATTTGGTCCTGCCTTTGCTGCTCTAGCCAGGGCTAGCATGCACTGGGCCTCGTACATATCCATGTCTTGTTAGAGTCTCCTAGTCTTTTGCTTGTGGTTATAGTCAATCATGCTCTCTAGCGCCCTTCTAATTGCTTTTCGTTCCTCTTCTAGGGTCGCTACCACTTTCTCTACTAGCCTACCCTGAACTACCGTCTTTGCCAGCAAGTCATACTTGTTGACTAACTCCTGCACCATGACTGGGAATTCTCCCCAGTCCAATCCGCCTTGTGATCCTAACATTGCTTCCGCTTCCCGTTTCACTAGTCATCAATCAACTTGAGTAGCTCTGGCAGTGTCCGATTCTCTATGTTATGGTCCTCCGGATCTTCATGTCCTCTTAGGGCCCTACAGATGGAGTTCCCTAGTATCCCGCTATGCTTTGGGATCCTCTCCTAGTAGTGGGTTCCTTGATATTATTATGTTTTCTGTTAAGCTCCTTGTTACTAAAAACCATCGTTAATCTTATCCACAACTTGTGCTTCGTGCTTTCTAGTGCTCAGTGTGGAAGTAGGCTTTTCCCTTCCTTGTAGTGCACCTTAGGTGATGAAATCAGAAGGTGAGGTGAGGATGCACTAAATGCCTGATGCAGGCTCCACCCCACTGCCTACGGTTGTGGCCTAATGTGGCTTTTGTGGCTTTTGGTGCAGGTCCTGGCAAATCTAAAGTCTTACAGAAAGACCCTGTTGCATTCCCTATCCTGCTTCAGGGTAGTTGGTTGCCTGGTCGCCGAACGTCACGTCCAATTCCAAATTATGTCCACTCGTTGTCTAGCTATTCGAGGTGAATCTTTGATCACATTGTCTGGTCTCCAGCTTCCAAGATCAAACTGGGTTCCCTGGGGGGTCAGAGACGTGACCAGGTAACCTAGGACTGTGGCCTAGATGAACCACCTTCTATTCAAGCTCTGGTGCTCTGGTCGGATTCTAGGAATCAGATGGGTTGGTCTGATTCTCGGAATCGGACGGGCGGGTCCAGTCTTACTTTGGTCTGGCTTGCCTTAGTTGAACGGGGATGGTCCGACCACTACAATGGGTCGAGTTGCTCAAGTCTGGGACTCGGACATGTGGCCCGGCTTGGTGGGCTGGTCTGATTATAGGAGTTGGATTCAACTGGTCTGATTATCAAAATTGGACGGTCCGACTCTCGAAATCGGATGGTCCAATTGTAGGAATCGGATGGACTGATCCGACGCTGCTGCTGACAGTTCGTAAGTTGTGCACGGCGCCTTTAGGTCAATGTCTACTCTATCAAATCATGCCACACTTTCCAAATCATTGCGAGCAATAGAGGGGAATTTCTGGCATACCTCGAAGCAATGGGGCACTTGATCGGTCAGCACTTCACGATCTCCTGCAGCTCTCTCTCTCTCTCGCTCTCTCCCGGGCTCTCAGGCTCATAGTCATCTCAGAAAACAGGGTGTCTAATGTGGGTATCCTGGTCTGCTAGGCCCCTTATTACCTCCCTCAGTCTGTTGTAGACTCAGAGACTAATCTCATACACTCCACCAGCCAGATGTCTGAATCTGCACCCCAACTTCCGTGTCTCTAGTAGCAACAGAACCCTTCTATTCCCTTCTTTTCCCTATCCTACCCTTAACCTATTGCAATAGAAATCAGAAATAGAAATAAAGACAGATGGTCCTACTCTAACATAGAGCAGCAAATCAAAATACTTACTTGTTCCAGGGATAAAAACCTCATAATCCTCCTAACTATCTCGAGCACCGATTTAGGCTGCAAACCCTACTGCCATGCTCGATCTGATGTGCGTGGCGCTCAAGGCTCGATTCCGTCGGTCCTGGCAATGGAACCAAAATGTAGAGGAGCTATGGAGCTCTACCCTAAGACCTACCGACTGCTTATTGATCAAGCGTTTCAAGCCAAGCGGCTATGGCTACCTCTCACATAGCCGACGCGCAATGCCTACCTTGTGGGTATAGTGAGCTTACCTTGATGCTTGATTGAGTTCCCTCCTCTCTCTCTCACTCCAGTAGCTCCACGATCCTTGTGGTAAGTTCAAGCAACCTCAATCCCTCTCCGTCAAGCTCCATCCTCCATAGCGCGCGAGATGAGAGAAGAGAAGAAGGGAAGGAAAGATGAAGAGAGAAGATGGGGAGCTTCTTCTCCACGATCCCTCACTCTCACACACTCACCCCCTCACCCCCTCACACTCCCTCAATCCCTCACTCAAGCACAAGAAAGAAGGTAAGAAGCAAGAGAAGAGGAAGAAGAAGCTTTAGTCACATCCAAGAATGAACTTCTCAGTCACTTTTGAACTTTATATACGTTCCCTAGTTTTTGGGCGGTTATCCCCACTTTTTACATGGCCGGCCACCATCAGCCTGCCCTCTTTTCCTAGTTCCCACCATTCTAACTTATCCCCTTCCCACTAATGCATACAATTTGCATAGGAGTGAGTCCGTCGCTCTTTTTACAAGGATTCGGGAGCGCCTTCATATTTAATGGCGCACTTTCACTCTTTTCTTTTCTCGAGGCGACACCGTCATTCGGATTTTTAGAGTCTGGCCTCCATCCAGGATGCCTTTTCCTTCCTTTGTCCTGTGCCTTCTTTGTTGTCTCTTTCTTCCATTTTTCCCGCACTTCTGCTCCATTTTTCATTCCTCTGTGCTGTGGTAAACAATGTCCCTTATAGTGATGTTTCATATCTTCTCATTTTCTTCTTTTCACCTTGTGAGAGCTCTGCAAGAGGGTATCATTGTAACCCCATAATTTGTGCTATAAGTTTTGGTCTTTCAATTTTCATATGCTCCCTAGCTAGACAATGCTAGAATTTACAAAACGAGAAGGGTGCCTTGTGGATGTCATGAAAAGAATGAACTCTTAGAGAAAGAAGCTCAAAGAGAAAGGTGAATGAACAAAAAAATAAAAATAAAAAGACTAATGAAAATATATTGGGTGTCAAAATTAATATTAAAACGTCTTTTGACTTTCAAAAAAGTCATTATTAACTTCATCCCATCTTTATCACATATTTTATTAGATTTCGTAAGCAAATAAGGACTTTGGGACTACCAAAGCATGTTAGACTTTGGAGATTTTGGCCAAAAAGGAGGAGAGAATCAAAAAATGGACTCTACTATCTCCAAAAAAGAGGACACAAGAATACCATATTCTTGCACACGTGAAAAACTCAGTTTAGCCCTTTTCTTAATCCCATGCTTGGAAAAAGTTGTTGTGATTCAGAGAGGCAGAGACAGAGAGTAAGGAGCAAGCATGCTCTCATCTTCTTCATTCATACATTCTATCTTAACCACACACAAAGAGTAAGTGTACTAAGGTCCGTAGGACCATTCACACTGGGTCTAAGACCACCGACTTATTTAATGTCCCACACTTTGCTGATACATCTGGACAAGACTAATGTCGGTAATGCATACTAATAGAAGAATAGTATGAGATTGATATTCAAACACTCTCCCTCAAGCTCAAATCATCTGATGAACTCCAAGTAGCTGTCTAAAACTACTAAACTTATCTTTACCCAAAGACTTGGTAAAGATATCTGCAACTTGTTCATCAGTCTTCACATGCATAAGATCTACTCTCCCTGCAAGAACCATCTCTCTGATAAAATGGTAGTGTACCTCTATGTGTTTGGTCCTGGCATGGTAAATTGGATTCATTGCCAGGAGTACACTACTGAGATTGTCACATAATAAGGTCACTAGAGCATCCACCTGAATATCCAAATTAGCCATAAGCTTGAGTAGCCATGAAATCTCACATGCTGCTAATGCAGCACCCCTGTACTCTGCCTCAGTGCTAGACAATGCAACCGTTGGTTGCTTCTTGCTGCTCAAGCTGATCATGCCACTTCCAAATCCAAAAGCATAACCACTCGTAGATTTGCGATCATATGAGCATCCTGCCCAATCCGCATCTATGTACCTAACTAGTTTCAAGGGCTTATCTCTCATATAGAACAACCCATAATCTATAATGGACTTAATATATCTCATAATGTGCCTAACAGCATCCAAATGTGGCTTCCTGGGCTTCTACATGAACTGACTTATGAGCCCAACTGCATAACTCAAATCTGGCCTAGTGAGGGTTAAGTAGATCAGACTTCCAACCATCTGCCTGTACATAGTCACATCCTAAATTTCAGATCCAGTGCTAATGTCCAGCTTGACATTTTGATCAAGGGGTGTATCCAATGGTTTGCATTCAACCATGCCATACTTCTTCAGCATTTCCATGGCATGATGTTTCTGCATTAGCCATAAACCATTTTCAGCCTTGATTACCTCAAAACCCAAAAAGTACTTCAATTCACCTAGATCTTTCATGTCAAATTCAGATATTAGCATCTTCATTACATGTTGTATGCCCAAGTCATCATCACTAGTGATTATCAAATCATCAACATATATGACCAGCACTACCAAGCCACTATCAGTCTTCTTTGTAAATAGGCTGTGATCAGCCCTACTAATAGTAAATTCCAACCTCTACAAGTAGTTACTGATCCTAACATGCCAAGCTCTCGGAGCCTGCTTCAGCCCATACAATGTCTTTTTCAGCTTGCATACATAATGCTAAAAATCAGGGTGAACATACCCTTCTGGCTGAACCATATAGACATACTCTGCTAAGTCACCGTTAAGAAATGCATTCTTAACGTCCATCTACTATAATTTCCAGCCTTTAGTAGTAGCCAAGGCAATCACAGTGCGTATAGTTGCCATCTTGGCAACAGGGCTAAATGTTTCCTCATAATCAATTCCATACTGTTGGGCATACCCCTTAGCAACCAGCATGGCTTTGTACCTTTCCACACTACCATCTGACTTGCATTTGATTTTGTAGACCCATTTGCAGCCAATGGTCTTCTTCCCTTCAGGCAGTGGCACAAGATTCCATGTCTTATTTTCAGCCAAGGCATTCATTTCTTCATCCATAGCTACACACCAGTTCTCATTTTCCATTGCTTCAGCATATGTACCTGGTTCTTTGATCTCCATCACTTTTGTCATGTAAGCATAATGCTTTGCAATGTAACCACTATATGTCAACCTGTCAACAGGGTATCTGACCCTTTGTGAGCGTCTAAGCTATGGTTCACTACTCGATTCCCCTCTCTCATGAGGCAGAATGTACCTACTCTGCCTTGTGCCAGGCGTATAGACAGTTGGAATACCAAGTTCACTGTCTAAAGTGTTAGTAGACTCATATCCAGAAGTCATTCTACCAGGTGTCATCATCTCAGATACATCCTCTGTCACTTTCTCTTTTCCTTTGTCTGCGACATTATATCTCCCCCTCACTGACATACTGGTGTCAGTGGACGGTGAGCTCCTCAATCTCCCTGTCCATGGGGATAATGTCTGACTACTAGGTCCTGTCATAGCAGTGCTGTGCTACATATCAACTGTAGATACATGAGTGGAAGGCATATCCGATGGCACTGTTGCCGATGATACATACCAAGAACCCATCTCATAAAAAATAACATTCGTGCTCACCAAGGTCTCCCTGGCAGAGGGATCATAGCATTTGTATGCCTTCTTCTCCTGTGAATATCCAATGAAAACACACTTATGCGCTTTTGGATCCAGCTTCTTCCTTTTTTCATGTGGAATATGCACATAAGCAAGATAGCCAAAGACTTTCATGTGACTTACATCCAACTTATAGCCATACAGCTTCTCAAATGGTGTCATCTCATGAATACCTACAGTGGGAGTCTAATTCAAGATATACATAGCTGTCATAACTGCCTCAGCCCAATAATGGAGCGGCATCTTCTTCTCATTCATCATGGCATGAGCAGCTTCCATCAAGACCATGTTCTTTCTTTCAGCTACTCCATTATGCTGAGGAGTGTAGCTGCAAGTAAGTTGCCTGTGTATGCCATTTTGAGCCAAAAATTTATCAAACTCATTTGATATATACTCCCCACCACTATCTGATCTCAAGCAAGAGATATAACAGTCAAATTCCTTTTCAACCTGCTTTTTAAACTGCTGAAAAACAGCAAACACCTCATCCTTTGTCTTCAGAATGTAAACCCAAGTATAGCGACTGTAATCATCAATGAATGTCACATAATACTTCGAGCCTCCCATGGATGCATTATGGGCTAGCCCCCAAACATCAGAGTGCACTAACTGCAATGGATGTGTACTCTACCTTACATGCCTGCTGACAAATGGCAATCTTGACTACTTACCAAACTTGCAAGCATCACATACATGACCAATATCTGAATATTGAAACTTGGGTAAACCTACAACAAGCTGTTTTTTCTGCATAATTTGTAGCCTTTGCAAATTTATATGCCCCACTTTCTTGTGCCAAATTTTCAAGTCTCTGATAGTGCCAGAACCATGGGCAAACATAACTGAATTTAGCTCTGGCAAGGTAGCATCAAGAATAAACATTCTGCCATTCCTTTGACCGTGAGCTATCAACTTGCATCCATTACCAAAATCTTCAATAAAGCAACCATGCTTGTTAAATCTAACCTGCAAGTTTTGCTCTGAACAGATAGTAGGTTATTCATAATCGAAGGAACATGCAATACATCATGCAAATTTTTCTCTTTGCCATCATGAACCACAAGAGGCACTTTGCCTTTATGCTCAATGCTATGCTGCGTGTCATCACCTGTACAGACATAGCCATTTTTTTCAGCCACCATATCAGTGAACCAATCACCATGAGGAGTCATATGGTTCGATGCCCCTAAATGAATGTACCAAGCTGCATCATCAATGCATTTTTCAGCAACTCTGTCTTTTACATATTGCATGGCAAACAATCTATCTCTTGAAATATCATATGCCTAACTAGATGTAGAGAAATGCCCATGTTGTTTTCCTTTCTGATTGTCCTGCTTCTTCCAGTAGTCCTTGGCAATATTCCCATACTTCCCGCAGTAATGGCAATCCTTATCCTTGTTCGGATTGTCAGATGGACACTGTTGCTGCCAGGAGACTCTACCTCTAGGGCTAGATCCCCCCTGCCTCTAAAGTTTCCACCACTTCTTGCATTTGATACCTGCTGGTTGTTATTGCCATAGGATGCATTTTGTTGGCCTCCTTTTCCAAATCCATAGCCTTTACCACGGCCACATTGATTGGAATAGAAAACTACATCCTTATTTTTAGAACTGCTAGATCTTGCAGCCAAAGCAAGCTTAGCCGCTTCATGGATAAGAAATGTAGCCAGCTCATTGAAATCAGGCATTTCAGCCCGCACAGACACAAAAGTGTCAAAAGACTTATACTCAGGCCCCAGGCCATTCAAGGTCACAGCAACCATGTCTTTATCTTCAACCTGTGAACCAACAGATGCCAACTGATCCGCAATGGTCTTAACCTCTTTGACATAATCTTGTATAGATCTGCTCTTCCTCTCCGTGTTGTTGAACTTCTGCTTCAACTGTATCTTCTTGGCACTTGTGGTTGTGCCATAAAACTTGACCAAAATGTCCCATGCATCCTTAGGAGAGCTGCAGTTCATTATTTGCATTACCATGGCATATACACTTTCCTCGGTTTGTTTTAGTTATGTAATTATCTAACACATTAATTTGACATATAATAATCAGCTTCTTTAATTAACCCTGTTAAGCACTGGTTCCTTCACGTAATCTTTTCACGTGACATAGAAAAACAATATCAAGCAAGTTCTTTTAACATTTCATCATTTTATCTTTGAAATACAAGGAGTTCCGCCCGTAGGCTTGTCCATAATCCGACCGAAGGCTATCCAGTAATCCCCAGGGATTACTATTCCAAGCTTCCGCCCCGTCAACTAGTATGCGGGCCTCGAGATCCAATCCCGAGTCACGTTAGCCTCTTGCGTAGGACTCGGAAGGCGAGGGATTTACGGCCAGAGTCCCCCCCTGGCACCCAAGCATCCTCCTACTCCAAGTAGAGCTCAACGGAGAGACCTCTTGCGGTGAGTTCGGTCCATGTTCCTGGCGCGGTGAACAACCCCCTTGGTTAGGGTTAGGCAGAAAGTCGGGGTTAACTGAAACTGCCTCTTCCTTCAGGCCTTCAACCTGAAGTATAGGTAATCATTTAATTTGCAATTC
This sequence comes from Lygodium microphyllum, assembly GCF_053477565.2. Classification (NCBI taxonomy): domain Eukaryota; kingdom Viridiplantae; phylum Streptophyta; class Polypodiopsida; order Schizaeales; family Lygodiaceae; genus Lygodium; species Lygodium microphyllum. Next base: position 137,992,648 of record NC_141152.1, on the reverse strand, counting down.
ATAATTCAAACAGAGCCCTAAAATCTCTAGCAAACACAAACATTTCCATTAATCAACCCAGTTGTTTGGCAAACTGCTAAGGAAGTGTTCTTTCCTTTTTGAGTGTATCAGCACTCGTTCCCAAGGTGTCTTGTAAATTGGCAAGATCTTTTACATTTCGATGAAGGTCATACCCAACTTGGTTAACCCTAAAGTGCCTTAGATATGCTAGTTTCCGGTTTACAAATTTCCTTATTTAGAAGGATATCCAAAAATACGTCTTTTTGCAAGATAACTTGTGTAGGGATCTGCCGTCCTTGATGAGGGTTTTTACCCTTTCTCCTTGTGAATCAATCACAAGACTAAATGATTTCATACTTGTTGCGCAAGTCCTGCGATGGAATAATCTGTTTAAAAACTTTAAGCTGACGTATGTTAGGCCTAGGGTTTCTTCTTTTAAGAACCTTAGGGACAAACCCTAGTTTCTTATCTTTACGAATTTATTGTCCCTACACTAAGGAAAGTAGTCAAGTGCTTAGGGTATGAATGTTTCTATATTTAGATTGGTTTAGTTATCTTTCGGAAGGTAACATTAATCTTCTTGTCACGGTTTTGCTATCCTTGTGACAATTTACTTTCCAGTCAATACAGCTTAATTTTAACTTCCGTTTTCCTTACAGATGAACTCATGCCAAATAACAACATTTGCCTTGCTACGATGTGCAATTAGCAAAGATAACTTTCTAGTAATTTGAGCATCGAAAGAAACCTTTCATGAATTTAACCATTTACAACGATTCGTTGCGAAAGGAATAAGACTAATGGTGCAAGATATAATTTCAACACCTTAGGATTTAACTAAAATATACTACAATAGTAAATGGCTAATCTTGCTCGTAATTTATAATGCTTGATGCAGTTTGAAGAAAGCTAAGTTGTATACATTGTCATTCATAAGCTAAACTCCTTTGTTACAAATAACTCGAATAAATATAACCTATCCTTAACAAATTTTATTTGCATGATCAACTTAAAACCGAATTAAAGTCAAGAAGAAAAACTTGGTTTTGGGGTGAGATATCCACATGGATACCAGGAGATGACCCTCCCGCAGCTATATCTTGGACTTTCTTCGACGGCATCGTAGTTCGAATGTGAGATAGCCTTTTCCTCTTTCTTCTAGAATTCCACCATCTCTTTGGATCAAAGTTTTTTTATGGGTGAGTGTGGTTTTGCAACCACGGAACCCTTGGAGGATTTTGACTTGGGGTAGAAGGAATAGAAAGCACTTATTCTCCTTCCTTCCCTTTCTTTTATCTTTTTCCCACTCTTCCTCCTTCACTCCTTCTTTTCACTCCCTCTACTTTCCCTCCCTATCTTTTATCTCACGGCTACTTTTCCCTTACGGGATATCATCCGAGGCCATGATGATGATTTGGATTTTTAAGTTCAAGGGGGGAAAAATAATAAGGGGGATACGGGGGATTAAGAGGAAATCTTAGGGAGTTGTGGGAAAAAAAAGAAAAGAGTTATGAGGGGGGGTTGAAAAAGGGTTATAAGGGGGTGATAAGGCTTAGGGGAATAAAACACGGGGGGGGGGGGGGGGTGGGTTAGGTAGGCTCCCAAAGTCAAGGGAGGGGCTTAAGGGGAAAAGGGAATTTAAAATCCTAGGGGGGATTTAAAACCGGGGGGGCTGGGGGGGAAAGGGCTTTAGAGGGATTAAACTCGGGGGGGGGACAAGGGGGCTTAGGGGGGATTAAACCGGGGGGGGGTAAAGAAGGGGGGAAAAGGGGGTAGTAGGGTATAGGAAGGGGGGTTAAAGAGGCCCCCCCTTTGGAAGCTTTCAAGCTTCCATAAGCTTGGGGGGTGGTTATGGCCGTCCGTCTTGGCAGCTAAATGGGAGGCGGCTTCACGCTCACCCTCTTCTCCACAGCAGCGTCTCGACACAGCAGAGGGACAGCTTCTCACGACCCTCCTTCCTCTCTCCCTCACCGCTAACAGCCTCCCACTCTCCTTCACGGCTGCCCAGCGTCAAAGTATCCCCTCTTCTCTTCCTTCCTCTTCAGACTGACGGCCTGCAACGTTCTTGCCCCCTCCCTCAGCCTGCGGCCCCTCATTAAATAGTGGAGGGGAGGGGGATCTTCCCTCCCCTGTGTGTCATCACACATGTTCCCCCCCCCCCCCCCCATCCCGAGCTCCACCAAGGAGCTTAATGGCTCCTTCTATTTCCCTCCCCCTCCAGCTTGTCAGTCGGCTGGGGGAGATAGGGGGAAATAAATTTATTTAAAAAAATCATTTATCCAATTCGTTTTTTATGCGGAATATTACATTCTCTCCCCCTTGGAGGAATCGAGATGTCCTCATCTCGAGATAAACTGGGGATATTGATGGTTGAGAGAGCTTTCATCTATCCAAGTGGCATCCTCTTCGGGATAATCTTTCCACTGGACGAGGCATTCTCTCAGGGTTCTAGATCTTAACTGTCTTTCCCTAACATCTAAGATCATATCTGGCCTTAGTTCAAGGACTCCTTGACAAGGCATTACCATTTGTTGGTCATCAAGTACATGATTAGGGTTGGGTACATATTTTTTCAATAGGATGATATGGAATACATTGTGAAACTTTAGGTTCTCAGGGAGTTGCAATCTATAAGCATTGGGTCCTAGGCATTTGAGGATTTTGTACAGCCCACAATACCTTGGACTTAGCTTCTTGCATTCTCCTAGGGATAGAGAACTCTTTTTAGGGCATACACGAATGAAGACCATGTCTCCTTCTTCGAAGACTCTATCTTGACGTTTCAAATCTGCGTATGCCTTTTACCTATCCTTGGCCGCTTGTATGTCTTGTCTTATTGACCTTATTTGATCATCCATGTTCTCCAACATTTGTCTTGAAGCTTCAACTCTTAGGGTTGGATCAGAAAAGTTTAGGGGACTTCGACAATCATGACCATACAATGCCTGGAAAGGGGTCATTTGAATGCTCTGCTGGTAAGAAGCATTGTAGGCAAATTCAACCAAAGGCAAGTATTGAATCCACCTCTTAGGCTCTCGATAGCAGTATGCCCTAAGCATATCCTCGATGACTTGATTTATTCGCTCTGTTTGGCCATCCGTTTGGGGATGGTAGGCGGTGCTAAAACAGAGTTGAGTCCCAACAGCTTCAAAGATAGCTCTCCAGAAGTGTGATGTGAAGAGAGAATCTCAATCACTAATGATTCTTCTAGGTAACCCATGTAGCTTGAATATCTCCTTGATAAACAATCTCGCAATGTCGGAGGCTTTATAATTTGTCTTTACTGGAATCAAGTGTGCAACCTTGGTAAGCATGTCAACCACAACCATAATGGAATTGTATCCTCCTTGGACTTGGGGTAAGCCCACAACAAAATCCATACTGATGAATTCCCATTTCATTTGGGGAATGTCAAGTGGTTGTAGTTTCCCTGGCATCATGACATGTTCGGCTTTGATACGTTGGCAAGACAAACACTCAGTGACATACTTAAGAACGTCACCTTTAAGCCTCTCCCAATGGTAGCTCTTCCTTACTGCATTAAGAGTCTTAGCATAGCCAGGATGTCCTGCGAAAGGAGAATCATGAGCTTCCCATAATATCTTCTACTTAAGTGACTAGCTTGCTGGTATACACAGCCTTGTTCTGTAGTAGACAAGTCCATTATCAACAATGGAAAATTCCAGATACTTAGCTTGCAACTTCTGATTCTGCTCCTTGGTAGATATTTCCTTTATCATTGTTTGGTAGGCCAAATCATGGCATGCTTCCTCTCTAGCTAGTTCAAGTATAGGGTTGTTTGGCATAGATACTTCTGTAGCTAGAGATCTGGCCGTTGATGGATTTTGCAAGATTAGGGAATTTAGGAATGCCTTGCGACTGAGTGCATCGGCAACTACATTCTCTTTCCCTGGTCGGTACTTGATTTCAAAATCATATTCCTCCAATACTTCAATCCACCGACGTTGCCTCATGTTGAGCTCGTTCTAGGTAAAAATCCATTTGAGACTCTTATGATCAGTTACTAGAGTAAACTTGTTACCCAACAGGTAGTGTCTCCAAAGCTTTAGAGCATGGATGACAGCTAGTAATTCCAGATCATGCGTGGCATAATTCTTTTCATGACTCTTCAATTTCCTTGAAGAGTATGCTATTGGATGACCTTCCTACATAAGTACACACCCCAAGGCAAGAATGCTAGCATCAGTTACTACCTCAAACTCCTTATTGAGGTCAGGAAGTTTTAGAATAGGTGCTGATACCAAACTTTGCTTCAATTTGTCGAAGCTATTTTGTTCGGAAGTTGACCATGTAATGGAAGTCTGCTTCTTTAGTAAGTCTGTAAGAGGTGTTGCAATCAAATCATAGTTTTTTATGAAGACCCTATACCATCCTGTCAATCCAAGAAAGCTACGTATCTCCTTGACGGATACTAGTATTGGCCATTCAAGCACATCTCTGACCTTGGCTGGGTCTACTGATATTCCTTCTGATGATACTATGAATCCCAGATATTCAATCTGACGCTTGAAGAATGCACACTTCTTCATTTTTGCATAAGCTTATGAGACCTCAATGTCTCAATGACAATCTGAAGTTGAGGTTCATGATCTTCTTCCTATTTAGAATAGACTAAAGTGTCATCGAAGAAGACAAGCATGAAATCATCAAGATATGGTCTAAAGATATCTTGCATTAATCTGTTGAAGGTGGCAGGTGCGTTTGTAAGCCCGAATGATATAACCAGGAACTCAAAGTGCCCATATCTTGTATTGAAGGCCGTCTTTGGAATATCTTCTTCCTTGATCCTTATCTGATAGTAACCTGACCTGAGATCAATCTCGGAGAAGATCTTTGCACCTTGAAGACGATCAAGAAGCTCATCTATTCTAGGAATAGGATACTTGTTCTTGACTGTTGATTGATTCAATCCTCGGTAATCAATACATAGTCGAAGTGTCCCATCTTTCTTTTTCTGGAATAGTACTGGAGCTCCCCACGGTGAGTTGCTAGGCCAGATGTAACCCTGATCTAACAGTTGCTTGAGCTGTTCCTTCAACTCAATTGCTTCTGGTATGGACATTCTATAAGGTCTCTTTGCAATTGGTGCAGCTCAGGTACTAACCTAATCTCATGATCTACTTCTCTTTGAGGCAGAAGTTCAGTCAATTCCTTAGGGAATACGTCAGCGTATTCCTTTAGCCAAGAAGGTCCTTCATGAGACTCTTGCTTTTGACCTAACTTGTTGAGTTTGATCAGGTAAACGGGTAATCCTTTTCTGACTCCTTTTATGATCCGAGATACTTTGGCTAATTGGATTCTTGGCACTCCTGCCTCACCTTGAGTTGTGACAAATTCCCTTTCAGAGTTTCGAATGGAAACTTGACCCTTTCCACAATGAATATGGGCGTCATTAGGCTTAAGCCAATCCACCCCGAGTAGACACTCATGGATACCCAAATTCATGACTCTGAATTTGACTAAAGTCTTCTTTCCTCCCAGAAAGAATTCCACCTTAGCAGTTTGCCTGGTACAAGTTACCTCACGACCGTTTGCCAACACCACAAGCAGGGTAGGTGCTTCTATTGTGGTTATTCCTAAGCTTTTTGCACATGATGGTGAGATAAAGGAATGTGTACTGCCACAATCAATCAAGATTTTGAAACCTTTACCTTGATAGTCCGACGGTGTGAATCACCGAGAACTGGCGATTCGGCCCTTTCTTGTGTAAAGCGGCATGGACTGTCGCTCTTTCGAATTCTGCTTCCATAGTCGGATCTTCCTCTTCTTCTTCTTCACATCTTTGCCTATTGGCAATACAAGAGGTTCTTCCTCTTCCACGGGTAATGGCTCCTTGACCGTGGCCTGCTCCTTGGAAAGGCGTTTGGCGATGTCCTCCGCTGAGCTTGGGACATTGCCTCTTGAAGTGACCGGGCTCGTTGTAGTGGAAACAACGGAGGTTTCAGCCATTACTTTGAGTAGGAACAAAGTTGTTGACGTTATTTGTCCTTTCTTTCTTCCTTTGTCCCTGAGTATGACATTGAACTCTCTTCATTTGAGGTCTGAATGCTCCTCTGTTCGGGTCACTATAGGACCAAGTTTTGTTACCCCTTGGTCTAGCTTGCACCTCCTGAATTATAGGTGCCACTGGAATGAGTGCATCTTGAAGATCTAATGGACGCATAGATTCGAGATGGGTATTTACGGGCAGATTTAAGCCCGGGCAAAATTTGGACACCTGCTGCGTCATGTCCATTTGTGGCGCATACTTTAGGAATGAGACGAATTTAGAGTAGTATGCGTAAAGGGTGAGTCCTAGCTGTTTTAGCTCGTAGAACTCATTCATTTTTTGCATACGATATGCAGGTGGCAAATATCTTCCCTGCACGGCTTTCTTTAACTTCTCCCAGGTAACGGACCCCTCTGAAGTCCCTTGATCCCTGCACCATTGCTTCTACCAAAGTTTGGCTTCGCCGGTGAGTTTTAACTTGGCGAGCATGGCGTGGTTGGTAGGTGCAGTACCAGGTGCTTCAAAGTAATCCTCCATGGATTCAATCCAAATTTCAGCATCAACCTGGACGAATCTGCCTCTCCCGTCGAGCTCGAGTGGATTTATTTACCTGAGGAGGAACTTCTTCTCCTGGGTCACAGCAATACTTAATGTAGGGGGCGAATTTGGAACCTGTACCTGGGGTTGTGCCTGGATAAAAGTTTTCTTAACGTTATTATATGATAATCGACATTAGCTTATCTTTCATTTTTAGTTCAGCTATCTCGTAAACAATGTAGCTACTTAACTTTTTAACATCTCTTATGCACAGCCAGATATTGATAAAAGAAGTCTTTATTTGTATTTACATGGGCCTAGCCTTATACAACGTTCCGTGTGACGATAATCCAATCATTACATTCAGTTTAGGGAGAACAACGTTGTATTGCATTTGTCTACAGGAACTGTGTAATAGTAGGGTTTTGGGTCATGGATCTTTAGGAATCGATAGTTCATTGGAAGTTCAGGATACCCTTTCTGTTGGAATCCATACTTCACATGGCGGCCCAACACTTTAATCTTGTCGGGTGGGATTACACGGGTTACTTTCTCTTATACATATGAGTTCATTTCAATCCTCTGACCTTGAATATGTAAAGTCAAATTTACGTGAGCTTCCACAAAAATGAACAGCTTCACGACTTTCAAGTCTTCCAACCACTTGATCCTCTTTAGGTTGGTCTATAGATAAGCAAACCGGTGGGTGGCTATATAGTAGATTCCTGAAGACCCCGTCCATCTTTGTTCTATGTATAAAGGTGATGGATTATAAATAAGCTCCACGATGTTCATCATCCCAATTCTTTGTCTATAAAGGGGATAATGAATTGCAGTCATAAACATGACCCGAAATACCAAAAACTTGTTCCACGCTTCATAGTTCTGCAAGACAGCATTGAAGATGAGAAAATGTTTGGACAGCAACAATTTCTTTACTTCATTTTATTGAGATCTCATAAAAACAATTCCATTGTTGGTCGGCTCTGATACCAACTTGTAACGTGTCCCCTAGTATCATCCAGGACACATTGTAGCAGTCCATCGGAAAGGATGTCTAGAAAACTCTGCCCGGCACTCCCATGGAATGTTACAGGTTTTGTGATCTAGGTCTTCCCGCGTCTGCCACGTAGCGGAAGTATCCTGGCCGTTTCCACTTAGGATCGACCGGAATTAGGGTTTTCCTGATGGGTCATTAGCTAACAACAACTAGCGTCAGACCCGAGAGAACTACTTTACGCAGAAATGCCAGGTCCGAAGCGGATTCACGCTGCACTTGGTTCAAGGAGAATGGGAAACGAGAGGAATGCAAAGCTCAACCTCTCTGCCATAAGGCATAGTCCCATTCCGTTCCCCTAAAACATCGTAAATCGGGTAAGACGTAACTTTAGGTCATCGTTCTCGTTATTCATTTTGATGATGATGATCATTCCGCTATTCTTCGAGATTTTTGAGAAAAGTTCCCAGCTAATCGGGACCACCCAACCGTAGGACGGAACCATGGCCCATCTGTTCAAAGAGTAGAGAGAGAGAAAGGGAAAGACTCCATATCCATAAGCCTTCAAGCTCTCAAGCTCATTCCTTCATTTCCACACTCTATAAGATAAAGTGACCTAGTGTAAATGTAGACTAGACTGACTAACTCTAGTCAGCTGACTACTAACCCGACTTATTTAATGTAGTCACATGTAGATAGTTGTACACACTAGCTGTCATAGATGTCGGTCATAGATGAAGACACACTAACGGTGAGCTTGATTTCTAACACTCCCCCTCAAGCTCAAAAACAAAACCCAAATCATCTGCATCACTCCAAGTAGCTGTCTAAAGTGAATGAACTTATCTTTACCAAGTGATTTGGTAAAGATGTCTGCTACCTGGTCTTCCGTCTTCACATGCTCCAAGTCAATCTGATCTGCTAAAACCATTTCCCTGATGAAATGGTAGTGAACCTCAATGTGTTTTGATCTTGCATGATAAAACGGATTACTTGCTAACATAACACTACTTAAATTGTCACAGTACAGCTTGACTTTACTGTCCAAGTGTACTCCCAAGTCATTTAGTAACTTCTGTAACCACTTAGCTTCACAGGCCGCTAAGGCCACACCACGATACTCTGCTTCCGTACTGGACAATGCAACTGTAGGCTATTTCTTACTCTGCCAACTGATCATGCTACTACCCAATCCAAATGCATAGCCAGTGGTTGACCTCCTGTCATATGTGCAACCAACCCAGTCAGCATCAGTGTACCCCATCAAGTCAAGGGTTTTCCCATATGCATAAAACAACCCATGATCTGTGGTACCCTTTACATATCTCACAATTCTTCTGACTGCATCCAAGTGTGGTTTGCAAGGCTTCTGCATGAACTGACTGATCAGCCCCACAGCATAACTCAAGTCAGGTCTAGTGATCATGAGATAGATCAAGCTGCCTACCATCTGTCTGTACATAGTAACATTCTCAATCTCTGTCCCAACATCAATCTACAGCTTGACATTCTGCTCCAAAGGCGTATCCATAGGCTTGCAATCAGCCATACCATATTTCTGTAACATGTCATGAGCATACTGCTTCTGTAGCAGCCATATGCCTCAAGGTGTAGAAACAACCTCAATCCCCAAAAAGTATTTCAGCTCTCCAAGATCCTTGACCTTAAACTCAGCCTGTAAACATGTCTTTATTTCTGCAATCCCATTTTCATCATCTCCTGTAATGATTAAGTCATCAACATAGACAACTAGAAAAACATAGCCACTATCTGTCTTCTTCGCAAACAGACTATGATCAGCAACTCCCGATCGGAAACCATGTTGCTGTAAATAACTGCTGATGTGAGCGTTCCATGCTCTAGGTGCCTGTTTCAACCCATATAATGCCTTTTTCAGCCGACATACATGTGTTGGAAATTCTCGATGTACATAGCCTTCAGGCTGTTCCATGTAAACCTCTTCCTGTAATTCTCCATTGAGAAATGCATTCTTTGCATCCATCTGCCATAGTTTCCAGCCTCTAGCTGCTGCCAAAGTAATCACAGTTCTAACTATAGCCATCTTTGCTACAAGGCTGAAAGTCTCTTCATAATCAAGACCATACTGCTACGCATACCCTTTTGCAACCAACCTGGCCTTATATCTTTCCAATGATCCATCTGATTTACATTTTACCTTATACACCCACTTGCATCCAATAGGTGTTTTGCCCTTAGGCAACTGTACCAAATCCCATGTACAATTTTCAACCAAAGCTGAATATTCCTCATCCATAGCAGCACGCCAATTCTCATCTCAAACTGCCTCATCAAACTTACTTGGTTCTCTAAAACCTGTTACTTTTGTCATATAAGCATAATGATGGGCTGAATATCCAGTGTAAGTATACCTGTCAACAGGTCGTCTGACCCTCTCTGATCTCCTGAGATGTGGCTCACTATGAGCTTGCCTCTCATGAGGCGGCACATAACGACTCTATTTAGCACCTGGTGTCATAACAGACGGAATCCCCAATTCACTATCTAAGCTGTCACTGCTAGATGAATCATAACCTGCAGTGAGTGGACCTGTTACATCTTCAAAGACCTTTTCTTTTCCCTTATCTATTCTCCCCCTCACTGACATATCCGTGTCAGTGGATGCAGTAGTGCGACTCCGTAATCATCCTGTCCAAGGACTCACTGCAAATGATACACACCTGTCTAACCAGTCATGGAAGTACTCTCTGCAGGAGTATTTTCAGCATGACTCATATTGGGTGAGCCATCAGTAGGTACTGCAACAGGATTCCCATACCAAGATGCTAACTCATCAAATACCATATCTCTGCTGATGAGTGTCTCATGCGTAGAAGGTACATAACACTTGTATGCTTTCCGTTCCTGTGCATATCCCAAAAACACACTCTTCACTGCCTTAGGATCCAATTTCTTCCTCTTCTCATCCGGTATATGCACATATGTAATGCTACCAGATACCTTCAAGTGTGAAATATCAGGTTTATGACCATACAGCCGTTCATATGGAGTGACCTCATGAATCCCTGCTGCAGGGGTTCGATTCAACACATATATAGCAGTCACCACTGCTTCAGCCCGATAACCATTTGGCAGACATTTTTCATTCAGCATAGCTCTAGCTAACTCCATCAAAACCCTGTTTTTCCTCTGTGCAACACCGTTTTGCTGCGGTGTATAACTACATGTGAGCTGTCTTCTGATCCCATGTTTAGCAAGATACCTATCAAAGTAGTTTGAGACATATTCACCTCGTCCATCTGATCTCAAACCTGATATGTAACAACCCAATTCATTTTCAGCATGTTTCTTGAAGTCTTTGAATGCATCAAACACATCATCCTTATGTTTCAAGATATAAAGCCAAGTGTACCTGCCTGAAATCATCAATAAATGAGACATAATATCGTGCACCGCCAAAGGAAGCATTATGTGAAGGACCCCAGACATCAGAGTGTACCAACTGTAAAGGCCTAGTGCTGTTTTTTACATGTCTCATGAAAGGAAACCATGCCTGCTTCCCAAACTGACATGCAGGGCATACATGACCAAAATCATTATACTTGAATTTAGGTAATCCAAGTACTACTTCTTTTTGCTGCATAGATTTCAGCTTTTGTACATTGACATGTCCAATTCTCTTGTGCCAAATCTCTACATCTCTGATGGCACTCTCATCATGTGCAAACATAGCTGCTTTAAGTTCAAGAATGGTCGCTTCCAAAGTAAACATCCTGCCATCCCTTCTGCCCTTGGCAATTAGCTTGCAGCTATTTCCATACTCTTCAATGAAACATCCATCCTTGTTAAACCTCACTTGCAGATTCTGTTCTACCATTTGACCCATAGACAACAAATTCTTTGTTATGGTCGGTACATGTAAGACATCATGCAGGCCTTTCTTCTTGCCATCAGGCATCATCAATGGAACAATCCCTTTATGCTTTATGTCATGTTGGGTATCATCCCCAATACATACATGACCATGTGTACTTGCAACCATCTCATCAAACCACTCTCCATGTGGGGTCATGTGGTTTGATGCACCAGAGTCAATGTACCACCTGTCATCTCTGTTCTGCCTTGACACAGTCTTGGATACATGCTGCATGGCAAATAGTCTATCAACTGACTCATCATGATGAGCACCACTGGAAGATGCATAGTGCCCATGCTATTTCCCTTTTGTCTTCATGTCATTTTGCTTTTTGTAACATTCCTTCGCTATGTGCCCATACTTACCACAATAATGACAGTCCTTGTCCCTGTTGGACTGATCAGACAACTGCCATGAACCAAAACCACCACCTCTACCTCAGGGTGATCTCCCCCTGCCTCTAAACCCACCAGATCCACGCTGGCCTTGTGTATTTGCACCATGCCAATTACTCTGCTGCTGCTGCTGCTGCTGTCCATAAGTATTACGAGTGTCACCACGACCTCAAAATGAACCACGATCTCTAGATCCTCTGCCACGCTGGCTAGAGTACAACATAGTGTCTCTACTCTGAGATGCACTAGAACCTGTATTCAAACCAAGTTTGACTTCCTCATGTAGCAACAAAGCAACTAGCTCTTCCCAACTAGGGGGCTCTTCTCTGACAGAAATGGAAGTGTCAAAAGCTTTGTACTCCTTGCCTAAGCCATTCAAAGCAACAACAATCATATCATCTTCTGATACACTTGAGCCAATAGTAGCAAGTTGATCAACTATGGTCTTAATCTCCATGGTATATGTCTCGATGCTCTTGCCATTCCTAGACATGTTGTTGAACTGCTGTTTCAACTGGATCTTTCTTGCATGTGTCATGGTTCCATAATTTTTCATCAGTATGTCCCAAGCATCCTTCGGAGTCTCACATCGAGTGATTTGAATTACCATAGCATCAGATATACATAAGGAAAATCAATGCAGCACTTTGCATGCTCTTTCATTCCATAGCCTGTAGGCTCTTTTCTGTTCATTTGTTGGATTGTGTGCAGGCAACTCAGGAGCAACCTCATCTCCTGTACATAAATCCCAATAACCTCTGCCAACCAGAAAGTTTTTCATTCTGAATTTCCATAATGTAAAGTTCTTATTATCCAACTTCTCTCCAACTATCTGAGTGATATTGTCAGTCCCATGTGCATTAGCCATGATGCAATAGACTGTCTATCAAATGCCTGACTCCTTGCAGTCCAATAAGTATGACTGACTAAGTTCAATCCGTAACAGTTTATGACAGTTTTCTGTACTAAATTGCAGAAAAAAACCAGGGTATTTCAGCCCACTGACACCCCAAAACAACCCACAAACAAGTGGTCTCAACTGTAGATATAACTGTCAATACATAAGCTATGTGTTTGCTTCAGCTTAAGCTTCTGTAACCTCACTGCCAGGGTACATACATGCAGTCTGAAAATTGTAAACTGTGAGTAACCAGCAGCAATTTCAAGTCCAAAATTGAGTGTGTCAACAAATTCGGTTTCAGGTTGCAGTCAACCAGAATTCAGCATACCAAGCTCCAAGCAGCTCCAAAATTGTAATTAGCCAGGACAGTGTAACTGCATTTACTTCAGCTTCAAAATTCAGTTTTCAATGATGCTCATTGCTTGCTTCAATTCTCCATGCATTCAACATGTATAGGCCACTTCATATAGATGATGGAACCCCCAAGATGACCTGTATTGCTTCAATAATGCACAGTACTTGTCATTGACTGTGTATGACCATTTTCAGCTTGTCATTGATTTTCAGATCTGAGTATTCTGTCATTGACTGTGTATGACAATTTTCTGATTTTCAGATCTGAGTATTCTGTCATTGACTGTGTATGATAGTTTTCAGATTTTCAGATCTGAGTATTCTGTCATTGACTATGTATGACAGTTTTCAGATTTTCAGATCTGAGTTTTCTGAGCAAGAGATCTCAGCTCCAAGACATTTGATCCAATGTATATATACTTTGACACATTCTTGTGCTCCAAAGATGCCTTCTGAGTGTAGTACAAGGCTTCTATGTGTCAGTAAACTGAATGCATGCTGTCCATTCATGTTTACAGCAGTTCAGAAATGATTATAGGTCTGTGTCTGTCACTCCAGCTCATAACAGAGCTCCCACACAAGCATTTACTCCTTGCACACTTCAAATACCTTCAATTGTGAGCATACATGCTCTATGAACCTTATCCAGGTGCCCCACTGAAGATTGACAGGTTGCTGTCCACTCACATTAACAAGCGCAGATTTTCAGATACAGGTTGCTATCCATTCAGATCAGCAGGCGCAGATTTTCAGATACAGGTTGCTGTCCATTCAGATCAGCAGGTGCAGATTTTCAGATACAGGTTGCTGTTTTTCAGGAGACAGTCCACGATTTTCAGACTCAGGAGGCAGTCCACGATTTTCAGACTCAGGAGGCAGTCCACGATTTTCAGACTCAGGAGGTAGTCCACGATTTTCAGAATCAGGAGGCAGTCCATGCTGATTCCTTCCTTTGACTATGGCTTCATTTGCAAGTTGTCATGCCCATTCTCCCACAGCCTCATGGATGAAGCTCTGATACCATGTTCAAAGAGTAGAGAGAGAGAAAAGGAAAGACTCCATATCCATGAGCCTTCAGGCTCTCAAGCTCATTCCTTCATTTCCACACCCTATAAGATAAAGTGACCTAGTGTAAATGTAGACTAGACTGACTAACTCTAGTCAGGTCACTGACTGACTACTAACCCAACTTATTTAATGTAGTCACATGTAGACAACTGTACACACTAGCTGTCATAGATGTCGGTCATAGATGAAGACACACTGACGGTGAGCTTGATTTCTAACACCATCCTCTGCACTTTCCTCGGTTTGTTTAGTTATGTAATTATGTAACACATTAATTTGACATATAATAATCAGCTTCTTTAATTAACCCTGTTAAGCACTCATTCCTTCACGTAATGTTATCATGTGACATAGAAAAACAATATCAAGCAAGTTCTTTTAACATTTCATCATTTTATCTTTGAAATACAAGGAGTTCCGCCCGTAGGCTTGTCCATAATCCGCCCGAAGGCTATCCAGTAATCCCCAAGCATTACTATTCCAATCTTCCGCCCATCAACTAGTATGCAGGCCTCGAGATCCAATCCCGAGTCACGTTAGCCTCTTGTGTAGGACCCGAAAGGCGAGGGATTTACGGCCAGAGCCCCCCCTGGCACCCAAGCGTCCTCCTACTCCAAGTAGAGCTCAACGGAGAGACCTCTCGCAGTGGGTTCGGTCCACGTTCCCAGCGCGGTGAACAACCCCCTTGGTTAGGGTTAGGCAGGCAGTCGGGGGTAACTGAAACTGCCTCTTCCTTCAGGCCTTTAACTTGAAGTATACGTACTCATTTAATTTATAATTCATAATTCAAACAGAGCCCTAAAATCTCTAGCAAACACAAACATTTTCATTAATCAACCCAATTGTTTGGCAAACTGCTAAGGAAGTGTTCTTTCCTTTTTGAGTGTATCAGCACTCATTCCCAAGGTGTCTTGTAAATTGGCAAGATCTTTTACATTCCGGTGTAGGGCATACCCAACTTGGTTAACCCTAAAGTGCCTTAGATATGCTAGTTTTCGGTTTACAACTTTCCTTATTTAGAAGGATATCCAAAAATACGTCTTTTTGCAAGATAACTTGCGTAGGGATTTGTCGTCCTTGATGAGGGTTTTTACCCTTTCTCCTTGTGAATCAATCACAAGACTAAATGATTTCATACTTGTTGTGCAAGTCCTACGATGGAATAATTTGTTTAGATTCTTTAAGCTGACGGAAGGTAACATTAATCTTCTTGTCATGGTTTTGCTATCCTTGTGACAATTTACTTTCCAGTCAATACAGCTTAATTTTAACTTCCATGTTCCTTACATATGAACTCATGCCAAATAACAACATTTGCCTTGCTAAGATGTGCAATTAGCAAAGATAACTTCCTAGTAATTTGAGCATCGAAAGAAACCTTTCATGAATTTAACCATTTACAATGATTCGTTGCGAAAGGAATAAGACTAATGGTGCAAGATATAATTTCAACACCTTAGGATTTAACTAAAATATACTACAATAGTAAATGGCTAATCTTACTCGTAATTTATAATGCTTGATGCAATTTGAAGAAAGCTAAGTTGTATACATTGTCATTCATAAGCTAAACTCCTTCGTTACAAATAACTCGAATAAATATAACCTATCCTTAACAATTTTTATTTGCATGATCGACTTAAAACCGAATTAAAGCCAAGAAGAAAAATTTGGGGTGAGATATCCACATGGATACCGGGAGATGACCCTCCCGCAGCTACACCTTGGACTTTCTTCGGCGGCATCATAGTTCGAATGTGATATAGCCTTTTCCTCTTTCTTCTGGGATTCCACGGTCTCTTTGGATAAAAAAAAATTTATGGGTGAGTGTGGTTTTGCAACCACGGAACCCTTGGAGGATTTTGACTTGGGGTAGAAGGAATAGAAATCACTTATTCTCCTTCCTTCCCTTTCTTTTATCTTTTTCCCACTCTTCCTCCTTCACTCCTTCTTTTCACTCCCTCTACTTTCCCTCCCTATCTTTTATCTCACGGCTACTTTTCCCTTACGGGATATCATTCGAGGCCATGATGATGATTTGGATTTTTAGGTTCAGGGGGGGAAAAATAATAAGGGGGATACGGGGGATTAAGAGGAAAGCTTAGGGAGTTGTGGGAAAAAAAAGAAAAGAGTTATGAGGGGGGGTAGGTTCCCAAAGTCAAGGGAGGGGCTTAAGGGGAAAAGGGAATTTAAAATCCTAGGGGGGGTTTAAAACTGGGGGGGGGGGGGGGGGGGAAAGGGCTTTAGAGGGATTAAAACCGAGGGAGGGGGGGGGGGGGGGTAAAGAAGGGGGGAAAAGGGGTTAGTAGGGTATAGGAAGGGGGGTTAAAGAGACCCCCCCTTTGGAAGCTTCCAAGCTTCCACAAGCTTGGGGGGGTGGTTATGGCCGTCCGTCTTGGCAGCTAAATGGGAGGCAGCTTCACGCTCACCCTCTTCTCCACAGCAGCGACTCGACGTAGCAGAGGGACGGCTTCTCACGACCCTCCTTCCTCTCTCCCTCACGGCTAACAGCCTCCCACTCTCCTTCACGGCTGCCCAGCGTCAAAGTATCCCGTCTTCTCTTCCTTCCTCTTCAGACTGACGGCATGCAGCGTTCTCGCCCCCCTCCCTCGGCCTGCGGCCCCTCATTAAATAGTGGAGGGGAGGGGGATCTTCCCTCCCCTGCGTGTCATCACGCATGTTTCCCCCCCCTCATCCCGAGCTCCACCAAGGAGCTTAATGGCTCCTTCCATTTCCCTCCCCCTCCAGCTCGTCAGTCGGCTGGGGGGGATAGGGGAAAATATTTTTTTTTTAAAAAAAATCATTTATCCAATTCGTTTTTTACGTGGAATATTACACCCCTCTCCCTACTTCTTCTACTTCTCCCACCAACTTCTCCCTCCCTTCCACCTCTTCTTCCCCTCTCCTCCCCTCCTCCTCCTCCTCCTTCTTCTTCTCCTTCTTCTTCTCCTTCCTCTTCTACGTCCGCAACCACTCCTCCCCCAACCCATCTACACCTTCCTCCTCCCTTGCCCGCTAACTATTCCCCCCCCTGGCGTCCTCCTTCTTCGTCTCCCGCCTTACTCCTTGCCCCCCCCCCCCCCCCCCCCCCCCCCGCCTCCCCCTGGCATCCTCCTTCTTCGCCCCTCGCCTTATTCCTTGCCCCCCCCCCCCCCCCCCCCCAAAATTGACCCACCTCCTTCCCCCCCTTTTAAGCCCATGTTCCTATCCTCCTTCTAAGCTCTCCCTCCTACCCCCCTTCTAAACCCCCCTTCCTTTGCCCCTCTTGAGCCCCCCCCCCCCCAATCCCCATTCTCCCCCAGCTACCCCATCATCCCCATTCCCACCCCACTCCATTCACGGGCCCTACACGCAAAACATGGGGTCGTCATGCACGGGCATTGAGGCATGATCGTGTGTTCGTGAGCGTGACTAGCGAGCATTCACGTGCGAGACACGCATCTGGACTTGTCTATGCGATGGTGTGTGCCCAACCGTTTCCACGCAACTGTTCACACGTAGCCCGAACTGCCTATTTTTAATTTCAAAACTTGATTAAAGACCCGAGAAAATAACTAAAATCCTAAAACTTCCTTTAAAAATAATAAAAAATCAATTAAAAACAAAAAATGACTGAAAAATCCTTTACCAAATTGGAAAATTTTTTGGTTTGTTTTCTTGGTTGAAATGCAAAAAACATCAATTATAAATAAATTACAAATATTAAAAATACTTCAAAATCCATTGAAAATTGAATAAAATTCATTAAAAATCAATAAAAATAAAAAATAATTTCAAAAAAACTTCACAAAATTCGAGCAACTCATTTGAATATTTCCAGAATGTTTCATATGCTGAAAATGCTTTGTCAAATGGTCAAACTATTATTTTAAGGAAAAAATGTTAAATTCAATATCTAAATTCATGAAAAAATCATTTTCAATTTTGAAAATAAGTTAAAAAATATTGGATATATCAAGAAACATTATTACAACTAGATGGTCTAGTTTTCACTCATGGTGTACTACCGAAACCTCACCATAAAAATGTACAACATATTCATATGTCTCATTTATCCCATTTTAATCATATTTTTTAAAAAACAAACAAACAAACATGGAATATCACTTTTAAAATATTTTTTTAGAAAAACAAAAATAACCTAACAACACAATCAACAAAAACAAAAACAAAAAAAAAGCGCATATCAAACAAATATACTTTCACTAACCTTGCCTTTATGTATCACATCATTTTCATTTCGTGGTTTTTTTCTTTTTGGATTGCTGACTTGCATCTTGGGATTGAGACGTGTGCATTCCATTTCATTGCATACATACATATCCACTTCCGAGTACTTTTCTTTTTCCCTTCCTATTTTTCATTTTCCACTACCCCAAAATTCACGATTAATTCTTAAAATGAATCCTAAACACCACCATGGCACACGCGCTCGCACCAAACACACCTTTTTCTAATAAATTAAAATCAACCCACCATTCACTTTATATGCACTACATGCGCTTCAAAGACACCTTAATTTTAATAAAAATGAACCAGTCGTCACAAAAAATGCACGCGTTGAAAAAGAAGAGCGCTTCAGACACATTAAATTTTCAATCAATGAATATGCATTTAGAGACCTGAGTCTAGGTATCGAAGTCCAGGATTCGTTAAAAGTATTGTTTTGCATTAATAAATTATAACTAATAATTTAAAAATAAACCGTCATTTTCTTATTAAGGTTTACAACCTAATAAAATTTTCACCATTGTTAATAATTTATTAAAATGATCCCTTCATTAAAATCATTCCCCTCATTGCATTTTTTTTCCTTTTCAATAAATATGCTTCGTGGGATTGGCATGTCTAGTCTTTCAAGTTGTCATTGCTTATAGAAGTTTTGGTTGTGTCCTGAGAGGGTTATTGAGGTATTATGGTTTGATTGTATGATACAATTACGGGTGCGGTCTGTAGTTTTTTTTTGCCTGATATTGGGCCTCGGGTGCATGTTTCTTGCATGGCATGAAGCTTTCGATTGCATATGTGTAGGGGTCATGCCGAATTTGTTCTAGGATGTGGATTGTTTAGGATGGTCAGTCGGTTAGTCACGAGTGTATGTGTTTATTCTGGTCAATTTCTTTTTGATAGATATTGTGTTGTTTTGCAGGCATTCACTATGATTGTCTGTGTGTGTGGTGTGTGTGTATATTCTATTTGAATGGCGCCTCAAGCTCCTCCTCCTGTTCAGTATGTCCCATTAGTCAGTAGGAATTATTCTTCCCTACTGACTTTTGAGCCTATTGCGAAAGCTAGCCTTGCATCTTTTGTGGTTGCTCCACTCCCTCTGATTCTAGATAATCCATCCCTTTGTGATGAGTTTCTCATGTCATATAGTAAGAAATCGGGCTTGGTTCGTGGTATATCCATGGTCCTAACACCTAAAGGGTTAGGGAAGTCTTTGTCTCTACCCTACAAAGGAGAACCCATTGTCACAGCGAGACAGTTATTCTCAAATGAAGAGATCCTCAAGCTATTATAGAAGTAGACTAAAGAGGTCCTTGATGTCAAGAAGGTGATTAACACTTCAGGAGTGCCTTTCTCAATGATCACTGATCCTCTCTGGAAGCTAGTCTCCCAATTTCTCTAGGATAGGTTCATGCCTACCAAGACACCATCTCATTATTTGTCCAAGGAGCTCTTCATAGCCTCCAGGATGGTTTTAAAAGGGGTTGCCATTGACTGGAGTACTTACCTTCTTACGAAGATGGACCAGCATTTTGTCAAGGTGACTAGAGGGAATGTTACCAATGTAACCTATGATTCATATTTATATGCTTTCATGACATATTCAAGCCTTAAGAAGGGTGTTTTACCTCCTCCTCCATTTGATCCAGTCCCTTCTTCTCCACCTTTAGAATATTCAAAACCCATTGACATAGAGGATATTGACTTCCCTCCTCCATTGGTCATTCAGCGGAAGCGCTTGCAGCATGTAGCAGAGACAATTCCACTAGTCATTTCTTCAATGTTAGTTCCTGCTACCTCTAGAAGTGACCTCCCTATCTACATCACATGCAACAACTTATTCAGGGAATATCAAGAGGGTTCTTTGGATATATCAATTCCTTTGCTGAACAACTTAGTGACAGGGGATGCCATTCCTTTCCTTTGTAATGACATCCAGAGTTCTATTTAGCTCTCAGTCAGCTTGTGTTCAATAGTTATATGCTTCTTACTATGAAGAATTGATGTAATCCAAAGACCAGATGCATAAGGCAACCACAGAGTTAGCCTCTGCTAAAGACACTCTTTCCGATCTATTTAAGAAGATGGAGCAGCAGACACAAATGATTGAGACCCAGAGAGAAGAAATATCTTCTTTGAAAACGCAGTTAGCAGAAGCTGAGTCATCATCAGAGGTCACTAGAGTTTCAAAAGAGAAAGAGAAAATGTCCAAAAAAGCTCAAGAGTTTAAGACTCTTTTGGATACAAAATTGTCAGCTTTTCAGACTGTTCATAATATAGTGGAATCTTAAGCTTCCCAGATTAAATAGTTGAAGGATCAACTAACGCAATCAGGTCTATCCCTCCAAGTCCCATTGGAATATAGTGGAATCTTAAGCTTCCCAGATTAAACAGTTGAAGGACCAACTAACGCAATCACGGTCTATCCCTCCAAGTCCTAGTGTCCCCATGATTCCTTCTATATCTCAGTAGGACTTGGCAGTTCTCCAGAGATAGGTCACCTTATGTCCCTTGTTTCAAGCTAAAGCGGAAAGATTGCAATCAATGATGGATTTCTTATGGTCTACATTTGAGCAATTTCAGGAGTATGTTCCTCTCGACCATTCCTTTTTTGTCCACTATCAACTGTAGAAGTTGGCCTTCTATATTAAGCTCTCAATGATGGATCTCCCTCTTCCAGAGGATGGTTGGAGTGGAGCCTGGTCTTCTGATTTGCTGACAGAAGTTGTTTGTATGGTCTTTGAAGATTCTGTGATGACAGATACCATGCTGCTATCTTATATGTATCTATGAGGTGATCTGTTAATTCCAGATGATGTAGATTTGGTTTGGTATGTAGGGGATGTGGTCTTACAAGCTGCCTTATATGTTAACCATTTGGAGTTGAGGATAGATGAAATGTTCCAATGCTATTCTTCTAAAGTGGCTACTTTCCTTGACACTTTATGGCATTCAATGATTGATTTTGTAGTCTTGAACCAACGATAGAATATAGCCTCTACTCATGTGTACAACACTAACCAACTGAGGGTGGATATTTTAGCTTATCTTTTCAAGAACCGTCCCTTTGATTTATCTTTCTTTGATGCCTACCATCGATGATCTATTTTAGGTCCCTCTGTTTCTAGCTTATTGTATTATCAACAAATGACCCATTACTATGATGCTTATTTTTCCCTTTATCAATCCAACTCAGCAACCATCTTACCTCTCCTTTTCCAACCTCAAGGTTTTCCTCAAATTCCAATCTTTATCTATTGTTTTTTCATTGAAGGTCAATTATTTTTCCCTTCTTTGCCTTGTACTTCCCCGTCTATCCATACACCTTCTACTTTTCCCGCTTATCAATTAACACCTTTCCTAATTGATTCACCTAAATTTTCAGCTAATCTTTCTTTAGCTTATTCCTCATTTTATGATTTTTTCTACCCATCTCTTCATCCTCTTTTACTCATTCCTCTTCCATCTCCTACCACTTCTATTTCTCAACCCCCTCGATTGGTTAGTGGGTATGAAGGATTTGATCAGCAAATTCCAAGAAGAAGAGGATGGAGCTCAACTAATTCTCTCACGGGACCACAGATTAATTGGCCATTAATTCCAGGGGACTCGACAACTGCTAGTCAAGTGTACCAAAATGATCTTTGTTTTTCCCAAAAATATTCACAATCTCTTGATCCTTCAGTGAGATTGACAACCCATTTTGCTTGGTACCTAGCATATATGCATAGGCATTCCCATAATGATCAAAAGGCCATTCCCAAGCTTTGTATGAATGTCAATGTGAACATTGGTTCCCAACAATTGGATGTCCTATATTTTCATGCCCTTTGTTTACCTAGCAGATACCTTGTTTTGCTAGTATGGATGTGTTGTCTTCAATTCTTTCAAAATTCTCCAAAATATTTTGTAGATGAGTCTTTATCCATGGATCACTTTCATAATCATCAAGCTTTCAAGAGGCATCATCTTCACTGATACCCCTGAATGTATCTTCTATACTTCTTAATTATATATTTTTTTGAGGTGCCATTCAGATGGTTGTTTTGTGTTTGTGATGTATTAATATTTATGTGATGAGTTCGTGCTGGTTGAATAATTTGTTCAAGAGCTCTCTTTTCAACTATTGACACTAATGGTGATGGTGGATGGCATGCCTGTGATGCAAAATTGAAGAACCTCTTATATCCTTTACGAATTTGTCATGACTTTCTATTGCTTATAACATGTGTTAATGCATAACGATGTTTTTCCTTTAGTAGTATTCTTTCTTAGATACAGGTGATATGTTGGGGTCGTGGTTGGGGTGATTATTGAAGATACTAAAGAAGATCAAATTGAGATCTTTAGTGAACTTACATTCTTCTTTTCCTAAGATCGCGAGGATGCTTCCTGGGGATATATAGTGGGAAAATACTGAATTTTTTACTGATTTTTGTTGTTTTTGAGGCCTAAATGGTTGATTTTTTATGGGTTTTGAGTGATGTTTGGTTGTTTTTGGAAGTGTTTGAGAGTGTTTTGGATGATATTGATTATGTTTTGGGATATCATGATGATTCTTAGTGGAATATGAAGCTCTGTAATGTTCTGATATGTTCTGTTGAGGTTCTAATTAGTTTTGATGCCTTCTGTTTAGGTTCTTTTTTGTTCTGATTGTCATTTGTATGAATCATAGATTAATGATTGATGAAGGTTGAGGTCTTTTGAAAGCTTATTAAATAGTTTTTGATAGTTTGGAATGGTTTTAGTATGAGTTATGAGGATCTGTTATTCTCTGATGACCTTCTATAACCCTCAGTAGACCTTCTGTCTCTGCTCTCTCTCTACACCATTTTCTATTCTATTCTGTTTGGTAGATCTTTTGTAAGTGTTCTATAGAATGTATGTGTGAATTTGGATTTTTTAAAAAACTTTTGGAAAGGATGAATCTAAGTTCAAAAGAGCTAAAACAAATGGAAGAAGCAGTTGCTGAAGACTGAAGAGAAGGCTGGAGTGACAGTGACAGTAGTGAGCTATGAAGAGACACTATAGTGGCTGTGGTGCCCTCCCATACCTCTTGGGAGGTGCATCCAAGTCCTAACAAGGATTATTAAGTGCCATTATTGAATATTTTAGTGAGGAGATGATGTACTATTGATAGAGAGAGAGAGAGAGAGAGTCAGAGATAGCCAATTCTATCAAAACAATGTATCCATTATGAGAGATAGAGAGAGGACTATGAAGACATTGAAGATGAATACTATGTGATTGATTTCCATTCAAAAATGGTGTATTCTTTTTTGTTCCTTTTTCTATTGATGGATTCTATGAAGATGTTGAAGATTATGATTGATTCTATCAAATCCGTGGGAGATACCTACTATGATGCTGCATGAAGATTTGTTGTTTTCCTTGTTTTGGTCATAAAAATAATGAAATAAAAGCTTTTTGACGTTACAAGATAGATTTTCTTGCAGTAGAAACCACTTTTTCTTGGTGTTCCTCTTGGGGCTCCATTTCACCAGCTGAAAAACACTCTTTTATGCAAATGCTAATGAAATATGGAAAAGCTTTTGCATTTTAGCCAAGTGAAATAGGCTGTGTGGATGTAAATATTGTGGCTCCTATGGTCATTTTTATGGTCCCACATGTGCCTTGGAACCTCAAGCCTATTCCTGTTCTAAGGGCGCATTTTCCCAAATTATTGGAAATTCTAAATGAGAAGATTAGAATGAAGCTTTTAGAACCTTCTTCAGTACCTTACTCAAATTGATGGTTAACCGTGCCCAATAAAAATGGATCTTTATGATTTATCCAAGATCTACAGCCTGTTAATTGTGTCACAATCTAAAATGTTGGTTTGGGTCCAATTGTTGATGAGTTTGCTAAAGCTTTTGCAAGTAGAGTAATTTATTCTATGGGCGACCTATATTTAGAATATGACCAATTTCAACTTTCATTAGAAAGCCGAGACATTACCACAATGAAGACACCTCTGGTCTACATGTGCACTCTACCACGAGGTGCAACAAACTTCGCAGCCCATATGATGAATTCCATGCACAAAGTCTTAAGGGACTTTGTTCCATAACTTACTCTTCCATTTCTTGATGATGTACCTATCAAGGGATGTGAAGTCAATGAAAAGAATGAGGAGCTTGACAAGATGGCTACAATACATTTGTAGTTAACCATATTCATGATTGTGGCAGGATTTTGACAAGGCTAGAAGAGGTATATCTTACCCTTTCTAGAGCTAAGTTGATTTTTGGAGTAGAAGAAGTCCTAGTAATCAGACATCTGTGTGGCCCCTATGGATGTAAACCTTCACCAATCAAGATAGATGTCATCATCAGAATGCAAGAAAAATGCACAAATATCTCAAAGGTGAGAAGATTTCTTAGCGCATGTGTATTCTATCTCATATGGATACCACATTTTTCTCATGTCACCCAAAATATTTATCAATTATTAAGAAAATGCCAAAGATTCTCTTGGGGGGAGGGAAGAGCATACTCTCACTGTACTCAAATTAAAGAAGTTAATTTTAGCCCCACTCTCAAAAGGGCTAATTATTCAAATGGTCAACCCATCATCCTTACTGTGGATACAAGTCCCATTGGGATAGGATGGGCTATTGGCCAAGAAGACCTTGAAGGTAACATGTATGCAATTCGTTTTGGAGCAAAGGTTCTCAATGAACATCAAAGAAGGTATGCACAAATAAAAAGGAAAATTTCACTACAAGATATAGGCCTTATACCGACGTTTAAAGCAACAAAAATGCAAATAACAAAATTTGCCCCCATCGTCGCAAAAAGAGTCGTTATTGGCGACGCCATAGAACAGTCGGTATTACCGTCACTATTAGCATCGCATTTGCGACGCTGATAGTGATGCCAATACCGACGCTGATAGTGATGGTTTGTGACGCCTATAACAACGTCAATAGCTATGCGAGTAGTAAAATTTGCGGTGCTAATAGCAACAGTAATAGGGAAAAAAAAAATTGTGGCAGGGCATAGCACTGTGTGCTTTATGAGAGCCATACAAAATAGTTTCTGCACTACTGTGTACAATGCGCTTGCAAACAAAAACAATGTATAGTGAAATCATAAAACTGATACATGAAATAAATACATGATCGTATAAAAAGCAATTGGTACAATCATGACGAGATATCACTAATACATAGAAAATGTCTACATAGATCAGGCGACTCAAAAATAAAGGTGTGTGAGCTCCTGGGATCTAAGGGCGAACTACAAATCCTCGTCCCCCGAAAGCTCGTCCCGCCGCAAAGGAGCATCGAACGGACTCTGCATAAAAAGAAACAACACATCAGTCCACCATACAATAATGCATTCAAATATCTCATGGTAACTACGGACAAGAAAGATGAGTGACTTACAGGGCCGCTGCGTCTATTCAATCAATGCAGTGAGACTGTGCTTCTCTACATATCGAGTCTTAAGGTCAGTCGGATCGCGATTTGTAATGGAGTGCTGCAAAGAAAACAAAATGCTAATGGTTAGAAACATGATTATCAGTACAAAGAATATTTCAAAAAAATAAACAAGCAAAACAAAAGAAAAACTTACAAAGTCCTCCAAATATGTCCTGTGGCCGCCACTCCCAAGATGATGGACCACTCTGGCCTCGAGTCGTGCCCTCACCGCCTCGCGTTGTTGACTCCAACGTCCTTGAGAATCTGTAGCCTCCTCCCTCAGTTGGGTGCCAGTCGTCTACATCTAACCACTCGGGCTTTGCAGCCCCACTCTTGATTGCCTTGCGTGCGTCATATCGTCTATGTGACATGCATGCACGTATGCAATCCATCATCTAGCCCGTAGAAAATTTATCTACTACTACGGCTGGCATCGAAAACTCCTCATGCAAGTATTCTACTGTGTAGTCCTTGCTCCCCTCCGGTATGTTCTTCCAATGATCCAAGACGTTGTGCCGAAAAACTTGTTGGCACAACTCTCTCATGCGAGACATCACCCTCCTCCCCTCATCATTCATGATGATGGCTCCTGACCTACTATCGACTAGATATCCATAACCCCCTGGAGTCTGCCTAAGATGGGTCCTCTCCCATTTGCGTCCACGCTCTTGGGCATATCCAGGAGACCCCTGTGCATCCGGTATACCGACGGGGGTAATATCTCTCGGAGTGGCACCCACAGGGGTGCCACCTGCTGACGGCTACGCAAAAGCCAGAGTAACTGGAGTAGACGTCCCCACAGGTGTGACAAATCCTAGAGGTGACGCAGCTCTAGCTGAACAACGAGACGGAGACACCATGTTCGTGTCTCCATAGCATCCACCTGAGCCTGAGGCATGCTCCCTGGAAGGGCCACAAGAGCGAGGAGTTGCATATGTATCTCGTGTCGATCGTGGGCTCACTGCCTCTGTATCTCTACAGCATCCCCTTGATCCCGATGCACTCCCTCCCTTTGGCCCAAGTCGTGAGCGTTGAGCTCGTCTGCTCGAAGTCGAAGCATCTGATTGCGTTGAAGCAGATCTAGCAGAGCGCCCTGACGAAGACCCAGACAGCTCCTAGTCTGCCATCTCTAATGCCAAGAGGCATATTTCACGGTGTATTCTGTGCCACGGTGGATTCCATGAGGTTTTACAATGGCTTCCGTAAACTTTTTTGACTCGGGCTCATACACAAAGTGGATTCTTTGTGCGAGAAGTTGATGGGGACGCCTATCCTTTTCGGGCGTTTCATTAATTTAGTGTGTACATGGGTGATTCCATAGCGGGTGATTCCGCAAAATGCATATTAAATTAATAAAAGTTTATGAGTTAGAGTGCGCACTCGTAATAAATTAAGATTAGGATTGATTTCTAACCAGTTGATTTATTTATGTAGCTGAAGACTGCTAGATATTCACTTTTGTCGGTTTAATTGTATTATTTTACTAACGATTGTGAATGCTTCAGTTGATGTGTAGAGATAGCAGCAGTGCGGAGGAAAGCATTGGAGGATAGTGAGTATTCGATTTATCATTTATATTTTCATGGCGCATACCTTAGGCATGGTGCCTATATTTTCTCGCGCCTATTTATTGAGATATTGGATATTTATTTATTATTTTTTATGCGCATGGGCACACGATTATGTTATTTGTACTTGGACATTGTATTGGGTATGCCAGACTCTTTCGGTACCGCTCGTTAGCTTTATTCTTATTTTGTGTTAAATCAAGCTCAAAAGCTAAAACCTTGCTATTTTGTAATTTGGGCTATTATTTGAGCTTGAAGATGATTAATACATAAAATACATGCTTTGTGGAGCGCTCACACAAGGCATGGGGGAAGATTTCACTCAATTGGTCTCTTGTTCATGTCATGCATGCTTTTTACCTTGAGTTTTGTGCAAAAAGTAGAGTTCTATTGTTCTTGGGGACCTTCCGGCATTCACTACGCGAGCATACAACATCCGATCTACGCACCAGTGGTATCAGAGTGAAGCTGAGATCAAGAGCTTCCAATCGCTACCCATCTTGTGCGAAGGTAGAGCTCCTGGAATGATCGAGCTCTACGATCAATCTCATCGCGAACGGTCGATACGGGTGGATTCGTGGCGATCAAGAACCTCTGTTTCCATCATCAGATCACAAAGGACCGGCTTGCAGAGATGGAGGACCACTCTTACATCCTCTTCTTCAAGTCGTCAAGAAACAGAGATAAGCTATATTTCTTGCCAAGCTTAAAAGCTTAAATCTTTAAAGTTTCAAAGCTTAGTTAATTAGAAGCTTTACTTAAGCTTCAAAACGATTGATTATTGAGGATGTGAGGACGTTCTGGGCGTCGATTTTTCCGCCGAGGACATATTCATGTCCTCAAAATTGATGATGGACCAAGAAGCATAAAGCTTCTTAATCCCCTAAATCATCTAAGGTCATTCAACTATTCAAGTCTTCAAAGTTCTTTCAAGTCAAGTTCTGCAAGTCAGATAAAGCAACCAAGTTCTGCAAGTCTTGGAACTCTGCAAGTCACATAAGTCTGGAACTCTACAAGTCAGACAATTCATCTGAAGTCAAAACTGACTTCTGCTCAAAACTCATAGAAGGGTTGTTCCTACGCAAAAACTCCGAACTACAAAGTTGTTCATTGGAAGGTATTCTTCGCATACACAGGTCTGTTGAAGCATTTTCAGCACACGCAGAATATTACAACACAGATTTTTCAAAGATTATAAATCCCGCAATAGTTGAAGACGAAGATTATGAAACCCACATAAAAATATATAAGCCTTGTATACCCGATCTTGAGCTACACTCATCCCGCTAACTTGATTTTGAGATTGAGAGGTATTTTGAGTTTTGCAGGATGACGGAACCACATATGGATGATTTAATGGCTGAAGGCGATCTACCTGAACCTACGATGGAGCAAAAGCTGGACTTAATTATGATGCAACTGGATGAAGAACGACAAGCTAGGCAAGCATTACAAGTTCAATTGGCTAATTTACAAAGATCGACTACTGACAAAGAGGAACCTCAATCTAAAGACCTTATTCGATGTACCATTGACGCGACTCTCGAAGCTCAATCCATCCGCAAGGAAACAAAGATAAGTAAAAGAAATTTCAAATTCTGTACTTTCAATGGCACTCGAGAGGGAAAAACTGTTCTT
Source organism: Lygodium microphyllum (assembly GCF_053477565.2). Taxonomy (NCBI): domain Eukaryota; kingdom Viridiplantae; phylum Streptophyta; class Polypodiopsida; order Schizaeales; family Lygodiaceae; genus Lygodium; species Lygodium microphyllum. The sequence continues at coordinate 137,963,632 of NC_141152.1, read as the reverse complement.
GCATTCATTAGTCAGTTTGATGACTACTTTCATGAGAAAACCTATGCAAAAAAAGATAAAATCAAGTGTGTTACTAATCATTTAGTGGATAGAGCATCTCTTTGGTGGACCATGGTTCGCAAGAGTATAGATTGTCCCGCTACCTGGGAGAATTTCAAGAAGAAGTTTATGCAGAGTTTTCTTCCTCCACAATTCCATGAAAAAGCCATAAAGCAATGGGATCTTCTTCAACAACGAGATCGTGAGCCTATTCCTCAGTACACCGAACGCTTTTGGAATGCATTACTCCAGTTACACATGCTTGAAGATGTACCTGAAGCGACACACAAGCGCAAGTATATGTCTGGACTACTTGGGCATTACTACGCTGAAGTTAATATGTTCAAGCCTGCAACTCTTGAAGATGCAATTTCATTAGCTAATGACACTGAAGACAAGCTACGAGGAAGAGACAAGCATCCACATCAATTCCAACCCGATGGTAACTATGGATCTAAGCAATTCAACTCAAATTTTAGAAGATTTAATCAAGGTCATTTTCCTTCATCATCTTTTCGTAAGAATTGGGCAAAACCACCTGCTTTACCATCCAATACCAACAAAAAGCCTAAGCCCATTTCACAGCCAAATCCTAATATCCCTAGACTTCCCGCCATTGCAAACAATGTAACCAAAGCCAAACCTATAGTATGTTATAAATGCCACCAACCTGGACATCTAGCAGCAAATTGCCATTCGAAGAATCCACCTATCCATATCAACTACCTTGGAGCAATGGAAGATGACGAACATGAAGAAATGCCTGATTTCACGGAAGACGAAGACGGCACTACTACTCCTTTGGATACTTTACCAGGTATGCCAACTCCACATTCTTTATTGACAATGAAATGTTTAGTGCATGGAAAGGAAAAGATTATTTTGCATGATGATGGTAGTACTCATGATTTTATTTCTGCAAAGCTAGTAAAAGAATTGAAGTTACAAACTGTACCTATGCATTATCTCATTAAAGCAGCATTCTTAGGCACTATGTATAATGGTACACAAGAAGTGCATGACTTCGAAATTCAAATTGGTCAATATGGTGAAAGAAGAAATTTTCTAGTTGTACCACTACAGTCCAGTGACATTATTTTAGGTATGCCTTGGTGTCATCAGCATAATCCAAATATAGATTATTTCACACATTCAATTAATATTAAATTTCAAGGAAAACATATTACATTGTATGGTATGCATGCATCTAATGTTTTTCCACTGCTTTCGCATACTCAAGCTAAACGTGCATTACGCAAAAGTAGTAAATCTTATCTCATTTGGGTAAATGAACTGCAAGTTACAGAAAATCATATGCACCCTAGGCATAAAGAATTTCTTGCACACTTTAAAGACTGTTTTGCGGAAGATCTACCACCTGGTTTACCTCCTTCATGACCAGAAGACCATAAAATAGATTTGATTCCTGGTACACAACCACCTTGTAAAGCACCATATAGGCATAACCAGATAGAGCAAAAAGAAATTCAAAGTCAAATTGAGGAATTACTAAATAGAGGATTGATTAGACCTAGTAGTTCTCCATTTGGTGCACCTGTTCTGTTAGTAAAGAAGAATAATAATACCTATCGTATGTGCATTGACTATCGAGCTTTAAATAAGATCACAGTAAAGAATAGGTATCCAATTCCTAGAGTCGATGACCTTATGGATAAACTGCAAGGTTCTGCCATATTTAGTAAATAGACCTTAAATCTGGTTATCATCAAGTGAGACTAGATAAGTCAGACATATTCAAGACTGCATTTAGGACACAATTCGGTCATTATGAATTTTTAGTGATGCCTTTCGGATTGACTAATGCACCTGCTACATTTAGTAGAATGATGAACCGTATATTTTTAAAATAGCAGTATTGTGTTATTGTCTTCTTTGATGATATTTTGGTGTTTAGTCAAAATGAGAAAGAACATTATGAACATTTGTCATTGGTTTTCCAGTTATTAAAAGATAATCAACTATATGAAAATCCAAAAAAGAGTGAGTTCTTTAAAATAAAAATTGAGTATTTAGGTCATATTGTATCATCTGATGGAATTAAGGTTGACCCTAAGAAAATAGAAGCAATATTGAGCTGGTCTATACCTAAAAATGTACATGAGTTACAATCATTCCTAGGTCTTGCTAGTTTCTACAAGAAGTTTGTGCGTAATTTTTCATTACTTGCTTTGCCTTTGAATAAACTTCTGAAGAAAGGTATTGTTTATCATTGGCATAATCAACAGAAATCCTTTGACTTATTAAAACATGCATTAACCCATGCTCTTGTACTACAGTTGCTTGATTTTAATAGACCATTATTTTTAGTAGTGACTGATGCTAGTGGATCAGGAATAGGAGCTGCACTTATGCAAGACAATCATCCTATACCCTATTCTAGTTGTAAGCTGAAACCCTCCGAACTGAAATATTCCACATATGACAAAGAATTATTAGCTGTGGTACAAGACTTAAGACAGTGGAAACACTACTTAATGGGCTCTGAATTTATGATTAAGACCGATCAACAAAGTATTAGACATTTACTTAGCCAACCCCAAATATTTGACCGACATATCAAATGGGCAGCCTTTATTCAGAGTTTTTATCCTATCATTCAATATCAACTCGGTAAAGAAAATGTAGTGACTGATGCATTAAGTAGAAGACCTGCCATTCATAATATTTCTGTTATATCATTTGATTCTTTGATTGCTATGAAAGATACTTATCTTCAGGACATTACTTTTCATGCTGATTGGAATAAATTAGTTCAAAATAACTTGATTCCTATTGATTCACTATCTTATAATGATGGATTCATGTTTTATGAAAAGAGATTGTGTGTTACAATTCCATTCAGATCTTTTGTTTTGAATGAGATTCATTGTCCTCCATATCAAGGTCATAGAGGTATCATATCTACTTTACGTGCATTAACTAAAGATTTTTATTGGCCGCATATGGACATTGATGTATCTAACTTTGTTTCTGAATGTTTGATTTGTCAAAGAGTTAAGAGACATCATGGTAAACAATATGGATTACTTATGCCTTTATCTATTCCGTCAAGACCATGGAAACAAATTTCTATGGCTTTTATTACTGGTTTACCTAATACTAAATCTAACCATGATATGATTTGGACAATAGTAAATAGATTTAGTAAACAAGCATATTTCATTCCATGTAAGAAAACTTTAACAACATCACAGGTAGCACAATTGTCTTTGAAAACTGTTTTCACTAACCATGGATTACCAAAAGTTATTATTTATGATCGTGATTCTAGATTTTGTAACAACTTTTGGATTACTTTGTTTGCTAACCTAGGCACAAAAATTGATTTCTCATCTGCATTTCATCCTGAAACTAATGGACAAACAGAAGCCACTAATAGTACTATACTAGATCTTTTACGTGCTTATACTATTTCTAAACCACAGATATGGGATACACATTTGCATTTATTACAGTTTGCATATAACAATACACCACACACATCTACAAAGAAAGCACTGTTTGAAGTGATTTATGGTTATAGATTGTATACACCTGTTGCATCTTTGTCAAATAGAATTCAGAGTGCTGATGATATTGCTAGTATGCACAATACTATTTTTGATGAGGTTAAAGACATGATTGCCAAAGCCCAGCAATCATATACCAAACAAGCCAATAAGAAAAGACAAGCAATGAATTTCAAAGTTGATGACTATGTTTGGTTGAGAATAGAAAAACGTAGATTACAAAGTGTAGATAGACACCCCGTTGTGAAATTAGCCCCTAGATTCTATGGACCATTTAGGATCATTCATAAAATTAATGACAATGTATTCAAGTTAGAATTACCACCTCACTGGAAAATTCACAACACATTTCACGTCAGTTTATTACGACCCTTTAGAGGCCAATTACCTATACACCCTATTTATGAAAACCCACCTTTGTTAGAGGAAGAGACTGAAATACTTGAACCTGAAGCTATCATAGATACTAACTTTATGACCACTAGAACTGGTCAAAGATATTCTAGATATCTAGTCAAATTTAAGAACCGTCCTGTAGAAGAAGCACAATGGATGCACGCTAGAGACTTAAATGCTTTCCCCACTTTGTTAGCTCCACCTTGAGCTAATAGCAATTGAGGTCAATTGCTATCCCACCCCGGGGGTATGATGCCAAGAGGCATATTTCACGGTGGATTCCGTGCCACGGTGGATTCCGTGAGGTTTTACGATGGATCCCGTGAACTTTGTTGACCGGGTCTCATACACTAAGTGGATTCTTTGTGTGAGAAGTTAATGGGGACGCCTATCCTTTTCGGGCCTTTCATTAATTTAGTGTGTACATGGGTGATTCCATAGCGGAGTGTGCACTCGTAATAAATTAAGGTTAGGATTGATTTCTAACCAATTGATTTATTTATGAAGCTGAAGACTGCTAGGTATTCACTTTTGTTGGTTTAATTGTATTATTTTACTAACGATTGTGAATGCTTCAGTTGATGTGTAGAGATAGTAGCAGTGGCGGAGGAAAGCACTGGAGGATAGCGAGTATTCGATTTATCATTTATATTTTCATGGGCGCATACCTTAGGCATGGCGCCTATATTTTGTCACGCCTATTTATTGAGGCGTTGGATATTTATTTATTATTTTGTATGCGCATGGGCGCACGATTATGTTATTTGTACTCGGACATTGTATTGGGTACGCCAGACTCTTTCCGTACCACCCGTTAGCTTTATTCTTATTTTGTGTTAAAGCAAACTCAAAAGCTAAAATCTTGCTATTTTGTAATTTGGGCTATTATTTGAGCTTGAAGATGATTAATACATAACATACATGCTTTGTGGAGCACTCACACAAGGCATGGGGGAAGATTTCACCCAATTGGTCTCTTGTTCATGTCGTGCATGCTTTTTACCTTGAGTTTTGTGCAAAAAGTAGAGTTCTATTGTTCTTGGGGACCTTCCGGCATTCACTACGCGAGCATACAACATCCGATCTGCGCACCAATCTCTCTGAATCTAGCGATTTGGTTTGGAGACATGCGTGCGAAGATGTCATGTAACTCCTCATCACTTATCCCTTGACTCATCCTGAAAATGTCACCTACACAGACAAAAAATGATGTTAGAATAATCAATTTAAATCATACAAAGCACAGTAATATAAATCATTAAGAAAAATATCACTTAAAATTCATATCTTATGTACCCTTATAAGTGATTGGTCAACGAATTGAGTAAGTGGATGCTCCAAGTATGAAGTATCATATGGTCCCATGTTAATCTCCTGACACAACTCCGTATATACTGGAAGGCCGATAGACATGTCACCATAAAAGAATGAGTCCGCCTCGTTCTCAAAGAATTCTTGGACTCCTGTATTTCCATCATTGTTAGCCGATGCTGGCTCCAAGCTTTCGACGGCCTCCACCCCTTGCAATATCGACCCCTCTATTTGCATATTATTTTCATCTATGTTCGAAACATCGCTTTGATCATATACTTTGGCACTTTGGAGAGTTGAAGGTATAACATACCACTATCGAGGTTGTCGAGGGTTTGGATAGAAGATTATATATTCACAAACACGTACAAGAGAGTTCAAACTATTGTGACATAAACCATGTCGTAATACAATTAGCAAGCAAATGAGTCTATGCACCTGTTCACAATGGGCCGGCAACATAAAGGTGTCACGCAAATCCGTCCATTTTTTTTCACAATATATTTCGAGAAATCCAAATGGACCTCGTTGAACTGTTGCTCCAGCTCCTCCAAGTACCACTTTGAACCACTGCACATTGAATAATATCATAGAGAAGCTACGGTAATCCACCATAACAATACTTTGCAAGTTCCCAAAATACTCCATCTCATCCACAACCGTGTTTGGATCCATTGCTCGTCGCCGGCTCTCTTGCTCGAACCTTGCCATGATATCACAGTCCATTGTGGAGCGTATTTTGTCAATACGCTCCATGCAAAAATGCCGTCCTCGCAACCACACTGCACTATATATTTTGTACTGTACATTGAAACACTCAAATTAGATGTTGCATATTAAAATTTAGATACGATAGGTTCTAAACCCCTCGTCACCTTTGGACTACATCCCCTCGAGAATTCCGACTCCTCCATTGAGACATCTGTCCCTTCGCGAGACGCTGCGGTCAAAGCTCCATACGACCATCGCGTTGACATAAACCGCAGCATCTCCTCCATGCCTTCAGGATACCGAATTGGTCGATGACGCGTACTATGCCAAAATTCAGCTCGGGCTTCCTCTTGATCTTGCCTAGCAATCCGAGCCATGTCTCCATAGAGGCATGGTGCAACATACAAAAGTGATTCACCTTCTCTTCCATTGAGACATCCATTCTTTTTTCTACCCCATTTCCAACCACCACATCTCCAATCAGTCTATCATTGTCCTTCAGCGAACCATAGCATTTCATTGTTTGGTTCCACCGTTGGTAGCCATTGTGAAATATGCACTAGCACCTCAGACACCAACCAACCTTCGATCATGCTACCTTCTGGACGAGCTCGTTATTGCACAAAGCCTTTCAGGGTTTTCATGAAGCACTCCAAGAAGAACATCCATCGCGTATGGACAAGTCCAGCAATCTCCACTTCATCCACAAGATGCACAAGAAGGTGGATTTGTATCATGAGCATGCTGGTGGGTAGGTATTTCTCAAAGAGATAGACCATCTCCACTGCTCCCCTCCTTGCAAATTCAATAGAGGACATCTTAATCTCCTTCTGTGAGATCCATTGCACCAAAGTTGACAACTTGCAAATGGCCTCTCGTATTTCTGGAGTAAGACATCCTGTGATCACAATCGGTAGTACAAACTGCCACAAATGAGAAAGCATTATGAATAAAAGCTACATTCCAAATAGCAAAATGCTCACGCTAATTACAATCCATTCATAGTACAAACCTAATATATCTTATGCCAGTCATGGGATTTTAGCCCTGATAATTGATCGTCCTTAGAAAATGCGGACCTGAGAGAACGCATCATACCCGTCGGAGTGTGGATAGACTTGATTACTTTCTTCACAATGCGCTCTTCTTTAGTGGACAAAACCCAAGGAGCGTGAGGAAGCTGCACACAACCATCAGCACTCAACTGCGGCCAAAGCGCCTCCATCTTACCTACCTCCTTCAAATCCATTCGTGCCCCTATAGTGTCTCTCTTTCCTGTGATGCGTTTCAATAACAAGCTGCCCACATTCTTGAAAATATGCATGGGATCCAACAAGTGGTTGACCTATAAGTGGGTCCAATATGGCAACTCGTAGAAAACTGAGAACTGCCGCATTCCATTTGGATGTGATTCCACGTGGACCATTTTCAACTTGTACTAGCTTGCTGCATTCATATGTGTTGGAGGTCATCCAAGGAAACCTTCCCTGAGTTCATGATCCTCCGGCAAGAAAGCAATGTATCCTTGATATACCATCTTCTTCATGGTTCGTGACCTTCGGGAGTCTAACTGTGGCCCGCACAATGGACATGCATGATAACCTGAGGTAACCAGAACTGTTCCAACACCATGACCTAGTGAATACTTGGTTGAATGAGATAAAATATAGATATTACCAGCGAGAACGGAGGCTTGCTCACCCAAGTACTCTCCCAATCTCGAAAAGTCATGCATCGTCCACATGAGAATGGCTCGAATATTGGCTGACCACCGACCATCGCGCCTACTCATATCTTGCACAGTGACCCCCTCCTCCCACAAAATCTTAAGCTCATCGACTAATGGACAAACATACATGTCCATATTTTTTACTTTGTAGCGGCTTGGGACGAGCAAGCTAAGGATGAGATGTCCTTTCTTTGTAGAAATCCATGGAGAGATATTGTAGTTGACAAGGACTATAGGCCACACACTGTAAGAAGTTGAGCGCAGATCGAATGGGTTCATGCCATCCATTGCAAGATCGAGCGGAAGATTCCTTGGCTCTCGGGCAAAGCCTGGGAAGGTTGAGTCAATGTAGCTCCATGCGCGCGAATCCACTGATATTTGTTGAACTCTATCCGTGGACCTATTCTGCGCATGCCACGTTGTCAAGCTCGCTATGTCGGACGTATGAAACATGTGGCTTATGCGGGGGATGAGCGGAAAGTGTCGTCTGAGAACGTTTTGAGGGATGGTTCGCCCTTGCAAGTCCTGTCGATACCTGTGAGCACCACACTTTGGACATGTCTCTATAGTCTCGTATTATCCTCGAAACAGTATGCAATCGTTGATACATGCATGGATGTTATTCTAGTCCATGTCAAGCTTCTGTAAACCTCTCTCTCTCATTTCCTTTTTCTCTCTCCTCTCCCTCCTTCGCCCTAACCCTCTCTTTCTCTCTTTTCCTATTAGGTTTAATGGTTTTTCTCTCTTTTTCTCTCTCCTCTCTCTCTCTCAGTTCATTTTCTCTCTTCCTCTCCCTCTCTTTCTATCTCTCTTTCCCTATTAGGTTTAATGATTTTTCTCTATTTTTCTCTCTCCTCTCTCTGTCTCTCATTTTTCTTCTCTCTCCTCTCCTTTTCTCATGTACCTTTCTCTCTTTCTCTCCCTCTCTCATTTCCTGTCCCTTCTTCACCCTGACCCGCTCTTGGTTTCGGCCTTTTTTTTTTCCCTGTGCGTCGCTACCCACCATCGCTATAGGCTTAAATCTTTGTAGTGTTTGGGGGGTTTAAATCTTTGTAGTGTTTGGGAAGTTGTAATAACATTAAAGTGTGATCGTGAATACTTTATAGGTGCTTCCATAGTGGTAGAAACTAGTTGTCTTCCACTCTTGGGCATGATTGCCAACTACTCTATACTCGACATTGCTATGCTAAGATGGATTGCATATATTAAATCTCTCAACCCCGAATTAAAGCATATGGCAGGAAAGGCGAATCCAATTGCTGACATGCTATCACATGCAAGATATGACAATGAAGAAGAGTTGATGGAAGAAGATGAAGCTGAAGAATCTATACTTGCTGAATTTCATTCCATGGCTACTGAAGGTACCTTTTGAGTTGCTGCATATACAAACCTAAAGCTGAATCTTGCAGGTGAAGCTGATATTTTTAATGATATCGCATTAAGTATAGTAAGAACATGAAAAGTTATTGCTGTAAATCAGCATACAATAACAAAGATCCAATATTTATCTATGGAAGAAGGGTGGTCAACTAGAAGCCAACATGCTCACTGAAATGAGCAGTTGGTATGCATCTAGTGCTGATGCATTAGATGATGATGATGATCATGACACTCATGTGCAGGCTGAAAAGTAAGAATCATGGACTCTTAGTGGACCAGAGACATCATCTGGTAGTCCTTGGTTTGGGAGACTAAGGAGTAGCTCTACATCTTCCGGTGCATCTAGTAGCACTACAGGTAAAGACAAAGGAAAGAATAAAGTGTCAGATGGCATTGATGCAATTCTTGATGGAGACTCTGGTGTCTTAGAGAGCTTGGATGAGGAGCTCGCCATTCCTTCAATGAGGACTCTAGGTGTGCAGAGAGCACGCGTCAATGCAAAGTCTCCATTGAGTGATCCAGTAGTACGCAGGTCTAGCAGGGTGAGATACCCTATTAACAGATTTGGTTTTGAAGGTTATGCAGCTCACCATTATGCTTATATGGTGAAAGTGATTGAGGATGTTGATCCCACATGTTTTGAGGAGGTTGTTGGTCATGCTCATTGGGATGTAGCAATGGATAAAGAGATGGCTGCATTAGAGGCCAATAAGACTTGGGATCTAGTATCATTGCCAAAGGGAAAGAAAGCTATTGGATGTAAGTGGATTTATAAGATTAAGCACAATGCAGATGGTTCTATTAGTAGGTACAAAGCTAGGCTGGTTGCAAAAGGCTATGCCCATACATATGGCATAGATTATGAAGAAACCTTCAGTCCAGTTGCTAGGATGGCAACTGTTAGATGTGTGATTGCTTTGGCAGTTAGCCAAAGGTTGGAGGTCATAGCAAATGGATGTGAAGAATGCCTTCTTGCATGGTGATTTGCAGGAAGAAGTGTATATGGATTAGCCAGCATGTTATGAAGATTTAGAGCATCCCACGTATGTGTGCAGGTTGAAGAAGGCGCTCTATGGGCTCAAGCAAGCACCTAGAATATGGTTTGACAAGATCTGTGAGTATCTTGTCAATATTGTCTTTTATGTTTCTAATGCTGATCACTCACTTTATGTGAGAAAGGGAGATGGAGGTTTGGTCATCATAGTCATCTATCTGGATGACTTGATTATTACAGGAGATAGTAATAGTGGGATTGCTGAAGTTAAGGAATTTTTAAAGAAGAAGTTTGAGATGAAGGATTTAGGTGAGCTAAGGTACTTCATTGGCATTGAGGTGATCAGATGTGATGATGGTATATGGCTGTCCCAAAGACAGTATGGCTTGGATATGTTGTCCAAGTATGGTATGACAGCATGCAAACCTTTCAGTCTTGTTGGAGCATAATGTAAAGTTGAGTGCTGATGTTGGGGATAAGATAGAAGACCCTACTATGTTCAGGAGGATAGTGGGGAGTTTGATCTACATGACCATTACAAGGCCAGACTTGAGATACGATGTTGGTCTTGTGAGTCAGTTTATGCAAGTACCTAGAAAGCCACATTTGGATGCAGTTAGACGTATATTGAGTGAAGTCCACATTACATTATGGAATTTTCTATGAGGCAGGTACAAATGTACAGGTGTTTGGATACACAGATGCAGATTGGGCTGGTAGTATGTCTGATAGAAGATCTACCAGCGGATACAATTCTCTCTTGGTAGTGTAGCAATTACTTGGAGTAGCAAAAAGCAATCTATAGTTGCTTTTCAAGTACAGAGGCTGAGTATAGAGGTGCTGCTATTGCAACATGTGAGGTAGTATGGCTGCAAAAGTTATTTGCTGATTTAGATGTGTAGGTGGAAGGTCCAGTTGTCATTTATTGTGACAACATGAGTAGTATACAGTTGGCTAGGAACCCTATGTTCCATGCGAAGACAAAACATATTGAGGTACACTACCACTTTGTGAGAGAAAAGGTACTAGCAGGTGAGATTGATTTGGTGTATGCTAGCACACAGGATCAGATAGCTGAGATCTTCAAGAAGGCATTGGGTACAAAGAAGCTTCAAAAGTTTTGAAGCTTACTTGGAGTTGCAGAGATGCAGTTGAGCTTAAGGGGGAGTGTTGAGATGGCAAGCTCAACACATCCGGACATTAATGATGGACCACTTGGTTAGATGGGTCCACACGTTTACACTTAGCACGATGGTGGTCATTATGACTCTCACATGGCCCCAGTGACTCATTACTTATTATATTCAAGTTGTTACACCTATTTACAACTGGCATAGTTGTAGCACTAGTCAACTAGTGCAGTCAGTTATACATTGTTTGACTCAGTAGGCCACTTTCCTTTATGTTGTATTTCATCTATACTTTGTGTACATTGTAAAGTATGTGGAAGAAGAAGAAGAAACTAGCAAGAAAATTTTTTGGCCTCCATCTCTCTTCTTGTCTCTTGAGTGAGCTTTTCCTTGTGCATTCTGTGTGTGTTCGGCGTAGCATCTTGAGCTCGGGGGGAGGGCAGGACGGGGGGGTCACCTTATAGAACATGTAATATACCATGTGAGTTAAAAAGAAAGGGTATTTTTATTATGTTGGCTTACAGTTTTCCAAAAATAGAAGGGGTTTATAAATGCACCTCATGTAAATTTTAGATTAGGGGTGTTTTTATTCAAAAATTTTCAGAAGCACACTTTTTAAGGGAGGCAGGGGGGGGGGGGGGGGGGAGGGTGTGTGGGGTGGGAGGGCGATGGGTGGGGGAAGATGAGGGGAGGGGATCAATACTTAAAGGTATAGCTTTTCATTAATATGAATTTACCTTGTGTTCAAATTAAAATCCAAACAACTTCCAAGTTTGAGGATTATAGGCAACACACCAGAAGCTTTTGTCGGGTGAGGCAAAGCATCCATAGTTGTTTCCTCTCCTTGCAATTTTATTAGCCTTTCCCTTTAGGGCCTATGCTAGTAAAATGGTGCATGGCTCCAAAAAATTAGCCACACTTTAGTCAAGTTAAGTGGCTCATTATCTTGAAGAAAGTGGCCCATTTTATGAGTTAAGAATTGTGGATCTTGGAAAAAAGGAGCCCTTAAAATTAGGCATTGGTTACATCAAGGCAGATTAGAAGGGTTGGAGGAGGGAAATCAAGAGGTTGCTCAACTTGCTCAACCTTGTAAAATATCATGGATAGTGGTGAAAATAGAAGTGGTACAATGGTGTAGTAGTAAATCGCATCTTAGTATGGATAGCACCCCCCCTCTCTGCATAGAAGGCAAGAAGATAAGCCAATCATTGTCTTCCACTCATATTAGGAAGCTATTGTTAAGGTGCAAACCTGACTTTAGCCACCTTCCTAACAAAAACTCCTTATGGATCGAGAGTCATTGTCAAGCAATCTCCTTACTTGTGTCTTTCTAATTTCATGAGAACCCATATATTGGAAGGTCAAGCGTATCAAATAAGATATTTGACAAATCAAGGGTTGAAGATGGAGCGACATCTAGCTCAAAAGACGTAGAAGAAAGCAATGAAGATAATGTGGTTGCAGTTTAGCTGCAGGTAGAGAAGATGGATATTTTTAATAACATTCACGATGGTAAGTGACATCTTTTTAACCATTGAAGCCTCTAGTAAAATGTTATTTTCATATACGGTATTTACTGGTTTATGAAAGAGTTGAGCTTTAGTAAGGTTTGGGTTTGTTTTAAAATCACTTCATATATGTATCTTAGGGATAGTTTCTAATCATCTTGGAGATAAATTTGTGAGAGTCTTGACTTGAAATTATACAGGATTTGATTTTGAGCTTATTGAGGCAACATTGAATGACTACAAAGATAAAGGGAGAGTAAGAGTTGTATGCAAAAGTATGATTAGAAATGATTGCATTTGTGCCTTTCAAGATCAGACTTGCACACGATTTTCACAGAGCATATCAAGTCAAAGTCTCACATCATGGTTGTATCCAAAAAAACATCTACCAACCATGTAGTTAGGTTTTCTTAAAATGCAACAATTGAAAAAAACCTTCTATATAAATGAATCACAAAGATCAACTTACGATAATGGGAGTGCACATCGTGTCCTCTTTAATTCAACATTTTGAGCTAGTTGTCCTATTGAAATGTCTTGTGTGATGTCTAAAACACAAAATTACTTCTGATATAGAAACCATGGTACTTTGAAAGGAAATTTCAGGTAGCCTAAGACTCCTTCTCATGCTAAAAAAGGGTGATCAAAGAGAGTGAAAGGAAGGCTCTAGTCTTGACCCAAAGAGTCCCACCCCAACAAGATTAAGGCATTGTGCCAAGGGTGTCACTCTGGACTACTCAAGGACCTAGGAGGATCACGGAGATGATGGATAGTTTCTTTGATTTTCCCAAGTGGTCACCCCAATGATATTAAAACATCAGACCAAGGGTGTTGCAACAGATTGCTCACAAGCTTGCAATGATTGTGAAGGCAATGATTTTTGTTTGGTGGATGTTTGTTTGTTTGACTTGGCCCAATAGTTCATAAAAAAGTGAGACTCAAAGTACAAAACCACAATCAAGGGTGTGGATATAAAGAGTAGATGAGGGTAACTGCCTAAGTAGTATGGTAGTTGCTTGGGATCTTGTATGAGCAATGAATGCTCATAATGCTCCACTTGATGAGGTAAAAGGAAACATGATGCTCAATGCATGGTTTTCCATTTGGAAGAGCTAAGTTGGAGAAGTAGTCACTATGGTAGTATTACGTTTTAATTTGAATTGTACAAAAAGGGCCATGAAAATGCACATTCGATTCAAATTTTAGATGTACAGAGGGGATATAACTATTGACTTAAAATTTCACAAAAGGGGTATATAAAATGGTGAAAAAATTTTAAAAAGGGGTTTTTAAAGTATCCTTTGAACGCACATTATATAGTGCGCTTCTATAAGGTGACCCCCCCCCCCCCCTTGAGATCTTGAGCAAGTTCCCCCACCACGCGATTTGTGACATCCTGTGGATATGCTTGACCTACTAGACTTTGACATAGGGGGGTTAAAAGAGCACCCAATAAATGAAGAGGGTGACCTAGAGCAAAAGGAGGCCTAAATGTCCATGATATAGATTTTTACAAGCTTAGCCACAAAGAGTATTAGAGCCTCCCATTCTCCTTGAGCTCCTACTGTAGGAAGAGGACAACATACTAGAGAAGAAAGTGGAAAATACCAAGACAAGCAAGAGACTAGCCCTATTGTAAATTTGACTTCAAGGTTAATGAGGAGAGTAGGTTTAGAAAGCCTCTTCTCTTATGCACTATACGATTGCTCATATAAACTATTAACAACATTGTATGAAGTGGCTAGATCCTTTAGATGTCAAATCTTATTCAAAAGTCATGCATAGTTCAAGAAAACAAGGGGAGATACTTAAAATTGAAGCTTAGGGAAGTGTGGCCATGACCATTAGAACGGTGCTACCCCATTCTAGAAGGCAATAAGATGGACCTAGGAAGTTGTCATCTACTTTCGATGGAAGAGTGAGTACATCCACTCTTTTGTCTACCCAATAAGGCATGGCCAAGAGTGTCAAGAAAAAGTGTATGGTAGTTACAACTTTTCCAAAATCCCTAACATTAAAGTGAGCCAAACCAATAAAATTTTCCTATTCCAACCTATTGACCTGGTTTCTTCCTTTTCTCATTTTGTAAGAGAATTTTCTAATTGCCTAGATATCTCCTTTATTACCACCTATAATTATCTATGCATTCTCATCAACTAGGAACCCCTTATAAAGATGGGCTACCTCCACTCTTTTTTTATATCAATGTGGGAATTGATCGAATGGTGATGGTTCATCTTCACCTCTACACCCCACTACTATTGACTTGTTGTATTCAGTTTACTAGAGGACATCATGGACAGTAGGTTCACCATATGTATGTATAGCTCCTCCAACAACCAGTAACCTCATATGAAGATGGGCTACATCCAATCTTTCTTGATATCAATGCATGAATCGATCGAGTGGTGATGCTTCACCTTCACCTCTACATCCTACTATTATTAACTTATTGTACTCAATTTATTGGAGGACATCCTCATTGGACAACAAGTTTTCCATGTGTACACATCCTTTTTACCTAGAGGCCTCCCATGCAAATTGTATTTAGGAGCTAATATCCCATGTTTGGTCTTTCTTTCATCAAGACTAACGTTTTTTGCATGTAATGAGAGCCATGAATAGCTTGAAGGACTACAAAAGGGTAGGGTACCCAAGGCAGATGGGAAAAATATAGCCCTAGATTTCTTATGCAAAAAGGATGCAAGGATATAAAAAAATCTATACATGTGTGTGCTAATTTTGCATAATTTCCTTCTTTCTTTTAATTATATATATATCCAAAAAGAAATCAAGGAAGAAGTCATCAAAGTATTCAAAAGACTTAGATTTAGATGATAACAATGACAAGGATGATTCTTCTTGAAGTTCAAAGTTGAAAAGTGAATCTAGTAATTTAGATAGTGAAAGAAGTAAACAAAGGAAAAGAAGACACAAAAGGAGAAAAAAGATAAATAGTCCTCTTGAGACAGGAGGAAAGGCAAGGATAAAGACAGATTAAATAGAGCCCTAGAAAGGGGGTTGGAGAATTGAGAGAGAGAGAGAGAGAGAGAGAGAGAGAGAGAGAGAGAGAGAGAGAGAGAGAGAGAGAGAGAGAGAGAGAGAGAGAGAGAGAGAGAGAGAGAGAGAGAGAGAGAGAGAGAGAGAGAGAGAGAGGTGATAATGAGAGAAAAATAATCAAAATATAGCATTTTTTGAGAATCAATTTAGAGATAATCAAAACTATTAAATGTTTTATGTGCAGTTGTTGTAACAAGTAGCATACATACCAACTAGGGGTTAGAAACCCAGTCACACTGACCAGGGTATATAATGTGTAAAAGTCCTAGATTAGGGAAACCAGTTATTATCAAGAACATACTCTTCACCTTTAGCTTCAGCTTCCATGGCTTCCTCCTCCCTTCTCCTCTCTTTCATGTCTTTCTCTCTCTTCTTCTAGTCTTCTTTTCTCTTCTTCTTGCCTCTTTCTCTCTCTTGAGCTCCTCTCCTCTCTCCTCTCAGCTTCATTCATTACAAGTGGTATCAAATCTTCAAGCTTTGGTCCTTTTCTTATTTCCCCTTTCTTCCTTTTTAAATCCCACAAAACCTAGTTACTTAGCTTACAGGTATTGGTACAGCAAGAAGGAATGTAGTTAACCTCAGCTTTTTGGAGCAAGTAGGAGCTATGGTTGGAGACTCACACATGTCTGGAGGTAAAATGGTTAAAATAGCAGGGTCATCACTTCTTTTCATGCAAATTTTAGGGGTTCCAAGGCAAGTTGGAGGTTCAATAGTTTAGAGGAGGGGAAATCCACAATTACTTTTTGTTCCAAAATTCTCTCTCTTCCCCACCAAGATTTTCCCTCAAGCTTCCATGGTGGAATACCCACAAATCCCTTCTTCTTGCTACAACTATCCCTTAGTCTCAACATCCAGTCACCCAACAAGCTCCCTAAGGTGATCCTTCACATGGCAAGTACCTTAATGGCCAGCAGGCAGCCCACATGGACAATAGGTATAGTAGCCCACAAAATGCGGTGCATTTTGCACTGAGCTGCTTGCTCCCCATTCCTTAGCCATTCTCCTTCCGTGCTTTGCTAGCCTAAGTCCAAGACCCCTAGGCATGAAAACAAACCCTTCTTTGGGTAAACTTGACCCCCCTCTCATATTGGCCCACTTCTTGATCATGCACCTTGCAGAATACGGCCTGTAGGCAGCCATTAAAGCTAAACTCAAGCTCTTCACCCAGCCCACAATATTTGGAGCTCAACCCTCAAGAGATCTTTCAACCCATTTTTTGCCCTTTCCCAGCAGATTGAAGACATGGAGCTTAGCATGCATGGGAGTTTTGTGGGCAGCCATGAAAGCTTCACTTGAAGCTTCCCTTCATTGAAGCTCAAGCTTGAGAACAAGTACATTAGCCATCATTGTTGAAAGCATTCGAATGCTGAAGCCTTCATCCATGAGAGTGCTTCAACCAATCAAGCTTGTTTGCTGGAGAAAATGGGCATCATGACGGGCCAGCAACCATCTTCTCCGAGCACTAAAGAGGTATGACCATCTAATTTAATCTCTCATGTTTATCCACTTGCTGAGCTTAATCCCTTTGTTGTAGAGATTAAAGATTGCATAGGCTTAGTAGCTCAATCCCTCTTATATGCATGCATCATATCTAGTCCTGAAATTCATTGTATTGGGTGACATTAACCCCCATCTTGTCTTATGACTTTGGATAATCCTCAAAGTGAGTAATAGCCATTGTAATTGGGTAAGTAGCAACCAGTGAGTCACTGGACTGCCAAGGTAACCCCCACCCCAACCCTTGTTCATTCCTTGCATCTCATCAAAAAAGGCCCAATGTCTCCTTTCCAATGCATCTCATGCTGATTGCTGCTAAATAAAAATGTTTGCCATGTATACTTCAGCTGAGGAAAAAGGCCCATGCCAGGCGAGGTGGTAAGACAAAAGAGAGGTGACCCTCCCTTACCACTTAAGACCCTAAAGGGGTGCACAACCCGACTCCGCAGGAACTTTGTCCACCTCTCGATGATGATCTAGAGCCCAATACTTATATTTAGGTGCAATTATTTCCCCACGATCTCAACCTTCCTTGATGCAATGATCCCCTTTGGACACTTTCTCGATGCTAATGGCACCCATACATGACACTTAAAGTGCATGTAGTCAAAAGAGATGTATGTTAATGAATTCACTTATTCATTGATGTAGCAAAGCAGATGGTATGTGAGGGCTGAAATGATGAACGGGTTGCCTCTTACCCATCCAACCTCCAATCCTCACTAAGAGAACTAAAGAGGGGCACCACCTAGCCAAAGGGAGGATGGGCTAGGACATCCATTTTCTCAAAGAGAATCAAGAGAGCCAAGACACAAATTTACAAGAGAGAATATATGTGCTAGACACCATATTGGAATATAAGAGAGAGAGATGAGAGGAGAGGGAGACAAGAGGAGAAGAGGTAGAGGAAGCTTGCCTTATGCTACATAATAAAAGAACTCACTCATAGCTTCCCTCAAAGAGATGAGGGTATTCTAGAATGCTCTCATGGACTTGTCATTCTCCTTCCTCCCCTCCCTCCATGGGCTCTTTATATAGCCTCCATGAGGGATTAGATTAAGCTAATCTTCTTGATTAACATAATCCTAGATGATGTATGGCATCTTTGAAAATATGGAGCATAGTGGATGGGACAAGTCCCCACCTTGGTCATCATGCAAGAAGCCAAGGGTGGTGGTAGACAAAATAGATAAATGGAGCTAGATTACAAGAGGTGGGTGGCCAAAGCACATTATTATAATATATTTACAAGAAGGATAGAGTGGAAAGTTGGTGTGGTGAAAGAGAGAAGAAAATTGCATGTAGCCAGCAGTCTGCGCCTTCATAACTTCAAATCCGTGAGGAATTTGAAAAAAGTTTCTTCTGCAACTTTGTAGACCAGGTCAAAACCGATCGGCCTTCGCGAGAATTTTCTTGAAATTCGCTTTTTCTTGGGAGTTATTGAGATTATAAAAAAGGCTTCCAAAAGCTGCTTTGACTTTAGTATCCCATATGTATATAAATACATATAAGCATGTGACAAAAGGGGTCCATGCTTGTAAGCTTTTGTGCAAGATCCAAATGACACCATGATGTGGATATTGACTTGTGTGCAAGGGTGAGGTGTCCTCTAATGATGGTGATAGATTCCAAATCTTAGTGATGCAGACGGAGCCCATATGTAGTTGGAGGCTAGTCCTTTGAAAAATCTATGCATTCACTCAACTCCTAGGTGTAATCCATTTTCATCTTCACTAAGATAACCATCCCATTTACCCTTTACATTGACATGCCTTCTAAGAACTTGTTCCCCCCATTTGCTAGAGTTATCATAATCGAGAAGCAATGTAGCATACCTAGTGCTTGAAGAGTAAACCCAGAGTGATATGGTAGGCTCTTGATAGGGGCTTTGGCCAAAATTTTGTGGTAGTAATCCGGGTTGTAAAAAACCCGGATCATTAGCCCTCCCCTTAGGCTAGAGGTATTCATGCCTCTAGCTTGATAATGATGGTCCAATAGAGCAAGGAGGACTGCACCCCCTCATTGGTGGCTCTTCATTGAATGACTGCTCCAAAGTGTTCATATTTCTTTGAAAATAAGGCTTCAGTCGCCATCCATTTACCCTTGTCTTGTGAACCTTCCCATCCATGTCACCTAGCTTATAGCTGCCATTTGGATATCTCCTTATGACCATGAATGGCCCTTCCCACTTGAACACAAGTTTAGCATCCTTTCTGTTATCAAAGCGATTATCATAACGTAGCACAAGTGATCCTTCCCTTATGTGTTTGCTAGCCAGCTTCTTATTAAAGGTCTTCCTCCTCTCTTCAGCCTGCATGGAATAGTGTTGGACTGCTGCTTCTCTATCTAACTCCAGCCTCTCTAGATCCAAGATCCTTTCCTCTAACTTCTTATCTTGATTCTTCTCTTGACTGGCTACTAAAACACGCAAACTGGCCAGTTCCACCTCTATAGGAAGCAAAGCTTCTTGGCCATAGACGAGGTGAAATGGAGTATAGCCAAGTGAGGTTCTGAATGAAGTCCTGTAGGCCCAAAGAGCTGCACTCAATTTTTTATCCCAGTGCTTGGGGTGCATGTGTACCTGCTTGGTAATTATCTTACAAATTAGCCCATTTACTTTTTCGACCAAACCATTACACTGTGGATAGTAGGGAGTAGAATGCCTGTGCTTGATTTTTAGCCTTTCCATTAGCTCCCCTACTAGGTTCGCCCTAAAACCAGGACCCCGATCAGAGATAATTTCCAAAGTTGTGCCAAACCTGCAACAAATATTTTCAAACACAAATTTTCCCACTTCTTGGGCTGTGATCCTACTAGTTGTTGAAGCCTCTGCCCACCTCGTCATGTAGTCCACTCCCATTATGATGTATTCCTTGCCAGATTGAGTTCGTGGGAGTGGTCCTATTGCATCAATCCCCCATTTCTCAAATGGGCCATATGTAGTTATGGGATTTTGTTCCTCATGCACTAGCTTCCTTGGTCCGGCCTTTTGGCAATCGTCACAAGTGCGGCACCAATGTTGCACATCTCGATGTAGACTAGGCCACACAAAACCGGCTTGGAGAATCTTTCTGCTGGTTATTTCTTGAGCAAAATGTCCACCACAAACCCCTTCATGGCAGCTCTTAATCACATCTATAATCTCCTTTGCTATTGGCACCCTTCTAAGCACTGCATCCTTTCCTTTGCAATACAACACATCATTTATCAAGCGGTATTTAGTGGCCTTAGTAGCTAGCCACCTTTTCTCACTTTTACTCATATGTGTAGGTGCCTCACCTTGCTCGAGAAAATAAAGCACATCTTGTAGTTGAAACTTTCCTTGAAACAAGGGAAGCTTTACGGCAATGATGCCCACCATTGCCTCTTTCAAATTTTCAGCTGCTAGAGCATCTGCGTCGCCATTTGTGCGCCTTGGCACAAAATAGATTTGGGCTTTCTGTAGCTTTCTCATGAGAGTTTTAGCTTCCCTCATTTTCACTGCTAAGTTATCATTTTTACAAGCCCAGATTCCTTTCATTTGCTTAACAATGAGCATAGAATCCCCAAAAACATTAAGCCGAGTGATACCATGTGAGAGACACCACTTCAAACCTAAAAGCAAGGCTTGATATTCTGCTTCATTGTTAGAATGGACATCCTCCAAGCTGATACCTTCTCCATAAAGTTTGTCACCTATGGGACTGAACACCACTATTCCTGCTGCCGCTCTGTCTTTAATACGCTTGTAGGCTCCATCAAAGTAGAGGGCATGGGCATTCTCCACCCGTGGCGGCTCCTCAAGAGGAGGTGTCTCCTCTTTTACCTTTCCCTTCTCATTTTCCTTCTTTTGATGGCATCTATGGGTCAACAAATCAGCTAGGCAAGCTCGAGTAGAATCCTCCACTTTGAAGGTGTAGTCAAACTCTTGGAGTTGTATCACCCATTTAGCGATTCTAGCTGAAACATCCATGTGCTGTAAGGCATAGGGAAAATGCTCTTCTGTCGTGATCACTGTGAATGGCCTAGGGAGAAGATAAGGACGAAACTTTCTTATAGCAAACATTAGAGACAAAACCATTACCTCGACCATCTTGTACCCTCGTTCTGATACTGTCATTACTCTACTAGAAAAGTAAACTGGTCTCATTAGTCCAGTTTTAGCATCCTTTTGTATTAGTGCTGCCCCTAGAGCATTGTCCCCAAAACTCGGGTTGACAAAAAACTCTTGATCCCAACAAGGCTGTAAAATTATAGGAAGGGTGCTAAGAGCCTTCTTCACCTCGTGAAAGCACCTTTCGCTTTCGTCACTCCACAGGAGCTCCTCAGAGTGGGTTAACTGTTGCAGTGGAAATATTAATTGGGAGAGGAGATGAATGAACCGCCCCATATATCGCACCTTCTGAATGAAAGAGGTTAGTTGCTTCACAGAAGATGGTGATGGCACTGCCAATAGGGCCTTAACTTTGTTTGGATCTGCTTCAATGCCCCTCTCACTTACGACATGCCCTAACAAAGCTACACTGCTTTCGCCAATGCGACACTTCTCATGGTTTAACTGCCCCCCCATTTGTGCGAGTCGGTTGAAAGCTTCATCCACCTTCCCTAAATGTAGAGCCTTAGAACTATAAATACAAAAATCATCAATAAAGACCCTGATGGATTTTCCAAAATATGGCTGGAAGACATAATTCATGAATGGCTGGAAGGTAGCTGGGGCATTTGTTAATCCAAATGGCATTACTTTGTAAGCAAAACAACCCCAAGGTGTAATGAAGGTGGTCTTCTGTTGATCCTCCTCAGCTATTCGGATCTGGAAATAACCTGAATACCCATCACAAACAGTGTATCTCTCATGCCCGGCCACCTCGTTGAGTATTTCAGGCATTTAGCGGCTTGTATTTCACACAAATCCTCCATTTTCCATTCTTCTTGGGTATCACCACCACAGGTGAAATCCACTCTGAGTCCCCTATTGGATAGATGAAGCCTGCCTTTAAAAGTCGTTGCACCTCAGTGAGTAGAGCATTTTGTTGAACTACTCTCAATCGTCGTAGTCGCTGCACCACTGGTCGTGCTCCCTCTTTTAGATTAATGTGATGTTGTACTGCTGTCACACCTGTGATGTGTTCATAATCAGAAATAAAAAGTGCAGAGTGTTTTATCACCACTTCCATGTAGGCTGCCTTCTCCTCAACTGATAGATCCTTAGCCAACATTTTTTCTAACCCCTCCTTCTCGACCTTTGGAAGCTGCTGCGGAATTTCACTACTAGAAGGCCCTTTTAATGTAATCCCCATCACTTCTAGAGAGCTTTCTTCCTCCTCATTAGAAGACTCTCCCTCTGTCATAGATGACCAACCCTCGCTGGAACTCCATTCATCAGCGGTGGTCTCTAACACAAGATCCTCCTGTCGGCCCTCCTTCATGTTGTAGATAGTGCTCTTCCATTTTTTATGCAGCCCCTTTTGTGGCCTGAGCTCTAGAGCCCCTGTCTCCCAATCTTGTCTGGCTTTCATTCCCATTAGCCATGGTCGCCCAAGAATGAGCGGATAGCCATCCCCCTTCACTGGCATCACATACATGTCAAGCTCCAGTTGCACTCCACACACCTTTACCTTGACTTTCTTTATAACTCCCAAACAATTTACTACCACATTGTTAGCCATTTTGGCCCCAAATTTAGTAGTTTCATTTACCTCTAATCCCAAACGATGCATCAACTTTTCCGTCATGACACAAATCTCTGCACCTCCATCCACATATGTCTTTGACACTCTCTGCCCATTGATTTCGGCTTCCACTAGAGGTACAATATCTTTCATCTTTCTAGCCTGGATTGCATTCACATGTCTATTCTTCATGGGTCTAATGCTTACCATCTTTGACCATTGTCGCCGCACTGTTGGAGATAGATGTAGTAATTGTGGCCATGAAATTTTTGGCCCTTGATTCCTCACATCAGCAAGCAAATCATAAGCTCTAGTACTTTTACCCAAGGGAAAATCATCTGGCTCAATGTGTCGGCGTGAGCGAGCCCTCCTCTTTTTACTGGTGCGTGTCTTTGCAGCCACTGATGACTCTGCCTCCTCTTCCATATTTTCAACCTCCTTTGGTGGTGTAGGCTCCATCTTCTCAATTCTCCGGGCTTTCTTCACCGGCATTGCTTCAACCTCTACTACTTTGTCATTTCCTTTGACATCACTCTCATCTAAACTAATTATCCTAACATCATGATTCTCTGGCGGTTGGACAGGCAAGGGCGGCACCTCTGCAAGTGGTCGAGGATGCTGGAGAACTTGAACCGGTGGTGGAGGCCTTGGATTCGGTGGAACAAACCTTTCCCTAGGTGGTGTCACTTGTTGTCCCCTCCTTCTTGGTTGGAACCATTTCCTGGAAAACGCCTGGGATGAGGGCAAAAGTACATACCATGGCCAGTCTCCCCACAATTATAGCAAACATACTCTCTTTCTTGTCTTCTTGGACCTCGATTGCCTTCATTTATGAGGGGAGGGGGTCGTACTCCTTGCACCAAATTTAATGAAAGGCTTTCGAGTTGATTAGTAATGCGTTGTAGGAGCTCTTGCTGTGGTATCTCTGGTTCAGGTGGGGCCTCTGCTATTTCTCTAGGCCTTTGCATGGTTGGTAAAACCTGTATGGGCTCAACTCCCCCCTTTAACTGGGCTTGATACTTCAATTTTCTATCTTTCTCTCTCGCATAAGTGACTGATTCTTCATAGGATGTGGGAAACTTTCCTTTGACCTTCTCCCTTAGTAGAGGATGGAGTCCGGCTAGAAAACAATCTTTCTTAAGGCAATCAGGTACTCTTTCTCCCTCGGCTAAAGATGTTGTCCATTTATCCCACAATTTTATAAACATGCCTTCATAGGTTTGGTACTCCCCTGCTATGGTTTGGCGAAGATCTAAGAGTTGTCTCCAAATATCTTCAGGTGGCTCTGTATCTTGGTACTTGTGCATGAATGCGGTCTTGAGATTCTCCCAATTACCCCTTGTAGCCTCTGGGAGAGCTTGATACCACACTCGAGCATCACCCTTTAGAACTAAAGGGAAGGCCCGTACTTTGGTTGCTTCGTCATCCCGGCCTGTGACTAGGAAGGCCATTTCTAAGTCATCCAAAAAGTCCAGAGATTTCTCCCCTTTGTGCCCAAAAAAACTTGGAAAAGCCATGATAGGAAGATGTTGGCCTAGCTCAATACAAAATAAAGATGAACACGTCTAGGCCCAAGTCATATCTTATTAAGGGTAGAATAAATGGATTTACAGATGCATTAATCTCAGCAAGACGACGAGGGCCCAATAAGACCCTTATAACATTTTGAAACCTGATCTTTGTGCTAACGATTATATGTACGGTTTGTCTAGCAAGTGGACGGATAGGTCCGTACAAGTCCCTATGGTTCATGGGATACACTTAGAGTAGAATGAATATGTGCACATTAAAGGAGGTGTTATAATCCAAAATAGGGAGTATTATGGGATCAGGAGACAATAAGATCTCTCTCAACCTCTCAGCTCCAAAATAGAAGACCA
Source organism: Lygodium microphyllum (assembly GCF_053477565.2). Lineage (NCBI taxonomy): Eukaryota > Viridiplantae > Streptophyta > Polypodiopsida > Schizaeales > Lygodiaceae > Lygodium > Lygodium microphyllum. The sequence goes on along the minus strand of NC_141152.1, from coordinate 137,938,813 downwards.
ACCTTTGCTGAAAATGTATCTTTCTACTAATGCACACATCCACCCGAATGTTTTGAACCGATTGAAAGTTGTAGAAAGTAGGAGTAGTCATTTATGCATTAACTACAAATTTACACTACAAACTTTCATGAAGCGTGTCGTTGAAGCTATGGCCTCTTAGATCCCACCATTCGAGAGATGCGAAGGATTTGCTCACCACTAATTAGCGTAGCTTTTGTGTGACCATCATCAGCCTTGTAAAGTTCATAGGCTTCGATAGCTATCTTTTCAATTACTTTGAGTCTTCTTGCTAGTAGCAGTTGAAGCGCATCACCATATGTAGCCTCTCGCCAATACCGCACACCATTGATGTGTAACTCACCCTCCAAAAACTTGTTAATCCCCGAATTTGAAAGCGCCTTCACCACTTGAAGACGAAGCTCCGTAGGGAGTGTCTTTACACTAGACACCAAGCACTCAACACAATGCCTTGACGTAGAGACTTGATGAGAGCAAGATTTCTCATGAAGCAAAGAAGGATGTGTGTAATTAACTTGCTTTACCCGCATACGTGCCGTTTGTCGATAAAGATCCTTCTTCTCATGAGCTTCTTTTGGAGACCATTGCGGTACTCTTGAGCGGCGAATCCCTTGAATAGGGTTTGATGAAGATTCCTCCTTAGTGATTTCTTGACAAACACTCGTTGAAGAAGAGGACAACTCCTTAGATGTTTCTTTCTTCATGGAAGTTGTAGAGCATAGCTTGAGAACTCCTCAGCGGGGGCACCAAAAATGAGGGCTGAAATGATGAACGGGTTGCCTCTTACCCATCCAACCTCCAATCCTCACTAAGAGAACTAAAGAGGGGCACCACCTAGCCAAAGGGAGGATGGGCTAGGACATCCATTTTCTCAAAGAGAATCAAGAGAGCCAAGACACAAATTTACAAGAGAGAATATATGTGCTAGACACCATATTGGAATATAAGAGAGAGAGATGAGAGGAGAGGGAGACAAGAGGAGAAGAGGTAGAGGAAGCTTGCCTTATGCTACATAATAAAAGAACTCACTCATAGCTTCCCTCAAAGAGATGAGGGTATTCTAGAATGCTCTCATGGACTTGTCATTCTCCTTCCTCCCCTCCCTCCATGGGCTCTTTATATAGCCTCCATGAGGGATTAGATTAAGCTAATCTTCTTGATTAACATAATCCTAGATGATGTATGGCATCTTTGAAAATATGGAGCATAGTGGATGGGACAAGTCCCCACCTTGGTCATCATGCAAGAAGCCAAGGGTGGTGGTAGACAAAATAGATAAATGGAGCTAGATTACAAGAGGTGGGTGGCCAAAGCACATTATTATAATATATTTACAAGAAGGATAGAGTGGAAAGTTGGTGTGGTGAAAGAGAGAAGAAAATTGCATGTAGCCAGCAGTCTGCGCCTTCGTAACTTCAAATCCGTGAGGAATTTGAAAAAAGTTTCTTCTGCAACTTTGTAGACCAGGTCGAAACCGATCGGCCTTCGCGAGAATTTTCTTGAAATTCGCTTTTTCTTGGGAGTTATTGAGATTATAAAAAAGGCTTCCAAAAGCTGCTTTGACTTTAGTATCCCATATGTATATAAATACATATAAGCATGTGACAAAAGGGGTCCATGCTTGTAAGCTTTTGTGCAAGATCCAAATGACACCATGATGTGGATATTGACTTGTGTGCAAGGGTGAGGTGTCCTCTAATGATGGTGATAGATTCCAAATCTTAGTGATGCAGACGGAGCCCATATGTAGTTGGAGGCTAGTCCTTTGAAAAATCTATGCATTCACTCAACTCCTAGGTGTAATCCATTTTCATCTTCACTAAGATAACCATCCCATTTACCCTTTACATTGACATGCCTTGTAAGAACTTGTTCCCCCCATTTGCTAGAGTTATCATAATCGAGAAGCAATGTAGCATACCTAGTGCTTGAAGAGTAAACCCAGAGTGATATGGTAGGCTTTTGATAGGGGCTTTGGCCAAAATTTTGTGGTAGTAATCCGGGTTGTAAAAAACCCGGATTAGTATGTAATGATGCTTGGGATAATTCTCAGTATGCTTACGATGCTATTCATGTTACTGATCCGGCCTCTCAAACTATGCTCCACCATCCATATAAAGCTTTTACAATAAGAGGCAAGCAGTGTTTTTGGTCATAGTCCTAGAGGACAATGACAAATATCCTATTATAGAAAATTATATTTTGAATCAAGGAGCAAACCCTATCTCACTTCAAAGAGGGCATTTTCCCCTCATGTTTGAATTAAAAAACTCCCCAATTAGAGCTATGATTTGGAAGTTATGCCCATTTTTGTGCACTAGGGTCACAGTGCACAGGGTGTAGACCACGCCAGGACAGGCACAATAATTCCAGTGTAGTAAATTCTAATCATTTTTTGTCACAAAGGTTAATATCTCATCTCAAAGAGTACTTTTCAAAAACTCATCAATCTGAGTTTGCTACAAAAACGTCATCAATTAGAGTTTGATACAAAAAGTTACCCCCCATCTACTAACAACAAGTCTTATGGCTGCATCTAGATGGCTAGCCAGAAAGGAAAAAGCAAGGTCCACGAGGAACTCTAGTGGGAGATTAGAGACTCCCACATCTCCAAAATGAGGAACCAATCTCGGCACAGGATTACCATGGTGATATGGAGGAGGAAATGCCCAAAACAGACCCGTACACCCTATGTCAACATGAGCTTCATCATGTGGACCGACATAATGACATGGTCACCAACCATTGCCTAATGATGTCCAAGTTTGATGAAGAGATCAAGAATATGGCTCTATCAAAATCCTCGACTCAACAGACCTTGGAGCAGCTCACTACTCTTGTTACTCAATGAGCTACCGCTTCATCTCAAGAGAAGGTCAATATGTTGGGCGTAAAGGCATCTCTGCTTAGGCGCTTATGTATTACTACAATGATAGTACTCGCACCTGTACACTGCAGGTAGTGAGCGCCTATCATTGTCACTTTATTCTTTATTCTTTTAGTGACAAATGAATAAAGGGAAGGCCGTCACACATTGTGACTGTTGGAGTTTCCACATTGTGAGTCTCTCTCTCTCTCTTGCTCTTGCTCTCCCACCATATCTTTCCTATGCAAGCTTCGATCCTTCTCACCTTTCAATTGGTATCAGAGCATGGTTTCTTGAGCATTTGAGCTTGGTCCGTGACTCTTTTAGCATTCATTCGAATCCCCACACCATTGGTTCTCAAGCTTGGCATCCATATCCGACTCCTTCAAGCTACTCCACGGATTCCTAAGCACCTATCCGCTCCATTTGGGCACCATCAGGGCATTCCTTCAAAGGTATTGAAGCATTATTTTGAGTGTTTATTTTATTTTGTAGGGTATAGCAGGAAAGGGCTACAAAAAAGTTACTTTTTTACTTCAGCCCTCCCTTGGCACTCATTGGCAGCTTGAAAACACTTCATTTGGCAGTTGGGAACACCCCCTTGATGCTCAGCATTGGTAATTTATCATTGGCATTGATTTGTGGATTGATTTACCTTGGTCCAATATTGTTTTCCATAGTCCATAGGCAGCCACAAACAGTGTTACATTAGCACTTTATGTTTATGCTTGGATAGCATTGACATTTGATGCCTAGTTGGTCCTCAAATGTTAGGGGAATGTATGCCTATTTATTGGCCATCATTTAGAGCTGATTTAGTGGCTTGAAATACTTAATTTTACATAGTAAATCACTACTGTACACTCCAAGACTGAAGCTTATTTAGACACTTTATGCTTTGTCTATTGGTCATGGGTGCTTCTCGGGTGTTTCATAGGACTATTGCGATGCAAATGAAGGTTGGTAAATGATTTGGATGGTTCCAGAATGTATTTTGATCCTTTTTTGAGATCTATATTGGTTGGCATTTACTTGACATTAGTCTACACTAGTATGATTTGTGACAGAGGTTATACCTATGGTCTATGTATGACTCATTGGTACATGCTTGATACTTATGTTACCTACACATGCTAGTTACATTGTTTGGACTTGAATGCTACTGGAGCTTCATTTGGGCTTGACTTTGGATATTATGGAGCTTATTTTGGTCTTTCTTTGTCTTGTCAAAGATTGATTGGGATTGTCTTTATGACATTGGATACTTGACCACTCATATGCTCTAGATGTCTTCCTGATGTATGATCTTGGATACTCTATCACATGTGTGCTTACATGCTTTGTTTGAGCTTATTCTCTTGACACTTATAGCTTTCGTGCCAGTGGGAGGGTCTTTGTACGCTTATCAGACATTGAGTAGTGTGGGTTATACATATTGATATTTGAGATTGGGATCTCCTCATGGATGATGTATGGTTGATATACCTTGGTCCTAGATGTACTTGGCTAATTGGGCTCTGTATTCACTAAGTAGACACCAACTTGTGTCACGTCTTAGTAGTGGTATGTACATTATGCCTTGTTGATTGGGGGGTATTCTGAATTTATTGACGGACTTTGTCTGATATGATTGGGTGTTGGCTCATGTTAGTTTGACTGTTACATGCTTGTTTATGCCCGGTTGATGTCGTTTGGTATTGACAATCAGTGATTGACTTTGAATATTGGGTTTTGCCTACTATCAGCTCTCATTATACACTATTGTCATAAATTAAAGCAAGCATATATCTCCCAATTACCATGTATTTTTCATGCTAAATCATCCTAGTTTGATGTAATTTTGATGGTACTTTTGGTGGGCAGTATAATTAAATACTCATTTCTCACCATTTTGCATTGGTTTTGCTAGTTTTTTGGTCATTTTCTGCATTTTATAGCAAGGAGTTTTGAACCGTCTGCATTGTTTCAGCTTGCAATATGGCATCTTCTTCCACTAACAGTGCTATCTTCAACATCACTAAGCTTGATGATACGAATTATTCCTATTAAAAGAGCCAATTTTGGCAAGTATTGGTACATAAATCGCAGATAAAGCCACTAAGATTGAGTGGGGAGCAGCCTAAAACTATGACTGATGATGAATGGATGGAGCTTGATGAGTTATGCAAGTCCACGCTCATCTTGTCTCTCACTGAACAGTTGCATTACAATGTGGTTGAGGAAGCACAGAGTGATTGGCAGCTTTGGGATAAGATGAAGAACCTCTATGACAAGCAAAGTCCTGCAAGTCAAATGTATTGGCTGAAACATCGTATGGATCTTCACATGAAAGAGAATGTGACCATGTCAGCTTATCTAAGACAATTTCATACTATTCTTGAGAACTTAGTTTTGCAAGGCGTTGATTTCAAAGAGGATGTCACTTCGTTGTTCTTGCTTAGAAATCTTAATGAGTCTTGGGATGTATTCTGCATTGCCTTATATGTCTTTCTTCTTGCTTAGAAATCTTAATGAGTCTTGGGATGTATTCCAAACTGCCTTATGTGCTTCTGCCACTACTCTGAAGCTATCTGATGTTGAGAGCTCTCTTATGTAGGAAGAGATAAATTGTAAGAACTTGGATGCCTCTCGTGTGTCTCATGCTTTGATACTTAGAGGCTGACATGATGTAAATGCAAAGAATGATTGTGGTAATGGCCATGGATGGGATTCATAGAAATCTTGGTCCAAGTCGCATGGCAAGTCACACAGTAAATCTCATGGGAATGATACTTAGAGGCTGACATGATGTAAATGCAAAGAATGATTGTGGTAATGGCCATGGATGGGATTCATAGAAATCTTGGTCCAAGTCACATGACAAGTCACACAGTAAATCTCATGGGAAAAATGCAAATCTGACTTGTTATCATTGTGGGAAGAAATCTGACTTATCATCATTGTGGGAAGAAATGCCACATAAGGCCACAGGGTCATGAATTGTGCAAAGAAAGGCACAAAGTCAAGGGGAAAGAGAAAGTGCAAGAAAAGACTTATGATCGTAGAATAGTACCTGCTAAGTCAAGTGTTAAAATTGAAGGATTCAATGTCATATAACCCAAAGATAATGATGGGGATTATATCCTTGCAACAGCTTCATCTTTAGTGTTTCACAGATGATAGAGATACACTCTATGTATGCATAGTGTTGGCTCTTGGACTCAGGTGCATCATTTCATGTGACACCTTGCCAAGAGTGATTCCATTCATATCGTTTTGTTTCGAGTTCGATATGCTTGGGTGATGACAGGTCTCTTGAGATTGTCGAAATTGGTGATGTTAGGCTATAGTTTTCTTCTGGAAACAGTTCTATTATGCATATTTATGTCATGTAGCTGCATTGACATGCAGTTTCATGTCTACTGCTGGACAGCTTGATGATGTAGGATATCATGTATCTTTTGGAGACTCTACATGGAAGATTACTCGTGGCAAGCTTGTGCTCTCGAGAGTGCCAAGGCTGGCAGCCTCTACCCCTTAGTTGTTTCTAGATATATAGTTGATCGTGCTTTGTCTATGGGGTCTTTACCTCATGTATCTCCTTCTTATCTCTTTGGTATGCCTGTTTGGGGCACATGTCCATTAAGGGAATGAAAATTCTTTCTGGTTTGTAGTACCTACTGCCCCCTGATTATTCTTATTTTGATTCTTGTGATCATTATCTTTATGGTAGGTAGACTAGGTCTACGCATAAGAAGTCTGGTATGTCACACATGAGTGGGCCCTTGGCCTTGGTTCATTCTGATGTTTGTGGGACCCATGCCCTGTTAGTCTATGGGTGGTGCAAAGTATTTTGTTGCTTTCATAGATGATTTTTCACGTAAAGTATGGGCTTATCCCATAAAGCAAAAGTTCGATGTATTGGCAGTTTTTCAGAGATGGCTTGCTTTGGCAAAAAACCAATTTGAGCATAGGTTGAAATTCCTAAGGACAGATAATGGGGGTGATTGTGTCTCACATGCTTTTGAATAGTTATGTGATGAGAGGGGTTTCAAGCATTAGTTGACCACCCCCTACACCCCTCCCCAAAATGGTAGGATTGATGAGTGGATGAATAGGACTACTATCTAGGACAAGGTTTGCAATATGCTTAGCCATGCAGGCCTATCCCAGTACTTTTGGGCTGAGGCAGTTAGATTGTCATGCATATCATTAATAGATCGCCCTATAGTGCCATTGATTTTCAGGTTGCAAAGGAGGTATGGACAGGAAAGCCACCCTCTTATGTGAATTTACGTGTCTTTTGATGTGAGACATTTTTCCATGTATCCAAGGACAAGTATCACAAGTTGGATCCTAAGAGTGTTAAATGCATATTCCTTGGCTATGGAGATGCAGGAGAGATAGGCTACCGTCTATGGAATCCGCAAGCACAGAAAGTCATCCGTAGCCACGATGTAGTCTTCCATGAAGGCAAGATGCATAGGCGGCCTGAGAAGTTAGTGGAGATAAGCAAAGTTATATTTCAAGAGGAGCCACGAGCTCTTGTACAACCAGCTAGATAGCCAGTAGCAGCAGAAGTAGGTACTCATGGCAAGGGTATTGAACAGAATGTTGATCAGGCAGCAAAGCCTACAATGTTTCATTCTATTGGAGATAGATGCTCCCCTAATAGATTTCATCCCTTGATGCATTATGTCTTAGTTACATATGTAGGAGAGCCTTTCACTTATGATGAGGCTATGTGTAGGGGTGATAGTCACTCCTGGGAGAGGGCTATGTAGTCTAAGATAGACTCATTGCATAAGAATGAGACTTGGGATTTGGTTTCCTTGCCTAGTGGCAAGAAAGCTCTGCCGTGCAAGTGGATGTACAAGTTGAAAAGTACCCCTGGACACCCCAAGCCGGCATAGAAGGCTAGATTGGTAGCAAAGGGTTTTAAGAAGGAGCATGGTGTTGACTTTGATGAGATCTTCTCTCCTGTGGTTAAGATGACTACCCAAACTTAGTTTTGGCTTTGGTTGCATAGCTTGACTTAGACTTGTACCAAATGGATGTCAAGACGGCTTTCTTACATGGGGATTTGCATGATGAGATTTACATGGCGTAGCCCAAGGACTTTGTGGAGCCTAGCAGGGAGCACCTAGTGTGCAAGTCGAAGAAAAGTCTTTATGGATTGAAGAAGGAACCTAGGGAATGGTACCATAATTTTAATGCTTTTATGCAGTCATAGGTCTATAGTCGTACTACTATGGATCCGTGCTTGTAGATGAAGAAATCCCATGATGGATCTTTGCTTATTTTTGTTATCTATGTGGATGACATGCTATTAGTAGGAAAAGCTCATGATGAGCTAGATGCTCTGAAGGATTAGCTCAATAAGAGCTTTGAGATGAAGGATCTGGGACATGCCTCTCACATACTTGGTATGCACATTAGACGCGATAGGCATCAAGGAATCCTCTACTTGTCACAGAGGGAGTACATTTATAAATTCCTTGAGCACTTCTGCATGCATGACGTGAAACCTATTGGTTGTGCATTGCCTTCTTCTGTGAAGGTATCACAAGCCGATTGTCCATAGACAAATGAGAAGAGGGCTGAGATGGTCAAGATTTCCTATGCATCTGCAGTGGGAAGCCTTATGTATGCCATGATAGCCACTCATCCAAATATTGCCTTTGCAGTTTGGTATTGTGGTATGCTATATGGTTACACCTAGCAAGAAGCATTAGGATGCCATTAATGGTATCATGAGGTATATGAAGAGAACTGTAGATATGTGCATATGCTATGGCAGCTAGGATATAGGATTCATGGGGTATATTGACTCTGATTATGCAGTGCATGCAGATAGTAGGAAGTCCACTTCTGGTTATGTGTTCACCTATGCCAGAGGTGTTGTCTCTTGGATGTTCAGGGTATAGAAGTGTATGGCTCTTTCCACCATTGAGGCCTAGTATATTGCATCCACTAAGGCTTGCAAGAGGCCATATGGTTCATGATCTTGGTATTGATGCTATCCCTACACTACATTTGAATTCTATGATTGCTATTCAATTAGCTCCAGTCTTCCATGCGAAGAACAAATACATTGAGGTGAGGTATCACTTCATATGTGGGATCATTGAGGATGTCTATTGACCTTGTCAAGATCTTGACTGGCCAAAATCCTACATATATGCTCACCAAAAGCCTCTCTACGGAGTGCTTTGCCTTCCTTAAGAGATTGATGGGCTAGGATGAGATGGTGTCTTTCATCACCCTGCTGTACATGTGTACATGTTGTACTGTCTTTTCTTTTTTCTTTTTCACTCCTCACTAGGGCATATTCACCTTTAAGTGGGAGGTTGTTGGGAGTAAAGGTGTCTCCTTTTAGCTGCATGTGTATAACTACACTAACAGTACCTACACCTGTATACTGCAGGCGATGGGTGCCCATCACTGTCACTTTTTTCTTTATTCTTTTAGTGACAGATGAATAAAGGGAAGGCTTGTCATACATTGTGACTGTTGGAATTCCCACATTGTGAGTCTCTCTCTCTTGCTCTTGCTCTCCTACCATAGCTCTCCCGTGCAAGTTTCGATCCTTCTCACCTTTCACAATGATTCTAGGCATGAATCTAAATGTCCACTACATCAGAAGACATTGCACTATCCACAGGGCATATTTGGTGCTAAGGGAATTTCCCCTTCCACCTATGAGATTGGTGAACCCTCTCATGCACATGATTGGCCCCTACTAAATTCCCCTATCAACCATGTAGCCAACACCCCACTAAGGCCCTCTCCCACCCTTGGTCGAAATTCCCCCACTCTCCCTAGGAGCCCCATGCGCACCTTATATGAATCATCCCCATCATGGACAATATGGTACCAATGGCCAGCATGGAAATCATGGATAGCCTTTCTATAATGGAAATTGTGGGATAAATGCACCACATGGGATGTATGGAAAATAAGATATGTATGGCCACCACAAGATGTATGGGCAGAAAGGGTTTCATGGGCAACATGACTCTCATGATCTATGTGACAAGATTATCCTAACTAAATACAATGGGCAATCTCCCTCGCCATATGACTTGGAGGAATTGACGTCCAAGTTGGAGTCCTACTTCATTATCTATCCCCGCACTGATGATCAGAAAATACTTTTTTCTTCTCTCCACCTGGAAGGATTTTCCCGCATATGGTGGTGCTATATCAATTGTGAGAATCATCAATTCATTGACTGGGAAGATTTTAAAATGCACATGGTCCAAGTGTATGTATCTCCTGTGGAACAAGAGCGATTGGCAAGAAGGTGGTACACTCTTGAGCAATGTAACCTCATTGTATGTGAGTACACAAATCAGTTCATGAATTTAACCATGTTTTTGGAGAGCATTAGCAATGATGCTAAAATGTACAAGTATATCTATGGGTTGGAACTAAGCCTATCAGTAGATGTCATGGCCAAAAAACCTACCACACTATTTGATGAAATTGACCTAGTTGAGAGATATGCAAGAAAGTACTATAACAATGAACACTTTCAGCAAGTTTGTGGATAGCCCCACATCCCTTCATGATCAGCCCCATACACGGAGGTGGTTTCTAAAGCACTTCTATGCCTAATAATAGCCCCAAAGTACCCACTTACCCTACCTTCCATGCTAAAAGAAAAATGGGCATTTTTGGGACAGTATTTTGCTCTAATCCTAAGAATAAGTATGCTAAAAATAAACCGTCTATTGCATCACCTTCCCATAGATCCAATAGCCAATGCTTCATCTCACCGGATGCTATGAAGGAACGGAAGGAAAAGAGCCTATGATATAAATGTGGGGATAAGTACACTACTGATCATGCCTCCAAGTGCCCATATAAGACAACTAAGTTCAAGGTTCATATATCATGGAAGACAGGCATAATGATGATGATGACCTATCCACTGACCATGCTAAGCTCGTAGAGGATGCTGATCATGAGCAAATCTATGACCCCAAGGATGGATTTCCTTTTAGCGTGGGCGGTAATCCATCAGGATCCTTGATCTGACATCCCACCCACCTACCACTTCCCTTTTCTCTATCTCCTTGGACACTTGGACGGGTTCCCGAAGCCCTAGCACCCTTCACATTCAAGGGCGTATCCATGCAAAGCATGTCTTTATCCTTTTGGATAGTGGTAGCACTTACAGTTTTGTCAATAAATCAGCCATTAATCGGATAAAATGCACCACTATGGAATTACGCCACCCCTTGAAGGTCCACATAGCAAATGGAGAAGAAGAAATTAGCACACGTGTATGTCACGTAGTCCCCTTACCCTTGGCTGAAAATTATGTGGCACTGGTTGATCTAATTGCCCTAGATATGGGCCCCATTGATATTGTCTTGGGGTGTGATTGGCTGAAATAATTGGGAAAATTTGGTATGGACTTCTCTAAGCTCTACATGGAGTTTATGATGCATGGACAACCCATCCACCTAGAGGAAGTTCAAGATCGTGCTGATTTTCAACTCATTATAGCAAAGCAACTTAAAAAGGATTTTAAGAAATGCTCATCTTTGTTTTGCAATTGAATAAGGACAATTCTGATTAGTCCTCTGCAGTATCTAATGATTTAGCCTTGCAAGCCTTACTTGAGGAATACAATGAACTATCTCAGATGCTTACAGCTCTTTTTCCTAAGAGGCAAGTGGACCACCCACTTGACTTAGAGACCCATTCCAAGCCAGTAAACAAGCCCCCTTATAGACTCTCCAATTGTGAGCATGAAGAGGTTGCAAAGCAAGTCAAGAGATGGGTTTCATTGAACCGAGTTCTTCCCCCCATGCATCCTCTATCCTATTATTCAAGAAGAAAGATGGTTCCTTTCACATGTGCGTTGACTACAAAGACTTGAACAAAATCACGGTGAAGAACCGCTACCCCATTCCGCGGATTGACGACTTGTTGGATGAATTGAAATGGGCATGCTTTTTCACTAAGATTGACTTGTGATGTGGCTACCATTAGATTCGTATGAGGAAGGGAGACGAGGTCAAAATGGCCCTCAGGACTAATTGTGGACTTTATCATTTTCTAGTAATTCCTTTTGGGTTGACTAACGCCCCCGCTACATTTCAAAGCCTCATGAACAAAATCCTTCAACCCTTTCTATTCAATTTTGTGCTTGTTTTCTTATGACATATTCATTTACAGCAAGTCATCAAAGGAGCACTTGAAGGATGTTTGACATATTGAGAGAGCACCGACTCTTTTCTAAGGAGAGAAAATGCACCCTCATGCAGACATCTATGGAGTACTTGGGACACATTGTGAGCAAACATGGCATTCAAGCTAACCTAAAGAAGGTACAATATGTTAGGGACTGGTCCACTCCTTTCACCACCACTTCTTTCCATGGCTTTCTTGGTGAAAGCTACATTTAAGGAGCCGACTTTGTGCCCTCCTTGAAGCATTTAAAGCCGGTTTTGAAGTAGTAAAGTGGTCGGTAGGCATCAAAGATCGATTTTTCATGGAAAATTCAACGGTGTTGGATGGTCGAGTTGGAGTTATCTTAGATGCATTTTGATGTCAAGAATCCAATGCAAGTCTCGGTTTATTGATCCGAGCCTGTTTGACCCCCCATTTAATCCCCATAAGATTCGAGGTTGTGAAGCGGCTACCGGATCTAGAAACCAAGAAGAGCATGACATAGGCCAGGTTGATGATCTTGATGTCCTGAAGATGCTTGTCCTGACAGATTTTGATTTTGAGACAGTTTGCCCCCTTAAAATTGAAAAATCTACTTGTCGGAAGTGCGAAAGCACAAGCCATGAACTAGATAATTTATGTTTTAAAGCTTAAGCTTGGGCTTAAGCCCACAAAATGAAACGATGTGGGGGGGTGCACGTTTCTTTTGGCGCCCCCATTTTGCCAATGATTTTCCATTTTTGGATTTGACGTGAGAGAGAGAGAGAGAGAGAGAGAGAGAGAGAGAGAGAGAGAGAGAGAGAGAGAGAGAGAGAGAGAGAGAGAGAGAGAGAGAGAGAGAGAGAGAGAGAGAGAATCCTCCTGGGCATGCACTGCATCTAATCTTTGCCATATCCATCACCGAAATTTGATTGAGAAATGATGTACTATGCTGGAAGAATGAAATGTAGTATTTCTCTCTCCTCCCTCTCTCCCCTTAAGGGGCAATTCATGGCCATGAAGAAGAATGAAGACCAGTTGAAGGATGATTGCCCGACATGAACCAGATTTCTCCAAGATCAAGAGGAGGCTGAGAGGAGATGTTCAGTATTGAAGATTTGCTACTGGTCGGTCCATTGGCAACCCGAAAAAATTAATTACAAAACCCACAACACTCCAATAAGTGGTATGCCTCATTTTTACAAAGGAATTTTGCTTCTTTTTTAAGTTTGATGGTTGAAATGGAATTCATATGGAAACAAAATTTGTTTGGAGCCTGTTTGCATTATGATTGAGGGTTGTGCACAAAAAAATTGCAGTCTGCTTGCTGTCAAGAGAGGAGAATCACAGCAAATACAAGTGGAGGAAAGGGTTTCACAAATTCTACTTTCGATAGATGGAAACAAAAAATTCAATCTCCTGATCGGCCTCTTGGTCTTCCTATATAGATGGTTGTGATACATGAGAGTGAATAGACAATCTCAAAAGAATGGCTAAAAAAGCTTAACTTTGCACGACTACTAGATGGGGCAGATTCGCAATAGACCTGAAGCTCACAATTTGGAGACATATATGCTTCATGTGTTGGAGATCAACATCGACCTTAGAGAAGACTCTTCATCCTGTTTATCCTGAGATGCAAACCAGTAGCATGGGAAGGAGCTGGTAAGCGTGCTTCTGAGCTGTCGTCAAATGGGCCAAAAAAATTGGTGCAATAGAGTGAGGGATAAAAGAGATCATCAATCAAAGTGGCCTATCATCATCTATGTGTGATCATGAGCAGTACATGCAACTACCAAAAGAAGCACCAAGGCAGCATGGGCAAAGAACCTAGAGGAGGCAAGTCAAACCTCAAGAGGGAAGACGTGATGTAGCAGATTGCAGTAGGAACACAAAGATTGATCAAGCTCATGACCTGTAGTAGTGCTGGCGTGACTACCACCTAAATCTCCTCAGACTAGAGGAATGATGATAGCCTTTGCTTTAGGCTCAAGCATGAAGATGGTAGAGTTGCAACACTTTAACTGAGGTGTAAAAGACAATATTGGCAGGCGGTGATGCTAACACTTGATCGATGCCATTAAACTCACTGAATTGGTAATCATTAGCCCTTTGAGCTTCACTTTACCTCAACAATATTAGCGACATGGTAGAGAGGTCGTTCTGATTAGCAAAGCTACAGAGTTGAAGACAAACACGAGTGAACGGTGGCCAAATCAGATTGTATGCAGGTTAAAGGGTTATATGCATGTGTTGATAGAGAGGGGAGAATAATTAATCAGAAGGTGGTAGATTGAAGAAGACAGGTTGCTATTCGAATTTTCGAAGTGTGGTCGTCCTGAGTGTTTGGGACAACAAGAAGGAGGAGGGATCGACAAGAGACTCAATCTCTATTGTTCCAATCTTTCCGTAGGTAAACTTGTAGCTCGAGGAAGTGCAAAAACTTTGAAAGTGTCTTTTCTTCCTTGCTCACGAACTAATAGGATAGGATAGTAGGTGTTGTGTCTTTGAAGATATCAAAAGGAGAGAAAATTGAAAAACACTTCTATCTATACAATTGCTTTGTTAAACAGTCTACCAAAGAACATTGTGACTTAAATTGAGATGCTTGTATGGTATGGGTTACATGACTATGTCTAGAAGGCATTGAGACAAACAATGTATTCATTCACATTGCTAAAATTATGTAATAGATTGAATATAAAACCTTATCATTCTTTTTGCTCCATGTATTCATCTTGACTTGAGTACTTAACATTATTTTTTTCTCCCATCTTGCTAAGCGTCCCTACAGCGAGTGAATTTTCTCAAACCCCTGCGCGATATCACATGCAAGATCTGGTGAACCTGACGTGAAAGCATTGCTTCTGATTATCGAGATGGGAGACTCTTCGAATACTCCACCCACTTCATCATTGAGTGCTTCTTCCTTTTTGATCGATGAGATGAAGAATTTATTGTAAAATATTTCTTTAGTCACTATGATGCAGAATCAATAGATGCAATTATTTATGCAACGATAGCAGCAGTTACATCAGCAACAATTGGATCAACAATGAATACTACATCAAGAACAAGAGCATACGCATAGTGCAATCGAGGTTGTGGTAAGTGAGCACACATTTTTTAATAGCCAGAATGTTTCAGCTTATCTTAAAATGTTTGAAAGTTAGATGCACTTCTTTGGAGTTCCTACCAACTGGAGCAACTATTTCCTACGAATTGTCAGACCTGCTTTGCGGGTCAGAGTGATTGATTTATTTGTGCAAGATTCAAACTTGAATGTTTTCAAGAAGGCGCTCAAAGATGAATATTTTTTGGAGGATTATGGTATTTCTACGTGGAAGAAATTTAGAGAATGGGTCTATCCACCCAACAAAGGACTTGTTGCTTTCGAGTTATTGCGGGAGTTTGAAGAACGATACAACTAGTTGGATGAACTTGAGCATAGAGCCCTAAACTCGGAGAAAGTGGAGTTATTCTTGCAGGCAGCTGATCTTGCACTTCAAGATGAGTTGGGAGAGCTTCTTGAAGACTGTACACAACCTATGGGATTGAAGATGGATTGGCAAGATGCTGTTAATGCAATTTTCACATTGATAAAGAGGCAAAAGTGGAAGGCTCACTTGTAAAACGGCATGCAAACACCTCTAGCAATGTCTTTTCCTTCCTTGACTTCTACTTCTCCTATTGCTCCTTTCACTTCTTCTCCTACTTCACATCTTGTGTCTATGACTATTTCTATGCTTATGCCTATGCCTATTCCTATTGGAGTGGTTAGACCATTTGCCAAATCAACTATTGAAGACATGGTGGAAGAAATTTCAAAGAACTTGAAAGGTCTTCAAATTAAGATGACCAAAAGAGAACAACAACCACTTAGTCCAGCTCCAATTTATGTCCCATCCTCTTCTACTCTTATGAATTCTTCCAGAAATGATTGTGTTCACCGTTGCATATGATGTGATAGTCTAGACCATGAGCACAAGGACTGTCAAGACTTTGAGGAGGTGAAAAGACTGAAGTTGATGATCTGGAAGGACAGAATGATATGTTTTGGAGATACAGAGCAACCGCTAAAAATGAATTTTAGAAAAGGAGGTATGAAGAAATTATTGGAGGAATCTCTTTTACGCTCTTCTTATGTGATGCAAGAGGTGCCTATGGTCTTCAATTGGGGCAGTTGCCAAAGGAAAAGTCTCCTTTATGGTCTTATGCACTACATGCAGAAAGGAAAGGTAAAGCTTCATCATCTAAACTTTCATTCATAGGAGATGCAATCAGAAGAGGGATTGGATGGAATGATTGTGTAGATGTTTTTTTCTATCTATTATTACATTGCAAAATATCAAGGATTTGCCAAAAGAGATAATGATCAACCTGAAGGATCGAAGAGGGCAACTAGGAGGAGTGAACTAGTTCTTCAACCTTCTTCTTCAGGACCGGAGCACAATATGGCCAACATACAAAAGCCAAAAGTACAAAAAGATCAGAAGGCCCCAAAGACAAAGGATTTGAAGTGAAAAAAGCAACCTTGAGATGACCATGAACTTGAAAAAGATACTTGAGGATCAAATTCTTAATTGCAAAATTGAATTTACACTTGGAGAATTCTTTGGGATTGCCAAAAGAGAGTTTCATGATGTTATTATTGACATCATAAAAAGAAAACAACAAATTATTGAAGAGCCAATGCATGATATGATCCATCGAGAGGCTTTAATTGTTGCTGAGGCTATTCTCTATGGGTTGTAGATTGAGGAGATTGATTCTAAAGAGGAGACTATTGAGGAGTCTACAAATGGAGCTCTATGTATGTAGTCCAATAAGTCTCTTCATCCTTTACTTTAGCCCATACAATATGATGAGAGCGAAGGTGTGCCTAGATCGGTGCCTCGTAGCCATTTTTCTCAAAGTCACTGGGCTCGTGCGACTACAAAAACTGTTGTCAAGCTTGCTGAGATTGATACTCCTTCTGTTGCTCTTTTGGATCGTGGCTCTCAGATTAATGTCATAGTGCGAGCTTTATATGATACTGGTAGATGGCCAGTTGATGTGGATCATGGTTGGCGCATGTGTGCGGCCAACAACACTGTAGGAGATTTGTATGTTGCTTGTCAAAACCTAAAGATTTCTATTGGAGATGTGGGTCAGTCTTATTATTTCTTTGTGCAAAACTCTTGTTCTTATCCTAGTATTTTGGGGCAATCATTTATTGATGAGTCTCGAATGGAGACTAAAGTTTTGGATGATGGGTGTGCCTATGCACGAATTCAAAGCAAGGATGGGAAGAGAGTTTTCCAATTCATGACTATTTGTATTAATCATCAACAAAATAAGGATTCCTTGAGGGATTACCCTCTTCCAGCAGAAGAGCTGGATTTTTGCTAGGTACCACTGTCTTGCGAGACAATGGTGGTACGAGTCAAGGAAATGTCTCCCCTCCTAGTAGCATCAATTTTTCCTTGTGTGGTTATGGTGTATGCATTGAAAGTACTTTGTGTTTTTAGAATATTTTTGCTATGCCTAGATCTGCCAAGCAGTATGTAAAAATAAAAGAAAAAGAATTGATGATTGCAAGTGCTTTGTAGGAAGAGGACCAAATAGATGGTCTCTATGATGGCCTTTTGTACTTAGATACCATGAAAGAACTTTCAGTATTTCTAAATGCTATTAATCAAGAGTTATCATATGTCTTACAGGTCCATTCTCTAGCAATGTATTGTAAAATTGATGATTTCATGCTTCAAATGAATTTGGGTGCTGAGGATTATCAACAAAAAGTATTCTTTGTTGACATATTTCAACAAAAGGATTTGGGTGTTGTTGTTTATACACAGCAAAATTTGTGCTTACTAGGGTATTTTCATCAAGAGGTGAAATTTTCAGGTTGTAGCAATGAAGCCAAAGTTCAGACAAAATATAAGACAGTTGACAAGAAGGTTAGACCATTTATAGGACCGCTACCTTTGGACAATGATGAGATGATTAGGAGAGCTGCTATGCAATCTCCTCTGCGAGATCTTGCAAGTATCAGACATAAGTTTTTAGCTAAGACATTACCTTTGGACAGCCATAAGATGATTAGGAGAGCTGATATGCAACCTCCTTTGCGATATCCTACAGGCATCCAATATAAATTTTCAATTGAGACATTGAAAGAGATAAAGATTAGGACTGAAGATTTTCTACTTCCTAAAGAGGTAAGGTGTTTTTGAAGAGATGTTATGTAGACATGAAAAAAATCTTTTGCTTTCTTTTCACATGATATTGGATGCATTGATCCTAGGGTTGTGATGCCTATGGTTATTTTTACCATTCTGCATGTCCCTTGGAATCTATAGCCTATTCATGTGCCAAGGGCTCACTTGCCCAAATTGGTATAGCTTTTGAATGATTGGATCAGGATGGGGATTCATGAGCTATCTTCAGCTCCATATTCCAACAGATGGTTCACAATTCCTAAGATGAATGGGACACTCATATTCATATAGGACCTACAGCCAGTAAACAAGGTCACTATTTGAAATGTTGGTGCAGGACCTATGGTGGATGAGTTTGTTGAGGCTTTTGTTGGCTATCTATTCACTTGGTGATCTTTATTCCAGATATCATTAATTTCATCTTACCCTTGAGAGCAGAAATTTGACTACGATGAAGACACCCTTAAGCCTTGTCTAAATGTGCATGCTTCCACAAGGAGCTACTAATTCGGTTGCCCATATGATGAATGCGATGAACAAGGTACTGCAAAATTTTATTTCTGAGCTTGCTATGTCTTTCATTGATGACTTACCTATCAAGGGTTATTTTGAAGAAGAAAAAGATGATTCTTTAGATGACCATGGATGCAAATTCTTTGTGGCTTCACATATTAGATATGTTGAGAAGATCCTTTGCAGACTAGAGGAAGTGAATTTGACCTTGTCAGGGTGGGTTGAAGTCTATTTTTGGAGCCAGAGAAATTTTGATTGTTGGACATATGTGTGGATATTATGGCAAGAAGCCTTCTCCTGTGAACGTTGATGCCATAGAGAATATTGCGGAGACTTGCTCTTCTACTTTGAAGGTTCGCAGGTTTCTTGGAGCTTGTGTGTTTTACCTTATTTGGATTCCTCATTTTGCTCATATTGCAGATGATCTCTACTAGCTCTTGAGGAAAGGGCAACATTTTTATTGGGAGATAAAACATATTAAAGCCATGAAAAAATTGAAAAATTTATTGAGAGATGCTCTGACTCTTCAAAAGGAAAATTATGAGTACGGGGACCTATTGTTCATATTGTTGATACTAGTCTTATTGGCATTGGATGGGCTGTTGGCCAAGACAATGCTAATGGGAATAGGTATGCTATTCGATTTGTGGCAAAAGTGCTAAATGAACGGCAACGAAGGTATCCACAAATTAAAAGAGAGCTCTTGGGAGTTGTCATGGCTCTCAAGAATGGCATACAATACTTCATTAAAGCTGTTGTGGTGGTTGAGACTGATTGTTTGCCTCTTCTAGGTATGATCACATGTTGTTCTACTCCAGATATTGCCATGCTTAGTGAAGGGAGCTACAAGCTCAACCCCCGAGACCTACGGACCACTTATTGGTCAAGCATTTCAAGCCGAGCAGCCATGGTTACCTCTCACATAGCCGACGCGCTCTCCCTACCTATGGGGTGTAGTGAGCTTACCTTGATGCCCGATCGAGTACCCTCCTCTCCCATGCACACTGGTAGCTCCATGATCCTTTAGGCAAGCTCAAGCAAGCTCAAGCAACCTCAATCCCTCTCCAAAAAGCTCCATCCTCCATAGTTGCACGAGATAAGAGAAGAGTAGAGAAGAGAAGAAGATGAAGAGAAGAGATGCGAAGCTTCCTCTCCTTGGTCCCTCACTCTCACACACTCACTCACTCCCTCTCTCAAGCACAAGTAAGAAGGCAAGAAGAAGAGAAGATGAAGAAGAAGCTTTTTGCCACACACAAGAATGAGCTTCTCATTCACTTTTCAAGTTTATATATATGCCCTACTTCCCACGGGTGGTTGCATTTTCTTGCTTTTAACTCCTCCAAACTTCGACAGCTGTGCCTTGGAATTTTGGCAGTTGTTCCCATGATTTTTGATTTTTTCCAGACTTATTATTCTTCTGGGCACCTTCTCCATGCATGCAGTACGCCTTTTCCTACTTGTCATATTTTTCTTTTTTTTTTGCTTTTTTCCTATTGCTGGTGTTGCGGTAAACATTACCCCCTCCTAGCCAAGTGCCAGTCCCATGGCACTAATGGGTGGTAGCTTGGAAGACGGTCCCTCTAGAAAGAGGTCTTGACAAAGATCTACTTTGTCTTGACAAAGATCTGCCCTTGAAATTGAAAATGGTGTTGGGTTGGATCCATTGGTTGATGTGATTTCTCCTTGATACAGCCCGATCTTAACCTACAAGGCAAAGTTGTGCACTTCCTAAGGGATGTGTCTACCTCTCCCTAGTGCGTGCAGTGTACGTGGCGGTGGAACTGGGAGTTGGGTCGAGCCTTGGGCAAGCCCACGGTCTTTTCCCACACTTGAGGACCCAATTCATGCATTGTCATGGGTGCGGTGCAGAGCTTAGGGTGACAGGTCTGGTAGTCCTGCCCTTGATGTGCTCTAAGTGTGAGGTGGGAAGGGGCTAGGTGGAAACCCTAGGTGCAGTGAATGTGGCACTCCAGATGTTTCATGGGGAGCTCAAACCTTTGCTTTTCTCTTTATTGCACCTTTTTGTCCTCTAGTGCCCTCTTTCTTTTCATTCCTGGTACTGGCCTCTTTTCTTTTTCTTTTTTCTCTTTCTCTCTCTCTCTCTCTTTCATTTTCTCTTTTTTTTTTTGGATGACTTATTGATCATGGCTACGACTAGAATACAAAAAGAGTTCTTATGTTGTATTCCTATCATCCTCGGATAGTCCATGAGGTGGCCTCAGGCACTTAGTCAAAAATGTGTGGCTTTGCAAATACTCTTTGATGCTAACACTTACCTTCAGAGGTGTTGATGACAAAAAGGAATGGTTACACCTCATGAAGCAGATATCGCTCATGTCCTCTAGGAGTTCCATGCAAAAGGAGGGGAGTAAGGTCGCCCTCATCATGAGCCTAGCCATGGCATGACTATCGATGCCTAAGTTGATATTAAAAAAGAGCGGGGGAAGGTGGGCTTCCTCAGTCTCGCAAGCTTTTGCTTAAGCAAGAAATTAATGAGCCTAAGGTAATTATAGATTACTATAAATGTTGGGTCTGGACATGAGGAGAAATCCTCAAGGAAGCGGTTGATGGATAGAAGGATATCCTCCAATCTATAACCAAGCATTCCTTGGGAGTTCGTGCATTGACATTTTAGATTGTTGGAAAGTCAAGGGGCCCATGCAGGTTCCTATCATGGTCGACTCCATGTCTGTGGGGGTAAGGCATGTAGATGGGGTTGTTTCGCTCTTCATTCTTGCTCAAAGTTTGGCCCCTCTTCCGTGGCTTGCTCTACTGCCAACTGGTCTTTAGGTGGTAGTTGTTGAACTTGTCCTTCAAACCCTAGTTCCCTAAGCTCACATCAATGGAAAGCCTGACTTTCCCTAGGTAACTGTATTGTTGTGCCGCAGTAATACCTTTGCCAATTTGAAGGGTGTGTTCTTGAAGGCCATATCTCAAGGCACGAGATGTTAATTCTAAATTCTTCTTCATCCTTTCCATTGAGTCTTCGCCTTCAACTTGGGTGACATTCAACACCATGCTCAAGAAGGCTTGTCTCTGAGTGTCTGAGCACACTTCAGTAGCCTTTGCTCTTGATTTTGCAAACCCTCTTTCTCATTCACTCGCCGTCGGGCATTCGGTTAGTCCATGCACTCTTTCAAAGTTGTGTAGCTCCCATTGCCGTGCCTTCTCTTTCATCTTTTTCCTTTCCTCCTCCATTTCTTGAGATAGCATCACTACCACATGTTGTTGCTCATTCACTAAGTCTAGCATCTGCGTCTTCTCCTTATTGCAGCGGTTCAGCTACTTTCTGTTATTTTCCTTCCTTGTTCCGCAATGGTAAAATGTAGTTGTGCCTCTGCAAATATCTCTAACAGTTCTTCCCAAATCTGCTCACGGCTTTCTAACTTTGCAAAATGCAAGTCTTCTTTCTATTATTGCCATAGCCATGAGAGCTTCCACATCTCTTTTTGTGTTTTCCAAGTCATATTTCAGCTCCTCTGTGCTTCTTTCTGTGGAATCCTGCCTTTCTTGCTCTAGGACTTGGATCTCTCTTTCTAGTCTTCCTTGCTCCTCTATTTTATACCACAACTGGAATGTCAGGGTGTCCTCTTGCTCTTGATGTTGCTCTTCCGACTCCTGGCTTTCTTCCTGCCAGAAGCAAGCGGTCCTTTCCATTAGCTCATCGTACTGCTGAATTAACATTTTTTGACTCTTTACATGAGCTAGTACATCCTAATCTTCCTCCTCCAATCTTCACCTCAAATGATCCTCATTCTCTTCAGCTTCCTTGGTCTTGGCATCCAACTGCACTTTTAGGGCCTTAAGCTCTTTTTGATGATCTGCAGCTTGCTTGGACACATTGAGCCTCAAAGCTGTTGAGGTTTCCTCTTCAACATTCAGCTTTGCCAAGGCCGCTTTCTTTTCCTCTTTGGCCTTGCTCAATTGAGTGAGGAGTTCAGCCACATATGCATCATAGTCTGCTACTACTAGTGACATTGTGAGATGGGCCATAGTGGTTGATGCTTCTAGCTTTTGCCGCTTAGGGTCTTGCCGTGATTCTGGATCATTGCAATTGGCCTCTTTCTTCTTGCTTTAGGGGTAATCTCCGCCACTTTGTTAGCTAGGAGCTGTATCATTTCCATTAATTGATCCGTGTCCACAGCTTGCATGGACTCCTATGTCATGGTGGGTGTGGTTTTAGTTCGGAGTGGCACAAGGAAAGAGGAGAGGGGATGCAATGGGGCTTTGCCCTTTCCTACAACCATCGGGGTTGTTTCTACACTGCCACTAACTCCAGTCTCATGATGCAGGCTCAGTGGGATCATCTCTCCCCTCCATGGGTCTCTTCCATGGACCTGTGAGTTGCCTCTGCCAAATCTGCAGCTTCCTTCCTCCTCATTTCTTTAGCTTCATCTTCAACTATTCTCTTCCACTCCTCCTCGGCTCTTCTTGACTCTTCTCTAATACTTTCAAATTCTTTCTCTTCTTTTCTCCTTCGTTCCTTCTCCATTCTCTTCGACTCTTCATGTGCTCTTTTCAACCGAGCTTTCTCTTCCTTGCTTAATTTTTCCTTCTTCTGTTTTTGGATCTTGGAAGTCTTCACCTTTCCTCGTGCCCTAGCTTCAGATTGAGTGGATGATGCTTCAAGCTCTTCTCTCTCTCACTAATGGTGTGTTCGCTGGATCTGTCTTCCTCACAATGTAGTGGCTGGGAGGGTGCTACTATCTCTTCAATTCCCCCTGCTTCCTTGGTGGCCTCGTGAATAATGGTAGTCATCAGTACACCACCGTATCTGATAGTAGAAGACTTGGCAGAGAATTTCTTACGGGCTGATCTCACTGTGAGGCTGGGGACTCTCCTCCAGCTGCTGCTGCACCCATAGCAAGGGCCCTTGCTGATGTCTCGATGGTCTTTATGATGAACCCATTCCAATCCACTTCCTCAGGGGACCCTGCCGCTATGCTTTCCAACACCGGGATACTAATCCTATTCATCAAAGCATTGTATCTATGTCCTAAGAAGAGGGCATGGACCATCTTTGCTTGGATCTTTACTTCTGGGTTTGGGATGTCTACCAAACTTACTCCATCCACTGTGTGCACCTCACTCCTGTTCATCCCCAGCATGGCATATACGTCTCTTCTATGATGCTTCATAGCCTTGGGGGCCAAGTCAAGGGCCTTCTCCACCACTTCAACGTTAAATGGTGCGTCCACCTGGTTGGCAACATCTCCTCTTCTTGCTATCACTGTGCCACAGTTCCTATGAGCACCAAAACCACTCTGCACAAGCACTGTAATCCATCACTTGTCCCACTTTCTCCACATACTTCCAGAGAGTACACTTGTCCACCAGCTACTTTATTGATGGCTCCTCTAGGATGGCTTTGTCTAGGTTTAGAGTGTGCTTGAAGGTGAACTGATTAAATCCTCGTCTCCACACCTACTTGTTCTTCTTCCGTGAACGGAAGCTTACCACCTTGTTTCTATCATGCCATTGTGGGTACCTACCATGCAAAAGTACTCATAATTAGTATTGATGGGTTAGGCAAGACTGAATTATGGCATTATGAAAGAATTGAACAATTAGAAAAGCTGCACGAGAACGTGAAATTTGAGAAATAACAAACTGAAAGAAAAGATATGAATTTTCCAAGTGCGCTTTGCTCTTAAGTTTTTATGCATAGTTCAACTCTTCATTATGTTTTTCCTTTGTGTTATGTTTTCCTGATCACCCTACTCCCTCCCCCTTTTGGAAAAGGATTGAATAGTACAAGGAAAGGGTGTTAAAGAACAGCATGGTGCGTTTAATTTGACAACAGCCCCACTGGTAGAAATTTGGGTTGTATTCCACTTGGGCATGACGGTCAAGTTCATGCGGTCTAATGTATGCTTGCATGATATATGTTAGGACATCGTTTAGCACATCGCCAAATTTGAGGCAACTAGCAATGTGTAGCTCTTCTTCTATAAGGACTCAATATAAGGATGGGCCAATAAATGGTTGTCAAGCAGTTTGTTATATAGGATGGCCATAACCCTAAAAGAAGTAGGAGCTATGTATGTGGGGTCATATTCCACATCCTTGATTGCACGTCTATGCTCGGCATTCGTCATAATTTGGCAACCTTTTCACTTCCATTGGAGGCGTAAGGTGTACCATTGCTATAATAATGTGTACCGTGTCCACCTGTTCCCTTTCAGGACATGTCTTAGTAGCCCATCGGGAAGAGAGTCTAGAAAGCTCCGCCCGGCACTCCCTTGAAATGTTACGAGGTTTACGATCTAGGTCTTCCCAAGTCTGCCACGTAGTGGAAGTATTCCAGCCGTTCCCACTTAGGACCGACCTGAATCATGGTTTTCATAATGGTCAAACTCCTAGAACGGTGGCTAGCATCGAATCCCAGGCGAACTACTTTACACAGAAACGTCAGGGTCGAAGTGGATTCATGCTACACTTGGTTCAAGGAGAATGGGAAACGAGAGGGATGCAAAGCTCAACCTCTCTACCCATAAGGCATAGTCCCATTCTGCTCCCCTAAAATAGCATAAATTGGGATTCTAATAACCTGAACTCTAGGTCAATGTTGCATGCTGCTCATTCCCTTCGAGAAAAGTTCCTTGCTGTTCATTTTGCTTGAGAAAAGTTCCCGGCCAACCGGGACCACCCATTTGTAGGACGGACCCATGGCCACATCCACCGCACTTTCCTCAGGGGTGCTTTAGTTGTCTAATTACCTACAACATTTAGTTGGACTCGCATAAAATAGCTTCCTTAATTAGCCAATTAGTCACTGGTTCCTTCACATAATCTTCGCACTTGACATAGAAAAATAGTTTCAAACAAGTTTCTTTACATCAATTGATCTTATTTATCTTTCGAATATATCCATATAATCTATAATTCGTGTTAACCCCAAGTCGAGATGGCGAAAAAATGAAGGAAAAAAAAAAGAAAGATGGAAAAAGAGCAGAGACATGCAGGCGGCCTCTAAAGATGAACCGGGGCAAAAAGCGCAACTTTAAATGAAAAGGAGCCTAAAAGAACTCGGAAAACTCTTGTAAAAGAGTACTAGGCTCCCTCATGTGCCAATTGTAAAATATTAGATGGGTGTAGGCTAGAGGCAAAAGGCTAGAAGAGGGAAATGGAAAAAGGACCTTGCCACAATGGGCCGGTCATGTAAAAAAGGGATGGGTGCCCATGGGATTTTAGGGTTTGTATATATAAAGTTTTAAAAGTGAATGAGAGCTCATTCTTTTGGTGTGTGGCAACAAGAGTCTTCTTCTTCTTCTCTCCTTGTCATCTTCTTGCTTGTGTGTGCTCTTGAGAGAGGGAGTGTGAGATTGTGAGGGAGTGAGTATGTGAGAGTGAGGGATCAAGAGGGTGAAGCTCTTCACTACCTCCTCTTCTCTTCTTCCCTTCTCTTCTCTCTTCTTGCGTGTGCGGCTATGGAGGATGGAGCTTGGAGGTGGAGGAGGCTTGAGGATACTTGAGCTTGCATCTAGGATCATGGAGCTACCGGAGTGTGTGAGAGAGGAGGCAACTCATATCGGCACCAAGGTAAGCTCACTACACTCATAGGATCGATGACACGTTAGCTAGGTGAGAGATAGCCATTAGAGCTCGCTTGAAACACTTGAAATAATAAGCGGTTCATGGGTCTTGGCGGTTGAGCAAAATCTCCCACATTTTGGTTCCATTTCCGAGACCAACGGATTCAAGCTTGAGCACTTGCGCACCTCATATCGAGCATCGAAGTAAGGGATTCATCCCCGAAACGAAGCTTGAGATAGGTAGGAAGTTTAGGTTTTTTAATCTTCAAAACAAGTAAGTATTTTGGGTTATTTTGTTTGTTTGATGATTGGGAAACTGGAGAAATATTTTTCAGTGTTTTGCTTTCGATTCTTGTTGCATTTAGAGTAGTTAGGATAAGGAAATCGCACCAGAGAAGGGTAGGGTTTACTGTTGCAAAACAGGGCAAAATAGGGCAAAAATCGTGCAAAAAATGGCAAAAAGCTTGCTTGTGATACCTAAGATTGGCAAGTGATTGGGGACACCAACACCATACTCGGGAAGGAGTATAAGAGCCAAGAGTCCAAGGGAGAGATCATTTGTGACCATTTCTGAGAGAGAGAGAGAGAGAGAGAGAGCTATTGCCCGATTTGATCCGATCGCATCAACGACGAGCCACCACTCTATCCAGGTATATGAATCCCTTCCCTTACCCCCTTAGGTAGGATCTGGAGGGTTGTTCTTCATACGATTGAGTAAATCACAAGGAACGATCGAAATCAAACTCGAGCTGTCGACGTGCGCTGTGCTCGGCCCGTCCGAATGGTCACTTCTAGGCCGATTCCCAGAATCGGCCCTCGGCCTTATTTCGCTCGACCCATTCAACCCAAACCCTAATCGGCCCACTCGGCCCAAACCTACTTAGCCCGACCGTCTGAGTCTACCATTGGGACCGTGGACCAATTCGGCCCTCTACCACGTGTCAAACTTGACCCTTGGTCCACTTCCCTCGGCCCAATTGCCTCGGCCCGTTCGAGCGACCTCGTCCGAATTGACCACTCGGCCCGTTCGAGCCAATCTGTCCGAGTGACTTTGTCTGAGTCCGCCCCTCGGTCCATACGAGTCCACCCTGTCCAAGTCCCAAATTCGGCCCTCGGCCCATGCGCCTCGGCTTGTCGGAGTGACCCACTCGGACTCTACAATTCGGACCAGTTGGACTAAGTGCAGATTTTTATTAAATTTTCAGAAATTTGACCTGACCCGACTAGAACTCAGCAGTGCAAACTGTCGAAAGCCCTTAGGACGCTCAGAACTTGATTCTCGCACACAGAATAGGTAAAATCATAGGGCGCAGCCGCTTAGCAGCTAGAAGTAGGCAGTTGTGAGACCCAAAGACTTAGACGCAAACCACTGAGTTGTAAAGCCTGATTGAACTAAAAACGAACGAGGCAACATATTAGGGAAACCCTAAGCCCTGCCAAGATGGCTAGAAAATTGACCAACAAGCCTATTAGGCCTGAAACAACGCAAGAGTACGTAAGACGCCTAGAAATTGGTTACTGCACTCACCCTGAATTTCCATACTTGAAGTACACTTAAGGAAATTGAAAGCCTGATTGAGCACAAGTGCATAGGAAAAGACACACACATTGAGTGGCCATAAATTGAGGATTGTATTCAATTAATTGAAGGAACTCACCCAGATAAACCACTCAAGGAACCCACACCAGTAGGAGAGGACCCAAGTCATAGACAAACCATCAATGCGCAAAAGTAGGACCAAGCAAGGGGCGCCGACGAAGTGGATTTGACAAGTCTACTGAACCTGATCGATAGCTTGGTGGAGCATGAGAACTCGATAATGGCAAAAGAAAGTTCAAACTGCAAATCTAACGAGGAATTTGGCTTAAGAGTCTTTCTGGATGCTATTTAGCAGCTGGTTAGCAATTACGATGCTCATGCCCAGTATGATCACCGCGGCAGGTCAATAGACGCTATCATCACAGATCTAGAAGAGGAGAGAAAGTTGGCCCGCAAAACATTGCAAAGCATGGCTAAATACAATAGGGATCAGCAGGCTAGGAGCCAAAGGCAAATCATGGAGTTGCGAGAGGTGCAGCGGGTGTTGAACCTGGCTGGCAGAAATCGAATGGACCAAGAGAGAGCACTAGAAGGAGATTTAACGCTGAGCAAGCTTCTTATGAAGCAGCTGCTCGATAACACGACTGTAGAGCAAAGTGCCATAGCTCTAGCGACATCGCTACTCGTAGGGTTAGGAGCAAACCAGGGCTCAAAGAGCCAGTCTAAAATCCCTATTGTTGCCAAGCAACTCGATAAGTACCAACCCCATGACGATCCATACAGCTTTGTTGAGCAGTTTGAGCAAGTTTGCGAAGCCAATGGCCTCAACAACCTAACTCAACGCTCTCAAGCATTCAGGCTTTGCTTGGGCGACAAGGGTAGGATGTGGTATACGAGCTTAGATGCCGCAGAGAGAGCCAACTTTGATGGCCTCAAGGATCTCTTCATTAAGAGATTTACCGAGCCCGGATACTTCGATAATCTACTAGTATGCTTGATGAACGTCAAGTAGAAAGAGAAGGAGGACATTCGTGATTACGTGACCCATGTGTAGAGTCTCTTCAAGAGCATCCCTACTGGAGAGAAGCCGATTGAAAGAGCAGTATCAACTATATTCATCAGTGGGATTCAGAATGAGGAACTATATAAGGCTTTGGCAGGAAATTCGAGCTTGCAGCGAGACACGCTAGCTAGGGCCTTTAAGGAAGCCATCCGAGTTGACGATCAGCTGAAGGAACAAAGCTCTAGGAGCTCGAACTCTGAGCAAACCAATTCGCAAAATTCAGAGAGAGCGTCAGCCTCGAGTGAGTGATCAGTCCCATCATCCCAGGATAAGGGGAAAACCACCAAGACGAACCAAGACTTGACTGACGTTAAGATGGAATTAGCCAAGTTGCAAGACATGTTGAGATGACCAACGTGCCCACACGTCCAATGCGTGTACTGTGGCAGAAACCACTTGCCAGCCGAGTTTCAAGACCCTACGTCAAGACCTTGTGCTAATTGCGATAGGTTCGGTCATGATGTCACGCATTGTAGATTGCCAAGAAGACTTCCATACTCACAACCATACGGCCAACCCTACCTAGCGAATAGGCCGTAGCCATTTTTCAAAAGGGGAGCCCCATTGGCCCTCCCTGCACCTAAGGACCGTAAGCCGGTTGTTCCTAGGATGGAAATAAATCCTACAAGCATTCCTAGACTGCCTGGTCCTTACATAACCCATCCACCGAGTGATGCTCATGTCCACTATGTGGAAGAACCAACTGAAGAAGAGACCTACGTATACCCTTACGTCTCACATGATGACGAGGGCAATGCAGTCCTCATGGATTATCGACCAGTACCGGTGATGGCATTCGGAAGAGGGCGAGTTAGAGGCCTAGGAGGGCAGACTCAAGATCCAATCATTTGTTGTACTTGTGGTCACCCAGGACATATCTAGTCACGCTGCCTTGAAAGGGAGCAGCATAATAGAGACAAGGCTGACCAAAGATGTGCAGAGTGAGGAATCACTCATCTCTTCATTGATTGCCCAAAGCAAAAGCCATCTTCTAGTTCATCCAACGTGCCATCTGTCCCATTGGGGCTATTTGGTGTCAAGAACCTTGATGGGGAGGCCACGCCTATCCCATTGCAGGTCATGACCCATTCCCAAATGAAGCAGGCTGGCATCTCTTTGCCAGGACCTAGCAATCTCGATGCAGCCTCGATAGGAAAGAAGAGCTATAGACGGAGGAGGAAGAGGTCGGAAGCTAAAATTGCACTAAAAACGAAGAGTGCTACAAGTTTGCTTGCTGGAAATAAGGTCTCTGACATAGAGGCAAAGACTTCAACCCCCCCTAAGACGGCTGCAAAGGGAAGTGCCAAGGTAGGGGAATACCCGCATCTAAAGCGAGAGTTAGAGGCCATAGAAAAGGTGAAGGAATCCCAAGAGCATCTAAAAGACGCTGAGCCCATTATAGAGGACGAGATCGATGATCTCTCCAGCATAAGTAGGCCAACCTCACCTCCACAACCAAATTTGGGAGAAGTAACTGCACCACAAGCAGTGCCGCTAAGGCCAAGCCTTGGCGCTACATGGCCGTGGTTCAGTCCAACAACCACTGGTTAGGACGATCCAGGTTAGGAGAGAGATGAATATCCAACAATCTCCTGACCACGTTGGTGACTACCCCTATAACACTTAGCCTGGGAGATCTGCTTAGGTAGCACTCCACCCTATGGCAAGATCTTAAGCAATGGGTTGAAGGGCCACAAGAGCAGGTCACGGCAGACCCTCATGACCATGATGCAAAGATGCAAATACCGAGTTTGATGCTGCACTCTATGCCTAAATCCTTGCACGTCAATGCCTTTTGGGAAGAATCTGAGATGCATGCGGTCTTACCAGTTTTAGCCCTAGGCGATACAACGAGAAAGGGAATCATGGACACGGGAGCTGGGGTTAGTGTGCTTAGCCACGCAGTGCTTCAGACTTGGGAAACTCACTTGTTGAGACTGTTAGGTTTAATGTCACATTAACAAACAGTATGAGAGTCAAGCCGTTCGGGGTGCTTAAGAATTGGCCAGTGAAGATCGTAGGTGTCCAGTTCTCCGTTGACTTTATAGTCATGAAGGGAGTGGACTACGACATCCTACTAG
Organism: Lygodium microphyllum; assembly: GCF_053477565.2. Taxonomy (NCBI): domain Eukaryota; kingdom Viridiplantae; phylum Streptophyta; class Polypodiopsida; order Schizaeales; family Lygodiaceae; genus Lygodium; species Lygodium microphyllum. Next base: position 137,907,850 of record NC_141152.1, on the reverse strand, counting down.
GCTGACCCTGGATGCGCAACGCTAGAGTCATTGAAGATTGGGGTAACGGCTTGATCTTCCTTGGCAATAGGACGAACGCCGTGAGAGTAGAGATAGACATGGAAGACCTCACCAGTTGACTTAGATGCCATCTCTACTATACTCAAGGGTAACACCCAAATCAAGAAACCCTATGGGCCCTTGACCAAGTATATCCCATGCCCAGAGGATGAGTGGGATTGGATGCATGTCCTTACTACAATCGACCTACCGTTCTTTAATCACAAGGCGTATGAGCAAGCCATCAAAACAATCAGCAAGGCTAATGACACACCTTCCGTACCAGTCTGTATGATGGCAGGAAGCCTTCGTGGAAAACCGAAGCCCTTCACCTTCCAAGTCCCAACCAACAAAGGGGAACTCCAGGAGATATTGGAATACCTAACGGACAAGCTAGCTGGCAATCCAGCTGCAAATTTTAAACCCAGGATCTCTTAGATGAATCCAAGTGGCAATGGACCAGAGTGCATGACTTAAACCTCATGTATAACTGGGCCCTAGTTCTTGACCAATGACGAGAGATATACCAAGCCCTAGGAGACAACAAGCAGTCTGATGAAGAGGATTCTAATGACGAATACGAAGACTGCCAATCCTTCAGTGATGAAAGTAAGGGTGAGGTAGATACCGTGGAATACGACACTGAAGGACAAGAAATAGAGCAAATACGAGCAGACTTCAAGTCACAAAAAAAGAGTATCTTCAGGATGGAGCGAGGAGTCATGCGCATGGAGTGTGATCACGCCTAGTTGGAACATGTAGGAGGCATAGACCTTGAGCAAGCAGGCCTAGCCCAGCGAGGAATGACATCAGTGCTTAGGACTAAATCACCATCTGAACTGTGCCCACCAGGGGAGACCACCTCTTCTAGCAAAGACGGAGGGTGCGACTCTAAATCAGAGGTTAGTTCGGATAGTGATCCAAAAATCCCCAGGCCACCCACAACCATACACACCAAGGGGTATCTACCCGTCCACCTGAGGCGCAGACGATTAAGGCAAGAAAATAAGAAACAACCCACGGATACACGAACAGAAGAACATCGAAAATCATAGGACCTCCCTAAACGATTTATGAAATTCAAAAAAGAGGATAGGTTAGTAGTCTTCTTAGGTGCCAAACGTCAAGCGCAGACAAGCAAACCAATCGAGGGACCACAAGGAGGTGGACCTAGCCCAAGAAGGGGAAACACCCTGACCAATCTTCATTGCCGATGACTTGACTGATGAAGAAGAAATGAGTCTTGTCGCTCTCTTGTGAGAGTACATAGATGTGTTCTCCTGGTCCTTAGAAGAGCTTAAGGGGGTGGATTTGAGTGTCGTGTCTCACAACATAACCATGACGCTAGATGCAACGCCGATCAAGCAGCGACCGTACCCTATGAATCCAAAATACGCTCATGCTGTCAAAGATGAGATTGATAAGCTGATGAGAGCGGGATTCATTTACGAAATTGAGCACATAGACTGGGTATCGCCCATAGTCATCGTGATGAAGAAGAATGGAAAAATCCGAGTGTGCGTCAATTACAAGAAGGTGAATGCTGCTACCAAGAGGGATAACTATCTGTTGCCATACACTGAGCACATGCTTGAGAGAGTGGCAGGCAAGGAAGCCTACAATTTTTTGGACGGCTTCTTAGGCAACCAGGTGCAAGTGCATCCTGCAGCGGACAGCAGGCATAAGACGGCCTTCACCACTGAGTCGGGCATCTTTGCGTACATAGTCATGCCCTTGGGGTTGACTAATGCCCTTGCCACTTTCCAACTCCTCATGTGCATCATCTTTAAGGACATGCTTTGCAAGGAGTTAGAAGTCCTTGTCGATGACCTCTGTGTCCACTTGTCCTGGATTAAATACCTAGATAAAATCCGAGCAGTCTTCGAGTGGTGTTGCTTATATCATCTCTCCTTGAAGCCCTTAAAGTGCCAGTTTTGGGTGAAGCATGGATGCATCCTAGGGCATGTGGTGTCGAAGAATGGCATTGCCACTGACTTCTTGAAGGTCAAGGTTATTGTTGACCTTCCACCCCCAAACAACTACAAGGGAGTTCAATGCTTCCTAGGCCATACTGGATACTATTGGTGGTTTGTACTGAATTATGCATTGATCACCAGACCTTTGTACAAGTTGCTTATTGTCTTCGAATGGACCGAAGCATGCCAGCGAGCATACAAAGAGTTGAAGAAGGCTCTAACCACAACACCAATCCTACGAGCCCCAGATTGGACCATTACTTTCCACGTGCATATTGATGCTTCTAAGTTTGCCATGGGGGCTTGTTGTGCTAACCTGGCAAACACAATTTAGACTATCCAGTGAGCTTTGCTAGTAGAAAACTCACTGAGACGGAAATGAACTACTCGATGATGGAAAGAGAGGGATTAGCCATGGTATTCACTATGAAGAAATTCCGGCATTATCTTTTGGCCACACCCTTTACCTTCTTCGTGGACCATCAAGCCTCGCTCTACCTAGTAAACAAACCTTGTGCTACAAGACGTATAGCTCGATGGCTCCTTCTGCTTTTAGAGTTCGACTTCTCCGTGGTGGTACGGAAGGGAAAACAACATTACATGGCTGATCACATGTCACGCATTCCCACCGGAGAAGCCCTGGACAAGGTGTCGTTGATGAATTACCCGACGCCCATCTATTTAACCTTTCTAGTGAGAAAGAGATCTATTTAAGGCTGATCTAACGCCATATTGGATAGATGACATAGTCCAAGTGCTTGAGCACGGACTGCCTAACCGACCGATAGAAAAAGCACGACTTAGGCAATTAATCCTTAAGATCTAGCCCTATTAGCAGATTGCAGGCCAACTCTATAGGCTGGGGCAAGATGGATTGCTGCATAGATGTGTTTGTGAGCATGAGATGCACGATGTGCTCTCAGAGGCACACAATGGCATTGCTGGAGGGCACTTTAGCGGGGATATGACAGCACGAAAGGTGCTGCAGTCTCAACTGTGGTGGCCCACGCTTTTCCGCGATGCAGCATGATTTATCAAGCCCTATGATGAGTGCCAGCGGACAAAGGTCCTGATTTGCAAGGATCAAATGGAATTAACCCCATTTATTACTCAAGAACCCTTCGAAAAATGGGAAATTGACTTCATTGGACCCATCAGTCTTGCGGCACAGTATTTGCGGGCCAAGTACATCATTGTGGCCATGGACTACCTCACAAAATAGGCAGAAGCGAGAGCAACACAAAAAAATGATGCTAGAACGACTACTAAGTTCTTATGGGAGCAAGTGATTTCATGATTTGGCTACCCCATTGAATTGGTCAATGACCAAGGCACGCACTTCATCAATGAAGTGATCACCCATCTCATGTCCACCTTCCTCATCATCCATCACAAATCCTTGCCATACTACCCTCAGGCAAATGGCCAGGCCAAATCAACGAATAAGATTCTTGTCAATGTCCTAACCAAGGTTGTCTCTACTTCACGCAGCGACTAGGACAACAAGCTAATGGCAGCCTTGTGGGCTTACCGCACAGCTTATAAAACGGCTGTTAGTCAAACCCCCTTTAGGCTGACATATGGAACAGAAGAAATTCTACCATTAGAATTCTTCGTTCCTAGCTTGAGAATAGTGCTTCAAGAACGATGGGAAGGGAAGGAGGTATGGACACAACGCCTAATTGAACTCGAATGCCTCTCGGAGACTCGTCTTCTAGCCACCCATGCGGTTGATCTATGAGAAAGCCTGACGCAAGAGCTGGTTTGACCAGCACATCAAGCAGCGCAAGTTCAAACAGGGTGACTTAGTGCTCCTCTACTCAGTTAAGGGGCATAACCAAAAAATGAAATTTAGAGGTCTTAGACCCTTCAAATTTCAAGCAATCAGCCGAATAGGCAATGTCGAACTTGAGACCCTAGATGGTGAAGGAATAGGCTTCTTCAATGGCAGTCGTGTCAAGAAGTACTACCCTCCTATGCATCCTTTGCATGAGCCACCGATGTTAGAACCGCCTGTCAAAGTACAAGTAGCCACAATCATTGAAATCGATAATGAAGATGAGGAAGCCGTAGAGCCCCCATACCTCCATATCATGGTCACTGCTACCAACCAAACATACGCTTTTAATGCCCTGATCGATGAGGGAGCAGACTGCAATGTCTTAACTCACGATCATTGGACCCAACTTGGCAAACCGCAACTTCAACCCACCACTGCCAAATTAAGCCCATATGGGGCCCACTCATACGCACTTCTAGGCAAGTGCAGAGCTGCCATCTCTATCGAGTTACCACTGATTTTTTACATGTTTCCAAACACTAAAGATGCGGGCACAGAGTCGCTGCTGGGGCGAACTTTCAAAAAGCAGGCTCACCGTAATGTTGATTACGCATCGCAATGCATCCACCTCGCAATAGGCAACGTTCTCATTGTTACAACTTTCAGCAAGGGTTGCGCAACCTCATCCCAGGCCACAAAGCCACCGATAGAAACATATGTAGTCAAGTCTAAGGAGGGGGTAGTGCATGGCCGCCACTCCCCAAATTTCATAGACCACAACCCATAGCAGCCAAAGCTAAGGCCCCACAGCCTCGCCTTCAATGGATCCCTAAATAGCCACAAAATAGCCGCCTCAGAGTCGACGCTCCAACCCTCATAAGACCAGAAACTCTAAACCTAGGAGGTCCAAACGCAGTTATAGGAATAGATACGTAATCAGTTAAAGATGGGTCCCCAAAGCCCTATTGCACGCACAAGGCTACTATGAGGGCAATGCTTGGCTCTGGATACCTAAGGGCCACATGGCCAAAGGCACCACTCGTACGCCAACCTCAAGCTTGATCATCCCAAAAATCGTAAAACCTCAAAACCACAAGCCGTAGAGCTTCCCTGACCCACAACCATCAAATTCATCCATGCCTGAACCCAAGAGAGTCACCCAAGCCCATCGACCCAAGCGACAGCCACCGTCACAAGAGTCATCACCCACCAGAGTCGATCCGACTTCCCAAATCCATCTTGAAAGCAGCACGCCGTCACTCGAGGCTGCTGTTAACCCAGCCATAGTCCGAACGACCCAATCACAAGCTTAAGAACACTCACCACCACAACTTTTCATTGCCAAAGGCTCAAGTCCTACCACCCCAAACCACCTCCACAGGCCTTAGGCCCTCTTACGAGAGGAAATCCTTTCTCACACTAGAAGCTAATTTAGCTAAAGAAACAGGGGATGACGTGTGGATTGCATTAAGCGACTGGACGCCACTTTTGTGTCGCTAGCTCTGAGCTATGATCAACTAGACTTAGGCCTATTGGAAGAATCCTTTGCAACCGAAGTTCAAATGATGCCTTGTTCTTGGGAAACGTTTGAATTTGCGTTCGCAAAAGTTGCTACCTCCACTGCTGAATTGCTCAGCAATGAGATCTCCAAAGAGCAAGCAATCAAACAACGCCTCATCACGTCGTATAATCAGCGAACCACTTCTACCATCACTGACCAAGAAGTTACAGAGCTGTCAAGACTTGCTGAGACAGAATCCCAATTCTTAAAGCATTAGTTCACTCTTAGATTACAATGGGAAGTTGAAGGATGCCGAATAATGACCAATGCTGAGCAGTGCCGCGTTATCAAAACAGTAGAGTATGATCCCACATATGTCACGCCAACCTCATATCGAGTGTTAACCACTCTTTGGGGCCGTCCTATAGACAAACACATCAAAGGACACCCCTACCTCGACCACTTGTTGACAGAGGAGGAGTTACACATCGCTAGTCGAGTCAACTCTGGTGACTTTCTAACAGATGTTCTCACATACATCACACAAGTGGGGATTAAACCCTCTCATCTAGACCGCGGCGCTTAGAGTACAACCCCCAATTCTATCATTGGCTCCTTCACAAGTAAATCCTACGCCGCCATGCCAAACAACCTCACCTTTCTAACTCTAAATCCTAGGAAGGATTCTTCTTAAGTTGGAAGGGGAGGGGGAATTAGTGAAACACATAAACATATATTATGAAAAATAGGCCAAAAGTTAAAGGCTGAAAAGGAAAATCTGTAGTGGGTCCTAATGAATTCATTCAAAAAGCATAGAGTTTCTCCTTTTTTTCAGCAGTCAGCAATTTACTATGTGGAAAGCACTAATGAAAATTTTGGTTTATGAAAGGAACGAAAAATGTCGCAGGAAGATCGAGGCCACCGACTCCCGTTCACAAATGAGGAAAGAGAGCAATATCGCATCTACCTAGAAAACTGCACCTTCAGCTAACTTAAGTTTCAAACCGTCCGCAACATAGAAGTTGTGGTGGCTAGGGAGAAAGCAGCTAGGAGGGTGGTCAAGCAATGTAACCTCATCAAGTACCTTGAAAAATTCTCACAGGAGCTGGACCACCTGAAGTGTGTGGAATTCCTCAGATCATATGACCCAGACCAAGAATGCGGCACAGTGACGGTGGGTAGAGGAGAAAGTGCCAAGTAGGTGCCGGTCCTCTAGACCCAGCCTTGGTGGAGAAGGCGTTGGGATTGGAGCCAAAGATGGAGAGAAAAAAAAAGAGGGATGTCTATGCTATGCTGAAAATGAAAAAGGAGGAGGTGCTCACCAATGACGGCATCAACATCTTAGACATCCCTGACACAGAAGCTAGGCTGCAAGCAAAGCTAGTACATGTGCTGTTTTCCAGCTAGTGCTACAACTCCCTGATGCATCAAATTAGTGTGCATGTGCTGGAGAGCATAGTGGCCCACACTCTGGACAAAGTTGACTGGAATGGGTATGTACAAAAAACTATCAACCAGGCAGCAAAAGCATTGGCTTTAAGAAGTGTGCCAGCAGGTGGAGGGTCTCCAGCCTCCAAAGCCACAGAAAGGAAGAAAGCTTCATCCTGTCAAGATTGTGGGAGAGAAGGAAGGAGTCTCGCTTGAAGCTTTCTTGCTTGCATTTATCTGCAGGCCTGTTTCTTTTTCAACCATCGCTTTAAGAGTTTTGAAATGCCCAAAAACTTCACTTTTCTTTTTCATAAAATACACCCAAACTTTTCTGCTATAGTCATCAATAAAACTGACAAAATAATGACAGCCTCCAAGAGATGCAGCTTTAGTTGTCCACACATCAAAGTGGATTAATTCCAATGGCTTCTTACTCTCTTGAACATGTCTAGGAAATGGTTTCCTTGCCTGTTTTCCAAATTGACAGGCTTCACATACCTTATGCATTTCTGCAACCTTGAATTTCGGCAAACCTGCAACAATATTTTGGGCCTGCATTGATTTAAGTCGTTGTACATTAACATGACCAATGCATTTATGCCAGATATCAATATCTGCAACTACACCGGTCCCATGTGCAAACATTGCTGCACTCAATTCAGACATGTCTGCATCCAATGTAAACATTCTGCCCTTCTTCTTTCCTTTTGCTATCAAGTGACCTTTATTTTTCATATCCTCAACAAAGTATCCATGAGGATTAAATCTGACCTGCAAGCCCTGTTCAACCATTTGACCAACAGAAACCAGATTCTTGGTGATATTCGGGACATGAAATACATCGGACAGGTATTTCTTTTTCCCATCCTGCATAGACAAGGGAATTTTTCCAATCTGCACAATAGGATGTGCAGTATCATCACCAATCTCCACAAATCTTGGTTTTTCCATTTTCCTTGCATCCTCCATCCATTCTGCATGACCTGTCATGTGGTTTGATGCACCTGAGTCAACATACCATACATCGTTGCTTTCTTCTGCACTTGTCACAGAATTGTTCATGTGCTGCACCATAAACATATGCTCATTTCTGTCATCACCCTGTCTACTAGAGGGTGCATAATTTCCTTGTTGCAGTTTTCCATTCATGATGTCATTCTGCTTTTTATAGCAGTCTTTAGCCATATGACCCATTTTACCACAATAGTAGCATTCAACATTACTGTTTGCATTTTGGCCTCTTTGCCATCCACCACGACCTCTTTGGCTCCCCCTGCCTCTAGAGTTACCACGTCCTCCTCCGTAGGACTGGTTTTCTTGAGTTTGCTGCATATTTTGATTTCTACCACTGCCTCCATATCGGCCTCCTCTACCTCTGCCTCTACCTCTTCCAGCATTTGAGTAGAAGACAGCTTCTTTTGAAGTTCCTCCTGAAGAAGATGCACCACCATTTCTTTGCTCCTCAGAAATTAGAAGAGCAATTAGCTCCTCAAAATTAGGAAATCTTTCACGAACTGAAATGGATGTCCGAAACTGTGCATAATCCTTTCCTAGACCATTCAAGGTCACAGAAACTAAATCATCATCTTCCACTGGTGACCCAATGGAAGCAAGTGCATCTGCAATCTTCTTCACCTTCATGTGGTAGTCGTTGATGCTCATATTTTCTCTTTGCACATTGTGCAACTCTTACTTGAGTTGCATTTTCCTGGCTTGCGTATTTGTGCTATACATTTTTGACAAAGTATCCCATGCCTCCTTTGGCGTACTTGCATCCTGAATATGCACAATCATAGAGTCTGAAATGCTGATAGACAGCCAATACATAACTTTCCTGGCTCTCTCATGCCATGCTTTAAATGCCTGCATTTGCTGTTGATCGGCAACATCAGGAAGAACTCGTTCTTCTTCATTTCCTGCAACAAATTTCCAATATCATTTTCCCATAAGGAAATTCGTCATTCTAAACTTCCATGCTTGGAAGTTGTTCTTGTCAAGCTTTTCAGTGACAATCTGTGAAAGAGAATCAGATGCCATTACAGAAGACTGCAAAAAATTCTGTCATTGCAAAAACCACAGCTTCACCCTCACAAGGGAAAATCTGCAAAACTGGCGAAAGTGGTATTTGACCACACAGTCACTTCCTAGTGACGATTTTGCATCAACAGGCAACAGGGATGATTCTGTAACACCCAATGTCTCTGCGCACAAGCATACAAAGCAATTTTTACAGTAACTATTCACCGACCTGTAGAACAGTGGCTGCACAGCATAAAACTGGGCCTTTTCCTGAGTGCATGCAGAAAACTTCCGCCTCCAAAACAGGCCCCGAAATGGCCTCAAATAAAAAAAACAAGGTTGGCGAGGGCTAAAGCCCTCGCCCGCAGCATATACTGCCCTCTTGCTTCACCGCGAAGGGCGTCTCAACCTGAGACAATGCACTCCTGCACTTTCCGGCTGTGCTACCTACAGAGATCTACTCCCGAAACAGAAAATGAAAGCAACACTGCTCCTCTTACCAGAACACCGCGAGCTTGGCTTGCTTTCTTGAGCTCCTTACCATGAACAAGGCTCTGATACCATGTCAAGATTGTGGGAGAGAAGGAAGGAGTCTCGCTTGAAGCTTTCTTGCTTGCACAATGGGGGAAGACACACAAGGGTGGAGGCTGAAAACAGTTTTCCTCTTCTTAGTTGTGTAAGCCAAAAAAACTCTAGTACAAAGAAATAGAAGAACCCTATATATGGGTCTCAAACCAAACTCAACTAACTAAGGTGGCATACTAACTCAGCCACGAACTAGAGTAGATAAGGATAGCTATCATGTAGCTATTATTTAGGGGCGGTGTACCAACCGCATCTGCAAAACTGACAAGTCGGTGACATAAATACACAACGGTCACCCTGGCATATCACGAGTGGAGCTCGATATCTCAACACATCCAAAGCCTCTTACATTGGGTATGGAGGTGTCTTGACTACGCTCATCCAAGAGGCAATAAGAGACGTAGAATGCAGAGGAGGGAGAAGGAGAAACGCCCAATAGGACGCCCCCTCACCAAGACAAAGAAGAATCTACCGATAGAACTGAAACAGATGAAGAAGGGGAAGAATAGGAAAGCAGGAAGGCAACCAAGATACACAAAAAGAAGACCACTCAAAGGAAGAAAATGGATGATGAGGGCCACAGGAAAGAGAAAGAGGACTTAGAGAAGGCCAAGAGAGAGTCCCTTAAGGAGGCCAAGGAGAGGGAGAAGAAGAAAAAACAGGAAGAAGAAAAGGAAAAGGAGCAATTACAGAAGGCTAAGAAGGCATCAAAGTAGGAGGCAGAGGAGAGGAAAAGAAAGGAAAAGGAAGAATAAGAGAAAAAGAAGGAAGAGCAGAGAAAAGCAGAAGAGGAAAGGCGAAGAAAGGCTGATGAAGAAGAGGAAGAACTAAGAAGGAAGGAGGAAGAGGACCTGGCTGAAGCTAGACGCCGATCCATAGAACAACAAAGAAGAGCAGATGAACTGGGGAGTTTGAGCCCACATAGAGAAGAAAGGCCTGGATCAATCACACAAGTGACGGAGATTATGCCGCCCGCCCACTGAGGGCAAGGGAAAAACCCCAATGCACCCAATTCCTACTCTATTGGTGCCTCCCATGGAGCCAACCACCATCACCCCCAACATCCCCACCATCACAGACATATCAAATCTTGTGGCATGGATGTAGTACTTCATTAACAAGGAGATAGCCCAGGGGACGAGCACTGAAACTATGGCTACAGGGCAAAATTGGCCAGCCACAGACGCAGAGTCTAGGCAAGATCCTAAACGACAAAAGGTGGAGACCTCAACAACACCCATTCAAACAACGATGACGCCGCCAGCTAATTACGACGAATACGTTGTCGAGCTACTCTTGCAGTTGGAGAGAGCTAAGGAGGAATAAAAAATAGCTGTGGCTGAGTTGGCAGCTGAGAATGAATCAATAGCCACCTTCTAGCTTGACAAAACAAGGATGATAGCCATGCAGCAAAGGGAGATCGCGGATCTCAAGTAGGAAATAAAGGCTAAGGATGATAGAGAAAAGCACTGGAGGCAGCAGCTCGAGAATGAAACACAGGAGCTGGTGAAGATGCAAAGAGAACATAGGCTCCTGATAATGCAATGTCAATAGCTCATTGCAAAAACTGCTAAAGTTGAAGAGCTCATGGCTGAGCTCAACGCTAGGGATGAGAAAAGGAAGCAAGACATGGAGGAGCAGCAAGAAGAGATTGAGTGCCTAACCGATTAGTTGAACTCTGAAAGAGAAGAACAGGACATGCTGATTAGAGAATTGGAGGACCAAGAGCAAAGGCTCATGATACTGACCTTGAAGTAAGGGGAGAGCATGGAGGAAATGAACAAGAAAGCAGAGGAGTGGGCGGTGCATAATGAAAAGAGGGTGAAGACACTGGCATGGTGCCTTGCTCTGGTAAAAAAGGAAAAGATCATTGCAAAGAGCAAGGCAGAAGTCGCCCAAGTGGCCTTTGGTACCCAACAAAAAGCCTTCCTCGACACCATCATGGACACTACCCGCCCAGAGGAGGGAGAGCCATTGGAGGTGGCACAAAGGAAGCTCAGCATTGCACGCAGAGCCCTACATGCAGGAATGCAAATGCCACCCCAACCTACGGAGGTTAGGATGAGCCTAGACAAGCAACGGAAATACCTACTGCTGGCCAGCCTAACCCCCCAGGAAGTGGATGCCCTAGGATTTGAAGAGAGAGCAACACAGGGAAACCGGCAGGGGGAGAAAGCCGAACTCGAATTCGACATGAACAGATTCAGAGAAGATGTGATCCCACAACCCCCCTCATCGCACATTTAGGAACAACAGCCACTTGACTTGCCCCTGGACAGACAAGCCACGCTCAAGGAGCGACGGAAAAAATTGGTGGAAGAAGCCAGAAAAAGGCTGCAGGCCAAGCCAGTCGTGCAGCCATCCACATCTCTCCCACCATGCCTCGATGACCTCCCAACGCAATTCCACGCAGAGCTGGTGGTCTGGGAATGGTAGCAAATCGAAAAGGACCCTTTCTCTTTCAGCTTCCTTATGCCTAATACCCTGAGAAGGGTCTTGCCGATCAAAGTAATGGAGGAGATGATTGCGGCTGGAACAGCTGATTGGGCCAAAAATGGCTGGACGACAGGGCAAAGACCCCCACTCTGTGGGGCACGGAGGAAGTAGAATTTTGGCAAGACAAAGTGTACAAAGTGCCACACACCGTAAGGGGCTACAGCTTCCAACCCCTCTGGAGAAGGCGAATATGCAATATTAACATGCTCGCCTGGATGGCATTTTGCAACACCCTACACTATCTCTCTCCACGTCCGCATGAACCTGAAAGGGTATATGTAAAGCCAACAATTCTTGCACAAATCCATCCGCCCTCCTTCCTCCCCTCGTTCAGACGAAGAGGATTAGGCCTAGCTATCATTCATTCCACAAAAAAAAAAAAGACTAGTCAACATCACCCACTTGTAGAAGCACTTATCACCACAAAAAGCACGATCACTACACCTAGGGGTTCTTAAGTTAGGCGTGTCCGGTGGCTTCGGTCGGCCGGCTCCACTCCCAATCCCCTAGCCCTTTTGGCTCCCCCATTTCACGCTTAGGACCCATCAAGGGCAGGACACACCCAGGGAGGTAACACTCACCTTTGTTTAGACCAACCTCCCCTTTGGCACAAATGGGGTCCTCAAGTGTGGGACATCACCTAGGCTTGCATGCGATTAGTCCCACCTCCCCATTCCACTAGCACAAGCACAATGCACCAACACACTGAGAAAATCACTCCCTTAGGTAGAGCACCACACCTTCTCCTTCAGGCACCCCAAAAGTGCCAAACCACCAACTTCGGAGGCCCTCGTCAACCCATGACATCCAGTTAGCTACTCCGATAAACATCATTCTTAAGCTTCCACAAGAACCAGAGTTTACATGTGGCCCTTGTCAAGATTGTGGGAGAGAAGGAAGGAGTCTCACTTGTAGCTTTCTTGCTTGCACAATGGGGGAATACACACAAGGGTGGAGGCTGAAAACAGTTTTCCTCTTCTTAGTTGTGTAAGCCAAAAGAACTCTCATACAAAGAAATAGAAGAACCCTATATATGGGTCTCAAACCAAACTCAAATAACTAAGGTGGCATACTAACTGATCCACGAACTAGAGTAGATAAGGATAGCTTTCATGTAGCTATTATTCATGGGCAGTGTACCAACCGCATCTGCAACACGTCGGTGACATAAATGCACAACGGTCACCCTGGCATATCACGAGTGGAGCTCGATATCTCAACACTCCCCCTCGAGCTCAATCCCAATTCCTGCACACCAAGCAGGTCTCTGAACTTGTGTAGCTTCTCTGCATCCAATGCCTTCGTGAATATGTCAGCTACCTGATCCTCTGTGCTGACATAAACTAGATCAATAAAACCTAGTAAAACCCTCTCCCGCACATAGTGATAATGCACCTCAATGTTCTTTGTTCTAGCATGATAGACTGGGTTATTTGCCAAGTGTATACTACTCATGTTGTCACAATAAATGACAACTGGCCCATCTGTAGGCTGATGCATATCATAAAGTAGCTTATGCAACCGAGCTACCTCACATGCAGGCATTGCTGCACCCCTGTACTAGACCTCTGTGCTCGACAAGGCAACTGTAGGCTGTTTATTGCTGCTCCAAGTGACTGTAGCACTCTCAAAAGAGAACACATATCCACTGGTAGATCGTCCATCAGAAATACTACCAGCCCAATCAGCATCAGTGTATCCATGCAACTGTGTCTGAACCCCAGTCTCATAAAGTAGTCCATACTGCAATGTGGACTTCACATACTTGAGTATGCGTCTAGCCGCATCCACATGCGGTTTCCTTGGAGCCTGCATAAACTGACTTACCAGTCCAACAACATAGCTCAAATCTGGCCTAGTAATAGTCATATAAATCAAGCTTCCTACTATGCGTCTGTACATAGTAGGGTTTTCCAGAAGCTCACCTGCATCTGCGCTCAATGTCACATTCTGCTCCAAAGGAACTGAAATAGGCTTACAGCCTGTCATCCCATATTTGGACAGCATGTCCAATCCATACTACCTCTGCAAGAGCTGTATCCCACTTGATGATCTAATCACCTCAATGCCCAAGAAATAACGCAGCTCTCCCAAATCCTTCATCTCAAAATTCTGCTTCAATAGCATTTTTACATGAAGGATATCTTCATCACTGTCACCTATCATAATCAAATCATCAACATAAATGACAAGTAGCATAATATATTTCTCTGTTTTTCTCACATAAAGTGAGAAATCTGCCTTCAAAATCTGAAAGCCAATAGTGACAAGATAATGTCCTATCTTGTCAAACCATGCTCTAGGTGCTTGCTTCAAGCCATACAAGGCTTTCTTCAACCTGCAAACAAACTCAAGATGAACAGCATGCACATAACCTGGTGGCTGCTCCATATAGACCTCTTCTTGCAAATCACCATGCAAGAAGGCATTCTTTACATCCATATGATGTAGAGACCATCCCTTTGATGCAGCCATAGCAATGACTGCTCTTACGGTTGCCATCCTTGCAACCGAACTGAATGTTTCTTCATAGTCAATGCCATATGTTTGTGCATACCCCTTCACTACTAATCTTGCCTTGTATCTGTTCACAGAACCATCTGCATTGTGCTTCACCTTATAAACCCACTTACAGCCAATTGCATTCTTACCTTTAGGCAAAGGTACCTATTCCCATGTAGCATTTGCTTCCAAGGCATCCATTTCTTCATCCATGGCTTTCTCCCATTTTTCTTTTCCCATGGCTTGCTCAAAAGAAGTGGGTTCTGGTTCCTGTATCACTTTGAACATATAGGCATAGTGAATGGCTGTAAATCCATCATATTTCAGCCTATCCACAGGATACCTAGCTTTGGTAGACCTGCGCAAAGTAGGTTCACTCCCAAGTGCTCTCAAAACATCCCTGGTCTTCCTTACTCCAAGTGTAACAATAGAAGGAATACCCAACTCATCATCAATGCTCTGTTCTGAGACACTGGATTCACCATCCACATAAGAGTGACCTGCATTCACATCAAACATGGGCTGATCTACCTTCTCTTTTCCTTTTCGTGATACCTGCATACCACTATCTGCATTGCTTTGAGAAGATTCTCCTGATCTCAATCTTGAATTATTTCCAGGCAAGCTAGAGCCCAAATGGGATGGGCCCTATAGGATCGTTAGAATATGAAAGAATAAGTCCATAGTCTTGTTAGCTGACCTTGAGGGGATAGAATTTAAAAATAAGGTTAATCTTAATAAGATTAAACCTTATTATTTCTGATTGCACTAATACTATGACTGCCTTGCAGGTCTAGGCAAGATCGATCAAATATCTGCAAGGAAATCGTGATAGAGGTTGATGGGCCGTCAGATCCCTTATTTAGAACACCCATATTTAGAACAGAGGTATCATCAGGGAAATCTCATTTGGTGGAGCAAATGATATAAGGTGACTGAGGAAGAAGGCGGGACATTTATTTGGGAGATCAAGGTCTTCTGCCATCACTGCCTACAAATTTTGACGAGCATCCCTGTTGAATTCAATGATGATGGAGGGATGGAGCCTACAGTCCACCCGTTGAGTATGCTGAATTTCGATTACCATAATTACGAGTAGAGTTCAGGATGGCAGGATATGTAAACCCTTTATGGATGTGCACCTTGTACTTTGATGGGGCGTCTAGGGGTGCATGCCAAAAAGGAAGTGTAGGAGTTGTCATCCGAGACCCCCGACGACGCATTGTCATGAAGGTAGTTGCTTATCTCGGGGTGAATTTTACCAATAATATGGCAGAATACAAAGCCCTAATTATGGGTTTGAATATTGCAAAGAAGGTTGGTATCCACCAGTTATTGGTGAAAGGGGACTCTCAGTTGGTTTTAAATCAACTCAATGTGACGTACATGGTACGAAACCCCATCCTTTGCATGTACCATCATACTACCATAGCCCTGCTAGATAAATTTGATAGAGTGTCTTTTCAGCTGATTCCACGAAATTGGAATCAATTTTCCGATTCATTGGCTAATTTTGCGATCTCTTCTTTAATTGTGGCCCTTGTCCCGATATATCTATTGAGGGTGAGACAGGACCCGGTCGTTTGTGGGGTATGCTTTCTGAACATGCCCTCTTTGGCAGACGATGGTTGATCTGGGTAATGCAGAGGGTAGGCGAGACTCATCTGCCTTTATTATCTTGGACCCACAGACTGATTAGATGACATGTGATGCGAACACCTCTTGCGATATACGCAAGAGGGATGGGTCATAATCTAATGCACCTAGTTTAGGGCTACAAGCCTCTGTTCCCCTGGGAATGGTATGCTTTGATGTCTATCATAGTTGTTTCCAAGAGGATGTTATGCGAAGTCATGTTTTATTTTATTAGGCCAAGAGGGCCGATTCAGTTTTGTAGTGAAGTGTTTTATTTCATTAGGCCAAGAGGGCCATTTTCCTGTCTAGTGCGGGTGCGTTTAATTGGGTTTTTTTAAAAGTGTTGTGCTGGACAGGTTTCGTGATTCGTGGAATTTGGTGGAGCCTGGAGGAGTCTTTGCTACGATGGAAGCTTCTTGTGACCAATCCAGGTGATACCTCTCCTTTATGAGTACCTTTCTTTCCTGTTATATGTGTATTTGTACTTGTCGAGGGGATTCATTTTTGTTGGGGACCAGCAACCAAGGCATGAAGTCCCAGGTTTAGGCTAAGTATGTTTGAGGGAGGTCGGAGTAGTCGTTGCCTCCTATAAAGACATTGTCAGGCATCGAAAGACCTGTTTTAGAAGGAAGTCCTAGCGGCCCTGTTCTGCTAGCCTGCTAGGCAACCGTTCTAGGAGTTCTTGTTAGTAGTGAGGCAGTTAGAGAAGCTTGCCAGAAGATAATAATGATGATGCCAGGAAATCCTGAACATCCTAAAAGATGAATATAAATACGAAGGTGTGTAAAAAGGGGTTCTAATCCCTATCAAAGAAAAGAAAAAGAATGAAAATGTATAGGCAGTTGATCATTGCCTTGCGAAGGCTTGGTAGGTTCCTAGGGACGAATCAGACCCGGGGCCGATACCTTGTCTTCTTAGGGGTGGCTTCTTGCTAAAAATAAAAATGCATGACAAAACAAGGAAGGTTGAAGCGAAAATAAAAGTGAGCGTTAGAAAATGATTAAGTGTCGCCATCGAGGGCTTGGTAGGTTCTTGGGTGCCGAGACAGGTCCTGAGGCCGATGCCTTGTTCTCCTTGGGTCACTACGCTCAGCTCCCTCCTTTTTACATGCCCAAATATGTTAATAAAATAAAAACCCTAAAAAAACAAATGTACTGAAAGAAAATACTCCTTGCTCAGGCTATAGGAGTCCTCGCCTTGTAGGAGCTCCTAGTTGTGTTGTCTTTAGTTGGTAAGTAGTTCAGACTACCACTTAGGGTAACCTCTTTGATAGTTTTTTTAGTTTGGCTGTGTTGGAGTAGTTGGTTAGCGACTCACTTCGGATCTTCTATTAGATGATGCTAGGCCTACTCCTTGTGGACGTCATGCCTTGGTTCTATCAAGGGGTAGAGGGAGCATTGTACTGAGTTTTAGCATATATTTGTTTTGTATCAGCTTGATGCTTCTTTGGTTGTTTATGTGCAGATATGCTCGTGGATTCGACGGGCTGAGTCGCCCTATCCCATGGTCGCCAATGAGAGCGGAATTTTGGTGCCAAAAAGTGCTTTAAAATAGCTAAAAATTATGAATATCAAGGGAAAAATATTCAACGTCAAAGGCGGCAGCTCGATCTAGGACGATTTTAAGCAACAAAGTGCTTTAAAGGTGCCCGAGCGACACTCGTTGATTTTTCATAATTTTTCAGACAGTCATGCAAGTTGACACAAGCTACTGGCCAATGCGAGATCCCAAGCCGGGACGCCCAGGATTTTTCAGAGCTCAATTCCGAGTCCGGACGGGGAAATGGCCAAGAATTGGTCAAGATTTGAAGAGGTGGACTTTTGTTGGCCAAAATGGGCATGACCTTTGGGAGGTTGGGGGCCCAAATTTTATGAGACATGAAAAAAAGAGGAAAAAATGTGATCTCATGGCGTGAAGGAGCGTAGGCAGCAGGCGGCGCATTTTTCGCTCCATCCTCTTGATGGATGATTTCCAGGCTGCAAATAACCCATCCAACTGACAATGGGGCTGATCTTCTCCTTCCGTGCGGACTCTATCGCCTGTCTTCGCTCCTCCATTGGCAGTCTCTATGAAGAATTTTGAAATCAGTCTTTCTCTCTCCTCCCTCTCTCTCCTCTAAAGGCAGGTTCATGTGGGAAGAGAAAGGAAGAAGAAAGAATGGTGGAGGCTTGTCCGACATCGATCGGATTGCTCCACGGGCTGGAAATGGTGACTTGTGATCGTCATGAGCATGAAGTGCTATTGATTTTCAGATTTGCAGCCATGGACATGAAACCCAAAACACGCAAATAAGCGGTAATTCAATTTTTTTCAAAGGAAATTTGAGATTTTATGGCTTTTGATTGACAAAATGTTGTTCATGTGGGCTAAAAATAGTTTATGTTGTTGTTTTCCATGAGCAATTGTTGATCATAATCAGAAAATAAAAAAAACATGCATCTTGTGGCTCAAAATAATACACTAAAACACGTAAAATATGGAAAATCAAGGGAAAATGATGTTTTTGGGCATAAAAATGGAAGAATAAATAGGAACACCAACTAAATTTTCATTTTTGTTGCAAGAAGGAACTAAGGGCCACAGCCCATAACCTATTTTGAATTTTTAGTAATAAAATAATGTAAAAAATAAGGGAAAATACAAGGAAAATAGAGAAAAACCACAAAAAATAGAGGAAAAATGCATTTTGAGTGCGGAAAATTAATGAAAATTAAGAACAATGTTTGTGAATGGTTGTGGGTATTGAAGCATGAGGATTTGCCTCAGTTCAGCCCCACCTTCTTGTTCTAGTGTGTTTTTTCCGCTCTTTACACATAAAATGATGGCAAAATGCCTTATAAATCTATGCAACAATGCAACATTTGATCGATGGGAAGGTAGAGTGGTTAAAATGTGTCTAAATGTGGAGTAAAATGATGAAAAGATTGCTGGTTTTTTGTTTGCATGCCATATAGGTCGGTGAATAATTATAGAATGAGAGCCTAGTAGCACGAGGGATTCCTCGGTGCTAGGTTCGTGCAACGCCGCATAAGAACGGTAGTTGAAAATCATTGAAATGATGTTTTTCACATGTGCACAATATTGATTTCATAATTGTTTGAGCACTTAGCATCCAAAATATGCATAAATCATGGAAATATTTAAAGGTATCAGAAATCCTGGATGCACAGCAATTGCTTTCATTAGGACCTTGACCCATGTTGAGTGAGAGACAAGACACCCTAAGCCATAAGCTAGTCGTGGGGTCTAGGGGAAAGAGAAGTAAGGACAATGGTACATTCCTGTATACGATTAAATGGTACCTTGAGTGGATTTTGTACGAAATGTTTATATGTTGAGCGACACACCGAGGGGCCAATCCCCAAGGTATAGGAGAGTCGCAGAGGGGTGGCGGCATTCAGCCATTGGAGGACCCCCTATGTCTGTGCTTCGTGCCATTAGGCAATGTGTAAGGGACTTCCTCTGAGGAGTAGTGGGTGAGAGAAGAGCGGACTACAAATGACGTAATACAAACGCAAGATATTTAGGAAGGCAATGTATGTGTCATCAATGCTCCTGGCCGCGAGGCCGTGGGGTTGTTGAGCGCGTGAGATAGAGGTCCGGCTAGTGCATGAGCCAGTGCTGGCCTGTTCTAGATTCCATCAGCTTGCGTATTTGTGCTATACATTTTTGACAAAGTATCCCATGCCTCCTTTGGCGTACTTGCATCCTGAATATGCACAATCATAGAGTTTGAAATACTGATAGACAGCCAGTACATAACTTTCTTGGCTCTCTCATGCCATGCTTTAAATGCCTTCATTTGCTGTTGATTGGGAACATCAGGAAGAACTCGTTCTTCTTCATTTCCTGCAACAAATTCCCAATATCCTTTTCCCGTAAGGAAATTCATCATTCTAAACTTCTATGCCTGGAAGTTATTCTTGTCAAGCTTTTCAGTGACAATCTGTGAAAGAGAATCGGACACCATTACAGAACACTGCAAAAAATTCTGTCACTGCAAAAAACACAGCTTCACCCTCACAAGGGCAAATCTGCAAAACTGGCGAAAGTGGTATTTGACCACACAGTCACTTCCTAGTGATGATTTTGCATAAATAGGAACCAAGGATGATTCTTAACTCCCAATGTCTCTACGCATAGGCATACGATGCAATTTCTACAGTAACTTTTCACCGACCTGTAGAACAGTGGTTGCACAGTATAAAACTGGGCCTTTTCTTGAGTGTGTGCAGAAAACTTCCGCCTCCAAAACAGGCCCCAAAATGGCCTCAAATTAAAAAAACAAGGTCACCAAGGGCCAAAGCCCTTTCCCGTAGCATATACTGCCCTCTTGCTTCACCACGAAGGGCGTCTCAACCTGAGACAATGCACTCTTGCAATTTGTGGCTATGTTACCTGCAGAGATCTGCTCCCAAAACAGAAAAAATGAAAGCAACACTACTCCTCTTACCAGAACACTGCGAGCTTGGCTTGCTTTCTTGAGCTTCTTACCACGAACAAGGCTTTGATACCATGTCAATATTGTGGGAGAGAAGGAAGAAGTCTCACTTGTAGCTTTCTTGCTTGCACAATGGGGAAATACACACAAGGGTGGAGGCTGAAAACAATTTTCCTCTTCTTAGTTGTGTAAGCCAAAAGAACTCTCATACAAAGAAATAGAAGAACCCTATATATGGGTCTCAAACCAAACTCAACTAACTAAGGTGGCATACTAACTGAGCCACGAACTAGAGTAGATAAGGATACCTGTCATGTAGCTATTATTCATGGGCAGTGTACTAATCGCATTTGCAAACAACTGACACATTGGTGACATAAATGCACAATGGTCACCCTGGCATATCACGAGTGGAGCTCGATATCTCAGCAGCCGTCACCCTTACACCAACCCAACGCTGAAGTGCCATGGGACTGGCACCCGTCTAGAAGGGGGGGTAATGTTAACCCCAAGTCGAGATGGCAGAAAAATGAAGGAAAAAGCAAAAGGAAGATGGAAAAGAGCAAAGACACGCAGGCGGCCTCTAAAGATGAATCGGGGAAAAAAGCGCAACTTTAAATAAAAAGGCGCCTCTAAAAACTTGGAAAACTCTTGTAAAAGAGCGCCAGGATCTCTCCTGTTCCAATTGTAAAATATTAGATGGGTGTAGGCTAGAGGCAGAAGGCTAGAAGAGGGAAATGGAAAAAGGACCTTGCCACAATGGCCGGTCATGTAAAAAAGGGATGGGTGCCCATGGGATTTTAGGGTTTGTATATATAAAGTTCAAAAAGTGAACGAGAGCTCATTATTTTGGTGTGTGGCAACAAGAGTCTTCTTCTTCTTCTCTCCTTCTCATCTTCTTGCTTGTGTGTGCTCTTGAGAGAGGGAGTGTGAGTGTGAGGGAGTGAGTGTGTGAGAGTGAGGGATCAAGAGGGTGAAGCTCTTCACTACCTCATCTTCTCTTCTTCCCTTCTCTTCTCTCTTCTTGCGCGCGCGGCTATGGAGGATGGAGCTTGGAGGTGGAGGAGGCTTGAGGATGCTTGAGCTTGCATCTAGGATCGTGGAGCTACACCGGAGTGCATGAGAGAGGAGGCAACTCATATCGGCACCAAGGTAAGCTCACTAAACTCGTAGGATCGACTGTGCGTTGGCTAGGTAAGAGATAGCCATTAGAGTTTGCTTGAAACGCTTGAAATAATAAGTAGTCCATGGGTCTTGGCGGTTGAGCAAAAGCTCCCACAATCCGCCCGAAGGCAATCTAGCAATCCACAGGGATTACTAATCCAAGATTCCGCTCGTAGACTAGTATGCGGGCCTCGAGATCCAATCGCAAGTCACGTTGGCACCTTGTGCAGGGCCTAGAAGGCAAGGGATTAACGGCCAGAGCCCCCCTGGTACCCAAGTGTTCTCCTGCTCCAAGTAGTGCCTAACAAAGATACCTCAAGCAGCGGGTTCGGTCCATATACCCGGCGTGGCTAGCAACCCCCTTGCTTAGGGACAGTCGGGGGTAAATGATGTTGCCTCTCCCTTCAGGCCTTCAACCTGAAGCATTAATTATCTTTCCATCTTTAGTTCCTTGAGAAAACAATGCAAACAGTGCTCCTAAACTATTACAAACATAATCAATCCAGTGGTTGTTTATTTGGCCAATTGCTAAGGAGTGAATCCTTCTCTCTAAATGCATCCAACATTCGATCCGGGATCAATTGTGACTTGGCAAGATCCCCAAGGGTTTGTTTGTTTACCCCGTTTGTCCTTGAGTTAGGGTCTTACCATGTCAACCCAAATTAATCATTACCTTAGGTTTTATAAATTAAGTCAGTGAATCCTGGCGACCATGTTGCTCTAACTTGATTGATCCTTTGCTTACTAAGCAAAACATAACTTCCCTTACCTTGGAAAATCAGCCCAAGAAAGGTGATGTAACAGGATGTCTACTCATCCTCTTGCAAGTTAGACTTGCGCTAGAACCTGCCAACCTCATTCCAAGGAATGGAAAATCTATCTTGTGATTAAACCACAACACCGTGCGATGTTGCAACTTGTTGCAAAAGTGTCGTACCTAACTCATGGGATCATTTCACCCATTGAACGGCGTTTCATGGTCAATGAATTTTTTTTAGACAAGATGCAGGGTTTAGGGTATTTTCTTACTCAGCCCATCCCTAATTGTACTAGGCCTAGTCCTAGGGTTTCCAAAATCAATCCGCATTTTAACATTAGGTCTGTCGATCCTTAGGGTAGAAACCCTAGATCATTTTTTCCATGGGCATCCAATTGACCCAAACATTCCGTGAATGTGGGTAGGACCTTTGGGTTTGAGGGTTTCGACTTGGTGTCCAAGTATGATACTAGGCTGCATTTCTAACGTGAGAAGCCCTAGCTAGTACTTGAGGTGTTTATCATATCGACTAGTTATGCCTATACGAATCTCTTGAGGGCTAGGAGATTTAACTAAATTGGACTACTTGTCTTGCAACAAGGAACAATCCTTTCTTAGAGATGCTCAACTTGTTCCAAAGGTGTAAATAGTTACAAGACGTCACAATACATGTAAACATGCGATTCCTTACTTCTACGCACCAAAAAGTTTGCAATAACCATATCTTTTCTTGCTAAAGGCTTTACACATGATAAATTTGGAGAAACTTACATAGGACCTACTAGGATTTACGTCAAGAAATTATGCCTACAACCTTTTATCTAAGCTTTTGAATTTCATGTTTTGATAAGCCATGCAACCTTTCCTAAATGCATCTCTTGATGAATGAATTTTTCACATGACGAATATGTAACATGCAACCCTTTCCTAGATACAATACTGTTAATGAAATTCATGTGACATGCAACCTTTAATCCGTTCGACAAACATCTTCGCATGCAACGTGCAAGTCTATGGTCCCATTTCCATGCTATGCAACGGACGTTAACAATTCTTTCCATGTGAGTTATAGCAAGATACACTTGTTCTTTCATGGCCAAAAAAAGATGCATTTGACAATTTTCATCTTTTTAACGCTAGGCAATATGTGTTTTAGGCTTGTCACTTTGAAATGCACGATAAGGCAACAAGCTACTAAGCTCGTGAAATGGATAGGTAATTTACATTCATAACATTGGAAATGCAAATAACTCAATTGCTTGTCATGCATTAATTTTAGTAAATCGTTCGAGTAGGCAATTTTTTCCAAATGCATTTTAACTAGGCTAGGTGAATTAGAAACATGCATAAGTGCTTCCTTTCCATGAAAGTTATCGTGCATAACTCATTTCTTATACGCGGGATTAAAATCGTAAAACTTAGGCTTGAGGGCTCATAGGGATGTCCACGTGTATGTTCGGGGAAGAGACATCCACACGTGCGCCTTGTACCTTTTGTTTTGGGGCCATTTATGCAGCGTACTTTTTTGTTGCAGTGGCTTCCCTCGAGTTATTTGCATGTCTTGAAGACTTACGGTCTGCGAATTTTCTCTCCTGTGTGGGATCAAGCCTTTGGAAGCTTGGATCTTGAACCCCGGGGATGAGCTGTATGCACAGGGCCTAAGGAGCTAGGATTTTTTTTTCTCTCGAGGACAATCCGTGTGCACAAGGCTTTAAGTCCTTGCCTTTAGAAGCTTCTAAGAAGCTTCTAAGAAGCTTCTAAAGAGCTTCTGTCTCCCAGAAAACATGGGGGGGAAAGGGTCAATGATTGGGAGGAAAAGATTGATGACGAAAGGGGAGATTGATGGCGATATGGCGGCAGTGGTATGGCAGTGGCGCGGCAGACTAGGCGTGGCAGGGAGGCAATTTTTCAGAGGCAGGAGGCGGTCCCATGCAGTACAATACGGTAGCGTCTCTCCTCTTGTGCCTATGCTAAGGGGTGTTTTTATAGTGCTAAGGGGGGGGGAGAGAGACTCCACACATGTGGAGTTCTCATGCTTCTCACTTTCCCCCATGCACTCCACCTCTACACATCCCTCTCCCACTCCCTCTCCTCCAGCCATGCATTGGTTGGGGGAAGGGATAATTAATTTAAAAAATTGCCTAATTTTTACCTACTATCCAATTTGCCCTTTTTCCCATAAGGGTGTTCTCACGGGCTTTGCGGTTTTGAACCCCCGCCTTGATTGCACCACTTGGCCACTGTCATTAGTCGATGTGGGAGATGGTTTTGCATAGTTTTTTCACGGCGTGCAGTGATCAAAGCTCCTTAATATTTTGAGCGGAAAGACTACATTCTCTCCCCCTTGGAGGAATCGAGATGTCCTCATCTCGAGAAGAACTGGGGATATTGTTGGCTGAGAGTACTTTCATCCATCCAAGTGGCATCCTCCTCGGGATAATGTTTCCACTGGACAAGACATTCTCTCAAGGTTTTGGATCTCAATTGCCTCTCCCTAACATCTAAGATCCTATTAGGCCGTAGCTCAAGGACTCCTTGGCTAGGCATTACAACTTATTGATCATCAACAAGTACATGGCTAGGATTAGGTACATACTTCTTCAGTAGACTGATGTGGAATACATTATGAACCTTTAGGTTCTCAGGGTATTGCAGTCTATAAGCATTGGGTCCTAGGCACTGGAGAATCTTGTAGGGCCCACAATACCTCGGACTTAGCTTCTTTCATTCACCTAAGGATAGGGAACTCTTCTTTGGGCATACATGAATGAAGACCATGTCCCCTTGAGCGAAGGTTCTATCTTGATATTTCAAATCCGTGTATGCCTTCTGTCTATCCTTGGCGGCTTGGATGTCCTGTCTTATTGACTTCATTTGGTCATCCATATCTTCCAGCATCTGCCTTGAAGCTTCAAATTTTAGGGTTGGATCTGAGAAGTTTAAAGGACTTCGACAGTCATGCCCATACAATGCTTAAAAAGGGGTCATCTGAATGCTTTGTTGATAAGAAGCATTGTAGGCAAACTCAACCAGTGGCAAGTATTGAATCCACCTTTTTGGTTCATGGTAGCAGTGTGCCCTTAGCATATCCTCAATGACTTAGTTGACTTGCTCCGTTTGACCTTCGGTTTGGGGGATGGTAAGCTGTACTAAAATAGAGTTAAGTCCCAATGGCTTTGAAGATAGCTCTCCAGAAGAGTGATGTGAAGAGAGAATCATGATCACTAATGATTCTTCTGGGCAACCCATGTAGCTTGAATATCTCCTTGATAAATAACCTTGCAATGTCAAAGGCTTTATAGTTTGTCTTAATAGGAATAAGATGTATAACCTTTGTGAGCATATCAACCACAACCATAATGGAGTTGTATCCTCCCTGAACTTGGGGTAGGCCAACAACAAAGTCCATGCTGATAAATTCCCATTTCATTTGGGGAATGTCAAGTGGTTGCAACTTTCCTGGCATTTTGACATGTTTGGCCTTAATACGTTGACAAGACAAACACTCAGTGACATATTTGAGAACATCACCTTTAATCCTCTCCCAATAGTAGCTCTTTCTGACTGCATTGAGGGTCTTAACATAGCCAATATGTCCTAAAAAAGGGGAGTCATGAGCTTCTCAAAGTATCTTTTGCTTGAGTGACTAGCTTGCCGGTATACATAATCTCATTCTATAGTAGACAAGTCCACTATTGATAGAAAATTCTTGATAGTTAGCCTATAGCTTTGGGTCTTGATCCTTGATAGGGATCTCCCTTAGCATCTTATGATAGGTTGGATCATGGCATACTTCTTCTCTAGCTAGCTCAAGTAGTGGGTTTTTTGGCATGGATACCTTTGTGGCTAGAGATCTAGCTGTTGATGGATTTTGCAAGATTAGATAATTAAGGAATGCCTTGCGACTAAGTGCATCGGCAACTACATTCTCCTTTCCAGGCCAGTATTTGATTTCAAAATCATACTCCTCCAGTACTTCAATCCACCAACGTTGCCTCATGTTGAGCTTGTTCTGGGTAAAGATCCACTTGAGTCTTTTATGATCTGTCACCAGGGTCCACATTCATGGCGTATCCTCGTAGGGTAGGCATGGATTTTGTCACCACCCTCCATGGGAGGCATGACTTCCCCATCATCTACAATTCCAATGCCACCTCCTTTGAGGATGCCTTCCTTTTTTATTTAGGAAGCCTAACCGACTCCATGACACGCTTTCCCGTGGAATTCTCCTCCTATCCCGATTCCGCTTTCATAACTATGTGTAATTACCTTAGGCTTCTGAAGCTCCTACTCAAGCAAGATCCGACACCGCAGGAGAATGGATTGCCTCCCCTCTTTTTTGATCCCAATGCTATTGATAGCTACGCTATGGCACGCTTAATGATGAGAGCTAGCCTACTACCTTCCTTTTGCCTAGCTATCCTAGAGGACATGAGTGATAGCCAATTCACTAGGTTTAATCAACCCTTCCTTTCCACCTTCCTGCATAAGCACATATCCTAAGGCAAGTGCGCTAGCATCAATTACTACTTCGAACTCCTTACTGAGGTTTGGAAGTTTCAGGATAGGTGTTGATACCAAACTTTGCTTTAGTTTATCAAAGCTAGATTATTCGACAGGTGACCATACAATTGATGTTTGCTTCTTCAGTAGATCCGTCAGAGGTGCTGCAATCAAAGCATAGTTTTGATAAAGATATTGTATCATCTAGTCAATCCAAGAAAACTGTGTATTTCCTTGATAGTTGTTGGTATTCGCCATTCCAGAACATCTCTGACTTTGGCCAAATCCACTGAGATTCCTTCCACTGACACGATGAATCCCAGATATTCAATCTGATGTTTGAAGAATGAACACTTCTTCATCTTGGCATAAAGTTTGTGTGCCCTCATTGTCTCAAGGACAATGCGAAGCTGGGGTTCATGATCTTCTTCTTGTTTGGAGTAGACTAAGGTATCATTGAAGAAGATGAGTACAAAGTCGTCAAGATATGGCCTAAAGATATCCTGCATTAACTTGTTGAAGGTGGGAGGTGCGGTTAGCCCTAACGACATGACTAGGAACTCAAAGTGTCCATATTTTGTGTTGAATGCCGTCTTTGAAATATCTTTCTCCTTGATCCTTATCTGACAGTATCCACACCTGAGATCAATCTTGGAGAAGATCTTCGCACCTTGAAGACAGTCAAGAAGTTCATCTATTCTTAGAATAGGATACTTGTTCTTAATGGTTGATTGATTCAACCCTCTGTAATCAACACATAGCCAAAGCGTTCCATCTTTCTTTTTCTGGAATAACACTGGAGCTCCCCATGGTTAATTTCTAGGATGGATGTAGCCCTGATCTAACAATTACTTGAGTTGCTCTTTCAGCTCAATTGCTTCTGGGATGGACATTCTATATGGCCTCTTTGCAATTGGTGCAGCTCTTGGCACTAGCTTGATTTCATGATCAACTTCCCTTTGAGAGGCGGAAGTTCTATCAACTCTTCAGGAAATAAGTCTGCATACTCCTTTAGCCATGAAGGTTCTTCACTAGACTCCTGATTCCGATCTATCGTATTAAGCTTAATCAAGTAGACAGGTAGCCCCTTTCTAACTCCCTTTATAATCCAAGATGCTTTGGGCAATTGAATTTTTGGCTTTCCGGCCTCTCCTTGAGTTGTGACCAATTTCCCTTCAGAGTTTCGAAAGGAAACTTGGCCCTTTCTACAATGAATTTGGGCGTCATTAGGTTTGAGCCAATCCATTCTGAGCAAACACTCATGGATACCTAGGTTCATGACCGTGAATCTGACCAAAGTTGACTTTCCTTCCAGTAAGAATTCCACCTTAGTAATTTTCCTGGTACAAGTGACCTCATGACCATTTGCTAATTCCACAAGCAAGGTAAGTGCTTCTATTGTGGCTATTCCTAATCTTCTTGCACAAGCTGGTGAGATAAAGGAATGTGTACTGCCACAATCAATCAAGGTTTTGAAGCCTTTACCTTGATAATCCGATGGTGTCTAAATCACCAAAAACTGGCGATTCGGGCCTTTCTTGTGAAGGGTGGCATGGACTGTTGCCCTCTCAAAGTCTGCTTCCATGGTCGGGTCTTCTTCTTCGCATATCTCCCTGTTGGCAACATAGGCGATTATTCCTCTGCCCCAGGTGGCGGCTCCTTGGCAACGGACGGTTCCTTGGAACAGTCCTTGACATTGTCCTCCGCCAAGTTTGGGACATTGCCTTTTGAAATGACCGGGCTCATTGCAATGGAAGCAACGAAGGTTGCGGCCATTACCTTGGGTAGGAAAAAAGTTATTGACATTGTTGGTCCTCGCTTTCTTCCTTTGTCCCTGGTTTTGACCTTGAACTCTCTTTGCCTGGGACGTATATACTCCTTTGGTCTGATCCTTATAATACCAAGTCTTGTTATTTCTTGGCCTGGTCTGCACCTCTTGAAGTATGGGCGTAGCTTGAATGAGTGTGTCCTAAAGGTCTGTTGGGCGCATTGATTCGAGACGGGTGTTTACAGGTGGGTTTAATCCAGCACAAAACTTCGACACCTGTTGTGTCATATCCATTTGTGGCGCATACTTCAAAAGAGAGACGAACTTTGAGTAGTATGCGTCAAGAGTCAGACTAAGTTGTTTCAGCTCATAGAGCTCATTCATCTTGTGCGTGTGGTACGCAGGTGGTAAGTATCTTCCTTGCATAGCTTTTTTCAGCTTTTCCCAAGTAGTAACAGACCCTTCCGAGATCCCTTGGTCTCTGCACCATTGCTTCCACCAAAGTCTGGCTTTGCCAGTGAGCTTCAGCTTGGCAAGCATTACCTGGTTGGCGGGTGCAGTATCGACTGCTTCAAAGTAATCTTCCATGGACTCGATCCAAATCTCAGCATTAGCTTGGATAGTCCTTCCTTTACCATCAAATTATGGTGGCTTGATCTGCTTGAGAAGAAACTTCTTCTCCTGAATCATAGTCGTACTTGGTGTGGGGTTGGAGTAGGAATCTATACTTGAGGTTGTGCCTGGGCATTGAGATTCTTAACATTAACAACTTGCTAAATGTTTCTTACATTGCATTTCATGCCCAATTCAGCTTTTAGCCACATGACCAAATTACTTTACTTCTTTATCAATATTCACAGTCAAGACAATCATTGATAAAAACAAGTCTTATTTTATTCATATGGGCATAGCCCTTTTGGAGTACAATATTCTTGGAATGGTAGAGCAAGCTGATACATTCATTCGGGGAGAATAGGGTTGTATTGCATTGAGCTCTACGGGAACTGGGTAATAGTATGGATTTGGGTCATGAATCTTCAGGAATCGATAAGTCATTGGAAGATTAGGGTATCCTTTCCTTTGGTACCCAACACCTTGATCCTGTTGGCGCAGGGATTATGTGGGTCACTTCCTCGTACACATATGTGTTCAGCTTGACCTTCCGACCTTTGACATGTAAAGTTTTGTTTACGTGAGCCTCAACAAAGATGAATAGCTTCATGATCTTCAGGTCCTCCAACCACTTGATTCTCTTTAGGTTGGTTCGAAGGTATGCAAATCGGTGGGCAGCTATGTAATAGATTCCTGAATCACCCGACCTTCTCCGTTCCATGTACATAGGCGATGGATTGTAAATTTGGTCTAGGATGTTCATCATATTGATCCTTCATCGATAATCTGAGGCATACATCGTGGTCATAAACATGACCTAGAACACCATGAATCTGTTCCATGCTTCATGACTCTACAAGATAACGTCGATAAGTAAGGAAATGTTCTTAACAGCAACATTTGCTTTACTTCTTCTTATTAAGTTTTCTTATAAAGTCAGATTCTTCATTGGTTGGCTCTGATACCATGGCTCTATTACCAACTGTAACGTGTCCACTTGTTCCCTTTCAGGACACATCTTAGTAGCCCATCGAGAAGAGAGTCTAGAAAGCTCCACCCGACACTCCCTTGGAATGTTATGGGGTTTGCGATCTAGGTCTTCCCGAGTCTACCACGTAGCGGAAGTATTCCGACCGTTCCCACTTAGGACCAACCTCAATTAGGGTTTTCCTAGTGGTTAAACTCCTAGAAGGATGGCTAGTGTCAAACCCAAGGCAACGTCAGGGTCAAAGCGGATTCATGCTGCACTTGGTTCAAGGAGAATGGGAAACGAGAGGGATACAAAGCTCGACCTCTTTGCCCATAAGGCATAGTCCCATTCCGTTCCCCTAAAACAACATAAATCGGGATTCTAGTAACTTGAACTCTAGGTCAACATTACCTGCTGCTCATTCCCTTCGGGAAAAGTTCCTTGCTATCCATTTTGCTTGAGAAAAGTTCCTGGCCAACCGGGACCACCCATTCGTAGGACGGACCCATGGCCACATCCACCGCACTTTCCTCAGGGATGCTTTACTTGTCTAATTATCTACCACATTTAGTTGGACACGCATAAAACAGCTTTCTTAATTAGCCAATTAGTCACCGGTCCCTTCATGTAATCTTAGCACTTGACATGGAAAAACAGTTTCAAACAAGTTTCTTTACATCAATTGATCTTATTTATCCTTGGAATACATCCATATAATCCATAATCTACACAAAGGAAATCCATAATCCGCCCGAAGGCAATCCAGCAATCCACAGGGATTACTAATCCAAGATTCCACTCGTAGACTAGTATGCGGGCCTCAAGATCCAATCTCGAGTCACGTTGGCCTCTTGTGCAGGGCCTGAAAGGCAAGGGATTTACGGCCAGAGCCCCCCTGGCACCCAAGCATCCTCCTGCAAGTAGTGCCTAATGGAGAGACATCACAGAGCGGGTTTGGTCCACATTCCCGGCACGGCTAACAACCCCCTTGGTTAGGGTCTCGGGGGTAACTGATGGTGCCTCTCTCTTCAGGCCTTCAACCTGAAGCATTAATTATCTTTCCATATTTAGTTCCTTGAGCAAACAATGCAAATAGTGCTCCTAAACTATTACAAACATAATCAATCCAGTGGTCGTTTATTTGGCCAATTGCTAAGGAGTGAATCCTTCTCTCTGAATGCATCCAACATTCGATCCGGGATCAATTGCAACTTGGCAAGATCCCCAAGGGTTTGTTTGCTTACCCCATTTGTCCTTGGGTTAGGGTCATACCCTATCAACCCAAATTAACCATTACCTTAGGTTTCATAAATTAAGTCAGTGAATCCTGGTGACCATGTTGCTCTAACTTGATTGATCCTTTGCTTACTAAGCAAAACATAACTTCCCTTAACTTGGCAAATCAGCCCAAGAAAGGTGATGTAACAAGATGTCTACTCATCCTCTTGCAAGTTAGACTTGCGCTAGAACCTGCCAACCTCAATCCAAGGAATGGCAAATCTATATTGTGATTAAACCACAACGCCGTGCGACGTTGTAATTTTTTGCACAAGTGTCGCACCTAACTCATGGGATCATTTCACCCATTGAACGGTGTTTCCTGGTCAAGGAAATTTGTTTAGACAAGATGTAGGGTTTAGGGTGTTTTCTTACCCAACCCATCCCTAATTGTACTAGGCCGACTAGGGTTTCCAAACTCAACCTGCGTTTTAACATTAGGTTGGTCAATCCTTAGGGTAGAAACCCTAGATCGTTGTTTGCATGGGTGTCCAATTGACCCAAACATTTCGTGAATGTGGGTAGGATCTTTGGGTTTGAGGGTTTTGACTTGGTGTCCAAGTATGATACTAGGCTGCATTTCTAACGTGCAAAGCCCTAGCTAGTACTTGAGGTGTCTATCGTATCAACTAGTTATGCCTATACAAATCCCTTGAGGGCTAGGAGATTTAGCTAAATTGGACTACTTGTCTTGCGACAAGGAACGATCCTTTCCTAGAGATGCTAAACTTGTTCCAAAGGTGTAAATAGTTACAAGACATCAGAATACATGTAAACATGCGATTCCTTACTTCTACGCACCAAAAGGTTTGCAATAACCCTATCTTTTCTTGCTAAAGTCTTTACACATGATAAATTTGGAGAATAACTTACATAGGACCTACTAGGATTTACGTCAAGGAATTATGCCTACAACCTTTTATCTAAGCTTTTGAATTTCACGTTTTGATAAGCCATGCAACCTTTCCTAAATGCATCTCTTGATGAATGAATTTTTTGCATGACGAATATGGAACATGCAACCCTTTCCTAGATACAACACTGTTAATGAAATTCATGTGACCTGCAACCTTTAATCCGTTCGACAAACATCTTCGCATGCAACGTGCAAGTCTATGGTCCCATTTCCATGCTATGCAATGGACGTTAACAATTCTTTCCATGTGAGTCATAGCAAGATACGCTTGTTCTTTCATGGCCAAACAAAGATGCACTTAACAATTTTCATAATTTTAACGCTAGGCAATATGCATTTTATGTCAAGATTGTGGGAGAGAAGGAAGGAGTCTCACTTGTAGCTTTCTTGCTTGCACAAATGGGGGAATACACACAAGGGTGGAGGCTGAAAACAGTTTTCCTCTTCTTAGTTATGTAAGCCAAAAGAACTCAAGTACATAGAAATAGAAGAACCCCATATATGGGTCTCAAACCAAACTCAACTAACTAAGGTGGCATACTAACTGAGCCACGAACTAGAGTAGATAAGGATAGTTATCATCTAGCTATTATTCATGGGCAGTTTACCAACCACATCTGTAACTGACAAGTCGGTGACATAAATGCACAACTGTCACCCTCGCATATCACGAGTGGAGCTCGATATCTCAACACTCCCCCTCGAGCTCAATCCCAATTCCTGCACACCAAGCAGGTCTCTGAACTTGCGCAGCTTCTCTACGCCCAATGCCTTCATGAATATGTCAGCTACCTGATCCTCTTTGCTGACATAAACTAGATCAATAAGACCTAGTAAAACCCTCTCCCGCACATAGTGATAATGCACCTCAATGTGCTTTGTTCTAGCATGATAGACTGGGTTATTTTCCAAGTGTATACTACTCATTTTGTCACAATAAATGACAACTGGCCCATCTATAAGCTGATGCATTTCATAAAGTAGCTTATGCAACCAAGCTACCTCACATGCGGCCATTGCTGCACCCCTATACTCAGCCTCTGTGCTCGACAAGGCAACTGTAGGGGCTGTTTCCTGCTACTCCAAGTGACTGCAGCACTCCCAAAAGAGAACACATATCCACTGGTAGATCGTCTATCAGAAATACTACCAGCCCAATCAGCATCAGTGTATCCATGCAACTGTATCTGAACCCCAGTCTCATAAAATAGTCCATACTGCAATGTGGACTTCACATATCTGAGTATGCGTCTAGCCGCATCCAAATGTGGTTTCCTTGGAGCCTTCATAAACTAACTTACCAATCCAACAGCATAGCTCAAATCTGGCCTAGTAATAGTCATATAAATCAAACTTCCTACTATGCATCTATACATAGTAGGGTCTTCGAGAAGCTCACCTGCATATGTGCTCAACTTCACATTCTGCTCCAAAGGAACTGAAATAGGCTTACAGCCTGTTATCCCATATTTGGACAGCATGTCCAATCCATACTGCCTCTGCAAGAGCCGTATCCCACTTGGTGATCTAATCACCTCAATGCCCAAGAAATAACGCAGCTCTCCCAAATCCTTCATCTCAAACTTTTGCTTCAATAGCATTTTCACATGAAGGATATCTTCATCACTGTCTCCTGTCATAATCAAATCATCAACATAAATGACAAGTAGCATAATACCTTTCTCTGTTTTTCTCACATAAAGTGAGAAATCTTCCTTGGAAATCTGAAAGCCAATAGTAACAAGATACTGTCCTATCTTGTCAGACCATGCTCTAAGTGCTTGCTTCAAGCCATACAATGGTTTCTTCAACCTGCAAACAAACTCAGGATGAACAGCATGCACATAACCTGGTGGCTGATCCATATATACCTCTTCTTGCAAATCACCATGCAAGAAGGCATTCTTTACATCCATCTCATGTAAAGAGCATTCCTTTGATGTAGCCATAGCAATGACTGCTCTTACGGTTTCCATCCTTGCAATCGAACTGAATGTTTCTTCATAGTCAATGCCATATGTTTGTGCATACCCCTTGACTACTAATCTTGCCTTGTATCTGTTCACAGAACCATCTGCATTGTGCTTCACCTTATAAACCCATTTACAACCAATTTCATTCTTACCTTTAGGCAAAGGTACCGATTCCCATGTAGCATTTGCTTGCAAGGCATCCATTTCTTCATCCATGGCTTTCTCCCATTTTTCTTTTCCCATGGCTTGCTCAAAAGAAGTGGGTTCTGGTTCCTGTATCACTTTGACCATATAGGCATAGTGAATGGCTGTAAATCCATCATATTTTAGCCTATCCACAGGATACCTAGCTTTGGTAGACCTACGCAAAGTAGGTTCACTCCCTGGTGCTCTCAAAACATCCCTAGTCTTCCTTACTCCAGGTGTAACAATAGAAGGAATACCCAACTCATCATCAATGCTCTGTTCTGAGCCACTGGATTCACCATTTACATAAGAGTGACCTGCATTCACATCAAACATGGGCTGATCAACCTTCTCTTTTCCTTTTCGTGATACCTGAATACCACTATCTGCATTGCTTTGAGAAGATTCTCTTGATCTCAATCTGCCTATCCATGGCGAAGAATGTGAACCACTCCTAGAGGACACTCTAGGTCCAGTAATATTTTGTGACTGCTGTTTTGAATTTTGTGCAGCATTACCATTTTGTGCATCTACATCATCAATCAAATTTACTGGTTTATACCAGCTACTCATCTCATAAAAAACAACATCTCTGCTCACTGTAAACTTACGAGTAGAAGGGTTATAGCATCTATACCCTTTCTATTGTGCTGCAGAGAGTAACCAAAAAAGATGCACTTCTCAGCTTTTGGATCCAACTTGGATCTCAACTCATCTGGCACATGAACATAGGCAATGCAACCAAAAATCTTCAAATGAGAAATATCTAGTTTCCTACCAGTATACCTCTCCTCTGGAGTCATCCCATGTATTGCTGTAATGGGAGTCCTGCTCATTATGTAGACTGCTGTAGCAACTGCTTCAGCCCAGTAAAAATCAGGCAAGTCTTTTTCATTGAACATGGCACGAGATACCTCTCCAATATACCTTTTTTTCCTTTCTGCAATTCCATTTTGTTGTGGGGTGTGACTGCATGAATATTGCTGCTTTATGCCATGCTCCTACAGGAACCTTGCAAACTCATTTGAGAGGTACTCTCCCCCTCCATCTGACCTTAGGCATTTTATTTGCAGGCCTGTTTCTTTTTCAACCATAGCTTTAAGAGTTTTGAAATGCCCAAAAACTTCACTTTTTTTTTTCATAAAATACACCTAAACTTTTCTGCTATAGTCATCAATAAAAGTGACAAAATAATGACAGTCTCCAAGAGATGCAACTTTAGTAGTCCACACATCAGAGTGGATTAATTCCAATGGCTTCTTACTCTCTTGAACATGTCAAGATTGTGGGAGAGAAGGAAGGAGTCTCACTTGTAGGTTTCTTTCTTGCACAATGGGGGAATACACACAGAGGTGGAGGCTGAAAACAATTTTCCTCTTCTTAGTTGTGTAAGCAAAAAAGAACTCTAGTACAAAGAAATAGAAGAACCCTATATATGGGTCTCAAACCAAACTCAACTAACTAAGGTGGCATACTAACTGAGCCACGAACTAGAGTAGATAAGGATAGCTATCATGTAGCTATTATTCATGTGCGGTGTACCAACCGCGTCTGCACAACTGACAAGTCGGTGACATAAATACACAACGGTCACCCTAGCGTATCACGAGTGGAGCTTGATATCTCAACACTCCCCCTCGAGCTCAATCCCAATTCCTGCACACCAAGCAGGTCTCTGAACTTGCGCAGCTTCTCTGCGCCCAATGCCTTCGTGAATATGTCAGCTACCTGATCCTCTTTGCTGACATAAACTAGATCAATAAGATCTAGTAAAACCCTCTCTCGCATATAGTGATAATGCACCTCAATGTGCTTTGTTCTAGCATGATAGACTGGGTTATTTGCCAAGTGTATACTACTCATGTTGTCACAATAAATGACAACTGGCCCATCTATAGACTGATGCATATCATAAAGTAGCTTATGCAACCAAGCTACCTCACATGCAGCCATTGCTGCACCCCTGTACTCAACCTCTGTGCTCGACAAGGCAACTGTAGGCTGTTTCTTGCTGCAATCTGGACTTCACATACCTGAGTATGCATCTAGCCGCATCCAAATGTGGTTTCCTTGGAGCCTGCATAAACTGACTTACCAATCCAACAGCATAGCTCAAATCTGGCCTGGTAATAGTTATATAAATCAAACTTCCTACTATGCGTCTATACATAGTAGGGTCTTCTAGAAGCCCACTTGAATCTGTGCTCAGCTTCACATTCTGCTCCAAAGGAACTGAAATAGGCTTACAACCTGTCATCCCATATTTGGACAGCATGTCCAATCCATACTGCCTCTGCAAGAGATGTATCCCACTTGGTGATCTAATCACCTCAATGCCCAAGAAATAACGTAGCTCTCCCAAATCCTTCATCTCAAACTTCTGCTTCAATAGCATTTTCACATGAAGGATATCTTCATCATTGTCTCCTGTCATAATCAAATCATCAACATAAATGACAAGTAGCATAATACATTTCTCTGTTTTTCTCACATAAAGTGAGAAATCTTCCTTGGAAATCTGAAAGCCAATAGTGACAAGATACTGTCCTATCTTGTCAGACCATGCTCTAGGTGCTTGCTTCAAGCCATACAAGGCTTTCTTCAACTTGCAAACAAACTCATGATGAACATCATGCACATAACCTGGTGGCTGCTCCATATAGACCTCTTCTTGCAAATCACCATACAGGAAGGCATTCTTTACATCCATCTGATGTAAAGACCATCCCTTTGATGCAGCCATAGCAATGATTGCTCTTACGGTTGCCATCCTTGCAATCGAATTGAATGTTTGTTCATAGTCAATGCCATATGTTTGTGCATACCCCTTCACTACTAATCTTGCCTTGTATCTGTTCACAGAACCATCTGCATTGTGGTTTACCTTATAAACCCACTTACAGCCAATTGCATTCTTACCTTTAGGCAAAGGTACCTATTCCCATGTAGAATTTGCTTCCAAGGCATCCATTTCTTCATCCATGGCTTTCTCCCATTTTTCTTTTCTCATGGCTTGCTCAAAAGAAGTGGGTTCTGGTTCCTGTATCACTTTGACCATATAGGCATAGTGAATGGCTGTAAATCCATCATATTTCAGCCTATCCACAGGATACCTAGCTCTGGTAGACCTGCGCAAAGTAGGTTCACTCCCAAGTGCTCTCAAAACATCCCTGGTCTTCCTTACTCCAGGTGTAACAATAGAAGGAATACCCAACTCATCATCAATGCTCTGTTCTGAGCCACTGGATTCACCATCCACATAAGAGTGACCTGCATTCACATCAAACATGGGCTGATCTACCTTCTCTTTTCCTTTTCGTGATACCTGCATACCACTATCTGCATTGCTTTGAGAAGATTCTCCTGATCTCAATCTGCCTGTCCATGGCGAAGAATGTGAACCACTGCTAGAGGACACTCCAGGTCCACTAATATTTTGTGGCTGCTGCTGTGAATTCTGTGCAGCATTACCATTTTGTGCATCTATATCATCAATCACATTTATTGGTTTATACCAGCTACTCATCTCATAAAAAATAACATCTCTGCTCACTGTAAACTTACGAGTAGAAGGGTTATAGCATCTATACCCTTTTTGCTACAGAGAGTAACCAATAAAGATGCACTTCTCAGCTTTTGGATCCAACTTGGATCTCAACTCATCTAGCACATGTACATAGGCAATGCAACCAAAAATTTTCAAATGAGAAATATCTGGTTTCCTACCAGTATACCTCTCCTCTGGAGTCATCCGATGTATTGCTGCAATGGGAGTCTTGCTCATTATGTAGACTGCTATAGCAACTGCTTCAGCCCAATAAAAATCTGGCAGGTCTTTTTCATTGAGCATGGCATGAGATACCTCTCCAATATGCCTATTTTTCCTTTCTGCAATTCCATTTTGTTGTGGGGTATGACTGCATGAATATTGCTGCTTTATGCCATGCTCCTGCAGGAACCTTGCAAACTGATTTGAGAGGTACTCTCCCCCTCCATCTGACCTTAGACATTTTATTTGCAGACCTGTTTCTTTTTCAGCCATAGCTTTAAGAGTTTTGAAATGCCCAAAAACTTCACTTTTCTTTTTCATAAAATACACCCAAAATTTTCTGCTATAGTCATCAATAAAAGTGACAAAATAATGATAGCCTCCAAGAGATGCAGCTTTAGTAGTCCACACATCAGAGTGGATTAATTCCAATGGCTTCTCACTCTCTTGAACATGTCTAGGAAATGGTTTCCTTGCCTGTTTTCCAAACTGACAGGCTTCACATACCTTATGCATTTCTGCAACCTTGAATTTGGGCAATCCTGCAACAATATTTTGGGCCTGCATTGATTTAAGTCGCTGTACATTAACATGACCAATGCGTTTATGCCAGATATCAATATCTGCAACTACACCGGTCCCATGTGCAAACATTGCTACACTCAATTCAGACATGTCTGCATCCAATGTAAACATTCTGCCCTTCTTCTTTCCTTTTGCTATCAAGCGACCTTTATTTTTCATATCCTCAACAAAGCATCCATGAGGATTAAATCTGACCTGCAAGCCCTGCTCAACCATTTGACCAACAGAAACCTGATTCTTGGTGATATTCGGGACATGAAATACATCGGACAGGTATTTCTTTTTCCCATCCTGCATAGACAAAGGAAATTTTCCAATCTGCACAATAGGATGTGCAATATCATCACCAGTCTCCACAAATCTTGGTTTTTCCATTTTCCTTGCATCCTCCATCCATTCTACATGACCTGTCATGTGGTTTGATGCACCTGAGTCAACATACCATACATCATTGCTTTCTTCTGCACTTGTCACAGAATTGTTCATGTGCTGCACCATAAACAAATGCTCATTTCTGTCATCACCCTGTCTACTAGAAGATGCATAATTCCCTTGTTGCAATTTTCCATTCATGATATCATTCTGCTTTTTATAGCAGTCTTTAGCCATATGACCCATTTTACCACAGTAGTAGCATTCAACATTACTGTTTGCATTTTGGCCTCTTTGCCATCCACCACGACCTCTTTGGCTCCCCCTGCCTCTAGAGTTACCACATCCTCCTCCATAGGACTGGTTTTCTTGAGTTTGCTGCATATTCTGATTTCTGCCATGGCCTCCAAATCGGCATCCTCTACCTCTGCCTCTACCTCTTCCAGCATTTGAGTAGAATACAGCTTCTTTTGAAGTTCCTCCTGAAGAAGATGCACCACCATTTCTCTGCTCCTCGGAAATTAGAAGAGCAATCAACTCCTCAAAATCAGAAAATCTTTCACGGACGGAAATGGATGTTCGAACTATGCATAATCCTTTCCTAGACCATTCAAGGTCACTGAGACTAAATCATCATCTTCCACTGGCGACCCAATGGAAGCAAGTGCATCTGCAATCTTTTCACCTTCATGTGGTAGTCATTGATGCTCATACTTTCTCTTTGTACATTGTGCAACTCTTGCTTGAGCTGCATTTTCCTGGCTTGTGTAATTGTGCTATACATTTTAAACAAAGTATCCCATGCCTCCTTTGGCATACTTGCATCTTGAATATGCACAATCATAGAGCCTGAAATGCTGATAGATAGCCAGTACATAACTTTCCTGGCTCTCTCATGCCATGCTTTAAATGCCCGCATTTGCTGTTGATTGGGAACATAAGGAAGAACTGGTTCTTCTTCATTTCCTGCAACAAATTCCCAATATCCTTTTCCCATAAGGAAATTCGTCATTCTAAACTTCCATGCTTGGAAGTTGTTCTTGTCAAGCTTTTCAGTGATAATCTGTGAAAGAGAATCAGATGCCATTACAGAACACTGCAAAAAATTCTGTCACTGCAAAAAACATAGCTTCACCCTCACAAGGGAAAATCTGCAAAACTGGTGAAAGTGGTATTTGACCACACAGTCACTTCCTAGTGACAATTTTGCATCAACAGGCAACAGGGATGATTCTGTAACTCCCAACGTCTTTGCGCACAAGCATACGATGCAATTTCTACAGTAACTTTTCACCGACCTATAGAACAGTGGTTGCACAGCATAAAACTGAGCCTTTTCCTGAGTGCGTGCAAAAAATTTCCGCCTCCAAAACAGGCCCCGAAAGGGCCTCAAATAAAAAAAACAAGGTCACCAGGGGCCAAAGCCCTTTTCCGTAGCATATACTGCCCTCTTGCTTCACCGCGAAAGGTGTCTCAACCTGAGACAATGCACTCCTGCACTTTTCGGTTGTGCTACCTGCAGAGATCTGCTCCCAAAATAGAAAATGAAAGCAACACTGCTCCTCTTACCAGAACATGCGAGCTTGGCTTGCTTTCTTGAGCTCCTTACCACGAACAAGGCTCTGATACCATGTCAAGATTGTGGGAGAGAGGGAAGGAGTCTCACTTGTAGCTTTTTTGCTTGCACAATGGGGGAATACACACAGAGGTGGAGGCTGAAAACAGTTTTCCTCTTCTTAGTTGTGTAAGCCAAAAAGAACTCTAGTACAAAGAAATAGAAGAACCCTATATATGGGTCTCAAACCAAACTCAACTAACTAAGGTGGCATACTAACTGAGCCACGAACTAGAGTAGATAAGGATAGCTATCATGTAGCTATTATTCATGGGCGGTGTACCAACCACGTCTGCAATTGACAAGTCGATGACATAAATACACAACGGTCACCCTAGCGTATCACGAGTGGAGCTCGATATCTCAACAGAACATGTCTAGAAAATGGCTTCCTTGCCTGTTTTCTAAATTGACAGGCTTCACATACCTTATGCATTTCTGCAACCTTGAATTTAGGCAATCCTGTAACAATATTTTGGGCCTGCATTGATTTAAGTCGCTGTACATTAACATGACCAATGCATTTATGCCAGATATCAAAAACTGCAACTACATCGGTCCCATGTGCAAACATTGCTGCACTCAATTCAGGCATGTCTGCATCCAACGTAAACATTCTGCCCTTCTTCTTTCCTTTTGCTATCAAACGACCTTTATTTTTGATATCCTCAACAAAGCATCCATGAGGATTAAATCTAACCTGCAAGCCCTGCTCAACCATTTGACCAATAGAAACCAGATTCTTGGTGATATTCGGGACATGAAATACATATGACAGGTATTTCTTTTCCCATCCTGCATAGACAAAGGAATTTTTTCAATCTGCACAATAGGATGTGCAGTATCATCACCAGTCTTCACAAATCCTGGTTTTTTCATTTTCCTTGCATCCTCCATCCATTCTGCATGACCTGTCATGTGGTTTGATGCACCTGAGTCAACGTACCATACATCGTTGCTTTCTTCTGCAATTGTCACAGAATTGTTCATGTGCTGGACCATAAACAAATGCTCATTTCTGTCATCACTCTGTCTACTAGAAGATGCATAATTCCCTTGTTGCAATTTTCCATTCATGATGTCATTCTGCTTTTTATAGCAGTCTTTAGCCATATTACCCATTTTAGCACACTAGTAGCATTCAATATTACTGTTTGCATTTTGGCCTCTTTGCCATCCACCACGACCTCTTTGGCTCCCCCTGCCTCTAGAGTTACCACGTCCTCTCCATAGGACTGGTTTTCTTGAGTTTGCTACATATTCTGATTTCTACCACGGCCTCCAGATCGGCCTCCTCTACTTCTACCTCTACCTCTTTCAGCATTTGAGTAGAAGACAACTTCTTTTGAAGTTCCTCTTGAAGAAGATGCACCACTATTTCTCTGCTCCTCAGAATTTAGAAGAACAATCAACTCCTCAAAATCAGAAAATCTTTCACGGATGAAAATGGATGTTCGAAACTGTGCATAATCCTTTCCTAGACCATTCAAGGTCACAAAAACTAAATCATCATCTTCCAATGGTGACCCAATGGAAGCAAGTGCATCTGCAATCTTCTTCACCTTCATGTGGTAGTCATTGATGCTCATACTTTCTCTTTGCACATTATGCAACTCTTGCTTGAGCTGCATTTTCCTGGCTTGCGTATTTGTGCTATATATTTTTGACAAAGTATCCCATGCCTCCTTT
Source organism: Lygodium microphyllum (assembly GCF_053477565.2). Lineage (NCBI taxonomy): Eukaryota > Viridiplantae > Streptophyta > Polypodiopsida > Schizaeales > Lygodiaceae > Lygodium > Lygodium microphyllum. The sequence continues at coordinate 137,865,291 of NC_141152.1, read as the reverse complement.
GGCGTACTTGCATCCTGAATATGCACAATCATAGAGTCTGAAATACTGATAGATAGTGAGTACATAACTTTCCTGGCTCTCTCATGCCATGCTTTAAATGCCTGCATTTGCTGTTGATTGGGAACATCAGGAAGAACTAGTTCTTCTTCATTTCCTGCAACGAATTCCCAATATCCTTTTCCCATAAGAAAATTCATCATTCTAAACTTCCATGCCTAGAAGTTGTTCTTGTCAAGCTTTTCAGTGACAATCTGTGAAAGAGAATCAAACGCCATTACAGAACACTACAAAAAATTCTGTCACTGCAAAAGACACAGCTTCACTCTCACAAGGGCAGATCTGCAAAACTGGCAAAAGTGGTATTTGACCACACAGTCACTTCCTAGTGATGATTTTGCATAAACACGAACCAAGGATGATTCTGTATCTCCCAATGTCTCTGCGCACAGGCATACGATGCAATTTCTACAGTAACTTTTCACCGACCTGTAGAACAGTGGTTGCACAGCATAAAACTGGGCCTTTTCCTGAGTGTGTGCAAAAAAATTCCGCCTCCAAAACAGGCCCCAAAATGGCCTCAAATTAAAAAAACAAGGTCACCAGGGGCCAAAGCCTTTTCTCGTAGCATATACTACCCTCTTGCTTCACTGTGAAGAACGTCTCAACCTGAGACAATGCACTCTTGCAATTTTCAGCTGTGCTACCTGTAGAGATCTGCTCCCAAAACAGAAAAAATGAAAGCAACACTGCTTCTCTTACCAGAACACTGCGAGCTTGGCTTGCTTTATTGAGCTCCTTACCAGGAACAAGGCTCTGATACCATGTCAAGATTTTGGGAGAGAAGGAAGGAGTCTCACTTGTAGCTTTCTTGCTTGCACAATGGGGGAATACACCCAAGGGTGGAGGCTGAAAACAGTTTTCCTCTTCTTAGTTGTGTAAGCCAAAAGAACTCTCATACAAAGAAATAGAAGAACCCTATATATGGGTCTCAAACCAAACTCAACTAACTAAGGTGGCATACTAATTGAGCCACGAACTAGAGTAGATAAGGATACCTGTCATCTAGCTATTATTCATGGGCGGTGTACCAATCACATCTGTAACTCGGTGACATAAATGCATAACGGTCACCCTGGCATATCACAAGTGGAGCTCGATATCTCAACATTTTAGTCTTGTGACTTTGAAATGCACAGCAAGGCAACAAGCTACTAAGCTCGTAAAATGGATAGGTAATTTACATTCACAACATTGGAAATGCAAATAACCTAATTGATTGTCATGCATTAATTTTAGTAAATCGTTCGAGTAGGCAATTTTCCCCAAATGCATTTTAACTAGGCTAGGTGAATTAGAAACATGCATAAGTGCTCCCTTTCCATGAAATTTAATGTGCATAACTCATTTCTTATACGTGGGATTAAAATCGTAAAACCTAGGCTTGAGGGCTCGTGGGGATGTCCATGTGTATGTTCGGGGAAGAGACCTCCGCGCATGCGCCTTGTACCTTCTGTTTTGGGGCCATTTATGCAGCGTACTTTTTTGTTGCAGCGGCTTCCCTCGAGTTATACGCATGTTCCAAAGACTTACGGTCTGTGAATTTTCTCTCCTACGTGGGATCGTGCCTTTGGAAGCTTGGATCTTGAACCTCGGGGATGAGCTGTATGCACAGGGCCTAAGGAGCTGGGATTTTTTTTCTCTCGAGGACAATCCGTGTGCACAAGACTTAAGGCCTTGCCTTTAGAAGCTTCTAAAGAGGTTTTGTCTCCCAGAAAATGTGGGGGGGGGGGGGAAAAGGGTCAATGATTGGGAGGGAAAGATTGACAACAAAAGGGGAGATTGATGGCGATATGGCAGTGATGGTATGGCAGTGGTGCAACGGACTGGGCATGGCAGGGTGGTGATTTTTCAGAGGCAAGCGACGGTCCTAGGCAGCACGACAGTAGGTGGACAGGCGACGGGCAACAGCATGTCCTTTACGTCCTCTCTCTCTGATCGTCCTCCTCAATACGGCAATATCTCTCCTCTTATGCCTATGCTAAGGGGTATTTTTATAGCGCTAAGGGGGGAGAGAGACTCCACACACGTGGAGTTCTCATGCTTCTCTCTTCTCCCCATGCACTCCACCTCTACATATCCCTCTCCCACTCCCTCTCCTCTAGCCATGCATCGGCTGGGGAAAGGGATAATTAATTTAAAAAAATTCCTAATTTTTACCCACTATCCAATTTTCCCTTTTTCCCACAAGAGCGTTCTCACACGGCTTTGCGGTTTTGAACCCCGGCCTTGATTGCACCTCACGGATGGGGATTTTTATTGCACGTGTGGGGTAACCACTTGGCCACCGTCATTAGTAGATGCGGGAGATGGTTTTGCATAGTTTTTTCATGGTGTGTGGTGATCAAAGCTCCTTAATATTTTGAGCGGAAATATTATAGAATGAAGAGGTAGAGTTTGCAAGACTCATAAGCTCTTCAAGCTCTTGGATTGGTGCAGAGCCGACAGGCTTTCGGTATGAGGTCAGCATCCAACTGATGATTGCTTGCTCCTTTGAGGCTTCACCACTAGCGATAAGCTCAGCTACAACCTTGGGGAATTTGATGGTCATGAGCTCGTACTCTTTTGAGGTACATGGTAAAGCATGGATCTCAAAAGTAAGTGGCTCATCAAGAAGGCCAAGGTCTAGCTGCTCATACCTTTGGGCGAAGGTCATGAATGTGATGTCCAGCATTTTAATGCAAGTAACCAAGTCATCACTTGAATTGATAGCAAGGTCCTTGGCCATAGCAAGAAATGAGTGTCCTTCATATGAAGGCCTAAGACTTGCTAGTGGCTACGGTGGAATAGAACTAGATGGATGCATTAGCGATGATGTTCTGCTAGATTTCTCCTTGGGATGAGCATTCGCTTGGAAGGTTAGTTGTATGTCTAGCGGCTTGGAAGATGTGCATGATGCGCAGATCGGTCGCAGTATGCTCACATAGTGAATCCCGAAAGGTCCCCAAGAACAATGAACTCTACCTTTTTGCATAAATTACAAGGTAAAAAGCATGAACGACAAGAGCAAGAGACCAATTGGGTTCAATCTCCCCCCATGCCTTGTGTGAGCACTTCACAAAGCATGTATTTTATGTATATTTCCATCTTCATGCTCAATAATAGCCCAATTTACAAAAATATGACAAGCTTTTAGCTTTTGAGTTTGCTTTTACAAAAATAGGAGATAAAGCTAATGGACGGTGCCCATAGAGTCTGGCACGCCCAACATAATGTCCCAAATAGAAATAACATATCCGTGCACATAGGCGCATACAAAATAATAATAAATAATCGATGCCTCAATAGACATGGCAAAATATAGGCGTGGCACCTAACAAAATATAATCCATAGGTCGAATACTCGCTAGACTCCAATGCTTTCCTCCGCCACTGCTGCTATCTCTACACATCAACTGAAGCATTCACAATCGTTAGTAAAATAATACAATTAAACCGACAAAAGTGAATACCTAGCAGTCTTTAGCTACATAAATAAATCAACTGGTTAGAAATAAATCCTAACCTTAATTTATTACGAGTGCGCACTCTAAACTCATAAACGTTTATTAATTTAATATGCATTTTGCGGAATCACCTGCTATGGAATCACCCATGTACACACTAAATTAATGAAACGCCCGAAAAGGACAGGCATCCCCATCAACTTCTCGCACAAAGAATCCAATTTGTGTATGAGCCCCGGTCATCAAAGTTTACGGAATCCACTATAAAACCTCACGGAATCCACTGTGGCATATGCCTCCTGGCATCAGTGCAACCTTCATCGTGAGATGCTTTGAGCATGCAAGAGTTGGTCGCATTAGATGATTTTGGGACATCTAGCTGCTGCGTAAGTTGATGGGTTTGTGAGATCTCGAGAGACATAGTGGGTTCAGGCCTGCATGGGACTGATTGGTCGAGTCTCTAGAGACTTTGCTCTGGCATCAGTAGTGGTTGGTTTAGAGCCAGTGGGTTGCAGCTTTGGCCGATAGATGGGCTTGGGTTTTGGGGCTTCTTTATTTGTGGTTTTCATAGATTTGATAGCTTGGGTCTTAGGTATGGCTGGTTCTTTAGTGAACACCCTACTTGAAGCAAGTGTGGCCGCAAGCTGTGTAAGGGGTTTGTTCTTAAGGATTGATGTCTTGGGCACCCAAATCTAGTTTTTGCCCTCATAGTGTCCTTGAGTACATAATAGGGCATCGCGACTTAAGGGTGCATTTACGGATTTGGCATGTAGGCTACTTTCTAGGCTTTGCATGAGGGTTCCTAGGTTTGCCAGGTCACATTTGCTTATTGTGGGAAGGCTTTCCTTGATGTTTAGGTATCCATTGAAATGTTGGTTGATTAACCTTAGGAGTGGGTTTGGTGGGGTGGTGTTTTGTGGGCTGAGTGGAATGTGACACATCACGACCCCACTCCTTAGCCTAGGCATGGTCTTCTCTATTGGTGGAGTGGCAGTCTTGGAGGGACCCACACTGCCCTTGCTGAAAGTTGTCATGACGTGCACATTTCCTATGGCGAGGTGGATATGCTACAGGTCATAATCGACATAACAATGGGTTTTTTTTTGAAAGTGCACCCTAGCAACAACGCCTTGCTTGCTTCCTTCATGTTGGGCAACACATAGAAGATGATTGGCAAACTTTCAGACTCAATAGAGACAATGACTTTGCACTTTCCAAGGAGTGCATAGGATTGGGCTAACTTTAGCATTAGTTGACTACAACTAGGATTGACCAATGAGGTTCCAATGAGCATGTGTTAAGATATTGATGTCATCTCCCTTATCAATCAAAGTGTCAAAAGAATGTGTCTTTTGGGTTGTGGCCATGATTCGTAAATAAGCTAGAGCAATAGCTTCCTCATCATCCTTTATCGCAGTGATGGTTGTGATGCAGACATTGACATGGGCCTCTATCATAGGGGGCTCATGTAAAGGATGTGTGGGATGGTAGTACTTATTCATGCAACTGCCATTGAAAAAGCCTATGCCCTCGCCTTTGAGTGTTTCAAGTTTGACATTGCCCGTCCTACTGGTTGCATGCACTCTAAAAGGTCCTAATCCTCAGAACTTCATTTTGTGCTTATGGCCCTTCACAAAGTACAATAACACAAGGTCGCCTTGGTCAAAATCATGTTGTTTGACATGCTTGTCAAACCACATCTTTCTTTGCGTCTTTTCACAAATTAGAGCGTGGGTGGCAATGAGTCTAGTTTCAGTGAGGTATTCCAACTCGATAAGATGGTTAGTCCAAGCCTCTTTCCCTTCCCAATGCTCCTACACCACTATTGATCTCAAGCTAGGGATAAAAATTTCTAAAGGTAGGATAGCCTCGGTTCCATATGTCAGCCTGAAGGGCGTTTGTCTCATAACCATTTTATAGGCTATTCGATACGCCCATAAAGCTGCCATGAGCTTGTTATCCCAATCGCTCTGAGAAGTGGAAACCACCTTTATGAGCACGTTGACCAAGATCTTATTCGTTGATTGTGCCTAGCCATTGGCTTGGGGATAGTATGGTGAAGACTTCCTATGGATGATCAAGAAGGTTGAGAGTAGGTGGGGAATCACCTCATTGATGAAGTGGGTGCCCTAGTTCGCTCACTATCTCAATAGGACAACCGAATCTCGAGATGACCTACTCCCATAAGAACTTCACTGTGGTCCTTGCATCGTTCTTCCTTGTGGCTCTTGCTTCAGCCTATTTCATCAAATAGTCAATTGCTACGATGATATATCAAGCCTGTGAATACTGGGCCACAAGACTAATGGGTCCGATGAAGTCAATGCCCCATTTCTCGAAAGGTTGTTGTGCTATTACATGGTTCAATTCCATTTTGTCCTTCCACGCAAGGACCTTGGTCTTGTGGCACTCATCACAGTGCTTGGCAAATCTAGCTGCGTCATGGAATAGCGTGGGCCACCACACTTGTTGAGACTGCAACACCTTGTGGGCTATCATGTCTCCACTGAAATGCCCCCCCAGCAATTCTGACGTGTGCCTCTCTCAACGTGTCATGCATCTCATGTTTGCACACACACCTACGTAGCAACCCGTCTTGCCCTAACCTATAGAGTTGGTTGGCAATGAGCTAATAGGGTTGGATCTTCACAATAAGCCTCAGAAGCTTTGCCTTCTCAATAGGTCTCTCGGGTAGACTATGTTCGAGCACCTGGATGACATAGTCAGCCAAGTATGGCATTAAATCAACCTTGAATAATTCCTTGTCACTAGACAGGCCAAAGAGATGCACATCTGGAAGGTCATCCATTATGCCTTGTCTAGTGGCTTCACCTGTGGGTATGCAAGACATGTGATCTTCCATGTAATGTTGTTTCCCTTTACATACAACCATAGAGAAGTCAAACTCTAGAGGAAGCAATAACCATCGTGCAATGAGTCCTATAGCGCAAGGTTTGTTCACTAGATAGAGCAATGCTTGATGGTCAACAAGAAAGGTGAAGGGTGTGGCCAAAAGATAATGTCTAAATTTCTTAATGGAAAACACCATGGCTAGCCCCTCCCTTTCCGTAGTGGAATAGTTCATCTCCATGTTGGTGAGCTGCCTGCTAGCAAAGCTCACTAGGTAATCAAGGTTGTGTTCGCTAGGTTGGCACAGAACAACTCCAGTGGCAAACTTAGATGCATCTATATGCACATGGAACGTTCTGGTCCAATTTGGGGCTCGTAAGATGGGTGCGGTGGTAAGAGCCTTTTTCAATTCTTTGTAACCACATTGGCATTCTTTAGTCCACTCGAATACAATTAGCAACTTGTACAATTGTCTTGTGATTAGTGCATAATTCAGTACAAAGCGTAGATAGTATCTGTGCGACCTAAGAAGCACTAAACACCGTTATAATTGTTGGGGGTGGCATGTCGACAATAACCCTGATCTTTGAGAAATCAGTGGCGATGCAATTCTTGGACACCACGTGCCCTAGGATGCATCCGTTTTTCACCTAAAATTGGCACTTCAGGGGGTTCAACGAGAGATTATAAAGTCGACACCACTCACTACCCGTAGTTTCTCTAAGTGTTTCGCCCAACTAGAGTGTATGCATAGATCATCCACAAAAACCACTAGCTCACATCTAAGCATGTCTTTGAAGATCGTGCACATCAGGCAGTGTTGGAAGGTTGCAGGTGCATTCATTAGCCCAAATGGCATAACAATGTAGGCGAATACCCACCACTCTGTAGGTAGTCTTGTGCTTGTCATCGGGGTGTACTCGCACTTGATTGTAGCCGGAGAAACTGTCTAGAAAACTGTAGGCTTCTTTACCTGCCACCCTCTCAAGCATGTGCTCGGTGTATGGCAATGGGTAGTTATATCTCTTCATAGTGACATTGACTTTCTTGTAGTTGATGCACACTCGGATCTTTTCTTTTTTCTTCATACTGATCACTATTGGTGATACCCAATCCGTGTGCTCTATTTCATAGATGATTCCTGCTCTCATGAGTTTATCAATCTCCACTGCATGGGCATGCTTCGGATTCATGGGGTAAGGGTATTGTTTTATAGGGATAGTGTCAGGGACCATAGGGATGTTGTGGGTCACAACCCTGGGATCAACTCCCTTAAGTTCATCCAAAGACTAGGCAAACACGTCCACGTACTCTCGTAGGAGAGAAACAAGGCTAGCCTCCTCATCCTTGATCAAGTCATCTGCTATGAATACAGGTTGAGGCTTCTCACCTTCCCCTGCCAGATTGAATTCCTTGACCTTGGTAGGTCCTTCAATAGGCTCACTAGTCTGGCCCTGCCTCTTTGCTCCTAGCACAACCACCACTTTGTTACCCTTCTTGAACTTAGTGAAGCGTTTGGGTAGGTCCTGCAGTTTCTTCTGTCATTCTGTGTCTGACTCTTTTGTTTGTTTGTTTCTTTTCTCCTTTAGTTGATTGTACCTTAGGTGGACCGGCAAGTCCCCCTTAGCGTGTTTGGTTTTTGATGGCATGGGTATTTCACGGTCGCTCTCCATACTATTGACTTCAAACTCCAAGTTGAACTCATAGCCCTCACTGGAGGAAGGAGTCTCCCTGTGTGGTCGTAGTTCAATAGGTGTGCCTGTCCTAAACACAAGTACCACTGGTGGTTGGGCAACTCCAACTTATTCATAATCCACTACCCCAATGCATTCCAATCAAGAGCGATCACAATCCAATGTCATAACTCCTCTCTTGATCTCATATGCATTCCTTTCTCGGGGCCTGGAGTCTACTCTTATCTGCTCTATCACCCTTCCATTAGTATCATATTCCATGGTATCCATTTCCTCCTTGTTGTCCTTACTGATGGAGAAACAATCCTCATATTCATTGTTAGAACCATCACTCAATGATTTCTCATCATCTCCTTGGTTCTCCTTTCTAGCCTCTTTCTCGTCAATGACTAGAGCCCAATTGTATAGCAAGTTCAGGTTGTGAAATTTGGTCCACTTCCACTTGTGCTCACCTAGGAGGTCTCTAAGGGGCAATAGATTAGCGGAAGGATTGCCCTCCAATTTTCTTGTCAAATACTCTAGGATCTCCTGGAGTTATAGCTTATTATTTGGGATATGGAAAGTGATAGGTTTGGGCCGACCACACGGTCTCCTTGCCATCATGCAGAGTGGTACTAAGTGTTCCTCATTTGGCGTGCACATGGCTTGTCCGGCTTGCTTATGCTCCTCCTCATCGTTTAAGAATTCGAGATTGATGGTTGCAAGGACATGCATCCAATCTTGCTCATCCTCAGGGCAAGGGATATACTTGGTCAGCAGCCCATATGATGTGGTTGATTGCGTGTCACCCCTCAATGTGGCTGAGACAACATCTAGATCAATAGGTGTTGTCTTCCAAGTATCCATCTCCACCCTTACTGCTTCCTTCTGATTCCCTAAGAAGATTAGACCGTTTCCCTAGTCCTTGATGACTCGTGCATTCCTCATCCAGGGTCGGCCTAGCACGATGTCTTAGTTCACTCCCTTCATAACAATGAAGTGTATAGAGAACTGGACACTTGCAATCTTCACTGGCCAATTCTTTAAAACTCCGAACGGCCTTACCTTCATTCCATTTTCTAGTATGACATTGAACCTAGCAATCTCGACGGGAGGGTTTCCCCAGGCCTGCAAGACTGTGTGGCTTAAGACACTAACCCCTATGCCTGTGTCTACGATTCCTTTCTACATCATGTCTCTGAGGGCCAGGATAGGTAGCATAGCATGCATCTTGGTGCCCTCCTAAAAATCATTTACATGTAGAGATTTAGGCACTGAGTGCAGCATCAAGCTCGGTATCTGTGTAACTGCATCATGCTCATGCAAGTCAGCAGCAATCTGCTCAGTTGGTTCCTCCATCCAGTGCTTCAGCTCCAGACAAAGCATTGAATGTTTCCCAAGCAGGTTTCCTAGGCTCAAGGTTACTTGGGTGGTTACTAATGTCGTGAGGAGGCTACTCGTCATTTGTCTCTCCTCCATTCCCACAGCTCCCGACCATTTGCCTTGGGTGTTGTGCTAGCCCATAGCTCCTAAGCTTCTCCTAGGTGGTGTTGCCCGTGGCATAGGCGCATCTCTTGACCTTGGTCGAGAGGGTGGAACTAGTGTGCTCACACTAGAGAAGTCCTCAGTTCTATCTTCTATGATGTCCTCAAGATCCTTTAGGTTCTCTTGGGCTTCCTTTATCCACTCCTTGACCTTTTCAATTACTTCTGATTGGCACTTTGGGTGGGGATACTCCCCTACCTTGGCACTTCCTTTCTCTGTTGTTTTCAGAGCTGCGGTTTCACTCTCAACATCAGTTACCTTCCTGCCACTCACTAGTGTTGCCTCTCCGTTAGTTTTGAGAGTGATCTTAACATTGGTTTTCTTCTTTCTCCACCTACGACTCTTCTTCCTTATTGAGGCAGTGTCTAGGTTGCTAGGCCTAGGTAGTGATATGCTGGCCTACTACATTTGTGTACGTGTCATGACATGAAGCGGGATAGGTGTATCCTCATTGTCAAATGTCTCAATGCCAAACAGCCCCAAAGGTACTCATGGTACATTGCTTGAGCTTGAGGACGGCTTTTTTCTAGGTCATTCCTAAAAGGGACGGGTGATGCCGCACTTAGCACACCTGAGATCAACTCTCTCCCTATTAGTCAGCTTTATTTCTGGACATCGTATTGATATTTGACTAGGTGACCACAAGTCTAGCACGTGACTCGGTCTTGGGTTGGCCCTGAAAAACCTTTGCCTCTTCCCTTTCCTAATGCCATCACAGGCACTGGTCGATAGTCCATGAGGACCAGATTACCCTCTTCATCATATGAGATGTAAGGGTTCACATATGACTCCTCGTCATTGGGCTCTTCCACGTAGTGGATGGGAGTGTCACTTGGTGGATGTGTCACGAAGGGTCCAAGTAGTCTGGGTACATCCGTGGGATTGATCTCTAATCTAGGAACGGCCAGTTTTGCATCATTAGGTGTTGAAAGGGCCAATGGGGCTCCTTTTTTGAAGAAGTTAGGCGGCCTATTCCCGTAGTATGGTGAGTTGTACTATTGTGCGTAAGGAAACCTTCTTGGAAATTGGCAATGCATTGTGTCATGGCCAAACCTTCCGCAATTCTGGATCGTGGAACTTGGCACTCAACAAGGATGTGATTGCCTCCATAGTGCACACACTGGACATGCGGTCTAGTGGGTCTCTTTACCAACTCTTGGAACCGTGCTAGCTCTATCCTGACTTTGACTAGCTCTTGGTCTTGTGTCGTGCTCTTGCCCTTATCCTGCATGTCAAGGGCTGATCTCTCGCTATAGGGTGTGGATTTCTCTGTGGTTCTTTGGCTAGAGCCATCTCGATTCAAGCTTCTAGCGCCTCTCTCCCTAAGCTGGTCATATATCCTTATTGCCACATCAAAACCCTTAGCAAGCACATCTCTCTGCAAGCTCGAGTTGCTAGCCAGTGCCTTGTAAAATTCCTCCTTGGGGATTCCATTTATAAAAACGGTAGAGACCGCTCTCTCGTTTGGTCATTCGTTGGTAGGGATTCTCTTAAATAGGCTACGTATATGAGTGACATAGTCTCTAATGTCCTCTTTGTCCTTTTGACCGACATTCATCAATCGAACTATGAGATTGTCTAAATACCCTGTCTCTGAAAATCTCTTAATGAAGAGATCCTTCAAGCGATTGAAGTTTGCTCGCTCTGCTGTGTCTAGGCTAGCGTACCATGTTCTTCCCTTATCACCCAAGCAAAGCCCAAAATCTTGCGAACGTTGGGTGAGGTTTGTGAGATCGTTGGCTTTGCAAACCTGCTTGAATTGCTCCAGGAAGCTATAGGGGTCATTGCTCGGCTCGTACTTGTCCAACTGCTTGGCCACTACAAGGATCTTGTTGTGTCTTTTTGCCCCCTGCGTAACTCCTAAGCCTATGAGCAAAGAGGTGGCTAGCATAGTTGCACTATTTTTTGCAATTGTGTCGTCTATGAGTCGCTTGGTGACAAGCTCGCTTAGCATCAAGTTTGCCTCTAGCTCCCTCTCCCTCTCTGCATTCGGCTCTATCGTGGCCTTACTAGCTAAGGCTAGAATATGTTGTGTCTCGTGCACCTATAAGTCTTGCCCCAATTTCCTCGTCCTTTGCTTGCGGTTATATGCAATGATGCTCTGCACCACTTTCCTAGCTGCCTTCCTCTCTTCCTCAAGGCTCATAACTACTTTCTCGATCGGTCTCCCGTGGATCATGGTCCTTGTTAGCTAGTTGTATTGGTCGACCATACGCTACAATTTGATTGGAAAATAACCCAAGTCCAACTAGTCATACTCTCGGTCCGTGTCTACTCCTGACATTCCGCAGCCTCTCGCTCCACCCGATTGTTGGTCAGTCCAATAAGCTTGGGTAGTGACTTGCCCTCAATCTTGTTGTCTTCAAACTCTTCGGGGTCTTCAAGGTCCTATAAACGAGGCTTTGTGGCACCTAGCTACGTCTCAGGGTCTACTCCTACTGGTGGGTTCTTTGAATTATTATGATTCTATGTGAGTTCCTCATTATTGAAAGCAGTGTCAATTTTATTCACACTTGTGCTTAGTGCTTTCTAGTGCATAGTGCCAAATCAGGATTTCTCCCTTTTAGTGCACTTTAAATGATGAAATCAGCGTGGGGTGCGAATGAAAAATGAACAACACAGTTTTCACTTTTTCCCCTTTTTTTCATAGCCTAATATGGCTCTAAGCGCATTTTTTGGCTGTCCTCTTGTATTGTCTAGGGTCTATGCTACACACTCTACACCCCGTCAAGGCTGGATTGGAATCTGAGGGTCAGTTTCAGCTCTAAGTCTCGTGTCTTCTATGGCCTACTACTAGAGGTTCACTCTAGGCTGCCCATGTGTGGTTTCTCCAATTTCTAGCTTCTGAGAGTCATGTCAGGTACTCACGGATGTTTGGGGATATGTTCGGAGTGGCCTTAACCTGAGGAGGTGGCTCACTTACCAATTTAAAATGTTTTTCCCTAGTGGTCTGATTCCCAGAATCGGATCGTCCGATTATGGGTGGTTCGATTGTGCAAGTCGAATTGTCTAATCAGACCGGGTGGTCCGTAGACTTGGTCCGATTGGAGTTGGTCCGCGTGACTATCTGATGGCAGTCCAATCAGATGGGTGGATCCGAGTCTAAAAATGGGTCCTATTGCCATGTGTCAAGGTTTGATTGGCAAAGTCAAATGGTCCAATCATGCAGTTGGTCTTATTGGACCAGGTGGTCGGAGTCTAAGGTGGTGCATCCGATCGGACCATAGGTGGTTCGACTAGTAGAGTCAAACAGTCCGACTCTAAGAGTCACACAGTCTGAGTGTCCAACTCTGGGAATCAGGCACCTGCAGGCTAGTCCAACTACATTTGTCATGGTGCAGTTGCGAGAACGCGAGTGACAAATGCTACACATGGAGATCTTGGTACAAGCTCCAATATTTCAAATCAAACAAGCACAACTCAGAGAAGGTCAAGGAATACCTGGAATGGCTGGGCGACAACAGAATGACCGGATCGAACCCCTTCTATACGTGCACTCACACACACTCTCCCTCTATATATCTGACTGCAAAATGAGGCCTCCCCTAATCTTTTGAGCCTCTTATTGCCCTGTTCAAATCTCCTTCAACCTTATTGTTGCCCCTCTTGCACCCATCTACTCAGGATTTAGATTTTATGCCCCTTTCTCCCAATTTTCAGCGTGTTTTCAGCAGCAAAACACCCTTATGTTTTCCCTATTTCCCTGGTCCTAATCCTATCCAAGTGCAACAAAAATTAAAAACAATGGCTGAGGTTGATTTACCTACTTACCTACTCAACAACAAACCAAAATATTTACTTGTTTCGAAGATCAAACAACCTAAATCTCCTATCTATCTCAAGCACCGGTCTGGCATGAAAACCCTACCTCTATGCTCAATTTGAGGTGCATGGCGCTCAAGGCTCGATTCCGTCGGTCCCAGCAATGGAACCAAAATGAAGGGAGGTACAAGCTCAACCCTCGAGATCTATGGACCCCTTATTGGGCAAGCGTTTCAATTCGAGTGGCCATGGCTACCTCTCACATAGTCAACGCACCCTCATTACCTATGGGATGTAGTGAGCTTACCTCGATGCCCGATCGAGTACCCTCCTCTCGCGTGCATGCTGGTAGATCCATGATCCTTGAGGCAAGCTCAAGCAACCTCAATCCCTCTCCAACAAGCTCCATCCTCCGTAGCCGCATGAGACAAGAGAATAGTAAAGAAGAGAAGAAGATGAAGAGAGGAAATGGGGAGCTTCCTCTCCTCAGTCCCTCACTCTCACACACTCACTCACTCCCTCTCTCAACCACAAGTAAGAAGGCAAGAAGAAGAAGAAGCTTTTTGTCACACACAAGAATGAGCTTCTCATTCATTTTTCAAGCTTATATACATGCCCTACTTCCCACGGGTGGTCATCCTCAATTTTTACATGATCGGCCATGGCCTAGGCCCTTTTTCTCCATTCTTTCACTTCCTAGCTAGTCCTATTGCCCTTCTAAGTTTACAATTTGCACAAGAGGGAGTGAGGCGCTCTTTTACAAGGATTTGAGAGCGCCTTTGCATTTAAAGGTGTGCTTTCTTGATTTTAACTCCTCCAGACTTCGGCGGCTGCGCCTTGAACTTTTGGCAGTTGTTCCCATGCTTTTGGATTTTTTCCAGACTTATTATTCTTTTGGGCACCTTCTCCATGCTTGCCCTATGTCTTTTCTTACTTCTCAGATTTTTCTATTTTCTCATTTTTTTCCTATTGTTGCTGGTGTTCCAGTAAGCACTTAGGTGGATTGGATACATAAAATCCATGAAATCCTAAGTTTAGGCACATAGTAGGTAAAGACAACCCAGTAGCCAATATGCTTTCACGAGCGAGGTATGATGATATGGATTTTTCTTGCATTGATGATGTTGATGATGGGACTGATCTTTCAGCCATGCATGCTGGTCATATTTGTCATGTGTCTATTTTGGAAAGCTTTGATGAGACTTTGTATACAGGAGAGAATTTACAGATTGATCATTATTTGAGTACTATATCTAGACAGGATGGATGGATTGATTCAGACTTCAAGAAGATTAGAAGATCTTATGGTTTCTTCTTATGAAGTGGGTTACTTTGGAAGCATCCCACGAAAGTGAGGAGGACAGCCGTTGAGAGTTGTTTATGATAGAGCTTATGTGTGGATCATGAAAGAATTTCATGAAAGTCTTTGGGTTGGGCATCGAGCTGTTTGGGCGACCTATGAGAAGATCAAAGAGAGCTATTGGTGGAGTGGCATATATAGAGATATCTCACAATTTGTCGAGACCTGCCCTGATTGTCAGTTGTTCTCTTCAGCGAGGCAAAGAGATGAGCTTCATCCTACCTGCCCGCTATGTATTCATTACAAGTGGGTTCTTGATTTGATTACTATGCTTGTTGGTTTATGGCAGATGCACTATATTGTTTTGGCACGAGAAAATCTCACAAATCAAGTGGAAGGAAGAGCATTACGGACAAAATTCACTTTAGTGGTTTGTAAGTTTCTGGTGGAGGATGTTATTTGCAAGTATGGATGTATTGGAAAAGTTACTGCAGATAGAGGTGAGTTGGTTGCTAATGAGGCTAGGGATTTTTTCTCTCACCTTGGCATTAAACTTGCTCTTTGGCATATAATCCAAAAGGCAACGGGAAGAGCGAAAGAGGTCATTCGCCAATTGTGAAAGCCTTGGCCAAAGCATGCAGTTGACGGATTCGAGAGTGGCCTAAGTTGCTACCTTATGCCTTATGGGCTGATTGTACTACTCATAGTGTGACTACAGGTTATATACCAGCTGAGTTGTTGTATGGGCAGAAGCCACTCATGCCTATAGAGACTTGCACACTTACTTGGAGTGCTTTATCATGGCAGTAAGAAAAGATTACTAAAGAATATCTATTGGCTCTTTGTATTCATCAATTGGAGAGAAGATGTAAAGATATTGAGAGAGAATTTCAAAAGCTCAAAGAGGCAAGATTTCACAACAAATACCACTTTGATAGCAAACACAAATTGAGGCTTAAAGAGATTAAGGAAGGAGATTGGGTGTTAGTCTATGACACCAGTCGAGTATAGTGCTATCCGCAAGGTTTCCAGATGATGGCTTGGGCCCTATTTAGTGTAGTATGTCCATGACAATGCTACATATTCCTTAGTAGAGCTTGATGGTACACCCTTGCAGATTCCAATTGCAGGGAAGAGAATTAAACTATTCAAGAGAAGAGATGATGCAAACTTCACAATCGAGGAATCAGATGATGTGATTTATGATGGTCTTGAGCCAAGAGATGATGAAAATAAAGTTGTGGACATTATAGATGTTTTTATAGAAGATGAAGAGATTTCATTGACCATCAAACTTGGTAGTGATGAGGATGGGTAGTTGTGGCCCATTCAGAGGATGTGCAGGTTTGGAGGGGGTAGATGTTGTGATGTTGCGTGTCTACCATTGCAAACCTGGCGGTGGAGTTTTTCGCCAGGATTTTGAACTCTTTAGTCAGCATCATTATAAGTTTATTTTCCATTGTGTGTATCTTTTGTGTTTGCATTTACATGATGCACGAACACATGTAGTTAGGCTAGGCACACATTTTTCAATGCAACCATAATTTCTTGTGTGGGAGCATCGCTCAATTGGTTGTATTGTGCGGATCAAACATTGAAATTTGCTCGAATCATGAGTGGATGAGCACAAAGATCTATTTCAAAGCATATTTTCTTGTTAGGGCACAATGCATGACTCAAGGTAGAACGTGATGACAGTGTAGCTTCTTTGGATACATAATCTTCCATTTACCCCGCAGACAATGATGCTACAACTTTTGGGATCTCATCAAGTTCAAATGCAACAAATGTTTTTGCAATAAGTCTCCAAAATGAGAGGAAGTTTACACCCCGTTACAAGATGCACCCTTCATAAATTGTCATTAACACTCTTCTCTTGTCATGGAAATTCATGGGAAATGATGTTTTGAAGAAAAGCAATGCTAGTGACTTAAGCAAAAGCTTGAATGCAAGTGAGGAGGTTCACAAAAAGATCATAATCACAAGTTTTGGAATTCCCTTTATCCCTCACTTTATAAGTCTAGTATGAATCGAAGAACATAGGCTTTTTTTATATAAAGCCTTAGCTTTATTAAGAAAAACTATAATGCTATTCGGATCGTGTATGGGGAGAGCCTTGTGAGTTCAGTCAGATAAGTTTTTTTGGGATCATCGTGCTATCTTTGGGGGAGGAACCTATTGCAAAATTCACAAGAGGAAAAATCTTCCTATGGTTAGAGTAAGGAGACGAGTGCTCTACCCGGGAAAAATCTATCAATTGAACTCATGAGAACTAGCCATGGTTGGTGGCTGCATATATCTACAATGGCGTGGTTAGACTAGGATGCAGGGTTGTGAAGGTGCCAACAGGTGAGAATGAATACCTGGCTCATGAAAATCAAATGGTGAATTTAACATTTGAATTTTTATTTGATGTTGTCCGACCTGCCTACTATCTAGGAATGATGGTCATGAAGAACTGGAGCAGCTCATAGAAGACACTTTCTAATGCCATGGGAGGTCTAGAGTGAGGGAGAGGGGGAGTGAGTGTGTGAGGGCGATGGACTGTGGTAAAGAAGCTCTCCATCTTCTCCTCTCTTCTTCTTCTCTTCTCTTGCACGCGACAATGGAGCATGGAGCTTGGAGCTTGGAGCTTGAGGATCAAGCTTGCATCTTGGATCATGGACTATTGGAGTGCTTGAGGGGGGAGGCAACTTGATCGAGCATGGAGGTAAGATCATTACACACGTAGGTATGAGAGAGCGCACTACTATGTGAGAGGCATCCATTGCACTTGGCTTGAAACACTTGAAGCAATAAGCAGTCAGTAGGTCTTGGTGGTTAAGTGAGAAGCTTCCACATGAGCTTACCTTTATTCCCAATAGATTTGCCTCTCCTCCCACAAACCCTCTTATAGCTCCACAATCCAAGGTGTGAGCTCAAGCAATCTTGATTCTTAAATTCTAAGCTCTAAGATCCTTTTCCATGCATGAGACAATAGAAGAGAAAGAAGAGAAGAAGAAGAGAGGAGAAGATAGAGAGCTTCTCCACCACAGTCCCTCACCCTTGTAAAATATTACACGGTGCAGTGAACAGAATCTGAGAAAGAGATAGAGAGTACACAACACATAAGAGGAGAATCAGTAAATTCTTTAACTTCACACAACTGATACAAAGATGGCTCTGTCCACACATGTGCTTCCACTGTGTGAAGCTTAGATGGAGATCTAGACAGAAGATAGGTGAAGAGCTTAAGGCTAGCTGGAACAACTCTGACTGGGTGAAAGATGAGTGAGAGATCGCTGCCAAGGGTTTTAGCTTTTATAGCCCGCAAAGGTCATTAGGTCGGTCAGATTTTATGTGACCAACCTAACGACCTAATGACCTAACTCCCTTACACCGCAACTCGATGCAATGCGCCTCGAGTTGCTACCAACTTAACCACTCCATCTAACCCAAAGATTAGACCCACAACAGTCACCTTTTTGCCATCCGGTCACATAGACCTCATTTGATATACAAGTCAGGACTCAACCAATGTCCGGGCTCACATTTGGCTTCTCCTCATAATAGGGGCCTTACAACTTTGAGCACCATGGATCATTGGTAGCACCTAATGAGGGTGGGGCATTGATCATATCTAACACCCCCCCTCAATGTCCACCCATAGGTGAACTATCTCCTTGGCCCAATGTCGAGTCTCTGAAGATGAACTTGAAGTAGATCCTTCGTAAGTGCTTTGGTGAAGATATCTGCTCCATTCTCCTCTGTTGGACAGTAGACCAATTCCACTATCCCATCCTCCATCAAATCACGCACATAGTGATACTGGATCTCTATATGTTTGGTGCGTGCATGAAACACATGATTTTTGGCAATGGCGATGCAACTCTGATTGTCACATCTCAGCACAGTTGGTTCTTCATCCTGCACTCCCATATGCCATAGAATCCTTCTCAACCATACGGCTTCACATGCAGCAAAACAAGCTGCCTTGTACTCCACTTCGGTAGAAGACAATGCCACTATTGGTTGCTTCTTACTAATCCAAGAGAAAATCCCTGAACCCAAAGAGAAACAATAACCAGAAACTGACTTCCTGGAATCAATGTCTCCTGCCCAATTTGAGTCACAGTTCCCCAGAATAGAAGTTCCGAAACTATATGTGATACCATAGTCAAGAGTTTTCTTCAAGTATCTAAGCACCCGCATCCCAACCTTCCAATGACTCTCATGAGGTTTGTTTGAGAACCTGCTCAAAACACCAACAGCAAAACTGATATCTAGCCTGGTGTTACACAAGTAGATCCGACCAACCTCCTATACCTCCCAATGTCTGCTAGTGCTGATGTATCCTCGACAGATAACTTTGCATTCACCTCCATAGGTGTAGCTATCTCCTTGCACTCGGTCATGCCAAATGCCTTCAAGATCTCCCATGCATACTTCTTCTAAGAAATGAAGATCTTTCCTGGCTCTTGCAAGACTTCAATCCCCAAACAATAGTGCAGCAAGCCCAAGTCTGTCATTTCAAACTCAGAACTCAAAGCCTTTCGAGTTTGGTTGATCATATCTTCATAGTCACCTGTAATAAGAAGGTCGTCCACATATAGGACAATCACTATAGACTTTTTACCATCCCTGTAAACATACAAGTTAGCATCTAAGGCACATCTTTTGAAGTTTAGGTTTAAAAAGAACTTATCTATCCGCTGGTACCATGCTCTGGGGGCTTGTTTCAGCCCATATAATGCCTTCTTCAGCTTACACACTTTGTTCTCAAAATGGGGGGCCTCAAACCCTGGTGGCTGAGCCACATACACCTCCTCCTTGAGGTCACCATTTAAGAACGCTGACTTAACATCCATTTGGTACACTGGCCACTTCTTGTGGGCAGCCACTGCAAGTACCGTGCGAATAGTGGTCATTCTGGCAGTTGGGGCAAATGACTCTTGAAAATCAAACCTTTCAACTTGTGAAAATCCTTGGGCAACCAGTCTAGCTTTGTACTTTTCTAAGGTATCATCAGCCTTGTACTTTACCTTCCAGATCCACTTGGTGCCAATAACCTTCCGCTTTGTTAGTCGATCCAATAGCTCCCAAGTGTCATTCTTCATTATGCTATCATACTCCGCCTGCATAGCAGCCTTCCATGATGGATCTGCAAGTGCTTCTTCTAAGTCAGTTGGCTCCTTTACTTCTCTCATAATCTCAACCATCAAGGCCATATTGACTATGTGAGCAGAAGCCCTCCTTTGCTCCTCTATTCTATGAGACCTCCTTGGTCCATCTGCCTTCTCCTCAACAGATGCAGGCATAGGATTATTGTGGTCATAGAGCTGCTTCACCCAGTGCGGCAATGGCTTTTCCGGTGGGGTGATGTCAGGTTGGTGAACTTTTTTCTCATCATCTGAAAATGATGCTTCCTCCTCCTGAAGGATAGGGATAGCTCTCGGGACAGGTTCATAGTGGACTACTTCTTCGCTTGATGATAAAGTGGAAGAACTTGCCTTCCCCTCCTCCACTGTATGCGGCTCCTCCTTGAACACCACATCACGGCTCGTGATGATCTTCTTTGCCTCTTGGTCATATAATTTGTAAGCCTTCTGCTCATCACTATAACCCAAGAAGATATATTTTTTGTTGGTTGTAACTTGTTTCTCTTCTCATCTGGAACATGTGCATAACATTCACATCTAAAAATTCTGAAATGTGAGACAGATGGTTTCTTACCAGTGTAAGCCTCATGAGGTGTTTTTCCCTTGAGAGCCTTTGTATAGCTCCGATTTATAATGTAGACTGCAGTATTAACAGCTTCAGCCCAAAAATGGTTAGGCAATCCCTTTCCCTTTAGCATGCATCTTGCCATCTCCACAATGGTGCGATTCCTGCGTTCCACAACACCGTTCTGCTAAGGTGTATGAGGTGTTGTCAATTGACGCTTGATCCCTTTGCTCTTGCAAAAGCCTTCAAACTCCTTTGAGTTGAACTCACCACCACCATCTGTTCTAAATTTCTTCACACTTTTTCATGTTTCATTCACAACAAGTATTAGCCATTCTTTAAACTTACCAAAAGCTTGAGCCTTATCACGAAGGAAGTACACCCACATCTTCCTACTGTAGTCGTCGACAATCAACATAAAATAAGAAGATCCCCCCAAGGCCTGTGTAGGCATCTTACCACACAAGTCAGCATGCACCTACTCTAGAGGAGCCTGTGCTCTATTCTTGCTTTCTTGTGGAAATGCCTTTCTCTGTTGCTTGCCCATCATACAAGCTTCACATTGTTCCTTCAATTCAGTTATTGTAGGTAGGTGAGTAACCATACCTTGCTTTTGCATCTCCTTCAATACTGCAAATCCGATGTGTCCAAACCTTTCATGCCAAAGCTTACTTGTGCCCACTCCAACGGTGGCTGTAAGAGCACTTAGCTCATACTGGTTGTTCCTTCTTTCTCCTTTGCCAACAATTGTGCCAGCACTATCAATAATTTTTGCACCTATCTTCTTGAACCTCACTTCATGATCAAGATCAGTTATGGCAGCAATTGATAAGAGATTTCTCTTGATTTTGGGAACATACAACACATTTGAAAGCTTTTTGACTTCACCATTTGCAAAAACAAAAGAAATAGTACCTGTGCCCGCAGGAGGGCATTTAGCATCATTTCCAACCGTCACAGTGATGGATTCTTGTAGAGGCTGCATAGAACTGTATAGACCTTTCTTGTTGGTCATGTGATGGGAGGCTCCACTATCCAATACCCATGAGCTAGTGGTAGATTCTTCTTGCGCTGAGGAGCACACTTCCTCAATGGTCGCCATGAATAATTCCAGCTCTGCTTCAGCCATATTGGCTGTCTCTTTCCCTTTACTTTTAAGGGTACCATTCTTTTCATCTGCCTTCTTGACACGACAATCTGAAATTACATGTCCTTTCTTCTTGCAGTAGAAGCACCCTCCTTGAAACTTCTTCTTGCCGCCCTTTTTCTTTTTGTCACCATCATTTTTGGTGGAGGAAACACCTTTGCCTTTTGCATTGGCAGATAATGCAGCATCTCCATTGTTGCTTCCTTCTCGGGCTTTTAGCCTCAACTCCTCCTCCATTAATAATGCACAAAACTCCTCAAAAGTCAAAGCTTGAGGTCTCACCTGAGTATTAAGGGCAGTTACTAGTCCATCAAACTTTTGTGGACAAATCCAAAGACACCTCCGAGCTAGCTCTTCGCTAGTCTTTTGTATCCCAGCGCCAGCCATCTGGTCGCATAGATTCTTAATCTGAGTGATGAATGCTTCAACCGTCTCTCCTTCACCAAACTTCTCCACTACTAGTTGATTCTCCAAGTTTTGAATCCTTGTTTGGTTTCGTGTTTCATACTGACTCCTTAGTACATTCCAAGCCTCTGACGCTTTGGTTGTATGCTGAATCAAAGTCAAAACACTGTCAGAACATCTTGTAACTAAGGCACACAATGCATCTGCATTTCTTCGTTTCCAAGCTCGTAGAAGATCTGCATTCGGAGGAATCATCACACCAGGATTTGATGGGTTGGGGGTAAGCTATGGTTCTGCGTCAGTCCCCAGCAAAGTCTCCAAAAGCTCATAAGAATCAAGGATAGTTGTAATTTTGAACTTCCACAAGGTGTAGTTTGTACCATCTAACTTGCCTTCGCTGAAGGTTGGTGGATGAATCCTCAGTGTTTGAATAGCCGATACAGCAACGCCACTTCCTGCACCGCTTCCGGAAGTCAACATAGTTTCTCTTGCTATTGAAGCCTTTGGCTCTTGCACGCTCTCCGATCTCTAGAGCCAAATTTGTGAAAGAGATAGAGAGTACATAGCAGATAAGAGGAGAATCAGTGAGCTTCTCCTTGTGCATTCTGTGTGTTCGGC
Source organism: Lygodium microphyllum (assembly GCF_053477565.2). Lineage (NCBI taxonomy): Eukaryota > Viridiplantae > Streptophyta > Polypodiopsida > Schizaeales > Lygodiaceae > Lygodium > Lygodium microphyllum. The sequence goes on along the minus strand of NC_141152.1, from coordinate 137,842,785 downwards.
GCAGCATCTTGAGCAAGTCCCCACCACTCGATTCGTGACATGGTATCAGAGCTGCACCAGTGATTGAGGCTAGTTTTTGTAAAATATTACACGGTGCAAGGAACAGAAATCTGAGAAAGAGATAGAGAGTACACAACAGATAAGAGGAGAATCAGTAAATTCTTTAACTTCACACAACCGATACAAAGATGGCTCTGTCCACCCGTGAGCTTCCATTGTGTGAAGCTTAGATGGCGATCTAGACAGAAGATAGGGGCCCCTTTTAACTCCCTTACACTACAACTCGATGCAATGCGCCTTGAGTTGCTACCAGCTTAATCACTCTGTCTAACCCAAAGATTAGACCCATAACAGTCACCTTTTTGCCATCCGGTCACATAGACCTCATCTGATATACAAGTCAGGACTCAACCAATGTCCGAGCTCACATTTGGCTTCTCCTCATAATGGGGGCCTTACAACTTTGAGCACCATGGATCATTGGTAGCACCTAATGAGGGTGGGGCATTGATCATATCTAACAACCCTCACATACTCACTCCCTCTCTGAAGCACAAGTATAAGCAAGAAGAAGAAGAAGAAGAAGAAGAAGGAGAAGAAGAAGAAGAGATCTCATTTTGGCCACACACAAGAATGAGCTTTTTCATTCACTTTTTGTCTTTTATACATTCCCTGCTCCTTTTTGGACGCCCTTTTTATGTAACCAAACATTTTAGCCTAAATTCTATTTCCCTATTCCCTTTGTATTTATATTGTTCCTTCACCCATGCACCCTACTACATTTACAAATTTCACAAAAGGGAGCTTAGTGCCCTTTTACAAGGATTTAGGATGCACTTTTATATTTAAGATGTGTCTTTTCCCTTTTGCACTCACCCTGGACTTTTAAATTTGCTCCTTGCACTTTTGACCCTTTTTGCTCATGTTCTTCCATTAGGATGCCTTTTTTTGCTTTGCCCTATGTCTTTTTTATTTTCTTTATCTTTCTTTTTCACATTCTTTGCATTGGGGTTAACATGTATCAATTGAATAGTACTCATAGAATTCAAATGCAATGCAGGAGTCATAGTCATACCAAGGTCTACCACTAGACGACCTAGCTATAAGGTCTCATTGCAAGCCTTAGTACCACAATGTACTCAGCCTTGACAAGGCCATGCATTTTTGTACCCCAGAAGTTTAAGAAATAGCACCTTCAGCAAAAGTAAAGATATAGCCAAATATGAACTTCCTACTATTTGCATACCTTGCGTAATTAGAGTCTATATGGCCCATGACTCTAGTATCCTAGCCACCATAACAAATGCACATATGTGTGGTGCCCTTAAGCTATCTCATGATACCCTTCACAACATCCCCATTTTTCATGTCAAGTATTGTCATATAGCGAGTTATAACTCCCATTGTAAATGCAATTTTTAAGTCTAATGGATATCATGGCATACATCAAGCTACCCACTATGGATGCATATGAACTCTTGGCTTACCACCCTGCATATGGAACCACTCAAGGACTTTATGAGTGTACTCCTTCTGTGACAAGTAGAGGAGTCCCTTAGAGTGATTGTGTTTAATATGCATACCAAGTCTGTGAGATGCATATCACATATCCTTCATCTCAAAGCTCTTCTTGAGCCGAGTTTTTAAAGTATCGAGCTCATCATGAGCACTCTCAACCATGCCATCAACATATAACACCAAAATGATAAGGCTACTATCATGGGCCATCATTATGTAAAGACATAGATCCATGTCACTACGGGAGTAACCTTGCGAATGCATAAAGACATCTAACTTATGATACCATTGCCTAGTTGCCTACTTAAGTCCATAAAGACCTTTTCTCAACTTGCACACTAGGTGCTCCCTATCTTTTTTCTCAAAGCCCTTAGACTACTCCATATAAATGTCCTTATGTAAGTTCTCACAAAGAAAATCTATTTGCACATCCATATGGTATAAATCCAAATCCATTTGTGTAGCCAAGGTGAGTACCAAGTATATGGTAGTCATATTGACTACAATAGAGAATATCTCATCAAAATCAACTCCCTTCTCCTACATAAAATCCTTAGCAACCAATTTGGCCTTATATACTAGAGCAATCAAGGGTACTCTTCAACTTGTACATGCACTTGCATGGCAACACCTATTTTCCATTAGGCAAAGGAACCAATTTCCATGTATGGTTTTTCTATAGTAAATCATACTTAGATAGCATGGACCTCTCCCATGAGTGACTATCAATTCTCTACATAGTCTCCTCATAAGGGCTCACCAAATGCTGTCAACATGACATAATGCATAGAGGGATCAAAATGATCAAGAGGACATGAGGCTTTAGTGGAGCATCTCAAGACTGGCTATGGAACCTATTGTGGGCCACTATATCATCAACAATTGTACCAGGCCATCTAAATGGGGATGGCTATAGTGTAACAAGAGGCTTGTCTTGAAAGATCACCCTATGTATCTCAAGTACCTTCCCTAGTCTCATATGCATCTTTTTTTCATGGAATATGATATCATGGCTATGTATAACCTTTCAAGCCTATGGATCCCAAAGGCAATAACCCATCTCACCTACATCACCACATCCAAGAAAGATGTATTTGACAGAATTTGGATCTAGCTTATTGCATTTAGCTTTGGAAGTATGGTAAAAAGCCTCACATCTAAATATACAAATTGTGCATACGAGGGAGGTTTATTAGACCATACCTCCTTTAGAACTCTACTACCAAGAGTAGCATATAAGGATCTATTAATCAAATGAATTGTAGTAGTAAATATATCATCTCAAATATTGTGGTAAGCTTGCTGCCTAACTAAGCATACCGCGGACTCTTTGTTTACCGTAGCACAGAAGAGCGAAAAATGGAGCAGAGGAACGAAAAAATGGAAGAAGGAGATAACCAAAAGGGCATAGGACAAAGGAAGGAAAAGGTGCCTCAGATGGAGGTCAGACCCTGAAAAATTTGAATGACGACCTCTCTAGAAGGCCTCAGTGTCGCCTTGAGAAAAGAAAAAAAGTAAAAGCGTGCCATTAAATGTGAAGGTGCTCCTGAATCCTTGTAAAAGAGTGCCGAGATCACTCTTGTGCAAACTATATGCATTAGTCGGGAATGAGATAAGTTAGAACGGTGGGAAATAGGAAAAGAGGGCCTACCGGCCATGTAAAAAGTGAGGATGACTGCCCAAAAAGTAGGGCATGTATATAAAGTTCAAAAGTGAATGAGACGATCATTTATTGTGTGTGGCCAATGCTTATTCTTATTCTTCTCTTGTCTCTTGCCTTCTTGCTTGTGCTTGAGTGAGGGATTGAGGGAGTGTGAGGGAGTGAGGCACTGAATGTGTGAGAGTGAGGGATCATGGAGAAGAAGCTCCCCATCTTCTCTCTTGATCTTCTCTTCTTCTCTTCTCTTCTCTTTTCTCGTGCAGCTATGGAGGATGGAGCTTAACGGAGAGGAATTGAGGTTGCTTGAGCTTTCTGCAAGGATTATGGAGCTACCAAAGTGCAAGAGAGAGGAGGGAACTTGATTGAGCATCAAAGTAAGCTCACTACACTCATAAGGTAGGCATTGCATATCGGCTATGTGAGAGGCAACCATGGCCGTCTAGCTTGAAATGGTTGATCAATAAGCGGTCTGTAGGTCACAGGGTAGAGCTCCACAACTCCCTTCCATTTTGGTTCTGTTGTCGAGACCAAGAGAATAGAGCCTTGAGTGCCACGCGCATCAAATCGAGTACAGAAGTAGGGTTTGCAGCCTGAATCGGTGCTTGAGATAGCTAGGAGATTTAGGAGGTTTTGATCCTTGGAGCAAGTAAGTATTTTGATTTGTTGTTGAATATTAGAGTAGGACCATCCATCTCCATTTGTGGTTTTGATTTTGGTTGCATTAGGTTAAGATTAGGATAGGAAAAAAAAGGAAAACAGAAGGGTTCTGCTGCTACTGGAAATAGGGAAATAGAGGCACAAATTCAGATTTCTGGCTGGAAGAGTATGAGGGATTAATTTTTGAGGTTACGGCAGGCTGGGATGGGGCAATAAAAGGCCCAGGGAACCAAGAATTACCACATTTGACATTCTGCCTTCTAAGAAGAGAGTAAGCTTGAGAGCCAGGGAGAGAGAGAGAGAGAGAGAGAGAGAGAGAGAGAACTGCGGGGAGATTGTTGAAGTGCTGATCGATTCGAGCGCCACATCGTTTCCAGGTGTGCCTCGTAGTTCCTTGCATTGTTTTGCACCTATTTAGAAATCAAACCACTGTTACTAGCATGAAACTCGGACCAGTCTGTCCAATTCCCAGGATCGGACCAGCTCATTCGACTCATAGAATCAGACCACTTCACCAGAACTTTAAATAGAGGGTTTTCAAACCTGCCCTATAGTCGTGGCCACTCTATTCACATCTCTGATTCCCTAGGAAACCCAATTTACCCCTTGGAATCCAGAGGCCAGATAGGATAACCGAGGATTCACCCCGAACAACTAGACACTGAGCATATCAAATTTAGAATTTGACTTGACTTTCAGTGACCAACCAACCAACCAACCCTGAAGCATAATAGAGAATGCAGCAAGGACTTTTAGTAAAACCTTAGATCAGCCAGAACTTATGCTTAGAGCCATATCAGGCTATGAACGTGAGGAAAAGAGTGGAGTTTACATTGAGCATTTCTTGCATCCACACCTCATTTTTTATTTCATCACCAAAGGTGCACTATAAGATAAGGGAGAAGCCTATTTTTGCACTGAGCACTAGATAGCACAAAGCACAACTTGTGAATAAGATTGACAACCGCTTTCAATAACAAGGAACTCATCAGGAGACATAATAACATCAAGGAACCCACTATTTGGAGAAGATCCCAAAACTTAGTTGGGTGCCTGAGAGCCCCATCAGTAGGACCTTAAGAGGACACGAAGATCCAGAAGGCGACAACATAGAGGATTGGACGCTGCTAGAGCTACTCAAATTGATCGACGACCTTGTGGAGCTGGAAGTGGGAGCAATGTTAGGATAACGAGGCGGACAAGGAGAGGACCGACTGGACTTGGGAGAATTCCCAATCTTAATGCAGGAGTTAGTCAGTGAGTACGACTTGTTGACTAGGATGGTAGTTCAGGGCAGACCAGTAGAGGAAGTGGTAGCAAACCTAGAAGAGGAAAGAAATGCGATTAGAAAGGCGCTAGAGAGCATTATTGCCTATAATCACGAGCAAAAGGCTAGAAAACTCCAACAAGATGTAGATATGTACGAGGCCCAGCCTTGGCTAGTGCAGCCAAAGAAAGACCAAATGTAGAGAGAGAGCGAGAAGCAGAGGCTGACTTATCATTGAGTGAACTTGTAGCCAGGCAGCCCATGGACAATACGTCCGCTGAGCAGAGCGCAACAGCCTTAGCCATAGCATTAATCTCGGGATTAGGGGTCATGCAAGGGGCAAAGGGGAAATCTAGGATCCCTATTGTAGCAAAGCAACTAGACAAGTATGAACCTGGCAATGACCCATATAGCTTTGTGGAGCAATTTGAAGCAAATGGTCTCACGGACCTCGCAGAACGCTCTCAAGCTTTCGGTCTATGCTTAGGTGATAAGGGGAGGATTTGGTACACTAGTCTAGATGCAGGTGAGTGCACAAACTTTGCCCATCTTAAGAACCTCTTTATCAAAACATTCTCTGAGGTAGGGTACTCTGACAATCTCATCCTTCGGTTGATGAATGTCAGTCAGAGGGAAAAGGAAGATGTAAGAGACTATGTCACTCATGTGTGTAGCCTATTCAAGAGGATCCCTAATAATGAGCGACCTAACGAGAAGACTGTGTCTGCCGTGTTTATAAATGGAATTCGAAGTGAGGAGCTCTACAAGGCTTTGGCTAGTAACTCCACTCTACGCTGAGACATGTTAGCTAGAGTCTTTGAAGAGGCAATAAGGGTGGATGATCAACTTAGGGAGCAAAGCATGAGGAACATCAGTCAGGACATCACAAGCCAGGGAGCTCCAAAATGGACAATAGCTTCAAGAGAGAGAGAGAGCTCTAGCATACGGGATAAGGGAAAGGGTGTTGACCAAGGCCAGGAGCTGGGTGATGTAAGAATGGAGCTTGCACGATTGTAAGAGCAAATGAGAAAGCCTGTGTGGTCACATGTGCAATGTATACACTATGGTGGTAACCACCTCCTAGCCGAGTGCCAAGATCCTAGATCTAGGCCGTGCTCGAATTGCGGTAGGTTCAGCCATGACGCATTACATTGCAGATTGCGAAGGAGATTTCCATATGGGCAGCAATACAACCCTCCATACTTAGGCAATAGGCCACCTAACCTCTTTGGAAGGGGACCCTGTTGGTGCTTCTAGCACCAAATGACACAAGACCGGCCATTCCTAGGCTAGAGATGAACCCAATAGGCATACCCAGACCACCAGGGCCCTATGTAACCCATCCACCAAGTGACTCTCCTGCTCACTATGTGGAAGAACCTAGTGAAGGGGAGACCTACGTGAACCCATACATATCCTATGATGAGGAAGGCAATCCAGTCTTGATGGACCACCGACTAGTACTAGTAATGGCGCTAGGTAGAGGAAGAGGCAGAGGCTTTGGAGGACCAATCCAAGATTCAATTTCATGTTGGAATTGCATTCATCCACGCCATATTTCATCACATTGCTGGAAAGGGAACAAGCAAACAAGGACAAAGCTGACCTTCGATGCAACGAATGTGGAATCACACACTTATTTCCTCACTGCCCTAGACGGAAGCCACCAACTAGTTCTTCCAACATGCCTTCAGTACCCTTGGGGCTGTTTGGTGTGGATACCTTTGGTAATGAGGATACGCCCATCCCACTACATGTCATGACAAGAGCATAGACAAAACAGGCAGGCATCTCATTGCATGGGCCAAGTAACTTGGACGCAGCCTCGTTGGGAAAGAAAATCTGGAGGAGAAGGAGAAAGAGAACGGACGCAAAGATTACCCTTAAGACTGAGGAAGCTAAAATGCTAGTGACGAGAAAGAGGATTACTGATGCTGAGGCGGAGACCTCAACCCCTAATGTTGAGATATCGAGCTCCACTCGTGATACGCCAGGGTGACCGTTGTATATTTATGTCACCGACTTGTCAGTTGCAGACGCGGTTGGTACACCGCCCATGAATAATAGCTACATGATAGCTATCCTTATCTACTCTAGTTCGTGGCTCAGTTAGTATGCCACCTTAGTTAGTTGAGTTTGGTTTGAGACCCATATATAGGGTTCTTCTATTTCTTTGTACTTGAGTTCTTTTGGCTTACACAACTAAGAAGAGGAAAACTGTTTTCAGCCTCCACCCTTGTGTGTCTTCCCCCATTGTGCAAGCAAGAAAGCTTCAAGCGAGACTCCTTCCTTCTCTCCCACAATCTTGACATGGTATCAGAGCCTTGTTCGTGGTAAGGAGCTCAAGAAAGCAAGCCAAGCTCGCGGTGGTCTGGTAAGAGGAGCAGTGTTGCTTTCATTTCCTGTTTTGGGAGCAGATCTCTGCAGGTAGCACAGCCGGAAATTGCAGGAGTGCATTGTCTCAGGTTGAGACGCCCTTCGCGGTGAAGCAAGAGGGCAGAATATGCTGCGGGAAAGGGCTTTAGCCCTTGGCGACCTTGTTTTTTTGATTTGAGGCCATTTCGGGGCCTGTTTTGCAGACGGAAGTTTTCTGCACGCACTCAAGAAAAGGCCCAGTTTTATGCTGTGCGATCACTGTTCTACAGGTTGGTGAAAAGTTACTGTAGAAATTGCATCGTATGCTTGTGCGCAGAGACATTGGGAGTTTCAGAATCATCCTTGGTTCCTGTTTATGCAAAATCGTCACTAGGAAGTGACTGTGTGGTTAAATACCACTTTCACCAGTTTTGCAGATTTGCCCTTGTGAGGGTGAAGTTGTGTTTTTTGCAGTGACAGAATTTCTTGCAGTATTCTGTAATGGCGTCTGATTCTCTTTCACAGATTGTCACTGAAAAGCTTGACAAGAACAACTTCCAGGCATGGAAGTTTAGAATGACGAATTTCCTTATGGGAAAAGGATATTGGGAATTTGTTGCAGGAAATGAAGAAGAACCAGTTCTTCCTGATGTTCCCAATCAACAACAAATGCAGGCATTTAAAACATGGCATGAGAGAGCCAGGAAAGTTATGTATTGGCTGTCTATCAGTATTTCAGACTCTATGATTGTGCATATTCAGGATGCAAGTACGCCAAAGGAGGCATGGGATACTTTGTCAAAAATGTATAGCACAAATACGCAAGCCAGGAAAATGCAGCTCAAGCAAGAGTTGCATAATGTGCAAAGAGAAAGTATGAGCATCAACGACTACCACATGAAGGTGAAGAAGATTGCAGATGCACTTGCTTCCATTGGGTCGCCAGTGGAAGATGATGATTTAGTTTCCGTGACCTTGAATGGTCTAGGAAAGGATTATGCACAGTTTCGGACATCCATTTCAGTTCGTGAAAGATTTCCTGATTTTGAGGAGTTGATTGCTCTTCTAATTTCTGAGGAACAGAGAAATGGTGGTGCATCTTCTTCAGGAGGAACTTCAAAAGAAGCTGTCTTCTACTCAAATGCTGGAAGAGGTAGAGGCAGAGGTAGAGGAGGCCGATTTGGAGGTCGTGGCAGAAATCAGAATATGCAGCAAACTCAAGAAAACTAGTCCTATGGAGGAGGACGTGGTAACTCTAGAGGCAGGGGGAGCCAAAGAGGTCGTGGTGGATGGCAAAGAGGCCAAAATGCAAACAGTAATGTTGAATGCTACTACTGTGGTAAAATGGGTCATATGGCTAAAGACTGCTATAAAAAGCAGAATGACATCATGAATGGAAAACTGCAACAAGGGAATTATGCATCTTCTAGTAGACAGGGTGATGACAGAAATGAGCATTTGTTCATGGTGCAGCACATGAACAATTCTATGACAAGTGCAGAAGAAAGCAATGATGTATGGTATGTTGACTCAGGTGCATCAAACCACATGACAGGTCATGCAGAATGGATGGAGGATGCAAAGAAAATGGAAAAACCAGGATTTGTGGAGACTGGTGATGATACTGCACATCCTATTGTGCAGATTGGAAAAATTCCCTTGTCTATGCAGGGTGGGAAAAAGAAATACCTGTCCGATGTATTTCATGTCCCGAATATCACCAAGAATCTGGTTTCAGTTGGTCAAATGGTTGAACAGGGCTTGCAGGTCAGATTTAATCCTCATGGATGCTTTGTTGAGGATATGAAAAATAAAGGTCGCTTGATAGCAAAAGGAAAGAAGAAGGGCAGAATGTTTACATTGGATGCAGACATGTCTGAATTGAGTGCAGCAATGTTTGCACATGGGACCGGTGTAGTTGCAGATATTGATATCTGGCATAAACGCATTGGTCATGTTAATGTACAGCGACTTAAATCAATGCATGCCCAAAATATTGTTGCAGGATTGCCCAAATTCAAGGTTGCAGAAATGCATAAGGTATGTGAAGCCTGTCAATTTGGAAAACAGGCAAGGAAACCATTTCCTAGACATGTTCAAGAGAGTGAGAAGCCATTGGAATTAATTCACTCTGATGTGTGGACAACTAAAGCTGCATCTCTTGGAGGCTGTCATTATTTTGTCAGTTTTATTGATGACTATAGCAGAAAAGTTTGGGTGTATTTTATGAAAAAGAAAAGTGAAGTTTTTGGGCATTTCAAAACTCTTAAAGCTATGGTTGAAAAAGAAACAGGCTTGCAGATAAAATGCCTAAGGTCAGATGGAGGGGGAGAGTATCTCTCAAATGAGTTTGCAAAGTTCTTGCAGGAGCATGGCATAAAGCAGCAATATTCATGCAGTTATACCCCACAACAAAATGGAATTGCAGAAAGGAAAAACAGGCATATTGGAGAGGTATCTCGTGCCATGCTCAATGAAAAAGACTTGCCAGATTTTTATTGGGCTGAAGCAGTTGCTACAGCAGTCTACATAATGAACAGGACTCCCACTGCAGCAATACATGGAATGACTCCAGAGGAGAGGTATACTGGTAGGAAACCAGATATTTCTCATTTGAAAATTTTTGGTTGCATTGCCTATGTACATGTGCCAGATGAGCTGAGATCCAAGTTGGATCCAAAAGCTGAGAAGTGCATCTTTATTGGTTACTCTCTGCAGCAAAAAGGGTATAGATGCTATAACCCTTCTACTCGTAAGTTTACAGTGAGCAGAGATGTTGTTTTTGATGAGATGAGTAGCTGGTATAAACCAGTAAATGTGATTGATGATGAAGATGCACAAAATGGTAATGCTACACAGAATTCACAGCAGCAGTCACAAAATATTAGTGGACCTGGAGCGTCCTCTAGCAGTGGTTCACATTCTTCGCCATGGACAGGCAGATTGAGATCAGGAGAATCTTCTCAAAGCAATGCAGATAGTGGTATGCAGGTATCACGAAAAGGAAAAGAGAAGGTTGATCAGCCCATGTTTGATGTGAATGCAGGTCACTCTTATGTGGATGGTGAATCCAGTGGCTCAGAACAGAGCATTGATGATGAGTTGGGTATTCCTTCTATTGTTACACCTGGAGTAAGGAAGACCAGGGATGTTTTGAGAGCACCTGGGAGTGAACCTACTTTGCGCAGGTCTACAAGAGCTAGGTATCCTGTGGATAGGCTGAAATATGATGGATTTACAGCCATTCACTATGCATATATGGTCAAAGTGATACATGAACCAGAACCCACATCTTTTGAGCAAGCCATGGGAAAAGAAAAATGGGAGAAAGCCATGGATGAAGAAATGGATGCCTTGGAAGCAAATGCTACATGGGAGTTAGTACCTTTGCCTAAAGGTAAGAATGCAATTGGCTGTAAGTGGGTTTATAAGGTGAAGCACAATGCTGATGGTTCTGTGAACAGATACAAGGCAAGATTAGTAGTCAAGGGGTATGCACAAACATATGGCATTGACTATGAAGAAACATTTAGTCCGGTTGCAAGGATGGCAACCGTAAGAGCAGTCATTGCTATGGCTGCATCAAAGGGATGGTCTTTACATCAGATGGATGTAAAGAATGCCTTCTTGCATGGTGATTTGCAAGAAGAGGTCTATATGGAGCAGCCACCAGGTTATGTGCATGCTGTTCATCCTGAGTTTGTTTGCAGGTTGAAGAAAGCCTTGTATGGCTTGAAGCAAGCACCTAGAGCATGGTCTGACAAGATAGGACAGTATCTTGTCACTATTGGCTTTCATATTTCCAAGGCAGATTTCTCACTTTATGTGAGAAAAACAGAGAAAGGTATTATGCTGCTTGTCATTTATGTTGATGATTTGATTATGACAGGTGACAGTGATGAAGATATCCTTCATGTGAAAATGCTATTGAAGCAGAAGTTTGAGATGAAGGATTTGGGAGAGCTGCGTTATTTCTTGGGCATTGAGGTGATTAGATCACCAAGTGGGATACAGCTCTTGCAGAGGCAGTATGGATTGGACATGCTGTCCAAATATGGGATGACAGGCTGTAAGCCTATTTCAGTTCCTTTGGAGCAAAATGTGAAGCTGAGCACAGATGCAGGTGAGCTTCTAGAAGACCCTACTATGTACAGACGCATAGTAGGAAGTTTGATTTATATGACTATTACCAGGCCAGATTTGAGCTATGCTGTTGGATTGGTAAGTCAGTTTATGCAGGCTCCAAGGAAACCACATTTGGATGCGGCTAGACGCATACTTAGGTATGTGAAGTCCACATTGCAGTATGGACTATTTTATGAGACTGGGGTTCAGATACAGTTGCATGGATACACTGATGCTGATTGGGCTGGTAGTATTTCTGATAGACGATCTACCAGTGGATATGTATTCTCTTTTGGGAGTGCTGCAGTCACTTGGAGCAGTAAGAAACAGCCTACAGTTGCCTTGTCGAGCACAGAGGCTGAGTACAGGGGTGCAGCAATGGCTGCATGTGAGGTAGCTTGGTTGCATAAGCTACTTTATGATATGCATCAGTCTACAGATGGGCCAGTTGTCATTTATTGTGACAACATGAGTAGTATACACTTGGCAAATAACCCAGTCTATCATGCTAGAACAAAGCACATTGAGGTGCATTATCACTATGTGCGAGAGAGGGTTTTACTAGGTCTCATTGATCTAGTTTATGTCAGCACAGAGGATCAGGTAGCTGACATATTCACGAAGGCATTGGGCGCAGAGAAGCTGCGCAAGTTCAGAGACCTGCTTGGTGTGCAGGAATTGGGATTGAGCTCGAGGGGGAGTGTTGAGATATCGAGCTCCACTCGTGATACGCCAGGGTGACCGTTGTATATTTATGTCACCGACTTGTCAGTTGCAGACGCGGTTGGTACACCGCCCATGAATAATAGCTACATGATAGCTATCCTTATCTACTCTAGTTCGTGGCTCAGTTAGTATGCCACCTTAGTTAGTTGAGTTTGGTTTGAGACCCATATATAGGGTTCTTCTATTTCTTTGTACTTGAGTTCTTTTGGCTTACACAACTAAGAAGAGGAAAACTGTTTTCAGCCTCCACCCTTGTGTGTCTTCCCCCATTGTGCAAGCAAGAAAGCTTCAAGCGAGACTCCTTCCTTCTCTCCCACAATCTTGACACCTAAGACATTAGAACAGGGGAGTGCCAAGGTAGGGGAATACCCCACCCCAGACGGCAACTTGAGTCTATAGCCAAAGTCAAGGAGTGGGTCAAGGACGCCCAGGAACACCTTAAAGACATAGAGCCCATACTGGAAGACCAAATGGAAGACCTCTCTAGTGTGAGTACAATCGTTTCACCATCGCGACCTCAACCAGGGAACATACCCACACCATGTGAGATGCCATAGAGGCAAGACCAAGAAGAAGTATGTCAGCAAGCTAACCAAGATATATGGCCAAAGAATGCTGACCAAGGAGGAAGGCAACCACCCAACAACCTCCTCACCACTTTAGTAACCACCCCAGTAACCGTGAGCCTAGGAGATCTGCTTTGGCAACACCCTCCCTTATGGCAAGAATTAAAGCACTGGGTGGAGGGAAAATGGGAGCATATAGTTGCTGACTTGCAAGAGTAGAACGCAGTCACGCAGATTCCAAGCCTAACGCTACACTCAGTTCCAAGGTCATTGCATGTCAATGCTTTCTGGGAAGGCACTGAGATGCATGCAGTCTTACCTATCTTAGCCTTGGGGGATGCAACATGAAAAGGAATTTCAGACATAGGCGTCGGTGTCAGTGTCTTGAGTCATGCAGTTCTACAAGCATGGGGAAACCCACCTGTGGAAACGGCTAGGTTCAATGTCACATTGGCCAACGGAATGAAGGTCAGACCATTCGAGTCCTAAAGAACTGGCCAGTGAAGGTCTCAGGGTGCAGTTTTCCGTGAACTTCATTGTCATGAAGGGAGTGGACTACGACATACTGCTAGGATGACCTTGGATGAGGAACACATGAGTTATTGAAGATTGGGGCAACAATCTCATCTTCTTGGGGAATAGAACAGAAGTGGTGAGGGTTGAGATGGATACCTGGAAGACTACCCCAGCTGACCTAGATGCTATCTCAACCATGCTAAAAGGTGATGCATAGGCAAGAAAACCCTATGGGTCATTGACCAAGTACATCCCTTGCCTTGAGGACGAGCGGGATGGGATGCATGTCTTGGCAACCATTAACCTACTATTCTCAAATGAAGAAGAGCTATATAGGCAAGTTGCTAAATCCCCTAGCATGCCAGCAAGGGAGCCCATTGTGCCACTCTACATGATGGCAGGAAGTTCACATAACCCAGGGAAACCCGTCTCGTTCCATATCCTCACCAACAAGCTCGAGCTTCAAGGAATCATAGAGTGCATGACTGATAAACTAGAGGCCAACATGGCTGCCAATCTAAAACCCCTAAGTGATCTGTTGGCTAAGCCTGAGTGGAAATGGACCAAAATTCATGATCTCAATCTATTATACAATTGGGCTTTAGTTGCTGACAAAGAGGAGATTGGAGAGGAAAACTCAGGGGATGATGAGCAGTCAGAGGGGCAAGACTCTGATGATGAGGAAAACGAGGATTACAACTCTATTGGGGACGAGAGTGAAGAAGAGTTGGACACGATAGAATATGACACTGAAGGGAGAGCAATTGAACAAATCAAGGCAGACTCTAGGCTTAGAAGGGAAAGGGTAGGCTGGAATGAAAGAGGAGTCATGCGGATGGAGTGCAATAGATCCTGGTTGGAGCACATAGGAGCCATGGATTATGAGCAGGCAGGGGTGGTGCAACCATTGGTAGTTCCAATGCTTAAGACAGATACACCTACTGAATTACGACCCCCTGGAAAAACTCCTTCCTCAAGTGAGGGATGTGAGTTTAACTCGGAGTCTAAAGTCAGTACAAAGAGTGATCCTGAAATACCCCAACCCTCTAAGGTGAGACGCACCAAGGGGGACTTGCCAGTCCACCTAAGGCGCAGACGGCTAAGGGAGCAGGCCATGAAGTGAACTAAGGACCCAAAATTAGAAAGGCAAAAGAAGCCGCAGGATCTCCCCAAACGCTTCACAAAGTTTAAGAAGAGTGATAAAGTGGTGATTCTGCTAGGAGCAAAGAGACAAGGGCAAGCCAGTGAGCCAATTGAGGGACCCGCCAAGGTCAAGGAAGTCAACTTGGCAAGGAAAGGCAAGAAGCGTCGACCTACGCTCATCGCTGACAATTTGACCAAGAATAAGGAGGCTAAACTTGTTGCTCTCCTACGAGAGTATGTCGACGTGTTTGCTTGGTCCTTGGAGGAACTTAAAGGAGTCAATCCTAGGGTTGTGACCCATAATATCCCAATGGTTCCAAATGCAGTGCCAAGAAAGCAACGACCTTACCCTATAAATCCCAAACACGCCCATGCAATGAAGGAAGAAATCGATAAGCTCATGGAGGCGGGATCTATATATGAGATTGAGCACACGGATTGTGTATCGCCCATAGTGATCGTTATGAAAAAGAATGGTAAAATTCGAGTGTGTGTGAATTACAAGAAAGTTAATGCCGCTAGGAAGAGGGACAACTACTCCTTACCGTACACCGAGCACATGCTCAAGAGGGTAGCAGGCAAAGAAGCCTACAGCTTCATGGATGGCTTCTCCGGCTATAATCAAGTGCAAGTGCACCCTGACAATAGGCACAAGACTGCCTTCGCCATGGAGTGGGGTGCATTCACCTACATCGTTATGCCCTTTTGGCTAATGAATGTGCCTCCAACCTTCCAACGATTAATGTGCACCATCTTCAAGGATATGCTTAGATGCGAGTTAGAGGTGTTCGTAGAAGACTTATGCATACACCCTAGTTGGGCCAAACACTTAGAAAAGTTGAGAGCTATCTTTGAAAGGTGTCCATTATACAACCTCTCGTTGAACCCCTTAAAGTTCCAGCTCTAGGTGAAGCATGGATGTATCCTAGGACACGTAGTGTCAAGGAATTGCATTGCCACTAACTTCTCAAAAGTCAAGGTCATTGTCAATCTACCACCACCCATTAACTACAAGGGCGTTCAGTGTTTCTTAGGCCATATGGGATACTACCAACACTTTGTACTAAATTACACGTTGATTGCTAGACCATTGTACAAGCTGCTAATCATATTCGAGTGGATTGAGGAATGCCAGCATGCATATGAACAGTTGAAGAAGGTTCTCACCACTGCACCAATCTTACTAGCCTGAGACTGGAGCATAACATTCCGTGTACACATAGATGCCTCTAAGTTTGCTATTGGAGTTGTTCTATGCCAGCCTGATGAACATAACCTTGATTACCCCGTGAGTTTTGCCAGCATGCAGCTCACCAAAATGGAGATGAACTATTCCACTACAGAAAGGGAAGGGTTAGCCATGGTGTTTGCTGTAAAGAAATTTAGGCATTATCTGTTTTGCCACACCCTTCGTCTTTTTTGTTGACCATCAAGCCTTGCTTTATCTTGTGAACAAGCCGTGCGCTACAGGTCGCATAGCGAGATGGTTACTTCTCTTGTTGGAATTTCATTTTTCTGTGGTTATATGTAAGGGAAAGAAGCACTACATGGCTGTTCACATGTCCTGCATACCCACAGGAGAGGCTGTTGGACAAGGCATACCTGACAACCTATCGGACGCTCATCTCTTTGGCCTGTCTAGAGAAAGAGACTTGTTTAGGGCTGATTTGATGCCATATTGGGTGGACGATGTAGTTCAAGTGCTAGAGAACGGTCTGCCTAAGAGACCTATTGAGAAAGCCAGGCTAAGGAGGCTTATCTTAAAAATCCAGACATACCAACTGATCACCGGCCAACTCTATAGGTTAGGACAAGACAGTTTGTTGCATAGATATGTGTGTGAGCACGAGATGCATGATGTATTGAGAGAAGCGCATGGCGCGATAGTTGGAGGACACTTTAGTGGAGATACAACCGTCCATAAGGTGCTACAATCCCAACTTTGGTGGCCCACCCTATTCCATGATGCTACTAAGTTTGTCAAACACTGCCATGAGTGCCAGAGGATGAAGGTGCCCATGCACAAGGATAAGATGGAGTTGACCCCTGTAATAGCACGACAGCCCTTCGAAAAATGGGGCATTGACTTCATTGGACCTATCAGTCCTGCGGCACAATAATCCCAAGCACGCTACATCATTGTGGCACAACTAATTATCTAATGAAGTGGGCGGAGGCAAAAGCCACTAGGAAGAATGGTGCTAGAACCACTGCGAAGTTCTTGTGGGAGCAGGTCTTTTCACGTTTTTGTTGTCCAATTGAACTAGTAAGTGATCAGGGAAACCTTCCTAATCATTCATAGAAGGCCCTCGCCCTACTACCCTCAAGAAAATGGCCAAGCAGAATCCACGAATAAAATCCTAGTCAATGTGCTTACTAAAATAGTATCCACATCACGAAGAGACTGGGATAATAAATTGATGGTGGCCTTGTGGGCCTATCGTATAGCTTATAAGACGGCTGTAGGATAGACGCCCTTTAGGATGACTTATGGAACAAAGGCCACTCTACCCTTAGAGTTATTTCTCCTTAGCTTAAGGATAGCAGCTCAGAAGCGTTGGGAGGGAAGAGAAGCTTGGACCAACCGCTTAGCGGAGTTAGAGTGTCTCACGGAGACTCGACTCTCATCCACCCATGCTTTGATTTGTGAGAAGGCATGATGAAAGATGTGGTTTGACAAGCATGTCAAACATCGCAACTTTGATCACGGGGATCTTGTTCTACTATACTCTGTGAAGGGTCACAAACAGAAAATGAAATTTGGAGGACTAAGACCTTTCCGAGTACGTGCAATTAGTAGAACAGACAATGTTGAGTTGGAGACGCTCGAAGGTGAAGGAATAGGCATCTTCAATGGTAGTCGCATGAAAAAGTACTCTCCTCCTTCCCATCCGTTGCACGAGCCACCTATGCTTGAAGCCCCTGTCAACATCTACGTGGCCACAATTACCGAACTAATAGATCAAGATGAGGAAGTAGTGGCACCCGCCTACCTACGAATCACGGTCACTGTAGAACTGACATATTCTTTTGATGCCTTGATCGACGAAGGTGCCGACTATAATATCTTCACGCATGATCATTGGACATGCATGGGTCAACCTAAATTACAGCCCGCAAATGCTATACTTAGCCCATTTGGGGGCAACACTTACTCACTCTTAGGAAAATGCAAAGTGGTTGTCTCCATCGAGTCTAAAAGTATCTCAATCTTCTTTTATGTGTTGCCAAACACTAAAGGGGCCACTAATACCTTTTTAGTATTCAAAAAATGGGAATTTGGAGATTCCCAAATTCACTAATATTGTGTTTAGATTGCATCCATCTTGCTGTAGGCAATGTGCACATAGTGACTACTTTCAGCTCAAGGGTTATGTTGCGCCTCCTACAATTGCAGAGCCACCGATAGAGACCCCTACGGCCACACCCATGACCAAGCCTAAGGAGAAGGGCTGTGATATCTCACCCCATGCTCAAATTTCTAGAACCAAGCCCACCCAAGCCATTCACAAGGCCAAAGAGTCCACGCTCATATGGGTGCCAAAACGACAAGGGCCACCTCCTTGTAAACCGCAGAAACTTATTTTTAAACGTAAAAACTATTAGTCACAGCCTAAGAGGTAGCTCCGATGCTATCGACATAGGCACACTACCATGCCACAATGGATCCCCAAAGATCTCTTGCGAGCACAAGGATACTATGAGGGCAACCCCTGGATATGGGTGCCTAAGAGTGGACACTCAAGAGGCTCAACTCTAAGCAACCTCCCTCCAGCTAGAGAGGCTTTCACATATGGAGCCCAAGCTACAAGGCAAGATCGACCAACACCAGTTGTGATTAATGAATCCCAACTCAATTATCGTCCAAAGCTAGATGCCCCAAATTTATCCAAGTCAGAGGAGTCGAGCGTCCCCATGCCGGCTCAGATAGAATGTAGCACACCTCCTATGCCACTGGAGCTCCCTACATCATCTCAAAGTGCTCCTGAATGCAAAGTCCCATTTGTGATGCCAGCAATGGAGTCACCACTATCCACTCCAATTGCACCATCACCACCAGTAGGTCTTAGGCCTTCGTACGAAAGAGGATCTTTCCTTTCAGTAGCAAGGATCTCATTGAGACCTCGGGAGATGATGTAGTGGCATCCATCAAGGAGTTGGATAACGCCTTCACCACATTCTCTAGGAGCTATGAGACGCTTGACCTAGGACTACTTGATGAACCCCTTGCTTTTGATGTTCGTGCCTTGCCATGCACTTGGGAAGACTACGAGTTTATGACCATCAAATTTCCCAAAATTGCTACTGAATTAATCACTAATGGAGAAATCTCAAAGGAGCAAGCCGTTCTCAGAAGACTAATCACCTCTTATCGCAAGCCTGCTCGCTCTACACCTGAACAAGAACTGGAGGATCTCACGTAGCTTGCTAGCTCTACTTCTTCGTTCTTACAACTGTGGCCTGCCTTACAACTCCAATGGGAGAAAAAAGGCAGTCGTATCATGACCAATGCTGAGCAAAGGAGGGCAATCAAAACAATTGAACACGACCCTACTTATGTGGCACCTCTTTCATTTAGGGTTTTGGCCATTACACGCAACATACACTTAGATGACCAGGTGTTGGCCCACCCTTACATTGACCAATTGCTCACGGAAGAGGAGTTGCACGTTGCTAGTCACCTAAACTCTGGGGACATCTTTCATGATGTCTTGACCAATATCACCCAAGCTTCCATACAACCATGCAAACTTGATCATCATGCCCAGCTTGAATATAACCCTAATCTTTATACTTGGATGTTGGCCTAGTAGCTTGCCCACACAGTCCATGCGAGCCCTCTTTCTCCCCTACTAATCCTAGGAAGGATTCCCTTAAAACTTAAGGAAAGGGGAAAGGGGGGGAGCAAAGTGAGAGCCAAGGGATGTAGCAAGATGTATAATGGATGAAAATGATCAAGTGAATTCAAATAGGAAAGTACAAGGAGGAAATAGATGTTTCTTGTGAATTACTTCCAAGTTTTATGCCTCTAAATCAGCATGGAAAATTGTCACACGCATTCTTTTTGAGGTTTTTGTTAGTAACGAGTCAATTTATAATGCTAAAGTTGGCTTGGCACCTACCATGGCAGGACAGAGTAAACTCCCATTCACTGAAGCGGAGCTAACAAAGTATGGAATCAGCATCAAGACATGTGGATTTATCCAGTTCACATTCAAGCATACCATGAATTTAGATGAAGCCTATTCCATACTGGACAAATGTAACCTCCAAAAGTACGTGGAAAAGGTCGGCAGACAGGCTGTAGACTACAGCATGTTCATTGACTTCTTAAGGAGCTTTGATGAAGGGAGGAGCTATGGCATGGTCATAGTAAGGATTGGTACGCGTGCTTCATCCTTAGAGAAGACTCGTCATCCTATTTATCCTGAGAAGCAAATCGGCAGCATGGGAAGGAGCTGGTACGTGTGCTTCTCAGATGTCGTCAAATGGGCCAAAACAATTGTTGCGATAGAGTGAGGGATAAAGGAGATCATCAATCAGAGTGCCCTATCACCATCTATACGCGATCATGAGCAGTATATGCAAGTACCAAAATAAGTGCCAAGGTAGCATGGGTAAAGAACCTAGAGGAGGCAAGTCAAACCTCAAAAGGGAAGCCGTGATGTAGCAAATTGTAGTAGGAGCACGAAAAATGATCAAGCTCATGACCTGTAGTAGTGCTAGCGTGACTACCACGTGAATCTCCTTAGACTAGAGGAATGATGAAAGCCTTTGCTTTAGGCTCAAGCATGAAGATGGTAGAGTTGCAACACTTTAACTGAGGTGTAAAAGATAGTATTGGCAAGCGGCGATGCTAACACTTGATCGATGCCATTAAACTCATTGACTTGGTAATCATTAGTGGTGCGCAAATCGGATATCGTATGCATACATAGCTAGCACCGGAAGGTCCCCAAGAACAAAAAACTCTACTTTTTACTCCAATGCCAAGAGAGAAGACTTGCACGACATGAAGCAAGAAGACCAATTGGGTACAATCTCCCCCCATGCCTTGTGTGAGCGCTCCACAAAGCATGTATTTTATATATTATTCATCTCCAAGCTCAAAAATAGCCCAAATTTACAATTAGCACACTTTAGCTTTTATGTTTGCTTTTGTCCAAATAAAGAATCAAGCGGTTGGACGCCCCAAGAGTCAGGCTATGCCCAAATACAATTACCAATAATAAATATTTAAATCAAGCACCCATGCACATACAAAATAATAAATATATATAAAGCAGTTTAATAAATAAGTGCATCAAAATAAATAATGGTGACATTTCTAAGACGCGCGTCCATCAAAAATGATAATTTTGTCTAAATAACTTGAATATACGATATCGCCCAGTGCTTCCCAATGCCACCGCTGCCTACTCTACACATCAACTGAAGTATTACAATTGTTAGAAAATAATAAAATTAAACTGAAAAAAGTGAATACCTAGCAATCTTCAGCTACAAAATAAATAGATAGGTTGGAACTTTGTTCTAACCTTAATTTAATACGAGTGTGCACTCTAAACTCATAAACGTCCATTAATTTAAATATGTATTTTGTGGAATCATCGACTATGGAATCACCCACTTGCACATTAAATTAATGTGATGCCCAAAAAGGATAGGCGTCCCCATCGACTTTTCGCACAAGGAATCCACCTTGTGTACAAGGCCTAGCAAATAAATATAATTTTACGAAATCCACCGCAAAACCTCACAGAATCCACCATGCAGTATGCCTCCTGGCATCATACCCTCAGACTAGGATAGCAATTGTCCTCAATTTCTATTAGCTCAATGTGGAGTGAACAGTGAAGGGTAAGCACTTAGGTCACCAGCGTGCATCCATTGGGCCTTTTCAACATGATGATTTTTAAATTTCACCAAATATCTAGAATATCTACAGCCAGTTCTAGTGGTCATAAAGTCAATATCTAAAATAGTCTCAAGTTCAAGGATTTCAGTTTCTTCTTCTAACAAAGGAGGATTTTCATAAACATGGTGGACAGGTAATTGGCCTTTGAAAAGTCGTAACAAACTGATATGAAAATTGTTGTGTATTTTCCAATGTTTGGGCAGTTCTAATTTAAAGGCATTGACATTGATTAAATGATTTTGAAAGGTCCATAAAATATAGGAGCTAACTTTACAACAGGGTGTTTCTCAAGACTTTGTAGTCTTCGCTTTTCAATTTGTAACCAAACATAATCATCAATTGTGAAATTCATAGCTTTTCTTTTCTTATTTGCTTGTTTAGTATCTGATTGTTGGGCTTTCGCAATCATATCTCTAACTTGATCGAAAATAGTAGCATGCATATGGGCAATATCATTAGCAGCTTTAAATTTGTTTGATAAGGAAGTAAGAGGTGTAGGCAATCTATATCCATAAATGATTTCAAAATGTGCTTTTCTTGTAGCTATATGTGGAGTGTTATTGTATGCAAATTGAAGCAAATGCAAGTGTGTATCCCATGTTTGTGGTTTTGAAATTGTGTATGCATGTAAAAGATCCAAGATTGTGCTATTTGTAGCTTCTGTTTGTCCATTTATTTCAGGATGAAATGTAGATAAAAAATCAATCTTTATTACTAAGTTAGAAAATAAAGTAGTCCAAAAATTATTGCAGAATCTAGAATCACGATAAAAAATAATAACTTTTGGTAAACCATGGTTAGTGAAAACAGTTTTCAGAAACAATTGAGCAGCTTGAGATGCAGTTAATGTTTTCTTTCATGGCATGAAGTATGTCTATTTGCTAAATCGATCTACAATAGTCCAAATCATATTGTGGTTAGCTTAAATGTTAGGCAAACCAGTATTAAAATCCATTGAAATATGCTGTTATAGTCTTTCAGGGATTGGTAAAGGTATTAACAAACCATACTACTTACCATGGTGTCGTTTAACTCTTTGACAAATTAAACACTCGAATACAAAGTTAGAAACATCAGATTCAATCTGTGGCCAATAAAAATATTGAATCAAAGTACATAAAGTGAAAATAATACCTTTATGGCCTTGATATGGGGGACAACGAATTTCGTGCAACACAAATGATCTAAATGGAACAGTTACACATAACCTTTTCTCATAAAATATAAATCCATCATCATAAGACAATGAATCAATTGGAATCCGATTATTGTTAATTAATTTATTCCAATTAGCTTGAAAATTGTGGTCTTGATCATAAGTATCTTTCATAGGGATAAGTGAATCAAAAGATATCACAGAAATATTACGAATAGTTGGTCTTCTACTCAAGGCATCGGCAACAACATTTTCTTTTCCGAGTTGATATTGGATAAGTGGATAAAAATTTTGAATAAAAGCAGCCCATTTAATGTGTCGGTCAGATATTTGTGGCTCACTAAGGAGATGTTTAATACTTTGTTGATCAATTTTAATCATGAATTCAGATCCCATTAAATAGTATTTCCATTGACATAAAGCTTGTACTATAGCTAGCAATTCTTTATCATAGGTAGAATATTTAAGTTCAGAAGGTTTAAGCTTGCAGCTAGAGTAGGCTATGGGATGGGAATCTTGCATAAGGACAGCTCCTATTCCAGATCCACTAGCATCAATGACTACTAGGAAAAATGGTCTAGTAAAGTCAAGGAGTTGCAATACAGGAGCATGAGTTAAAGCATGTTTCAGTAAATCAAAAGACTTTTACTGATTATCATACCAATGATATACAATACCTTTCTTTAATAATTTTGTCAAAGGTAATGCAAGCAATGAAAATTTTCTCACAAATTTTCTATAAAAGCTAGCAACACCTAAGAAAGAATGTAATTCATGCAGATTTTTGAAAGAATGTAATTCATGCAGATTTTTAGGTATCGACCAATTCAAAATTGCTCTATCTTTTTAGGATCAACTTTAATACCTTCAGATGAAACAATATGTCCTAAGTATTCAATTTGTGTTTGGAAAAATTCACTCTTTTCAAGATTAGCACATAATTGATTTTCTTTTAGTAATTTGAAAATCAAAGATAAATGTTCATAATGTTCATTCTCAACCAATATGTCATCAAAGAAAACAATGACACAATGTTGATGCTTCAAAAATATATGATTCATCATACGACTGAATGTAGCTGGTGCATTAGTTAATCCAAAAGGCATAACAATGAATTCGTAATGTCCAAATTGAGTTCTAAATGTAGTTTTGAAAATGTCAGATGTGTCCAATCGTACTTGATGGGATCCAGATTTAAGATCTATTTTGCTAAATATTGCAGCCCCTTGTAGTTTGTCCATAAGATTGTCTATCCTAGGGATCGGATATCTATTTTTTACAGTGATTTTATTTAGGGCACGATAATCAATGCACATCTTATAAGTGTTGTTTTTCTTTTTAACTAATAGGAAAAGTGCACCAAATGGAGAACTACTAGGCATAATGAGTCCTCGGGTTAACAATTCTTCAACTTGAGTTTGAATTTCTTTCTATTCAATTTGATTATGTCGATAAAGTGCTTTACATGGTGGTTGAGAACCTAGAATTAAGTCTATTTTATGATCTTCAGGACATGTGGGTGATAAACTAGGTGGTAAGTTAGCAGCAAAACAGTCTTGAAATTGTGTGTGCCTAGGATGCATCTGATTTTCCTTGACTTCAATTTCATTCACCCAGGTTAAATAGGATTTGCTACCTTTTCTTAATGCACATTTAGCCTATGTATGACTAAGAAATGGAAAATTATCAAAAGTGTGCATACCATGCAATGTGATTTGTTTCCCATGAGGATGAATTTTCGTTGAATGCGTGGAATAATCTATATCGGGATTATACTGATGACGTCAAGGCATTCCTAAAATAATGTCACGAGATTGCAGAGGCACAACTAAGAAATTTCTACGTTCAACATAATCACCAATTTTAATTTCTAAGTCATGCGCTTCTTGTGTTCCATTGTATCTAGTGCCTAAGAATGCAGCCTTGATATGATAATTAGTAGAAAGAGTATGTAAATTCAATTCTTTGACAAATTTTGCAAAAATAAAATCGTGTGTACTCCCATCATCATGTAAAATTGTCTTTTCTTTACCATGTACAAGACATTTC
Organism: Lygodium microphyllum; assembly: GCF_053477565.2. Lineage (NCBI taxonomy): Eukaryota > Viridiplantae > Streptophyta > Polypodiopsida > Schizaeales > Lygodiaceae > Lygodium > Lygodium microphyllum. The sequence goes on along the minus strand of NC_141152.1, from coordinate 137,818,128 downwards.
ATCATTAATAAAGAATGGGAATTTGGTATACCTGGTAAAGTATCTGAAGTAGTATCGTTATCATCATTGTCTTCCGTGAAATTTGGCATTTCTTCATGGTCTTCATCTTCAGTCGCTCCCAAATAGTTGATATGAACAGTTGGCTTTTTGGATTGACAATTCGCTGCTAGATGTCCAGGTTGATGGCATTTATAACAGACTATGGATTTGGCTTTAGACACATTATTGGTAATAGTGAGAAGTCTAGGAATGTTGGGATTTGGCTAAAGAGATGGCTTATGATTGAGATTTGTGTTTGATGGTAGGGGGTCATGTCCAAGATTTATGGAATGAAGATGGAAGAAATCGGTTTTAATTGAATCTTCGAAAATTAGAATTGAATTGCTTTGTACCGAAGTTACCATTGTTTGAGAATTATTGTGGTTGCTTCTCTCATCCTCGAATTTTGTCTTCAGCATCATGGGTCGAGGAAATTACATCTTCGAGAGTTGATGGCTTGAACATGTTTACTTCCACATAGAAGTGACTAAGCTAACCAAACATTAACTTGCGCTAGGTACATCTTCGAGCATTCGAAGTTGCAATAAAGCATTCCAAAAATGCTTGGTATATTGGGAAATAGGCTCCCGATCTCTTTGTTGCAGAAGATCCCACTGTTTGATTGCTTTTTTGTAGAATTGGGGTGGAAGAAAATTCTACAAAAATTTCTTTTGGAAAGTGTCCCAAGTAGTAGGATAATCAATGCTTTTGCGGACAATAATCCACCATAGGGATGCTCTGTCCACTAAATGATTTGTGGCACACAGTTTTGTCTTTTTTAGCATACTGTTCTTCATGGAAATAATCATCAAATTGAGTGATAAAAGCAAGTATATTCTTTTCATTGCATGACCCATTGAAAGTACAAATTTTAAAATTTCTTTTACTTATCTTGGTTTCTTTCCAAATAGATTGTGCTTCAAGTGTGGCATCAATCGTACATCGTATAATATCTTCGCGTTGAGGTCCATCTTGATTGGCAGTAGATCGTTGCAGACTAGCTAATTGAGCTTGCAAAGTTTGACGTGCTCTTTGTTCCGCTTGAAACTGCATCATAATTAGGTCTAGTTTTTGCTCCATCATTGGTTCCCATAAATCACCTTCAACCATAAAATCTTCCATATTTTGATCGGTCATCCTGTAAAATTTCAAACAACCTCACACACTCGAAATCCTATTAGCAGGATGAGCTTAGCTCAAGTTCGGGTTTACAAGGCTTGCTTTTTTTTAGTGGCTTTTTATAATCTTTATTTTTCACCGCTACGGAAATTGATGTCGGTCTTCTTCCACGGTCTTCTTCCAAGTGGATAATTCGTCCGTGTAGACTGTGTATAGCAATCTGTTTGCTAGAATTTTGCTCTTTCATAGCACAGGTGCAAACAAGGACTTGCAAGGAGGTTACAAAGTTGGTTCAATATGAACAGCCACTATGGGAAGGTTGAAATTTGAATTGAAGCCTTTGTGTAAAGCTTAGAAGCTTTAGTCTTTAGTAATTAATAATTTTTAAGGAATCGTTGGTATCACACAGTACAAGAGGACGTCGTTGACTGATTCGACGCCGTTCAGAACGTCCTTTCACCGCAGATGATTCAACTTTGGAGCTTAAGCTTTTTATAAATCTTACTAAGTTTTATAATTTTCAAAAAAAAAAATGGCTTACCTGCTTATCTGAGAAAAATGTCTTGATGAAGGAGCTTCCCAGGTGGTCCTCCGCCTCCAAAGAGTGGTCCCTCGCTATCGGATTGCATAATAAGGGGTTCTTTACCGCCAGGAACGCGATAGTATTGATGAATTGTCATGAGACTGACTATAGATCCCATTCCTTCCAAGAGCTTCGCCTTCGCTCAAAATGGTAAGCGATTGAAAGCCCTCGATCTCAGCTTCGCTCTGAAACCACTAGGGCGCAAATCGGATGCCGTATGCGTACGCTAGCAAGCGTCAGAAGGTCCCTAAGAACAAAGAGCTTTGCTTTTTGCTCAATTCCAAGAGAGAAGACTTGCACGACATGAAGCAAGAAGACCAATTGGGTACAATCTCCCCCCCCCCCCCCTCCTCCCCCATACCTCGTGTAAGCGCTCCACAAAGTATGTATTTTATATATTATTCATCTCCAAGCTCAAAAATAGCCCAAATTTACAATTAGCACGCTTTAACTTTTGTGTTTGCTTTTGTCCAAATAAAGAATAAAGCAGTTGGATGCCCCAAGAGTCGAGTTGTGCCCAAATACAATGGCCAATAATGAATATTTAAATCACACTACAACAAAAAGGCCTCATAGATGCACTTTTAGATGTGATTTTTGAATATAGAGAAAATCTTATGGATGCGTCTATACGCCGGTCTATTTACGTGTCTACAGCGTTGCATCTATAATCTCATGTATGAATGAATCTACACGCAAAAATAGACACGCAATAGATGCACATATACACGCGTGAATACAAGCGCATAATAAACCAAAATTTCTATTTATTTAATTTATTATGTGCATCTATTAGTGCGTCTATCTGGCAATTAGACGGGCATATAGATACGCCCGTAGATGCGCTTTTACAAGCACTCATAGACGCGAACAAAAAACAAAAAATCTTCTTTTTTTAAAAAAGATATTTAATTTCTTTTTAAAATTTGAATTATCTAGCACATGTATAAGTGTGTGTACTTTGCATTGTAGACTTGCTTATAAATGCGCATTTTCTGCAATTTAGACGTGCGGATAGACGCGCAAAAACAGAATTGGGAAAAAAACAGAATTGGCAAAAAAACCAGAGAGCATGTGCTCTCTGGTTTTTTTTCCCCCCCTCCCATACATCAGATTGTGCATTTGGAAAAAAGACAATGGATCTAAAAGCATGAGAATTGAAAATAAAAGTCCATGTATTCATTATAGATCAAAAACATTTACATGGGGAGTTTAAGTGCTTGCGACCTAAAGCTTGGCCGCAAGCAGTAGGCTCAAAGATGGATAATACATATATAAGAAAACAAGGCCATAGAGGAGGTATGGTGCTCCTCTACGAATCTGAAGAAGAAACATCTTCGCTAGCACCACCATGGCTACTAGCGTCGCTGTCCCCCTCCTCGCTATGCTCCACATCCAAGTTCGCCTACACACACAAAAGATCAAGGTTGATTACGTAGACATGGTGGAGAAAAAGTTATAATTAGCTATGGTTTTAATAAGAAAGTAAGAAAAACATATCTCCTATGGCTGTCGAATCCTCATAGCCTGGTTGTATTGGTCCTCAGTGATAAGACCCTCCTCGTAGAAGTGAAGCCATGTGGTTGCGCGGTTATGGCCTCGATGGTAACCTACCTCTCTAGGAGTAGGTATCCTACCAATGATAGTAGTCCGCAAAACAATTATGATATATACAAACAATTATGAGACACAATGTATTAGAAAAAATTATATAAAGAATTGAAAGAAATATAAATTAAAAAAACTAGAAATCAAAATATACTTACAATATCTGCCTCCCACAACTCTCTGCCGCCCGATCCGTAATGCAACGATTCCATGGTTTCCATTTGGATCCGTCACGCCTCTGCGTGTTGGCAACTCTTCACTTTCTCTACTGCTTTCTTCTTGGCTTTCTTCCACTCTATGCAGTGGCACATAGGTGGTTGGCTATAGGCTCCACGCCCCTCCTCCTGCCTCCGTAGTGAGTCCCTGGCACGTGTCATGAGGTGGGATCTTTTGTTGTGAAGTAAATCCCTCACTTTTGTGCATCCCCAATCATCCGAGAATCGTTGACCCTCAGGATCTAGGTACCTCCTATGGACTGCCCTCAACACCTCCTGCCACAAGCCGTTTTTTTAATTTTTGAAGTAGATGAAACAATCTTTATACGTCACATGCACGATGCTCCTCGTGTATGCCATTACATCCCTTCCTTCATCATCATGGAAGATGCCACCAGTATCTGTAACTCTATAGTACTGGCGTACTGGCTCCTCTACGTGATCTACTGGTGAGGGTGATCGCTCGCCACCTCCTAGGCAACCCCCACACAAGCCTCGTCCTCCCCCTCGACTCTCCCTCCTCCCTCTCTGTTGACTACCCTCTGCCTCGCTGGATGCACGTGCTTCTGCAGATGCACGTGCGTTGGCTGATGCTTGTGCTTCAGCCGATGCATGTATAGGTGTTGCACATGGAGTACCTGCACATGGAGTACCTGCATGTGGAATACCTGCAATTGGAGTTTGGGAAGTAGTGCCAGGCAAAGGTGTCAGAGGTGTTCCAAACATGATGCTGAACACCTCGTCTGATGTGGGAGACCGGCCAAGGTGTCTGGTCATCTCTGCCATGAAGTCTTCCCTACTAGGAAAACCTCCAAAAAATGCATTGATCCCCTATCGAACAAGGCCAATGTATCATTCATGCGATCCAAATCTGGGTCATTGCTAAATGAACCAGGATATGACATCTGCAAAAAAAACAGGAAAAATACAAATTTGTTTGCTTACAAAAAATCATATATTACCTTCATCCATACCTAAACATTTTCAAAGATCTTTCTTTAGACATTGAGCATAAAACTTAAGTGTTAATGCTTCTCATAAACAAGAAAACTGATAAACACAAACATGGGATTGGTCACATTCATCATTGCAAAAATATATTATTTTTTATTAGAGCTAGGAGAGCTCGCGCGCGTATGACCGCGTCTAAATTGCATGTTAGACGCGCTCTCAGACGTGTCCCTAAAGTCAACCCTATGTCCAGAGCGTGTCTATATCCGCATCTAAGATGCAGTATAGACGCGCTCGCGCGTGTATCATCACGTATAGACTACAGAGCACAGGCGCCAGCACACGCGCTCTGAGATGCGTCCTCAAACGCAATGAGAGAAAACATTTCTTTGCATCTATACCTGTGTCTACACTGAAATGTAGACGCGCTGGCAGACGCACTCAGTCGACTGATTTTAGTCCCATGACCGCCATTCATGATTTACAAAATGCAATACATAATGGAATCAGAAATCCTAATACACATACAGAGCAGAGAGAGAAAGAGAGAGAGAGAGAGAGAGAGAGAGAGAGAGAGAGAGAGAGAGGGATAGAGAGAGATCTTGGGTGTTTGGTGTGGCTGGTGGTGGCGCGTCTGCACTGAAATGTAGACGCGCTGGCAGACGCGCTCAATCGACTGATTTTAGTACCATGACCGCCATTCATGATTTACAAAATGCAATACATAATGGAATCAGAAATCCTAATACACATATAGAGCAGAGAGAGAAAGAGAGAGACAGAGAGAGAGAGAGAGAGAGATAGAGAGAGATCTTGGGTGTTTGGTGTGGCTGGTGGTGGCGCTTCTTCCTTCTCCTTCTTCCTCTTCTTGGTAAGTTACTCTCCCTTGATGCTTGCTTGCTTGCTTGCTGCTTCTTTTTCCTCTTGTTCTCCTCTCTCTTATTCTCTCTTTCTTCCTCTCCTTGGCTTTCCTTTTTCCCTTCTTGTGTGTTTGAAATGAAAGAAGAGGTGAGTCATGAGGAGGTGAGGCATGAAGAGACTAGGTGAGGGATGAAGAGACTGCATGTCGGCTAAACTCGAGCTTCACAACTGCAAAAAACGCAGGAAAGAAAAGGCGCAGTTTGAAAAGAAATGATTTAAGTATGGTTTGAATTTTGACGTGTGCGTCTATTTTGGCGTGTATATGCACGTCTAAGGTTTATGTAAACATGAGTATAGACGCGAACATTGACGCGCAAATAGACGCTAATATAGACGCGTATGTAAATGCGAATATAGACGCGTATTTAGGCTTTATCATAATTTTTTATTTTTAAGATAAGTTTTAATAGTGAATTCTTATCATAAGTTTTAATGTATTTATGATGAGTTTTGTGTATTTAAAATTGAGATCTTAGAATAATTAATATGCTACCTTGAAGTTTTTATGTAAACATATGAATGACAAATATTTTGATGTTGTCATGAATTAGGTTTAATCATGTTGTCGTCATCACCTAGTGAGGTGCATGCTGATGAGTCAACGAGCACATCCTCAAGTGAGGATGAAACATTACGTCTTCATAATCGAGATGCATGGCTACGATAAAAAATTAAATGCATGTGTGATCATTGTCGAGGGTGTATTTTTCAAGCACGTCGCAATGTCACACCTCAGCTTGTATGGAGAATGGGACCGAGAAAAATCACCAGTATTCATTGTTTTTTTTTAACCACTAAGATTGCTAGTCTATGTTACTCAATATATATCAACGTACATGAAACTCCCTTTTGTGATCGAGAGGCTACAAAACGTCGATGCGAGGAGGCAGAGTCTTCAAGAAGAGTAGAGACTCACGACCATGATAGCAGCCCTCATGAAATGCCCCATCTATTTTTGCAACATCTATTTTCGCAACCGGTTCAGGGAGAAGGTCACTCTACGAAGCCAGATGATCCATTATACGTAGCATCATCTACTCCGTTGTATGAAGGTTGTACGTACTCCGTTCTTCGTACGTCCCTTGAGATACTTAACTTGTAAATAATTTATAGATGGAGTAATGTCAGTTTGGATGCGATATTGAAGTAGGTATCAATTCAATTTGGCTTATGAATCATAATATTAATTGTTCTATTTTGAAATTAGATAGAAATATATGTTGGTGGTTTTTTAACTCACTTTTAAAAATATATGTATGTTATTATCACAAATGCTTCCAAAAGGAAACAAATTGTCAACTAAGAGAGAGCAAGCAAGACATTACTTGACATCTCTGGGAGGCCTCGATTATGTCCAGATCCATGCATGTGTCAATAATTGTGTCTTATTTCGTGGGATTCATGAGTTCACACGAGAGTGTCTTGTTTGTGACGAATCAAGATACGAAGTGGAGATGAAGTCAATGGATGTGCCTCATAAGGTTTTACGATATTTTTCGATTGTTCCACGTATAAAACTTATGTTCAAGTGTAAGTCTATTAGAAAGCTCATGTCATGGCATGCTAGTCATCGTTCAAGTGATGGAAAATGGAGGATCCCTGCTGATACACTCGCATGGCAACATATAGATAATTTGTGGCCCGTTTTCAAAGAAGAGCCAAGAAATTTGAGATTTGGTTTAGGTATGGATGGAATCAATCCATTTGGCATCAAAAGCACATCATATAGTGTAGACTAGTGGTATTGGTAAACTATAATATTCCTCCATCCATGGCAATTAAAAAGAGACATGTAATATTGTCCCTTCTGATTCCTTGAAAGCACAAGGTAAAAAACATGGACATTTACTTAGAGCCTTTGATTGAAGAGTTAGAAATGTTATAGAAAGGTATTGAGGTGCAAGATACAAGCGCATCTACATCCTCTAGAGATTTCACATTGAAGGCCATGTTGTTGTGGACCATGCATGACTTTCCAGGATACGGAGCAACTCAATAGTGAAGGAACAAATATATAGCTTTGGAACGAGGAAAAAATAGTGAAGGAACAAATATGTAGCTTTCGAACACCCACAGGATGTATGAGATGTCTCAAGGGAGCCTTCATAAAGAAAAAGAAAAGAGGTGTGGAGCAACTATATGGTTTGAAGTCCCACGATTGGCACAAAATGATTCAAGTAAGGGTATCTCTAACCATGAATATAGTAATCAGTGGAGTAACTATGTGTAAACTTTGGGATATTATGACTTTTTCCTCAACTAATCATTTGATCTATGAATATTGTTTACATTCAGTTCGTACTTCCTACTAGCATATCCCATTGTGTATCCAAAGATGTACGTGATATCATTTCTAAGATTGGAGAGCTTGTGAGGTGTGTATACATTGTATTTTTTCATTATATATATTTGAATTTCTACACAAAAATAAACAATTCTCAAATAGATCCTGACAGATATGTGAGTTCAAAGGAAATTGATCCAAACACATTGCAATATGCTCGAGTATTATCTCTTGAGGTGGTTTGTTTGGTGGAGGAAATTTTTCCTCGATCCATTTTGACTACTCAATTACATTTACTCGTACATTTGATTGATGAGATCGCACTTTCTGGGACAGTTCATGCAAGGTGGATGTTTTTTCTTGAGCACTTCATGGAAACCTTGAAAGATTTTGTGAGGCAAAAAGCACGGCCTGAGGAAAGTTGCTGAGGGTTGGTTAGTGCAATCATCCCTTTTTTATATCTCTGAATATCTTGCTGAAGTCGACTCCTCTCAACCACGACTATGGAAAGATGATGAAGACTTGAGGATGACCTCTATAATACCTCAAAGAAAAGGAATAAGTAAAGTGCTAACAAAGAAGAACTTCGTAAGTTAAATAGTTTTTGTGTGCTCAATAGTGATGTAATGAGCAAATGGGTGACACTATATAATGAAGCAAGGGCAAGAAGAAAAAGTGAAAGACAAGTATTTCGCATCAAATATGACGTAATGTCTCATTTCCAGATCATCTAAATGCGCTCCCACGTCATATTGATATAGATTAGTTACATGAGAAAATGGAGAGAATGGAAAAAGAGGAGGAAATTAATATATCTCAAGAAGAGTGGGAATACACACGAGGTTGCTTATCAAAGGTGAGACATACTATCACTTAATTTGTTTCTATAAGTTATATTTTATATAAATAATTGCCATGTTTGATCTTTTATCTTTTACTACTAGTGCACATTATTCAATGCTATTTGGTGTGAGGGTAAACATCTTCGAACTCAACGGATAGATGAAAAGAGAAATACCCAAGATTATGGTGTCCTTGCTCACTTCGAGGATGCCAATGGTACCATGGAAGGTTATTGTGGCTTGATCCAAGATATTCTGAAGCTTGACTCCAGATGATTCTTTATATATGTACTAGATGTGAAGTGGTTTAAAGAAGTGGTAACAAATGGTGAGCATTGTACAATCAAACGTCATCCAAGTGGTTTTGCAATCATTGACTCTACAAAATTTCACCAAAACAAGAATGACACATTAGTACTACCTCATCAATGCGAGTAGGTATATATGCAAAAGCTAATTTTTAAATATGTATACATGTGATACATATACACAATATAATAAGTATTTAAGTTTCTTGCTTTTGTTTTTCAAATACAGGTTGTGTATCATCCAATGGTAAACAATAGCCGATGGTGGTATGTCATCCCTATATCTAATTGTTCAAAACCAATATATGGTAATATTACCGACATGGAGATAGCAGATGAAAATCCAACAATTAATGATGATGTGCATGATGATACCATAATGGATGATATGCGTGATATAGTACAAGATGAACCTCGCGAGGATGTTCAAGGAAATGCAGAAGAAGACAATAATGTGATTGTCAATGATATTGATGAAGTTATTGAGCAATATAGCAACACATCTGATAGTGGGATAGACTTATTTGTTTCATTACCTCTTGGTAACATAGACCTAGAAGTAGATAGTCTAGCAAGGGCTAATCTCATTGAAGATGAGATGGATCATTCACTATAACATACTTAATTTTCTTAATGATTCAATGTGTATTCTTAATTCTATGGTTTTTATCATGCGCACACGTGCATACTCAAGAATCAATAGTCAAGTTTAAAGCTAAATTGAATTTTCCATAATAAAAAGGAAGTATTTTTTATCATCTTCAAGTAGAGAAATTATGAGATACATATTGCAATGCTTACTACTAATTGTATAATAAGGTTTCTATCGCTTGCCGCTAATTACTTATATCAGGCTTGTCAACTAGAGGAATTGCCATTCATTAGAGAGCAATGCAAAAATAATTATTAACACTGGTTTTTTTATTCAATGATTCAATGTGTGTTCTTAATTCTATGGTTTTTATCATGTGCACATGTGCATACTCAAGAATCAATTTCAAGTGGTTAAATAATTACTAACTTTGGTTTTTTTATTATATTAATTCTAATTTTAGGTGGTTAAATAATTGCGCGTCTGGTGGCGCATCTATATTGGCGTCTATTTACGCGAATATATAGACGCAAAATTTGTGTCTATTTACACGCTCTTTTACATGCACATATAGACGCAATGATAGATGTGCCCGACTTTGCGCGTCTATGCCTCGTTTCTCTTGTAGTGTCATGTGTCCATGCGCATACAAAATAATAAATATATGTCAAGCACTTTAATAACTAAGCATGTCAAAATAAATAATGGCGCCACGCCTAAGACACGTGCTTATCAAAAATGATAATTTCTTCTAAATAACTTGAATACACACTATCGCCCAATGCTTCCCAGTGCCACCGCCGCCTGCTCTACACATCAACTGAAGCATTCATAATTGTTAGAAAGTAATAAAATTAAACCGACAAAAGTGAATACCTAGTAGTCTTCAGCTACAAAATAAATAAATAGGTTGGAACTCTGTCCTAACCTTACTTTAATACGAGTACACACTCTAAACTCATAAACATCCATTAATTAAATTATGTATATTGTAGAATCACCCACTATGGAATCACCCACTTGCACATTAAATTAACGTGACGCTCGAAAAGGACAGGCGTCCCCATCGACTTTTCGCACAAGGAATCCACCTTGTGTACGAGCCCTGGTAAATAAATATAATTTTATGGAATCCACTACAAAACCTCACGGAATCCACCATGGAATATGCCTCCTGGCATCAATTAGCCCTTTCAACGTCACCTTACATCAACAATATTAGCGGCATGGCAGAGAGGTCATTCTGATAAGCAAATCTATAGAGTTGAAGACAAACACGAGTGAATGGTGGCCAAATCAGATTGTATGCAGGTTAAAGGGTTATATGTATGTGTTGATAGAGAGATGAGACAAATTAATTAGAAGGTGGTAGACTGAAGAAGATAGGCTATTGTTTGAATTTTTAAAGTATGGTCGTCCTAAGTGTTTGGATCAACAAGAAGGAGGAGGGATCGACAGGTGAATCACAGTCTCTAGTGTTCCAATCTTTCCGGAGGTGAACTTGTAGCTCGAGGAAGTGCAAAAACTTTGAAAGTGTCTTTTCTTCTTTGCTCACGAACTAACAAGATGGCGGGTGTTGTGCCTTTGAAGATATCAAAAGGAGGGAAATTTGAAAAACACTTCTATCTATACAATTGCTTTGTTGAACAGTCTACCAAAGGACATTGTGACTTAACTTGAGATGCTTGTATGCTATGGGTTACATGACTATGTCCAGAAGGCATTGAGACAAACAATGTATTCATTCACAACTTATGTAATCCATCGAATGTGAAACCTAATCATTCCTTTTGCTCCATGTATTCATCTTGACTTGAGTACTCAACATTATCTTTTGCTCCCATCTTTCTAAGCATCCCTGCAACAAGCAACTTTTCTGGAACCCCCGTGCGATATCATGTGCGACAACATGCTTACTTCTGCCCCCATCCTTGTCTGCCCTGACTTCTCTAAGCTGTTTACCATTCATTGTGATGCCAGTGGTAGGGGTATTAGTGCAGTATTGTTGTAAGAGCATGGTGTGATTGCATTTGAGAGCTGCAAGTTTAATGAGAAGGAGATGCAAGTGAATGTATATGACCAAGAGATGTTGACCATCCTCCATGCCATCAAGAAATGGCACCACTATTTGTATGGTAGCCGCTTCTAAGTAAGAAGAGACCACCCAAGTCCTCTAGTACTTCTTGACTCGGTCCACTTTGACTCCTAAGTAAAGGCGATAGGTGGCAATCTTACAAAACTATGACTTTGACATTTCGCACACTCGGGGCTGTAAAATATTACACGGCGCAGCGAACAGAATCTGAGAAAGAGATAGAGAGTACACAACAGATAAGAGGAGAATCAGTAAATTCTTTAACTCCAAACAACTGATACAAAGATGGCTCTGTCCACCCGTGCGCTTCCACTGTGTGAAGCTTAGATGGCGATCTAGACAGAAGATAGGTGAAGAGCTTAAGGCTAGCTGGAACAACAACTCTGACTGGGTGAAAGATGAGTGAGAGATGGCTGCGAAGAGGTTTAGCTTTTATAGCGCGCGAAGGTCGTTAGGTCGGCGTGCTGACCGACCTACCATATGAGCCTCCACTAGTCCGCGTAAGAAACAAATTGGATAAATGGATTTTTTTTAAATTTCCCCCTATCCCTCCACTCGACTGACGAGCTGCAGGGGGAGGGAAATAGTAGGAGCCATTAAGCTCCTTGTTCGAGCCTTATGGAGGGAGGGGGGACATGCGTGTCGACATGCAGGGGAGGGAAGATCCCCCTCCCCTCCACTATTTAATGAAGGGCTGCAGGCTGAAGACCAGGCCACCAGGAGACGCTGTATGACTGCTGAGCTTGGAGAGGCTACGAAGGGGTCAGGCGAAAGAGGAGAATGATGTTCGATTGCCGCCGAGAGGAGGAGATTCTGACGCTGCCGTCGAAGCGAATTGCCGTGCACTCCGCCCTGCCAACAATCAGTCGCCAAATTTGAGCCCAATCGTCGATTTCTTTCCCCCCCCCCCCCCGGTGGCCTGCGTAAGCTTCCAGAAGGTCCTTGGAAGATTCCAAGGGGCCTTCTTAAGCCCCTTTTCCATAAGGCCCTTGTTCTCTCCCCCCCCCCCCCCTCGGGTTTAAATCCCCCCTAAGCCCCTTGTCCCCCCCCCCCGGTTTTTAATCCCCCCTAAGCCCCTTGTTCTCCCCCCCCCCCCCCCACCGGGTTTTATCCCCCCTAAGCCCTTGTTTCTTCCCCCCCCCCCCCCCCCTCTTAGCTCTTTAGGCTATTCGAGTCACACCCATAGGCTACTTTGTCCTTAGGCTACCTTGAAGACTTTCATTCTCTTTCATTGTTTCCTTCATTCACTTTTTAGATCTTTTTGTGCATGTGCTCTCTTAGCTGAGCTTTGTTTTTTTAGTTTTATCAAACAAGCCGGTGTCCACACACCCCCATGACCTAAAATCCCCCAAGACCCCCTTCCTATACTTTCCCCCCCCGTGTTTTATTCCACTAAGCCCTTTTCACCCTCATAACTCTTTTCTTTTTTTCCCACAATTCCCTAAGTTTTCCTCGTAATCCCCTATATTCCCCTTATTATTTCCCCCCCCCCCCCCTGAACCTAAAAATCCAAATCATCATCATGGCCTCGGATGATATCCCGTAAGGGAAAAGTAGCCGTGAGATAAAAGATAGGGAGGGAAAGTAGAGGGAGTAAAAAAGAAGGAGTGAAGGAGGAAGAGTGGGAAAAAGATAAAAGAAAGGGAAGGAAGGAGAAGACGGTGGAATTCCAGAAGAAAGAGGAAAAGGCTATCTCACATTCGAACTACGATGCCGCCAAAGAAAGTCCAAGGTGTAGCTGCGGGAGGGTCATCCCCCGGTATCCATGTGGATATCTCACCTCAAAGCCAGGTTTTTCTTCTTGGCTTTAATTTGGTTTTAAGTCGATCATGCAAAGAAAAATTGTTAAGGATAGGATATATTTGTTCGAGTTATTTGTAACGAAGAAGTTTAGCTTATGAATGACAATGTATAAAACTTAGTTTTCTTCAAATTGCATCAAGCATTATAAATTATGAGCAAGATTATCCATTTACTATAGTAGCATATTTTAGTTAAATCCTAAGGTGTAGAAATCATATCTTGCACCATTAGCCTTATTCTTTTCGCAACGAATCATTGTAAATGGTTAAATTCATGAAAGGGTTCTTTCAATGCTCAAATTACTAGGAAGTTATCTTGAATATTTGCACATCTTAGCAAGGCAAGTGTTGTTAGTTGGCATGAGCTCATCTTTAAGGAAAACGGAAGTTAAATTAAATTATATTGATTGGGAAAGTAAATTGTCACAAGGATAGCAAAACCATGACAAGACGATTAATATTACCTTCCAAAAGAAAACTGAACCAATCTAAACATAGAAACATTCACACCGTAAACACTTGACTACTTTCCTTACTATAGGGACAATAAATTCGTAAAGATAAGAAACTAGGGTTTGCCCCTAAGGTTCTTAAAAGAAGAAACCCTAGGCCTGACATACGTCAGCTTAAAGAATCTAAACAGATTATTCCATTGCAAGACTTGCGCAACAAGTATGAAATTATTTAGCCTTGTGATTGATTCACAAGGAGAAAGGGTAAAAACCCTCATCAAGGACGGCAGATCCCTACGCAGGTTATCTTGCAAAAAGACGTATTTTTGGATATCCTTCTAAATAAGGAAAGTTATCAACCAGAAACTAGCATATCTAAGGCACCTTAGGGTTAACCAAGTTGGGTATGCCCTACACCGGAATGTAAGAGATCTTGCCAAGTTACAAGACACCTTGGGAACGAGTGCTGATACACTCAAAAAGGAAAGAACACTTCCTTAGCAGTTTGCCAAACAACTCGGTTGATTAACGAAAATGTTTGTGCTTGCTAGAGATTTTAGGGCTCTATTTGAATTATGAATTAAAAATTAAATGAGTACCTATACTTTAGGTTAAAGGCCTGAAGGAAGAGGCAGCTTCAGTTACCCCCGACTGCCTGCCTGTTGACCCTAACCAAGGGGGCTGTTGACTGCGCCGAGAACATGGACCGAACCCGCCGTAAGAGGTCTCTCCGTTGAGTTCTACTTGGAGCAGGAGGACACTTGTGTGCAAGGGGGGGCTCTCGCCGTAAATCCCTCGCCTTCCGGGTCCTGCACAAGAGGCTAACATGACTCAGGATTGGATCTCGAGGCTCGCATACTAGTTGACGGGCGGAAGCTTGGAATAGTGATCCCTGGAGATTACTGGATAGCCTTCGGGCAAATTATGGACAAGCCTACGGGCGGAACTCCTTGTATTTCAAAGATAAAATGATGAAATGTTAAAAGAACTTGCTTGATATTGTTTTTCTATGTCACGTGATAAGATTACGTGAAGGAACCAGTGCTTAATAGGGTTAATTAAAGAAGCTGATTGTTATATGTCAAATTAATATGTTAGATAATTACATAACTAAAACAAACCGAGGAAAGTGTGGAGGATGGGCCATGGGTCCGTCCTACGGTTGGGTGGTCCCGGTTAGCTGGGAATTTTTCTCAAAAATCTCGAAGAACAATGGGATGATCATCATCATCAAAACGAATAACAAGAACGATGACCTAAAGTTATGTCTTACCCGATTTACGCTGTTTTAGGGGAATGGAATGGGACTATGCCTTATGGCAGAGAGGTTGAGCTTTGCATCCCTCTCGTTTCCCATTCTCCTTGAACCAAGTGCAGCGTGAATCCGCTTCGGACCTGGCGTTTCTGCGTAAAGTGCATCCCTCTCGCTTGGGTCTGACGCTAGTTGCTGTTAGCTAATGACCAAACAGTAAAACCCTGATTCCGATCGATCCTAAGTGGGAAACGGCCAGGATACTTCTGCTACGTGGCAGACGCGAGAAGACCTAGATCGCAAAACCCGTAACATTCCTTGGGAGTGCCGAGTGGAGCTTTCTAGACATCCTTTCCGATGGACTGCTAAGACGTGTCTTGGATGATACTAGGGGACATGTTACATGACCAAATGTGTTCCATGCCAACAAAACAAGGATAGTACACTCAGGCCCACTGGCCTCTTGCAACCCCTCCCTATCCCTGAAGGGAAATGGACTCGTATCATGATGGACTTTATCACTGGCCTTCCTGCGACCAAGAAAGGGTGGAAAATTATCTATGTGGTAGTTGATCGCCTCAGCAAAGCTGCCCACTTTATCCCCACTAAGACCCAATACACTAACTCTCAGGTGGCCACTCAGTTTATGAAATATGTCTTCAAGTTGCATGGCTTACCACAAGTCATAGTACATGATTGGGATGCAAAGTTTATGAGCAACTTCTGGTACACACTTTTCACCTCCATGGGGACCAAGCTTGCTCCATCCACTGCATACCACCCTTAGACTAATGGCAAGACTGAAAGAGTGAACAAATGGCTTGAGACATATTTCACACACTTTTTCCATGATGTACAATAGAGTTGAGATACGTGGCTCCACTTGGCTGAGTTTGCATATAATAACTCCACACACTACAGCATTGGAGTTTCCCCTTTTGAGGCCTTATATGGGTATAAGGTTCCCCTCCTCCCCATAGTCTTATTTAATGATAAGATAAACCCTCAAAGTCAGGGCGAGTTGGATCGCATGCAAGCCTTACTTTAGTAATGTAAAGTAAACATTCAAAAGGCCCAAACACACATGAAACTCTATGCAGATGAGAAAAGAATGCATTTGGAATTCCACAAAGTCCCACTACTCAACTCTCAAAGAGGGCAATAGTAACAAGCTAGCCCACCACTTCTATGGCCATACCAGATTCTAAAGAGAGTTGGTGACTTGGCCTACTGCTTAGAACTTCCCACTACCACCAAAATCCACAACGTGTTTCATGTCAACCAGCTGAAATCCTTCATGGACTCCTTAGTGGACTATGTGGAAGAACTCCCCCCCCCCCATAGATGAAGAAGGCATCACTCACTATATCCATAAGGCAATCATTGGGCAGCGAGATAAGCACATATGCTCTCAATCCATTAAATAATACCTCATCAAATGGAAATTCCTACCCCTAGAAGAAGCCTCTTGGCACCCAGCAACCATTGTTAATGAATTTTTCTACCTCCAAGAGGCCCCACAAATTGAAGACTAGCCGGTTATGCCCCATTTGACAACCCTCTGCATGCAGATTGCACACTATTTTAGAACAGTTTTGTACTTATCCAAATCTCAGGCATGTGCATCCTACATAGGTTGAAAGTACTCGTCATAAGCTCCATTTCGACATGTGGTATGCCCTATTTGGAGTAGCCCATCAAAAGTTATGACCCATTTACTTCAACAGGCCGGTCTTGAATAGCATGTTGTCCCTAGTCTTTATCCACCCATTTTTCATTGTAAAAGGGCTCAGATTAGTACTTTGCAACCCTCCCTTAGCCCAATCATCACTCCCCTTGTTTTTTAGGGCAAAAACCTTCAAGGTGCGAATGGATTGTAACAAGTGGGATACATACTAGCAACTAGGGTTTAGACACCTAGTCACACTGATCGGGGTATATAAGGTGTAAGAGTCCCAGATTAGGGAAATCAATTATTATCAAGAACATACTCTTCACCTTCATCTTCAACTTTCATGGCTTCTTTCTCCCTTCTCCTCTCTTTCTTGTCTTTCTCTCTCTTCTTCTAGTCTTGTTTCCTCTTCTTCTTGCTCTATCTAGACATAATCATCCAAGGTGTTTTTCAACAAATTCACTCGTAAAGGAGAGATTACTATTTTTCTCATGTTAAGATGGACACTTGCATTTCCTAAACTACAACATATCAAACTAATGTTAAAAGCTTGTGTAGCTCTATATCTTTTGACTAGGAGTTGAAACATGAAGTAATAATGATTTTAATAAATATAACTTTTGAGATCTTTCTTCAAATATAAATGTTTTATTAAATGGATTGTGGATTAATAAAAAGGGTGTAAGAATACTTTCTCATATGGTCAAAATCACACAAAACTACATAAGAGCATCACATATAAACTAATAGCAATAAATTACTTCATAATATGAGCATAGGTTGCTATTAATTCTAGCAAGCATGGTTAAAACCCACATAAGAATTAGGATTGTAGTTGTGCACTTTCAAATCACTCGTCTTTTTCTTTTATGAGTAAGCAATTAAAATTGCTAATAGTAGGTGTTCATTGACTAAAAATATTTGAGGTAGCATGTGAAAAGGCCTCCCAACACATAGAGCACCTAGCCAATGCACTTGGTTGCATATAACTGCACAAGAAAATGGGTGCTAGTCATGGAGGGATCTTTCACTTTAAATGGGGAAACCAATCCCCATAATGTAAGGATATATCATCATAGAATCCACATACAACAATTTTAAAATTAACCTAAGTTGTAACATTAGGTTAACATGAGACACCCTCATCACATTTGAGAGGTCCTGCATCAACTGTCATATAAGGCATAAATGTGCTTGACACTCCAAGGCCATATCGGTTCTCCTTTTTTATTGATGGCCCTGACTCAACAAAGTATGCCCCATCCAAGAATGTGTCATCTATTGATTTCCATGTCCATCCTTCCCATGAGCCATAACAATCACGTTTGGTTACCTTTAAAAACCATGAAAGTAATGAGCCAATTTTGTTTAGTATCATATAAATTGAGATCACATGAGAGTTTGATCTAAAATTTTAACCTCCTTTGCAAAAGATGCTTGATATCGATTTCCTTCACTTATAATGGTTGGGGCTGCACTTCCACCCACTGCATACATGCTCCACTCATAGTAGTCATTGTTGATAACATGGAAGAATCCAAATCGACACCTAAAAGAGAGTATTGCACTTACAATTATTACTTTTATTATAGCGATTGACTAGCTCAATTGGAATATTCAAAATTTTACATAACCCACCTTGGCATGCGTTGTACTAATCCAGGGCCAAAATGGTTAAATGCCACAGTTACTTGCATTGTCTTATCAGCAGTGTAAGCATCATTATGTCCCAAAAGCATGACCTGATAGGAACTTATGGTTAGCCTTTTCAAATTGAGCTTCATTAAACTACTAGGAACTTGCAGTTAGCTAAATGAACAAGAAAGCTTGATCACACCCTGCTCCTACCAAGGAGGACCAACTAAGTGTTTAAGGAATGTTTAAGTGGGCAAAAGCCTAGAACTATATGAACACACCATGTGGCCATAGGTGTCCAACCACTTGATGCACTCAATGAGACTTGAATCCACAAGCTCATGACTATTAGCCCCCGGATTAATCGGTAGGCCATCACTCTTGAGATGAAAACAAAATGATCTTGTATCATGAATTTGTAACTCAAAGTGTTTTGTTAAATAGACCTATTTGTTGAATAGACCTATTTCTTGTACCTCTCTTTTTGGTTAGCTACACTTATACACTACTAGTCAATGCACGATCCTCTATAAAATAGCAAATGCATACCTTGTCATGATTGGTGAAGACATTGTTGGAGATGGTCACCGCAGTGGAAGCATGAATGACATCAATAAGCCCATCCGCACAAGAGGAGAGGAAGTTATGATCAATCCATATGTTCTTAGATCCAAACACGCTTATAGCATCCCCATCAGAGCCTTGGCGATAGCCTATATGGGTTGTCGAGCTACGAACAAGGCCACTAGTCCCTGGCTTGCAATCATGGATGTGCAAGCCATGAATGATGACATTGCTCACATATTGAATTGTCAAGCAAGGCCCATAGGCAATATGGACCTATGTGAAGAGCAAATAAAGAAAAATTATAATCTAGATAAGTAGTAACTTAGAAAATAAGGATTCATTCAAGATTGTTGCTTTGTATTTACATTATAAAAATAAAGTGTTATTACAATATTTACATTCTAAATTCTTAGGCACCGCAAATATTGTGACATAAATTCATCAAATTGGTAATCAATGGCAACGCAAGCTATGTGCACATACCACCAATCTTGTACCATCAAGGGAATATGCATGTATATGAACTTTGATAAGGTTGTGGAGAGCTATTTGAAAACTCAAAGAAGACAAATATCAAGAATAGTTGCTTTGAAAGTGATGCATAGAATCCTAGACAATAGAAGAGTTGCATTATGTGTGATTGATATCGAGAAATGAGAGATGGATTATTACAGGGATTGATTATAACTCCTAGGTGCATAAGTCCTAGAGAATAGAAGCGTTTGTGATTAATGGGGTCGATACCTCCCCCAAGTAACTTAGTAGGACTATATCAAGTTCCCCCAAAGTAACGTTCCTAGGATTGGTGCGAGAGATTGCTTGAAATGAGGTAGGATTGCTGGATGAATATGTAAATACCTCTGCGCCGCGGCCATCGATGGTGGTGTCGCTGGTGATGAGGAGCTCGTTTTGGAGGGTGATGGTCATGTCGCGAGCAAAGACGATCCAGAGGGGGGTGAGCTGGATGGCCCCGTAGCGGAGCGTGCCGGGGCGGGGGTTCTGGGCGTCGTCGCCGGGGTCCGTCACCACGTACACCTGCGCGCCTCGCCCGCCTCCGGTCGTCCCGCTTCCAAACCCGATCGCGCACTCCGCTAGCTTGGTCCGGTCCTGCGCCCACCCCGCCTCCCCCCTCCAGCACTCGTCTATGCTATTCATCTGTATCTTCTTCCTCGGACTATCACCATAGCCACCACCTGCAGTATCTAGCTCTCTCGTTATCATCCTTGCAGACGTGTGATTAATATTACCCTTAATCTTCATATTAGCAGCAGCTAACGTACGATATGGATCATTTTCATCTGATTTCCTGCACACCCCGCAGCACAGGTTAGATCGTTAGCATTGTTAATATTTCCTTTTAATTAGATGAAGATGATTAAACTAAGATGAAGATCATTAGCATTCTATTCGTCCCCGGACATAGACACGTACGCGTATCAATGACAGATTTCTTTGTGAGACCAACTCGCTGCATATAGACTTTTAATGATTATAAAGAGAGCCACTTCCTCACAAATACCTTGCCGCCTCTTTTACACCATTGCCTGTGTCGTTGTTGGCGTGTGAGTAATCAATCAGGCTTCTGCTCTCGGCGATGGCTGCCCTGGACAGTAGTGCCGCTGTCACTATGAGCAGCACAAGGTTAGAGCTGAGTAAGCGGTCCATTTTCGGAAAGTGCAGTTGGACGTCGATGACGGCAGTGGATGGGGCTGCTGCTGCAGAGAACAACATATCTCAAAACCGTCTTAAAAAGAGAGAGAGAGAGAGAGAGAGAGAGAGAGAGAGAGAGTAAGTAATGCATCGTCGTGGGCCGTTGATTGAGGGGAACCCAGGACGTGCATGATTCATCATATAATATATAATCTTTCATGTGTGTAAGCCAAACCCTACTCGCTTATCACATACACGACCTTCATGATTCCCATTTCTTTCGACATATTTATATTCTTTTAAGTCCTTGGTTGGACTTATGTGTCTATACGCTGGGCACCTGACCCTTTGCATGAAGCTAATTTTCTTAACATGCGCAAAATCAAAGCACATAGCGATAAATCTTTGACAGCAATTTCAAACTGTAATATAGGCATGCTTGACCACAAAAGCTCATGTTATGAGTGATTATGGAGTGATTAATTCGGAGTGATCATTTAAAAAAGCTCAAGTTGGGCACATGCATGAAGAAGAAGGAATCATGGGCACACATAAACATTGTAAGATATGCAAATTCAATACTAGTCGCAACCAAATTACAAACGATTTATTTCTCTTAAAAACAAAGGGATGCATATCTTATTTCATGACAGAATGCAAGCCATCAAAAGCACTTTCCACTTCTCACTAAATGGTTTGCATCGAAATGTAATCTTCTCCATCATCTATCTTTGCTTGGTTAACTAACGTTCCTTTGGCAGATGTACTACAAAGCATTGAATGAGCAAGGAAAGTTCCTTGGGAACCTTTTTCTTTCAACTACAAGATGACTAATACATTCGCATCAACAAAAAAAATGTTTTGGTGAAGAAAGAGAAGCATTGATAGCACCAATACATAAGGTCATCATTCATCCTATGATCAAAGGGTCACACAATTTGGGTAAAAGCATGTACTTTGGCTAGAACTATAGTCTAAGTTCTCTATTGATCAAGATTAAGGTGTCCATTCTAGCCAAAAATAAATATGTTCATGTAGCCACACTAAGTTAGAGTGCACATTTTAGCCAAAATTAGATCACACATTTGTTGGGGGTACAGGCATATGTGCCTAGCTATCCATGTATTAGTTACACTAATAGTACCCGTACCCCCGTACACTATAGGTGGTAGACATCCATCACTATCACTTCATTCTTTATTCTTTGAGTGACATTTAAATAAAGGAAGGCAAGTCACATTGTGACTGTTGGAGTTTACACATCTTGTGTCTCTTACTCTTGCTCTCTTGCTCCTTCCACCATAGCTCTTGCTTTCACTCACAAGCTTCCACTCTAGGCTTACTCTCTTCAATTGGTATCAAAGCTAAGATTGAGGAGCTCTTTCCCTTTATTTTACTTTAGTCTAGATTTAAAAAGCTTTAGTTCTTCAACAATGGCAACCATGGCTTTGTTAAAATACATAGATGTAGGACATGGCTATGGAGGTTGAAAGAGGAAGAGTGAGCTCATGAGGACATAGACATTAAGACTGAATAATGTAAACAAAATGATGACCCTATACTTGATACTTGCATTGGTTTCTTAAAATCTAGCTAGACCTTTATCAAATGGATGTAAAGACTACTTTTCTACATAGGGACTTGTACGATGAGATTTATATGCAGCAGTAACCTAAGGGCTTTGAGGAAAAAGGTAGGAAACACCTAGTGTGCAAGTTGAGAAAGAGCCTTTATGGCCTTACATAGGCACCTAGGCAATGGTATCATAAGTTTGATGCTTTTATGCATTCACAAGGATATAACCATAATGCCATGGATCCATGTCTATACATAAAGGAGGCTCATGATGGTAGCCTTATGATTTTGGTATTCAACATAGATTATATATTTATTGTTGGGAGAGTTCATACTAAGTTGGATGCCTTGAAATCTCAACTCAAAAAGAGCTTTGAGATAAAGGATATGGAACATGTTTCCCATATTCTTAGGATGCATATCATGCGCAAGCTCTCTTAGGGGCTCCTCTATTTATCATAAAAGAAGTGTATCCAGAAAGTCCTTGAGTGGTTTTATATGTAGCATGGTAAGCCTATTGGATGTCCTCTTCCGTTTCATGTGAAGGTTAGTTAGCTTGATAGTCTATAGTTTGATGAGCAAAAGGCTGAGATGGCCAAGATCCCTTATGCATCCGTAGTGGGGTAGTTCGATGTATACCATGATAGCCACTTGTCCTCATATCGAACTTGCAATGGGAGTTGTGGCACACTATATGGCTATACCTAGAGATGACATTAGAATGCTATGAAGGGTATCATGAGATACATAAAGGATATAATAAACATATGCATATATTATGGTGGCTAGGATGATACAGAAGTCGTGGGATAAACTCTGATTATGAAGAGACATGTAAACAATAAGAAGTCCACCTCTAGTTATGTCTTCATCTTTGCTGGAGGTGCTATTTCTTGGATGTCCAGGGTGTAAAAATACACATCCCTCTATACTATCGAGGCTGAGTATGTTGCAACCACTAAAGCTTATATGGAGGTAGATCTTGGTATTACTCATGTGGCCCCTACACTACATTCAATGTCAAGACCAAAAATGGGCCCGACACTAGCTCTAAGGCTTTAGCTTCGCATCCAAAAATCACCTAAACAAACACATGGCCTCACAACCAAGAGTGCATAGACACTAAGAACTAATTTATTGAACAAATATGTTTGTAGATATTATCTCTAGATTGTAGTCCAACGTGATGCCGTTCCTGACTCCAAGCAGATGGAGTACCCAAACATATCAGTTGGCTAGCATCTCGTAATACAAATAAATGGAGCATCCCCCCAGCATATCGCTCTAGCCCCACTATATTGGCTCTCCTACACCCTAGGGAGGATCAGTGTCCCAAGATGCGCCATCTAAACATACAACAGATATGCACAAAGTCCACTCTTCATAATATTTGTTCCAAGAGATAGTATAATCCTCAGAAATCAGTCCCCAAGGATCTTCATACTCAACGTGGGTCAGTATTTGAGCATCTAAGTGCAATGCATCTAGGAATAGTTCTCTTGATACCTTGTATGAAAACGTGAATGCAAAGTGAATGACTTATGTGCTCAAATAAGTAAACTTATAAATCAATCAGCGTGGATGTGCATAAACAGTCCTTTATATGCTAGAATATGCATAAAATTAGAAGTCAAATGATACTTAACTTCTATCATCTCCTTCCCCCTATTGTTTAAGATTTTGCATTCGATGGGTAGATTAAAAGTGTATTTTATGTAAATTTTCTTTATGTAAAAGGTGATAGGCACGCTTTTTATTTTCTTTATACAAAATATTTTATTTTTATTTTTTTAATTCAAGAAATTAATTCACATTCTAATCCATCTTTACATTTGATATTAGTCCATATAAACATAATTTGATCACTTAAAACCAAGAAAAACGTCATTTTTTCACTGAAAACACATATTTCAAGATTTTAAAAATTAATAACTCATACACATAGATACAAGTCATGTATATTATACTTCACAATTCCCAAACACATCATGACCAATCTTTAAACAAATTTTCATCACATATGAACAAGACTTTGCACCATAAAATGTCAAAAAGAATCCAAATTTCCATTTAAAAAGAGACTTACCGCAATTTTCTTATTTCAAGTCTCAAGAATTGATTTCAAGACAACTAACTGACTTGGCATTGGTCTCCAAATAGTGACTCTTGGAGTAAAAAAACAAAGGAAAAATCAGTAAGCATATAGCTTGCATACATTTTGTCCAAATGAGATAAAATTTAACTATGGAGCAGCAAAAAAACAAGTCATACCTGTAACTTTGTTTACAAAGAAACCATAAGATGTTGAAGAAGAAGTTGAGTGTTCAAAAGGTCATTGTTGTTGACTATAAGAGACTCCTAGAATACCAAAACAAAAGAAATTACATGTCAAAGAATGCACATAACTTGCACAAGTTTTGTCCAAACGAGATAAAACTTTACCATAGAACATCTATGGAAGAGAACAATATACATATAAACTTTTGTGAAGAAAATCTTAGGGATTTGGTAGAACAAGCTCTTCTCTCATAAAACATGTGGAACTCACTCTGTGTTTGTGTAGAGGAAATGAAATTTCACAAGGTTATAGATAGGGTAAGCAACAATGAGGCTGTAAAATCTCGTCAGGAAAGAAGAAACAAGGAAAGAGATATGATAAATTTGAGTTCTGCCTAAGAAAGAGGGGGAAACTAAAAAAGGAAGAAATGAAAAGTCAAACATTTAAAAAAAAGAAAATGAAAATTCAAGTCACAAACTTTCAGGAAGTGTTAGCATTGTATTCCCCATATTTTCCCTTATTCTATTGTTGAGGGAAGATTTGGGCCAAGATATGGCTAGAAGATTTATGTTACATGAATTTGGAATCCCAGCTCTCTCATTAGTTGGGCGTATATTTGTGTCAAGATTGTGGGAGAGAAGGAAGGAGTCTCACTTGAAGCTTTCTTGCTTGCACAATGGGGGAATACACACAAGGGTGGAGGCTGAAAACAGTTTTCCTCTTCTTAGTTGTGTAAGCCAAAAGAACTCAAGTACAAAGAAATAGAAGAACCCTATATATGGGTCTCAAACCAAACTCAACTACCTAAGGTGGCATACTAACTGAGCCACGAACTAGAGTAGATAAGGATAGCTATCATGTAGCTATTATTCATGGGCGATGTACCAACCACATCTGCAACTGACAAGTCGGTGACATAAATACACAACGGTCACCCTGGTGTATCACGAGTGGAGCTCGATATCTCAACACTCCCCCTCGAGCTCAATCCCCATTCCTGCACACCAAGCAGGTCTCTGAACTTGCGCAGCTTCTCTGCGCCCAATGCCTTCGTGAATATGTCAACTACCTGATCCTCTGTGCTGACATAAACTAGATTAATAAGACCTAGTAAAACCCTCTCTCGCAAATAGTGATAATGCACCTCAATGTGCTTTGTTCTAGCATGATAGACTGGGTTATTTGCCAAGTGTATACTACTCATGTTGTCACAATAAATGACAACTGGCCCATCTGTAGACTGATGCATATCATAAAGTAGCTTATGCAACCAAGCTACCTCACATGCAGCCATTGCTGCACCCCTGTACTCAGCCTCTGTGCTCGACAAGGCAACTGTAGGCTGTTTCTTGCTGCTCCAAGTGACTGCAGCACTCCCAAAAGAGAACACATATCCACTGGTAGATCGTCTATCAGAAATACTACCAGCCCAATCAGCATCAGTGTATCCATGCAACTGTATCTTAACCCCAGTCTCATAAAATAGTCCATACTACAATGTGGACTTCACATACCTGAGTATGCGTCTAGCCGCATCCAAATGGGGTTTCCTTGGAGCCTGCATAAACAAACTTACCAATCCAACAGCATAGCTCAAATCTGGCATGGTAATAGTCATATAAATCAAACTTCCTACTATGCATCTGTACATAGTAGGGTCTTCTAGAAGCCCACCTGCATTTGTGCTCAGCTTCACATTCTGCTCCAAAGGAATTGAAATAGGCTTACAGCCTGTCATCCCATATTTGGACAGCATGTCCAATCCATACTGCCTCTGCAAGAGCTATATCCCACTTGGTGATCTAATCACCTCAATGCCCAAGAAATAACGCAGCTCTCCCAAATCCTTCATCTCAAACTTCTGCTTCAATAGCATTTTCACATGAAGGATATCTTCATCACTGTCACCTGTCATAATCAAATCATCAACATAAATGACAAGTAGCATAATACATTTCTCTGTTTTTCTCACATAAAGTGAGAAATTTGCCTTGGAAATCTGAAAGCCAATAGTGACAAGATACTGTCCTATCTTGTCAGACCATGCTCTAGGTGCTTGCTTCAAGCCATACAAGGCTTTCTTCAACCTGCAAACAAACTCAGGATGAACAGCATGCACATAACCTGGTGGCTGCTCCATATAGACCTCTTCTTGCAAATCACCATGCAAGAAGGCATTCTTTACATCCATCTGATGTAAAGACCATCCCTTTGATGCAGCCATAGCAATGACTGCTCTTACGGTTGCCATCCTTGCAACCGGACTGAATGTTTCTTCATAGTCAATGCCATATGTTTGTGCATACCCCTTGACTACTAATCTTGCCTTGTATCTGTTCACAGAACCATCTGCATTGTGCTTCACCTTATAAACCCACTTACAGCCAATTGCATTTTTACCTTTAGGCAAAGGTTCCAATTCCCATGTAGCATTTGCTTCCAAGGCATCCATTTCTTCATCCATGGCTTTCTCCCATTTTTCTTTTTCCATGGCTTCCTCAAAAGAAGTGGGTTCTGGTTCCTGTATCACTTTGACCATATATGCATAGTGAATGGCTGTAAATCCATCATATTTCAGCCTATCCACAGGATACCTAGCTCTCGTAGACCTGCGCAAAGTAGGTTCACTCCCAGGTGCTCTCAAAACATCCCTGGTCTTCCTTACTCCAGGTGTAACAATAGAAGGAATACCCAACTCATCATCAATGCTCTGTTCTAAGCCACTGGATTCACCATCCACATAAGAGTGACTTGCATTCACATCAAACATGGGCTGATCAACCTTCTCTTTTCCTTTTCATGATACTTGCATACCACTATCGGCATTATTTTGAGAAGATTCTCATGATCTCAATCTGCCTGTCCATGGTGAAGAATGTGAACCACTGCTAGAGGACGCTCCAGGTCCGCTAATATTTTGTGACTGCTATTGTGAATTCTGTGCAGCATTACCATTTTGTGCATCTATATCATCAATCACATTTACTGGTTTATACCAGCTACTCATCTCATCAAAAACAACATCTCTGCTCACTGTAAACTTACGAGTAGAAGGGTTATAGCATCTATATCCTTTTTGCTGCAGAGAGTAACCAATAAAGATGCACTTCTCAGCTTTTGGATCCAACTTGGATCTCAACTCATCTGGCACATGTACATAGGCAATGCAACCAAAAATTTTCAAATGAGAAATATCTGGTTTCCTACCAGTATACCTCTCCTCTGGAGTCATTCCATGTATTGCTGCAGTGGGAGTCCTGTTCATTATATAGACTGCTGTAGCAACTGCTTCAGCCCAATAAAAATCTGGCAAGTCTTTTTTGTTGAGCATGGCACGAGATACCTCTCCAATATGCCTATTTTTCATTTCTGCAATTCCATTTTGTTGTGGGGTATGACTGCATGAATATTGATACTTTATGCCATGCTCCTGTAGGAAACTTGCAAACTCATTTGAGAGGTACTCTCCCCCTCCATCTGACCTTAGGCATTTTATCTGCAAGCCTGTTTCTTTTTCAACCATCACTTTAAGAGTTTTGAAATGCCCAAAAACTTCACTTTTCTTTTTCATAAAATACACCCAAACTTTTCTACTATAGTCATCAATAAAAGTGACAAAATAATGACAGCCTCCAAGAGATGCAGCTTTAGTAGTCCACACATCAGAGTGGATTAATTCCAATGGCTTCTCACTCTGTTGAACATGTCTAGGAAATGGTTTCCTTGCCTGTTTTCCAAACTGACAGGCTTCACATACCTTATGCATTTCTACAACCTTGAATTTCGACAAACCTACAACAATATTTTGGACCTGCATTGATTTAAGTCGCTGTATATTAACATGACCAATGTGTTTATGCCAGATATCAATATCTGCAACTACACCGGTCCCATGTGCAAACATTGCTGCACTCAATTCAGACATGTCTACATCCAATGTAAACATTCTGCCCTTCTTCTTTCCTTTTGCTATCAAGCGACCTTTATTTTTCATATCCTCAACAAAGCATCCATGAGAATTAAATCTGACCTGCAAGCCCTGCTCAACCATTTGACCAACAGAAACTAGATTCTTGGTGATATTCGGGACATGAAATACATCGGACAGGTATTTCTTTTTCCCATCTTGCATAGACAAATGAATTTTTCCAATCTGCACAATAGGATGTGCAGTATCATCACCAGTCTCCACAAATCCTGGTTTTTCCATTTTTCTTGCATCCTCCATCCATTCTGCATGACCTGTCATGTGGTTTGATGCACCTGAGTCAACATACCATACATCATTGCTTTCTTCTGCACTTGTCACAGAATTGTTCATGTGCTGCACCATAAACAAGTGCTCATTTCTGTCATCACCCTGTCTACTAGAAGATGCATAATTCCCTTGTTGTAGTTTTCCATTCATGATGTCATTCTGCTTTTTATAGCACTCTTTAGCCATATGACACATTTTACCACAGTAGTAGCATTCAACATTACTGTTCGCATTTTGGCCTCTTTGCCATCCACCACGACCTCTTTGGCTCCCCGTGCCTCTAGAGTTACCACGTCCTCCTCCATAGGACTGGTTTTCTTGAGTTTTCTGCATATTCTGATTTCTACCACGGCCTCCATTGTCAAGATTGTGGGAGAGAAGGAAGGAGTCTCGCTTGAAGCTTTCTTGCTTGCACAATGGGGGAAGACACACAAGGGTGGAGGTTGAAAACAGTTTTCCTCTTCTTAGTTGTGTAAGCCAAAAAGAACTCTCTTACAAAGAAATAGAAGAACCCTAAATATGGGTCTCAAACCAAACTCAACTAACTAAGGTGGCATACTAACTGAGCCACGAACTAGAGTAGATAAGGATAGCTATCATGTAGCTATTATTCACGGGCGGTGTACCAACCGCGTCTGCAACTGACAAGTCGGTGACATAAATACACAACGGTCACCCTAGCGTATCACGAGTGGAGCTCGATATCTCAACACTCCCCCTCGAGCTCAATCCCAATTCTTGCACACCAAGCAGGTCTCTGAACTTGCGCAGCTTCTCTGCGCCCAATGCCTTCGTGAATATGTCAGCTACCTGATCCTCTGTGCTGACATAAACTAGATCAATAAGACCTAGTAAAACCCTCTCTCGCACATAGTGATAGTGCACCTCAATGTGCTTTGTTCTAGCATGATAGACTGGGTTATTTGCCAAGTGTATACTACTCATGTTGTCACAATAAATGACAACTGGCCCATCTGTAGACTGATGCATATCATAAAGTAGCTTATGCAACCAAGCTACCTCACATGCAGCCATTGCTGTACCCCTGTACTCAGCCTCTGTGCTCGACAAGGCAACTGTAGGCTGTTTCTTGCTGCTCCAAGTGACTGCAGCACTCCCAAAAGAGAACACATATCCACTGGTAGATCGTCTATCAGAAATACTACCAGCCCAATCAGCATCAGTGTATCCATGCAACTGTATCTGAACCCCAGTCTCATAAAATAGTCCATACTGCAATGTGGACTTCACATACCTGAGTATGCGTCTAGCCGCATCCAAATGTGGTTTCCTTGGAGCCTGCATAAACTGACTTACCAATCCAACAGCATAGCTCAAATCTGGCCTGGTAATAGTCATATAAATCAAACTTCCTACTATGCGTCTGTACATAGTAGGGTCTTCTAGAAGCTCACCTGCATCTGTGCTCAGCTTCACATTCTGCTCCAAAGGAACTGAAATAGGCTTACAGCCTGTCATCCCATATTTGGACAACATGTCCAATCCATACTGCCTCTGCAAGAGCTGTATCCCACTTGGTGATCTAATCACCTCAATGCCCAAGAAATAACGCAGCTCTCCCAAATCCTTCATCTCAAACTTCTGCTTCAATAGCATTTTCACATGAAGGATATCTTCATCACTGTCACCTGTCATAATCAAATCATCAACATAAATGACAAGTAGCATAATACCTTTCTCTGTTTTTCTCACATAAAGTGAGAAATCTGCCTTGGAAATCTGAAAGCCAATAGTGACAAGATACTGTCCTATCTTGTCAGACCATGCTCTAGGTGCTTGCTTCAAGCCATACAAGGCTTTCTTCAACCTGCAAACAAACTCAGGATGAACAGCATGCACATAACCTGGTGGCTGCTCCATATAGACCTCTTCTTGCAAATCACCATGCAAGAAGGCATTCTTTACATCCATCTGATGTAAAGACCATCCCTTTGATGCAGCCATAGCAATGACTGCTCTTACGGTTGCCATCCTTGCAACCGGACTGAATGTTTCTTCATAGTCAATGCCATATGTTTGTGCATACCCCTTGACTACTAATCTTGCCTTGTATCTATTCACAGAACCATCTGCATTGTGCTTCACCTTATAAACCCACTTACAGCCATTTGCATTTTTACCTTTAGGCAAAGGTACCAATTCCCATGTAGCATTTGCTTCCAAGGCATCCATTTCTTCATCCATGGCTTTCTCCCATTTTTCTTTTTCCATGGCTTGCTCAAAAGAAGTGGGTTCTGGTTCCTGTATCACTTTGACCATATATGCATAGTGAATGGCTGTAAATCCATCATATTTCAGCCTATCCACAGGATATTTAGCTCTCGTAGACCTGCGCAAAGTAGGTTCACTCCCAGGTGCTCTCAAAACATCCCTGGTCTTCCTTACTCCAGGTGTAACAATAGAAGGAATACCCAACTCATCATCAATGCTCTGTTCTGAGCCACTGGATTCACCATCCACATAAGAGTGACCTGCATTCACATCAAACATGGGCTGATCAACCTTCTCTTTTCCTTTTCGTGATACCTGCATACCACTATCTGCATTACTTTGAGAAGATTCTCCTGATCTCAATCTGCCTGTCCATGGCGAAGAATGTGAACCACTGCTAGAGGACGCTCCAGGTCCACTAATATTTTGTGACTGCTGCTGTGAATTTTGTGCAGCATTACCATTTTGTGCATCTACATCATCAATCACATTTACTGGTTTATACCAGCTACTCATCTCATCAAAAACAACATCTCTGCTCACTGTAAACTTACGAGTAGAAGGGTTATAGCATCTATACCCTTTTTGCTGCAGAGATTAACCAATAAAGATGCACTTCTCAGCTTTTGGATCCAACTTGGATCTCAGCTCATCTGGCACATGTACATAGGCAATGCAACCAAAAATTTTCAAATGAGAAATATCTGGTTTCCTACCAGTATACCTCTCCTCTGGAGTCATTCCATGTATTGCTATAGTGGGAGTCCTGTTCATTATGTAGACTGCTGTAGCAACTGCTTCAGCCCAATAAAAATCTGGCAAGTCTTTTTCATTGAGCATGGCACGAGATACCTCTCCAATATGCCTGTTTTTCCTTTCTGCAATTCCATTTTGTTGTGGGGTATAACTGCATGAATATTGCTGCTTTATGCCATACTCCTGCAAGAACTTTGCAAACTCATTTGAGAGGTACTCTCCCCCTCCATCTGACCTTAGGCATTTTATTTGCAGACCTGTTTCTTTTTCAGCCATAGCTTTAAGGGTTTTGAAATGCCCAAAAACTTCACTTTTCTTTTTCATAAAATACACCCAAACTTTTCTGCTATAGTCATCAATAAAAGTAACAAAATAATGACAGCCTCCAAGAGATGCAGCTTTAGTAGTCCACACATCAGAGTGGATTAATTCCAATGGCTTTTCACTCTCTTGAACATGTCTAGGAAATGGTTTCCTTGCCTGTTTTCCAAACTGACAGGCTTCACATACCTTATGCATTTCTACAACCTTGAATTTCGGCAAACCTGCAACAATATTTTGGGCCTGCATTGATTTAAGTCGCTGTACATTAACATGACCAATGCGTTTATGCCAGATATCAATATCTGCAACTACACCGGTCCCATGTGCAAACATTGCTGCACTCAATTCAGACATGTCTGCATCCAATGTAAACATTCTGCCATTCTTCTTTCCTTTTGCTATCAAGCGACCTTTATTTTTCATATCCTCAACAAAGCATCCATGAGGATTAAATCTGACCTGCAAGCCCTGTTCAACCATTTGACCAACAGAAACCAGATTCTTGGTGATATTCGGGACATGAAATACATCGGATAGGTATTTCTTTTTCCCATCCTGCATAGACAATGGAATTTTTCCAATCTGCACAATAGGATGTGCAGTATCATCACCAGTCTCCACAAATCCTGGTTTTTCCATTTTCCTTGCATCCTCCATCCATTCTGCATGACCTGTCATGTGGTTTGATGCACCTGAGTCAACATACCATACATCATTGCTTTCTTCTGCACTTGTCACAGAATTGTTCATGTGCTGCACCATAAACAAGTGCTCATTTCTGTCATCACCCTGTCTACTAGAAGATGCATAATTCCCTTGTTGCAGTTTTCCATTCATGATGTCATTCTGCTTTTTATAGCAGTCTTTAGCCATATGACCCATTTTACCACAGTAGTAGCATTCAACATTACTGTTTGCATTTTGGCCTCTTTGCCATCCACCACGACCTCTTTGGCTCCCCCTGCCTCTAGAGTTACCACGTCCTCCTCCATGGGACTGGTTTTCTTGAGTCTGCTGCATATTCTGATTTCTGCCACGGCCTCCAAATCGGCCTCCTCTACCTCTGCCTCTACCTCTTCCAGCATTTGAGTAGAAGACAGCTTCTTTTGAAGTTCCTCCTGAAGAAGATGCACCACCATTTCTCTGTTCCTCAGAAATTAGAAGAGCAATCAACTCCTCAAAATCAGGAAATCTTTCACGAACTGAAATGGATGTTCGAAACTGTGCATAATCCTTTCCTAGACCATTCAAGGTCACAGAAACCAAATCATCATCTTCCACTGGTGACCCAATGGAAGCAAGTGCATCTACAATCTTCTTCACCTTCATGTGGTAGTCATTGATGCTCATATTTTCTCTTTGCACATTGTGCAACTCTTGCTTGAGCTGCATTTTCCTGGCTTGCGTATTTGTGCTATACATCTTTGACAGAGTATCCCATGCCTCCTTTGGCGCACTTGCATCCTGAATATGCACAATCATAGAGTCTGAAATGCTGATAGACAGCCAGTACATAACTTTCCTGGCTCTCTCATGCCATGCTTTGAATGCCTGCATTTGCTGTTGATTGGGAACATCAGGAAGAACTGGTTCTTCTTCATTTCCTGCAACAAATTCCCAATATCCTTTTCCCATAAGGAAATTCGTCATTCTAAACTTCCATGCCTGGAAGTTGTTCTTGTCAAGCTTTTCAGTGACAATCTGTCAAAGAGAATCAGACGCCATTACAGAATACTGCAAGAAATTCTGTCACTGCAAAAAAACACAGCTTCACCCTCACAAGGGAAAATTTGCAAAACTGGTGAAAGTGGTATTTGACCACACAGTCACTTCCTAGTGACGATTTGCATAAACAAGAACCAAGGATGATTCTGAAACTCCCAATGTCTCTGCGCACAAGCATACGATGCAATTTCTACAATAACTTTTCACCGACCTGTAGAACAGTGGCTGCACAGCATAAAACTGAGCCTTTTCCTGAGTGCGTGCAGAAAACTTCCGTCTGCGAAACAGGCCCCGAAATGGCCTCAAATCAAAAAAACAAGGTCGCCAAGGGCTAAAGCCTTCTCCTGCAGCATATACTGCCCTCTTGCTTCACTGCGAAGGGCGTCTCAACCTGAGACAATGCACTCCTGCAATTTCCGGCTGTGCTACTTGCAGAGATCTGCTCCCAAAAATAGAAAATGAAAGCAACACTGCTCCTCTTACCAGAACACCGCGAGCTTGGCTTGCTTTCTTGAGCTCCTTACCACGAACAAGGCTCTGATACCATGTCAAGATTGTGGGAGAGAAGGAAGGAGTCTCGCTTGAAGCTTTCTTGCTTGCACAATGGGGGAAGACACACAAGGGTGGAGGCTGAAAACAGTTTTCCTCTTCTTAGTTGTGTAAGCCAAAAAGAACTCTCTTACAAAGAAATAGAAGAACCCTAAATATGGGTCTCAAACCAAACTCAACTAACTAAGGTGGCATACTAACTGAGCCACGAACTAGAGTAGATAAGGATAGCTATCATGTAGCTATTATTCACGGGTGGTGTACCAACCGCGTCTGCAACTGACAAGTCGGTGACATAAATACACAACGGTCACCCTAGCGTATCACGAGTGGAGCTCGATATCTCAACATCCATATCGGCCTCCTCTACCTCTTCCAGCATTTGAGTAGAAGACAGCTTCTTTTGAAGTTCCTCCTGAAGAAGATGCACCACCATTTCTCTGCTCCTCAGAAATGAGAAGAGCAATCAACTCCTCAAAATCAAGAAATCTTTCACGGACGGAAATGGATGTTCGGAATTGTGCATAATCCTTTCCTAGACCATTCAAGGTCACAGAAACTAAATCATCATCTTCCACTGGTGACCCAATGGAAGCAAGTGCACCTGCAATCTTCTTCACCTTCATGTGGTAGTCATTGATGCTCATATTTTCTCTTTGCACATTATGCAACTCTTGCTTGAGCTGCATTTTCCTGGCTTGCGTATTTGTGCTATACATTTTTTACAAAGTATCCCATGCCTCCTTTGGCGTACTTGCATCTTGAATATGCACAATCATAGAGTCTGAAATGCTGATAGACAGCCAGTACATAACTTTACTGGCTCTCTCATGCCATGCTTTAAATACCTGCATTTGCTATTGATTGGGAACATCAGGAAGAACTGGTTCTTCTTCATTTCCTGCAACAAATTCCCAATATCCTTTTCCCATAAGGAAATTCGTCATTCTAAACCTCCATGCTTGGAAGTTGTTCTTGTCAAGCTTTTCAGTGACAATCTGTGAGAGAGAATCAGACGCCATTACAGAACACTGCAAAAAATTCTGTCACTGCAAAGAACACAGCTTCAGCCTCACAAAGGCAAATCTGCAAAACTGACGAAAGTGGCATTTGATCATACAGTTACTTCCTAGTGACGATTTTGCATCAACAGGCAACAGGGATGATTCTGTAACTCCCAATGTCTCTGCGCACAAGCATACGATGCAATTTCTACAGTAAATTTTCATCGACCTATAGAACAGTGGCTGCACAGCATAAAACTAGGCCTTTTCTTGAGTGCGTGCAAAAAACTTCCGCCTCCAAAACAGGCCCCGAGATGGCCTCAAATCAAAAAAACAAGGTCGCCAAGGGCTAAAGCCCTTACCCACAGCATATATTTCCCTCTTGCGTCACCGCAAAGGGCGTCTCAACATGAGATAATGCACTCCTGCACTTTTCGGCTGTGCTACTTGCAGAGATCTGCTCCCAAAATAGAAAATGAAAGCAACACTGCTCCTCTTGCCAGAACACCACGAGCTTGGCTTGCTTTCTTGAGCTCCTTACCACGAACAAGGCTCTGATACCATGTCAAGATTGTGGGAGAGAATGAAGGAGTCTCACTTGAAGCTTTCTTGCTTGCACAATGGGGGAATACACACAAGGGTGGAGGCTGAAAACAGTTTTCCTCTTCTTAGTTGTGTAAGCCAAAAGAACTCAAGTACAAAGAAATAGAAGAACCCTATATATGGGTCTCAAATGAAACTCAACTAACTAAGGTGGCATACTAACTGAGCCACGAACTAGAGTAGATAAGGATAGCTATCATGTAGCTATTATTCATGGGCGATGTACCAACCACGTCTGCAACTGACAAGTCGGTGACATAAATACACAACGGTCACCCTGGCGTATCACGAGTGGAGCTCGATATCTCAACAATTTGTTCATTTACCCCTTAAGGGGCAAAAAAGAGAGTCGAATAGATCGATGGCATGTACTGTGTTGAAATTCCGATTACACTTCTTCCCGATCTTTTCTAGCTTTCTTGTACCTAGCGAGCCATGTCTCCATCGATGCATGGTGCATTATACAAAAACGATTCACTTTCTCCTCCATCGTAGCATCCATCCTTTTTTCTACCCCATTTCCAACCACCACATCTCTGGTTAGTCTATCGTCGTCCTTCAGTGACCATAGTATACTGTTGTCTGAATCATTGGTAGCCATTGTGAAATATGCACTAATGCCTCTAACACCAACCAACCTTCAGATATGCTACCTTTTAGTTGAGCTCGACATCGCACAAAACCTTTTAGGGTTTTCATGAAGTGCTCCAAGAAGAACATCCATCGTGTATGGACATGTCCCACAATCTCCACTTCATCTACAAGATGCACCAAGAGGTGGGTTTGCATTGTGACCATGCTGGTGGGTAAATACTTCTCAAAGAGATAGACCATCTCCACTACTCCCTACCTTGCGAATTCAATAGAGGATGTCTTAATCTCCTTCTGTGAGATCCATTACACTAAATTTGACACCTTATAAATCGCCCCGCGTATTTCTGGAGTGGGGCATCCTATGATCACGATCGATAGTACAAACTATCACAAATGAAAAAGCATTACGAACACCGACTAGACTCCAAATAGCAAAATGTGCCGGCCACTTACAATCAAAACCTGACATATCTTATGCCAGTCATGTGATTTTAGCCCTAATAGTTGGTCGTCTTTAGAAAAAATGGTTTTGAGTGAATGCATTATACCCGTCAGAGTGTGGATAGACCTGATAATTTTCTTCACAATGTGCTCTTCTTTAGTGGACAAAACCCAAGGAGCACGAGGTAGTTGCGCGACCATCAGCACACTTGATTGTGGCCAAAGTGCCTCCATCTTGCCTACCTCCTTCAAAGTGCCTTCTTTAGTGGACAAAACCCAAGGAGCACAAGGTAGTTGCAAGCGACCATCATCACACTTGATTGTGACCAAAGCGCCTCTATCTTGCCGACCTCCTTCAAATCCATTCGTGCCTCTCCACTGTCTCTCTTTCTTGTGATGTGACCCCATAGTAAGCTTCACACATTCTTAAAAATATGCATGGGATCCAACAAGTGGTAGATCTGTAAGTGGGTGCAATACGAAAACTGGTAGAAAACTAAGAATTGCCGTATTCCGTTTGGATGTAACTCTGTGTAGACCATTTTCAACTTGTACTAGTTTTGGGTATTCATTCATGTTGGAGGTCATCCAAGAAAACCTTTTCTCAGTTCATGACCCTCCGATAAGAAAGAGGCGTGTCCTTGATATACCATCTTCTTCATGGTTTGTGCTCGGATAAGTTACTCATGAGTATGTGTGCATCATGTGGGTTCAAAATAAGGTATTTTTAAAATACTATTTTCATACATTTTTTACATATAAAAGGGTGTAATATAGAGGAATTATTTACAAATTGAATAGAAAGGGATTATATTTTATTCAAGAAAATTTCACAAATAAGGATATTTATAAATAGACCTTGAACGCATGTGATATAGAGGATGTACATATAGTAACTTCCCTAAGGGTTTGTGGCCTTTGGGAGTCTAACTGTGGCCCACACAATGGACATGGATGATAACTTGAGGAAACCAAACATGTCCCAACACCCCTATTTATTCAACACAAACTTGAATGAGCTATGATAGATATGACCAATGAGAATGAAAGCCTACTTTGCTACACGTACAGCGTGCAAAAACTCTAGAGTGCGGCTTTCTTATTGGTCTAGAGAGCCAATGTCATTTTAAACATTAGTGTTAGTGTCCATGATTTAAAAATATTAGATTTTTGGACAAGATTAGCAAATTTTTGATATTTTAGATACTATCTCTTGTAAAAATCCATAAAATTGTAGACAACTTCTAGATAAGGATGACATGTAAAAGAAAGTAAGTAGCTTTCAGTTAATTTTTAGAGGATTTTATGTAAAAATAGAGATTGGAAAAATCGTGCGACGCACAATCACTGTTTTAGGGCAGTGAACAACACTCCGAAGTGGGAGATGAAGGAGTGATCTAGCAGAATTCTGGGCAAGTGTGCTGGTATTTTACCCCCCCTTTGGGAGCCAGTGGAAGCATCAAATTGGCGGTTTGAGAAGCATAGAGGAAGGTATTATTTTATGCACGTTTTTGTCTACAAGAGATTTATCTTCTCATAATGCAGAAATAATTTCACCTTTGTGAGTATTCTTCTACATCCTCTATTTCTTTCTATAAGTATTCTTCTACGTCTTCTATATGTTCAAACCCCTTCTCTTCTGTCTACTCCTCTCCTCCTTGAATCTCCCTTCATCCTATTTTCTTTTACCCCCGCAATAGACCT
Organism: Lygodium microphyllum; assembly: GCF_053477565.2. Lineage (NCBI taxonomy): Eukaryota > Viridiplantae > Streptophyta > Polypodiopsida > Schizaeales > Lygodiaceae > Lygodium > Lygodium microphyllum. The sequence continues at coordinate 137,779,498 of NC_141152.1, read as the reverse complement.
TCAACCCCAAATACTTCGACAGTGGTAAACCCGATATGAAAGTCAACAGTAGGTGTGTAAAGATAGGAAATTCTGTCAGTTCAAGGGGTAGTGATACTTTACAACAGATGATTGATTTATTGCAGCAATAACAACAACAACGGTTGTTGTTACAAAAATAGATGCAAACTTGGCAGGAAGCAAAAAGAATTGATTCCTTAGCTGTGAATGCATTGCAGATAGTGGGACAAGAATTGAAGCAGTTTAAAGGTCAAAATGTTTTGGTCTTCATCCGCTTGTATGAAGAAAAGATGTTTCATGGGGTACCATAGTATGCATGGAGTCAGTATTTCTCTCATTTGGCCATGCATGCATTGCATAATCAGATTGATGAGTTACATAGAAGAGATGCCGATTGGGCAGCTTTTAAGAAAGCTTTGAGAGAAGAGTTTTTCTTGAAAGAAGCAGGATTGGTAACTAAAAAGACATTTATAGATTGGATTGAAAAGCCCAATAAAGGGTTAGCTCTTACAGCTTTTCTCCGTGAATTTGAAAGGCGATATGCACAATTGGATGCCAATGAGCAGCAATCATTGGAGAGTCAAAAAATTCATATGTTTCTGAAGGCTGCATATCCACTCTTGTAGGGGAAGCTAACTAATCATTTAGAAGATCCCTCTTCTGAAACAGGGCTAAAATCAAATTGGGCTAATGTAACTAAAGCAGTGTATATGATGGTAAAGAGAGAGCAGATAAAATTAAGATGGGATACAAGCACCACACCTACCAGTGCTCAAAAGGGGGCTAAAATTACAACTAAGGTACCTATAGCTATGGCAAAACAACCAGTTATACCTATTAGTCTGGCTCTTAAAGGTGATGCTCTGGATGAATTAATAAAAGGCATGCGTGATTTGAGACTGAATTTGCCAAAAATCTATGTAAAGGTCAAAAAGTTGGATGCTAAGGTAGAAGAAAAGGCTCTCGCAACAGCCCAAAAGCCATATAGAGAAGGATACAAGAGGATGTGCATTAGGTATGGCCTTTCACAGCATGAAAAGTGAGACTGTGCAACCTACCGTAAAGCGGTGTCGTTGAGTTCACACAAGGCCTGCAGAACACAGGGTTCAAGATACAGCAACGGAAGAGACTAACAAGAAGAAAATTGAATTGTTGATGCCAAAGTACACTATATTTCTTGTCAAGTGAGTTACATGAAGCTCATGTTCAGAAAAATCTGAACATATTCAGTTTTACATACAGATGCTTGAATTCAGTTTTTCCATTGGCACTTGATAAATTCTGCTGGGTAATAATGTCTGTGAACAGATTTTCAGGAATCCTTACAAAGTAGGAGTTTAACTTGCTCCAACTTACTCTAACTTCAATTGCATGACATGCACTACAAAGATATGGAGTCCTCTTCTGCATACAATATCAGACCTCCTACCTGTCCCTGCTGGCCTTAATTAACTTACAGTCACTTCTGGATATAAACTACAACTGCATCAGCCTGGTCAAGTCCCGAACTACCACTTTGTATATAGCAAGAGCTTCCAGTCACTCTTGACATGAACATGTTCCCGAATACACAGCAACAAGCTCACTAAAAGTAACAAACCAATTCAATCTTTTGATGATAGGTCAGTATCATTCTGATGTCCAAATCTTGGGAGACTTTAGCTTAACACCTACTACCAGTACTAAATGCAGCAGACATAGGCTGCTTTGCCTTCTCTTAGTTCTGCTAGCCTCTGTCCATAGAGATAAGCAATTAATCTGGCACCAAGTCTTGTTCTGCCATTGCATAGAGTAAGTAGCAGCCCACTTTCTGAATGCAACCTAAAATTCCCTAATTTCAGAGGCAAAAGATAGTTCTGATTACAGGTGCATCTCTCTGGCTCTGGTCTCCAACTTCCCATTTGTTACATAGCAGCACATCTGGAAATCTCCATAGTCTCTATTTCTTGTACAGGTCTGATTTCCCCTCTATGTTAGTGAAAATGCAGCAGCAGCCATGATAAGTGAGTGTTCTAGCTTCTTTTATCGGCCATTTATCACGGTTATGTCCCTCCACAGCATCCACATCAGGTCATAATAAGGCGGTGAAATTCAACTCGGTTGTTTAGGCTAAGGCTTCAGAATTATCCAGATGGTGATAACTCATCCCCCATGAATCTTCTCTCGATCCTTTAACATTTAGACCTTTCATCGATAAATTAGCCGGCAGGCCTAATAGGTTTATTGTTGGATCGTCGAGGATAATGCCGTAACAAAGCCCAAATACTGATGCCTGGCAGAGAAGCGACGCCCCTCCCAAAACAACCTACTTTCCTCTTGCTTTTTTCCCTCCAAAAGCCGTTCAAAACCCAAATTAGTTTCCCCCTTACTAGCTTTTTCCTGTTGATCCCATGGGAGAGAGACCGCTTCCTCTAAAAAAAACCAATAAACTAAATATTTCTGGTGTCTGACCTGCTCTGGTCGATGACATCAACAATGACAACCAGCGCTTATCCCTCTCACTTTTCCCTCCAAAATTCCAGCAGCAGCCAGCTCCCGTTTTTCCCTCTTCCAGTTATTTAAAAGAGCAACTAAGTTTATTAGATTTGTCACTTGGGTCTTCGTGTACTCCAGATGAGCACAAATCCAGTGAATGTATTCAGGCTCAGGAAGATAAAATGCCTTAATAAAGCCTCAACGACATGCAGATTTACGACAAGCCTGTGTGGAGCTAGATGCCTCAATCCATTTATCAAAACCTGAAGGTCTAATGACATTAGAGCACGACCGTCATTAGTACATTTCTTGACGCGCGAGAAACCTTCAAGTAGAACTTCAACCAATGTATCCACTCCATACTCCAAAACCATTTCTCGAGCACTTCTGAGGTGAGAGAGTTTTAAAATTCTCCTACCTCAACCTTCTCCACATTCAACATGAGCTCCAAATGATGAACAGCTAACCACTTCATCGCAACATCCACAGTGAATTTCCGAGCCTTCCTTTGGTTCCACGATATCCTGCACTTTTCTTGGAATTCATGATTGTAATTGACAACATAATATTACTCTTTGGCATCAGTTTTTTTATATTTTTCTGACACACACACATCATGCATCCAAACAAAATCATACACACATACTAACGGAATATATACATTGGATGCGGATTATCATAATGCATCTCATACACAATGAATCACATGTAGAAAATAACACAAATGCACAACAAAAGAAATGGAGGTGTATACGACTCGGATACGCAGTAGCATGACATCCACCCCCTCTAAACCTGCGCATCCTCCGGATGAGCCAACTATCCAGGATCATTCAAATCCATAAACAGGTCGAGTCCATCTTCTGTTTCTAGTAGACCTGTTTCTCCATGAGCTTCGTCATTCATATACTCTGCTTCTTCTACTTGTCTTTCTTCTACCTGCTCTTCTTCTGTCAACGCTTCAAGTGCATATTCTTCATCTTCTCTTCTCTTGAAAATCTTGACTCGTTTTCCAGCAATGGGCACCCTCAATACTGTTCCATCTAATTCAGCCAACTCATAGGTACCATTGTCAAAAACCTGTTTCACCTCATACGGTCCAAACCATCTTTGAACCATTTTTCTCATGCTACGATGCTGATTCTCTAGACTACTATCATAGACTAGAACCCAATCTCCTTCTTTGATGACTCTAGGCCTCAAGCGATGCCTTAAACCAAACCTGTCCTTATTTCTGAGTCGGGCTACCTTCAAACGATCAACTGCTAGCTGCACATCTTCTATCCTTCTCTCTAGTTGACGAATCAAAAGAGCTAGAAGCTCTTCCCTTGATAAATTCTCATGCCACGGAAGAACACTCCAAGTGAGAGTACAAATTTCTGTAGGCATGACAGTTTTTTGCCCATACATCAACTCTGTAGGCATGTATCCAGTAGTCACACTATGTGTAGAGCGATCAGCCCACAACGCAAAAGGTAGTAATCTCGGCCACTCCCCAATCCGACCTTTACAAGCTTTTGCCAATGCTTTAACTATCGGCGGATGTCCTCTTTCACTCTTGCCATTTCCCTCTAGATTATAGGCAGTAGTAAGAGCCAATTTAATCCCAAGCCATGAGAAAAATTCTCTAGCTTCATCTGCATCTAGCTCTCCACGATCAGTTGTAATCTTACCTATACATCCATACCTGCAAAATATTTCTTCCAACAAGAATTTACATACTATAGTGGTGGTCTTTGTTCGCAAAGATCTGCCTTCAACATGGTTTGTAAGATCCTCCCTAGCCAAGACAAGATATCTCATCTGCCAAAGTCCCACTGGCAAAGTAACCAAGTCTACCACCCACTTATAATGCATACATAGTGGATAAGCCGGATGCAACTCATCATGATGTCGCACTAAAGAGTAAAGCTGGCAGTCCCTGCAAGTCTCCGCAAAGTGAGAAACATTTTTATACATCCCTTTCCACCAGTATCTTTCTTTGATTTTCTCATAGTAGCCCACACACCTCTATGTCCAGCCCATGAGCTCTCATGAAACTCTCGCATAATCTGTATCTGCATCACTACATCACAAACTACTCTCAAGGGCAAGCCTCCTCTCTTCTTTGGATGCTTCCAAAGAAAACCATCTTTCAAGAAATACCCATAAGCATTCCTTTTGATTTTCTTGAATTCATCATCTGTCCAATCAGATCTTCAAGTCAATGAACTTAGATATTGTCCAATTTGCAGCCACTCGTCAACATAAAGTTCTTCAATAAAGGCTTCAATAGTAGATACATGACAATCATGTACAAGGACAAAAGCAGCAAACTCTGTCTCATCATCTTCTGCAAGCATTGACTCCTCATCCTCATATCTCGCTCTAGATAGCATGTCAGCAATTGGATTATCTTTCCCTGCTATGTGTCAAAATTCTGGATTCAATGATTTGATATAGGCAATCCACCGAAGCATCGCTATATCTGGAGTCGAGCAACTAGTAATCATGCCAAGCAAAGGCAAAAAATATGTTTCCACAACAACTGAAGCTCCAATGAAATACCCTTTATCACACTTCAGTGCAATAACTACTCCCCACAACTCTCTTTTGATCTGTGGATATCTCCTCTGTCGCTCATTAAGAACATTAGCTCCAAAGCGGATTGCATATCTATTTCCATCAGCATCATCCTGTCCCACTGCCCAACCTATGCCAATAGGGCCAGTATCAACTGTCAACATGATCGGCTGTCCACACTGATAATCCGCCTTGCGAAGAGTAAGAGCTGACTGCAACAGCTTCTTGAGTTTACGCATGGCTTTCGAATGCTTCTCATCCCAATGAAATTTCTGCCCCTTTCTGTAAAATACACAAGCTCCCACAAATCTCCGCACCTCTGAAGAGTAGGAGCTGACTGCAACAGCTTCTTGAGTTTACGCATGGCTTTCGAATGCTTCTCATCCCAATGAAATTTCTGCCTCTTTCGAAGCAGTTGATAGAGAACATCTACTATATGAGCAAAATGAGGAATCCAAATCATGTAAAATACACAAGCTCCCACAAATCTCCGCACCTCTGAAGTAGTCGAGCAATACTCTACAATCCTGCTTATGGCATCCACCTTTGCAGGTGAAGGCTTCCTGCCATAATATCCAACCATATGCCCAACTATGATGACTTCATTAACACCAAAGACAGATTTCAGCCCTGAAAGAGTCAAGTTTACCTCCTCTAATCGTGTCAATATTTGCTCACAAGCAACCAAGTGGTCAGCCACAAACTGTCTACATCCACGCAAATCAAGACTTTCATTCTTTTCTTCTTCTGCACAACCCTTAATAGGCACATCATCTAGAAAAGGCATGGTATACTGCGGAATATAGTCTCGTAGAACTCTATGCATAGCATTCATCATATGAGCAACTGAGTTTGTGGCACCTTGAGGCAAGGTACACATCCTTACAAGACCAATAGGTGTCCGCATAGTAGTAATATCCCTGCTTTCCAAGGCAAGCTGAAATTGATCATAACCTGAATACAAGTCACCTAGAGAATAGATGGCTCGTCCTGCAAAAGCCTCAGCAAATTCATCCACAACCGGACCTGTTCTCACATTCCTGATTGTCAGTTTGTTCACGGGCTGCGTATCCTGAATAAATCTCAAAGTACCATTCTTCTTTGGTACAGTAAATCACCTGTTAGAATAGGGTGTAGAAGAGGGTTCCAAAATTCCCATCTTAATCTTCTCATTCAGCAACTCTATCAGCTTTGGCAAGTGTGCTTTAGGCACAGGTATAGGACATATATTCCATGGTACATGAGGAATAGTGAAGATGACCATAGGTGCAACCAATTCGGGACTAATGCAGCCAATTTCATGTGGAAAGAAAGCAAATGCCTTACCATGACGTCCAAGCATCTCTCTAAAACATTCTTTTTCCACTGGAAGCAAGAAATCATCATTTCCAATCTTCAATTCTGCAAGAGTTTCAGCTGTAAATTTATGTCCAATATTTGCAGGATCTCTCAACATAGGCTACTTCATAGCTTTTTCAATTTGCTCATCACTATCAAGAGGAAGTGGCCCTACAACCGGCTTAACCTTCTTATCAACTGTTTTATATTTTGTGTCAACCTTGGCATCATTCAAGCACTCTTTTCTTTGCTGCAATTTCTGCAAATTTCTAGCAACTCTCAACTCTGTTGCTGAAAAATTTCAGCCCTTTGCTCTATGGACTGCATGGGTGCAGCCTGAAACTCTGTATGCTGAAATTTTTCTGCATTTAACTCTGTTGGCTGAATGGATTCAGCCCTGGGCTCTATGGATTGCATGGGTGCAGCCTCATACTCCATATGCTGAATTTTTCCAGCATTTAACTCTGTTGGCTGAAAGGTTTCAGCCCTCTGCAACTCTGTTAGCTGATCAAGATCAGCCATAAATTCAGTTTGCTGAGTTTTCTCAGCCTCTAGCTCTGTTTACAGCATAAAACCAGAAATTTCCTAAAACATATCCAAGGTTTGCACAAGTATGATCTTTGAATCCTTACATACATCAGTTTTCAACATTGCTCCCATCTCAAACAATGTATCTGCATAAGACATCCCTTCATACAATCCATCTACATGCTCTTCTACTTGCAAAATACCTGCATTCTTCAACTCTTTCTCCTTACGTCCAATGTACCGCCTGGCAGCTCTAGGCAAATCTGAAATTTTTTGATAACTCACTGAACTATCTGATGAAAAACCAACAAAATTATTGGAGAAAGACTAGCTGCCAGGAGGCGAGATCTCCTCTTTTCTCCACTCCGTACCACTGGTGTCTCGCAAGACTGTGGTACCTAATGAAAATCCAACTCCTTCGCAGGTAGTGGTGCCTCACGCAAGGAGTCCCTGTTTCTCGGATGATTTACCCCAACAGTCATAAACTGAACAGCTCGCATACCATCTTTACTGCGTATCCGCGCATAAGCTGACCCGTCATCCATCACTTTCGTTTCCATTCTTGCTTCTGTAATGAAAGGCTGTCCAAGAATAATCGGATAAGAGCAAGAATCCTGAACAAAGCAATGATAATCCTCTTCAACATTACCAATAGAAATTCTGATACTCGGACAAACAGCATACATGTCACCATAACTATTATTGGCGGCTCTCATGCGCCAGCCATGCTCTGCATCCATAGGCCACTTGCCACTCTCATAAACACCTCGAGCAATAAGATTAATCTCAGAACCATGATCGACTAAAGCGACCAAAGGAATTTGTTTCTCTCCAATCCTTACCACCGTCTCAGTGGTTGCTCTAGCCCAATGACTTCGTGAAAAATGGCTGCGAGGAATGAGAATAGGGGTATCATCATCTTCATACTGCATAGGCTGAACTATTTTCTCCAATTGCGGATTAACAGAAGCATTCTTAACCATCACTGCATCATCATGCTCTTCCCCAAGAGCTCCATGCCACAATCCATGTAAAGCAGGTCCTTCCATTGCATGTTGTTTCCTCTGCAAAAGATCCTGCATCTGATGCTGTATTTCTCTTCTAGCAATCCCAAGAGCTTCTCCAACAGTAAAAGTGACTTCACTATTCAAAATTCTTTCATGAAAAATCTTACTCATATCCGTCTGTATATCAAGGTCTGACAAGAGCTTGAATCCTGGCTCTTTTCTTGGTTGCCTCTTCTCTTTCATCTGCTTGTCTCCCATAGGTTGTTCAGGACTTGATTGAGCTGGAGAACTTGACATAGGTGGAGCTGTAACAGGTGGTGAAACAAAGTCACCCCCTCTAGTCTTTTTGGAGGTGCTGGGACCCTCCTCATCTCTTCTTCTCTTTTCCTCAACCATGGCATCTAAACCCTGTGTTTTAGCCATATAAACAAAAATAGAATACCTGTCAAACAGGAGAATCCCATCCCGTTTCTTCTCGGATGCTAGAGCCCACACAAGTCATAGTAGATGCCTGAACTTTCCCTCTTTTCGCTATCTCCAAGGCAGATGACCATAAAGCAGAGTCTCCATCTAATTTCTGTTCAAGCTAGACTCCATAAGCTGAAGCATCTCCTCTAATACTCACATAAGCTGATCGCGCAGCCATATCATCAACAAGCTTCTTCATGCCTCCCTTACCGAAGTTCGTGTCAAGAGAAGCGCTAGTCTCTGTCAGCCATATCTTCCCATCTTGTCCCCAGAACACTACATTCTTCTTACGTGCTTCTTGAAAAGCATCACAATCTCTACAGTGTTGGTGCTCTGTACTATCGCACCAAATACATCGTCTCCCTTTTCTTTGACCAACTGGAAAAGCAGTCGCTGGAGCAGGTGCTACAGCAGGTACTGACATAAGTTGCTCTTTTAACTTACCAACTTCAGCTTTGACTGCTTCAATCGTCAAATCTGCCAAGCCTTTAATAACATCATCTACAGATAAGGGCACTGGAGCAGCAGGAATTGGTGGATTCACAGCAGGAGGATTAGGCTTAGGCAAAGAAGTTTCAGCAGGGGTAGAAGAAGAAGTCTCTAAGGATTTTTCCGAAAATGATCCTATATTATGATGCAATCGTACTCTCCTGCGCTGCTTCTTAATAAGAGCATTCACAGCCTCAATGACATGTCTCCACTCGGTCTTTAAACCTGAATCAGTAGCTTGATCTTCCAAAAGATCATCCAACTTTTCCTGTAAATCAGCATCAGCAGCTTGTAAAAATAACTCCACTTTCTGCATCTCCAAAGCTTGCTGCTCAGTTCCATCCAACTAATCATAGCGGCTCTCAAACTCTCGTAGAAGAGCGGTAACTGAAAGTCCCTTATTAGGCATAGAAACCCATGCTAAGAAATTGTTGCGATTCATAAGACCTGTATCCTCTAGGAAATATTCATCTTTTAATGCCTTCTTAAACTCTGCCCAACCTGCATGTGTTTCTTGAATTTCTGAAATGCGGACTTCAAGAACGCGCACCACGATCCGCAAGAAGTAGCGGCTCCAAACATCTTGAGAAACCCCAAAAAATTTCATCTTTTCTTCATACAAATGCAAGTAAGTTGACACTTGTTGGCCATTAAACTGCTTCATCTCCTGTTGGACAACTTTCAAGGCATCCATGGCATCACTATCACGTTTCGTGTGAGCTTGGTGCTGCATATAAGTGGTAAATGACTGAAACAGGTTCTTCATGACATTATCATCCGTCATCTCTTCTTGCGAGTCTCCCATATTGCTGAAAAGTGACGCAGCACTTTCACGTCGGGTTCACCAGAAATGTCGTTGAGTTCACGCAAGGGCTGCAGAACACGGGGTTCAAGATACAGCAACGGAAGAGACTAACAAGAAGAAAATTGAATTGTTGATGCCAAAGTACACTATATTTCTTGTCAAGTGAGTTACATGAAGCTCATGTTCAGAAAAATCTGAACATATTCAGTTTTACATAGAGATGCTTGAATTCAGTTTTTCCATTGGCACTTGATAAATTCTGCTATGGGTAATAATGTCTGTGAACAGATTTTCAGGAATCCTTACAAAGTAGGAGTTTAGTAGGCCACAAAGCCTATCATTGTTGCTTCATGTTTGGAATACGAAACCCCTTCGCACAGATTTCAGATACATAAACTCTAGTGAGTTGGAACTAGCATAGATATTCATTATTTAACTTGCTCCAGCTTACTCTAACTTCAATTGCATGACATGCACTACAAAGATATGGAGTCCTCTTCTGCATACAATATCAGACCTCCTACATGTCCCTGCTGGCCTTAATTAACTTACAGTCACTTCTGGATATAAATTACAACTGCCTCAGCCTGGTCAAGTCCCGAACTACCACTTTGTATATAGCAAGAGCTTCCAGTCACTCTTGACATGAACATGTTCCCGAATACACAGCAACAAGCTCACTGAAAGTAACAAATCAATTCAATCTTTTGATGATAGGTCAGTATCATTCTGACGTCCAGATCTTGGGAGACTTTAGCTTAACACCTACTACCAGTACTGAAAACATCAGCACCTTTGTGTACCCCGTTCATAGCCTTGACTTTGGCATCCATGTACCCTGCCAACTCTTCTAACTAAATGCAGTAGACATAGACTGCTTTGCCTTCTCTTAGTTTTGCTAGCCTCTGTCCATAGAGATAAGCAATTAATCTGGCACCAAGTCTTGTTCTGCCATTGCATAGAGTAAGTAGCAGCCCACTTTCTGAATGCAACCTAAAATTCCCTGATTTCAGAGGCAAAAGATAGTTCTGATTACAGGTGCATCTCTCTGGCTCTGGTCTCCAACTTCCCGTTTGTTACATAGCAGCACATCTGGAAATCTCCATAGTCTCTATTTCTTGTACATGTCTGATTTCCCCTCTATGTTAGTGAAAATGCAGCGGTAGCCATGATAAGTGAGTGTTCTACCTTCTTTTATCGGCCATTTATCATAGTTATGGCCCTCCACAGCATCCACATCAGGTCATAATAAGGTGGTGAAATTCAGCTCGGTTGTTTAGGCTAAGGCTTTAGAATTGTCCAAATGGTGATAACTCATCCCCCATGAATCTTCTCTCGATCCTTTAACATTTAGACCTTTCATCGATAAATTAGCCGGCAGGCCTGATAGGTTTATCGCTGAATCATCGAGGATAATGCCGTAACAAAGCCCAAATACTGATGCCCGGCAGAGAAGCGAAGCCCCTCCCAAAACAACCTGCTTTCCTCTTGCCTTTTTCCCTCCAAAAGCGGTTCAAAACCCAAATTAGTTTCCCCCTTACTAGCTTTTTCCTGTTGATCCCATGGGAGAGAGACCGCTTCCTCTAAAAAAAACCAATAAACTAAATATTTCTGGTGTCTGACCTGCTCTGGTCAATGACATCAACAATGACAACCAGCCAGCTCCCGTTTTTCCCTCTTCCAGTTATTTAAAAGAGCAAGTAAGTTTATTAGATTTGTCACTTGGGTCTTCGTGCACTCCAGATGAGCACAAATCCAGTGAATGTATTCAGGCTCAGGAAGATAAAATGCCTTAATAAAGCCTCAACGACATGCAGATTTACGACAAGCCTGTGTGGAGCTAGATGCCTCAATCCATTTATCAAAACCTGAAGGTCTAATGACATTAGAGTACGACCGTCATTAGTACATTTCTTGACGCGCGAGAAACCTTCAAGTAGAACTTCAGCCAATGTATCCACTCCATACTCCAAAACCATTTCTCGAGCACTTCTGAGGTGAGAGAGTTTCAAAATTCTCCTGCCTCAACCTTCTCCACATTCAGCATGAGCTCCAAATGATGAACAGCTAACCACTTCATCGCAGCATCCACAGCGAATTTCCGAGCCTTCCTTCGGTTCCACGATATCCTGCACTTTTCTTGGAATTCATGATTGTAATTGACAACATAATATTACTCTTTGGCATCAGTTTTTTTATATTTTTCTGACACACACACATCATGCATCCAAACAAAATCTTACACACACACTAACGGAATATATACATTGGATGCGGATTATCATAATGCATCTCACACACAATGAATCACACGCAGAAAATAACACAAATGCACAACAAAAGAAATGGAGGTGTATACGACTCGGATGCGCAGCAGCACGACAGCGGAAGCAGAAAGGTTAGTCTTTTGGAAAGATGCCAAATACATTCAACAGAAACTAGTCTTCCAATAGATCCAAATTTTGGAAATGGTGGCATGCAAAAGAGGTTGGAAGATATAGATTTAAGAATAGCATTTGTTGCCATAGATGCAGCCACATATGGGTTGAGAATTGAAAGGGTTAATGAAGCTCGTAAAGGAGGCATGGTTTAAGAAAAATCTCATGTTTGGATGCAAGCATTAGATTGCATGAAAAAAGGCAAAACAACAAAGTCTAAATTGGCTGATGCAAGTTAGAGTATACGAGGGAGAACAAGATGGAGTGCACCAATGGATTCATTTTCAACCCATGCTTATTTGGCTGAGGTTCGTAATCAAAAAGCTCTTATGAAAGAAAAGAGAAGAAGAGATAAGGACACTACTGGTCCTTCCTCTTCAGGCCCATCTAAACGCATAACACGAAGTAAAATGGAGCAATAGAAAGAGCTTGAAAAAGCCATACCTGAGCATGTTGTGGAGGATGCATCTCAAGGGAAGAAACAAGGAAAGAAAAGGGGCCAGCAACCCCAGTTATAGGTTACAATCCGATCTTGAGATTGCCACAAACCTTAAAAAAGTCTTGGAAGATTGCATACTTGGAAATAGAGTGGAATTCACACTTAGCAAAGTTCTTGGAATCGCAAAGTGTGAATTTCATGATGCAATCATTGATATGTTGAAACAAAAAAGACATTTTTATGGTGAAGTTTTGCAAGCATTGATGCAAGCTCACTAAAACATAGAGAAACATCTTCAAAGGGAATATGATGATGTATGTCATGCTATTTTGGAACAGGCTGACGCTCAAAATTGGCTAAATAAAAGTATAGATAGCAAGCTTATAGCTGAAAATGGTATTATGGGAAACACTAAGCATAGAGAGAAGGCTATGTATAATAGGGATGTCTATCAACAAGCACATGAAGAAGAATATGCTCATTTTATTCCAAGCAGTCATTATTTAGGAATGCATTGGGCTCATGCTACAACAAAGACAATTGTTAAAGTGGGAGAAAGAGAGATGCCTTGCATAGCTCTCTTGGATCATGGTTCCGAAATCAATGTTATGGCACACAGCTTGTATGAGAATGGAGGTTGGCATATTGATGTAGATCTGAGATGGCGCATGCAGGTAGTAAACAATTCATCAGGGGATCTCTATGTGGCTTGTCTGAATATACCCGTGACTATTGGAGATGTTAGGGATGAATATCATTTTTTTGTGCAAGATTCATGTAGTTATCTGGTGATTTTGGGATAGCCCTATATTTCAAAATCAAGGCTCGAAAAAAAAGCATTGGATGATGGTTCTTCATGTGCTCGGATTTGAAGTAAAGATAATACAAAAGCAGTACAATTTCTCACTGTTTGTGTGAATCATCCCAACAATCATGATAGGCTGCGGGATAATCTTAGGCAACGTAATGCACGAGAGTTTAAGGGTTTTCAGACATCACTATTATAAGTGGAGGCTATGAGAGTGCCTCTAAGAAGATAATTATGCCTCCAAGAAAGGGAAATTTTGTGTTTATGTGTGGATTGCAAAAATGGACAGCATGTAGTCTTGGCAGTTTTAAGAATATTTCAGCCATGTGCAGGGCTAAAAAGAAATATGTAGGATGGGCTGAAAAAGAGCTGAAGACATATGATTTGATGGCTGCAAAGGAAGGTATTTTAGGGCTTTTTTCAAGGCTGGTTGATGTTGATACAGTGGTTGAAATTTTTGCATGAATTAATGCTAAAAATAGGATAGAAAATGAGGTTATTTATGTTGACACTTTAGAGATGTATGAAGTCATTCAAGAGTTTACTGAGCATGAATGTTATGGGCTACAAAATAGGATTGAAGCAAGGGTGGATACAAAGCAAAAAATAGTGCAAAGAAGGTTAAGCATGTGGCTTTGTCTTTACCACCTAAAATTGATGGGTTGGCTGAAAAAGTGACTCAACAGCCTAGTTTATGAGATCCACATGGAGTAGGACATAAATTCGCAGCCAAAACATTACAAAAGCTGAAAATTGGTGATACAAGCTTTCTTTTACTTGCAGAAAGAGCTTATTTCTTGCAAATGTTGGCAAGGCATGCGATAGCCTTTGTGTTTTAGCCAAATAAAATTGGATGTGTTGATTCGACCATAGTTGCACCTATGGTGATCTTTAAAGTACCTCATGTGCCATGGAATTGAAATCCTATTCCAGTACCTCGGGCATATTTGCCTAAGCTACTGGAGCTTTTGAACAAGAAGATCAAGATGTGGATTTTGGAGCCCTCTTTAGCTCCATATTCGAATTAGTGGTTCACTATTCCAAAGAAGAATGGTTCTTTGAGGTTTATACAGGATTTACAACCAGTTAATAAGGTCACCATAAGGAATGTTGGATTGGGCCTGATAGTGGATGAATTTGCAGAAGCATTTGCAAGCAAGGAAATTTACTCTATGGGTGATTTATATTCAGGATATGATAAATTCCAGCTTGCATTGGAAAGCCGGGATATCACTACCATGAAGACACTGCTTGGATTGGTTAGGATGTGTATGCTTCTAAAGAGAGCAACCAATTCAATGGCGCATATGATGAATGTTATGCATAAAGTTTTGAGTGAGTATATTCCTCAATTGAGCTTACCCTTTCTTGATGATGTGCCGATAAAAGGATGTGATATCTATGAGAAGAATGAAGAGCTAAATGAGCAAGGATGTAGAATGTTTGTGGCTGATCATATTGCTGATTGTGACAGGATTTTGAGCCATCTTGAAGAAGTGCATTTAACTATGTCACGAGGAAAGTCAATTTTTGGAGTGGAGAAAGTATTACTTGTTGGGCACATGTGTGGACCATATGGAAGAAAGGCCTCACCAATAAAGATTGATGCCATAAGCAAAATGTGGGAGACATGTTCAAATGTATTCGAGGTGAGAAAATTTTTTTATGCATGTGTCTTTTACTTAATATGGATTGTGCATTTTGCTCATGTGGCTGAAAGTTTATATCAACTCTTGAGAAAAGGGCAAAAGTTTTGGTGGGAAAAACAACATATGAAGGCAATTTAAAAGCTAAAGATCTTATTGATTTCAACCCCAATACTAAAGAGAGAAAATTATGAGAATGGGCAACCTATCATTCTCACTGTGGATACAAACCCAATTGGTAGTGGGTTAGAATGATGCTGATGGGAATAGGTATGCCATTTGGTTTGGAGCAAAGGTCCTCAATGAACAGCAGTGATGATATTCTTAAGTCAAAAGAGATCTTTGGGGTGTGGTGATAGCCCTTAAGTGTGATAGGGAGTATTTTATGGGAGCTCATGTAGTGGTAGAGACTGATTGTCTACCTCTATTGGGCATGATAGTGAATTGCTCAACTCCAAATATTACCATGTTACGGTTTTTTTTTCATATATAAAGTCACTTAACCTTTATTTTCAGCATATTGCAGGTAGAGAAAACCCCGTGGCTGACATGCTTTCATGAGCAAGGTTTGAAGATGAAGAGGAGCTTATGGAAGATGAAGAGGATGATGTGATAGGTGTTGAAAATGACTTTATGACAGCAAGGAATAAGTTTGCAGCTATTGTTATTGCACATGCAACCGTTATAATAGGGATTTCAGCACTAAGAACTTATAGCCATGGAGAAGAGATGGACAATAGAGAGAAAGCATCATCAATGTTATGATTCAGTGAGAACACAATTTTTGGAAGAGTTATATGAGGATGATTGGCTGAAAATAGGTCAATATCTCAACCTCATGACAAAGAAAGCTGAGTGGTTAATGTCTCATGTGTAGACGGTACATAACACTTGTAAGATTTCCAATCTTGTGCATAACCAAGGAACATACTCTTGACAGCTTTAGGATCCAATTTCTTCCTCTTTTCATCACGAACATGCACATATGCAATGTTTCCAAATACCTTCAAGTGTGAAATGTCAAGCTTATGACCATACAACCTCTCATATGGAGTTACATCATGAATCCCTACTATAGGGATTCTATTTAGCACATAGACAGTAGTCATTACTACTTCAGTCCAATCATCCATTTGGCAAACTCTTCTCATTCAACATAGCTCTTGCCGATTCCATCAGTACTCTATTTTTCCTTTCTGCTACACCATTTTGTTGTGGTGTATAGCTGCAAGTTAACTATCTTTTGATCCCATATTTAGCAAGGTACTTGTCAAAGTAATTAGAGATATATTCTCCACCTCCATGTGATCTAAGACATAAAATTTTATAGCTCAATTCATTTTCAGCATGCTTCTTGAAGTCCTTGAATGCATCAAACACATCATCCTTATGTTTCATTATGTAAAGCCAAGTATATCTTGCTGAAATCATCAATGAAGGATACATAGTAATGAGCACCACCAAACGAAGCATTATGAGACAGGTCCCATACATATGAATGTATCAACTGCAAGGGTCGTGAGCTATTCTGTACATGTCTCATAAATGGAAACCTTTTCTGCTTTCCAAACTGACATGCATCACATACATGTCCAAAGTCATGATACTTGAACTTAGGCAGTCCAAGTACAATCTCCTTCTGCTACATAGATTTCAGCATTTGTACATTCACATGACCAATCCACTTTTGCCATATCTCAGCATCCCATATAGCACCATCATGTGCAAACATGGATGCTTTCTATTCTAGAATTGACGCATCAAGGGTAAACATTCTCCCATCTCTTCGATCTCTAGCAATCAATTTGTAGCCATTACCATATTCTTCAACAAAGCATCCATCTCTATTAAATCTCACCTATAGATTTTGTTCTGCCATTTTTCCAACTGACAAAAGATTCCTGGTTATTGTGGGTACATGTAGTACAACATGTCGGCTCTTTTTCTTGTCATCAGGCATCAACAACAGAACAATTCCTGTGTGTTGAATGTCATGTTGGGTGTCATCCCCAGTACACACATAACCATGTGAACCTTGTTAAAATATCAAGCTCTTGTTACTCTTCAATCAATCTATCTTTATGTGTGTGACCGACATTAGCTGGATATAGTTGTACACATATGTGACATTCAATAAGTCGGTGTAGTCAATGACTTAACCACAATTAGCCTTGGTTAGTTATACCTATGTGTGTAAGTCTCTTTCAGTTTGTTTGATGGAAGAATAATGGAAGAATAATAACAATAAGCTAAGGCTCATCTTCTACTCCACTCTATTTATTTTGAGATATTATGATTTACAGGAAGGATACCTATCATCTTCACTTGACATACATGTAATATATTCTAACCGGTTGGACATGTATCAACTCCTACATAGAGTGGCAATTGAATGAGATGTTTTGGGGTTGTTTTGAGGTTTGAATACTCTTGTTTTAATAGAGAAAATACTGCTGGTTATAGCAGTGATTTGGCTATATTTGGTACTGCTACTTGCATACGGTCACTAAGGACTACTCTCATAAACAGCTCTTAGAGTGCTCGACCATATCTTCATCACAGGAGGTGGACAACTACTCAGACCTCCCCCAAATATACTGCACCAAACCCTAAGATTTTATCCCTCGATTTTTTGGTCCCCAAAATAAGAAATTTTCCCACATACACATATACATATATAGCACAAAGAAAAAAAACATGTAAATGAAGGATATCACCTAAACTTGGCTACAAGAAGCTTCTCTATAGCAAGAGGATCACTCTAGGTGCTCCATTAAATCTATTTAGTTCAATATTAAGACAAGAAACCATTAACTGCACCTACACCAAACAAATACATGGCCCTCTTGGCCTTATGAAATCAACTAGTACACTGCAAAATAAACGGTCCTCTTGGCCTAACGAAATCAAATATTACATGCAATCAGAACAACCCTCTTTGCCTAAGGAGAACATAGCTATAAAGCATGCCATTTAGCATCCTAGTATTGAAAGTAAACCGTTGATCCCCCCATAAATAATACTGACATATAACACTAGAACAAGGGATGGACCGCTCAGGATGACCCTCTTGGCCTAACAAAAATATAGCTATAAAGCACACCATTCAGTATCCTACTGTTGAAAGCAAATCCTTGTCCCCACATAAACTCTATTGAATTACAAAACTAGACCAAGGGATGGTCCACTTAGGCCCAACACTAAATGCATCAAATTATTAGCTAGTCCCCCTGCATAAATGACAAGGGGTGTTTGATAAATATGTCATTGAACAATCCTATGTGTCCATGAAAGAATAGGAAGATGGTCAATCACTACGTGGCTCATTACACCCATACTAACCATTAGCGGCCATAACAAGACATGTTAGCAAAGTAGTCCCCATTGTAGTCCTGAGCTAATAAGATTGGACAATTCTAATCATGCCTTAGGACTATAGTTGAGAAATATGTCCTCAATAATGGCATAATTTTCCAATGAATCTACAAAGAGATTCCACTAATAAGGAACCAGCTCTGAGACAAGTCACTATCTCAAAAACTTGAAGTATATCCAAGGTTGTATGATAATACATTCATAGAATGGGATCCCTTACACTATAGGTACCATTCAATTGGTTGATCATTAATTGTGAGTCATCTTTCACCAATAAATAGCGGATACCAGCACTTTGAGCTATATTCAACCCCATGATTAAGGCCTTGTAGTTTGTCAGTAAAAGTGGTACCTAAATAAACTTCCATTTTCATAATGACTCTATGTCAAGGGTCATTAGTAACCATACTGACACTTGTATGCTTAGGGGACCCTCATGAAGCTCCATCAAAATATAAATTATAGACGCATTCTTCATTAATAGGCCATGCCATACCAATTAGCCTACTTATACTTATGGTAGTCAAAGTCGAGTCGAGAGAGAGGACGTATGACAAGTATAATCCCTCCTTCCTCACTAAAATCAATAGGGATGCTAATAAGAACCCTATGACAATGGTGGTAATATACCTTAATATCCCAAGTGAAAAATCTGTCTTGCTACACAGTAATATGATAACCCTTACTCCACCAAATCACTCAACCATAGTCGTAACACTACTCTAAATATGGATGTTAAAGATAAGGACTAATTTTGCCCATCCAATTGCCTTAGCACCTATTGCAAGTTTAAGCTGGATCCTAGAAGACTTGCAAATGTACCAAATCTAATGTCAACCCCTACACATAATAGGGCTTCAACTTATTAAAGTGTACTTTATTTTTAAACTCTACCCCCTATCAATCTTCTAAAAGGGATGTAGAGCCATCCTTTTTTATACAAACGATCTTGTAAAGGGCCATCCGATTTGGATTCTAACTTGCTAGGAAATAACTCGCGACGAGCATCATAATATAGGACCAATGGACCCTTCACAAATTTATTTCTTTTAACATGAAGACCATTAAGCACTTTTATCATCTTCTTCTCTATCTCTTGATGTAACAAAGCCTCCAAATAGAATCTCATCAAGATGTGCTAGGGAGGTCAACCTTTCTTGCAGTGCTTCCTCTTCACCCAAAGAATAGTTCAATGTAAACCTCACAGTGCGTAACTCAATTTCCAAGGCCAAGATACACTCTTCCCCATATACCAGCTTAAATGGGATGTGGCATGTTTCTCTTTTAAACATAGTATTATAAGCCTAGACAGTCACATGCAGTTTTTTATCCCCGTCGCAGTTACCCTTAGATACACTCTTCGATAAAATCCCCACAAGCTACATGTTGGTACTCTCTACTTAACCATTCGCTTAGGATTATATGGGATGGTTTTATTATGTTTAATTTTTAGAGCTTCAATTAAGGCTTCTATGACCTTTTTCGGAAAAAGTGTATCCCACAATCAAAACACTGGTTCTTTAGGTGAACCAAAATGGTAGACAATTTGTTCCATAATGAAACTATCTATTTCCTTGACATTGTTCATCATTCTAGCTTAAGCTTCAGGCCAATTTGTAAAGTAGTCCATCACCACAATGATATAATGCTTGCATGTAGTAGACAAAGGATGCATAGGTCTAACAAAATCAATGTCCCACTTCTCAAAGGGCAAAGTCACAAGAATCGGATAAACCAGTTGCTTACAATTTTCCCTAGCATCATGTCTCTGATAGACATCACAATGCTTAACATATGCAAAAGCATCTTGGAAGACTGTTGGCCACCAATAGCCACCACATAAAGCTTTTCGGACGGTGATCCACTCAGAAAAATGATCTCCGCATGCCGAATAATGACGTTCCTCTAGAATAAAGGGTACCTCATCAGGCACTACACAATTACAATAAATCTCATCCATACCTTTCCTATATAAGATACCCGCTATTATTGAAAAGTGAAGTGCTTGCTACTTAATCTTCCTCTCTTTGGATTTAGAAATAGTTTCCATCGGGTTGCCTATTGATAAATAATGTGTGATAGATGCATACCATGAGGAAATAGAAGCTGCATCAATTTTGCATAAATCCTTGCAATCACTAATATCATCCCACTCTCGTTAGACTCGAAAAAATCTACTAGATACCCTATGATACCTTGTAGCTTTGGTAGCTTGCTCCTAATCTCATAGTCAAACTCTTGCAAAGAAATCGATCACTTGGCTAGGCGATCAGGAGGTTGAAGCTTGTTTAGTAGTAAGTACAATCCCTCTGCCTTGGTGAAGAACCCACCTTCTCATAAAGAATATAATGTCTAAATGTCTTGGTGGCAAATACCATAGCCAAGCAAACCTTCTCCATATAGATGTAACAAAGCTCTGAAATTCCCAAATTTTGGCTTGCAAATGTAATAGGATGATAAATTTGTGCCTCCCAAATTTGGGATAAGCAACAACTAATACTACACCTTGTCACAATTGCGAATATATAGAAAATCTCATCCCTTTTTGGAGCTTTTAAAACAAGTGCTTTGGACTATTCCATTTTAACATCTTCAAATGCAACTTTGCATGCTTCTATCCATTCAAAAACATGGTTGTGAGATAAAAGATTCATCAAGGGTAATGAACATTCAACTAATGCATTAATGAATCAACAATAGTATCCCACAAATGAAACAAAACTATGAACTTCCCTAGGGCAAGTGGGTTGGCTTATTAGGGCCACAATAATAACCACCTTTTTCAAGGTTGGTGGAAATATTAGCCACATTCCCAACATGACCCAATACCAAACCATAAGGCATCCTGAATACACACTTTCGAGGATTCAATGCTATGCAATACTTATGACATCGCTCAAAGCATGCACGTAGAATAATAATTTGTCTATGACGAGTTATGATAGTTGCCCCTAAATCATCTATGAAGACCTTTAACTCTTCAAGGGATATATCAGCACAACAAGCAACTTGTTATTCATTCTTTTTCAAGACTCGGGAGCAATACATAGGCCAAAAGCCATCACATGGTATGCAAAAGCACCAAAAGCTGTAATAAAAATCATCTTAAACTTATCCTCTTCAACTATGGCCATTTGATTATTACCCACTAAATAATCCATGAAAAAGTATATCTCTTGCCCTACCAATTGATCTAAAAGCTAATCCGTCACATGGTATGCAAAGCCAACTTGTTATCCATTCTTTTTCAAGACTCGGGAGCATTACATAGGCCAAAAGTCGTCACATGGTATGCAAAAGCACCAAAAGCTGTAATAAAAATCATCTTTAACCTATCCTCTTCAACTATGGCCATTTGATCATTACCCACAAAACAACCCATGAAAAAGTATATCTCTCGCCCTACCAATCGATCTAAAATCTAATTGATAAAGGGCAAAGGATAATAGTCATTCACTGTCTGCTTGTTTCAATTCCTTAAAATCGATACACATCTTGATTTGATTGTTATTTTCCTTTCCTATTACTACCGATGAGCACCATTGTGTATGTTCAAGAAATATCAAAGAAGCCTTCCTTAAATGCATCAATTCCTCAAAAAGAGGTTCTCTCAGCTCAAAAGTCATATGTCTAACCTTCTACCTCACTCATTTACTATCTTCTTTCAATGGGATCATATGCATGGCAATAGAGGGGGGAATCCCATTCAATTCATCATAACTCCATGCAAATATATCCCTAAAATCATATAGGAGTGCCACATAATCTTCATGCTCATCAATAGATAAGATAATGTTAATTTTAATGAGACTAGGTTCAGTGGTGAGGTGGGATGGGGTTTGAAGTGGGGTAGAGGTGGGGCGCTGCCAGAACCCTGTCAAGGTGGGGGAAGTGGGTTATATTGGAGATGGTGATGTTGCAACCAAAGATCCATATGAGTCTAAAGGGGAGGCTATAGGACATTATGGAAGATAAGCTTGACTACAAGTTTCCCCAAGTAGATGGCTCTGAGTCTAATTTGCTGTTGGAGTTGGTCATAATTGAACGAGGTGGGCCTTCACTCCTTCAAGTTCACATTTATGCTTGAAATCGGTGCTTAGGAGTGTCAAGATTGTGGGAGAGAAGGAAGGAGTCTCACTTGTAGCTTTCTTGCTTGCACAATGGGGGAATAGACACAAGGGTGGAGGCTGAAAACAGTTTTCCTCTTCTTAGTTGTGTAAGCCAAAAAGAACTCTCATACAAAGAAATAGAAGAACCCTATATATGGGTCTCAAACCAAACTCAACTAACTAAGGTGGCATACTAACTGAGCCACGAACTAGAGTAGATAAGGATAGCTGTCATGTAGCTATTATTCATGGGCGGTGTACCAACCGCATCTGCACAACTGACAAGTCAGTGACATAAATACACAATAATCACCCTGGCATATCACGAGTGGAGCTCGATATCTCAACACTCCCCCTCGAGCAAAATGTCAGCTACCTGATCCTCTGTGCTGACATAAACTAGATCAATAAGACCTAGTAAAACCCTCTCTCGCACATAGTGATAATGCACCTCAATGTGCTTTGTTCTAGCATGATAGACTGGGTTATTTTCCAAGTGTATACTACTCATGTTGTCACAATAAATGACAACTGGCCCATCTGTAGACTGATGCATATCATAAAGTAGCTTATGCAACCAAGTTACCTCACATGCTGCCATTGCTTGACCCCTGTACTCAGCCTTTGTGCTCGACAAGGCAACCGTAGGCTGTTTCTTGCTGCTCCAAGTGATTGCAACACTCCCAAAAGAGAACACATATCCACTGGTAGATCGTCTATCAGAAATACTACCAGCCCAATCAGCATCAGTGTATCCATGCAACTGTATCTGAACCCCAGTCTCATAAAATAGTCCATACTGCAATGTGGACTTCACATACCTGAGTATGCGTCTAGCCGCATCCAAATGTGGTTTCCTTGGAGCCTGCATAAACTCACTTACCAATCCAACAGCATAGCTCAAATCTGGCCTGGTAATAGTCATATAAATCAAGCTTCCTACTATGCGTCTGTACATAGTAGGGTCTTCTAGAAGCTCACCTGCATCTATGCTCAGCTTCACATTCTGCTCCAAAGGAACTAAAATAGGCTTACAACCTATCATCCCATATTTGGACAGCATGTCCAATCCATACTGCCTCTGCAAGAGCTGTATCCCACTTGGTGATCTAATCACCTCAATGCCCAAGAAATAACGCAGCTCTCTCAAATCCTTCATCTCAAACTTCTGCTTCAATAGCATTTTCACATGAAGGATATCTTCACCACTGTCACCTTTCATAATCAAATCATCAACATAAATGACAAGTAGCATAATACCTTTCTCTGTTTTTCTCACATAAAGTGAGAAATCTGCCTTGGAAATCTGAAAGCCAATAGTGACAAGATACTGTCCTATCTTGTCAGACCATGCTCTAGGTGCTTGCTTCAAGCCATACAAGGCTTTCTTCAACTTGCAAACAAACTCAGGATGAACAGCATGCACATAACCTGGTGGCTACTCCATATAGACCTCTTCTTGCAAATCACCATGCAAGAAGGCATTCTTTACATCCATCTGATGTAAAGACCATCCCTTTGATGAAGCCATAGCAATGACTGCTCTTACGGTTGCCATCCTTGCAATCGGACTAAATGTTTCTTCATAATCAATGCCATATGTTTGTGCATACCCCTTGACTACTAATCTTGCCTTATATATGTTCACAGAACCATCTGCATTGTGCTTCACCTTATAAACCCACTTACAGCCAATTGCATTTTTACCTTTAGGCAAAGGTACCAATTCCCATGTAGCATTTGCTTCCAAGGCATCCATTTCTTCATCCATGGCTTTCTCCCATTTTTCTTTTCCCATGGCTTCCTCAAAAGAAGTGGGTTCTGGTTCCTGTATCACTTTAACCATATATGCATAATGAATGGCTGTAAATCCATCATATTTTAGCCTATCCACAGGATACCTAGCTCTGCTAGACCTGCGCAAAGTAGGTTCACTCCCACGTGCTCTCAAAACATCCTGGTCTTCCTTACTCCAGGTGTAACAATAGAAGGAATACCCAACTCATCATCAATGCTCTGTTCTGAGCCACTGGATTCACCATCCACATAAGAGTGACCTGCATTCACATCAAACATGGGCTGATCAACCTTCTCTTTTCCTTTTCGTGATACCTTCATACCACTATCTGCATTGCTTTGAGAAGATTCTCCTTATCTCAATCTTCCTGTCCATGGCAAAGAATGTGAACCACTGCTAGAGGACGCTCCAGGTCCACTAATATTTTGTGACTGCTGCTGTGAATTATGTGCAGCATTACCATTTTGTGCATCTACATCATCAATCACATTTATTGGTTTATACCAGCTACTCATCTCATCAAAAACAACATCTTTGCTCACTGTAAACTTACGAGCAGAAGGGTTATAACATCTATACCCTTTTTGCTGCAGAGAGTAACCAATAAAGATGCACTTCTGAGCTTTTGGATCCAACTTGGATCTTAGCTCATCTGGCACATGTACATAGGCAATGCAACCAAAAATTTTCAAATGAGAAATATCTAGTTTCCTACTAGTATACCTCTCCTCTGGAGTCATCCCATGTATTGCTGCAGTGGGAGTCCTGTTCATTATGTAGACTGCTGTAGCAACTGCTTCAGCCCAATAAAAATCTGGTAGGTCTTTTTCATTGAGCATGGCACGAGATACCTCTCCAATATGCCTGTTTTTCCTTTCTGCAATTCCATTTTGTTGTGGGGTATGACTGCATGAATATTGTTGCTTTATGCCATGCTCCTACAGGAACCTTGCAAACTCATTTGAGAGGTACTCTCCCCCTCCATCTGACCTTAGGCATTTTATTTGCAGACATGTTTCTTTTTCAGCCATAGCTTTAAGAGTTTTGAAATGCCCAAAAACTTCACTTTTCTTTTTCATAAAATACACCCAAACTTTTCTGCTATAGTCATCAATAAAACTGACAAAATAATGACAGCCTCCAAGAGATGCAGCTTTAGTAGTCCACACATCAGAGTGGATTAATTCCAATGGCTTCTTACTCTCTTGAACATGTCTAGGAAATGGTTTCCTTGCCTGTTTTCCAAATTGACAGGCTTCACATACCTTATGCATTTCTGCAACCTTGAATTTAGGCAATCCTGCAACAATATTTTGGGCCTGCATTGATTTAAGTCGATGTACATTAACATGACCAATGCGTTTATGCCAGATATCAATATCTGCAACTACACCGGTCCCATGTGCAAACATTGCTGCACTCAATTCAGGCATGTCTGCATCCAATGTAAACATTCTGCCCTTCTTTTTTCCTTTTGCTATCAAGCGACCTTTATTTTTCATATCCTCAACAAAGCATCCATGAGGATTAAATCTGACTTGCAAGCCCTGCTCAACCATTTGACCAACAGAAACCAGATTCTTGGTGATATTCGGGACATGAAATACATCGGATAGGTATTTCGTTTTCCCATCCTGCATAGACAAAGGAATTTTTCCAATCTGCACAATAGGATGTGCAGTATCATCACCAGTCTCCACAAATCCTGGTTTTTCCATTTTCATTGCATCCTCCATCCATTCTGCATGACCTGTCATGTGGTTCGATGCACCTGAGTCAACATACCATACATCATTGCTTTCTTCTGCACTTGTCACAGAATTGTTCATGTGCTGCACCATAAACAAGTGCTCATTTCTGTCATCACCCTGTCTACTAGAAGATGCATAATTCCCTTGTTGCAATTTTCCATTCATGATGTCATTCTACTTTTTATAGCAGTCTTTAGCCATATGACCCATTTTACCACAGTAGTAGCATTCAACATTGCTGTTTGCATTTTGGCCTCTTTGTCATCCACCACGACCTCTTTGGCTCCCCTTGCCTCTAGAGTTACCACGTTCTCCTCCATAGGACTGGTTTTCTTGAGTTTGCTGCATATTCTAATTTCTACCGTGGCCTCCAAATCGGCCTCCTCTACCTCTGCCTCTACCTCTTCCAGCATTTGAGTAGAAGACAGCTTCTTTTGAAGTTTCTCCTGAAGAAGATGCACCACCATTTCTTTGCTCCTCAAAAATTAGAAGAGCAATCAGCTCCTCAAAATCAGGAAATCTTTCACGAACTGAAATGGATGTCCGAAACTGTGCATAATCCTTTCCTAGACCATTCAAGGTCACAGAAACTAAATCATCATCTTCCACTGGCGACCCAATGGAAGCAAGTGCATCTGCAATCTTCTTCACCTTCATGTGGTAGTCATTGATGCTCATATTTTCTCTTTGCACATTATGCAACTCTTGCTTGAGCTGCATTTTCCTGGCTTGCGTATTTGTGCTATATTTTTTTGACAAAGTATCCCATGCCTCCTTTGGCGTACTTGCATCCTGAATATGCACAATCATAGAGTCTGAAATGCTGATAGATAGCCAATACATAACTTTCATGGCTCTCTCATGCCATGCTTTAAATGCCTGCATTTGCTATTGATTGGGAACATCAGGAAGAACTGATTCTTCTTCATTTCCTGCAACAAATTCCCAATATCCTTTTCCCATAAGGAAATTCATCATTGTAAACTTCCATGCTTGGAAGTTGTTCTTGTCAAGCTTTTCAGTGACAATCTGTGAAAGAGAATCAGACGCCATTACAGAACACTGCAAAAAATTCTGTCACTACAAAAAACACAGCTTCACCCTCACAAGGGAAAGTCTGCAAAACTAGCGAAAGTGGTATTTGACCACACAGTCACTTCCTAGTGATGATTTTGCATAATCAGGAACCAAGGATGATTCTGTAACTCCCAATGTCTCTGCACACAAGCATACGATGCAATTTCTGTGGTAACTGTTCACTGACCTGTAGAACAGTGGTCGCACAGCATTAAACAGGGCTTTTTCCTGAATGCACGCAGAAAACTTCCGCCTCCAAAACAGGCTCTGAAATGGCCTCAAATCAAAAAAACAAGGTCGCCCTCTTGCTTCACCATGAAGGGCGTCTCAACCTGAGACAATGCACTCCTACAGTTTCCAGCTGTGCTGCCTGCAGAGACTTGCTCCCAAAACAGAAAATGAAAGCAACACTGCTCCTCTTACCAGAACACCGCGAGCTTGGCTTGCTTCCTTGAGCTCCTTACCACGAACAAGGCTCTGATACCATGTCAAGATTGTGGGAGAGAAGGAAGGAGTCTCACTTGTAGCTTTCTTGCTTGCACAATGGGGGAATAGACACAAGGGTGGAGGCTGAAAACAGTTTTCCTCTTCTTAGTTGTGTAAGCCAAAAAGAACTCTCATACAAAGAAATAGAAGAACCCTATATATGGGTCTCAAACCAAACTCAACTAACTAAGGTGGCATACTAACTGAGCCACGAACTAGAGTAGATAAGGATAGCTGTCATGTAGCTATTATTCATGGGTGGTGTACCAACTGCGTCTGCACTGACAAGTCGGTGACATAAATACACACGGTCACCCTGGCATATCACAAGTGGAGCTCGATATCTCAACAAGGAGGACATGGATGTTGTGCCATAGCTTAAGGGAGAGGGCTTCAAATGGACCCAAAGTTGGTTAATATTGGCTAACTTCATGATGCCTATGGTGGAGTAGAGGGGTCTTCATAGAGTGGATCATGGGGATTATAATCTCCACTTTTCTTATCCTTACTTGGATCATTAGGATTTAGAAATTCTTCTCTTTGATCTAGCCATGGTTTCTTTTTTATTCTAGCTTTGACACTTTGACAACACTTTGGTGTAGGGCATGGGTCTACTAAATTCGAGTCTAAATGGGGAATATCAGTCTTCTTTATATCATGAGCTACTTTGACCACTATTTCTTTGAAATATGCTATCAAAGAACGTACCAACATTGCCTCTTGTAGTACCTGGACCCAAACTATGTGGCACCAACTTCCTTTCAAGTGTGATGACTGCCATTCGGGGTACAGACTTAGCTAAAACTAGCCAAGAAAACTCTTTGTCTGATAAGGTTCTCACTGAGGAGGAGTTACATATTGCCAGTAGACTCGGACAAGGTTCCGTGCTACTCGATGTTGCGAAATATCTATCGCTATTGAGTAAGCTTCCATGAGTACTAAATGTATGTGCCACACTCCAGTACAATCCGAAGTTTTACAATTGGCTTTTATCCTCGTGAAGTGACATGGATTTGTAAATATGTACATAAATAAACAATGGATTTTGTGACCTTGTATAGACAATATCAACACATACAAGCAATGATAGTCAAGTGCAGGGAGAAGAGTTGGGTTTGACAGGCTAAGCTCCTCAGGTCCTCCTCTCACCACACATTTAGAAGTTGTGTGACCATTCCCGCCTCCAAGGGGAGGGCATGCAACCCTCATTACTGACATAGGAAGCCTTGACCAACATCTCTTATGGTATAGATAGGGTACCGTCCCTTTCTATACACCTTTCCCCCTTTCCCGTCTATCCTTCCAAGGATGATCCCTACCCCACTCCATGACCACCAGTCCATGCAACTTAGCATGAGCCAAGATCTGCTAATGGGGCTGGAGGCCAAATGAACATCATTATGGGGGCCATCCCTCTACAATGAACAGTGCATGCCTCACCTCTCCCCTTCTCATCATGTGCACTTGATAACCCACTATATAATCCCTTCCATGCGAACAGTTTAATCCTATCTCAAGGCCTAATCCTCGGTTTGCATATTGCAGGTCCCCGTCCGTAGCAAGCATGGAACACCCAATGTAGTTGGCATGTAAAGACGCTCTCTACCACGTCGAAGGGAGCTTGCAGCACAAGCTCCCCCACCGGTGCGCTACGTGCCTAGCCTCAAAAGGTATGCAAAGAAATGAGGCCCCAATCAACACCACCCCAGAAATAGACCAAAAAATCCCCAGTCAAGGCGAATAGAAGCTCAAGGGAGCACACAAGGCATGGCAACACCAGATGTGTGGACCCCCAATAGATGCTTGGGCACCAGGTGCTCGAAAGCGGAGAGGGCAGCTCGAGACAAGGAAGAATTCAATGCACTGTTCAAAAGCATTTTGGAAACGATTGCGGCCAGAGACTACACCATTCAGGTCCCGGCCAACATCTTCCCTGCCCAACTTCACAAGAGCTCCTCACCAGCAGAGCCTCAGTCGCCTAACCACCTGGACTCTCCCTGCCTTGTGTAAATAAAATAGCCCCTATGATATATAAGAAACTTAACAAAGGCCATCCTGCCATAACTTTTTGTCTTTTGATGGTTAAAGGGACAGGCTCCCCACTTGTACACACTTCCCTTACCTATTACTAATATATGCCACGTCTTTAACAAGCACCAGAATAGGCATCGCAATCAGCATCATAGGATTTTGAAAAAGTTATATCTTGACATGATTGCATTTGTTCATTGTACTTGACACATGCAACTTGCATATACTCTCATGAAGTGACAAGTGGATGCAGGATGACACACATCTTCATGCAAACGTGTTCAATGCCCAAGTCACCGCAAGACCATCAACCTCACAAAGAACCACGACAAAGCCACGTTGCCAAACGCAAAAAATCACCCTTGTAGGTGCCCACATTGCATGATCCAAAGCATAGTCATGGGCTATGCTCTCTTCCTGGGTCAAGCTCTACAGTTGGCTCATGACAGTTGTTACCTCAATTGTACCAACATCGCATGTCGCAAAGAGGTTTGCAATATCTCAAGTGTATCTCCCCATCTCGACAACTACTTCTCTAACAATGAGGCTAGGGCACAATCGTCACTGTAATATCCATTTCCTGAGCCTTCAAAGCTTGACATTTCCCAACCCATTTAAAGGCTGATAGCCTCAACATATTGCAATGGTTGTACTCAGGCAAGTCAAAAAAAAAAAAGAGAAAGAAAGAAAGGAAGAAAAAAAAGCATAAGAAAAAGAAACAAAAAAGAAAACAGAAAAAGCAAAAAGAAAAGAAAAGAGCGAAAAGATAAGAAGCACCTATGATCACAGCACAGCACCTAGGGATCCTCAAATTAGGTGCGTCTAGTGACCTTGGTTAGCTGGCTTCATCCCTAGTCTCTTAGCCCCTTAGCATCACCCACAATTGTTCAGGGCCCATCAAGGGCAGGACATACCTAGGGAGCTTGTCTCGCCTATGGTTAGACCTATCACCTTGACCCATTCACACAATTCCCTCTTGCACTCTGCCTTAATACCATTGCAATCAATTGTGGTCAGCACTGCACGAATGGCCATGAAAAGTACACTGTCCTCATCGTGCAGGTCCAATAGCTACCAGCTACCAATAGTGCAGTGTCCCTATGTTCAATTATGTTACGTCGTGCAATCACAATGCAAAGGATGTCACATACACCTTCATGTGTACTTCTTCTCAACATAGACAACTTTGCTTCATCCACACATCATTATGAGAAACCAGCCTACAGTCTTCTAACTATGTAATATCTAAGTATACACAAGCACTCACATAATATCTGCACCAAAATATATACAAAATTTGGGTCCTCAAGTGCAGGACAATACTCTCAGCTTGCTTAGAGTTCAACCAGTCTCCCACACTAATTAAACTATGTCTTGTGCACGATATAGAAGACTAGCACTACCCCCAGGAGAGACCACCTATGAGAGGTTTTCAATTGCAGGTATTGAAGACTCCAATGAAAGTGTCATTCGCTCTTCATCAACACCCCACTCTGAATTCTTATCCTTTATCATCCTGCAAGCCTGCCAGGAATCGTCATGTGCAGAATCCCCACCAAACCAACACTTGTGCTGGCTATCAGGAACAACCCTACCACCAGCCACCTAGGCCACCAACGTTCCCCCAAAAACCTTCCTCCACATCACCACCAACACTCCTCCATGGCAACTACCAATGTCCCTTCCACCCACGTCTTCAGTGCAAGCTAACGCCTCCTACCTACGACGATGAGTGCCATGCGACTGGCACTCGTCTAGGAGGGGGGTAATGTTAACCAGAAGACGAACAAGGCAAATAATATGGAAAAGCTAAAGTAGAAGACAAAGGCCAAGGAAAAGTGAAACGGAAGACAAAGATGCATAAGAAGAAAAGTCCTAAATAAGGGAACAAGGTGCACAAGGAAAAGCACAAGTCAATACTTTGTGTGCATCATGGTTTAATTCAAGGAGCACTGGGCTCTCACCCATGCAATTTATAAATGTAGACGGGCAGTGGAAAGGAAGCTGGGAAGATATAAGGACAATGGGGAAAAGGGCCGGCCGGCCATGTAAAAAAGGGGATAAGGGGATGACCGCCCAAAAGGGATTTAGGGTTTTGTATATAAAGTTGAAAAGTGAATGAGAAGCTGATTCTTGTGTGTGGCCAAAAGTGGCTCTCCTCTTCTTCTTCTTCTTCTTCTTCTTGCTTGCTTGAGCTTGTGCTTGAGAGAGGGAGTGTGAGA
Organism: Lygodium microphyllum; assembly: GCF_053477565.2. Classification (NCBI taxonomy): domain Eukaryota; kingdom Viridiplantae; phylum Streptophyta; class Polypodiopsida; order Schizaeales; family Lygodiaceae; genus Lygodium; species Lygodium microphyllum. The sequence continues at coordinate 137,747,646 of NC_141152.1, read as the reverse complement.
GTGTGAGGGAGTGAGTGTGTGAGGGTGAGGGACCGGAGAGGAGAAGCTCTCCATATTCTCCTCTCTTCTTCTCTTCTCTTCTCTTCTCTTCTCTTCTCTTCTCTTGCTCGTGGGTATGGAGCTTGGAGCGTGGAGCTTGAGGATGGAGCTTGCTTGAAGCTTGCACTTGGATTGTGGAGCTACCGAAGTGCGTGGGAGAGGAGGTAACTCGATCGGCATGGAGGTAAGCTCACTACACTCGTAGATATGGATGGTGCGTTGGCTATGTGAGAAGTAGCCATTAGTGCTTGGCTTGGAACGCTTGAAACAATAAGCGGTCCGAGGGTCTTGGCGGTTGAGTGAAAGCTCCCACAGGCTTGTACGAGGTTGGTTGGATAGCTCAACAAGTGGTGTCTATTGCTTCACCTAATTTCTTAGGGGCAGGCTAACCACCTGCTGTGTGAGGGGCGCTTGGGATGGTCAGATGTTGTTATGCTTATTGATTGTGAAGTTGTTGGGACACTAACAACTTTAGGTTGAGTTGGTTTAGGGGCAACTTGTTGCGGTTTTGGTCGATAGACCTATTGAGGTTTGACGGGTTTGATTTTTGACTCAAGCAGTTTAACAAGTTTAGATGCCTCACCAGTCTTTAGAGATGGGCTAATAGCATATGGTTGAGGGGCTTGTGTGCTACTCTTGGTCTTAATAAGCACCAAATCTAGTTGTTGCCCTCATAGTAGCCTTGTGTGCACAATGGGGCTATAGATACCCATTGTGGCTTGATTGTTCATCGGGTGTTCTAGAATGACAACTATTTTTCCTATGCTTAGGATGTCATGTTCGAGAGTTACGAATCCTAGCAATGATTTATTACCTGCGGTTTTGGTATTAGGTAGCACATAGAAAATCATGGGTAGGCTTTGAGTCTTGATAGAGACCGCTACTTGACATCTCCCTAGCAGAGGGTAGGACTGTCCCCCAAATGGGTTGAGCTTAGCATTCGTGGGTTGCAGTTAGGATTGACCAATGGGAGTCCAATGCTCGTGATGAGTAAGGATGTTGAAGTCAAATCCCTCATCATTGAGTAGCACCTATGACTCATAAATAAGTAGCTTCTACTGCCTCCTCATCCGTATCCTCGATTGCTATGATGGTGGCTAGTTTCACATTGACAGGCGGCTGCAACATAAGCGGCTCGTGCAATGGATGGGTTGGGGGTAGTACTTCTCAAGATGACTTCCGTTAAAGAAGCCTATGCTCTCCCCCTCTAAGGTTTTAAGCTCTACATTTCCTGTTCAACTAATATTGCGAGCTTTGAAAGGCCCTAATCCTCTGAATTTCATCTTCTACTTATGGCCCTTCACTGAGTATAACACTACTAGGTCACCTTGCTCGAAGTCACGCTATTTGACATGCTTGTCAAACCAATTGTTCCATCTTGCCTTCTCACAAATTAGTGCACGGGTAGCTAGAAGTTGTGTCTTGTAGAAACGTTCCAACTCTAGTAAGTGTTTAGCCCATACTTCTTTCGAATCCCATTGCTCTTGCATTTCTACTCTCAAGCTAGGAATGAAAAACTCTACTGGAAAAATCACTTCGATTCCGTTGGTCAGCGTGAAGGGTATTTGCCAAACTGTTGTCTTATAGGCTATCCTATAGGCCCATAGTGCTGCCATGTGTTTGCTATCCTAGTCGTTACACGAGGTAGAGATTACATTTTAGGACATTCATTAAGATCTTGTTCTGGACTCTGCCTAACCATTAGCTTGAGGGTAGTAAGGTGATGATTTCCTATGGATGATCAAGAAGGTGGAAAGCAAGTGGGCAATCACTTCATTAATGAAACGAGTGCCTTGGTCACTTACTAGTTTGATGATGGGACTACCAAATTGTGAGATCTTTTACTTGCAAAGGAACTTAGTCGTAGTTCTAGCATGATTCTTTCTTGTGGCTTGAGCTTTGGCCCATTTTGTGAGGTAGTTCGTTGCCACAATGATATATTTGGCTTGGGAGTAATGTGCCATGGGTGTCATTGACCCAATGGAGTCAATGCCCCATTTTTTGAATGGTTGGCGTGCTACGACAAGGATCAACTCCATCTTGTCTTTAGAAATAGGAACCTTAGTCCTTTGACACTTGTCACAATGCATTACAAATTTGGTAATATCACGGAATAGGGTGGGCCACCACAGTTGAGATTGTAGCACCTTGCGGGCCGTAGTATCTCCGCAGAAGTGTCTTCCAGCGATTCCACTATGAGCATTAGTCAGCACATCATGCATTTCATGCTTACATATGCATCTCCTCAACAAGCCATCTTTTGAATCTAACCTATAGCGTTGGTTGTCGATCAATTGATAGGGTTGAATCTCAAGGATAAGGCGCCTTAGCCTAGCCTTCTCAACAGGTCTCTCTGGTAGTCTGTGTTGTAGGATCTAGACTATGTCATCAACCCAATAAGGCATCAGGTTGACTTTTAATAAATCCTTTTCACTAGACATGCTAAAAAGGCATGCATCGGGTAGGTCATCTATAATGCCCTGTCTAGCGACCTCTCTCGTGGTATGCGAGACATGTGATCTACCATGTAATGTTGCTCGACTTTGCATATGGCCACTAAAAAGTCAAACTCTAAAAGGAGAAGTAACCATCGAGCTACGCATATAGTAATGGAAGGTTTGTTAACAAGATAAAGCAAGGCTTGATAGTCGACAAAGAAAGTAAAGGGCATAGCCAAAAGACAATATTGAAATTTCTTTACAGCAAATACCATGGCCAAACCCTCCCCCTCCATTATGGAGTAGTTCATCTCCATATCTGTGAGTTGTTTTCTAGCAAAGCTCACTGGACAATCAAGGTTATGTTCGCCAGGCTGGCACAAAACAGCTCCAACAGTAAACTTTGATGCATCAATATGCACATGGAATGGTATTCTCTAGTCTGGGGCTCATAAAATTGGTGTGGTAGTGAGAGCCTTTTTCAACTCATAAGCGTGTTGTTACTCCTTGGTCCACTCGAATATAATCAACAACTTGTAGAGTGGTCTAACAATCAATGCATAGTTCAGAATGAAGTGCCGATAATATCTTGTGTGTCCTAGGAAGCACTGAACTCCCTTATAGTTGGTTGGTGGTGGCAAGTTGACAATAACCCTGATCTTAGAGAATTCAGTGGCAATGCCATTCCTGGACACTATGTGCTATAAGATACATCAGTGTTTCACCTAGAATTGGCCCTTTCGGGGGTTCAAATAGAGACTATAGAGCCTACATTATTCAAAGACTATGCAAAGCTTATCCAGGTGTTCTTTCTAGCTAGAGTGCATGCATAGATCATCAACAATCGGGAATAAACCCCTCATACAACCCAAGACACATGAGAAAATGGAGCATCAGAATAGGTTGTGGCTTGGTGCGATATTTTCAAAAATTCAAAAATATAATCACTACGATACAAATAGTTATTTCTAGTATGCATGAGACTCAACTTTTTGATGTGCTTCCCCTAACTCCACCATCCCATGGGCAAACACAAAAATTATTGTTTCTTTCATTTGCAATATGAGGAAAGTCTTATTCCAAGGTACAATATATTAATCCCTTTGAGAACATGAAGAAAGTCTTATTTCAAGGTACAATATATTAATCCATTTGAGGAGCATCAAAAGTGGTTTGTTGTAAGTTTTTAGCAATTTTATGGATTTCAAACATGGCAACTTTCCATGAGAGATTGGATGAAGATGTTTATGCTTGGTTCGAATATGTGGAGCAATGTATGTACATGTTTCATATTGTGGATGATGAAGATATGGTAAATTTTGCTTTATAGGGATTTGAAGACTATGATTCGGAAGTTATCAATTGTGTCCCATATGATATTATCAATAGTTGAAAAAGCCTCTCTTTGTTTATACAAAGTTTCTTTTTTGTTTGTCCTATAGATTTTGGCATGACTGATCACACATATAGGAAGTTTTAGGGATTGTATTGGCTTTGACCCAATGACATCATGCTATTATGAAGATTACATGGATATGTTGGATCCAATTTGGCAAAAGGTATAGGATTTGGCATATGGAGTATATCAAAAAAGCAGTAAACAATATGTTGACATGCATGTATACAGAAGAGAGAGAAAGGTGTGTATCAATGGATTATTCTTTGTCAAGATTGTGGGAGAGGAGGAAGGAGTCTCACTTGTAGCTTTCTTGCTTGCACAATGGGGGAATACACACACAAGTGGAGGCTGAAAACAATTTTCTTCTTCTTAGTCGTGTAAGCCAAAAGAACTCTAGTACATAGAAATAGAAGAACCCTATATATGGGTCTCAAACCAAACTCAACTAACTAAGGTGGCATACTAACTGAGCCACGAACTATAGTAGATAAGGATAGCTGTCATCTAGCTATTATTCATGGGCGGTGTACCAACCGCATCTGCAACTGACAAGTCGGTGACATAAATGCACAACCGTCACCCTGGCATATCACGAGTGAAGCTAGATATCTCAATACTCCCCCTCAAGCTCAATCCCAATTCCTGCACACCAAGTAGGTCTTTGAACCTATGCAGCTTCTCTGCGCCCAATGCCTTCGTGAATATGTTAGCTACCTGATCCTCTATACTGACATGAACTAGATCAATAAGACCTAGTAAAACCCTCTCCCGCACATAGTGATAATGCACCTCAATGTGCTTTGTTCTAGTATGATAAACTCGGTTATTTGCCAAGTGTATACTGCTCATGTTGTTACAATAAATGACAACTGGCCCATCTGTTATCTAATGCATATCATAAAGTAGCTTATGCAACCAAGCTACCTCACATGCAGCCATTGCTATGCCCCTGTACTCAGCCTCTGTGTGCTCGACAAGGCAACTATAGGCTATTTCTTGCTGCTCCAAGTGACTGCAGCACTCCCAAAAGAGAACACATATCCAATGGTAGATCGTCTATCAGAAATACTACCAGCCCAATCAGCATCAGTGTATCCATCCAACTGTATGTGAACCCCAATCTCATAAAGTAGTCCATACTCCAATGTGGACTTCACATACCTGAGTATGCATCTAGCCGCATCCAAATGTGGTTTCCTTGGAGCTTGCATAAACTGACTTACCAATCCAATAGCATAGCTCAAATCTAGCCTGGTAATAGTCATATAAATCAAACTTCCTACTATGCGTCTATACATAGTAGGGCCTTCCAAAAGCTCACCTGCATCTGGGCTTAGCTTCACATTCTGCTCCAAAGGAACTAAAATAGGCTTACAACCTGTCATCCCATATTTGGACAGCATGTCCAATCCATACTGCCTCTACAAGAGCCATATCCCACTTGGTGATCTAATCACCTCAATGCCCAAGAAATAACGCAACTCTCCCAAATCCTTCATCTCAAACTTTTGCTTCAATAGCATTTTCACATGAAGGATATCTTCACCACTGTCACCTGTCATAATCAAATCATCAACATAAATGACAAGTAGCATAATACATTTCTCTATTTTTCTCACATAAAGTGAAAAATCTGCCTTGGAAATCTAAAAGCCAATAGTGACAAGATATTGTCCTATCTTGTCAGACCATGCTCTAGGTGCTTGCTTCAAGCCATACAAGGCTTTCTTCAACCTGCAAACAAACTCAGGATGAACAGCATGCACATAACCTGGTGGCTGCTCCATATAGACCTCTTCTTGCAAATCACCATGCAAGAAGGCATTCTTTACATCCATCTTATGTAAAGACCATCCCTTTCATGTAGCCATAGCAATGACTACTCTTACGATTGCCATCCTTGCAACCAGACTGAATGTTTCTTCATAATCAATGCCATATGTTTGTGCATACCCCTTGACCACTAATCTTGCCTTGTATCTATTCATAGAACCATATGCATTGTGTTTCACCTTATAAACCCACTTACAACCAATTGCATTCTTATCTTTAGGCAAAGGTACCAATTCCCATGTAGCATTTGCTTCCAAGGCATCCATTTCTTCATCCATGGATTTCTCCCATTTTTCTTTTCCCATAGCTTGCTTAAAAGAAGTGGGTTTTGGTTCCTATATCACTTTGACCATATATGCATAGTGAATGGCTGTAAATCCATCATATTTCAGCCTATCCACAGGATACCTAGCTCTGGTAGACCTGCGCAAAGTAGGTTCACTCCACGTGCTCTCAAAACATCCCTGGTCTTCCTTACTCCAAGTGTAAGAATAGAAGGAATACCCAACTCATCATTAATGCTCTGTTCTGAGCCACTAGATTCACCATCCACATAAGAGTGACCTGCATTCACATCAAACATGGGCTGATCTACCTTCTCTTTTCCTTTTCGTGATATCCACATACCACTATCTGCATTGCTTTAAGAAGATTCTCCTAATCTCAATCTGCATGTCCATGTCGAAGAATGTGAACCACTGCTAGAGGACGCTCCAGGTCCACTAATATCTTGTGATGACTGCTGCTGTGAATTCTGTGCAGCATTACCATTTTGTGCATCTACATTATCAATCACATTTACTGGTTTATACCAGCTACTCATCTCATCAAAAACAACATCTCTGCTCACTGTAAACTTACAAGTAGAAGGATTATAGCATCTATACCCTTTTTGCTGCAGAGAGTAACCAATAAAGATGCACTTCTCAGCTTTTGGATCCAACTTGGATCTCAACTCATCTGGCACATGAACATAGGCAATGCAACCAAAAATTTTCAAATGAGAAATATCTGGTTTCCTACCAGTATACCTCTCCTCTGGAGTCATGCCACGTATTGTTGCAGTGGGAGTCCTGTTCATTATGTAGATTACTGTAGCAACTGCCTTAGCCCAGTAAAAATCTGGCAAGTCTTTTTCGTTGAGCATGGCACGAGATACCTCTCCAATATGCCTATTTTTTCTTTCTACAATTCCATTTTGCTGTGGGGTATGACTGCATGAATATTGTTGTTTTATGCCATGCTCCTGCACGAACCTTGCAAACTCATTTGAGAGATACTCTCCCCCTCCATCTGACCTTAGGCATTTTATTTGCAGGCCTATTTCTTTTTCAACCATAGCTTTAAGAGTTTTAAAATGTCTAAAAACTTCACTTTTCTTTTTCATAAAATACACCCAAACTTTTCTGCTATAGTCATCAATAAAAGTGACAAAATAATGATAGCCTCCAAGAGATGCAGCTTTAGTAGTCCACACATCAGAGTGGATTAATTCCAATGGCTTCTTACTCTCTTGAACATGTCTAGGAAATGGTTTCCTTGTCTATTTTCCAAATTGACAGGCTTCACATATCTTATGCATTTCTACAACCTTGAATTTAGGCAATCCTGCAACAATATTTTGGGCTTGCATTGATTTAAGTCGATGTACATTAACATGACCAATGCGTTTATGCCAAATATCAATATCTGCAACTACACCGGTCCCATGTGCAAACATTACTATACTCAATTCAGGCATGTCTGCATCCAATGTAAACATTCTGCCCTTCTTCTTTCCTTTTGCTATCAAGAGACCTTTATTTTTCATATCCTCAACAAAGCATCCATGAGAATTAAATCTGACCTGCAAGCCCTGCTCAACCATTTGACCAACAGAAACTAGGTTCTTGGTGATATTCAGGACATGAAATACATCTGATAAGTATTTCTTTTTCCCATCCTACATAGACAAAGGAATTTTTCCAATCTGCACAATTGGATGTGCAGTATCATCACCAATCTCCACAAATCCTGGTTTTTCCATTTTCCTTGCATCCTGCATCCATTCTGCATGACCTGTCATGTGGTTTGATGCACCTAAGTCAACATACCACACATCGTTTCTTTCTTCTGCACTTGTCACAGAATTGGTCATGTGCTGCACCATAAACGAATGCTCATTTCTGTCATCACCCTGTCTACTAGAAGATGCATAATTTCCTTGTTGCAATTTTCCATTCATGATGTCATTCTCCTTTTTATAGCAGTCTTTAGTCATATGACCCATTTTACCACAGTAGTAGCATTCAACATTGTTGTTTGCAATTTGGCCTCTTTGCCATCCACCACGATCTCTTTGGCTCTCCCTGCCTCTAGAGTTACCACGTCCTCCTCCATAGGACTGGTTTTCTTGAGTTTGCTGCATATTCTGATTTCTACCACGGCCTCCAGATCGGCCTCCTCTACCTCTGCCTCTACCTCCTCCAGCATTTGAGTAGAAGACATCTTCTTTTGAAGTTCCTCCTGAAGAAGATGCACCACCATTTCTCTGCTCCTCAGAAATTAGAAGAGCAATCAACTGGAAATGGATGTTCGGAACTGTGCATAATCCTTTCCTAGACCATTCAAGGTCACAGAAACTAAATCATCATCTTCCACTGGCGACCCAATGGAAGCAAGTGCATCTGCAATCTTCTTCACCTTCATGTGGTAGTCATTGATGCTCATACTTTCTCTTTGTACATTGTGCAACTCTTGCTTGAGCTGCATTTTCTTGGCTTACGTATTTGTGCTATACATTTTTGACAAAGTATCCCATGCCTCCTTTGGCGTACTTGCATCTTGAATATGCACAATCATAGAGTCTGAAATGCTGATAGACAGCCAGTACATAACTTTCCTAGCTCTCTCATGCCATGCTTTAAATGCCTGCATTTGCTGTTGATTGGGAACATCAGGAAAAATTGGTTCTTCTTCATTTCCTACAACGAATTCCCAATATCCTTTTCCCATAAGAAAATTCGTCATTCTAAACTTCCATGCTTGGAAGTTGTTCTTGTTAAGCTTTTCAGTGACAATATGTGAAAGAGAATCAGACGCCATTACAGAACATTGCAAAAAATTTTGTCACTGCAAAGAACAGAGCTTCAGCCTCACAAGGGCAAATCTACAAAACTGACGAAAGTGGTATTTGACCACACAGTCACTTCCTAGTGATGAATTTGCATCAACAGGAAATAAGGATGATTCTGTAACTCCCAATGTCTCTGCGCACAGGCATACGATGAAATTTCTACAATAACTTTTCACCGACCTGTAGAACAGTGGTCACACAGCATAAAACAGGGCCTTTTCCTGAGTGCATGCAGAAAACTTCCACCTTCAAAACAGGCCCCGAAATGGCCTCAAATCAAAAAAACAAAGCATATACTGCCCTTTTGCTACACCGCGAAGGGCGTCTCAATCTGAGATAATTCACTCTTGCACTTTCTGGCTGTGCTACCTGCAGAGACTTGCTCCCAAAACAGAAAAATGAAAGCAACACTGGTCCTCTTACGAGAACACCGCGAACTTGATTTGCTTTCTTGATCTCCTTACCACGAACAAGGCTCTAATACCATGTCAAGGTTGTGGGAGAGAAGGAAGGAGTCTCACTTGTAGCTTTCTTGCTTGCACAATGGGGGAATACACACACAGGTGGAGGCTAAAAACAGTTTTCCTCTTCTTAGTTGTGTAAGCTAAAAGAACTCTAATACATAGAAATAGAAGAACCCTATATATGGGTCTCAAACCAAACTCAACCAACTAAGGTGGCATACTAACTGAGCCACGAACTAGAGTAGATAAGGATAGCCATCATCCAGCTATTATTCATGGGCGGTGTACCAATCGCATCTGCAACTGACAAGTCGGTGACATAAATGCACAACGGTCACCCTGGCATATCACGAGTGGAGCTCAATATCTCAATATTCTTTAGTTTTGAAGGAAGCTTATTTTTTTGTAGGTATGATAGTCTTTGATAGTGACAGAGAAGAGGGGGAGGGTTTCCAAGAGTCTCCTAAATCTCATGGTGTATGCTAATCGAAGATGCATAAATCAGATCTAGCTGAATGGTAAGTTTGTACTTGCATGTGCATGCACCTATGTTATTTGAAGAGGTATTGCTAAACATTTTAGCAAATCAATCACAAAAGCATCTAATAATTATAGAAAGCAAGCACAAAGAAAATAATGGTGTGTGAAAAGAAGATGCGAGAGCAAACAAACACGATTTTGATGTAAATATATTGAAAATACAAAATCTCTCAAGTTCCAAGACAAAAACAATCAAAAATGTGACCTTAACATAGATTAAAAGATGAGGAAAATTAATGGACGGCCCATTCAATGAACCAAATATTCTCTCATTAATCGTATATGAGCAACCAAATTTGGAGGCTTCACTCTTCCAAATCTTCAACTAATTAACAACTTAATAATTTTCTTACAATTGTATTTTTTGAAGCACTTTTGGCCCTAATGAAGAACCCATCACTTGTTGAAATTGTGGGAAACCAGGGGACATTTCCTCAAGGTGCCCATAGAAACATAATCAAGACAAGGCCAACAAAGTTGATTAGCACTTCCATGAATGTGGAATTTTGCACATGTACCTAAATTGTCCACACCATAAGGCAAGTAGTAGCCAAGCAGTTGTGCTACTTATACCCTTGAGCTCATTTACCATAATAAATGCTACATGATGAAGAAAGCATTCCCATTCTAGTGCATGCCATCACTCGTGCTCAAAGCAAACTGGGGGGATTTGACCCTATGGGACCCATGATGATGGATGGAACACATTCCCACCCAAAATATATACTGTTTCTAGCATAAAGAGTGCTAGAACCACACCTCGTACCACTAAACAAACCCTCGTGTGATGAAGGACAACTCCTACCCTAATCCTATGCAGTATAACTGATGGCAATCATTAAGGTCAAGGAGTGGGTAAGGGAAACATGAGAATAAATGCATATTGACTAGGCTGATGAAATCATCAACATACCTAGCTTGTCCCCTCTATCCTATACTTTGCTTCTAGAGAAGCCACGAGTGCTTGATGAAATTATCACGAAACCACCAATCGATTTGTAGCCCCAAGAACAAGATATTTCTCTTGCTCCCAATGCAATTCTCTCACCATACAATTATAGATCACACCCACCATTATCCTAGCTCTTGCTTCAACTAACATTTCCATTCCACTCAGAACTCTACTCAAAAGCAGTCCCATGATTTGGTAGGTAGTAAAAAATTGGGTGGTAAGTACAAACCCTACCCAATCACACCATAGATTACTACTCAACCTTAATGTTCCACCATCCCTTAATGCTCTAGGTGTTAGTATATTTTGGGAAGGAGATGAGCAATATGTTGTGCTTCCTGAAGAGACCCTTGGAGACACTACATGGCAAGGAATAGTGGACAATGGAGCTGGTCTAAGTATCATCAAACAAAGTATACTCCAAGCTTGGAAAAATCCACTGATTGAACCAATGTACTTCAATTTGACCATGGTTGATGGATTTAAGGTCAAACCCTTGGGATTCTTAAGGGATTGGTGTATCAAAATTTCCAAAGTACAATTCAAAGTAAATTTTTTTATCATGAATGATGTAGACTATAATTTGTTTCTTAGTCAACCTTGGATATGGAATGCATGTCTCGCTAGAGTAAGTTACTCAGTGAATATATGTGTGTATCATGTGGGTTCAAAATAAGGTATCTTTAAAATACCATTTTTATACATATTTTATATACAAAAGGGTTTAATATAAAGTGATTATTTACAAATTGAATAGAAAAGGGTTATGTTTTATTAAAAAAGATTTCATAGATAAGGATAGTTATAAATAGGCCTTGAACGCACATGATGTAGAGGATATACATATAGTAACTTCCCTAAGATGTCTTGTTGAAGACTAGGGAAATATTTTAGTCTTCCTTAAAAATCAAAAGGAGGTAGATAGAATTGAGATTGAGTCTTGGAAAGCATCCCCTATCGACCTAGACACTATATGACCCTATGACCACATGCCCATTGGCCAAATATATTCCCTCCCTTAAGGATGAGCAAGATTGGATGCATATATTTACAACCCTTGAATTGCCATTCATGAGGGGTTGGAATATTTCTTGGCCCACAAACACTTGAGTCAGAAAGATCTACTAGTCACTACAGCTCTTGCCATCAAACCTTCGATAGAATATGTTTCAATGCCCCTTTTTATGATGGCCCTTGACTCAATTGTCACTACTTTCTGGGGCTATCCAACCCCAATAGACATGCTTGCACTCCATAAAATCCTTAGCTAGTGGTGGCAAGTATACTTTTGAAATCAAATGGATACCAATTTGATGAGCTCCACATAGCAATGAACTAACTTGCACCAAGTCATGTTTGACTTTCACAATGACCTCTTCATCTCACTAACGCAAGACCAAGTCATCGATGTTGAGAAATTGAGAGACTCCAATTTCAAGACAATGAAGATTCCAATTCTAACTTGATAGACTACGATATTGATGGCTACACCATTGAGTAAATCTGCTTGGAACCCAAGTCCTCTCAACTTGAGACTTTGCTAATTGATTTTAGGGTCATTAGAGTAGCATCCAAATTTGAATGGCTTGAATATCTTAAAGTTCTCAACTCCGAAAAAATGAGACATTGAAGCAATAATCCATGTCAGGGTCTTGAGATATTGCTAGCAAAAAATGTCAACCAAAAAGTCCAAGAGGCTACTAGAGCAAGCCCTAACTCCGATACAAAGGCCAATAGCGATTATGACCCAAACTCCCTAGCCAACTTAGTTTGCATAGTCTAAAACCAAACATTTAGTCCATTTGTGAAAAAAAAACTTGAAAAATAATGCACGCCGCATTGCAACGAAACCTCACAATCAAGAAAAACCATGTGATTTACCTCTATGCTTCATGAAGTTCAAGAAAAGCAACCACATAGTTTTGTTGCCTGGGGCAAAGCATGAAGGAACGTCTAATGAATCCATTGAGGAATTGGCAAAGGTCAAGGGGGTAAATATTGCAAATCATGGGGAATTCCCCTAAGAAAGTCCTTACCCACACCATTATGCTTAAACTTGATGCCAAACCTATCAAGCAAAGATCATATCCCATGAACCCTTACTATGCACACCATGTCAAGGATGAGATTAAGAAACTACCAAAATTGACTTCATATACAAAATTGATCACAAATGGTAAATTTTGTTTATGCATCAACTACAAATAATTGAATAGTACAACCAAGAGAGACCATTATCCTCTGCCTTTAGATTGTATTATTGAACAAGTGGCAAGGAAGGAAGTCTACACCTTCTTAGATGGTTTTCTGGATATAACTAGTCCAAGTCCACCCAAAAGATAGACCAAAAATTGTCTTTGCCACTAAGTGGGGAGCTTCTACATATATCGTCATGCCTTTTGGGCTAACCAATGCCTCCATGACCTTCCAATGACTCATGTGCACTATCTTTGAAGACATGCTATGGAAATGGCTTGAGGTGTTTGTCAAAGACCTATGTGTCCATTCTAGTTGGGAAGAGCACCTTGAGAAACTTTAACTTGTCTTTGAAAGATTTCAGCATTATAACTTGTCCCTAAATCATCTAAAATGCTTGTTGTGGGTGAAGCATGGCATTATTTTAGGCCATGTCATATCCAAGAATGCCATTGGCATATTGATATAGCCTAGATCAAAGTGAGGAATCTCTCTCCACCCACCAATCCAAAGAGAATGCAATGCTTCCTTGGGCATATTAGGTACTATTATTGCTTCATGCTTAACTATGCCGCTCTATTGCTAGGTCTCTTTACAAGCTACTAGTCACTTAGGTACGGATTGCTGAGAAATGCCCAGCTTCCTTTTAGGCATTGAAAACAGATCTAATGAATGCCCCCATTTTATGAGCCTTGGATTGGACAATCAAATTTCATGCACATATTGATGTCTCTAAGATTGCAATTTGAGCTATATTGTGCCAACTCGATGAACATAATATCGAAATTTTAATGAGTTTTTCTAATCAATAGCTCATTGAGGTTGAAATGAACTACCCAATTACCAAAAGAGAACAATTGGCAATGGTTTATGCTATTAAAAAGTTTAGACATTATGTCCTTGCCACCCCCTTCACATTCTTCGTTGACCATCAAGCACTGTTGTACCTCACGAACAAGCCTTGTGCCAGAAGGCTCATTGCTCGATGGCTATTATTTTTGCTCAAGTTTGACTTCTCAATCATGGTGGGCAAAGAAAAATAGTACTGCATGGTGGTTGATCACTTATCTAGAGTAACCAGTGGCAAAAGACCACATGAGTTAATGACCAACTTCTTGATGCTCACATGTTCCACATTTGATAAGAAGCCTGGCTCTGCAAAGCTGACCTCGCACCTAATGGTCTTCTCATCAAGAGATGCATTTGTGAACATGAAATTGAGGCAATACTCTATGAAGCGCATGGCAACATTGCTAGAGGCCCAGGGGGTTTACTTATAAGAAATCGTGCAGAAAACATTCGTTCAAAGGATATTAGGAAATAATGTTTCTTTACATGTTATAAGACCTTAAGGTGACCCCATTTACTTTACTAAACTTCTAGTTTTTTTATAATTGTATCAAAAACCCCTTTTGTAAATATAATCTTGTAAATTTTACTAAATATAATACCCTTTCTTTTGAACTCATGTGGTATCTTACATGTTCAATAAGGTGGACTCCCTAGGACTAGAGAGCACTTTGATGCAATCACTACAATGGAAAAAGTGCTCCAATCTCAATTATGGTGGCTGACTCTTTTTAAGAATATAGCCAAATTTGTCAAGCATTGTCATGAGTACCAATAAACAAAGTTATCCATTTATAAAGACAATATCAAATTCTTACCAGTCATCATTTACCAACCTTTTAGAAATTGGGGTATCGACTTTATGCAGCCCATTAACCTAGCTACTCAATACTCATAGGCTCAATATATAATCATAGTCACAAACTACATGACAAAATGGAAAAAGGACATGGAAACCCATTAAAAAGACACCAGCACCATTGCTCAATTTCTCTAGGAACAAGTTATCTTACAATTTGACTCCCCTATTGCAGTTATCAGCACACCAAAGGATGCACTCCCTCAACCAAGTAATCAAGCACCTATTATCAACTTTCTTGATCATTCATCAATTGCTAGCTTGAGGGAGGATTCTACTCATTCGGGCATTGTGGTAAGCTCACTACACCCTTGTAGGATCGAAGGTGCATCGACTAGGTGAGAGATAACCACTTATGTTTGCTTAAAATGTTTGAAGCAATAAGCTGTCTGTGGTGTCTTGGTGGATGAGCATGACCTCCCATTACATTTTGGTTCCATTGCCGGGACAACGAATTCAAGCTTGAGCAGTTGCGTGCCTCAAATCGAGCGTCAAAGTAAGGTTTCACCCACGAACTGGTGCTTGATGTAGGCAGGAGATTTGGGGGTTTTAATCTTAAAAACAAGTAAGTATTTTGGATTTTTTATGAGTAGGAAAGTAGGATAAATCATTTCAGTACTTGGGTTTTGATTTTTGTTGCATTTAGAGCAGGATAGGATCAAGAAATTGAAGCGAATTGCTTTAGGGTTGCTACTGTAAAATAGGCCCAAACAGGGCACAAACAAGGGAAAAAAAGGGGAAAAAATAGCACTTAAATTTATTAATATCACAAGAGAAGCGATCGAAGAGGTCAAGGTTGAGCGTAACAAGGGTTTAAGGCCCTACAAGGGAAGGGCAAAGCTCATTTTTACCTTCAACAGAGAGAGAGAGAGAGAGAGAGAGAGAGAGAGAGAGAGACCTTGAACTTCGAGCAAATCAATCGGCTTTCATAAGAGTTTTTTATGCATACTAGGTATATAAAAACCTTCATGTGTATCCATTCATGTATTCTGGAGCTCCTTGCATGTTGGTGTGACCAAAATCGTCACCTCGAGTTAATTTTTTATCTTCTTTGTTTGCATACCGATGGAATCGAACATGTTGAATGCTGAAATGACTAGATTTTTTGGTTGATTTTTGTTGTCTTTGAAGGTTGAATGGTTTATTTTTTATGGATTTTCAATGATGATTGATTGTTTTGAAATTTTTTGAAAGTGTTTTGTATGAGATTGATTATGTTTTGGAAGCTCATGATGATTCTTAGTAGAAATGTGAGGTTATGTGATGTTTTGATAGGTTCTGTTGAAGTTCTGATTGGTTCTGTTTAGCTTCTATTTTGTTCTGTTTTTCTTCTGTATGAATCATAGATCAATGATTGATGGAATTTGAGGTCTTTTGAAAGATCATTGAATGGTTTTTGATAGTTTGGAATGGTTTTAGTAAGAGTTATGAGGTTTTGATGCTTTCTATTGACCTTTTGTAACCCTATGTTGAGCTTCTGTAGAGCCTCTGCTTTTGTTCTTTTCTATTTAGTATGCCTCTGTATGTGTTCTATGGAATGTATGTGTGATTTTGGAAAAGTTTTCTAGCCTTGGAAAGAGGTGAATATAAGTTAAGAGAGCTCAAGGAAGTGAAGAAGTAGCCGTTGAAGACTTAAGAGAAGACTGGAGTAAAGTGACAGTGCTGAGCTATGAAGAGTCACTGTAGTGGCTCTGTTGACCTTTTATATCAGACACACCTTTTGGAAGGGACATCCACGACCAAATAAGGATTATTATGAGTGATTATTGAGTATTGTTTGTGAGGAGATGATGCACTATTGATTGAGAGAGAAAGAGAGAGTTAGAGATAGCCAACTCTATGTAAAACAATGTATCTATCTATGAGAGACTGTGAGAGAAAAATATGAAGACAATGAAGATGAATACTATGTGATATTTTTCCATGAAAAGCAGTGTTTCTTTTGTGTTCTCTTTTTTGGTTGATGAATTCTATGAAGAATATGAAGAGAATGATGAATTTTGTTGAAGAAAAAACCATGGGAGATTGTTTCTATGATGTTGCGTGAATATTTCTTACTAGTGGTGTTCTTTTCCTTATTGTGGTTCTCTAAAGAATGAAGCAAAATCTTGTTGATGTTACAAGATAGATTTTCTTGCAGTAGAAACCCCTTTTCCTTGGTGTCTCTTGGGGCTCCGTGTTTTTGGTGCACAATCGGGGAAACTTGCCATCAACAAGCATTAGAAGAGGCTGAAAATGAAGGAAATGGCATTACCAAGAAGAAAAAAATTCAATGGATGTTTGGAAAGTTCATTCTTCCACTAAAGAGTTGGAGATTCTCATTACCAAAGCCACTTTCCACAAGAAGTTCATCCCACAATGGTGGAAACCTATTATCATCATGATGCAGGCTCTATGTGGTGGATTATTTCCTCTTTCAGTTGAAGCAACAGAGACGTGCATCTTGGTGGCAAATTGTTTGGGAACAAACTGAAGTGCAGAAACAAAGAGAATGAACATCCATGGAAGATTTGGCATTCATTGAGAAGTTTCCAAACATCATCAAGTGGGAGATCGTGAAAAACTTCAAGAGTCGTGGTCAGTGGAGGTTCACAAAAACAAGAAAGAAAGAAGTTGGAATTTGTTCGTGGATGCTCAACAACAGGATATGTGGGATTCATGGTGCACTGAAAATCTCCGATTTGTTCAATTAGCAACCCACTAGAAGTTGGTAGATAGAGTATTCTTCACAACATATACTATTGAAACAGTCAAAAACTGGCATTATGATGATGATGGCACAACAATGATTCTTAGAAGAATGAGATTTGGTATGTTCATAACAGAATATCTCCCCCTCTCTAGTGGGGTGAAAGATGAATTCAGAGGTGTAGAAAAGAAGGAAGTAGAAGAAATGTTGGCCAGAGAGTCCTCTAGAGACTAAAGCCCCTCTGATTTTTTTCTGTTGAGTACAGACCAACTGGCTGGAGCTAACTCCCTGATGAATGATGCAATCAAGAGGCAAGCACTAGAATGAGTTTAGAGCTACGTGAGAAGAGAGAAGGAAAAAATCAAGGCCGAGAACGAGCTTTTAGTAGAAGCCTCCTTTGATGCCTTAAAAGCACTTTTTAGAGAAGTCCCCATGGCAACTCAAGGTCCCCTTCCTAGTCAAATTCATCCTAGAAATATTGATGACATGCCAACAAATGTAGTCCCATTGCCCTTTGAAGTAATTGGAACCCAGCTTTGCTTTAGCACAGCTTACCATCCCCAAACTGATGGTCAAACGGAGCAGGTTGGTAGCATGTGTGGCTAACAATTCCAGAACTCCTAAGCATTGGTTGGCAATATTCCCCTCCACTTTCAAGGGCACAACATTTCAATGATATGAAAGACAAGCAGCTGGAACTTTTGGCACATGGGATGGCCTTCCTCACTAAATTCAGGCGTGAAGGTTTTGAAGAGCAGATGCGAAAGGAGTTCATGAGTCCTCTAGAGAAAGAGTAGAAGCTTATGTCTCACTAATGGAATCCATCTTGAAGAGATGGACCAATCATCATTTGGATGAAGGCATCCAGAAAGGAGTGTTCTTTAGAGGCCTACAACCAGAAGTTTGCAAGTTCATGGAATTGAGAAGACTAGTTAATCTACAAGCTATAGTAGAAGGTGCAAGACTATATGACAAAGTTGAAGTAATGTTGTCAATGACCTTAGGAAGAGGAGTCTTACCTCCTCCCATGCCAAGAATGGTCTACCCACCAAATACAATCCTAGGGACAGTTCCCTATGCCTACCCCCAAATGCAAAAAATGCCACAGTACAATGCACCTAATCCACAGTTGCCACAGACGACAATGCCTCAAATGATGGTTCAACCACAACAGCAGTAGTCTCAAACAGTTCCTCCAATGGCGAATCAACAACAATGGAATTCTACCCACTGGAATCAACAATCCCAAGTCTCAATAGGAGCTCTGAATCAAAACCAGAATAGAGGACTTCCTGAATCTACCCAACCAGTGTATGCAATAATTACAGAAGCTTCCCAAAACCCTACTACAAGTACTTCAGGAGGTGAAAATGTGAAGGACTACTTGTCTAATTTAGTGGCTAGTATCAAGAAAGAGCTTATGGATGTGATTACAAAATAGCTATAGACGTTGAAGGTGAATACTGTCAATATATGCACTCCTACGAGAGATGGGAGAGATGTGATGCATACTAATACATGGTGCGAAAAGTGCCATCAAGTGGGACATTTAGCCACTGAATGTACCCAAAAACCAACCATTCCTAGAGCTTCTGTTCATACTATTTGAGGAAGAACCATACAGAGGATATCTTCTCTCTAAAAGAGATGCACAAACAAAGAAAGAAAGATAAAGACACAAGATTCAACTTGCTGGAATCCAAAATGTCAATGCAGGATATTGGACCAAATCTTAGGGATTTTGGTCCTAGTTTTGGTCCAAGGAGGTTTCCCTCTTAGAGTTACAGAGGACAACAGTGGTCAGAGATAGGAGGTGGAGTGCTATAGATGTGAAGAAAAGGGTCATATCTCATCGAATTGTCCAAACCCTAGAAGGACTGTGGATTACAAGCCCTTATGTAGTTGATGCAAAGGAGAAGGTCATACTGCTCTAGCCCCTGTGAAATCTATTTCTGATACCCAACAGAAGACCCAAGAACCTGCTTCCAATTTGGTGTAATTGGATGTGGCTGCCATAATGCATGCAAAGAAAGGAGAATCTGAAGTTCCAAAAGAGAATGTTCCCTCTGTCAAGACTGTGAAGTTCAATCTTCCTCGGGAAAACCAAAACAATGCAAACCAAAAAAATGAAGTACATAGCACTATAGAGCCATAGAGAACTACAGAGACAGTTGTAGAGACAGGACCAGAAGCCCATGAAATAGAGGATATGGAAGTACCTCCTCATGAAGAAGAAGCACAAATGTTGCTACTCTTAGAAGAAAAACGAAATATAAAAGTGGGTGTGGCCCCATTTCCCAACCAATTGGAAAAGCCAGTGGATCCTATCAAAGAGTATGATTTGGTCAAACATCCAAACACTTTTAAACAAGGCTTTACGTTCCGACAATTGTTGATGTTGTCTCCTAGCTGTCAAATGAAATTCAAAAGCATACTGACTAGAAGAAGAGGCTTAAGAATTGTTCCCTCCGTGGTAACCAAGTCCAATAGAGCCTCAAATCTTATAAAGGAAGTAGATGTGGCTAGCACCTTCTTGGATCATGGAACCCTAGAGATTGGCATATGGATTGAAGGATGCTTTATTGTAGATGCATTGATTGATGGAGGCTCATTAGTAAACATAATGACAGATGTGACAATGAAGGATCTAGGATTGCAAGGAATGCAACCTACATAGTGGCTTATCAGATTGGCAGACCATAGTAGAATTAAATTGTTGGGCATTCTCCCATACGTAAAGACAACGCTCACAGGAAGAGACTATTAACTGACATATCTGGTGGTCAAACAAAATTCCTACGGGACCTCATACCCAATGCTATTGGAAAGACCTTGGCTTTTTGAAACAAGAGCAAGGATAGATTGGTTCAAAGGGACCCTAATCCTAGGCAGAGGACCCAATAAAGTAGTATTGAAGTTGTGTGGATCGCAAAAAGGCAATGGATCTACATCCATCAAAGTCGTAACAAACTCCTCAAATGAAGTAATAGATGGTACAATAAGAGACAAAGAGACCATCAAATAGTTCCTCCCCAAGAAAACAAAGGCATAGTCCCTAACGGTGGGCACTGTAAGACAACTCCCAAAAGATGCAAAGACTGTCACTGGGTGAATACTTCCTACTTGAGCCAGGAACAACTTCTGAAATCACTATTGGTAGTGAGATAGAAGCATGAATGTATTGCTCTCCCTGTTACATGGCCATAGCAAAGCTAGAGATGGAGGCAGAAGGCGAAGTAGAGAACCTTTTCTTCTCTTACAGAGCTCCTACAGAGGTAGAGTCATAGCTTGAAGAGGACAATTATGAACCTGAAGAAGAAGATTATGAAAGAGAGACAAAAGAATCTATTCCATCCGAAGAAGGCATGGATGAAAAGGGAGTCCCAGAAGCCTCAGAAGCAGAAGACTTCATGCTATTGGATAGAATGACAATGGTACCCTTTGGACTGGTAAATGGATCTTCTCATATGCAAAGCCTTTATAAGAAGTGGATTAAGGAAAATAAGGTATCTTTTATCAGTGGTTCTTGCCACCCTCATCTGCCCTTGCCAAGAAAGGATGATAATAACACCCCTTATCAACAAGCACCAGCCCCAAGGGCCCAATAGAATTTCGAGAGTCCCTGTTATGTGACATTCCTAGACGCATCCTCAGAAGAGGAGTCCTTGATCTCCGAGGTAATTAATACCCAAACCAAATCCGAGACAACCATGATACCATTTCAGTATCCCAAGGAGCAACCCAAGTCACTGAAACAAGAATTCGGGTCTAGTGGGACAAAAGAAGAAGACAGCGCCCCCTTGAAGGAGTCAGATCTATACCCAGAAGCAATTCATGGGACCTTCATCCATGAAGTGGAAGGTGAAAGGCAGTTAACCTTTGTGGATGCCAATGGCACTGAACACCACTTGAAGGTGGATAGTAGCCTACCAGAAGGGGAGTTGTCAATCTTTAAAACTTATGGAAAGAGAATTTAGATGTGTTTGCATGGTCCAATAAAGACCTAAAAGGGATTGACCCCATAATATGTCAGCATCTCATTGACTTGGAGCCTGATGCTAAGCTATTATGACAATGATAGAGGCGCATGAATCCAAATTACCCCACCTTGGTAAAAGCAAAGTTGCTAAAGCTTTGGGAAGTCGAGTTCATCTATCCAATGGCTAATAGTGAATGGGTTTCACCCATCATGGTCATACCCAAGAAGAATGGGAAGCTTCACATATGTGTGGATTTTTGCAAATTGAATTTCAAAACCAAGAAGGATCACTTTCATATCCCTTTTATAGACCAAATGTTAGACACAATTGCAGAACACGAGCTTTACTCCTTGTTAGATGGCTCCACTAGATAGAACCAAGTGCAAATAGCAGAAGAAGATCAGTCTAAAACAACCTTCACCACAAAATGGGGATCTATGCTTATAGGGTGATGTCGTTTGGGCTCTACAATGCCCTTGTTACCTTCCAGAGAGTCATGATGGCTACATTCTAAAATCATTTGCACGACTTTATTGAGGTATATCTGGATGACTTCTGTGTTTACAATTTGATCCTTAAACATTAGGGACATTTGGAGCAATGCTTTGATCGATGCCGGGAGTACGGTGTTGAGATATTGAGCTCCACTCGTGATACGCCAGGGTGACCGTTGTGTATTTATGTCACCGACTTGTCAGTTGCAGACGCGGTTGGTACACCGCCCATGAATAATAGCTACATGATAGCTATCCTTATCTACTCTAGTTTGTGGCTCAATTAGTATGCCACCTTAGTTAGTTGAGTTTGGTTTGAGACCCATATATAGGGTTCTTCTATTTCTTTGTACATGAGTTCTTTTGGCTTACACAACTAAGAAGAGGAAAACTGTTTTCAACCTCCACCCTTGTGTGTCTTCCCCCATTGTGCAAGCAAGAAAGCTTCAAGCGAGACTCCTTCCTTCTCTCCCACAATCTTGACATGGTATCAGAGCCTTGTTCATGGTAAGGAGCTCAAGAAAGCAAGCCAAGCTCGCGGTGTTCTGGTAAGAGGAGCAGTGTTGCTTTCATTTTCTGTTTTGGGAGCAGATCTCTGCAGGTAGCACAGCCGGAAAGTGCAGGAGTGCATTGTCTCAGGTTGAGACGCCCTTCGCGGTGAAGCAAGAGGGCTGTATATGCTGCGGGAAAGGCTTTAGCCCTTGGCGACCTTGTTTTTTTTATTTGAGGCCATTTCGGGGCCTGTTTTGGAGGCGGAAGTTTTTTGCACGCACTCAAGAAAAGGCCCAGTTTTATGCTGTGCAGCCACTGTTCTACAAGTCGGTGAATAGTTAATGTAAAAATTGCATTGTATGCTTGTGCGCAGAGACATTGGGAGTTACAGAATCATCCATGTTGCTTGTTGATGCAAAATCGTCACTAGGAAGTGACTGTGTGGTCAAATACCACTTTCGCCAGTTTTGCAGATTTTCCCTTGTGAGGGTGAAGCTGTGGTTTTTGCAGTGACAGAATTTTTTGCAGTCTTCTGTAATGGCATCTGATTCTCTTTCACAGATTGTCACTGAAAAGCTTGACAAGAACAACTTCCAAGCATGGAAGTTTAGAATGACAAATTTCCTTATGGGAAAAGGATATTGGGAATTTGTTGCAGGAAATGAAGAAGAACCAGTTCTTCCTGATGTTCCCAATCAACAGCAAATGCAGGCATTTAAAGCATGGCATGAGAGAGCCAGGAAAGTTATGTATTGGCTATCTATCAGCATTTCAGACTCTATGATTGTGCATATTCAGGATGCAAGTACGCCAAAGGAGGCATGGGATACTTTGTCAAAAATGTATAGCACAAATACGCAAGCCAAGAAAATACAGCTCAAGCAAGAGTTGCACAATGTGCAAAGAGAAAATATGAGCATCAACGACTACCATATGAAGGTGAAGAAGATTGCAGATGCACTTGCTTCCATTGGGTCACCAGTGGAAGATGATGATTTAGTTTCTGTGACCTTCAATGGTCTAGGAAAGAATTATGCACAGTTTCGGACATCCATTTCAGTTCGTGAAAGATTTCCTGATTTTGAGGAGCTGATTGCTCTTCTAATTTCTGAGGAGCAAAGAAATGGTGGTGCATCTTCTTCAGGAGGAACTTCAAAAGAAGCTGTCTTCTACTCAAATGCTGGAAGAGGTAGAGGTAGAGGTAGAGGAGGCCGATATGGAGGCCGTGGTAGAAATCAGAATATGTAGCAAACTCAAGAAAACCAGTCCTATGGAGGAGGACGTGGTAACTCTAGAGGCAGGGGGAGCCAAAGAGGTCGTGGTGGATGGCAAAGAGGCCAAAATGCAAACAGTAATGTTGAATGCTACTATTGTGGTAAAATGGGTCATATGGCTAAAGACTGCTATAAAACAATGACATCATGAATGGAAAACTGCAACAAGGAAATTATGCAACTTCTAGTAGACAGGGTGATGACAGAAATGAGCATCTGTTTATGGTGCAACACATAAACAATTCTGTGACAAGTGTAGAAGAAAGCAACGATGTATGGTATATTGACTCAGGTGCATCAAACCACATGACAGGTCATGCAGAATGGATGGAGGATGCAAGGAAAATGGAAAAACCAGGATTTGTGGAGACTGGTGATGATACTGCACATCCTATTGTGCAGATTGAAAAAATTCCTTTGTCTATGCAAGATGGGAAAAAGAAATACCTATCCGATGTATTTCATGTTCCCAATATCACCAAGAATCTGGTTTCTGTTGGTCAAATGGTTGAGCAGGGCTTGTAGGTCAGATTTAATCCTCATGGATGCTTTGTTGAGGATATGAAAAATAAAGGTCGCTTGATAGTAAAAGGAAAGAAGAAGGGCAGAATGTTTACATTGGATGCAGACATGCCTGAATTGAGTGCAGCAATGTTTGCACATGGGACTGGTGTAGTTGCGGATATTGATATCTGGCATAAACGCATTGGTCATGTTAATGTACAGCGACTTAAATCAATGCAGGCCCAAAATATTGTTGCAGGATTGCCCAAATTCAAGGTTGCAGAAATGCATAAGGTATGTGAAGCCTGTCAGTTTGGAAAATAGGCAAGGAAACCATTTCCTAGACATGTTCAAGAGAGTAAGAAGCCATTGGAATTAATCCACTCTGATGTGTGGACTACTAAAGCTGCATCTCTTGGAGGCTGTCATTATTTTATCAGTTTTATTGATGACTATAGCAAAAAAGTTTGGGTGTATTTTATGAAAAAGAAAAGTGAAGTTTTTGGGCATTTCAAAACTCTTAAAGCTATGGTTGAAAAAGAAACAAGCCTGCAAATAAAATGCCTAAGGTCAGATGGAGGGGGAGAGTACCTCTCAAATGAGTTTGCAAGGTTCCTGCAGGAGCATGGCATAAAGCAGCAATATTCATGCAGTCATACCCCACAACAAAATGGAATTGCAGAAAGGAAAAACAGGCATATTGGAGAGGTATCTCGTGCCATGCTCAATGAAAAAGACTTGCCAGATTTTTATTGGGCTGAAGCAGTTGCTACAGCAGTCTACATAATGAACAGGACTCCCACTGCAGCAATACATGGAATGACTCCAGAGGAGAGGTATACTGGTAGGAAACCAGATATTTCTTATTTGAAAATTTTTGGTTGCATTGCCTATGTACATGTGCCAGATGAGTTGAGATCCAAGTTGGATCCAAAAGCTGAGAAGTGCATCTTTATTGGTTACTCTCTGCAGCAAAAAGGGTATAGATGCTATAACCCTTCTACTCGTAAGTTTACAGTGAGCAAAGATGTTGTTTTTGATGAGATGAGTAGCTGGTATAAACCAGTAAATGTGATTGATGATGTAGATGCACAAAATGGTAATGCTGCACAGAATTCACAGTAGCAGTCACAAAATATTAGTGGACCTGGAGCGTCCTCTAGCAGTGGTTCACATTCTTCGCCATGGACAGGCAGATTGAGATCAGGAGAATCTTCTCAAAATAATGCAGATAGTGGTATGCAGGTATCACGAAAAGGAAAAGAGAAGGTTGATCAACCCATGTTTGATGTGAATGCAGGTCACTCTTATGTGGATGGTGAATCCAGTGGCTCAGAACAGAGCATTGATGATGAGTTGGGTATTCCTTCTATTGTTACACCTGGAGTAAGGAAGACCAGGGATGTTTTGAGAGCACCTGGGAGTGAACCTACTTTGCGCAGGTCTACGAGAGCTAGGTATCATGTGGATAGGCTGAAATATGATGGATTTACAGCCATTCACTATGCATATATGGTTAAAGTGATACAGGAACCAGAACCCACTTCTTTTGAGCAAGCCATGGGAAAAGAAAAATGGGAGAAAGCCATGGATGAAGAAATGGATGCCTTGGAAGCAAATGCTACATGGGAGTTGGTACCTTTGCCTAAAGGTAAAAATGCAATTGGTTGTAAGTGGGTTTATAAGGTGAAGCACAATGCAGATGGTTCTGTGAACAGATACAAGGCAAGATTAGTAGTCAAGGGGTATGCACAAACATATGGCATTGACTATGAAGAAACATTCAGTCCGATTGCAAGGATGGAAACCGTAAGAGCAGTCATTGCTATGGCTGCATCAAAGGGATGGTCTTTACATCAGATGGATGTAAAGAATGCCTTCTTGCATGGTGATTTGCAAGAAGAGGTCTATATGGAGCAGCCACCAGGTTATGTGCATGCTGTTCATCCTGAGTTTGTTTGCAGGTTGAAGAAAGCCTTGTATGGCTTGAAGCAAGCACCTAGAGCATGGTCTGACAAGATAGGACAGTATCTTGTCACTATTGGCTTTCAGATTTCCAAGGCAGATTTCTCACTTTATGTGAGAAAAACAGGCAAAGGTATTATGCTACTTGTCATTTATGTTGATGATTTGATTATGACAGGTGACAGTGATGAAGATATCCTTCATGTGAAAGTGCTATTGAAGCAGAAGTTTGAGATGAAGGATTTGGGAGAGCTGTGTTATTTCTTGGGCATTGAGGTGATTAGATCACCAAGTGGGATATAGCTCTTGCAGAGGCAGTATGGATTGGACATGCTGTCCAAATATGGGATGACAGGCTGTAAGCCTATTTCAGTTCCTTTGGAACAGAATGTGAAGCTGAGCACAGATGCAGGTGACCTTCTAGAAGACCCTACTATGTACAGACGCATAGTAGGAAGTTTGATTTATATGACTATTACCAGGCCAGATTTGAGCTATGTTGTTGGATTGGTAAGTCAGTTTATCCAGGCTCCAAGGAAACCACATTTGGATGCGGCTAGACGCATACTCAAGTATGTGAAGTCCACATTGCGCTATGGACTATTTTATGAGACTGGGGTTCAGATACAGTTGCATGGATACACTGATGCTGATTGGGCTGGTAGTATTTCTGATAGACGATCTACCAGTGGATATGTGTTCTCTTTTGGGAGTGCTGCAGTCACTTGGAGCAGCAAGAAACAGCCTACAGTTGCCTTGTCGAGCACAGAGGCTGAGTATAAGGGTGCAGCAATGGCTGCATGTGAGGTAGCTTGGTTGCATAAGCTACTTTATGATATGCATCAGTCTACAGATGGGCCAGTTGTCATTTATTGTGACAACATGAGTAGTATACACTTGGCAAATAACCCAGTCTATCATGCTAGAACAAAGCACATTGATGTGCATTATCACTATGTGCGAGAGAGGGTTTTACTAGGTCTTATTGATCTAGTTTATGTCAACACAGAGGATCAGGTAGCTGACATATTCACGAAGGCATTGGGTGTAGAGAAGCTGCGCAAGTTCAGAGACCTGCTTGGTGTGCAGGAATTGGGATTGAGCTCGAGGGGGAGTGTTGAGATATCGAGCTCCACTTGTGATACACCAGGGTGACAGTTGTGTATTTATGTCACCGACTTGTCAGTTGCAAACGCGGTTGGTACACCGCCCATGAATAATAGCTACATGATAGCTATCCTTATCTACTCTAGTTTGTGGCTCAATTAGTATGCCACCTTAGTTAGTTGAGTTTGGTTTGAGACCCGTATATAGGGTTCTTCTATTTCTTTGTACGTGAGTTCTTTTGGCTTACACAACTAAGAAGAGGAAAACTGTTTTCAGCCTCCACCCTTGTGTGTCTTCCCCCATTGTGCAAGCAAGAAAGCTTCAAGCGAGACTCCTTCCTTCTCTCCCACAATCTTGACATATGGGATCTCTCTCAACCTTGACAAATGTATATTTAGAGTCTCTTCTAGAGTTCTGTTGGGCCACATTGTCTCTACACAAGGGATAGCAACAGACCATGTGAAGATTGAGAATATCATAGTCTTAACATCACCAACCAACCTCAAACATTTGAGGGGATTTCTAGGCCATGTGGGCTACTACAAAGGTTCATAGCCCATTTTGCAACAAAGGAAACCCCCGTGCATAAGCTTCTAAGGAAAGATGCGGAGTTTATTTGGACAAAATAATGTGACAAAGCCTTCAACACTTTGAAGAAGCTGTGTCTGATTGAGGCACCCATCCTGCAACCTCCTGATTGGACGAAGGAGTTCCATGTACACCACTGATGCATCAGTTGAAGGCTTAGGTGCAGTCCTATGCTAGAAGGGATCCTTGAAGCTGGATTAACCCATTTATTATGCAAGTAGAAAGGTCACTGACAAAGAGCGGAACTATATAGTGACAGAGCTAGAGTATTTGGCAATGGTATTTTCCCTAGAGAAATTTCTCCACTACCTAACGTCAACTCATTTTAAATTTTATGTGGCTCATGAGGCCCTATCCTTCCTAAAGAACAAAGCAACTGTGAAGGGAAGAATGATGATATGCCTCCTTCTATTCCAGGAGTTTGACTTTGAGGTAATCACCAAACTTGGTCACTCCCATGTTCTGGCTTATCATCTATCGCATATCCCACAAAATGCAAATGAGGAGTAGGATGATCCAGACCTCCCTAATGCTTCCTCGTTTCTAGTCGAAACTGTAACCCCCTGGTATGCAAACATCGTCAACCTACTGGAAACCCAACAGTATCCTCCTAACATCTCTAGTCAGGAAAGGAAGAAGCTTTTGTTAGAATTAGCCCCCTACACCCTGTTAGGCAGCACACTATACAAGAAAGGCAAAGATAAAGTGCTCAGAAGATGTGTTGCAGGAGACAAGATTGAGATTGTTCTGAAGGATTGCCATGACAAGCCATGTGGAGGCCACTTTGTAGGAGAAGCAATAGCTAGAAAGGCTCTGTTAGCAGGATATTGGTGGCCGACCCTCCATAAGGATGTCTATGTGACTACTGTAAGCAATGTGATGCATGTTAACAGATGGGGAAACCCACCAAGTCTAGTGTCATGCCATTGCAACCTATCCTTCCTTGAAGCCATTTGAGAAGTGGGGCATCGACTTTGTAGGTCCAATCGATCCCCCCACTAGACGGAAGTAGAACAAATATATCCTGGTATGTACGGATTATGTCACCAAGTGGTGTGAAGCTAAAGCTCTGAAGCAGGATGATGAAAGTAACGTGGCCTTTTTCCTATACGAGAATATCATCACCTATTTTGGCTGTCCCCTAGAGCTGGTAAGTGACAAAGGAACTCATTTCATTAATAAGGTCATGGAAGAACTCATAGATTTGTATAAGATTAGCCATCGCAAGTCCACCTCCTATTATCCCAGAGCCAACGGCCAAGTTGAAGTCACCAATTGCATCCTCTACTCAATCATGTGACAAGGACAATTGCCACACATCCTCATGATTGGGATGATCGCCTTACAGAGGCCCTCTGGGCGTAGAAAACCTCCCATAAGGCAACTACACCTTTCTAGTTGGTGTATGGAACAGAAGCCGTCTTTCCTATTGAACTCGGATTACCCTCCCTACGAGTGGCTATCAAGAAGCACTCAGGAGATGTCGAGTCCCTGCAACGCCGTCTCCTGCACTTGAAATTTCTAGACGAAACTCGCTGGATGGCTCTATAGTGCATGGAAGCCAGGCAAGCCCAACAAAAGGCCTATCATGACAGCTTCGTCAAGCAGAAGGAGTTCAAGAAAGGTGACTTAGTCCTCGCTTATGATTCTCGATTTGGCAAGTTTCTAGGAAATCTTCAACAATGCTAGATGGGTCCTTATAAGGTACTTGCCGTCAATTCAAATGGCTCCAGTCCAAGTCCAGACAGTCGATGCTTCGGATGATCCTTTCCTTATTAATGGCTATTGCCTCAAGAAGTATTACCCCCCTTGGGGATCTTGAAAATCATTGTCAATAGCTTCCTCAATCTTTGCACAATGGTCGAGATCACTTTACCTAATGCTCATGATAACCCTCTTGCTGATTGTGATGATATGGTTTTGTCCTGATAGCCCCTCGCAACCACTTTCCCCTCCTCCTTGATTTCTTTTCCATTTGATGCAATAGAGGTGGTGAGTATGGTTTTGATACATGGCATTCCTATCATTCGATGCTTCCAATACAAATTTTTTTAAAATATATTAGTAATGGGAGTAAAGGACTTTAGTCCCTATCATGCCGATGAGAAAAGGTGGAAACACCCTCAAGAATAGGGTAGAAGAAAAGAAAATAATAAAATAATAAAATAAAATAAAACTGCTATGGAAGAAAAAGAAGCAATTCCTTGTTATAATAGGCCCCGTTCGGAGAAAAGGTGGAAACATCCTTGGACGGGAAGCTGGCTATGGAAAAGGCGGTGACACCTCGCAGTCTAGGATAGCGAATCATCAGTAGACACTTTTCCAAAAGAAATTCCAAAGCCACCTCCCTTGGTGTGTTTTCTTTATACTCCCCGTAGAATATATGATTCCCTAACACATACGACATAATCTCCAAAAAATCTACAATACTAGAGATATGGGCTACCTCCGTGGGTACGCCTTGCCATCAACTCCCTAATGCTAGTAATAGACAAAGCGATTTTCATCGAAAAACAATTGAGTGATGTGAGCTTTCATCCTAATAGGATGGGCTGTGAGTATGGGCTACCCTCGATGTTTATCAACAGAGCGTGAGACAAAGGGTGGGGTGAGTGGCCAATCCTTTTTCTTCAATTCAAATGAGAGGTGAGATGTGTGGAATGGAGGTTTGCATGCACGGGTTGGGCCTCTCAATGCACAATGCACGATCTATTATTGTGCACTGCACTATAAGGCTCCTTGGCCTTCCTTCTCACACTATATGCCAGCACAGGGCGGGGTACACTACTGCACCATCAAATGCGCACAAGAAGGCATATAACCTTTGCATAAGCGATTGTGAGGATAACAATAATGGGTGTAAGGATTGGGTTGCTCTCCTGTATTCTCAAACAGAGTATCAGTTATTAGTGGGGGTTGAGTGTGTCTGGTGTGTCCTCAAAACAATCATCGAGAGATGAGATTGAGGGACATTACAACATTGGGTGTAAGGTATGTTTTCCTTTTCCTATGCACCCACAAGATGGGTCTCTGCCATCATCACAGGACAGGTCACCCTGTTATGTACACTGCACCATAAGGCTCCCTGGCCTTCCTACTTGCAACTATGCCAAACAAGGTTGGATACACTTATGCACCATCAATTGTGCACCCTGGCATACTCCTGTCCCATTTTCCTTGTCGTTTTTTAAACAGGGTGTACGTTATGGGGTTCTCTGTGAGATTCATCAAGTGATGTATGTTATGGGTCGCGTGATAGTTCTTTCCTCCCTATTTGAGTGATTGTGCGTTGAGTGCAATATCCTTCATCATCACCTGAATTCTTGAACCTTCATTAGAAAAGCTACCTCCCTGGGTGTTGGTGCGTGGTCCCTACCGCACTAGACGTATGCTGTGAAGATATCTTGGTACCTCCTGCACAACCGACTCCGACACAGGATGCAACCTCAACAGTCAATCGCAATGCTTGGCAAACTGCCCCAAGTTTTTCTAATCCTATACCTTTTGTTTGCAAGTAATGGTCATGTTTTAAGTGTGGGGATGTTAACGTACAATCCGATGGTACGTCTTGTGTTCATGCGAAGTCATTTCACCCTACCTAGTAAGGTTTTAAGTGTGGGGACGCGTCCCTACGCATCTACTGAGCATACATATTGTATATGTCATTCACAGAATCTACATATATCCCATGTCTTCACTTCTTAATGGGTCCCTTGCCCACCCACTAGCCCTCATCTTCGTTATCTACGAGGCCGTTCCTATTGTTATTTTTCTTTACATGGAGTTTTGGTCATTTTTCTAAGTGAACACATCCCAAGTTTACAAAAACCCAAATCCAACCTTGCAGCCATGTGTATCCCTTTAAACTATACCCTTTTTCTTTTTACTGCCCCTTGTTCCAAGTAACGGATTGAAAGTTATTAATTTTTGAAGTAATTTCCGCATATTGGACGTTTTTCCATGTGAATCCTCCTTTACCGTTTTTGAACACTGATCTGATATGACATCCCTGCCCTATACCTTCCACTTAACATTTTTTCTTTTTATAACTAATCATTTAAAGGTACAGTTTGTCAGCTATTAATTTTTGCAGATTTTCGTGTCTTTTTCATGCATCTTTTTATCCTTTTTCCATGTGAACTTGCCCTATTCTCCTCAGAACTTTCTTTTGATTTGATAGCTTTGTCCAACTCACCTTCCTACCCATTATTCCTTTTTCCTCCACCCTGTTTTGACTTTCGAATTTTTCGTTATTAATTTTTATACGTGTTTTCGAGCTTTGTTTTATTATTTTTTCCATGTGAATACCTCCTCATGACCCCAAAAGTGCATTTAGACCTAATTTCCTTGTCATGCCATTTTTCCTTTTTATTGTCTTCCGTTCCAATGCACGGAGCTTCTACAATTAATTTTCGCATCCAATTGCGTGTGTGTTTTTGTTGTTTTTTCCATGCGAGCTTGTCTTCCCATCCCCAAAACCACATTTGATCTTATCCATCCGGTTTGCTCTATTCCTTTAGACATTTTCAATGTTCACTTCGTTGCGTTTCGACTGCCGGATCTTTTTGTATTACATTTTCTTCCTTGTTTCGGATTTTTGTTTTTGGTTTTTTCCACATGTACGGGTCCTATCTTTGTCGAAATGGCATTTTGATGTGATAGGCATGTGTGGCCCGTCATTTTGGATATTTGTCCTTTTTGCCGCACTTCATTTCGATGGATAGATTTTGTCGAATTAATTTTTGTATAATTTCATGCCTTGTTATCGCACATGTTTGTGCGTGCACACCTCCATTTTTATCTTTTAACGCACGTTGACGCATCTGTCATGTTGTCGTTTGCTCACACGTGTGCCCCGACAATCTCTCATTTGCCAAAACACAAATTTTTTAACCCCCGCCCCGTGCCTATGCGCGGGACGACGGCGCTTTTCTAAGTTTTCCTCATTTTTTGAAAAAAACAACCCAAAAACCAAAAAGAAAAAAAACCCTACCTGCCCACCCCCCTGTTGGAAGAGATGGAGAGAGACAGAGTGGAGTGGAAGATGAGCCTCGTCTCATTATTATTCTTCCATCATACTAACTGAAAGAGACTTACACACATAGGTATGACTAACCAAGACTAACTATGGTTAAGTAACTGACTACACCGACTTATTGAATGCCACACACATGTACAACTGTATCCCCAGCTAATGTCGGTCACACACATAAAGATAGACTAACTAAAGAGTAATGAGAGCTTGATATTCTAACACTCCCCCTCAAGCTCAAACCATCTAATAAACTCCAAGTAGCTATCTGAAGTATATGAACTTTTCTTTACCAAGAGACTTGGTGAATATGTGTGCTACCTAGTCTTCGGTCTTCACATGAATCAAGCCAATCTTCCCTATAATAACCATTTCTCTAATGAAATGGTAGTGAACCCTAATATGTTTGGGCCTAGCATGGTAGATAGGATTTCTAGCCAACATAACACTTCTGAGGTTATCATAATGCAATCTCACTCTGCTTTCCACTTGTATTCCCAAGTCTTTCAACAGTTTCATCAATCAAAATGCTTCGCAAGCCACTAAGGCAGCTCCTTTGTACTCAACTTCTGTATTAGACAATGCAACAATAGGATGTTTCTTACTGTGCCAATTGATCATAGTGCTACCCAATCCAAATGCATACCCACTGGTTGACCTCATGTCATAAACACAACCTTCCCAATCAGCATCAGTAGACCATGTCAAGTCAATAGATTTTTCATATGCATAAAACAGCCCATAATCTATAGTACCCTTTACATATCTCATGATCCTCTTGACTGCATCTAAATGTGGTTTGCGAGGCTTCTGCATGAACTGACTAATCAGCCCCACTGCATAACATAAGTCAGGACGGAGTATATCAAGCTCCCCACCATCTGTCGATACATGGTCACATTCTCTATGTCATTCCCAACATCAATCTGTAGCTTGACATTCTAATCAAGAGGTGTCTCCATAGGCTTGCATTCAACCATACCATATTTCTATAACATGTCATAAGCATACTGCTTCTGTAGCAGCCATATACCTTGAGGCGTAGAGACCACCCCAATCCCAAGAAAATACTTTAGTTCACCAAGGCCTTTGACTCTGAATTCAGCATGTAAACATTATTTAATTTCAGTAATGCCCTCTTTATCATCTCTAGTGATGATAAGATCATCTACATAAACCACTAGAAACACATATCCATGATCTGTCTTCTTCGTGAATAGACTATGAGCTACATCACCCAATCTAAATCATGTTGCTGTAAATAACTGTTGATCCGAGCATTCCATGCTCCAGGTGCCTGTTTTACTCCATGTAAAGCCTTTTTCAGCTTACACACGTGTAGGAAAGTCCGGGTGAACATAGCCTTCAAGCTGCTCCATATATACTTCCTCAACCAAATCACCATTCAAGAAAGCATTTTTGATGTCAATTTGCCATTATTTCTAGCCTTTGCATGCTACCAAATCAATTATAGTTTTGATTGTTGCCATTTTAGCCACCAGAATGAAAGTCTCCTCATAGTCAAAGCCATATTGATGTTCATACCCTTTTGCAATCAGCCTGGCTTTATAGCGTTCTAACGAACCATTTGACTTGCACTTAACCTTGTACACCCATTTGCAGTCAATGTGGACTTTGCCTTCAAGCAACTCAACCAATTCCCATGTCTCATTTTCAGCCAGGGCTGCATACTCCTCATCCATGGCAGCACACCAGTTATCATCTATAACTGCATCATCAAACTTTGTAGGTTCTTTGTAACCTGTGACTCTAGCCATATATGCATAATGGCAAGCTGAATAACTAGTGTATGTAAATTTGTCAACTGGTTTTTGACTCTGTCATATCTTCATAACTGTGGTTCACTCTGAGCTTGCCTCTCATGAGGCGGTACATAACGACTCTACCTTGCTCTAGGCATCATAATAGACAGAATGTCCAACTCATTATGCAAACTGTCGCTGTTAGATGACTCATAACCTGTTGTAAGTGGACTTGTCACATTCTCAAGCACTTTTTCTTTTCCCTTATCCAATCTCTCCCTCATTGACATATCCGTGTCAGTGGACGTAGGAGTATGACTCCGCAAGCGTCCCGACCAAGAACTTACTATAGTTGACCCATCATCTATAGGACCACTCATAGATGTACTCATTGTAGATGTATTTTCAGCATTACTAGTGTTGGCTAATCCATCAATAGCCATTGCAATAGGATTACCATACCAGAATGCCAGCTCATCAAAAACAACATCTCTGCTAATCAATGTCTCATGTGTAGATGGTATATAACAGTTGTAAGCTTTATAGTCTTGTGCATAACCAAGGAACACACTCTTGACAGCTTTAGGATCCAATTTCTTCCTCTTTTCATCAGGAACATGCACATATGCAATGCTCCCAAATACCTTCAAGTTTGAAATGTCAGGTTTATGACCATACAACCTCTCATATGGAGTTATTTCCAAACTGACATGCATCACATACATGTCCAAAGTCATGATACTTGAACTTAGGCAGTCCAAGCACAATCTCCTTTTGCTACATAGATTTCAGCTTTTGTACATTTACGAGGCCAATCCGCTTATGCCGTATCTCAACATCCCATATAGCACCATCATCATGTGCAAACATGGCTGCTTTCAATTCTGGAATTGACGCATCAAGAGTAAACATTCTGCCATCTCTTCAACCTCTAGCAATCAATTTGCAGCCATTACCATATTCTTCAACAAAGCATCCATCTCTATTAAATCTCACTTGCAGATTCTGTTCTGCCATCTATCCAACTGACAAAATATTTTTGGTTATTGTAGGTACATGTAGTACATCATGCACGCTCATTTTCTTGCCATCAGACATCAACAACGAAACAATTCCTGTGTGTTGAATGCCATGTTGGGTGTAATCCCCAGTACACACATAACCATGTGAACCTGCAACCATCTCATCAAACCATTCTCCATGGGGTGTCATATGATTTGAAGCCCCTGAATTAATGTACCATCTCTCATCTCTGTTCTGCCTAGATGCATTCTTAGACACATGATGCATGGCAAACAATCTGTCAACTTGCTCATCATGGGTACTGCTAGAAGATGCATAGTGCCCATGATGTTTGCCCTTTACCTTCATATCTCCCTGCTTCTTGTAACAATCCTTTGCAATGTGTCCATATTTGCCACAGTAATGACAGTCTTTATCTCTATTTGACTAAGCCATGAAGCAAATCCACCACCTCTACCATGGGGTGGTTTGCCCCTGCCTCTAAAGCCGCATTGGCCCTGTGTATTTGTGCCATGCCAGGCATTCTACTGATGTTGTCCATAAGTGTTTCAAGTGTCTCTTTGACCTCAAAAAGAGCCACAGTCTTTGTCGCCTCTACCATGCTGGCTAGAGTAAAGAACAATGTCTTTGCTTTGAGACATACTAGAACCTGTATTCAGCCCAAACTTAACTTCCTCATGCAGTAGCAAAACAATCAGCTCATCCCAATCAGGGGATTCAGCTCTGAGATAAATAAACGTATCAAATGCTTTATACTCTTTGCCAAGTCCATTCAATGTCACTACAATCATATCATCTTTAGACACTGAAGATCCAATGGTGACAAGCTGATACACTATGTTTCTTGATCTATGTATTGTAGGCCTGAATGCTTTTGCTATTCCTAGACATGTTATTGAACTGTTGCTTTAGTTGAGTCTTTCTTGCATGTGTTACATTTTCATAATTCTTCATGAGTATGTCCCATCAATCCTTTGGAAAATTACATCCAATAATCTGTATAACCATAGCATCTGATATACATAAGGAAAACCAATGTAACACCTTGCATGCTTTCTCAGTCCATAGCTTATAAGCCCTTTTCTGATCATTTGTCGGATTCCTTTCATGCATTTCAAGTTTAGCCTCATCACCTGTACATAATTCCCAATAACCTCTACCAACCAAAAAATTCTTCATGCGCAACTTCCATAAAGCAAAATTTTTGTTGTCCATCTTTTCTCCCACAATTTGAGTGATATTGTCAGTGCCTTGAGCATTTGCCATAGTTACAGCTTAGGTATTCAGTGGTGTATACAACCTGTAAGTATCTGACTTCTTTTCCTACAGTTCAAGTCTAGTTTTTTGCTATTCATGACAGTTTCCTACAATTTAGGGCAGTTTTCCTGACAACCTACTTGCTGTAAGCTGTGTTCCAACAATGAAAAAACACAGTTAGCGGAGCATAAACCAAGCTCAAATCAGTTCAAAACATTCTATGGTAGTGGCAAAACATCCCAGCAACAAATTATATCCTTACAAGTATCAACATTTGTATTGTATACAAGTAGCAGTACCAAATATAGCCAGCCCACTACTATAACCAACAGTATTTTCTCTATTAAAACAAGAGTATTCAGACCTCAAAACAGCCTCAAAACATCTCATTCAGTTGCCACTCTATGCAGGAGTTGATACATGTCCAAACAGTTAGAATAAATTGTATGTATGTCAAGTGAAGATGATAGGTATCCTTCCTGCAGACAATAACTTGTCAATACACTGGTATAACCAGCAACAAATCAGTCCAAACTTTGGACTTTGAGCACTCACAATATATCAAAAAGCATACACCACTCAAGGGGTATGATCCAAGCATTTGTCACTAGCAAATAAGCATCACAGATACTTCAATCCTGTAGGTATAGTGTTTCCAAATTCAAGACAACAACTAGTTCACTGTTTCCAGCTTGCAAATAAGCTCCAAAACTGAGCATTTAACGCTCCAATATCATGCTCAAATGCATGATAATAAGGGCATATACATTATTATGATGAAAGCCACCAATGCCTTGGAATCACTAACTATTTACTACAGTAAACATCCAATCTGCACAGGTTTGTGTTGAATATCTCAAAATCTATGAGGAATTTGAAAAAACTTTCTTTTGCAAAGTTGTAGACCACGTCGAAAGGGTTGGGTGGTAAAGGCCGTTTCTCCAAAAACCATTTATGTAGCAAGATATAGCTTTTGCAAATAAACGAGCTGCATGCACAGTCTCCTTTGATGACATTTTCTTCATATATGATTTCTTGATATCAAATGGCCAGTGCCTAGCCTTTAGGCTTCAGGCATTCAAGCTCTGATACCCTGTTGGAAGAGAGGGAGAGAGACAAAGTGGAGCGGAAGATGAGCCTCGGCTCATTGTTATTCTTCTTCCATCATACTAACTGAAAGAGACTTACACACATAGGTACGACTAACCAAGACTAACTATGGTTAAGTCACTGACTACACCGACTTATTGAACGTCACATACATGTACAACTATATCCAGCTAATGCCGGTCACACACATAAAGATAGATTGACTAAAGAGTAATGAGAGCTTGATATTCTAACACCCCCCCCCCAAAAGGCCACCCTCCCCCTCATGGGCCCCCTTCCTATTACCCCTCCCTTGTGGCCCCCCTACGGTGCCCAACCCTCGAATGTACTCCCCTTCCACCAGTGGCCTTTCCCCCCTCCCATGGCCCCCTTTCCCAACCGTTCCCTCATCCCCTCCTTCTTCACCTTGCCCCCACCATTCCCTCTCCCTCCATCTCCTCTATCTCCTCCTCCTCCTCCTCCTCCTCCTCCTCCTCCTCCTCCTCCTCCTCCTCCTCCTCCTCCTCCTCCTCCTCCTCCTCCTCCTCCTCCTCCTCCTCCCTCTCCCTTCTCCCCTTGTCATCGAACTCGCTGTGCCGATGCTGCTATTGGCCCCCGACTGGTCATTGCAGAGGAGGCGCCCATGCTGGTGACATCGTTTCCCATTGTTTGCTACCCGTCCTGCTCCCCGCCTGGCCGTTCGACGGCCCGCTTGCTGCTTCCATCGAACCTTGTGATGCTCAATGCTTGCCCCCATCTAGCCATTGGCCCCTTGGCCCTCCTCGTAGACACCGCCTCCATGAAACCACCCCCACCAATGGATGGCAACTTCCTTTGGCCCGCCTGGCTTGACCGCCACATGTGGCGCTCCGACATTGTTGGCTATGAATGCCACCGCTCGACGATGTTGTCTTCACTTGTTGCCCCATGCCTTGTCCCCCTCCTCCTCACTCCCCTCCTCTCCACCATCTCCTCCCCACCCTCCCCTCCTCTATCCTACCCGCCAACTCCCTCCTTCCCCCCTCACTCTACCCTACTCGCCCACCTTAAGACCCCTGCCCACTTCTTGGTACTCCCTCCCCCTTCTTATTTTTTAAAATACATTCATTAACTTCAACAAAAAAAAAACTAATTTCCACACAATCTCACATAAATACATTTATTTTAAAAAACAAAAAACAAAAAGCCAAAAACAAAAACCAAAAAACATTCAAATTTTCCCTAACTTTTTAAACCCACTTCACCCTTTCCACAACACAATTTGTTAACCCATCCACACCATTATTTTCAAATACCCATTTAGCACACACTTTTAAAAAAAACAACAAAATTTACACAAAAACAAACAAACCCCACCACACCTTACCTTTCACCAACCACAAACAAACTCAACATACCACACCCCACAAACCCGCACATATCTCCCATCCCCCCATCTATGTCTATATCTATATATATCTATATTTATCTCTATTTTTCATCACACACACACACACACACACACACACATCCCCACCACACCTTACCTTTCACCAACCACAAACAAACTCAACATACCACACCTGACAAACCCGCACATACCTCCCATCCCCCCATCTATGTCTATATCTATACATATCTATATTTATCTCTATTTTTCATAACACACGCATACACACACAAATCCCCACCACACCTTACCTTTCAGCAATCACAAACAAACTCAACATACCACACCCCACAAACCTACACATACCTCCCATCCCCCCATCTATGTCTATATCTATATATATCTATATTTTTCATCACACACACACACCCCAAACTAAGTTATTGACACAACACCCCCACCCAACCCTACTTGCCCCACACACAACAATCATTTCTCCTACATATCCTTTTCTTTCAGGGCATCTTTCCCCCCCCCCCCCCCCCTCGAGCGTGTGTGCCTTCTTAGGCATCATTCGCGTGGGGACTTTCTATATCATGTCGTGAGTTCATGATTGCAGTTGTTCATGCACGCAAGGACATGCTTGCTGTTTTTTTCGTAACATGATGCACTAGGTACTCTTCACACGTAGCTGACACGCAACCTTGGTACATTTTTTGCATTTTTAACTATTTTAGAAGTTGAAAAACACTTAAAATACACATGAAACCTTATAAAAATCCTAAAGATTCATAAAAATGCCAAAATTTATGGAAACAATTCTAAAAATTTGATGAAATAATTTACCAAATTTTTGAAAAAGTTTAGAGTTTCTCTTAGTTGATAATGTAAAAAAAATAATAATAATTAAAAACCTTTCATTTCATGGAAATTTACCTAAAAATGATTGAAAATTGGTTTCAAAAAGCAAAAAAAATTCCAAGAAAATATCAAAAAATCATATTCACCTTTCTTTATATTTTTGGATCACTTGCATGTGCTAAAATGATTACAATTAATTGAAAAAAATTAATTGAATTAAAAATCCTTATTTTTTATGTAAATTAATCTTTGTATTTTTATTTTCTCCTTTGAAAATGGTTAGAAAATTTTGGAAGATTCTGAAAAATCGATTGGACCTCTCTGCTTAGCTTTCAACCTATATTTGGATGAATGAACAAAAAAAAACAAACACACAATATATTAATCACACAATCACCTTATAACCGATTTAAATCTAACATACACACAAATATTTCAAAAGCAAATTAAATTATGAAAACAAAGACACACAAATACATTTATTTCAAAATAAAATAAAACAAAATGAAATAATAAAAAACAAAACAACAAAACCCACAAACCTAACACATTGTTAGTTGAATGTCAAATCCTCTTTTGTCCCTGTTCGTTTTTATCTTTTGGATGTGGTGTTTTGTAAATGCTAGGATGCCAACTGTTCTTTGGTCGCCTTGTTGGTTGTGTACAAGGATTTTTCCTGTCTTTTGGATACTTTACAAGTGGGATTTTGCATGTCAGACCTTGCAAGTGTCCACCCACCACTAGATTTTCCTCTTTCCCTCCTTCACGTGCACATTAAAACACAAGTAATTGTAACTAAAAATCACATGATTGTTGCATCCACCAAATGAACACACTACACATCATAAATTGTAATTAAAATGAACCCGACCGTTAATTACAAAACAAACCCCGCCATTGCACGAGCATTGTTGCACCATAACCCACCTAATTTCTAAAATCCATTCATAGTGCACGTGCACATGCGCTACAGAAACATTTAGATTGTAATTTAAAAAAACCCCCCGAAGTCACACATGCATGCGCTTTGTGCCAAACATCATATAATTGTAAAAATGAACTGCATTTTTAGAGACCCCCAATCTAGTCAATTAGTTATTTTGTCAGAATGTGGTTAGGTTATGATATTGATCCACCATGCATTAATGGTTTAATTAAAAATGAATTGCAAACTAATTATTCATTGATTAAAATGAATGCGATAGTGATCACCTGCTCACTTCACCGCACTTTAGGTGTACGCTCAATGATTATGGGGATTGGGATTCCTTAGTCGAGAGGTCGGTTGTATTTGTCCATGATGGTTTGAGTCAATCATTCTATTTTTTATCATGGGCTATGGTATGCTAGAGCTTATATATTTCTTTTTGCATGGTTGATTACGAGGATCAGGGTGCTTGATTCTCATGCATATCACGAAGCTTTCGGTTACACATGTGCATATGTCATGTCAAATTTTTTCCATAGGCTATGGTTTGTTTGTGGTCTAGTCCTATTTTTTTTGTTGTGACTTTTCCATAATATCCTTCTTAGTGGTGATTTTTTTTGGGTTTTGCATGAATTTTTTCTATTTTTCCTTGGTTGTGTGTATGTATGGACATCCTGTGTAGTTTGAATGGCATCGTCTTCCTCTACTCCCCCAGTTGTGATCCAGCATGTGCCATTATTGGTACATGATTATTCCCTCCTTTTGGAGGCGGATTGTATTTGCCGTGCTGGTCTTCGTCCTTTTGTGGCCCTGAAGTTTCCGCCAATGGATAACAAGCTCTGCTACTCCTTCCTAGCATCATACAGGAACTAGTTTGGCTAACCGACGCTTTTGCTTATCCTCAACCAACATCAATGATGCGTTGTGTTTGCCTCTTTTAGCTTCTTTTGTCCCTAGTGGAAACCAATTATTGACAGTTGAAGAGATCCTTTCCCTTCTTTAGAAGGAGATGTCTACCCCTTTGGTGTCCAGCAAGGTTATTACCAGTTCCGAGGTTTCTGTTGCTCCTATCGCCTCCCCGATATGGAAGCAATTTTGCCCATTTCTGTAAGATAGATTTATGTTGGGGAAGCCTGCATCTAAATGTCTCTCTAAGAAGCTTTTCATTGCTTCTATTCGAATCCTAGAAGGGGTTAAATTTAATTGGTTAGCCAAGATGGATCAACATTTCCAAAGAGTCAGAAAAGGTCAAGGCAGTAATGTGTCTTGTGGTGCTTTCCTTAAGAAGATTATCGCTCTTTCCCCTCCTCCTAGTAGTGTGGCAATGGCTGATCTTGCTTCTTTTCCAAAGCTGCCACCACCTCATGTTCAATCCCCTCCCCCATTACAAGAAAACTCAGATTCCGAGGATGAGTCCCCCTCCAAGATTTTCCCGAATTAAGCCCCAACGTACTAAAGGGCCACTTAGTCCCTCTGCAGTATCAGCTACAGATCCTTTGGTCAAGGATACTACTCCTCCTGTTTTTAGTAGTTCCCTTCCTGTGTTCCTCTCATGTCCTAACCTATTTGCAGAACAGAGGGATGGACAGCTAGATCAGCAAATTCTTGCTTCTTTACAGACATTGATAGCTAGATCGTTGCTCTCTCAGATAGTTTCTGGTGTCCAGTCTATGTTGGAGACCTCCCTTATATCCTGTCTTTAGTTTGTTTACACAGGAGTGTATACTTCCTTGCAAGACAAGGTGGATTCATTGAGCAGCCAGTAGAATAAAGCCTTGGAGGATTTGGTATCAAAAAAAGCTACCTTGAGTGACATTGATAAGCAGATGAGTGAGGTGCTGCTTTGACAGATAACTAGAAAGCCAAAATTTTGGAGCTGGGTGCTAAAGTAGCTACTTTGGAAGCTGCGAATGTGGCTTTAACTCAAGAAAAAAATGCAGCTCTTGAGGAGATGTTAGAGACAACTCGTAAATTGGAAACTTGTGAGGGTGAACTGTTGCATTTCCAAGAAACTGTTGAGGCCCAAAAGAAGCTTATTGAGGAGCTTAATCAGAAAGTTGCCACTCTTTCTATTCCTCCTCTAGTTCTTGTAGTTTCTTCAGCCATATCTTCTAGGGAGAAGCTTGACCAATTGCAGCATAAAGCTAAGCTGTGTGATGGATTTGTTGCTAAAGTAGAATGCCTCCAACAACCCATTAATTATGTGCATGAAGATTTTATTCGCTATACTAACTTGGTGTCACCACCTCCTTCCTTTTGGGTTAAATATAATCAGCACATATTTGCCTTATACATATCCTTAAGCAATGTGGATTTGGAACCTCCAGAGGATGGATAGTCAAATCTCTAGTTTGCAAATTTGTTGAGAGCTGTTTTTGATAGATTCGTGGGTGAGCTGGTTTCCCATGAAGTTCAGTTATTATTCTTTATGTAACTTATAGGCTATTTGCAGATCCCTGATGAGGAAGATCTAAATATTTATACAGGGGGGATGTGATCTTGCAAGTTGTTACATATGTGCACTCACTGGAGCTTTTGCTAGCAGAGAGTTTGAAGACTTATCATGAGCAAACATCTTGGTGTAAAGGACATGTCTGGCATTCACCTTTGGAGATTGCTACTTTGGAACCTCGTCATCTCAATAGTGTATTCCATAAATCTGATATCCAGCCTTTACAATCTCAGTTATGGAGCTACCTTGTTGATCATCTCTTATTTAGTGATTCCTTTTTCCATGATCTTCATTTTTGTTGTTCTTTCTATACATTGGATCCTATATATCTTTTGTCTTATTCCCTCATATTTTATCATTTTCCTTTATATGTTTCTCTTCTTTCGTCTAAACTTGATACCATTCCTCTTTTATCTTTTACTCTTTCTAGGTCGCCTCACATTCCTA
This sequence comes from Lygodium microphyllum, assembly GCF_053477565.2. Taxonomy (NCBI): domain Eukaryota; kingdom Viridiplantae; phylum Streptophyta; class Polypodiopsida; order Schizaeales; family Lygodiaceae; genus Lygodium; species Lygodium microphyllum. The sequence goes on along the minus strand of NC_141152.1, from coordinate 137,703,648 downwards.
TGCTTACCATTTTTCCTTTTATTATTTGTCCCACGATATCTTCTACCTCTTTTGAACCTCTTCCTACCATTCCTATTCCTTCTATTTTTTCAGCAGATTCCCTTAAAACCTTTTTGATGCATTCTCCATCTTTTCCACCTTCTTTATCACTTCATTTATTCTCATTCTATGACTTATCTTATCCTCAGTTACAATCTTCTCCTCTTATTCCATTGCCCTCTCCATCTGATTACATTAACCGTTCTCCCCAAACAATGTTGGATACACTTGGCTATGATCATGATATTCTTTGTTGATGACAATGGGCGCTCCATGATTCTGACAAGAACGGTGTTTAACTGGCCTTTTATTCCAGGGTCTTGGGATATGTATGTGGGATGTTCGAATTCTTATCTTCATTTTGCCAAAGTACATGTTACTTCTAAGGATACCACTATTCATCTTGCAGCTCATTTTTGCTGGTATCTTACCTTCATGCATCATCAATCTCATTTGAATACTCAGAAGAGTATCGCCCAACTGATCATAGATCCAAATGTGAATGTAGTTGTTGCTCACATGGATGTACTATACTACTTTACAGAGGCCTTCCCCACCAGGTTTATCATCTTACTGGAAAGGATGTGTTGTCTCCAGTGCCTCCTCTAAAATGTTCCTCAGTCCTTTGTAGATGAGAAGAAAGGCTTGGAACATCTTAAACTGAGTATGCAATTTAAGAAGAAACATCTTCATCTTGCTTAGTAGAAGAAGGTTTTCATGATTTTATCATATTTTTTCTTAATGAAAATCTTTTCATTTGCTCTCCATTTTTGGGCGTGTATGCCATTTAGACTACCTAGTTTTGTGTCAAGTGTATGCATTATTTTTCTCTCAAGTGGAGTTGAAGATGAAGATGGACATGATCCCGTAGATCTGATTGATGGACGGATTGATAGAAGAAATTTCTTATATCCTTTACTAGTTTTTTTTTTTTTAAGAGTGTTAATGGATAAAGTGTTTTCCTTTCGTTATATGGTTTCTAAGATACAGGTGATAAGTTGGGTTATGGTTGGATGGAGTTTTCACGAAGATTGATATTTAAGACCAACGATATAAGCTCTTGAATGAACTTGTATTTCCTTTTTCATAGGTTTTGAGGACGCTTCCTTTTTTAAGTGTGGGGATATGTTGAATGTTGAAATGACTAGATTTTTTGGTTGATTTTTGTTGTTTTTGAAGGCTGAATGGTTGATTTTTTATGGATTTTGAATGATGATTGATTGTTTTGCAAGGGTTTGAAAGTGTTTTGGATGAGATTGATTATGTTTTGGAAGCTCATTATGATTCTCAATAGAAATATGAGGCTCTATGATGTTTTGATAGGTTATGTTGATGCTTTGATTGGTTCTGTTTAGCTTCTATTTTGTTCTGTTTTTCTTCTGTATGAAGCATGGATTAATGATTGATGGAAGTTGAGGTCTTTTGAAAGATCATTGAATGGTTTTTGATAGTTTGGAATGTTTTACTAAGAGTTATGAGGTTCCGATGCTTTCTGTTGACCTTTTATAACCCTATGTTGAGCTTCTATAGAGCTTTGCTTTTGTTCTTTTCTGTTTAGTATGCCTCTATATGCATTCTATGGAATGTATATGTGATTTTGGAAAAGTTTTCTAGCCTTGGAAAGAGGTGAATACAAGTTCAAAAGAGCTCAAGGAAGTGGAAGAAGCAGCTATTGAAGACCCAAGAGAAGGGGCATCCACAACCAAATAAGGATTATTATGAGTGATTATTGAGTATTGTAGTGAGGAGATGATGCACTATTGATTGAGAGAGAAAGAGAGAGTCAGAGATAGCCAATTCTATGCAAAGCAATGTATCTATCTATGAGAGACTGTGAGAGAAAACTATGAAGATGAATACTGTTGAGATGTTTGCAATCACAAATACTTCAATTTCTTTGTAAGGAGTAGTGAGGTCTCAGGACCAAAATCCCATATGCATAGTAGGAGAAGTGCTACCATTCAATTTCCTATAAAGAATTGTACTTGCACTCTTTTCTAATGTAATGATAGTACTCTTTTCTTTCCAGTAAAGTGTCTATGTCATTGTCCATACACGAGATTTTGTTTATGAGTCCAAGTCTCAATCTTGGAACCTAATTCACTTATGTGACAATTTTTCTTGTAAGGGTCAATGTCTTCATGAGTTTATTCTTCCTCTTTCAACCTCCATAGCTTCCGCATCTACCATGCTCTAGATCCCGCATATTTAACATGGTATCAAAGCTCAATCAGGCATGACACTGCCTCTCTACCCAACTCACATCTAGCTCAAGATCAGTATATGACTTCATTTTTTCAACTTCATCCTCAGAGCACCTTGTGGCAGCCATAGCTAGCCTGCACATCCCCGCCTTTGAGCTTCCATAACTTCATGTAGAGTGCATATCTCTCCTAGCTCTCTTCTAGATATTTATTCCTTAACTTCTAAGAGTTATCTATATCACATAAGATCCTGGTGTTGCCCTATCTAGACCTTAGCATTGTCACTTTTGTCAGTTGCTACCATAACCTCAGTCTGTGGCCTACATGAGATACCCACCTTGGAGCTCCTGGATCTCTCAACATAAGCCATATCTCTCTGTACTTTCTTCTATGGACTTATTTCTTGACTCATAAGTCTTCTCTATGGCACATCAAAGACCAACATTGCTGCTCAACCAGCCCAACATTATGAAAAATTGCGATCGCTATCAAAACTGCACCCGTTCACGTCCTCCAACTCTGCACGTCATGAATTGGCAACGATGTCGATTAGCATAAGGCTTTGATAGAGCATAAAGAGAGCTTCATTTCCATAAAAAAAAGTTTTCAAACGATTCATTGTAGCTCCTATGATCAGCAAAAAACTACGGCTGGGTCAAAACCCTAATCCAGGAAGCCATAGCCAAACTTCACTAAAGCTCAAAAATCTCATCATTTTCTCTCTTTTGCCACCTGGAACAACCCACTGCCACTCCAATCTACTCTCCCAACATCAAATCAAGGAGGGGAAGAACTTGGAAAGATTGAAGTTGATCAACGACTTTGAACTAAGAAGATTCAAGTTTGACTTCAACTCAAACATAACATTTACATAGTGTGTTTTTCACACGGTCATTACTTGTGTCTCTTGACACACTGTAATATGCTCTTCCACTAATAAAATCTAAGAACTTTGAAGTTGATTTGCTACTGCTTCAGCCATCTAACATGGGCAAAGTCTCTCCAACTACTCGCTTCAAAGGAGTCAGGTTTCACACCTAGCAAACCCGCATCAAACTCATCTTGATGAAGAAGGGCCTCTGGGCCATTACCAATGGAAAAGAAAAGAAGCCTCGCGATGTGGATCTTGTAGTCACTTGGCAAAAGAATGATGATAAGGCTTAGGCCATTATCAAAATGGAGCTAGACGACAGCTATATCCACGATGTGGATAACTGTGACACTTGATAGGATACATGGAAGAAATTTGACACTTCGATAACTGTGACACTTGATAGGATACATGAAATAGACTTGACACCTTGTTTGGTGCATAGTCTAAGTCATAAAACTATGGTCTCTTGATTGACTTTTTCAGGCTTGAAATGAAGTCCAGCACATTACTTGCCACACATCTAAATTACATGGAAGGACTTCTAGCCCAACTTGCAGGAATCAACATTAAAATGGAAGAAGATGTTTGCATCGGTGTTCTAGTTAAAAGTTTACCTCCTCAATATGATAATGTATCAACAACTCTAATCAATATGACAAACCCTGAACATGTTGATATCCAAGCATCACTGCTAGAGGAGGAAAAGAAGCTAAAAACTAAGGAAGAACCAAGCACCTCTAGAGATGAACATGCATTATATATTGGCAACAGGTACAAAGGCAAGAAGGACCATCTTTTTTATGACTTCTGCAAAAGGACAAGATACACCAAGAAGTTGTGCCACACCAAAAAGAGGTCCCAAAAGGCCTATCTAGTTGGAGTTAAAGAAAAAGAAGAAAATGGAGCAGAAGAAGAAGAAGAAGAAGAAGAAGAAGAAGAAGAAGACCACCAGGAGAAGGACAACAAACCTCATCAGTCCTTCTAATCGGATAGACTTTTTTAGCCTTGTATTTCCTAGCCCTAATGCTTCGGACATAAACTTGTAAATTCCTCATGTAGCCTTGTACTATAGTGAGAGCGGAATTTTGATGCCGATAAGTTCTTAAAAATAGCTAAAAATTACGAATATCAAGGGGAAAATATTCAACGTCGAAGGCGGCGGCTCGATCTAGGACGATTTTAAGCGTCAAAGTGCTCTAATGGCGCCCGTGCGACACTTGCGGATTTTTAGTAATTTTTCCATGTGCCTCTGCGAGTCAAGGAAGCTGCCGGCCAGTCCAGGATGCCGAGACGGATGCCCAAGATTTTTCAGATCGCAAATCGGACGCCAGACGTGGGAGATGCCAAAATTTGGCCAAATTTGAAGAGGCATGAATCAAGTGGCTAGTGGGGGGTGCCCTTTGGGACCCCCCAATCTCTTTTTTTTCCATTTCCTATGGCGGCATGTCATGGAGCAGATCGCGCGCAGGAAAAAACGCCCCCCTCCCCCCCCAAAATCGATTTTATGGCTACAAAGAAGCCATGGCAATGACAATGCACGGCTGGTACACTACTCTTTGCTCCCTATCGCCAATCTTCGCACGTCCAATGGCGGGTTGTAGAGAGAGAACAGAAATTAGTCTTTCTCTCTCCTCTAGAGGCAGATTCATGTGGGAAGAAGAAGGATCGACGGATGCTTGTCCAACCGAGATGGGATTGCTCCGTGATGCAAGAGGAGGGTAGATTGTTGATTCCGGACTGTCATGGACATTAATGGCTGCTGGAAATCAGTCCCGAAACATGGCAAATAAAAACCCGCAACCCGCAAAGAACAGTTATTTTTACAAAGGGAATTGATGTTTTATGCAATTTGCTTCATGAATATTTGTTCCCATGGGCTGATTATGCATTATGATGTTGCTTGCTATGAGTTTGATCAGTTTAAGCTCAGAAAATCAGAAAATCATAAGTGTTATGACTGAAATTAATGGTATAAAACCCGTAAAACACGTGTTTAAGAGGCAAAATGGGGGTTTTTTGCAAAATAAAGGGGAAACATGAGATATAACATCAATAAAACCTGAAATTTTGCTATCAAAGAACCTAAGGGCCACCGCCCATAATCAATTTTAATTTTTAGTTATTTTTTATTGAAAATAATAGAGGAAAAATACCAAAAAATGGTGGAAAATGGGTTTTAAATGGGAGAAAATTAGGAAACAATAAAAAGAAAAATCCAAAAAATCACATAAGTGTTTGTGCAATGTATAATGAAGGTAGAGCACGAGGTTAGCCTCGGTTTACCCTCATTTCTATATTTTTGTCCATATTTATTGCTTTCTCTACAAAGAAATACACATAAAACGACTCTTACACCTATCAACGATTGCAAAACATTAAACGGTAGGGTGAAAGGGGAGTTTGAGCATCAAAGTACAATCTTAGATCTTATTTATGTGTTGCATCATGGCTATAGGATGTTGTTTTTAAGATAAAGGAAAAGGCAGCATGAGCGTAAGGCTCGGTGTCTCTCCTCATTTTAATACATAAACGTTAGCATGGAAATCATGAAAAGATTGGTTTCTCACGATGCACAATGCTGATTTTCTATTGTTTGTGCACTAAACCATTCACATTATGCACTATGCATGGTTCATGGTATCGAAGGAAAATCTCCTAGACTGCATAGCAATTGTTTTCTTAGGACTTTGACCCACGATTGAGAGTGTGAGGTCATCCCTTGCCGTATGGTAGAGGGTTGGTTTCCTAAGGGACTATGAAGGGGTATGATGCCAGGAGGCATATTCCACGGTGGATTCCGTGCCACGGTGGATTCCGTGCCACGGTGGATTCCGTGAGGTTTTACGGTGGATTCCGTAAACTTAGTTGACCGGGGCTCATACACAAAGTGGATTCTTTGTGCGAGAAGTTGATGGGGACGCCTGTCCTTTTCGAGCGTTTCATTAATTTAGTGTGTACATGGGTGATTCCATAGCGGGTGATTCCGCAAAATGCATATTAAATTAATAAACGTTTATGAGTTTAGAGTGCGCACTCGTAATAAATTAAGGTTAGGATTTATTTCTAACCAGTTGATTTATTTATGTAGCTGAAGACTGCTAGGTATTCACTTTTGTCGGTTTAATTGTATTATTTTACTAACGATTGTGAATGCTTCAGTTGATGTGTAGAGATAGCAACAGTGGCGGAGGAAAGCATTGGAGTCTAGCGAGTATTCGACCTTTGGATTATATTTTGATAGGCGCCACGCCTATATTTTGTTATGTCTATTGAGGCATCGATTATTGATTATTATTTTGTATGCGCCTATGCGCACGGATATGTTATTTCTATTTGGACATTGAGATTGGGTGTGCCAGACTCTATGGGCACTGTCCATTAGCTTTATTTCCTATTTTTGTAGAAAGCAAACTCAAAAGCTAAAAGCTTGTTATATTTTTGTAAATTGGGCTATTATTGAGCATGAAGATGGAAATATACATAAAATACATGCTTTGTGAAGCGCTCACACAAGGCATGGGGGGAGATTGAACCCAATTGGTCTTTTGCTTCTTGTCGTTCATGCTTTTACATTGTTTTTTGTGCAAAAAGGTAGAGTTTATTGTTCTTGGGGACCTTCCGAGATTCACTACGTGAGCATACTGCGACCGATCTGCGCACCAGAGGAAGCATGGTATATCTCCTAGAAATATGAGAAATATAAAAGAGAGGAGTTTGTGCTCGTTTGTGTTATATGTTTAGCAGCGCATCAAAGGGCCAATCCGTGAGATGTAGGAGAGCTGCAATGGGGCTCAGACTATTAGTCAATGGAGTGCCTCCTATATGTGTGTGACGAGGTGTTATGCCTAAGTACTTTGGGATCTCCCTCTGAGGAGTTTAAGGAAAACGTTGGACTATAAACTATAAATGCAAAAATTAAGCTTTAGGGTAGTTTGTCCTTCAGCATTAGATTGACGCTCCTGGTCCGCGAGGCCGTGAGGATGTTTATGTGTCATGAGCATCAGGTCCAGCTAGTGCTATAGCCAGTGCCGGCCCATTTTAGGTCCCATCAGTAGTGCGTTTGCCGAGAGCCACTTATAAGTGGTGGTTTTCGGATCTAGGGTTTCTAGGGACCAAAAGAAAGTTGGTTTATGTCCTCTGACAAGGATCATCAAGCCAAAATCCAAAAAGCGGAACGTGCTGAGAGGGCTAGATGGCGGTTAGAGATCGTAAGCCGTTATTCTCCTCAAAGGAGTAGCCCAGTACGTATACGAAGCAGTGGTCTTAGTCATTTAACTACTCCACCTATTCCATTAGGTGTAGGAGGAAGTGTAAGATCTTTTTCTCCTCCACCAAGTCTACCCACTTCAAGTGGGGGGTGAATTCACCCGTTCAAACTCCTATTGCTAATCCGATTGTCACCATGGCACAGCCTATTGTGATTCCTGTAGGGACGCTGGATTTACCAGCCTTAGGAGTTCCCTTGCCCATTTTTAATGGGTTAGCGGAAGAGGATGCAGAATTTCACATTTGTGAATTTCAGAGATTGATGTTCAGTTATCGCATCGAAGACGAGGGACATCTCATGATGTTCTTCAATATGACGTTAAAAGGAAGGGCTGCGGTATGGTATCAGAGCATAGAGTCTGAAACCATAACCACCATTGATCAATTCTATGCAGCTTTCCGAGCGGAATATGCCCCTGAAAGAGGTGGCCAATATTGGTTGCGGGTCTTGAATGTAACACGCCAAGATCCTCATGAGAATGTGAAAGCATATGCTAAGAAGTTGAAAGAAGTATTCCGAAAGTTGCAAACTTACATTCCCATTCCGCCGGCTGTCCAACTGCAATATTTTTTGCATGGGTTGGACTTTAATATCCAAGTACAATTGAGCAGTGTGGCCTTAGCAGATATAGATACCGCTATACGCGGGCAAAGGGAGTAGAAGCAAGATTACAAATGGCCTACTCCTCTCGAATGAATTTTGATGGGGATTTAGTACCTAGTGGCAATCCAGCATTGACGAATGGAAGTCAAGGAATGCCTATGACTAACCCTATTGGGAGAGGGAGTATGGTTTTGAATGTACCTTTACTACCGGCTCCTCCCAGTGTGACTATGCCCATGGCAAGTCAGTTGGCCCCATCAAATTTTGGAGGCCAAGTTTTGAGCTCTAATGTTGTTCCTGTGGGTCAACAGCCAATGCCAAATCAGATTGTTAGGCCAATGGAACAACAAGTTGACGATCGAGGCTACGAGTCTAGTGCATCTAATGTCCTTGGCAAAGTTAAGGACATGATGAAGCATTATACCGATATGATTTTCGAGCAATATCGACAAATAGCCGTCGACGTTAATTTCTTGAAGAAGCAACAAAATTTGATAGGGAGTCGACGCCCTGAAGAGGGTGGACCCTCTAGATTCAGTGGTAAATGGTGTGGTGGATAGCACTTCCCCAGAAACTGTCCAAATGTGAAATGTGACATTTGTGGGAAGTCATGCCATCTAGCTGCTACCTATTGGAGTAAGATTAGCTCTCTCCAATAAGGGAGTAAACAACCGGGCCCAGTGAATCATAGAACGCAAGGAAATAACTTGCAGCAGAATGATGCACCTCGGCAAATATTGGAGAGGGGAAAAACAAATATAGAAGAGTTGCCACAAGGCAATGGAGTCGGCCTTATTGAGGCTGTACGAGTTAATGATGCTGAAACCTCTAACTTAAGAGCTGTGACAAGAGGCCAAAAGGCTAAAGAGGTTGACAAAGATAATACAAAACCGGTTGAGGCAAACCCTAAACAAGGGGATAAGGGAACGCAAGTCCAGAATTCTAGCATAGAAGGGGGACCGCTAAAGCCGGTTGACAGGAAAGGCGACCCTAAGAAGGATGAGGAAGTGCCAAGAAAGAAGGGGAGAGCCAAGAAAGAAGCACCAAAATCGGTCCAAAGACCAAAAGAGAGGATGGTTTGGCGAGAAAAGAGAGCTTTGGCTACTTATCATGACTTTGATTTAGCAAGTTCTCTTTGCAAACTTAAACCAGATGTGAACCTCTTGCAATTGATCAAATTATCTCCAGGAGTACGCAAGGAATTTAAGAAGATCCTCCATATCGGGTATATTGTAGAACCTTTGGGCATAGCATGAGTAGGGGAAGATTGGTTTGACCATGCTGAAAAGAACTGCCCTAGGGTTCGAGCTTATGTGGATGGAATATTAGTGGAACATGCCATTGTAGACACTGGATCCTCAGTCAACATCATGAGTTCAGAGTTGATGGAGAGGTTGGGTCTAGGCATCCAGAAAGACAGCTCCACCCTTCTGAGAATGGATGATGATAGTGTAAGACAACCAGAAGGTTGCATTACTAAGATCCATGTTACAGTTGCAAGTGTAGAATGTTTCTTGGACTTTAGGGTGATCAGATTTGCAGGATGCCCTAGCTATCGAGTTTTGCTAGGTAGGCCTTGGATCTTACGAACAGACTATCAAGTCGATATACCCGCCGATCGAGTGGTTCTAGGTAGAGGTGCTAATCGAGTAATAGTCGATGCTTATCTTGAGTCTCCTCAAAGTGAGAGAGCTCCTTTATCGTCTTCTGAATTAGAGACAGTAGAGGATCCATCTGGTAGTGAGACATTATCTAGTGATGAATCTAAGGAGGGGTCCACTACAGAGGATATCTATCAAATAACTCTAAATGAGTCGATAGAGCCGTAAGATAGGATAAGAGATGCGGATGTTGAGTTAGACCTTGGCATGCCGAATGATTCGCGGCCAATTAAATTAGATTCCATGCTCAGTTCAGCAGAAAGGGAGGATTATGTGTCCTTGATTCAAGAATTCTGCAATATCTTTGCTTGGATTTATGATGAGTTGAGACGCATTCCTCCCAGTCTGGCTGTTCATACTATTCCTGTAAAAGAAGGCATTCGTCCTGTGCGTCAGAAGGTAAGGCATATGCCTTTTGAATTGAGGGACGGGCTGTTTGAGGAGTTACAAAAGCTAAGGAAAGCTGGATTAATCTTCCCTATACAACACACAGAATGGTGTTCACCCGTTGTTATCAGGAAGAAGAAAAACAACCAGATCTGAGTATGTGTAGATTTTAGAGAGCTGAATAAGTAGACAGTTAAGGATTACTACTCGTTGCCGTTTATTGACCAGATCTTGAATCAATTAGCGGGTAGGAAAATATATTCATTCATGGATTGCTTTGCAGGATATAACCAGATGGCAATTGCAGAAGAGGACAAGTTGAAAACAAATTTTATTACTGTCTTTGGTACTTTTGCGTAACATGTGATGGCCTTTGGTTTGTGCAATGCACCTGGATCATGGCAACGAACAGTAGACAAGACCTTTGGTGACATCTCCCCAAATGAGTTGAAAGTATTTATTGATGACGTGGGGGCAGCCACTGTAAGGGAAAGGATGTTGGTTATTTTGAGAAAGTGCTTTGAGCGCTGCAGACAATTTTGTATCGCTCTTAACCCACGGAAGTGTGTCTTTGGAGTGCCTTATGGGCTATTGCTGGGCCATGTGGTCAGTTCAGTAGGGATAGCAACAACTGACCCTGAAAAGATCAAGGTTATAGTTGCTATGAGTCCACCACACACTCTGAAAGAGGTTCATAGTCTTCTGTCATAGGTTTATAAATGCCTTGGCAAAAAGAATGTTGCCATTAACGAATTTATTATCCTTGAGCCGTCTATTTGAATGGAGCGACCCTTGTAATGTAGCTTTTGAGGATGTCAAACAGGAGCTAGTAAAAGCACCCGTTTTAAAAGCACCTAAAAGAGGCAAGGTGTTCTATATATTTTCAGCAGCCACTATGTGTAGTATCAGCTCTGCTGTTTAGCCCAAATCTGGGAGGAAAAGTGGTATCATCCGATAGCTTTCACTAGTCAAAAATTGGGCATTTCAGATATCAATTATACCTACATGGAGAAGTTGTGTCGTGCGATGGTCTTTGGGACTAAGAAATTCAAGCACTACATTCTCTATGAAAGGTAGTATTATATACGAAGGCGGAAGGGCTTAGATTTCTTATGAATAAGCTACAGCCGCCTGATCGTTTGGCAAAGTGGTTAATCACTTTGTAGGAGTTCGATTATGAGATTAAGAGTAAGCCACCGAGGCTGCAGGGTATTGCGGAATGCCTTGTGGATTTCGGGGAGCCGAAAGAGATCTTAGCTGAAGGAAGTGATATTGAGGAAATGTTTAAAATTGACACAGCTTCTATCCCATCTTGGTATGCTGCTATTACACACTAACTATCAACAGGAGAGACAGGAGCTGGTTTGTCAAAATCGAAAAGAGGAAAATCAAACAATAGGCTTTGAAGTTTTCCTTGATCGCAGGAATACTATATCGATAGGGTGTTGATGATATCTGTCGCCGATGTGTGATGCCTAATGAGGTTCCTTTTATCTTAGAAGAGTGCCATGACTCTACATGTGGAGGCACTTCGCGGGACGGTTGACGGCGCAGAAAGCTTTAAGAGCCGGATATTGGTGGCCGTCTATCTTCCAAGATTCTTTTGAGTATGTAAAGAGATGTGATACCTGTCAAAGGCATGAGAGTAGAGAGAATAGGAAGCGTCCACTTACGCCTATCATGGCCATCCTTCCATTTGAGAAGTGGGGCATTGATTTTGTGGGTCCTATCACCCCATCGTCTACTACCCAGAAGAGGTACATTATAGTAGCCATTGATTATTTCACAAAATGGTCAGAAGCGCGGGCGACAAGGCAGAACAATGCAAAAGAGACTGCAAGTTTCCTTTTAGAGCAGATTATCTGCCATTTTGGTCCCCCAAAGGAATTAGTGTCGGACCATGGAACCCATTTTTTGAATAAAGTAATTAAAAGCCTGACAGAAGCTTGGCAAATCAAGCATAATAAAATGACTCCTTATAATCCGCAAGCAAATGGGCAGGTGGAAAGTACTAATAAGCAGCTTGTGGGTATCTTGTCTAAAATAGTCTCTGAGAAGAAACGAGACTGGGACAAGAAGTTGTATGTGGCAGTATGGGCGTACAATACAACGTTCAAGCGAGCTACCGGCCATACTCCAATTAAATTGGTTTATGGGAAAGAGTGTGTGTTACCCCTCGAGATCGAGTTGCCAACCATACGGTTTGCAATTAACCACTCTTTGGGAGATGAGGATTCCCTTTTTGAACATCTCACGACCATAGCCCACCTAGATGAGCTGAAGTTGTAGAGCTTATTACACCAGGAGGTAGCTAAACGTCGGATGAAGCAGTTGCATGACCTTAGAGCAAAGAAATATACCTTTAAAAAAGGGCAATTAGTCCTCTATTATGATGCGTGTAGGGAGTTGTTTCCAGGGAAACTGGAACCTAAATGGGATGGTCCCTACAAGATTGTCAAGTTAGGGAAAAATAGGTCTACAGCTCTATTAGCTGATCTACAGGGAGTAGAGTTTAAAAATAAGGTTAATCTTAATAAGATTAAACCTTATTATTTCTAAGTATGCTAATACAAAATAGATGCATTGCAGGTCCATGCTGGGGATGATTTGAGACCTGCAAAATAGCTTAAAAGCCGGTTGATGGGGTGGTTAATCCCTTATTTGGAGCACCAATATCTGGAGCAGAGATACCATTAGGGAAAACTTATTTGGTGAGCAAAGGATACAAAGTGATTGAGCGAGAAGATGGAACCTTTGTGTGGGAGATTAAAGTCTTCTGCCATCACTGCTTACGACTATTGACAAGTATCCCTATTGAGTTCAATGAAGAAGGTGGGATGGAGCCATCAGTTCATCCTCTCAATATGCTAAACTTTGATTACCATAATTACAAATAGAGGAGTTCGTGATGGCCAGCTATGTAAACCCATTGTGGACGTACACATTATATTTTGACGGAGCATCCAGGGGCCCTAATAAAAAAGGGAGTGTTGGAGTAGTAATCCGAGATCCCCAACGTAGAGTGACGATGAAGTTAGCTGCTTATCTCGGGGTAGGACTCACTAGCAATATGGCGGAGTATAAAGCCTTGATTATGGGACTGCATATTGCCAAACAAGGTAGTATTCGTCGGTTGTTAGTAAAAGGGGATTCCCAGTTGATCCTGAATCAACTAGATGGGGCATACACAGTGTGGAATCCCATTCTTTGTATATATCATCGAACTACTATGACCCTACTTGAGGCATTTGAGAGAGTGTCTTTTCAGCTGATTCCACGTTATTGGAATCAGTTTGCGGATTCACTGGCAAATCTTGCCTATGAGAAAGACCTCTTCTTTAATTGTGGTCCTAATTTGGATATTGTGATCAATAATGAAACAGGACCCGGTCGCTTTTGGGGAATGTTATCAAAGCATGCAATATATGGCAGACGATGGTTGATATGGGTGATGCAAAGAGTAGCCGAGACCAATCTACCGTTGTTGTCCTGGACCCATAGGTTAATTAGACAACATGTTATGCGTACGCCTCTTGCTATATATGCAGGAGGGTTGGGTCATAACCTTATGTATTTAGTTTAGGGCTACGAGCCCTGTGGTTTTCTCCTTGGAAAGGAGACTATTATTGTATATCTAGATTCTTTCAGGAAGGGATGTGTAGGTGTTATTTTGTTTGATTTCATTGGGCCAAGAGGGCCAATGTTGCGAGGTGTTATTATTTTATTTCATTAGGCCAAGAGGGACTATCCTTTTTTTTTGTAGAGAAGTGCTTTATTTGATTAGGCCAAGAGGGCTAGTTTTCTGTTTAGTGCAGGTGCGGTTAATGGTTTCTTGTTTGAGTTTTGTGCTAGACAGGTTCGGAAGAAGAGCTTGGAAGGAGCCTTTTGTTGCATGGAAACTTATCGTGGCCCTATCTAGGTGATATCTCTCCTTTATGAGTACTGTGGTTGTTATGCTATATGTGTCTGTGTACTTGTGGGGGTTTTTCTTTTCTTGTTGGGGACTGGCATCCACGGCATGAAGTCCCAAGGTTTAGGTTAAGTATGTTTGAGGGAGGTCTGAGTAGTCGTTGCCTCTTGTAAAGACATTGTCAAGCATTGAAAGACCTATTTTAGACGGAAGTCCTAGTGACCCTGTTCTGCTAGCCTGCTAGGTGGCCATTCTAGGAGTTCTTGTTAGTTGTGAGGTAGTTAGAGAAGCCTACCAGAAGAACATAATGATAAGGGAAGAGAAATCCTGAATATCTTAAAGACAATACAAAGGTGTGTAAAAAGGGGTTTTAACCCCTATAAAAATAGAAAAGAAAAGAAAGGAAAATTTTTGAGCAATTGATCTCATCGCCTTGCAAAGGCCTAGTAGGTTCTTGGGGATGAGTCACCGGGGTCGATGCCTTGTCTTCCTAGGGGTGGCATCTTGCTAGAAAAGAAGAAATTAACAAAGATTGGAGCGAAAATAAAAGTGAGCGTCAAAAAAAAGGATTAAGTGTCGTCTTGCGAGGGCTTGGTAGGTTCTTGGGTACCGAGACAGGACCTAAGGCCGATGCCCTATTCTCCTTGGGTCACTACGCTCAGCTCCCTCCTTTTTACATACCCGAGTATGTCAATAAAATAAAACCCTAAAAGAAGCAATGTACTAAAAGAAAATACTTCTTGATCAGGCTATAGGAGTCCTCGCCTAGTAGGAGCTCCTGGTTGTGTTGTCCTTAGTTAGGTAGGTAGTTCAGACCACCACTAAGGGCAACCTCTTTGATAGTTATTTTTAGTTTGGCCGTGTTGGAGCAGTTGGTCAGTGACTAGCTTCAAATCTTCTATCAGATTATGCTAGGCCTACTCCTTGTGGATGTCATGCCTTGGTTCTCTCAGGGGTAGGGTGACCATTGTGCTGTCTTTAATATGTATCTATTTTGTATCAGATTGATGCTTCCTTTGGTTGTTTTGTGCAAATCTACTGTGGGATTCGACGGGCTGAGTCGCCCTATCCCGTGGTCGCCAATGAGAGCAGAATTTTGATGCCGAGAAGTGCTTAAAAATAGCTAAAAGTTACGAATATCAAGGGAAAAATATTCAACGTCGAAGGCGGCGGCTCGATCTAGGACGATTTTAAGCGTCAAAGTGCTCTAAGGACGCCCGTGCAACACTTGCGGATTTTAAGTAATTTTTCCATATGCCTGTGCGAGTCAGGGAAGCTGCCGGCCAATCTAGGATGCCGAGACGGACGCCCAGGATTTTTTAGATCGCAAATCGAACGTCGGATACGGGAGGTGCCAAAATTTGGCCAAATTTGAAGAGGCATGAATCAAGTGGCTAGTGGGGGGTGCCCTTTGGGACCCCCCAACCTCTTTTTTTTCCATTTCCTATGGCGGCATGTCGTGGAGCAGATCGCATGCAGGAAAAAACGCCTCCCCCCCCCCCCCCTCCCCCCCCAAAATCGATTTTATGGCTGCAAAGAAGCCATGGCAATGACAATGCACGGCTGGTACACTAGTCCTTCGCTCCATATCGCCGGTCTTCGCGCGTCCAATGGCGGGCTGTAGAGAGAGAACAGAAATCAGTCTTTCTGTCTCCTCCCTCTCTCTCCTCTACACGCAGATTCATGTGGGAAGAAGAAGGATTGACGGATGCTTGTCCAACCAAGATGGGATTTCTCCGTGATGCAAGAGGAGGGTAGATTGTTGATTCCGAACTGTCATGGACATTAATGGCTGCGGGAAATCAGTCCCGAAACATGGCAAATAAAAACCCGCAACCCGTAAAGAACGGTAATTTTATTTTTACAAAGGGAATTGATGTTTTATGCAATTTGCTTCATGAATATTTGTTCCCATGGGCTGATTATGCATCATGATGTTGCTTGCTATGAGTTTGATCAGTTTATGCTTAGAAAATCAGAAAATCATAAGTGTTATGACTGAAATTAA
The DNA here is from genome assembly GCF_053477565.2 of Lygodium microphyllum. Taxonomy (NCBI): domain Eukaryota; kingdom Viridiplantae; phylum Streptophyta; class Polypodiopsida; order Schizaeales; family Lygodiaceae; genus Lygodium; species Lygodium microphyllum. The sequence continues at coordinate 137,687,695 of NC_141152.1, read as the reverse complement.
TGGTATAAAACCCGTAAAACACACGTTTAAGAGGCAAAATGGGGGTTTTTTGCAAAATAAAGGGGAAACATGAGATATAACATCAATAAAACCTGAAATTTTATTGTCAAAGAACCTAAGGGCCACATCCCATAATCAATTTCAATTTTTTAGTCAATTTTAATTGAAAATAATAGAGAAAAATACTAAAAAATGGTGGAAAATGGGTTTTAAATGGGAGAAATTTAGGAAACGATAAAAAGAAAATTCCAGAAAATCACATAAGTGTTTGTGCAATGTATAATAAAGGTAGAGCACGAGATTAGCCTCGGTTTACCCTCATTTCTATGTTTTTGTCCGTATTTATTGCTTTCTCTACAAAGAAATACACATAAAACGACTCTTACACCTATCAACGATTGCAAAACATTAAACGGTAGGGTGAGAGGGGAGTTTGAGCGTCAAAGTACAATCTTAAATCTTATTTATGTATTGCATCATGGCTATAGGATGTTGTTTTTAAGATAAAGGAAAAGGCAGCATGAGCGTAAGGCTTGGTGTCTCTCCTCGTTTCAATACATAAACGTTAGCATGGAAATCATGAAAAGATTGGTTTTGCATGATGCACAATGCTAATTATCTATTGTTTGTGCACTAAACCATTCACATTATGCACTATGCATGGTTCATGGTATCGAAGGAAAATCTCCTGGACTGCATAGCAATTGTTTTCTTAGGACTTTGACCCACGATTGAGAGTGTGAGGTCATCCCTTGCCGTATGGTAGAGGGTTGGTTTCCTAAGGGACTGTGAAGTGAGGAAGCATGGTATATCTCCTGGAAATACGAGAAATATAAAAGAGAGGAGTTTGTGCTCGTTTGTGTTATATGTTTAGCAGGGCATCAAAGGGCCAATCCCTGAGATGTAGGAGAGCTGTAGTGGGGCTCCGACTATTAGTCGGTGGAGTGCCTCCTATATGTGTGTGACGAGGTGTTATGCCTAACTACTTTGGGATCTCCCTCTGAGGAGTTTAAGGGAAACGTTGGACTATAAACTATAAATGCAGGAATTAAGCTTTAGGGTAGTTTATCCTTTATCATTAGATTGACGCTCCTGGTCCGCGAGGCTATGAGGGTATTTGTGTGTCATGAGCATGAGGTCCGGCTAGTGCTATAGCCAGTGCGGGCCCGTTTTAGGTCCCATCATATAGTCTTTGTACACTTTATGAGGCCCCTTCTACAGCCTCTGGACGTGCATCATGTTGTGGTACCCACACTTAGTCTTTCTGCGACAGCCTCTGGAGTTTTGCCATGTTTATGGTGTGCCCACACTTTGCAGGAGTTGCTCTCACTAGAGCCTCTATACACTTTTTGCTTCTGGTTGTGATTGAGGAGGGTGTTGAGATGTTTGCAATCACACCTACTTCAGTCTCTTTGTAAGGAGTAGTGAGGACTCAGGACCAAAATCCCATATGCACAGTCGAAGTGCTACCATTCAATTTCCTATTAAGCATTGTACTTGCACTCTTTTCTAATGTAATGATAGTACTCTTTTCTTTCCAGTAAAGTGTCTATGTCACTATCCATGCACAAGATTGTGTTTATGAGTCCAAGTCCCAATCTTGGAACCTAATTCACTTGTGTGACAATTTGTCTTGTAAGGGTCAATGTCTTCATGAGTTTATTCTTCCTCTTTTAATCTCCATAGCTTCTGCATCTGCCATGCTCTAGATCCCGCATATTTAACAAATGCTATTTGATATTTTTCCATGCAAAGTCGTATTTCTTTTGTGTTCTCTTTATTGGTTGATGAATTCTATGAAGAATATGAAGAGAATAATGAATTTTGTTGAAGATAAAACCGTGGGAGATTGTTTATATGATGTTGCATGAAAATTTCTTGCTAGTGGTGTTATTTTCCTTGTTGTGGTTCTCTAAAGAACGAAACAAAGGCTTGTTGATGTTACAAGATAGATTTTCTTACAATAGAAACCCCTTTTCCTTGGTGTCTCTCTTGGGGATCCAGAACATGGTTCACAGGGTCCGATTCCCAGAATTGAACAATCAGACGTCTGATTCTATCCAATTGAATGTTCAGACTTCCTTGACCTATTCAATTGGATGCTACTTTTCCGATCTTGAAAATCAAACTACCCCTTGCTCATCCGATCGGACATTCACCCTGTCTGATTTGGACGATTGGACACATCACAATCAGACATCTCCAAAATTGGACTTAGACACTTGGCCATTGGCCACTCGGACACACGATAATCAAACTAGTTTGAATCGGACGCACAAAAATTGGACAGTTGAAAATCAGATGCTTGATTTTTAGGATCGAACATTACAAAATCAAACATTGCAAAATCAGACCAAAAGTCTACCAAGAGAAATTGACAAATTTAGCGTAGCCCAGATGAAGCAGAACACCTCCCGTAATTGGGGGAAGGATTCGAAAGCCTTACAAGTATAATTGACCTTAGAAATTGCAGCCAGACAACTAGATACAACCATTGATAGTCACGTCATCTTTTAGCCCCTTTTGGGGCTATAAATTGACCTCAAGACCCCGATTGATCGAGCTGAGTAATGTAGCACAGACCCTAGAGACTAATGAGAGCGGCCTGACTAAGCATAAAGCCCTATTCGGATGAGAACTTAGACCGGAGTGCAGAAGGTGCATTCATTACCTCATGTTTGCACCCACATTAGTTTCAACACTTAGAATGCACTTGAAGAAAACTGAAAGCCTGATTTCACGGTGTGCACGAAAAAGAGCACTACACATGCATTGAGTGAATGTAATTTGAGAATCGTCTATAAATAAAAAGGAATACACTCAAACTTAATGAACAGAATGAATCCACCAATAGGAGACTACCCTCAAACCTGGACGTGGGTGATCAAGAGCCCCAGTTGGTAGGACCCTGTGTGAGAGACGCAATACAGAAAGCAAGACACATAGAAGGATAAACACCATTGGGAGTGCGACGCTGCCTGACTTGATCAACCTCATTGACAACTTAGTGGAGCAGGAGACTGCAAATATGGTAGAACCTAGTACAAACCACGGAAATGACGAGCTCGACTTGGGGGATTTTTCAATTGAAATCCAACAGATGGTGAATGAATATGATACACAAACCAGACTGAACCACCATGGTAGACCATTAGAAGACATTATAGTGGACCTCAAGGAGGAAAGAAAGCTGTCATGGAAAGCTTTGCAAAGCATAGTGGCATATAACCAGTAGTAGCAGACTAGGAGGGTAGGACATAGAAATGCAAGAAGTCTAGCTTGTGCTAGCCCTAGCAAATAGAAATTGAACAAAACCAAACATAGAGAGGGAAAAAGCACTAGAGGAAAATTTAACATTGAGTGAGATTCTCACAAAGTGACTAATAGGCAACACATCGGCAAAACAAAGCAGAACAACACTATGAACATCATTCCTGGGCAGGATTAGGAGTTACCCAGGGCTCCACGAGCAATCAAGAATTCCCACAATTGTGAAAAAACTAGAAAGCAACGACCTGTATAGTTTTGCAGAGCAATTCGAGTAGGTTTGCGAGGCTAATGGCCTCACAAATCTTACTTAACACTCACAAGCTTTTGGCCTATGCTTGGGTGATAAGGATAGGACATGGTACTACACAAGCTTAAACACTACAGAGTGCAACTATTTCAATGACCTGAAGAGTCTCTTCATTAAGAGATTCTCAAGGTCGGGTACTTTGATAATATTATAGTGTGACTCATAAATATTAAGTAGGGGGACAAAGAGGACATCATGGACTACGTTACTCATGTGTGGAGTCTCTATAAGAGAATCCCCACTAACAAATGACCCACCGAGAGAGTGATGTCCACCATGTTCATCAACAAATATGTAGCGAGGAACTCTATAAGGCCTTGGTAGGCAACTCAAGCTTGCAAAGAGAAGCATTAGCTAGGGTATTTGAAGAGGCCATATTAGTAGACAACCAACTTAAGGAGACACATCTCCATCTATCTTGTCCAATTTTCTTGCCAAACCCCTATGATGACCTTCAACCCTATGCTATTTGACATTGATGAACCCAACGCAAAGGTCGGTATAAGAGAAATCCAAGATGGGGGATTCTTCAGGAGATACTCTACAATAGTTGGTGCACATACTGCAAGAGACTCAGATATTCAAGATATGACCAATTTTAGGTTTCATTAGAAAGCTGAGACATTACCACAGTGAAGACACCTCTTGGATTGGTCCACATGTGCACTCTGTCGTAAGGTGCAACAAACTCCGTAGCTCATATTATGAATGCCATGCACAAAGACTTAAGGGACTTTATTCCGTAACTTACTCTTCCATTTCTTGATGATGTACCTAACAAGGGATGTGAAGTCAATGAAAAGAATGAGGAGCTTGACGAAGATGGCTGCAGAACATTTGTAGTTAACCATATTCATGATTGTGACAGAGGTTAGAAGAGGTACATCTTACCCTTTCTGGAGCTAAGTCGATTTTTGGAGTAGAAGATGTCCTAGTGGCCGGACATCTGTGTGGCCCCTACGGATGTAAACCTTCACCAATCAAGATAGATGCCATTAGTAGAATGGAAGAAAAATGCAAAAATATTTCAGAGGTGAGAAGATTTCTTGGTGCATGTGTATTCTATCTCATATGGATACCACATTTTGCTGAAGTAGCCGAAAATCTCTATCAATTATTAAGAAAAGGCCAAAGATTCTCTTGGGGGAAAGAGCATACTCACACTGTACGCAAACTAAAGAAGTTGTTAATTTTAGCCCCCACTCTCAAAAGGGCTGATTATTCAAAGGGTCAACCCATCATCCTTACTGTGGATACAAGACCCATTGGGATAGGATGGGCTATTGGCCAAGAAGACCTTGAAGGTAATAGGTATGCAATTCGTTTTGGAGCAAAAGTTCTCAATGAACATCAAAGAAGGTATGCACAAGTAAAAAGGGAATTGTGGGGAGTTGTAACATCATTAAAGTGTGATTGTGAAATCTTTATAGGTGCTTTCGTAGTGGTAGAAATTGATTGTCTTCCACTCTTGGGCATGATTGTCAAAACTACTCTACACCCGACATTGCTATGCTAAGATGGATTGCATATATTAAATCTCTCAACCCCAAATTAAAGCATATTGCAGGAAAGGCGAATCTAGTTTCTAACATGTTGTCACGTGCAAGATATGAGAATGAAGAAGAGTTGATGGAAGAAGATGAAGCTAAAGAATGTGTAGTTGCTAAATTTCATTCTATGGCTACTGGAAGTACCTTTTCAATTGCTGCATATACAAACCCAAAGATGAATATTGCATGTGAAGCTAATCTTTTTAATGGTATAGCATTAAGTACACTAAGAACACGAAAAGGTACTGATGTAAATCAGCATACACTAAAAAATATCAAAGATTTATCTATGGAAGAAGGGTCGTGAACTAGAAGCCAGCATGATCATTGCATTGCTCAAGTTCTAGTTCATTTCCTTGAAGAAGATTATGAAGAAGATTGGCTGAAGATCGGCCAATATTTGAGCACAATGAAGAAGGAAGAGACTAGGACTGATGAAGATTTCAAGCATATTAAGAGGAAAGCTTATGGTTTATTTCTTAAAAATGGGCATGTATTGAAGCACTCAAAGAAGAAGAAAGCAGTGCATGTCTGAGCTTTAGGTAATAAAAGGTTGCAACTTCAAGTAATCAAGGAATTTCATGAAAGGTCGTGGGCTAGCCAAAGAGGTATATGGGGGACCTTTATTAAAGTCAAAGAAAAATACTTGTGGCAGAACATGTCTTTGAATATAGAGAATTTTTTTGAAACTTGTTATGTGTGTCAGATGTATTCTATGGTCAAGCATCGAGATGGATTACAACTGAATTATCCCTTGTCTATACATTATAGATGGGTTATTGATCTTGTAACCATGCCTATAGGAATATGGAATATGTGGTATTTAGTGCTTGCAAGAGAACATCTAACCAATCAAGTTGAAGGTAAAGCTTTAACAACCAAGACCACTCAAGCTGCTTGTAGCTTTTTGCTTGAAGAAGTATTTTGCAAGTATGGTTGTGTTGGGAAGATAACCAAAGATAGAGGAGAATTGAATGCCGATGAGGCACGCAACTTCCTTGCTCAATTGGGTATCAAGATGGCTTTGACATCAGCCTACAATCCTAAAGGCAATGGAAAGAGTGAGAGAGGACATCAACCTATTCTCAAAGCTCTAGAAATGTCTTGTAGAGGAAAGATCAAAGAATGTCCTAAAATGGTACCTTTTCCATTATGGGCTAACCGGACTACTCACAGTACAGTGACTGGCTATATGCCAGCTGAACTTATGCATGGACAACAACCAATTATGCCAATTGCAGAATCTATTCTCACATGGAGTCTTCTACCTTGGGAGGAAGGCATCCATAGAGAAGAGTTGCTGACTTTGTGCATATGGCAGTTAGAAAGAAGGCCTAAAGATGTTCAAGCAGCTATTAAGAAGTTAAAAAGAACAAGACAAAAAAAAAGAAGATTTGTTAGGCAACATCGACTTCGGCCAAGAGCTATGCAAGAAAATGATTGGGTGCTTGTGTATGAGAGCAACCTAGATAATCAATCCAGTGCTTCTAGGAAGATAGTAAAGCATTGGTTTGGCCCATGTGTGGTAAAGGCCGTTCATGACAATGCTATATATTCATTGGCTGAATTGAATGGGACCAGCATGAAGATACCCGTTGTCAAGCGTTTTTCTGAAAACTGAAATCCCCTAGTCAAATCCTAGTTAGGTTTGATTTTTGCTAGCTTAGTTGTTTGTGTGACAGTTTGTTTTGTTATTTTGTAAAGTTGGATTTCTTGTGCTTGATTAGCATAGGATTTGCTTTTGTCATTTTGTTTGATTTGTTGAGTGTGAAACTTGATAGCTTTGGTCGAGCTTAATATTTTTTTGGACAGGTTGAAGTTCGAGTTTGCTAATAGCTACTGAACATTGAGGAGCTAGGTATGTTTTCTTGTCAAGACTCTTGCACATCACAGGGGATAATGGGTTCACGAGCACTTCACGTTGCACTTGTTGATGCACTGCACTCGGGGGTCGTCTCCTGTTCTTATCAAATACTTCCATGCCATGGGTTGGGATTATGCACTCTTGCACCATCATTGAGCACTAGCTCGGCATAAGGTCCGCTACAACTATATGTAGTAAATCTTAGATGCACGCGCACAAGAGAGAGCACCTGTCATTGAGCATGCACGTTTCTCGCACGCACCATTTGGTATGTTCATCACAAAGTTAGGAACCTCTGGTTGAGAGTGTAAGGTGGTTGGGAGAGTTCGAGGGTCGTGAAGGATGCCATCAATTGTGAGAAGGGTTGTTCATATTTGGTCAACATCTTGAGGACCGTTATTTTCTAGAGTGTTGGTGAGATTATGGGCAGGTGGAGCGGAGTATATCATATCTTCTTATGAGAGTTGAGAGGTGAGGATATGGGCAGGTGGAGCGGAGTATATCATATCTTCTTATGAGAGTTGAGAGGTGAGGATAAGGAATTTTAAATTAATAAGGAATTTTGTTTGCATTTTGCATGACACACGATCACATCTAGATAAGCTAGGCACGATTCTTCAATGCATACATTATTTTGTGTGTAGCATGGATTTATTAATTGCATATCATAGATCAATTGCATGTTTTATCAAATCATGTATGGTTGTGCATGAAGTTCCTTCCAAATCATATTTCTGCTAGGGCACATTGCATGAAAATAAAATTCCAAGAATGGTTTTGCTCCTAGCATTCAGAAGGATGCAACTGCTCAGGTTAAAGTAAGAATTGCCCTCTCATTACCCTCTCAGAGATTCAAAGGGACCAGCTCACTAGGATTGCTCTAGAGAATTGGAATGTCACCTTGAAGGGCGACTCAAAGCCTAAGTTCAATCAATCTCTCGTTGATGGGATTTACAGAACAGAGCTTCATGTTGCCTCTGATGCTTTATTGAACTGTGTTTTATGAAGGATTTGAAATCAATGATCACACAGGCGCTCAATTACGTGATGATGATGTGCTTCTTGCTCAATACTCGAAGATTCAAGCCTTCCAATTTCTTTGTTTCAAGAAGATTTCAAAGTTACGAGATCTCTCCCTCACTAATGTGGGAGTAATTGAGAAACGTAGTGACCTTACCAAGAAGCTTGCTATGCTCTTTCCAGATGAATTGCAGAATTTGGTTTGTAATATGTTAAACCTCCTTTCCCCAAAGGAAGCTACTATTTCGAAATTCTAATAAAGATGGTGTAACAGTTTTAGCAACCCAAAAAAGCTGACAAGAGCAATGGTTCTCAAGTAAGTTCACATGGAGTTGCAAATGCTAACACACAGGTAACAAACGTTATGGGAACAAGAAGCCAGGGTCAATGTAGAAAACTTACAAGATCAAAGACAACCAAGAGCAAGTGCTTTAGATGTTGCAACAGGAGTGAGATTAAAAGATATTGCAGAAGATAAACGGATTTCTGTATAAGCCCAAAACAGAAGTGATTTTTTCAACGCTCTTAGATAAAAGCAGCCACTAATGGGAATGCTTCCTTGAGTGCCAATAAATCGGATTCATCAATTCAGACAAAGGCAGATTCAGTGAGCATAAGCTGCGGAACTAAACTGTAATACTTGATGAGGCTACTGCCGACCTATGCCATGGCTCTGATGTGGAAGAAAATGGAAGAACACAGGCTACTCTCTAGCCAGATCTCAACTGTGATTCACAGTAACAGTGATTTAAATCACAATCCAGTGAATGGGTCTATGATGAATGAAACTGTTGGTCCTGATCAGATAGCTGAGGTAGTGAGTCGATGGACGGGGATTCCAGTCCCTAGATTAGGACAAAATGAGAAAGAGTGCCTGATAGGTTTAACTAAACGTCTGCATCAGCGTATGGTTGGGCAAGTTCAGGCGGTTGATGCAGTTACTGAAGCTGTACTTAGATCCAGAGCTGGACTTAGAAGACCACAGCATCTTGTTGGGTCTTTCTTGTTCCTTGGTTTTCGAAAGGAGAATGGATCTTGCAAGGATTGCTGATCTTCATTATGCTGCTCTACCGGATATTGATGCAACAATTCAAAAGCTGGAGGTTGATACGAGCAAAGATGGCATGCTAGCTGAAACAGTTGGTTCATCGAAGGGGTCTTCAGATGGTGAATGCTCATAGGAGATTAGTACAGGTGTTCCTTACCTGCAGACTTGGAGGAAGAGGAAGCAGCTTTTATGCGGTCTCTTGGCTGGGAAGAGAACGCTGAAGGAAGTGAGCTGGCCTGCTGGAGCTTCTGCACATCCCAAACAAAAGTGGTACAGTGCAACATACCTACATGGTTTCTTCTTCTCTTCGACCATGAATGTGGTGAGAGATCTCATCACCAGCTCGCGCTGACTCACCCCTCATGCCAACACCTATTCTTTCTTTGTGCGAGTCCTTTTTGCGCGAGCCTTCGCTCAATCGCCAAGACCCACTGACCGCTTATTGTTTCAAGCGTTCCAAGCGAGCTCTAATGGCTATCTCTCACCTAACCGACACGCCGTCGATCCTACGACTGTAGTGAGCTTACCTTGATGCCACTGTGAGTAGCCTCCTCTCTTGCACACCTCGATAGCTCCATGATTCTCGATGCTAGCTCAAGCATCCTCAATCCTCCTCCATCTCCAAGCTCCATCCTCCATAGCCGTGCGTGCAAGAGAAGAGAAGAAGAGAAGAGGAGATGGTGAAGAGCTTCACCCTCTTGATCCCTCACTCCCACACACTCACTCCCTCACACTCTCACACTCCCTCTCTCAAGAGCACACACAAGCAAGAAGGAGAGAAGAAGAGAAGAAGATGAAGACTCCTTTTGCCACACACCAAAGAATGATCTTCTCATTCACTTTTGAACTTTAGATACATGCCCTCCCTTCTTTGGGCGGTCATCCCCTTCTTTTACAAGGCCGGCCATTGGCCTAAGCCCATTTCTCATTTCCCACCCTTCTAATTTATCCTATTCCCAAGTAATGCACACAAATTTTCACAGGAGCGAGCCTGGCACTCTTTTACAAGGATTCGGGAGCGCTTCCACATTTAATGGTGCACCTTTTACTATTTTGTTGTCTCGGGGCGACACTGTGACTTTTTTGAGGGTCGTGCCCGAACATTTAAATTTTTCGGGGTCTGGTTACCGGTCAAGGTGCCTACGCCTTTTTTGCTATTTCCTTTTTTCCACTTTCCCACTCCTCTGTGCTGCGGTAAACACGGTAACATTACCCCCCTCCTAGCCAAGTGCAAGTCCCATGGCACTGCCGTGGGAAGTAGTGGCTAGTTGGGTCTGCGGCTAGGTGGAGCTAGTAGGTAGATGACACTGACTCAAAGGTGATTATGTGAATGAGAGGTGATGGAGTTTAATGACGATGACCAAGAGAGATTCCAGCATGCTTTAGGCATCATGAAGATGCTCGGCATTTCTCACACAGTGGTGGCTTCCATTCTGCGAGACGGCTGATTGGGGTTCCAGTTGGCTGGTGGAAAATACATAGCCAATCGTCCCTTGAGCATCAGAAATGCTTGAAGCAATAAGCAATCCCTTAGGAGGATGGTATTTGGAGGGATGTATCCTAGAGAAGCCCCCCCCCAAACTCTGCCTTGACAAAGATATGCTTTGTCTTCGCATTGAAAATCTGTGTCTTTGATTTGAAGATCTTTGTCTTTGAGTTGAAGGTCTTCAGTGCTGCGTTGAAGATCTTCAACCTTGCATTGAAAATCTTCAGGCTTGTGGAAGCAATAAGCGATCCGTAGATCTTGAGGTGTTAGGCATACATCTTTGGAAGATGAGGTTCCAAGATCTATGCCAATGGCAGATCTATTACTGAGTACTCCTTTTGCTTGATTTGGTTCAATCATGGTAGCCATCACTGGCAGATGGTTGGTGACATGAAGCATGTTGGTCCTTCCACTCAATGCAAAAAAGCTCATAAAACAGCGCAATGGTGTCATGTCCGGCACATGGAAAAAATTTTGCTCGATAAAGGATGCCGTGGATAATCGTTTTCAGCTAAGTAGCCCATTCTTGAAACTCGAACATAACCTACAAGAAAAGTTGTGCACTTTCTAAGGGGTGTGTCTACCTCTTCGTGTAGTGCGTGGTGCCTGTGGTAGTGGAACTGGGAGATGGGTAACCTTGGGCAATCCCTTACTAATATCCCACTCTTGAGGACCCAGTTCGTGTCTCGTTGGAGGTGTGGTGCAAGTCTTAGGATGACAGGTCTAAAAGTCCTGCCCTTGATGTGCCCTAAGCGTGAAGTGGGGAAGGGGCTAGGGAGAACCCTAGGTGCAGTGACTGTGGTGCACGACAAGGTGAAGGGGAGTTGCGAGTGCATATTGTGAAGTTCTCTCTCTCTCTTATCTTTGCTTAATAGTAGATTCATCCCTTGGCTTTGCTATTCTTTGCTGTTATCTCTTCTTTCCAATTCACCCTTTTCTTTGGTTGCCTTGTGGCTTTTTTTATTTTATTTTTATTTTTTTAATATAAAGAGGCTTATACATAGATGCATGTGATACAAGGGCATGACGGGAGTTTAATCCTCGTCATCCGAATGGCGGGTAGGGGATTGTGGAGGGTGGGGGGCCTTGTTAAGGAACCTGCGACTTAGCAAGTAGCCCTTGAGATTGAGGCAGGTTTTGAGAGTGGTGCTGGAAAGGAAAGCATGGTTGCACTGTGTGAATTTGCTATTACTCATATCCTCAAGCAATGCAACACAGAAGGATGGCAAAAGAGTAGCGTGCATCATGAGGCGAGTCATGGTGCTGCTATTTATGGCGTTGGGGTCGAAGTAAAGGGGTGGGAGGTGGCATTCTTGAGGTGCAGGCTCTTGGTGGACTAGGACCCTAATTAGTCTAAGATAATTACAAGTTGTTATGAAGGCGGGGTCAGGACAAAAGGTAAACTCACTACGGAATCTATCTATAGAACTGCACAAATTAGGGAGGGTAAATACAAGGGCATCCTTATAGGAGGTGCTGTTGGCGTTATAGATGATGGGGAAGTCAAACTTGCCGTGGATGGACAGATTAAAATCCACGCCTACCCTTCAAGGATACGGCATGAAAATAGGGTCGTTTCTCTCAGAAGGGAGGGTGTTACAAAACGCCATCCAAGCGCCAAGGTTGACATCAAAAATGTGTCTTCTCTAGGTGGGTTGGCAATTATAGCCCTCCATCGATCTAGGCACCTGGAGGACTTTATCATGCCAAAAGTCACGGTCCTCGACTCCCCAAGCAGTTGGGTTGGCCTCTCGCTCTGCCAGCCACTTGTCCTTGAGCCTTGTACCCATAGCGATTACATCATTTACAAGTTCAATGGGCATTACTCTATTCAGTGTAGTGGGAAGCTCAAAGCTCAAGTCGAAGGGATTGCAGGCACACTCCTGCTGTTCCCAAATGATCAGCTCTGCATGGAATCCAGTGGGGTGGAGGTCCTCAGGGCGCGGTGGGAGAGGGGCAAGTTGTCTTGGGACAGGTCTAACGTTCAGCTTCTTCCTTGCCTTCTCCACCATTTCTCCTCTGTGCTTAGTCAGGGCTGCTTTCCTATCAGCGGATGTGTCAATGGGTTGTACTTCATCTTGTCGTGGAGGAGGGGGTGGTGGGACATAGTCCTCCTCCTGAGGTCCCAGATCAAACTCTGGTTCACCTCCTTCTGCTTGCACGTCTTCTTGCGCCTTCTCTTCTGTGAAGCTGAGTTCGTCAATTTCCTACACCGTCAGGCCTAACTGTGCAAGATATCTTCTTTGCTCCTCCAGGCTCTGCGGCGAGCCTCCTAACTGTAGTGGTACGTACAGGCATGCTGTTACGGCTCTGCGTGCAATGGCTAGCTTCTTCTGCCAGTTGATCATTGGCCTCGTTTTCTTCCATTTTGGTGGAGTGGAGCAGTGTATTGAGGAAGGTGTGTTGCTGGGCTATCATAGAGAGCTAGGCAGCCTCTGCCTGATTCTCAACCAACACTCTATCTCCTTCTGCTTTGGCCAGCCGGCGTGCCAGGTCTCGTACTCTCCTTTCATTGTGGTCAGCCCATTCCTATGCTCTCTTTTCCATATCTTCCAGGCTCTCCCCCTGATGAAGGGTCATAGCCATGAGTCATTGCTCCTGGTCCTCGAGCTCGCGGTGTAGGCGGGACTACTCCTGGTGTTCATTGGTGATCTATGCATTGAGCTGGTCCAGCTTCACCTGCATCCTTCACACCTACTCTCCTCTTAGCTGGTCTAGCTCTGCAGTCTCCTATTTGATCTTCTCAAGCTGGTTTTGTGCCTCCAGGTTGACTGCAGTAAGCTGGTCGTTCTTGCACCGCAGGTGAGCAGTGGTCTCCCTCTCTCCGTTGAGGCATTCCACTAAGATTTTTCTTCTTCCCTCCCACGTAACATCACATTCCTTTAGGGCTTTTGCTTCTTCTACATCTATATTGCTGGCTTTCTCCTTTATCACAGCAATCTCCCTTTGGTATTCTGCTATCTGCTTAGTTTTCTCCAGCTGGAGAGTGGCTCGTGATTCTCGCTCTGTTGCCAGCTCTTCCATGGCGGTTCTCTTTTCTTCCTTGGCATTTTCTAGTTGCAAGAGCAGCTCCTTAACGTATTCATCATATTGGCCTACTGGAGGTGGGGGATGGGACATGGTGGTGGTGGTGACAACGGCTTCTATTTTCTGTCTTTTAAGCTCTGGCCTTGGCTCCATATCAACCGTGGCTGCCCTCTTCACTCCTAATGCTGGGGTGGCCATGCCCGCTTCTCTTGCCAACTCCCTTTCCATCAGGAACTGCAGCCAAGTGACCATATTGCTCTCATCGACCTTTGGAGTGGAGCCTTGGGTGGCAGTGGCAATGGGCGTTGTCATGACGAGAGTGGCTGGCGTGGAAGGTACGAAGAGAGGGGGAGTTGGCGTCATCGGTTCTTTGCCTTTTCCTTCTGCTAGGGGCGGGGGTGCAATTTCCGGCACACTGGTACTGGAACCAGGTGCTTCTGTTCTGTGTGGGCTCTTTGCGCCTTCCTCGTCTCTTTTGTGCTGCTCCTCAATGGAGCGATGGGTGGCCAGGGCTATTTCTTTCTCTTCCTTTCTTCTCAACTCCTCTTCAGTCTTCTTTTTTCTCTCCTCCTCATCCCTGAGCGACTCCCTCCGAGCCCTCTCCAGATCTTCCTTTTCTTTTTTCTTGCGCTCCTCTTCCCTCTTTCCATGTAGGGCTTTCGTTCTTTGTTCTGCGTGCCTCTATGGACTGCCCTGGGACTCTCCCTCTTCGTCTTCGTCAGTCTCTGTTTCATCTGTAGACCTACTCTATTCTTCTATGTGAGGTGGGGATTGTGACAGTGACTCGTCACTTCCTTCTTCGCCTCCCTTCTTATCTTCTTCTTCCTGTCCTTGCCCTAGTGCTTCTTGGATTATGGCAGTAAGGACGCCTCCAAACCCTACGGTTGAGGCTTTGGAGAACGATGCCTTGCGTGTTGATTTGGACGATGGGGATTCTCCTCCAACAGCTCTTCCTCCCATTGCTAGAGCCTTAGTCGAAGCCTCTATGGTTCTCCTCACAAACCCATTTAGGTTTACCTCATCCAGTGATTGTGCCGCAATGCTGTCGAGCAGAGGCATGTTGATCCGACTCATTATGTTGTTGTACCTCTGACTCGAGAACAAAGTGTGCACCATTTTTGCTTGCAGTTGGATATCTGGTTTTGGGATGTCTGCCAAGCTAATCCCATCGTTGGTATGGACCTTCACCTTGTCCATTCCCAACATGGCGTAGACGCCCCTCTTCGGCTTTCTTTCCACTTTATTTGGCAGCCCAGTGCCCTTTCCACCAATTCCGGGGTCAGCTCAATTTGTACTTGCCGGGTGGCTTCATTCTCATGCACCGTGATGGTACCTCTATTTCTATTAAAGGTGCGCAAAAAGTCGGCGCACTGGGTGTAGTCCACCCTCTGGCCCACTGCATCTAGGTATTTCTGCAAATGGCACTGGTCTATAATTTGGCACATAGAGGCTCTATGAGACCCCCTTGATGACTTTATCTAATGACCTAGGAACAACTCTATATAGTGAAAGCCAATATAGAGTCCAATTAGAGGCCTATAAATTGGTCATGATGAAACAACATGAGCTATTCAAGGAAGCTATAATCATACCTTGCATGCCCCAATCTAAAAATCAAGAAGAAGTCAAGGCCCAATCAGGATTGCTCTCCAACACCTTCGATAGTGTAGAGGAAATTCAAGGAATTAATTTGATGATAAAAGGGCCAAACTAAGAAGACCTAATCTAATAGTTGAGGCAAAAGGGTTATCAAGAGTAAGAATTCAAGGAAAAATGATTGATACAACTTGAGAAACCTTAGCCAAACTCTCATATTACCCTAGATAAATCCATATTCATGATGAAGTCAAGGTATTAGGTTTGATACGACTTTAGAAACCTTAGCAAACCTCTCACATTGCCCTAGATCCACCAATAGTCATGATACCCCATCATGGATATACTAGACTTACTAGATTTTGATATAAGGGAGTTAGAGCACTAACCAATAGTTAAAGAGGAATTCCTAGAGAAAAAGGAGGCCTACATGGCCATTATCTAGACCCTACAAGCTTAGCCACAAAGATGATGGGGTATGCCATCCCCCTTGAGATCTTACTGCATGAAGAGGAAAAAAACCCTAAGGAGGCATTATAGAAATATCAAGAGAAGTAGGAGGCTAGCCCTACTACTATGAAGCTTGACTTCAAGGTGAATGAGAAGAGTAGATTCAGGAAGCTGCTTCCATTCTTGCACACTATACAGCTACTCATATGGACAACTAGAAACATTGCTACAAAGTGGCTTGATCCCCAAGATGTGGAAGCTTATTAAAGTCCTGCATAGGAAAGTATGGCTAGAACTATTGAAATCCTCTTCTGAAAGGAAACAAGATGGTTTGGAAGCCTTTATCTATTTCAAAAAAGAGGAATGGGTAGAAACACTTTTCTAGCCCTATCTAACAAAGCATGGCCAAGATTATCAGGAGAAGGAGCATGGTAGGTATAGTTTTCCTAGGATCCCCAAGAGAACTTACCTATTACAATGTATTTACTTGATGCCCTTCTTTGAACATGTCATGAGAGGGTTTACTAATTGCCTAGACTCCTCAATCACTAGCTACAACTACTTCCACCTCCTCGTCAGGCTTCATCATCAACCAGTTACCCCTTACACTACCAGCTCTTCGATGGCCATGTCTTCAAGGTTGAAGATGTGACGGAACTTCAACCGGTTAAAGGTTCTAGTCTCCACATGAGGCTGTAATTCACTTGCTCCTCCTCTGAGAAGGGGAGCTTGCCAACCTTGTCCTGGCTTGCCATGATCGATGCCTACAAGTTTAGCCATTTCCACTATTAGTGCTTTTTGACAAGTAACTTGCTGAAAGAAGAAAAGCGTAGCAGATTTTATTGATCTGAAATATTTTGAGTATAGCCTTAACTTTTCTTTTCAGACTTTTACCATTACATTTTACCATTGCATTTCAAATTTTATTGACATTTCATACTTGGTTCACTTTTTAAATTCCACCTTACCCCCTCCCCCTTTGGAACGAGAAGAATCCGTCCCAAGATTGGAGGTTGAGAGGACAAGGGTGTTCAGCATAAAGAGCATTGGTCTATTTGTGCAGAAGCCAAGCATAGAAATTGGGGTTGTACTCTAACTGAGCTTCACGGTCTAATTCGAATGGATGGATACCCACGTGCATGATGTATGTCAGAACATCGATTAGGAGATCGACAAAGTCGACCCGACTTGTAATGTGGAGTTCTTCCTTTGTTAAGAGGCGATCAAGGTAGGGATGCCCCTTGATGTGCTCTTCCATGGGTTGGCCATGAAGAGTGGTTAATACTCGATATGAGGTTGGAGTGACGTAGGTGGGGTCATACTCTGATGTTTTGATTGCACGCCGCCGCCCAGCAACCTAAGAGTGTACCAATGCTTCAAAAATGCGGAGTCAGTATCAGCGAGCTTGGATAACTTGGTGATTTCCTGATCAGTGATAGCATAAGTGGTTCGATGATCGTAGGATGTGATGAGATGTTGTTTAATGGCTTGCTCTTTGGAGATCTCCCAAATGTGAATCAAAATTCTCCCAAGAGCAAGGCATATTGCGCACTTCCGTTGCAAAGGGTTCTTCCAATAGACCTAAGTCCAAGCGGTCGTAGTTGAGGGCTAGTGACACGAAGGTGGCATCGAGTCATTTAATGCATTCCACCATGTCATCCCTGGTGTCCTCCGCAAGGTCAGCGGCTAGCACTAGAAAGGATTTTCATTCGTAGGAGGGAGTAAGGCCGACAAGTGGTTGAGGTTTGATAGAACAAGCACTTTTGACAATGAAGATGGGAGGTTGGGAGGGTTCGTGAGTTTGTCGTTGGACCGTTTGGATGTTGACTGGATTGGGGGCAGCCATGATGGACAAGCTGTTGCATTCAGGTTGGAGTTGGGGAGGCAGATTGACTTCGGCGGGTGATGATTCTAGTGACAAAGCCTACAGTTTGGGCCGGTAGACTTGCGTGACTCCCTTAGGTCTAGGTGTGAATGGGCGGATGGTTGTGGTTCAGGAGAGTACTGCGGCTTGCGGTTTTGAGGGTTGATGGAACGCGGTTTGAGCAAGCTTGAGGGCGGTGTATGAGTGGTGCCTTTGGGCGTGTGGGCCTTAGGGATCCACAGCCAGGTATTTCCCTCATAGTAGCCTTGCGCACGTAAGAGGGCTTTAGAAACCCATCTTTGCTTGATCATGCGGCGCTTTCTGGTACTGCGGCTTGGCCTCCTAGGGCTAGAGTTTTTGGTCCTATGAGGATAGGAGTGTCGATTTCTAGGCGGCGGTTGAGGTTATTTGGGCTTCCATTGAAATCTAGATTGTTGAGCCTGATGTTTTACTACAGTGGGTTGCGATTCCTGAATTTTGAAAGGTGGCGGCCGTGCCCGATCCCCCTCCGTAGGTTTGGTCATGGAGAAGTCTATCGGTGGCTTTATAGACGGTGGTGAAGTCATGCAGCCCTTGCTAAAAGCTGTGACAATGCGAAGTTGTGTATTGTGAGGTGGATGCACTGCGACTCATAATCGACATTGCAGTGAGTCTGCTTTTTGAACATTCGTCCCAGCAGTGACTCCGTGCTTGCATCTTTAACATTTGGCAATACATAAAAAACCATTGCGACAGTCTCAGACTCGATAGAAACGGCTACTTTGCACTTGCCGAGGAGTGCGTAGGAATGGGCCCCATATGGGCTCAATTTAGCATTCGTGGGCTGAAGTGGTGGGCTACCAAGTTTGGTCCAATGATTGTGAGTTAGGACATTGCAATTTGCTCCCTCATCGATCAGAGCGTTGAAAGCGCAGTTTGGTTTTGTAGTGACCATTGTGTGGAGGTATGCGGGCTCTACGGCTTCCTCATCCTCATCATCAATTTCCATGATTGGCGATTCCAACATCGGGGGCTTGTGCAAAGGATGGGTGGGAGGGTAGTACTTCTTGACACGACTGCCATTGAAAAAGGCTATTCCCTCCCCATCTAAGGTTTCGAGCTCGACATTGCCTGTGCAGCTGATCGCACGAACCTTGAAGGGTCCTAGACCTCTGAATTTCATTTTTTGCTTATACCCCTTAACTGAGTAAAGGAGCACTAAGTCACCCTGTTCGAACTCGTACTACTTGACATGCTTGTCAAACCAACTCTTGCATCGGGATTTCTCACAGATAAGTGCGTGGGTGGCTAGAAGACAAGTTTCTGATAGGTGTTCAAGCTTGACCAGGTGTTGCGTCCATGCCTCCTTCCCTTCCCATCGTTCTTGAAGGTCTATTCTCAGGCTAGAAACAAATAATTCTAAGGGTAGGATTGCTTCTATTCCATAGGTCAGCCTGAACGGGGTTTGACCGACAGCCGTTTTATAAGCTGTATGGTAAGCCCACAAAGCTGCCATAAGCTTGTTGTCCCAATCGCTTCGTGAGGGTGAGACTACTTTGGTCAAGGCATTGACAAGAATCTTATTCGTGGATTCTGCCTAACCGTTCGCTTGAGGGTGGTATGGACATGATTTGCAATGGATAATGAGAAAGGTGGACAGGAGATGTGCTATCACTTCGTTGATGAAGTGCATGCCCTCGTCACTGACTAGTTCGATGGGGTAGCCGAATCAGGAGATCACCTGCTCCCATAAGAACTTGGCAGTTGTCCTAGCGTCGTTTTTTCATATGGCTCTTGCCTCTGCCCATTTTGTGAGGTAATCCGTGGCCACAATGATGTACTTGGTGATCCGAGAAAATCACAAAAAAATATTTGTCTAACATTTTGGTGATTTTTTGTACATTTAGAGCTTTGAAATAAAGAAGAGGGTGGGAACAACCTCTTGGGAAATCCAAGAAATCACTAGATGAAAATATTTCATGGACCGGTTTACCAAGGGGGGTGAAAAGTAAATATCAATGGAGGAAGGTGAAGGAAAAATATACAATGTAAAAAGAAAATATATGAAATGGATTTGGAACCATCAAAAGGGCATGTGAGGCTCATAATGTCATGACTTTGGAGCCTTATGATAATTCAACCAAATGGGACCCTTCTTGGAAGCATTAGTGGAAGAAAAATCAAGCACATGATTTTGTAAGATTTTTTAAAAATACTTCCACTCCGATCCAAAAAAAACTTTTCAACATGAAAGTTGTAGCGCATGAGCTGAAGTTTCGGTTGGTATTTTTTTATACTTTTTTGGAGCTACGAGTCGGGAGATATGGCCAAAATGATGGATGCCAACTTTTTCCAACTGCGGTGGAGACCACCTCCCAATTTTATACACACCCACACTTTCTTCCCCACACTTAACACTTCCATAAAACATCATTCATTAGACTCCCAACCCTTTCCCCTCTCTTCTCCTCTCTCTCAAGCTAATAAACCATTAGAATTACCCTCCTAAATCACCCTCAAACCATCCTTAATTGTAGTAGTAATGTATGAATTCTCACTACTCTCTCTCCATTATTGCTAGATATGATCTTATTTTATGAATATTCTCTTTTTTTTTTTAATAGGAGAGCTTTTGGACTCAAGCTATGGGGGGGGATAATGGAGACAATTCACCTATGATGGAGCTTGATTAAGTACAAATTTATCAACAAAACATCTAGATGGAGCTTCCACATTGGTGGAACTGCCTTAATGCAGCTTTGGTGGTGATAATTCCTATTATATCTTAACCTCCTCCCTAAACACCCTCAAGGCCTATATAAAGAGGCCTTCTCCTTTGTAATTTGCAAGAAGAGAGAGAGCTTAGAGACCTTCTTCAACCCTATTGAGCATTCCGCATTCTCCCTCATGAGCTTATGCAATTCCTTCCCTTAATATAACTTATGTATGCTCTACAATGTAATAAGCCCATGCTATTGGTGTCCATATTTTGTATATTGGTTATGTCCCAAGGGTTCTCCATCTCTTAAGTTTATTGATTCATCTATTGTTTTGTAGTTCTCTCTCTCTCTCTCTCTCTCTCTCTCTCTCTCTCTCTCTCTCTCTCTCTCTCTCTCTCTCTCTCTTAGTTTTCCTCTCTTCTCTCTCACAATCTCCTCTCCCTCTTGCATAGCGTCCTAGTCCGATCTTCCATGACTAGGTGGTGCCCTTACCTCATTCACTTTGTGGCAGAAGGGAGTTTGGCATAGTATAGAGGCTGTCATACCGAATTTCCTTCGTCATAAATTGGTACCCCCGTTGAGGATATTCTCATCCATGCAGGACGATACAACACATGGTGGTGCATCCTCTACAACAAGTGCTCCAAGTGGCTCTTCTCCAATGCCTTCACCAACTCTTTTTGAAGCTAGTCGAACTCCACGACTCCCACAATGGTCTCCCAAGGAAGCCCAAGAAAGGAAGTATGCCTATCGAATGACGGCACGTATGCAGATAAAAGGTGTTCACCTTAGAAATTCCATTCTCTCACAATGAAAAAAATCATGTTGCCATCAATTGCTAGGTTCTCATAATTATGGTGAGTGTTTTGCAAACAAAGTAAAGGCCCTTCCGAGAGGTCCTCGTCTCCAAATCATCTAATCCCTCTCTCTCCGGCCTAATCCACATCAAAGGAGGACAACTATGCATGAACGGTGTGGAGTTTTGGAGAAGTGCAAAGTATGAAGACTACCTTCAACTGTTGTTAGCTCGAAGTTTGGGTGTGGTTGAAAAGGTGGCCATCACACCTTATGAAATATATGTCACCAAGTATGGACACACTAAGGCAAGAACAATCACTGGTGAGCAAATTCTCCGTATAGCAAAGTTGGTGGGTTACAGAAAGAAACACTCTAGGAAAAATCCTTCATAATTCAAGAAAGTGCATTCCCTCTACTCCCTTAAGTTGTTTCTACTCATGAATAATAATAATGGCCCGAATTTCTACACCTTCCACTCTGTACAAAACATCCAAGTTAATGTATGCATCAGTAGGAAGATTTTCTTCTATCAGCGTCTTGTCATGTACTTTGGGGCTGAAAGATTAAGGGAGATTCTTGTATCACCAGAACCTATAATCTTCCCAATGCTAGACTACAATGCATCCTTCAATGTACATATCTTTAACTTATTATAATAGTTTCTCATGAATCACCACGAGTTGTATGGACCCATCTGTCCACTTGCTATGCAAACTGTGGATATTGTAGCTAGCATAAAGCTTAGATTCCAAAGCATTATTAGAAGCATATTGGAGCCTAGACGTCTTGCTGAAATCAATGCATATGTAAACCCATTCATCCTTCCCCTCATAAAATACAACTTAAGTCTAGACGTGTTCATCTTTATACTCTACTAAGGCGACATGGCATTTCCAAGCTTCTTTGGGCGCAATGGGAAAAATGCAGTGGATTTTTTGGACAACCTTGAGATGGCCTTCCTTGTCTCTGGGAGGGATGATGAAGCATTAAAGTTGAGGGCTTTTCCTTTGGTGCTCAAGGAAGAAGCTAGAATGTGGCTCCAAACTCTAAATCCGGCCCAAAGAGCTGAATGGGAGGGATTGAAGGCAGCTTTCTTGCAGAGATTTCAACAAACTAACTCAGATGAAGAGTTATGGCAACAGCTTTTGTCCCTCCATCAAAGTGATCCTTATGGTTATGCAACTTATGAGGAAGGGTTTTTGAAGCTTTGGGGACAGTGGTCAGACTCACTGAACCCTGAAGAGAGAGCTCCAAACTGCCTTCAAAAGGATCAATTTATTTCAGGTTTGTACCCCTTGCTCAGGGAGAAGGTAAAGGTGAAATTTCCAAACACTTTTGAAGATGCTTTGAGAATCACTAGGGAAAAGAATCGAAAGATTCTCTACCAAGCCCACGCTAGCCAAGCACTTTTGGGAAACAACATCACAACTATGGAGGCCTCTCCAATTTTACCAAATGTATCTAATGCACCAAGCCTTGTTAGAGGTCAAGAAGACATGATCCAACAAATAAACAATCTTACTAATCAACTAGAGGGTTTGAGAGTGAATCTTATGCAAGGTGCAAGAAGACCTATCGAGGGGAATGGTGGGAATCGACCACAAATGCGGTGACAAGAAAGGGAGATGTTGTGTTACAACTATGGAGAAAATGGACATGGCATGTACAATTGTCCTCACCCCAGAAGATATGATCACCCTGCCAAAGGTCCTCGACAACAAGTAAGCTCTCCTCGTGCTAGGACTCAAGAGCAAGAGTAGTCACGACTTGCAATTTTACAACCACCTTATGTTCAATCTAAAACCCCTATTGTTCAACCAAATGTTAATGTCATAAAAATAAAGGAGGTGGTCAGAGATAGAAGGCTCCAAGAAGAAATAGCGAGAGGTAAAGAGATGAGGTAGATGTAGTAGAGACCATGCCTATCAAGCGGGTACGTGTCCAAACTGAGGCAAGCAAGGAAGCAATCAATGAGGCAAGTATATCACGAGCACCTAGAGATGAAGGGAAGAAGAGAAAGACTCAAGCTAGGTCTAAAATTGATATCTCCAACTTCCCTTTGGGTTCTCAGACACAACCTTATGATCTAGTAGTAGACGCAAGCTCTCAAGGGCCAAAAATTACTTGGCCACAACTACTTCATGCCTCTCCAAAGCTACAAAGACAATGGTCAAAAATGGTAAGTACAAGGGCAAGGCAAGGTAAAATGGTTAGTGCAATCAAGGCATATGGACTCAAAGATATAGTTCCTTTTGTGGAGTCTCAAATCAAAGGTCAACGGATTCAAAAAACATACATCGATAGTGAACCAGAGGTTTGTGTCATGACAAAAAAGCTTATGCATCAATTAGGTTTATAAGTAATGGAATCCTCAACCTTTACGGCAAAGATGGCCAACAATGATGCGGTCACATGTGTGGGTGTAGTGAAAGCTTTGAGAGTTTCTATTTTTAAAATCACTGCAGCAGTGGATGTTTATGTGATGCCAGTAAAGGGAGAAGGATATCCCCTCATCCTAGAGAGACCTTGGCTTATGGGCATCGGAGCTAGGCAAGATTGGGCAACAGGAGATCTAGAGTTGAGGCCACGTAAGGTCGGTGGCCACAATCAAAAGGTGGTTTACAACTTGAAGAGTGGGCATCAAGAGAACCTTGAACTAGAAACGTCTGCTGATTGAGTGGAGCTCAAGTGGATGTTCCTCATCAGTAGAAGAGGAAGAGAGTTCAAGTGGAGAGAGTGATAGCACTCTCAAAGTTATGGGCATCACCTTAAAGGAACCTACCTCATCAGAAGACAACCCAATAATCCAAGGAGAAAATGTGTGGGATGCTAGCCTAGAGAAGATGATATCCAAGGATATAAAGGATGAAGAAAGCGAGGGTTATGTGAATGTTCTCAAGAAGCATGCATCATTGTTTATTTCTGATTATACTCACATTACATGTGTCACTGCAATGAAGCATCACATCCAACTCAAAGAAGGAAGCAAACCTATAGTACAAAGATTGAGAAGAGTGGGAGTTGTGCAATAGGATGCACTGTTGACGCAGGTGAAGAGAATCTTGAATGCAAGATTCATATACCCAGTGGAAGTCAGAATGGGTCTCCCCAGTAGTAATGAGGCCAAAGAAAAATGGTAAGGGGCGAGTATGCATAGATTACAAGCCACTAAATGCTGCAACAAAGAGGGACCACTTCCCTCTCCCATTTCACGATGAAATCTTGAATGAAGTAGCGGGACATGAGTGGTATACGGTGTGTGATGGCTACTCTGGCTACTTCCAGATTCACATTGCAGAGGAGGATCAAAAGAAGACCACTTTCATCACACCATGGGGTTGTTTTGCCTTTCGAGTCATGCCCTTTGGTCTCACAAATGCCCCAACAACCTTTCAACGATTCATGAATATGGTATTCCAACCTTACTTTGGTAAGTCCATAAGGGTTTTCATAGATGACTTTTGTATTTACATCTCAAGGAACATACATCTACACAAGGTTGATGAAGGATTTACTCGCTTAGCTAGGTTGGGTGGACAACTAAATAAGGATAAATGTCACATTGGGGAAAGCAAGGTTACACTACTAGGGCATGTAGTGTCAATTGAAGGAATTAAGATAGATCCAAATAAGGTAGAAACATTGCTAGCTCTACCTTCCCCAACCTCTATCAAACAATTAGTCTCCTTCTTACAAAAGCTAAGATATTTTGGTAGATTTGTACACTTACTCTCTCATGCCATATATCCCCTGCAGCAATTGATACGCCAAGAAACACTTGTATGGAGTGAACAAAGTGAAGGACATTTTAAGGAGATAAAGAAAATGTTGGGGTCACTTCCTATAATCCTCCAGCCTTGTTGGGAAGAAACATTCTTTGTAAACCCTAGTGTGGGAGAAGAGGCCATTGGTGCTGCTCTCCTACAAAAAGATCCAAAAACATCCTTCATGAGGCATGTGTATTTTGCCAGCCGCCTCATGAAAGCCTCAGAGAAGGCTTACATCTCCATGGAACAACTAGTGTTGGCCCTCATGTTTGCAGTAACCAAATTTCGGTCATATTTGCTTCCAAAGAGGTTTGTGATCATCACTGTGGAGGATATATTTCCCTATGCACTACAACATATGGAAATCTCTGACAAAGTAGCAAAGTGGGTGGTCCGACTTCAAGAGTTTGATTATACAGTGCAAGTTGAAAAAACAACTCGGGGATACTTGGCTGATATTTTGACAAATAGGTGCTATGAGAAAAATCTCATGGTGAAAAGAAAGAACCTTCCACCACCCCCATCCATAAAAACTCTTGTAGATGCTTATAGCCTCTACTTTGATGGTGCATACAAGAGAACTAAGGATAAGGCAGCCGCGCAGGCATCGTTGTTTTCTCTCCTTTAGGAGAGAAAATCTATGGTGAAGGAATCATCTTGGAAGGTGTCCACTCTAACAATGAGGCAGAATATCAAGCTTTAATTCATGGTCTTTGTTGGTGTCTTAGTAATTCAATCGAGAGATTGAATTCTTTTGGAGACTCCATGCTATTGGTAAGGCAGATGCAAGGTACATGGGCATGCAAAAATACAAACCTCTCTAGTAAAATGAGAGCGGCCAAATCTCTTATGAGAAGATTTAGGGAGGCACAAGTACATCATGTGCCAAGACACCAGAACAAAGATGCTGACCATCTACCATCATCAAAGCTGAATGAGTCAATGGTGGGAGCAGTGGCTATCAAACCCCCACTTCGACAAGGCAAGGAAGACTTAGAAGATATTCTACATCTCTTAGAGCAAGGAGAAGCTCCCAAACACCTGACTACGGGAGAAAGACAATGGCTAGCTCGGAAGGCTACAAGATATCGCATGGTAAATGATAGTTTGTATTGTCTTGGTAAGGATGGTGTGCTTAGGAAAGTGCCTTCAAAATGGAAAATTGAAAAAATCTTAAAAGCTTGCCATGATGATGTGTGTGGAGGCCACTTTGCACACAACATCACAAGTAGAAAGGTTCTACAAGCTGGCTTTACTTGGCCCACAGTCTACACCGAGATGTCAAATATTGGTGTCAAACATGTGAAGAATGTCAGAAATCAGGACCACGACGGCTCATGACAGAACCCCAAACCCCAATCAAGGTCTATGGACCCTTTGAGAAGTGGGGAATTGATGTCATAGGGCCTCTACCATGCACTCCATCAGGAAAAGAGTATATTATCATGGGGGTAGATTACATGACTAGATGGGCCAAGGCTATGCCAACTAGAAGAATCACTGCTAAGGAAGTGAGTAAATTCATCTTCGACCACATTTGTTGTAGGTTTGGTACCCCTCTTGAAATACTATCAGATAGAGAACCAGGGTTTAGAGCTAATGTGGTCGGTGAACTCATGCAAAAGCAGGGTTTAGAGCTAATGTGATGGGTGAACTCATGCAAAAGCTAAATATTCAACGACGACACTCTACCCCTTACTACCCTCAATGCAATGGATTGGTGGAAAAGGTAAATGGAATGATTTGTAAAATCATCAGCAAACAGGTACATTCAAGGCCCCGGGATTGGGACAAGCACCTTAGTGGAGCTCTATGGGCTTACAGAACCTCCTTCAAAACCATGTTAGGGTTCACACCTTTTCATCTAGTTTATGGACAAGAGGCTATTTTGCCTATTGAGGTGAAATTAGCTAGCCTTCAGGTATTAGGTGGCATAGTAGGCTCTCAAAAGTAAAAGTTACATCAAAGATTACTGGACCTAGAGAGGCTATAATTGGATCGTGAAGAAGCCATCAACCACTACTCCCAGGAAGGTGAGAAGCGTAGAGAAAAGTTCAACAAGAAGCTAACAGATTAAAACATCAAGGAGAGATCTTTAGTGCTTCGATATGACAATCGCTTTGATAAAAGAAAGAATGGCAAGTTTCTCTACCGGTGGGAGAGACCATTTTGGGTCACAAAAAAATTCAACAATGGCTCCTACAAACTTCAAGACATTGAGGGAAAAGTTCACAAGACCAAGGTAAATGGATGGCACTTAAAACCCTATCACATCACAGTGGGGTCAGCTCATGATACCAAAGAGTGTCTAGAGGTATAAATACCTCGAGCCAGGTTGGGGGGAACTATATGATTCGAGAAAATCACAAAAAAATATTTGTCTAACACTTTGTTGATTTTTTGTACATTTGGAGCTTTGAAATAAAGAAGAGGGTGGGAACAACCTCTTGGGAAATCCAAGAAATCACTAGATGAAAATATTTCATGGACCGGTTTACGAAGGGGAGGTGAAGAGTAAAGATCAATGGAGGAAGGTGAAGGAAGGTGAAGGAAAAATATATAATGTGAAAAGAAAATATATGAAATGGATTTGGAACCATCCAAAGGGCATGTGAGGCTCATAATGTCATGACTTTGGAGCCTTATGATAATTCAACCAAATGGGACCCTTCTTGGAAGCATTAGTGGAAGAAAAATCAAGCACATGATTTTGTAAGATTTTTTAAAAATACTTCCACTCTGATCCAAAAAAAACTTTTCAACATGAAAGTTGTAGTGCGTGAGCTGAAGTTTCGGCTGGTATTTTTTTATACTTTTTTGGAGCTACGAGTCGGGAGATATGGCCAAAATGATGGATGCCAACTTTTTCCAACTGCGGTGGAGACCACCTCCCAATTTTATACACACCCACACTTAACACTTCCATAAAACATCATTCAT
Source organism: Lygodium microphyllum (assembly GCF_053477565.2). Classification (NCBI taxonomy): domain Eukaryota; kingdom Viridiplantae; phylum Streptophyta; class Polypodiopsida; order Schizaeales; family Lygodiaceae; genus Lygodium; species Lygodium microphyllum. The sequence continues at coordinate 137,660,009 of NC_141152.1, read as the reverse complement.
TAGACTCCCAACCCTTTCCCCTCTCTTCTCCTCTCTCTCAAGCTAATAAACCATTAGAATTACCATCCTAAATCACCCTCAAACCATCCTTAATTGTAGTAGTAATGTATGAATTCTCACTACTCTCTCTCCATTATTGCTAGATATGATCTTATTTTATGAAGATTCTCTATTTTTTTTTATAGGAGAGCTTTTGGACTCAAGCTATGGGGGGGGAGAATGGAGACAATTCACCTATGATGGAGCTTGATTAAGTACAAATTTGTCAACAAAACATCTAGATGGAGCTTCCACATTGGTGGAACTGCCTTAATGCAGCTTTGGTGGTGATAATTCCTATTATATCTTAACCTCCTCCCTAAACACCCTCAAGGCCTATATAAAGAGGCCTTCTCTTTGTTAGATATGATCAATGCCCCACCCTCATTAGGTGCTACCAATGATCCATGGTGCTCAAAGTTGTAAGGCCCCCATTATGAGGAGAAGCCAAATGTGAGCCCGGACATTGGTTGAGTCCTGACTTGTATATCAGATGAGGTCTATGTGATCGGATGGCAAAAAGGTGACTATTGTGGGTCTAATCTTTGGGTTAGATGGAGTGGTTAAGCTGGTAGCAACTCAAGGCACATTGCATTGAGTTGCGTGGTAAGGGAGTTAAAACGGGCCCCCCTGGCTGGGGGGTCCCAGGGGGGCCAGCGGCCCCCCTGGCGGGGGTCCGGGGGCAGCGCCCCCGGCCCGATGGTAAAGGGAATATTCCCTGGAATATTCCCTGGCCGACTAGTGGAGGCTCATTCGGTCAGCAGGCCGACCTAACGACCTTCGCGGGCTATAAAAGCTAAACCCCTTCGCAGCCATCATTCACTTATCTTTCACCCAGTCAGAGTTGTTGTTCCAGCTAGCCTTAAGCTCTTCACCTATCTTCTGTTTAGATCGCCATCTAAGCTTCACACAGTGGAAGCGTACGGGTGGACAGAGCCATCTTTATATCAGTTGTTTGGAGTTAAAGAATTTACTGATTCTCCTCTTATCTGTTGTGTACTCTCTATCTCTTTCTCAGATTCTGTTCGCTGCGCCGTGTGATATTTTTACATGGTATCAGAGCCCAGGGGGCTCTAGAGATCGGAGAGCGTGCAAGAGGCAAAGGCTTCAACAGTAAAGAGAAACGATGTCGACTCCGGGAAGCGGTTCTGGCGCATCAGGAAGCGGTGCAGGAGGTGGTGCTACTGTACCGACTATTCAAACACTGAGGATTCGTCCACCAACCTTCAGCGAAAGCAAGTTAGATGGTACAAACTACACCTTGTGGAAGTTCAAAATTACAACTATCCTTGATTCTTATGAGCTTCTGGAAACTGTGCTGGGGACTGACGCAGAACCACAGCCTACCCCCGACCCATCAAATCCTAGTGTGATGATTCCTCTGAATGCAGATCTTCTACGAGCTTGGAAACGAAGGAATGCAGATGCATTGTGTGCCTTAGTTACAAGCTGTTCTGACAGTGTTTTGACTCTGATTCAGCATACAACCAAAGCGTCAGAGGCTTGGAATGTACTAAGGAGTCAGTACGAAACGCGAAACCAAACAAGGATTTAAAACTTGGAGAATCAACTAGCAGCGGAGAAGTTTGCTGAAGGAGAGACGGTTGAAGCATTCATCACTCGGATTAAGAATCTGCGCGACCAGATGGCTGGCGTTGGGATACAAAAGACTAGCGAAGAGCTAGCTCGGAGGTGTCTTCGGATTCCGCAAAAGTTTGATGGACTAGTAACTGCCCTTAATACTCAGGTGAGACCTCAAGCTTTGACTTTTGAGGAGTTTTGTGCATTATTAATGGAGGAGGAGTTGAGGCTGAAAGCCCGAGAAGGAAGCAACAACGGAGATGCTGCATTCTCTGCCAATGCAAAAGGCAAAGGTGTTTTCTCCACCAAAAATGATGGTGACAAAAAGAAGAAGGGCGACAAGAAGAAGTTTCAAGGAGAGTGCTTCTACTGTAAGAAGAAAGGACATGCAATTGCAGATTGTCGTGTCAAGAAGGCAGATGAAAAGAATGGTACCCTTAAAAGTAAAGGGAAAGAGACAGCCAATACGGTTGAAGCAGAGTTGGAATTATTCATGGCGACCATTGAGGAAGTGTGCTCCTCGGCGCAAGAAGAATCTACCACTGACTCTTGGGTGTTGGATAGTGGGGCCTCCCATCACATGACCAACAAGAAAGGTCTATACAGTTCTATGCAGCCTCTACAAGAATCCATCACTGTGACGGTTGGAAATGATGCTAAATGCCCTGCTGCGGGCACAGGTACTATTTCTTTTGTTGCTGCAAATGGTGAAGTCAAAAAGCTTTCAAATGTGTTGTATGTTCCCGAAATCAGGAGAAATCTCTTATCAGTTGTTGCCATAACTGATCTTGGTCATGAAGCGAGGTTCAAGAAGATAGGTGCATAAATTATTGATAGTGCTGGCACAATTGTTGGCAAAGCAGAAAGAAGGAACAACCTGTATGAGCTAAGTGCTCTTACAGCCACTACTGGAGTGGGCACAAGTAAGCTTTGGCATGAAAGGTTTGGACACATCGGATTTGCAGTATTGAAGGAGATGCAAAAGCAAGGTATGGTTGCTCACCTACCTACAATAACTGAATTGAAGGAACCATGTGAAGCTTGTATGATGGGCAAGCAACAAAGAAAGGCATTTCCACAAGAAAGCAAGAATAGAGCACAGGCTCCTCTAGAGTTGGTGCATGCTGACTTGTGTGGTAAGATACCTACACAGGCCTTGGGGGGATCTTCTTATTTTATGTTGATTGTCGACGACTACAGTAGGAAGATGTGGGTGTACTTCCTTCGTGATAAGGCTTAAGCCTTTCGTAAGTTTAAAGAATGGCTAATACTTGTTGAGAATGAAACAGGGAAAAGTGTGAAGAAATTTAGAACAGATGGTGGTGGTGAGTTCAACTCAAAGGAGTTTGAAGGCTTTTGCAAGAGCAAAGGGATCAAGCGTCAATTGACGACGCCTCACACACCTCAGCAGAATGGTGTTGTGGAACACAGGAATCGCACCATTGTGGAGATGGCAAGATGCATGCTAAAGGGCAAGGGATTGCCTAACCATTTTTGGGCTGAAGCTGTTAATACTGCAGTCTACATTCTAAATCGGAGCTATACAAAGGCTCTCAAGGGAAAAACACCTCATGAGGCTTACACTGGTAAGAAATCATCTGTCTCACATTTCAGAATTTTTGGATATGAATGTTATGCACATGTTCCAGATAAGAAGAGAAACAAGTTACAACCAAAAAGCAGAAAATGTATCTTCTTGGGTTATAGTGATGAGCAGAAGGCTTACAAATTATATGATCAAGAGGCAAAGAAGATCATCGCGAGCCGTGACGTGGTGTTCAAGGAGGAGCCGCATACCGTGGAGGAGGAGAAGGCAAGTTCTTCCACTTTATCATCAAGCGAAGAAGTAGTCCACTATGAACCTGTCCCGAGAGCTATCCCTATCCTTAAGGAGGAGGAAGCATCATCTTCAGATGATGAGGAAAAAGTTCACCAACCTGACATCACCCCACCGGAAAAGCCATTGCCGCGCTGGGTAAAGCAGCTCTATGACCACAATAATCCTATGCCTGCATCTATTGAGGAGAAGGCAGACGGACCAAGGAGGTCTCAGAGAATAGAGGAGCAAAGGAGGGCTTTTGCTCACATAGTCAATATGGCCTTGATGGTTGAGATTATGAGAGAAGTAAAGGAGCCAACTGACTTAGAAGAAGCGCTTGCAGATCCATCATGGAAGGCTGCTATGCAGGCAGAGTATGACAGCATACTGAAGAATAACACTTGGGAGCTAGTGGATCGACCAGCAAAGCGGAAGGTTATTGGCACCAAGTGGATCTGGAAGGTAAAGTACAAGGCTGATGGTACCTTAGAAAAGTACAAAGCTAGACTGGTTGCCCAAGGATTTTCACAAGTTGAAGGGTTTGATTTTCAAGAGTCATTTGCCCCAACTGCCAGAATGACCACTATTCGCATGGTACTTGCAATGGCTGCCCATGAGAAGTGGCCAGTGTACCAAATGGATGTTAAGTCAGCGTTCTTAAATGGTGACCTCAAGGAGGAGGTGTACGTGGCTCAGCCACCAGGGTTTGGGGCCCCCCATTCTGAGAACAAAGTATAAACTGAAGAAGGCATTGTATGGGCTGAAACAAGCCCCTAGAGCATGGTACCAGCGGATAGATAGGTTCTTTTTAAACCTAAACTTCAAAAGATGTGCCTCACATGCTAACTTGTATGTTTACAGGGATGGTAAAAAGTCTGTAGTGATTGTCCTATATGTGGACGACTTTCTTATTACAGGTGACTATGAAGATATGATCAACCAAACTCGAAAGGCTTTGAGTTCTGAGTTTGAAATGACAGACTTGGGCTTGCTGCACTATTGTTTGGGGATTGAAGTCTGGCAAGAGCCAGGAAAGATCTTCATCTCTCAGAAGAAGTATGCATGGGAGATCTTGAAGGCATTTGGCATGACCGAGTGCAAGGAGATAGCTACACCTATGGAGGTGAATGCAAAGTTATCAGTCGAGGATACATCAGCACTAGCAGACATTGGGAGGTATAGGAGGTTGGTCGGCAGTCTGATCTACTTGTGTAACACCAGACCAGATATCAATTTTGCTGTTGGTGTTTTGAGCAGGTTCTCAAACAAACCTCATGAGAGTCATTGGAAGGCTGGGATGCGGGTGCTCAGATACTTGAAGAAAACTCTTGACTATGGTATCACATACAGTTTCGGAACTTCTCTTGTGGGGAACTGTGACTCAGATTGGGCAGGAGACATTGATTCCAGGAAGTCAGTTTCTGGTTATTGTTTCTCTTTGGGTTCAGGAATTTTCTCTTGGATTAGTAAGAAGCAACCAACAGTGGCATTGTCTTCTACCGAAGCAGAGTACAAGGCAGCTTGTTTTGCTGCATGTGAGGCCGTATGGTTGAGAAGGATTCTATGGTATATGGGAGTGCAGGATGAAGAACCAACTGTGCTGAGATGTGACAATCAGAGTTGCATCGCCATTGCCAAAAATCCAGTGTTTCATGCACGCACCAAACATATAGAGATCCAGTATCACTATGTGCGTGATTTGATGGAGGATGGGATAGTGGAATCGGTCTACTATCCAACAGAGGATAATGGAGCAGATATCTTCACCAAAGCACTTACGAAGGATCTGCTTCAAGTTCATCTTCAGAGACTCGGCATTGGGCCGAGGAGATAGTTCACCTATGGGTGGACATTGAGGGGGGATGTTAGATATGATCAATGCCCCACCCTCATTAGGTGCTACCAATGATCCATGGTGCTCAAAGTTGTAAGGCCCCCATTATGAGGAGAAGCCAAATGTGAGCCCGGACATTGGTTGAGTCCTGACTTGTATATCAGATGAGGTCTATAAGACCGGATGGCAAAAAGGTGACTGTTGTGGGTCTAATCTTTGGGTTAGATGAAGTGGTTAAGCTGGTAGCAACTCGAGGCACATTGCATTGAGTTGCATGGTAAGGGAGTTAAAAGGGGCCCCCCTGGCTGGGGGGTCCCAGGGGGGCCAGCGGCCCCCCTGGCGGGGGTCCGGGGGCAGCGCCCCCGGCCCGATGGTAAAGGGAATATTCCTTGGAATATTCCCTGGCCGACTAGTGGAGGCTCATTCGGTCAGCAGGCCGACCTAACGACCTTCGCGGGCTATAAAAGCTAAACCCCTTCGCAGTCATCATTCACTTATCTTTCACCCAGTCAGAGTTGTTGTTCCAGCTAGCCTTAAGCTCTTCACCTATCTTCTGTCTAGATCGCCATCTAAGCTTCACACAGTGGAAGCGTACGGGTGGACAGAGCCATCTTTGTATCAGTTGTTTGGAGTTAAAGAATTTACTGATTCTCCTCTTATCTGTTGTGTACTCTCTATCTCTTTCTCAGATTCTGTTCGCTATGCCGTGTGATATTTTTACACTCCTTTGTAATTTGCAAGAAGAGAGAGAGCCAAGTGGCCTTCTTCAACCCTATTGAGCCTTCCCCATTCTCCCTCATGAGCTTATGCAATTCCTTCCCTTACTATAGCTTATGTATTCTCTACAATGTAATAAGCCCATGATATTGGTGTCCATATTGTGTATATCCGTTATGTCCCGAGGGTTCTCCATCTCTTAAGTTTATTGATTCATCTATTGTTTTGTAGTTCTCTCTCTCTCTCTCTCTCTCTCTCTCTCTCTCTCTCTCTCTCTCTCTCTCTCTCTCTCTCTCTCTCTCTCTCTCTCTCTCTCTCTCTCTCTCTTAGTTTTCCTCTCTTCTCCCTCACAATCTCCTCTCCCTCTTGCATACTGTCCTAGTCCGCTCTTCCATGACTAGGTGGTGCCCTTACCTCATTCACTTTGTGGGGCAGAAGGGATTTTGGCATAGTATAGAGGCTGCCATACCGAATTTCCTTCGTCACTTGGCTTGTAAGTATTGCACCGCAGGACTGATGGGTCCTATGAAGTCGATTTTCCATTTTTCGAAGGGTTGTCGAGTAATAATTGGGGTCAACTCTATTTGATCCTTGCGAATCGGGACTTTTGTCCGTTGGCACTCGTCACAATGCTTGACGAATCACGTGGCGTCGCAGAAAAGCATGGGCCACCATAGTTGAGACTGCAACACCTTCCGTGTGCTGTCGTGTCTCCGCTAAAGTGTCCTTCTGCAATGCTGTTGTGTGCCTCTGAGAGCACATCGTGCATCTCATGCTCACATACACATCTACGCAGCAATCCATCTTGCCCCAACCTATAGAGTTGGCCTACAATCAGCTGATAGGGCTAGACCTTAAGGATTAAGCGCCTAAGTCAGACTTTTTCTATTGGTTGCTCAAGTAGTGTTAACCCCAACACGAAGAAAGCAAAAGGAAATAAAAAAGACGCAGGGCAAAGGCGGAAAAAAGGTAGCCTGACTGAAGAAAGAATAGGAGAAAAGGCCAAAAGCGCAAGGGTAATCTTAAAAGTCCAAGGCAAATGCAAAAGGAAAAAGGTGTATCTTAAAATAAAAATGCGCACCCTGAAATCTTGTAAAAGAGCGCCGGGCTCCGTGCAATTTGTAAATGTAGACGGGCAGTGGAAAGGAAGCTAGGAGGATAGAAAGACAATGGGAAAAGGGGCCTAGGCTATGGCCGGCCATGTAAAAAAGGGAAAAAGGGGATGACCGCCCAAAAGGGATTTAGGGTTTTGTATATAAAGTTGAAAAGTGAATGAGAAGCTCATTCTTGTGTGTGGCCAAAAGTAGCCCTCCTCTTCTTCTTCTTCTTCTTCTTCTTGCTTGCTTGAGCTTGTGCTTGAGAGAGGGAGTGTGAGAGTGTGAGGGAGTGAGTGTGTGAGGGTAAGGGACCGAGGAGGAGAAGCTATCCATCTTCTCCTCTCTTCTTCTCTTCTCTTCTCTTCTCTTCTCTTATCTTGCTTGCGGCAATGGAGCTTGGAGCTTGGAGCAGAAGGATCGAGCTTGCTTGAAGCTTGCACTTGGATCGTGGAGCTATTGAAGTGCGCAGGAGAGGAGGTAACTCGATCGGCACAGAGGTAAGCTCACTACACCCGTAGATATGGATGGCACGTCGGTTATGTGAGAGGTAGCCATTAGTGCTCGGCTTGGAATGCTTGAAACAATAAGCGGTCCGTGGGTCTTGGCGGTTGAGTGAAAGATCCCACATTTTGGTTCCATTGTCGGGACCAACGGATTCAAGCCTTGAGCGCTTACGCGCTTCGAATCGAGCATCAAAGTAAGGGTTTCCCCGAACCGGTGCTTGAGATAGGTAGGAAGTGAGGGGGTTGAAGATGGTATTTAATCTCCTTGGCAAGTAGGTTTTTTGTTTTGTTTGAGGTTTATGTTGTGAGATGGAGTAGTGTAGGTATTTACTTTGTGATTTGGATGCATTACAGTAGGAGAAAACAAAAAAAAAAAGTAAAGAAAATCAGCATTAGGGTTTCTGTTGTCAAAACAGGGAAAGGGGGTTTGATTTGCTTGCCGATTTGCATTTTGGAGTTTATTGGCTATTCCAGGTATATACAACTCTTCCCCTCCATCCATAGCTTTGATCTAGAGATATGTATGACAGGCCGTGACCTGAATCGTGTGATTCGGGTGATTTATCATCGCATCGACAAAAAACACACCCCCTCGGCGTATCCGAGTGACGGCGATTCTGGGCTGAGTTCCAGAATCGGCCCTCAGTCGATTACCACTCGGCCCACCTAATTCGGCCCTCGGCCCTCGGCCCGCCTCAGCCTGGCCGACTCGGCCCAAAAACTCATTCGGCTCGTCCGAGTGACCAACTCGGCCCGGCCGACTCGGCCCTCGGACATCTAGACTCGAACTAGCCGATTTTGACATTCGAACCAGTCACATTTGGCCCTTCCTACTCGGCCCTCGGACGGTCCGAATTGGACATTCGGCCACTATAATTCGGATCTGTTGGGCTGAATTTAGATTTTCTCAAATTTTAACCTAAAGATAGTGAAATTAACCAAGAAACCATACAGACCCGAAACCATATCATAGATTGATCACTGGGCTAAAACTTAGAGTAAGTAGTTCAAAATTTGGCTATAAATGGTCCTCCAAATTGCGCATGGTGTTTACCATAACGGCCCTGCGAGCGGGGGGGAATGCCCCCCCCCCCCGGACCCCGTCCCCTCCGCACCTCCCCCGAGTAGGTTGGAGAGAAAACGCACACTGTGATAGGTCCTCCAAATGGGACCCTAGTGTAGCAATGGCTCTACATGAGCATGGAGTCTCACTTGCAATAGAGCAACCAAAATCCCATACCCGAATAGAGAGAAACAGAGACCCTAGAACATCAATGGGCCAATCTAGCCATCATGGGCAAAAAGGCCACATCACGAGAACACAAAGACATTGTGTTCATACCATGTCTAGTCAAAGCAAAATGCAACATCAGCAAGCTACAAATACCAAGATAACTAGACATGACACTCTTGACGAGAGATGTACCTTGAGCAACACTACACAGACAACCCAAGACATTGGTGGAGAATCCACATCTGGTCATGCAAGTGGGGACTTAAGGGCATCTGTCAGAAGGCCTAAATTTACAAGCCAGGACCCGGAAGATGAAGACATAGTACCACCTGCTTATCTTAGGGTCAAACTCACTGCGAAAAGAGAGCATACTATTGATGCTCTGATTGATGAAGGAGCAGATTTTAACATCTTGACCTATGAATCATGGACCCTACTAGGACAACCAGAGCTCACATCGACTAGTGCAACTCTTAGCCCTTACGGGGGACACCCACAAGCACTCATAGGAAAGTGCAAAATCCTTGCGACAATTGAAACTAAAAGCTTGCCTGTCCTATTTCATGTTTCTCCAAATAGTGCTAGTTACGGGAAGGAAACCCTCCTAGGAAGACCCTTCAAAAGGGTGATCAAGTGTGAGGCTGACTATATAGCACAGACGATACACCTCACACTACCGGGTGTGAGAATAGTCACAACCTTTAGCAAGGGTGACCTCATCAAACCTCGAGGGAAAGGCAAGGAAGGTGCTGACGTAATAGTCAAGCCTATTAACAAGAGAAAGGACTTGTTGGAAAAACTAATACAAGCACAGGTCGAACACCGAGAACCAATGAGTGAGGCCATACTTGAAACAAAAAGGTCAGGAGACAAGGCCAGGGATAGGGTTTGGACTTACAAATATCATAGAAGACCATGAAAGAAGCCCAAGCCTTATAGACGAAGGCATCGATGGAGGGTCAGCACAATGCCGTGATGGATATCCAAAGCGTTGCTACGTGCTCAAGGGTACTACGCAGGTAACCAATGGATTTGGGTACCAAAATCCCCTGCTAAACCACCTCTATCAGCTGAAGGCCAAAGTGCATCAAAAGCAATGAAGCACAAGAGGAAATCTAAGAGAAACTCTAGGTCTCGAGGCAAGAAACTAGACATGAGTGTTCGAAAGAAAGAGCCTCAACCTAGCATGCTTAATAAGCAGATGTCATATGTAGCCATTGAGCGTGTACAAAAGCCATTAGTGCCTAAAGAGCCTTTGATTTTCCAAGAGGATAACAGGCATCATAAGCACAACATTGCTCATGGCAAGGCTAATCGCTCAACAAAGCAAATGGCACAATTGTCTAATAGCCTTGAGCAAGTCATTCAGCCAATGCCAAGTCCACCTAAGAGTCCTAGATCTCCTACACCCTCTTTTGCCAAACAGACACAGGAAGCACAACAGCAGTTGTCAAGGGCGACTGCTCAATTCCAATCTCTATCTCCATCTAAGCTTCCAAATGTCCAAGAGGTGGGACATGATGCCATCTATAGTTCTCGACCCAAGGATATGCCTAAGCAACCTAATGTGACTAGATCAACTCATGCTCGATCTATACAGATGAATGCTCAAAGGGCAACAAGAGATGCGACCACTTTTGATCGCCCTAGGGACTTGACACTGCAATCCACCAAGGGTAGCCAACCCACTAAATTAGCTGCTACTACTTCCAATTAGGGAACACAGCAGTCACAACCCTTGGCCGTGACAATGCCCCTTGCGGAACGGGTCCTTAGTATTTTACATGTGAAGAACGTGTCTCAACCAACTTCATTAATAACTCTGGCACTTCCAAAGAGCCTAAAGCCTGGATTGGAAGAGTTAAACACGTGAGAAATGGTTGAAGAGCTAGACTCTCCCAAAAGGGAGACATTTGTACCCACACAACATGGCAAGGCTATTCCGCAGGCCACGACCAAGTCCCATGAGGACCCTCTAGAGAAGGGAAATGCTGAGGCCCGACCAAGCACATCAACGGTCGATATAGCCCAGGGTCCTGAGACGTTAGATGCACCTGTGCTGACCAAGAAAAAGAGGAGAAAACAATGAAAACAACAACAGTTGTAGGTGGTTGTGGACCCCAAGAACATTGGGACGAAGAGTGCCGGAGAGTTGACGAATAAAGCATCGAGTCCATCCACCAATGGACCCATTAATGCCTCTCTTAATAGCGGTGAAACCTCAGACACATCAGTATGCTTTGAAAAAGCAAAGCAGTTGCTACCATCAGTGGCTGCTTGCAACACTCTATCCACTAACAATAGAACTCATATTGACCAATCAAGAGTGGATACAACGCTATCACAACAGGGTGACAAGATCATACCAGTCACACCCAAGGAGAACCATGACGCAATAACGAAGCCTCAAGAGAAACAAGGAAACCCCAAGAGCATGAGCAATCCTAGCGTTGACCAATCTTTCTCATACAGGCCTGAACCCCTAGCTATGCTAAAGCCTAGGCAAACTCCTAGAACCTTGCATGAAATAGCAATAGAGCAAGCCCTCGTTGAACATAGAAGTGTCGCAGAATGCTTAACTGAGTTGGATGCTAAGCTCAAGGTGTTTGCATGCGTTTACATCCTTGCGGACATGGGCACAATCCCTAAGGAGTAGCTTGGAGATTACTTGCCCTTCCCTTTATCTTAGGAAGAGCAGGAACACCTTGATGAGCACTATAGCAAGCTCCTACACGAACGCTTGCAACTCATCTCGAACGAGGAAGCTGACAAACTGCACTTAACCGTCACGTTCAATGAAGTGCTCTGCCAATCGAATCTCATAGACCTAGAGCAACTAAAGCGACTGTCAGCAGGCCAGAGTCGGTTTGAGCAGTGTTGGTGTGAAAACCGCATTGCAATGGCCGAACTAGGAGCCCAGATCATGATAGTCTCAGAGGAGCGATTGGCCAAATGGCGGTCTCAAAGAGACCCAACCTATGTGGCACCAACTTCCCTTCGAGTGTTGACTGCCATTTGGGGTACGGGCTTAGCCTAGCCAAGAGAACTCTTTGATTGATAAGGTTCTCACTGAGGAGGAGTTACATGTTGCTAGTAGACTCGGACAAGGTTCCATGCTACTCGATGTGGCAAAATATCTATTGGTACTGAGTAAGCTGCCACGAGTGTTGGATGCTTGTGCCACACTCCAATACAATCCTGAGTTCTACAATTGGTTTTTATCCTCACGGACTGACATGGTTTCATGAACATGTACATAAATAAACAACGTGTTTTGTGACTGTGTAAATAATACCAAAGGAAGCAAAGGCCAATACACCCCATGAGCAATGATGACCAATTGCAGGCGATACCCATCAAGTCACAACTAAGGGATTCAGGTTGGCGATGTCTTGTTTAGCTGGACATTTTCATTATGGTTGAAGCATGTGACTTACATGTACTCTCACGCCTTTCCAAGTGAATGCAGAATGACATAGGTCAATGTCTAGAAGCGTTTAAGATCCAAGTCACCACAAGACCACCAACCCCATAAAGAACCATTATGGAGGAAGTGACAGGAATACCAAAAAAACAAAAGCCATGACGGAAATACCACTGGATGAGAACCCAAGGACACCTCTACAGGAAGCACATATTGCAACTGAGCATGGCCGAAGTATAATCATGGATTACCTCCTCCTTCTTGGCCAAACTCTATGTTCGAGCAGGAGCCACACTCTCAACAAGGGCGAACGTCTCTTCATCATCCATGATTCAATTCACAAGATGCTCTTCCCTTGTCCATGCGGCGCAGCTCACTCCAAGTGCTACCTCAATTGTTAGAAGTCTCACATGTTACAAAGAGGATTGCAAATCTCTAGTGTATCTCTTCATCTCGACAATAGTTCCTCTAGCATCAAGGCTGGTGACACAATCATCTCTGTAATATCCATTCTTCATAGCCTTTGGATCCCAACATTTCTCAATCCAAATGAAAGGCTAACAGCCTCAATGTATGGCATTGATTGTATTCATTTTTTTCCACCAAAAAAAAAAGAGAAAGAAAGAAAGAAAAGAAAAGAAAAGAAAAAACAAAAAAAGCACACACGATCACAGCACCGCACCTAAGGGTCCTCAAATTAGGTACGTCCAGTGACCTTGGTCGGCTGGCTCCATCCCTAATCCCCTAGCCCTTTGTACATCCCCCACAATTGTTCAGGGCACATTAAGGGCAGGACATACCTAGGGAGCTTGCCTCACCTATGGTTAGTAGACCTGTTACCCTGAACCACTTGCACAATTATTTTGCACTCCATCTCAATGCCATTACAATCAACCGTGGTAAGCAAGGCATGAAAGACAATGGAAAAGCACACCATACTTTTCAAGCACTACAAGTAGCCACTAGCTACCAAAAGCTAAGACATCAAGGAGCTCAATTATGCTACATTGCCTTGACACAACCATAATGATGTCTCAATCAATCTTCCAGTGTACTCTCCATCTTCATCGACAAGTTTTTCCATCAACTTAGCCCCTTGCTTCATTGACCCATTGCTATACAAGGAACCAGACCGACAGTCTTCTAACTAAGTAATATCTAAGTATGCATGAGCACTCACATAATATCTGCACCAAAGGATATACACAGTTTGGGTCCTCAAGTGCAGGACAATACTCTCAGCTTGCTTAGAGTTCGACCTGTCTCCCAAACTAATCAAAATATGTCTTGTGCACGATAAAAAGACTAGTACTACCCCTTAGGGAGAGACCACATCAGAGATTTTCCAATTGCAGGTATTAAAGACTCCAATGAAAGCGATGTCACCTCTACATCAACACTCAACTCTGAACTCTTGTCCTTTAATTCATCATGCAAGACCACCAGAAAATCATCGCGAGTAGAATCCACCATGAGCATCCCAAGAACACCAACACCTATGCCAACTACTATGAGTGACCATCCCCAACAAAGAGTAACCCTATTTCCACCTACAACAATCATATCACCAGCCAATCAGAATAGCAAAGTTCCACCAATGACCTTCATCCGCACCAACATCAGAACTCCTCCAAGGCAAGCCACAATAGTCCCTTCTACCCACGTCTTCGGTGCAAGCTACGCATGCTACCTACGACGGTTAGCGAAGGCTTCTTGCTCCTCTGCTTCTGTTTTCCAATGTTTAAAATCCTCCAACCAAGACAGTAGGACCTCTTCCATTCTGAAAGCGAGAATTAGACAATTCTGCCATTCGCATGCATAAGACCTGTGCCGTCTGAACAATTCGCAGGATCGCCAAGTGTTACAGGCTAATTTACTGCCTGCGATTTACTCCCTGAAAAACTACTCTACCTGACATTTCTGAATCCAACTGACTTACTTTCTGACTGCACTGACTTCATATAACTTTCATACACACATTCCATCATTACAGTACACCTTTACAGAACCATCTAACTTCATTTCAGCAATAAATAACATGAATACTGAAAACAGTTTACCACTTCAAGACAGGGAAACAATATCTGACTCTGAACTGTTCTTCATAACTTCAGTTTTTGCTTACAAATAGACACGCAGACATGATCTACACCCGCATATGCACTCTGACTTGAACAGTTACATTCGGGGATTGATAACTCCTCACATCCCTTACTTATGACTATTCATTCCAAAAACTTACACCCCTTCATATCTGACTTACCCTAAGGCTTAACTTGACTTCTAAACTCCTAATACATAACTCTAAGGTGTAGTGTCAACTCAGTCTTAACAGATGGGCATCGGGTAATTCATCAACGATACCTTGTCCAGCGGCTTCTCCCGTGGGGATGCGTGACACGTGATCAGCTATGTAATGCTATTTTCCCTTTCATACTACCAAGGAGAAATAGAACTCTAGAAGCAGAAGAAGCCATCGAGCTATGCATCCTGTAGCGCAAGGTTTGTTTACAAGATAGAGCAAGGCTTGATGGTCCACGAAGAAGGTAAAGGGTGTGGCCAAAAGATAATGCCAGAATTTCTTCACAGCAAACACCATGGCTAACCCCTCTCTTTCTGTTGTCGAGTAGTTCATCTCCGTCTCGGTGAGTTGTCTGCTAGCAAAGCTCACTAGATAATCTAAGTTGTGTTCGCCAGGTTGGCAGAACACTGCCCCCACAGCGAACGTAGAAGCGTCAATATGCACATGGAAGGTAATGGTCCAATCTGGGGCTCGTAGAATTGGTGCTATTGTTAGAGCCTTCTTCAATTCTTCGTACACTCATTGGCATGCCTCGGTCCACTCAAAGACAATCAGTAGCTCGTACAATGGTCTGGCAATCAGCGTATAGTTCAGTACAAACCGTCGATAGTACCCTGTATGGCCTAAGAAGCATTGAACTCCCTTGTAATTAATTGGGGGTGGAAGTCAACAATAACCCTGACCTTCGAGAAGTCAGTGGCAATGCCGTTCTTCGACACCATGTGTCCTACGATGCATCCGTGCTTTACCCAAAACTGGCACTTCAAGGGGTTCAAGGACAGATGATATAAGCGACACCGTTCAAAGACTGCACGGAGTTTGTCTAAGTGTTTGATCCAGGTCGAATGGACACACAGGTTGTTGACAAAGACTTCTAACTCCTTACGAAGCATGTCCTTAAAGATGGTGCACATGAGGCATTGGAAAGTGGTAGGGGCATTGGTCAACCCGAAGGGCATGACTATGTATGCAAAGACTCCCCACGCAGTGGCAAAGGCGGTCTTGTGCCTATCAGTAGGATGCACTTGCACCTGGTTGTACCCTAAGAAGCCATCCAGAAAACTGTACGCTTCCTTTCCTGCCACCCTCTCAAGCATGTGCTCGGTGTACGGCAATGGGTAGTTGTCCCTCTTCGTAGCAGCGTTCACCTTCTTGTAATTGACGCACACTTGGATTTTTCCATTCTTCTTCATCACAATTACTATGGGCGATACCCAGTCTGTGTGCTCAATTTTGTAAATGAATTCAGCTCTCATCATCTTGTCAATTTTCTCTTTGATAGCATGAGCATGCTTTGGATTCATAGGGTACGGTCGCTGCTTGACTAGCATTGCGTCTAGCGTCATGGGTATGTTGTGAGTCACGACACTCGAATCTACCCCCTTGAGTTCCTCTCAGGACCAAGCAAACACGTCGATATACTCTCGCAAGAGAGCAACAAGACTCGTTTCTTCTTCATTGGTCAAGTCATCAGCAATGAATACCGGCCGGGTTGTTTCCCCTTCTTGGGCTAAGTCTACCTCCTTGACTTTGGCTGGTCCCTCAATTGGTTCGCTCATTTGCCCTTGACGTTTGGATCCTAGCAAAACTACTGCCCTATCCCCTTTTTTGAATTTCGTGAAGCGATTAGGGAGGTCTTGTAGCTTTCAATGTTCTTCTGTTTGTGTATCACGAGGTTGCTTTGCCTTTTCCTGCCTTAACCATCTGCACCTCAGGTGGATGGGTAGGTCCCCCTTAGTACGTCTGGTCGTGGGCAGCCTAGGGATCTCTGGATCACTATCCGAACTAACTTCCGATTCAGAGTCAAACCCTCCATCTTCGCTAGAAGAGGTGGTCTCTCATGGTGGCCGCAGTTCAGATGGTCGAGTATTGATGTCATTCCTGGCTGGGCTAGGCCTGCTTGCTCAAGGTCTATGGCTCCTACGTATTCCAACCAAGCGCGATCACATTCCATGCGCATGACTCCTTGCTCTACTCTACAGGTCTGCCTTTTCTGCGGCTTGGCGTCTGCTTGTATTTGCTCAATTTCTTCTCCTTCAGTGTCGTATTCTACGGTATCTACCTCGCCCTCGCTCTCATCACTGAAGGATTGGCAGTCTTCATATTCATCACTAGAATCTTTGTCATCCGACTGCTCATCGTCTCCTAGGGTTTGGTATGTCTCGTGTCGTTGGTCAGGAACTAGGGCCCAATTATACATGAGGTTTAAATCATGCACCCTGGTCCATTGCCACTTGGATTCCTCTAAGAGATCCTGGAGTGGTTTGAAGTTTGCAACTGGATTGCCAGCTAGCTTGTCCGTTCGGTATTCCAGTATCCCTTGGAGTTCCCTTTTGTTGGATGGTACTTGGAAGGTGACAGGCTTAGACCTTCCACAGAGGCTTCCTGCCATCATGCAGACTGGTGTAGAGAGTGCTTCATTAGACTTGCCGATCGTTTTGATGGCCTGCTCATACGCCTCCTGATCTGAGAATGGCAGGTCGATTGTAGCGAGAACGTGCATCCATTTACGCTCATCCTTTGGGCATGGGATATACTTGGTCAAGGACCCATAGGATTTCTTGATCTGAGTGTTCCCCTTGAGCATAGCAGAGATGGCGTCTAGGTCGGCTGGTGAGGTCTTCCAAGTGCCCATTTCTATTCTTACAGCATCCGTTCTATTGCCAAGGAAGATCAAGCCGTTACCCCAATCTTCGATGACTCTAGCATTGCGTATCCATGGTCGGCCTCATAGGATATCGTAGTCCACTCCCTTCATGACTATAAAGTCAATAGAGAACTGGACACCTGCGATCTTCACTGGCCAATTCTTAAGTACCCCGAATGGTTTCACTCTCATACCATTTGCTAACGAGACATTGAACCTAGCAGTTTCGACAGGCGGGTTTCCCTAAGTCTGGAGCACTGCATGGCTAAGCACACTAACCCCAGCTCCCATATCTACAATTCCCTTTCTTGTTGTGTCACCTAGGGCTAGGACCAGTAAGACCACGTGCATCTCAGAGCCTTCCCAAAAGGCATTGACGTGCAAGGATTTAGGCACGGAGTGCAATGTCAAACTTGGTAATTGCGTTTGTGCATCATGGTCTTGAGGGTCTACCATGACCTGCTCTTGTGACCCTTCGACCCACTGCTTAAGACCTTGCCATAGGATAGGATGCTGCCTAAGCAGATCTCCCAGGCTAAGTGTTACAGGGGTAGTCACTAGCATGGTCAGGAGATCGTTGGATATTTGTCCTCCACCGACCCGAGAGGCCACTGGCTGCGACGACTGATCTCCGGCTCTGTCGCGTCAAGGCTTGGTCTTAGCAGCACTGCTTGTGGCGTAGTTGCTTCTGCCGACTTAGGTTGAGGCAGTGATATTGGCGTGCTTACGCTGGAGAGATCATCGATCTCGTCCTCTATGATGGGCTCAGTGTCTTTGAGATGCTCTTGAGCCTCCTTCACCCATTCGTTCACCTTTTCTATGGTCTCTAACTGTCGCTTTGGATGCGGGTATTCCCCTACCTTAGCGCTTCCCTTTTCAGTCATCTTAGGGGCTGAAGTCTCTGCCTCCGCGTTTGAAACCTTCTTTCCAGTAGGCAAGGTCGTAGCACCCTTGGTTTTTAGTGCGACTTTAGCTTTCAATCTCTTCTTATTCCGCCTACGGCTTTTCTTCCCTATCGAGGTCCCGTCAAGATTGCTAGGTCCTAGCAGAGAGATACCGACCTGCTTCATTTGGGCTCGAGTCATGACCCGCAATGGAATAGGTGCAGCCTCCCCATTGAGGTTTTCGACACCAAACAATCCTGATGGGACAGATGGCACGTTGGCTGAGCTAGAGGATGGCTTTCGCTTTGGGCAATCTACGAAAAGATGGGTGATTCTGCACTCTGCACATCTTTGGCTAGCCTTGTCTCTGTTTTGCTGCTCTCTTTCAGGGCAGCGCGATGAGACATAACCAAGGTGACCGCAAGTCCAACAAGTGACTGGATCCTGCGTCTGCCCTCCTAGGCCCCTACCTCGTCCCCTTCCTAATGCCATCACTGGCACAAGTCGATAATCCATGAGGACTGCATTGCCCTCGTCATCGTGCAAGACATAAGGGCACATGTAGGTCTCTTCCTCATTCGGCTCCTCCACGTAGTGGACTGGAGCGTCGCTCGGTGGATGGGTTACGTAAGGACCAGGCGGTCTAGGAATGCATGTAGGGTTTATGTCCATTCTAGGGATGACTGGTTTCATATCGTTAGGCACAGGAAGAGCCAATGGGGCTCCCCTTTCGAAGAATGGCTGCGGCCTGTTTGCTAGGTAAGGTTGGCCGTAGGGTTGCGAGTATGGAAGTCTTCTTGGTAATCTACAATGCGCGACATCATGGCCGAACCTATCGTAGTTAGCACAAGGTCTTGACCTAGGGTCTTGACACTCGGCCGGCAAGTGGTTTCCGCCACAGTACACACATTGGACATGCGAGCGCATTGGTTGTCTCAACATGTCTTGCAACTTGGCTAATTCCATCTTTACCTTAGCCAAGCCTTGGTCTGTCTCGGTGGCCTTCCCCTTATCTTGGGATGATGGGATTGACCGCTCACTAGAGGCTGACGTTCTCTGAGCTTCGCGAGTTGGTCTCCTCTAGATTTGAGCTCCTAGAGCTCCGCTCTTTCAACTGATCATCGACTCTGATGGCTTCCTCAAACACTCTAGCTACCGCATCCCGCTGCAAGCTTGAATTGCCTGCCAAAGCCTTATATAACTCTTTGTCTCGAATTCCGCTGATAAATACAGTCGAAACTGCTCTTTCAGTCAGTCGCTCCCCCAGAGGGATTCTCTTGAAGAGACTCCTCACATGGGTCACATAGTCGCGGATGTCCTCCTTCTCATTTTGCTTCATGTTCATCAAGCGTACTAGCAGGTTATCGGAGTATCCGGGCTCGGTGAATCTCTTGACGAAGAGATCCTTGAGGTCATTGAAGTTGACTCACTCTACAGCATCTAGGCTCGTATACCACATCCTACCCTTGTCGCCCAGGCAAAGCCCAAATGTTTACGAGCATTGATTTTGGTCATTGAGACCGTTGGCTTCACAAACTTGCTCGAACTGCTCAACAAAGCTGTATGGGTCGTCATGAGGTTGGTACTTAACAAGTTTCTTGGTAACAATCGGTATTTTGGCCTGGCTCTTTGAGCCTTGGTTCGCCCCTAATCCTGCGAGAAGCGACGTCGCTAGTGCAGTGGCACTCTGCTCTACTGCTGTATTATCGAGCAGACGTTTCATGAGAAGCTCGCTCAACATCAAGTCTCCCTCTAGTGCTCTCTCATGGTCCGTTCGGGTTCGGCCAGCCAAGTTCAGCACTCGTTGCACCTCATGCAGCTCCATGCTTTGCCTTTGGCTCCTAGCCTGCCGATCCCTATTGTACTCGGCTATGCCCTGCAATGCTTTGCGGGCTAGCCTTCTCTCCTCTTCTAGATCTGTAATCATTGCTTCTGTTGTCCTGCAGTCGTGCTCGTACCAAGCGTGCGCGTCATAACTGCTCACCAGCTCTGCTGAATAGCATCTGGGAATACATTCAAATCGAGCTCCTCATTAGACCGATGGTTTGAGCTCTCTTCCGTCATGGTCGAGTTCTTGCGCTCCACTACGCTGTCGATCCGGTTGAATAGACTTGATAAATCCTCGTCATTGGCACTCCTTGCTTGGTCCTACTCTGCACTTTGATGGTTTGTCTATGTCTTGGTTCTCTCCTGCTGGTGGGTTCCTTGAATGGTTTTATCTGGGTGAGTTCCTTGACTTATTGAATACAGTCCTCAATTTATGTTCACTCAGTGTGTGTCGTTTCTCGTGCACTTGTGGTCAATCAGGCTTTCAGCTTTCTTATGTGTACTTCAAGTGCGGAATTCAATGTGAGTGTGGTAAACAATCTCTATATGCTTACGCCCTCTTGTCTCATCTCGGGCCTAATATGCTTTATTGCTCAAGTCCTGGCCGTTCTAGCGGATTCTGGGGTCTGCGCTACTTCTTGCTGTTCACTAAAGGGTCGATCACAGGTCCTACGATTGGATGTCCGTTCTCAATACGTCTGGTTGCTGGGGAGTGCTCCAACATTGTCCCCCTGTCCCTTGGTTGTGACTCTTACGCCGAGAACTGCCTACAAGGCGTTTGCTATGTTGTCCTGAAGCGGGTTGCACTTCCAATCGGTTGTGGGGGTCAATTTTCTTTTTTCTGCCTAAGGGTGTGTCCAATTCTGAGAATCGAACATCCGATTTACCAGTGGTCCGATTCTCAGAATCGGACCAGGTGGGTCCGATTCTGAGTGTCCGAGTGGTCTGATCGGACGGTTGTCCGAGTGTCCGAGTGGTCCGATCGGACGGTTTTCCGAACGTCCGATTCTCAGAATCGGACACTAGATCGGGTGGCCGATTCCACCTACCCGAACGCACTTTCGAGCACGAAATTGTCTAGAATCTTATGGTATTGATTATTGTAGGCTAGAAGATTCAACAGGAATGATGCTGGAGTGATGGGGAAGAGATCTATTTACATGGGGATCACCGATAGCAACGTAACTCCTCGCACTGATCGATCAAAATGGGTCACCCAAGCTCTCTCTCTCTCTCTCTCTCTCTCTCTCTCTCTCTCTCTCTCTCTCTCTCTCTCTCTCTCTCTCCCTCTCTCTCCCTCTCTCTCCCTCTCTCTCCCTCTCTCTCTCTCTCTCTCTCTCTCTCTCTCTCTCTCTCTCTCTCTCTCTCTCTCTCTCTCTCTCTCTCTCTCTCTCTCTCTCTCAGCTGGTTGCAAATGAGGATTTCCTTGCCCTCCAAGAACTTATATCCCTACTAGACATTACCCGGATGTTACCGATCACTCTCCTTGCGATTCCTACACATTCAAATGAGCATTTCCTCCATTTTCCACCTATTTTCCCTGATTTTCTCCCTGTTTTACAGCAGCAAACCCTATGCCTTTCGTGTGCGATTTCCTAATGTTAGCCTACTCTAAACGCAACAAGAATCGAAAGCAAAAAACTGAACTAATTTCTCCATGTTTTCCAATCATCAAACAACCAAAATATCCCAAAATACTTACTTGTTTGGAAGATCCAAAACACCCAAACTTCCTACCTATCTCAAGCTCCATTTCGGGGATGAATCCCCTACTTCGATGCTTGCTATGGGGCGCGCAAGTGCTCAAGCTTGAATCCATTGGTCCCGAAACCAAAATGTGGGAGCCTTCGCTCAACCACTAAGACCCACGGACCGCTTATTGTTTCAAGCATTCCAAGCGAGCTCTAATGGTTATCTCTCATCTAGCCGACGCGCCGTCGATCCTACGAGTGTAGTGAGCTTACCTTGATGCCACTATGAGTAGCCTCCTCTTGCACACCTCAGTAGCTCCATGATACTCGATGCTAGCTCAAGCATCCTCAATCCTCCTCCATCTCCAAGCTCCATCCTCCATAGCCATGCACACAAGAGAAGAGAAGAGAAGAGAAGAGAAGAGGGAGATGGTGAAGAGCTTCACCCTCTTGATCCCTCACTCCCACACACTCACTCCCTCACACTCTCGCACTCCCTCTCTCAAGAGCACACACAAGCAAGAAGGAGAGAAGAAGATGAAGAGTCCTTTTGCCACATACCAAAGAATGATCTTCTCATTCACTTTTGAACTTTATATACATAAGCTCCCTTCTTTGGGCGGTCATCCCCTTCTTTTACAAGGCTGGCCATTGGCCTAAGCCCATTTCTCATTTCCCACCCTTCTAATTTATCCTATTCCCAACTAATGCATACAATTTGCACAGGAGCGAGCCTGGCACTCTTTTACAAGGATTCAGAAGCACTTCCACATTTAATGGTGCGCCTTTTACTATTTTGCTGTCTCGGGGCGACACTAAGACTTGCTGGGGGTCGTGCCCGAACATTTAAATTTTTCGGGGTCTGGTTACCGATCAAGGCGCTTGTGCCTTTTTTGCTATTTCTTTTTTTCCACTTTCCCGCTCCTCTGTGCTGCAGTAAACATGGTAACACTTTTGCACACAAGAGAGAGAGATCCTCAGCCCTCCTTGAGAGAATCAGAAGAAGATAACAACACTCAGAGAGAGAGAGGGGACAGATTGATGCTGTCGCTTGCTTTGGATCACTATAGATCCATACCTTTGGCCCTAATCTCATCATTTAATCCATTTTTGGTGTATGTGACAACCTTACATAACCATCGAGTCCTCCTTCTGCACAGGTACAATGGACGTGTTGTCACACTGGCCGAAGGGAAAGAGGAGATACACACAACTATGGTGCCGTTTCAACTTGCATTAGCCTAGCTTCTCGACCAAGAGAGAGAGTGTGTGTGTGAGTTTTTTGAGAGAGTTTCGTCATGGTGCCGCGTGTCCCTCCAATGAAGCTTGGAGGGCACTAGGAAACGCAGATCTGTTCCATTTCATTAGAGACAGGCTTACACAGAGAGCACAGAGAGAGAGAGAGAGAGTAGTGGAAGGCGGCAACAGTTGCTCGATTCAAGATGGTGTTCCGACTCTGCAGGGCTTTCCAAGGTGAAATGGAAAAAGAAAGGGGGAAAAGACAGCAAAGTCGTTTTGACAGAAGCCATAATGGAGGATGCCTTGTTTGTGTTGATGTTGCACGTGTGTGAGTTAGAGTTTTAGTTTCCAAAAACATGAACCATCTCATGAGCCAAAAAAATGCATCAAGAAAAGCATGGAGTTTTTAATAGCTTTAAAGGCTATTTTATAATGTTTAAGCTTTTGAAGCTTAAAAAAAATGTGTGCCTTGGCGTGTAAACGTTTCACCTTGTAAAAAAGCCTAAGGCTTTTTGGGAAAGCAAAAGCATGATTCAACGTAAGGGAGGATGTCAAAAAACTATAAAGGGAGAGGAGAGTGGAGAGTTAGGAGCCCCCTTCCCTTGTATCTTCTTGTCATCTTGTGAGAGATGTGAGAGGAGGGTCGCATGCAAGAGATTTTTGGACGTGCTATTGTGGAAAAGGAAGAAGTTAGACTTTGTGGTACCAAGCTTCAGATCGAGGCTATTAAGGTATGAGAATATAATTTATTTGGTTGTTGTCAAAATTTTGAATACTTTCTTTGTGAGTTGTCTTGTGTGGTTGTGAGTTTCGTCGAATATTTAAATTTTCCAAGTTGTGTTGTGCATTCGACAAAGTCAATTACCCTAACCGGCACTCCTTTACATCTCGTTATCGAGTTGTGAGTGAGGCTAGTTCTTGATCACCGCTCACGTAACACCGTATAGCTTGAAAAAGAATCAATCTCTTCAAACGAAGAGAAATTTCAACATATGAGTTAGAAAACTCGGATATAATTCAAGAGCATGAAGACATAGAGGAAGAAGAAGAGGTAGAAGATGAAGACATTAACATGGCAAAAGATACTTCTTCTGACACTATAGATAAGTAAGAATTTGGCACATGCCAGAGGATGTACAGGTTAGGAGGAGATGGAGATCATGCTGTTACGCACATACCGTGTAAAAAAATCTAGAATGTGGCTTTCTTATTGATTTAGAGAGCCAATGCCATTTTAGACATTAGTGTTAGTGTCCATTGTCAAAAATATTAAAATTTTGGACAAGTTTTAGGTAATTTTTGATATTTTAGATATTATTGCTTATTAAAATCCATAAAACTATAAACAAATTCTAGATTAGGATAACATGTAAAAGAAAGCATGTAGCTTTCAATCATTTTGAGAGGATTTTATGTAAAAAAAAAGATTAGCAAAATCGTGTAACATGCGATTGCTATTTTCAGGCAGTGAACAACACTCTGAAGTGGGAGATGAAGAGGGAGTGATCTGGCAAAATTCTGGCAAGGTGTGCTAGTATTTTAACCCCCTTTTGGAGCCAATGAAAGCATTAGATTGGCAATCTGAGGAGCATAGAGGAAGGTATTATTTTATACACGTTTTTGTCTTTAAGAGATTTATCTTCTCATAATGTAGATATAAACTAACAGGCTTCATCTCTATTAGTATTATTCTACATTTTCTATTTCTTTTTGTGAGTATTCTTCTATGTCTTCTATTTCTTTGAACCCCTTCTCTTTCGTCTACTCCTCTCCTTGAATCTCACTTTACCCTACTGTCTCTTACCCCCATGGAAGACTTTTGACACCAAACACACCGACACCCCGTTAGGGGAAGTTTATGCTATCATCAGAGGTGAATTTCGAAATATATTTGGCTAATTTAGGGTAGATATCTTCAGTCATATTCAGAGAATTAGCTACAATAGTGTTCTTTTAAGTCATTTCTTAGTCTACAGAAGATATCTTATCAAAATATGGAAGTATCATGTGCCCCTATGGCAGGGCAATGTTTGTTGATCATTCATAGATGCTCTGGGTTGAATTAAGAGGAGATTTTTCTCTTATTTCTTGGTTGTGGTAACTTATCCTTATCAGGAACTCAATTTGAATCTCTCTTAAAGCAAGTCTCTTTGCCCTAAAAGCCTTGTAATTGACTCGTAAGCTTTTGTCCCTAACAGTCTACATTGAATGTAATCTTGCAAAGTTGATTCATGCTATGGCATCATGTATGAATGATGGGATGCAGAGTTGTTTATGATACATGAAACCATATTGTACTTGATTTTATAATTTTTTATTGCTCTTAGAGTCAAGAAAACAAGCTTGATTTGAGTTAGAACTTATGCGATAATACTCTTGTGATCTTTGCTAAGAACATGAAGTTGGAAACTCTAATAACATCTTCAAGAACTTGGTTTGAAACCTTCAACCCTTCTCTTATCTCTACAATCTCCGGAGTCTAAGCTCTTGAACCCGCATACATTCTTGTCTCTCAAACCCTAATGATTGACTATGAAGTACCTCTAAAACATTTAAACATTCATTGTAATCTACTTATCTCTTGAAGACACATCTCCATCTATCTTGTCTAGTTTTCATGCCAAATCCCTATGGTGACCTTCGACCCTACACAATGCGACATTGGTGAACACGACGTGAAGGTCACTGTATAAGAACTCCAATTTGGACAACTTGATGCTGAAGACCAATGAAGTATGGAAGATTAGTCGATTGAATTATTCCTTAAGGCTACAAATCCCATTCTACAAAAGAAGCTTGCTAATCGCCTAGAAGATGCTACCTCCGAATCAAGAGTCAAGATTGCATCAACAGATCTTACTGATGCAGTTAATGTGATTGGTCAAAGAGAGCATATGTGACTAGTATTGGACTCTACTTCAACTTCAACAACTCCATTTATGGAGCTGGTTCCAACTTCAAAATCCCCTATTCCTTTAACTAATCAACCAACTCTTTCTTCTTCTATTCCTTCTAAAAATGATGTCATGGAAGAACTCATTAAAAGCATGGGTGACCTTCATCTGAATCTTACAAAAATTAGTTCCAAGGTGGAGAAGCTGGATGTCAAAGTTGAAGAATGAGAATGATTATCAACTCAAAGACCCATGAGAGAAGGCTATAAGAGGCGCATTTAGTGTGACAGTCAACAACATGACAAGAGGGAGTGTTTTCCCTTCCTTGAGGCACAAAAGCTTATCTTTTGGAAAAATGAAAAAATTCATACAGCTGAAACTAGTCTTCCATTGGAGCCAAATTTTGGCAATGGTAGAATGAAGAAAAGATTAGAAGATTTAGCTGTAAAGAATACCTACATAGCAATTGATGCAGCTACCTATGGAATGCAAATTGAGCCAACTAAATCAAATTTGAAAGTATGTAAAGCGAATGTGCAATCTAAAGTAAGGATGCATGCATTAGATCAAATGGAACACAAAAAAGTAGCCAAAGATGATTTGACTAATGCCAACTAGTGCATTCCAGGAATAACTGATTGGAAAGAACCAGTACATTATTTTTCTGCGTTTGCACAGTTGGCTAATGTCAATCATAAAGAAGTCTTGATTGAAGAAAAGAGAAGAAGAGAATATGAATAAGGGCCTTCCTCTTTCGGCCCTCTGAAACGGGTAACTAGAATAATGCCTGAACAACCAAAGCTTGCTGAAAATATAACCCTAGATCAAGAGATGGAAGATGCACCAGAAACAAAGATGACTGAAGGAAAGAAGAAAGGCAAGCACGCAGACTACAAATTGCAGTCTTAGATAAAATCGGCAAACCGATCTCAAACGAGTTCTAGAAGAACGAATTTTGGGAAGTAAAATTGAGTTCACGTTAGGTGAAATTATCAGAATTGCCAAACATGAACTTCATGATGTAATTATTAATGTAATCAAAAGAAAAAGACAATATGTTGGTGATGATGCTGAAGAAAAAGTGCATGCTTTTTAGCAAGCTCTAGATTAGGATAACATGTAAAAGAAAGCATGGAGCTTTCAACTATTTTGAGAGAATTTAATGTAAAAAGAAAGATTAGCAAAATTGTGCGACATGCAATCACTATTTTCAAGCAGTGAACAACACTTTGAAGTGGGAGATGAAGAGGGAGTGATCTAGAAGAATTCTGGCAAGGTGTATTATTATTTTAGCCCCCTTTTGGATCCAATGGAAGCATCAGATTGGCAATTTGAGGAGCATAGAGGAAGGTATTATTTTATACATGTTTTTGTCTTTAAGAGTTTTATCTTCTTATAATGTAGATATAAACTAACAGGCTTCATCTCTATTAGTATTATTCTACATTTTCTATTTCTTTTTGTGAGTATTCTTCTACATCTTTTATTTCTTTGAACCCCTTCTCTTCTGTCTACTCATCTCCCTAAATCTCACTTCACCCTGCTGTCTCTTACCCCTGTGGAAGACTTTTGACACCAAACGCACCGACAACCCGTTAGGGGAAGTTTATGCTATCATCAGAGGTGAATTTCGAAAGATATTTGGCTAATTTGGGGCAGATATCTTCAGCCATATTCAGAGAATTAGCTACAACAGTGTTCTTTTAAGTCATTTCTTAGTCTACAGAAGATATCTTATCAAAATATGGAAGTATCATGTGCCCCTATGGCAGGGCAATGTTTGTTGATCATTCATAGATGCTTTGAGTTGAATTGAGAGGAGATTTTTCTCTTATTTCTTGGTTGTGGTAACTTATCCTTATCAGGAACTCAATTTGAATCTCTCTTAAAGCAAGTCTCTTTGCCCTACAAGCCTTATAATTGACTCATAAGCTTTTGTCCCTAACAGTCTACATTGAATGTAATCTTGCAAAGTTGATTCATGCTATGGCATCATGTATGAATGATGGGATGCAGAGTTGTTTATGATACATGAAACCATATTGTACTTGATTTTATAATTTGTGATTGCTCTTACAGTCAAGAAAACAAGATTGATTTGAGTTAGAACTTATGCGATAATACTCTTGTGATCTTTGCTAAGAACATGAAGTTGGAAACTCTTATAACATCTTCAAGAACTTGGCTTGAAACCTTCAACCCTTTTCTTATCTCTACAATCTCCAGAGTCTAAGCTCTTGAACCCGCATACATTCTTGTCTCTCAAACCCTAATGATTGACTATGAAGTACCTCTAAAACCTTTAAACTTGTCCACTCTCGCACTTTAGGTGAAGCTCTCGCGTGTGCTCCCCTCGACTTTTGCTTAGGAGCCATTGACGGTGCTTTCTTTGTAGATGTGTGTGGTGTATTGTTATATGCAAACTGCAGTAAATGCAAATATGTGTCTCATGTCTGTGGTTTAGAAATAGTGTAAGCACGTAAAAGATCTAAAATGGTACTGTTAGTGGCTTCTGTTTGTCCATTAGTTTCAGGATGAAATGCAGATGAAAAATCAATCTTTGTTCCTAGATTAGCAAACAAAGTAATCCAAAAGTTGTTACAAAATCTAGAATCATGGTCAGAAATAATAACTTTTGGTAATCCATGATTAGTGAAAACAGTTTTCAAAAACAATTGTGCTGCTTGAGATGCTGTTAAAGTTTTCTTACATGGAATGAAATTTGCTTGTTTACTAAACCTGTCTACTACAGTCCAAATCATATCATGGTTAGCTTTAGTATTAGGTAAACCAGTAATAAAATCCATAGAAATCTATTCCCATGGTCTTGATGGAATAGATAAACGCATAAGTAAACCATACTGTTTACCACAATGTCTCTTAACTCTTTGACAAACCAAACATTCAGAAACAAAGTTAGATACATCAGTGTCCATATGTGGCCAATAAAAATCTTAAGTCAATGTACGCAAAGTAGATATAATACCTCTATGACCTTAATATGGAGGACAATGAATCTCATTCAAAACAAAGGATCTAAATGGAACTGTAACACATAATCTCTTTTCATAAAACATGAATCCATCATTATAAGACAGTAAATCAATAGGAATCCAGTTATTTCCAACTAATTTATTCCAATCATCATGAAAAGTAATGTCCTGATGATAAGTATCTTTCATAGAAGTTAGAGAATCAAATGATATGATAGAGATATTATGAATGGTTGGTCTTCTACTTAATGCATCGGCCACTACATTTTCTTTACTTGGTTGATATTGGATAATGGGATGAAAACTCTGAATAAAAGCTACCCATTTGATATGTCGGTCAAATATTTGGGGTTGACTAAGGAGATGTCTAATACTTTATTGATCAGTCTTAATCATAAACTTAGAACCCATTAAGTAATGTTTCCATTGTCTTAAAGCTTGTACCATAGCTAATAATTCTTTATCATATGTGGAGTATTTAAGTTCGGAGGGTTTCAGTTTACAACTAGAATAGGCTATGGGATGATTATCTTGCATAAGTACGGCTCCTATTCCAGATCCGCTAGCATCAGTAACTACTCAAAAGAATGGTCTATTAAAATCCGGTAGTTGTAATACAGGAGCATGGGTTAGTGCATGTTTCAATAAATCAAAAGATTTCTATTGATTATCAAACCAATGATAAACAATACCTTTCTTTAACTTTCTTTAAAAGTTTAGCCAAAGGCAAAGCAAGTAATGAAAAATTTCGCACAAATTTCTTGTAAAAACTAGCAATACCTAGAAAAGAACGTAACTCATGCACATTTTTAGATATAGGCCAATTCAATATTGATTCTATCTTCTTAGGGTCAACCTTAATACCATCTGATGACACAATATGACCTAAATATTCAATTTCTATTTGAAAGAACTCACTCTTTTCCGAATTAGCATACAATTGATTGTCTTTCAACAACTTGAAAACCAAAGACAGATGTTCATAATTTTCTTTCTCATTTTTACTAAATACCAAGATATCATCAAAGAATACAATAACACAATGCTAATATTTCAAAAATATACGATTCATCATTCTACTAAATGTAGTAGGTGCATTAGTCAATCCAAAAGGCATCACTAGAAATTCATAATGACCAAATTGTATTCTAAATGCAGTCTTGAATATGTCAGAGTTATCTAATCTCACCTGATGATAACCAGATTTAAGATCTATTTTACTAAATATGGCAGAACCTTGTAGTTTATCCATAAGATCATCGACCCTAGGAATTAGATATCTATTCTTTACAGTAATCTTATTTAGGGCACGATAATCAATGCACATACGATAAGTATTATTCTTCTTCTTTACCAATAAAATAGATGCGCCAAATGGAGAACTACTAGGTCTAATCAATCCTCTATTTAATAATTTCTCAACTTGATTTTGGATTTCTTTCTGCTCTATCTGGTTATGCCTATATAGTGCTTTACAAGGTGGTTGTGTACCAGGAATTAAATCTATTTTGTGGTCTTCAGGACGTGAAGGAGGTAATCCAAGTGGTAGATCTTCAACAAAACAATCTTTAAATTGTGCAAGGAATTCTTTATGCCTAGGGTGCATATGTTTTTCTTTAGCTTGCAGTTCATTCACCCAAATTAGATAAGATTTACTACTTTTGTGTAATGCACGTTTAGCTTGAGTATGAGTAAGCAGTAGAAAAGCATTAGATGCATGCATACCATACAATGTAATATGTTTTCCTTGAAAATGAATGTTAATTTAATGCGTGGAATAATCTATATCAGGATTATGCTGATGACGCCAAGGCATACCTAAAATAATATCACTGGACTGTAATGGTACAACTAGAAAATTCCTTCTTTCAGTATATTCACCAATTTGAACTTCTAAATCATGCACCTCTTGTGTTCCATTATACCTTATGCCTAAGAATGCTGGTTTAATGCAATAATGTGTAGGAACAGTTTATAATTTCAATTCTTTCACTAACTTTGCATAAATAAAATCATGTGTACTACCATCATCATGCAAAATGATCTTTTCTTTTCCATGCACTAAACATTTCATTGTCAATAAAGAATGTGGAGTTGGTATACCTGGTAAAGTATCTGAAGGAGTAGTAATGTCGTCTTCATCTTCCGTAAAGTCAGGCATTTCTTCATGTTCTTCATCTTCCATTGCTCCAAGATAGTTGATATGGATAAGTGGCTTCTTCAATTGGCAATTGGCTACTAGATGTCCATGTTGATGGCATTTGTAACACACTATAGGTTTGGCTTTAGATACATTGTTTGCAATGGCAGGAAGTCTAGGAATATTAGGATTTGGCTGTAAAGATAGCTTAGGATTTTGATTGGTATTTGATGGCAAAGCAGGTAGTTTTGTCCAAGACTTACGGAAAGATGATGAAGGAAAATGACCTTGATTGAATCTTCTAAAATTTGAATTGAATTGCTTAGAACCATAGTTACCATTTGCTTGAAATTGTTGTGGACGCTTGTCTCTTCCTCGAAGCTTGTCTTCAGTGTCATGAGCTAAAGAAATTGCATCTTCAAGAGTTGCAGACTTGAACATATTGACTTCAGCATAGTAATGACCAAGTAATCCAGACATATACTTGCGCTTGTGAGTCGCTTTAGGTACGTCTTCAAGCATGCGTAGTTGGAGTAAGGCTCACGATCTCTTGCTGAAGAAGGTCCCATTACTTTATGGCTTTTTCATGGAATTGTGGAGGAAGGAAATTTTGCATAAACTTCGTCTTGAAATTCTCCCAGGTAGTGGGACAATCTATACTCTTACAAACCACGGTCCACCAAAGAGATGCTCTATCCACTAAATGATTAGTGACACACTTGATTTTATCTTTTTCAGCGTATGTTTCCTCATGAAAGTAATCATCAAACTGACTGATGAATGCAAGAATAGTATTTCCATCTCGAGTGCCATTGAAAGTACGGAATTTGAAATTTCTTTTACTTATCTTTGTTTCTTTGCGGATGGATTGAGCTTCGAGAGTCGCATCGATAGTACATCGGATAAGATCTTTAGATTGTGGTTCCTCTTTATCGGTAGTCGATCTTTGTAATTGGCCAATTGAACTTGCAATGCTTGCCGGGCTCGTCGTTCTTTGTCCAACTGCATCATAATTAAATCCAACTTTTGTTCCACTGTAGATTCAGGAAGATCGCCTTCAGCCATTAAATCATCCATATTTTGTTCCGTTATCTCTTTTCTTTGTATAAGGCGACTTGAAGAGAGGGATGTAGGAGTGGTCCTCCGCCGTTATAGGCCGGTCCTTCGCGAGTCAGAGGCTATAAACAGAGGTTCTTGACCGCCAGGAATCCACCCGTATCGACCGTTCGCGATGAGACTGACCATAGAGCTCGATCGTTCCAGGAGCTCCGCCTTCGCACAAGATGGGTAGTGATTGGATCTCAGCTTCACTCTAATATCACTAGTGCGCAGATCGGATGCAGTATGCTCATGTAGTGAACGCCGAAAGGTCCCCAAGAACAAAAGAACTCTACTTTTTACACAAAACTCAAGGTAGAAAGCATGTACGACATGAACAAGAGACCAATTGGGTGCAATCTCCCCCCATGCCTTGTGTGAGCGCTCCACAAAGCATGTATTTTATGTATTAATCATCTTCAAGCTCAAATAATAGCCCAAATTACAAAATAGCATGCTTTTGGCTTTTGAGTTTTAGCACAAAATAGAAATAAAGCTAATGGGCAGGCGCCCAAAGAATCAAGCATACCCAATACAATGTCCAAATACAAATATCATAATCGTGCACCCATGCACATATAAAATAATAAATAAATATCCAACGCCTTAATAAATAGGCGCGACAAAATATAGGCGCCATGTCTAAGGTATGCGCCCATCAAAATATAAGTGACAACTCGAATACACGCTATCCACCAATGCTTTCCTCCACCGTTACTGCTATCTCTACACATCAACTGAAGCATTCACAATTGTTAGTAAAATAATACAATTAAACCGACAAAAGTGAATACCTAGCAATCTTCAGCTACATAAATAAATCAACTGGTTAGAAATCAATTCTAACCTTAATTTATTACGAGTGCGCACTCTAAACTCATAAACGTTTATTAATTTAATATGTATTTTGTGGAATCACCCATGTACACACTAAATTAATGAAATGCCCGAAAAGGATAGGCGTCCCCATCAACTTCTCACACAAAGAATCCACTTTGTGTACGAACCCCGGTCAACAAAGTTTACGGAATCCACCGTAAAACCTCACGGAATCCACCGTGGCACGGAATCCACCGTGAA
The DNA here is from genome assembly GCF_053477565.2 of Lygodium microphyllum. Lineage (NCBI taxonomy): Eukaryota > Viridiplantae > Streptophyta > Polypodiopsida > Schizaeales > Lygodiaceae > Lygodium > Lygodium microphyllum. Next base: position 137,626,966 of record NC_141152.1, on the reverse strand, counting down.
ATATGCCTCCTGGCATCATAGAGTGATCTGGAAAAAATGTGGCCAGGTGGTGTGCTGGTATTTTACCCCCTTTTGGAGCCAATGGAAGCATCAGATTGTGTTGAGATATTAGCAAACACACCTAATGTAGCCTCCTTGTATGAGGCAGTTCTGGGCTTAGGACATGTAGGCAAACTGAATCCCATATGCATAACGAGGAAAACCGTAGCCATCCAACAACTATAAAGCATTGTACTTAGCTACCACTTTTCATATAGAATGAATACAATGTCATGATACTTTGTACTTTCAGTTAAGTGTCTTGTCTTTGTCAGTCCTACACAAGATTGTGTTTATGAGTCCAAGCTTCCATCTTGGAACCTAATTCCCTTGTGTAATAGTTGTGGTCTTTAGTCAATGTCATCATGGGTTTAGTCTATGCTTACAAGCCGCCATAGCCATGCTCTAGATCCACGTATTTAACATGGTATCAGAGCAGCACCATGTCAGCTTGAAGCTTTCATATCTCCCTCCATAGGCCAAATCTCTCTAAACTTCCTTTTGGAGAAGTGTTTCTCTACTTTCAGAGCTCCTCTTGGCACCTCAATCATTGAGATTGGGCAACTATAGCTTCAACATTGGCTCTTTTCAGAGTCGCTACCATAACTATGTATGTGGATAGCACCTATCTACCTCTATTGGAGCAGCATTATCTCATCAACCAGGCCATATCTTTTCAAGTTTTCTTCTTGAAAGTTGTTCTTCAGGTCAAGTCGCAACTTCTTGGCATAAAAATGAAGGAGATTGATGCACACCATGCCCGACATTTGCATTTTTCCAAATCTGGGCGCAGTTTTAATAGTGACCACTTTGAAGGCTTAGATCTCTCAACTTGGGAAAAACTAGTACAAACCCTCTTAGGAGGAGTTAAATCCATTAGTAAGGGTCCTCAATCTCAAAGGGTTTGAGTAGATTCGACTTGTAGAGCTTGTGGGAGCTCATTTACCACTCGTTGTTCCCTATTTTGACAGGACAGCCATTGCCGCTTACCTTCAAACTCATTTTTCCTTCATTTTCTCTCTCTTACCACTTAAACCAAGCCAAGGCCACTCTAATCTGAAGTTTTCAGCAATTATTCAACCATCAAATCAGTAAGGAGGGGAAGCTATGAAGAGTTTTTGAAGATCATCAAGTCAAACTCAAGCAACAAACATCAAATTTCAAACTAGTATCTTTTGATACTTCACTGCCATTGCTTGTGTCTTTTGACACATACAAATATCAAATTTCAAACTAGTATCTTTTGATACTTCACTCCCATTGCTTGTGTCTTTTGACACATACAAAGATCAACTCATTGTTGCTGGTTATTCTCAGTCATTTGAAGCTGATTTCCATCATGGGAATAACCAAAATCAAGTCTTTTATGAAGATGCTTCTTATGAAGAGTAACATTACTCTTGTTGCTCAATTCAACTACATGGAAGACTTGTTTATTTTGCTTGTAAGGATGGATGGATTTACTTGTTTTGAAGAGCAATCAATGAATTTATTTGAAGATTTTGAAGACATTTCTACTACCTCAAAGATGATGATACCTTTGCTTGAGGGGGACATGGACATAAAGACTCATACAACTAGTGCAAGCAAAGTCAATGAAGAAGTGGATCAAGAGGACCAAAAGATCAAAGAGAAAAAGAATAAGAAGAAGCATAAAAATCATGAAAACTTTGAAGTGGCAAACAAAGTGAAGTACAAGTACAGGAAGCTAGACAAGAAGAACTGCAATGAATCGAATATCTATGTCAAAAGAAATGCTAAAAAATGCAAGGGCCTCACGGTCCTTGATCCTATTTTTTACTGACTTTTTTAGCCTTGTATTGCCTAGCCCAAATGCCTTTATCATAAGCTTGTAAACTCCTCATGTAGCCTTGTACTACAGCCTCTGTAAGGCCCCTGTTACAGCCTCTAGATTACCATCATGTTTGTGGTACCCACACTTTACATTTTTTGTGACGACCTCTGGTGTTTTGCCACATTTTTGGTGTGCCCACACTTTGGAGGTGCTACTTTCACTAAAGCCTCTACACACTTTGTACTTTCTGGTTGTGATTGAGGAGGGGTATTGAGATATGAGCAATCACACCTGATGTAGCCTCTTTGTATGAGGCAGTTCTGGGCTTAGGACATGTAGGCACACTAAATCCCATATGCATAGAGAGGAAAACTATAGCCATCCAACAACTATAAAGCATTGTACTTGACTACCACTTTTCATATAGAATGAACACAATGTCATGATGCTTTGTACTTTCAATTAATTGTCTTGTCTTTGTCAGAGTCCTACACAAGATTGTGTTTATGAGTCCAAGCTTCCATCTTGGAACCTAATTCACTTGTGTAACTTGTGGTCTTCAGTCAATGTCATCATGGGCTTAGTCTATGCTTACAAGCTGCCATAGCCATGCTCTAGATCCACATATTTTAACATATTGGCAATATAAGGAGCATAGAGAAATGTATTATTTTATATAGGTTTTTGTCTAAAAGAGTTTTATCTTCTCATAATGCACAAATAAACTTACAGGCTTCATCTCTATTAGTATTATTCTATATTTTCTATTTCTTTTTGTGAGTATTCTTCTACGTTTTCTATTTCTTCGAACCACTTCTCTTCCATCTACTCCTCTCCCTGAATTTGCCTTCACCCTACTGTCTCTTACCCCCGTGGAAGATTTTCGACACCAAACGCACCGACACCGTATTAGGGGAAGTTTATGCCATCATCAGAGGTGAATTCGGGAAGATATTTGGCTAATTTGGGGGACATATCTTCAGTCATATTCAAAGAATTAGCTACATCAATGTTCTTTTAACTCATTTCTTACTCTACATAAGACATCTTATCAAAATATGCAAGTAGTATGTGCCCCTATGGTAGGGCAATGTTTGTAGATCATTCATAGATGCTTTGGGTTGAATTAAGAGGAGCTTTTTCTCTTATTTCTTGGTTGTGGTAACTTATCCTTATCAGGAACTCAATTTGAATCTCTCTTAAAGAAAGTCTCTTTGCCCTACAAGCCTTGTAATTGACTCATAAGCTTTTGTCCCTAACAGTCTACATTGAATGTAATCATGCAAAGTTGATTCATGCTATGGCATCATGTATGAATGATGGGATGCAGAGTTCTTTATGATACATGAAAGCATATTGTACTTGATTTTATAATTTGTGATTGCTCTTACAGTCAAGAAAACAAGCTTGATTTGAGTTAGAACTTATGAGATAATATTCTTGTTATCTTTGCTAAGAACATGAAGTTGGAAGCTCTAATAACATCTTCAAGAACTTGGCTTGAAACCTTCAACCCTTCTCTTATCTCTACAATCTCCAGAGTCTAAGATTTTGAAACCCCCATACATTCTTCTCTCTCAAACCCTTGTGATTGACCATGAAGTACCTCTAAAACCTTTAAACATTCATTGTAATTTACTTATCTCTTGAAGACACATCTCCATCTATCTTGTCTAGCTTTCTTACCAAGCCCCTGTGGTGACCTTCAACCCTACGCATTGCGACATTGGTGAATGCGACGTGAAGGTCGGTGTAACAGAACTCTAAGATGGGGGATTCTTCTGGAGATACTCTACAACAGGTGGTGCACATATTGTAGCAGACTCAGCAACAACAAATCCAAATGTCATAACAACAACAACAACAACAACAAAGGCAAGACAAAGAGAAGATTGATTCCATAGCTATCAAGTCCCTAGAGGAAGTTAGGCAGGAATTAAAACAATTTAATGGTCAAAATACCTCTACTTTCATTCACTTGTATGTTGAGAAAATGCTCTTCTTTGGTGTACCGCAACATGCCTGGAGTCGCTATTTTGCCAGACTAGCCAAGCATGGTCTTTAAGAAAGAATCCATGGTTTTTTTCAATGAGATGAGGATTCGGCTACATTCAAAAAAGCCGTACGTGAAGAATTCTTCTGAGAAGACTCTGGCCTAATGACGAAGAAAAGTTTCATTGATTGGGTTGAGAAACCCAACAAAGGTTTAGCTACAACAGCTTTATACCATGAGTTTGAAAGTAAATTTGGACAACTTGATGTTGAAGATCAACAAAGTACGGAAGATTAGTAGATTGAATTATTCCTTAAGGCTACAGATCCCATTCTGCAAGAGAAGCTTGCTGATTGCCTAGAAGATGCTACCTCCGAATCAAGAGTCAAGATTGCATCAATACATCTTATTGATGTAGTTAACATGATTGCTCGAAGAGAGCGGATGCGACTAATATTGGACTCTACTTCAACTTCAACAACTCCATTTATGGAGCTCGTTCCAGCTTCAAAATTCCCTATTCCTTTGACTAATCAACCAACTCTTTCTTCTTTTGTTCCTTCTAAATATGATGTCATGGAAGAACTCATTAAAATCATGGGTGACCTTCATCTGAATCTTACAAAAATTAGTTCCAAGGTGGAGAAGCAGGATGTCAAAGTTGAAGAACGAGGATGATTATCAACTCAAAGACCCATGAGAGAATGCTATAAGAGGCGATGTATTTGGTGTGAGAGCCAACAACATGACAAGAGGGAGTGTTTTGTTATAATGTTCCCCCCCCCTCCCCCCCCCCCCCCCCCCGATGCTTCCCCCATGCCTCCCCCCATGAGAACCCCCCTCCCCTAAGAAAAATTTTCAAATTTTTTTACTCCCTCTCTCTCCCCCTGCCAACTCCATGGCGGGGAGAGAGAGAGAGTGAGTGAGAGTAATGTAGAGTAGGGGGGACATGCAACCCCCCAGATGGTGGGAGGCGCCGTCCTCCCCCCCCATAAGCCATATTCCCTCCCACCTTAAAAGGATAGGCAGCGAGCTCCCTCTCTCCTCCATCTGGGGAACGAACACAGCGCCCCTCCGTCCTGGTGATTGCCGTGCAGTAGATCCCCCTCGAGCTTGTCACCTTTTCTCCCCCCTCCCTGCGACGACGACAACACCCCTCCCTCCTACAAACGGAGACACTCCCCCTCGTGCTTCGTCACGTACGGACCGCAGTAGCCCCCTAGGCTTCCGTTTGAGGAACTCCCCCCCTCCTCGTTCGGCCGGCAGCTGTGCCCCTCCCCCCATGAACAGAGTGAAGAGAGAGAGAGAGAGAGAGAGAGAGAGAGAGAGAGAGAGAGAGAGAGAGAGAGAGAGAGAGAGAGAGAGAGAGAGAGAGAGAGAGAGAGAGAGAGAGAGGAAGGGAGAGAGAATAGAGAGGAAGAAGAAAGGGAAGAAGAGAAAAAGAAGAAGAGGAAGAGAGAAGAGAAGAAGAGGAGGAAGAGGGAGAGAAGGAGAAGAAGAGAAGAAGAAGGAGATGGAGAGAGAAGAGAAGAAGAGAAGAAGAGGGAGGGAAGAAGAAGAAGTAGAAGAGGTAGAAGGAGAGAAGAGAGAAGTAGAAGAAGAAGAAGAAGAGGTAGAAGGAGAGAAGAGAGAAGAGAGAAGAGAGAAGAAGAAGAAGAAGAAGAGGTAGAAGGAGAGAAGAGAGAAGGAGAAGAAGAAGAAAGGGAAGGAGAGGAAGAGAAAAAGAAGTACAAGAGGAAGAGGAGAGGGAGAGAAGAAGCAAAGCAGAGAGAGAGAGGGAAGGAGAAGAAGAGGAAAAGAAGAAGGAGAGGAAGGAGAAAGAGAAGAGAGAGAAGAAGAAGAGTGAGAGAGAAAAGAGAGGAAAGAGGGAGAGAGGAGAGGAAGAAGGAGAAGAAGAGGGAGAGAGAGGAGAAGAGGGAGAGAAAGAACGAGAAGAAGAAGGAGAAGAAGAGGGAGAGAAAGAAGGAGAAGAAGAAGTAAAAGAAGAGGGAGAGAGAGGAGAACAAGAAGGAGAAGAAGAGGAAGGGAGAGAAGAAGAAGAGGGAGAGAGAGGAGAAGAAGAGGAAGGGAGAGAAAGAAGGAGAAGAAGAGGGAGAGAATAGGAGAAGAAGAAGGAGAAGAAGAGAGAGAATGAGAGAGAAACAGAAGGTTCTAGAACCTTCTAAGGTCCCCCCCTCCTTAAGCCTTGTTCCTACTCATCCTTCCCCCTCACTTAAAACACGGGATCATTGCCACTATTCCCTTCAAATTGAGGGCTGCCAAATTCCTAGCAAAGCTATGGAGTTCCTTGCAAGGTTCACTCTTTGAGGAAGGAGGACAAGAGCTCATCATTCGACGCGATCAAAGTACAAAAGTGGGAGCTGCGAAAGGGGAAAAGAAGCCGACCGAATCAAGTGGAATTGTTAATGTCTCAACTCTTGCGATCAAAATTAGGTTTTTCTAAGACCCGGGATTTATGGTAAATTATAAGTTCGAAAAGATAGTTTAAATGCATTAGAACTTGGGACGGAAAATTTCTCATGTTCTTCCAGGAAGGGGAGACTTACATACTAGGGCAAGGACATCCTAGTGGACTCAATGCGCAACAACATTTAGGAGTTAGATAGGTAAACTATCTAGGGAAAATTTCCTATGAAGACCTAGTCGATGCTAAGGTCGTTGGAAAGGGTGGATCACCAGTCCATAACTCGAAAAGCACGAGTTGAATTGGCATTTGACTATGTAGATTCTTGTTCCTTACAAGCAAAGATGAACTTAGTGAAAACCCCAATTCCTAAGGTATCGAGGATCGTGCGGGTTGCAATCGACCTAAGGAAGAATGCGGAGGGTATTCAGGAAAGGAACTTCACCTTAACATGAATGTTGTACAAACCACCAAACTTGTCTATGTTTGAAACAATAGGACAATGTTACCCTTGACCAAATCAGAATCAAGGGGAAGACCACTTAGATCATTTAAAGGATCTAGACAGAATTTGTTAAATTGATCTTGCGAAGCCCTAACCCAAGGGGAAGAGTGGACTTTATGGTAGTTGATTTATGCTAAGCATGTTGCTTGGAAATGTTGAAATGGTTTTAACGAAGGTTGATCTTGTTAAAGATGGATTGTTGACCCAAGTTATGCTTGGTTGTTTGAAAAGGGTATCTCCAAGTGAATGTCAACTGGTTGTGTTGGTAAGAGGAGAGAATCTTACTAAGGATATGTGGATCATAAGCAAGGTGATTTCTTGATGTGGATTTGGATGCTAATCCAAGTGTTTGTGATTGATGATTGCATGGCCGAGTCTGAGATGATTGATTGCCATGGAAACAAAAGGGATGTTTTCCCTAGTAAATGTTATTAAGCTGGTTGCTTCAGCTGTGGTTGATTTCCTTAAGGGATAATTAAGGAAGGATGGTGCTAGCTACCCCTCGCGAACCGCCAAACCCTAACCAAGGGGGTTATGAATCTGCGCCAGGAATGTGGACCGAACCCACCACGAGAGGTCTCTCTGTGGAAATTACTTGGCGTAGGAGGATGCTTGGGTGCCAATGGGGGCTCTGGCCGTAAATCCCGATGCCTCTGGACCCTACACAAGTGTTCCATGTGACTCGAGATGGGATCTCGAGGCCTTGATACTAGTTACAAGGCAGAATCTTGGTAGAATAAACCTACGAGTTTTTATTACCGGAGACGAAAGGATTTTTCTGTAGAGGCAGAAAGGAACACTTAATTCTCCTGTATGGGCAGGAGACAAACATTAATCTGAAGATAAGTTAAGGAAGAGTTTGATCTTGTTTTATATTGTCTTCGTGTCAATGCCCTAAATTACGTAAAGGAACCTATGATTAACAGGTTAATTAAGGAAGCTACTTTGATGTATCAAACATAATGTGGTAGGTAATTAGATAGCTAAAACAACCCCCGAGGGAAGCATGGTGGGCGTGATCGATGGGTCCATCCTACTGCAGGGTGATCTCGGTTAGCCGAGGGCTTTCCTCAATGGAATTTATTTGATGCAAATGTTAGTTAGATAAGGACCTTAGAACTTGTAAGTTGAATCCCTGATTCACACCATTTTAGGGGACCGGAATGGAACTATGCCCTACGGGCACAGAGAGGTCAAGTGATGCCTCCCTCCCATTTCCCATTCTCTTTGAACCAAGTGCAGTATGAGTTTTCTTTGGTCCAGTTGTATCTACGCAAAGTGGAGCCCGATGCTAGAAGGCTGTTAGGAAGACCCGATTACAAGGAACCCGAACTTTAGGTCGATCCTAGTGGAAACGGCCGGATAAGTTCCATTGCAGGGAAGACTCGGGAGACCCTAGTTGGAAAACCCCGTGTCATTCCTTGGGAGTGCCGAGCGGCGTCTTCTAGATATATCTCTCAATGGACTGCTAAGACGTGTCCTATGATTTAAGGAGCGGGCACGTTACATTTGCATTCCGTGAGGCTGAAGCTCAAAATCTTGTCTTTTGAAAAGACAAAAAAATTCATGCAGCTGAAACTAGTCTTTCATTGGGGCCAAATTTTGGCAATGGTGGAATAAAGAAAAGATTAGAAGATTTAGCTATAAAGAATGCCTACGTAGCAATTGATGGAGCTACCTCTGGGATGCAATTTGAGCCAACTAAATCAAATTGAAAGCATGTAAAGCAAATGTGCAATCTAAAGTATGGATGCAGACATTAGATCAAATGGAACGCAAAAAAGTAGCCAAAGATGATTTGACTAATGCGAGTTAGTGCATTTGAGGAATGACTGATTGGAAAGAACCGATAGATTTTTTTTCTGCCTTTGCACATTTGGTTGACGTCAATCATTAAGAAGTCTTGATTGAAGAAAAGAGAAGGAGAGAAGATGAACAAGGGCCTTCCTGTTCCTAGCCCTCCGAAATGGGTAACTAAAAGAACGCTTGAACAACCAAAGATTGCTAAAAATATAACCCTAGATCAAGAGATAGAATATGCGCCACAAACAAAGAAGATCAAAGGAAAGAAGAAAGGCAAGCAGCCATGCTACAAATTGCAGTCTGGCATAGAATCTGCAACCGATCTCAAACGAGTTCTAGAAGAACGTATTTTGGGAAGTAAAATTGAGTTCACCTAGGTGAAATTCTTGGAATCGCCAAACGTGAATTTCATTATGTAATTATTAATGTAATCAAAAGAAAAAGACAATATGTTGGTGATGATGCTGAGGAAACAGTGCATGCTTTTTTACAAGCCCTTCGAGTCTTTGTGCAGGATGAAGAGAAGCTGACTGCAATTAGCTTGAAGTAGTTAGAGAGTTAATTGCATCAAATGAAGCTGAAGATAAAGAAAACATGGATGCAAAAATTAAATAAGTGAAGGCTAAAAATGGAATGGTCGACTAGACCAAAACCAGTTGGGCGACCCACCTTTCAGAAAGAATGTCTTCTATAGCACATGCATGATGAGGAAGAAGACTGATTCATTCCAAGCAGTCACTACTTCCGTACACATTGGGCAAGAGCAACAAGGGAGATAGTCGTCAAAATGGAAGAAAAGGAAACACCATGTTGTTAACAATCAGAGACAGAGACAAGAGTGAAGAAGCAACAGTCAGAGTAGAGTGCTCTCTCACTTTTCATTATCATTCCACACACTACTTAGTGAATGTACAACCTAAGGTCACAAAGGACCATTCACACCAAAGTAGTTAAGTCCTAAGCACCGACTTATTTAATGTATGCATAGTGTGGTACAACTGGACAACTTAAGTGTTGGGTATGGTCATACCAAAGATAGTAGATCGAGCTTGAAGTATTAACACTCCCCCTCAAGCTCAAGACAGCATTTTCACACCAAGCAGTTGTCTAAAAACACTGAACTTATATTTACCCAAGGACTTGGTAAAGATATCTACAACTTGCTCATCAGTCTTCACATGCATGAGATCAACTCTCCCTGTAAGAACCATCTCTCTGATGAAGTGGTAGTGTACCTCTATGTGTTTTGTCCTGGCATGGTATACTGGATTCGTTGCCAGTACACTACTGAGATTGTCACATAATAAGGTGACTGGAGCATCCACATGAATATCCAAATCAGCCACCACCATAAGCTTGAGCAGCCATGAAATCTCGCATGCTGCCAAATGCAACACCCCTATACTCTGCCTCAGTACTAGACAATGCAACCATTGGTTGCTTCTTGCTGCTCCAGCTGATCATGCCACTTCCAAATCCAAAAGTAGATCCACTCGTAGATCTATGATCATATGAGCATCATGCCCAATCTGCATCCGTGCATCCAATGAGTTTCAAGGGCTTATCTCTAACATAAAACAGCCCATACTCTACAGTGGACTTAACGTATCTCATAATGCATCTAACTGCATCCAAGTGTGGCTTCTTGGGCCTCTGCATAAACTGACTTATGAGCCCTACAACATAGCTCAAGTCAGGCCTAGTGATGGTCAAGTAAATCAGACTTCCAACCATCTACTTGTACATAGTCACATCCCGAATTTCAGCTTCCAGTGCTAATGTCCAGCTTAACATTCTGATCAAGAGGTGTATCCAATGGTTTACAATCAGCCATGCCATATTTCTTCAACATTTCCATGGCATAATGTTTCTGCATCAGCCATAAACCATTTTCAGCTAGAACTACCTCAATGCCCAAGAAAAACTTTAGTTCTCCTAGGTCCATGTCAAATTTAGATTTCAGCATCTGCATTACATGCTGTATACCCAAGTCATCATCACACCAGTGATTATCAAATCATCAACATATATGACCAGCACTACCAAGCCATTGTCAGTCTTCTTTATAAATAGGCTGTGATCAGCCCTACCAACAGCAAATCCCAATCTCTGCAAGTAGTTACTGATCCTAGCATGCCAAGCTCTCGAAGCCTACCTCAGCCCATACAATGCCTTTTTCAACTTGCATACATAATGCTGAAAATCAGGGTGAGCATACCCTTCTAGCTGAACCATATAGTTATCCTCAAGAAAGGCATTCTTTACGTCCATCTGCTGCAATTTCCAGCCTCTAGCAGCAACCAAAGCAATCACATTGCGTATGGTTGCCATCTTCGCAACATGGCTGAATGTTTCCTCATAATCAAGTCCATACTGTTGGGCATACCCCTTAGCAACTAGCCTGGGTTTGTACCTTTCAACACTGCCATCCGACTTGCATTTGACTTTATAGACCCATTTGCAGGCAATGGTCTTTTTCCCTTCACGTAGTGGCACAAGATCCCATGTCTTATTTTCAACCAAGGCATTCATTTCTTCATCCATAGCTACACACCAGTTCTCATCTTTCACTGCTTCAGCATATGTACCTGGTTCTTTGATCTCCATCACTTTTGTCATGTAAGCATAATGCTTTGCAGAGTAGCCACTATACATCAACCTGTCAACATGGTATTGACCCTCTGTGAGCGTCTGGGCTGTGGTGCATTGCTTGATTCCCCTCTCTCATGAGGCGGAATGTACATGCTCTACCTTGTGCCAGGCGTATAGACAGTCGGAATACCAAGTTCACTATCTAAAGTGTCAGCAGACTCATATCCAGAAGTCATTCTACCAGGTGTCATCATACCAAATGCATCCTCAGTAGCTTTCTCTTTTCCTTTGCTGTCCAAGACATCATATCTCCCCCTCACTGACATACTGGTGTCAGTGGACGGTGAGCTCCTCAATCTCCCTATCCATGGGGATATTGTCTGACCACCACTAGGTCCTGTCATAGCAGTGCTCTGCTATGAATCAACTGTAGATACATGAGTAGAAGGCATATCCGATGGCACTATAGCCAGTGATACATACCAAGAACCCATCTCATCAAAAATAACATCCCTGCTCACCAAAGTCTCCCTGGTAGAGGGATCATAGCATTTGTATGACTTCTTCTCCTGTGAATATCCAATGTAAATACACTTATGCGCTTTTGGATTCAGCTTCTTCCTTTTCTCATCTGGAATGTGCACATAAGCAAGATAGCCAAAGACTTTCATGTGAGCTACATCCCCGGCTTATAGCCATACAGCTTCTCAAACGGTGTCATCTCATGAAAACCTGCAGCGGGAGTCCGATTCAAGATATACATGGCTATCATAACAACCTCAGCCCAATAAAAGAGCGGCATCTTCTTCTCATTCATCATGGCATGAGCAGCTTCCATCAAGACCCTGTTCTTTCTTTCAGCTACCCCATTCTGTTAAGGAGTGTAGCTACAGGTAAGCTGCCTACGTATGCCATTTTCAGCCAGAAAGTTGTCAAACTCATTTGACACATACTCCCCACCGCTATTTGATCTCAAGCAAGAGATATATCAGTCAAATTCCTTTTCAACCTGATTTTTAAACTGCTGAAAAATAGCAAACACCTCATCCTTTGTCTTCAGAATGTAAACCCAAGTATAGCAACTGTAATCATCAATGAATGTCACATAATACTTCAAGCCTCCCATAGATGCATTATGGGCTGGCCCCCAAACATCAGAGTGCACTAACTGCAATGGATGTGTACTCTATCTTACATGTTTGACAAATGGCAACCTTGACTACTTTACCAAACTGGCAAGCATCGCATACATGACCAATATCTGAATATTGGAACTTGGGTAAACTTGTAACAAGCTGTTTTTTCTACATAATTTGCAGCCTTTGCAAATTCACATGCCCCACTCTCTTGTGCCAAATTTCCAAATCTCTGATAATGCCAGAACCATGGGCAAACATAGCTGAATTTAGCTCTGGCAAGGTAGCATCAAGAGTAAATATTCTGCCATTCCTGTGACCGTGAGCTATCAACTTGCATCCATTGCCAAACTCTTCAATAAAACAGCCATGCTTATTGAATCTAACCTACAAGTTCTGCTCCGACAGACAGTAATTTCTTCATAATCGAAGGAACATGCAATACATCATGCAAATTTTTCTTTTTGCCATCGTGAACCACAAGAGGCACTTTGCCTTTATGTTCAATGCTATGCTACGTGTCATCATCTATACAGACATAGCCATTTTTTTCAGCCACCATATCAGTAAACCAATCACTATGAGGAGTCATGTGGTTCGATGCCCTTAAATCAATGTACCAAACTGCATCATCAGTGCATTTCTCAGCAGCCCTGTCTTTTACATACCGCATGGCAAACAGTCTATCACCTGAGAAATCATCTCCTTGACTAGATGTAGCAAAACGTCCATGCTGTTTGCCCTTCTGATTGCCTTGCTTCTTCCAGTAGTCCTTGGCAATATGCCCATACTTCCCACAGTAGTGACAATCCTTATCCCTATTGGGATTGTTAGATGGGCGCTGCTACCTCTAGGGCTAGATCTCCCCCTGCCTCTAAAGTTTCCACCACCTCTTGCATTCGATACCTGCTGGTTGTTATTGCCATAGTATGCATTCCGCTGCCCTCCTCTGCCAGATCCATAGCTTCTACCTCGGCTCTGCCACTGCCATGTTGATACGAATAAAAAACTGCATTCTTATTTTTAGAACTGCTTGACCTTGTAGCCAAGCCAAGTTTAACCTCCTCATGTATAAGCAATGCAACCAGCTCATTAAAATCAGGCATTTCAGCCCTCACACACAGACACAGAAATGTCAAAAGACTTATACTCAGGCCCCAAGCCATTCAATGTCACAGCAACCATGTCTTCATCTTCAACCTGTGAACCAATAGATGCCAGATGATCCGCAATGGTCTTAACCTCCATGACATAATCCTGTATAGATCTGCTCTTTCTCTCCATGTTGTTGAACTTCTGCTTCAACTGTATCTTCCTAGCACTTGTGGTTGTGCCATAGTACTTGACCAAAATGTCCATGCATTCTTAGGAGAGTTGCAGTTCATTATCTGCATTACCATGACATCTGAGATGCATAAAGAGAGCCAGTGCAAGACTCTATGAACTCTTTCTGTCCAAGCTCGGTGTAATCATCTCTCTGATCAGTCGTAGGTCAATCTGGGAGCTCAAGTTCAGCTTTCGCTCCAGTCACCAACTCCCAGTAGCCTTTCCCTATTAAGAAGTTCTCCATGCGGAACTTCCATATGGCATACTTGTTACTGTCAAGCTTTTCCCCCACTATCTGGGTTATGTTGTTAGTCCTCTCTGCATTAACCATATTGTACCAGAAAATCTTTAGTCATTGCCTGACTTCCTGCAAGCCAACAAGTATGACTGACCAAGTTCAATCCTCAACTGTTTATGACAGTTTTTTGCAATTAATTGCAGTTAAAAAATAGGGTATTTCAGCCCAATGACAGCTCAAAATAGTCCACAAACAAGTCATCTAGCCCATAGGTATAATAGTCAATACATATACTATGTAGTTGCTTCAGCTTAAACTCTTGCAACCTCACTGCCAAGGTAAATACATACAGTCAGAAAATTGTAAACTATGAGTAACTAGCTATAATTTTAAGGCCAAAAACATTGAGTATACATGTCATACATGTCCCATAACACTTGCAACAATTCAAAGATCTATCTCTGCATATGAGTTCCCATTCAAGTCACTCTGACATAGAGTATGACATTTGTTGCAAGTACAAAACAAGATATACCTACTGTATATTTTAGCCACTAAAAAAAACAATCACTGTCCAGGTATTTCAGTCCCAAAGACTTTGCAAAATGCCATAACCTTATGCTACCATGCATAGAACTCAATACATGATCTTGACCTCATCCAAGAATGATCTGTCTCCAAGAGTCAATCACTGAAGGCATTTACTGGTTATTTACTGTTCATGACATTCAAGAACCATGTCAAAGCATCTTGCTTTAGCTCCAGATATTTGCATTCAACTCCCTTCTCAATGCTCAAAGAATTTCACCGACATACGCAAGTCATAAGGTACCTCGAGCTAACCAAAGTCAGCTAGATCCCTTCAAGGGAAAGTAGTACATGCTGCCCACATAATCATGACAGTTTTCAGCCTGTTAGGAGCTCACACATCCGAGTAATTTCAGCAAGAAAATGCACCTTCCAAACATGACATTTAATACAAATGTCTTCCTGAGCATATGTATGCTGTATCAAGTCCTTTCAAGCATGTCAGAGAGCTTCAAATGCTTTTTAATGTCAACTATATGCTGCCCTGTCACAAATTCCAGCAGATCCCTCACAATTTCAGATCTGTACATGTGTGTCACAGCTCATAACTGAGCTTACATTATGCATTTGTGTATCAGGGACTTCAATTCCCTTCCCAAGTGTATTATCAAGCATCTAATGACTTGATTAGTGCTTATCATCATGAGTTTCAATCATGAATGACCCTGCAGAAAAATGGCACAATATGCTGGCAGCCTGGGGAGTTCACAGCAGCAAGCTTCTTCACAAGTGATGTTCAATGCCTTCTCCAAGATGTTCAATAGAGCATATGAAAGACTCCAAACAAGCCAAGAACAACTCTTGAGCAAGATCAAGACCAAATGAAACAATGCATACCCTGTGTGAGCAATGGTGAGAAATGACACGTAGCCCTCCTCTCTTTTCAACCTTGGCAGGTCGGTCTTCAGGTCTTCTTCCTACATGCACTCCACAGAGCCCAGTCATGGGTGCTCTGCATGTTAACAATCAGAGACAAAGACAAGAGTGAAGAAGCAAGTGTCAGAGCAGAGTTCTCTCTCACTTTTCATTATCATTCCACACACTACTTCGTGAATGTACAACCTAAGGTCACAAAGGACCATTCACACCAAAGCAGTTAAGTCCTAAGCACTGACTTATTTAATGTCTGCATAGTGTGGTACAGCTGGACAACTTAAGTGTCAAGTATGGTCATACCAAAGATAGTAGATCGAGCTTGAAGTCTTGACACATGCATTGCACTCTTAGGCCATGCTTTTGAGGTAAATGTCATGGTAAGGAGTCTTTATGAAAGCGATGAATGACCCATAGATGTTGATCCAGGTTGGCGAATGAGAGCTGCAAACAACTCTTTTAGAGAGTTATATGTTGCATGTCCTAATGTGCAGGTAACTATTGGAGACACAAAAGACAATTTTCACTTTTTTGTTAAAGACTCTTGTACTTGCCCTATCATTCTTGGGCAACCTTACATTTCTGAAGCCCGTGTCAAGATTGTGGGAGAGAAGGAAGGAGTCTCGCTTGAAGCTTTCTTGCTTGCACAATGGGGGAAGACACACAAGGGTGGAGGCTGAAAACAGTTTTCCTCTTCTTAGTTGTGTAAGCCAAAAGAACTCAAGTACAAAGAAATAGAAGAACCCTATATATGGGTCTCAAACCAAACTCAACTAACTAAGGTGGCATACTAACTGAGCCACGAACTAGAATAGATAAGGATAGCTATCATGTAGCTATTATTCATGGGCGGTGTACCAACCGCGTCTGCAACTGACAAGTCGGTGACATAAATGCACAACGGTCACCCTGGCGTATCACGAGTGGAGCTCGATATCTCAACACTCCCCCTCGAGCTCAATCCCAATTCCTGCACACCAAGCAGGTCTCTGAACTTGCGCAACTTCTCTGCGCCCAATGCCTTCGTGAATATGTCAGCAACCTGATCCTCTGTGCTGACATAAACTAGATCAATAAGACCTAGTAAAACCCTCTCTCGCACATAGTGATAATGCACCTCAATGTGCTTTGTTCTAGCATGATAGACTGGGTTATTTGCCAAGTGTATACTACTCATATTGTCACAATAAATGACAACTGGCCCATCTGTAGACTGATGCATATCATAAAGTAGCTTATGTAACCAAGCTACCTCACATGCAGCCATTGCTGCACCCCTGTACTCAGCCTCTGTGCTCGACAAGGCAACTGTAGGCTGTTTCTTGCTGCTCCAAGTGACTGCAGCACTCCCAAAAGAGAACACATATCCACTAGTAGATCGTCTATCAGAAATGCTACCAGCCCAATCAGCATCAGTGTATCCATGCAACTGTATTTGAACCCCAGTCTCATAAAATAGTCCATACTGCAATGTGGACTTCACATACCTGAGTATGCGTCTAGCCGCATCCAAATGCGGTTTCCTTGGAGCCTGCATAAACTGACTTACCAATCCAACAGCATAGCTCAAATCTGGCCTGGTAATAGTCATATAAATCAAACTTCCTACTATGCGTCTGTACATAGTAGGGTCTTCTAGAAGCTCACCTGCATCTGCGCTCAGCTTCACATTCTGCTCCAAAGGAACTGAAATAGGCTTACAGCCTGTCATCCCATATTTGGACAGCATGTCCAATCCATACTGCCTCTGCAAGAGCTGTATCCCACTTGGTGATCTAATCACCTCAATGCCCAAGAAATAACGCAGCTCTCCCAAATCCTTCATCTCAAACTTCTGCTTCAATAGCATTTTCACATGAAGGATATCTTCATCACTGTCACCTGTCATAATCAAATCATCAACATAAATGACAAGTAGCATAATACCTTTCTCTGTTTTTCTCACATAAAGTGAGAAATCTGCCTTGGAAATCTGAAAGCCAATAGTGACAAGATACTGTCCTATCTTGTCAGACCATGCTGTAGGTGCTTGCTTCAAGCCATACAAGGCTTTCTTCAACCTGCAAACAAACTCAGGATGAACATCATGCACATAACCTGGTGGCTGCTCCATATAGACCTCTTCTTGCAAGTCACCATGCAAGAAGGCATTCTTTACATCCATCTGATGTAAAGACCATTCCTTTGATTCAGCCATAGCAATGGCTGCTCTTACGGTTGCCATCCTTGCAACCGGACTGAATGTTTCTTCATAGTCAATGCCATATGTTTGTGCATACCCCTTGACTACTAATCTTGCCTTGTATCTGTTCACAGAACCATCTGCATTGTGCTTCACCTTATAAACCCACTTACAGCCAATTGCATTCTTACCTTTAGGCAAAGGTACCAATTCCCATGTAGCATTTGCTTCCAAGGCATCCATTTCTTCATCCATGGCTTTCTCCCATTTTTCTTTTCCCATGGCTTGCTCAAAAGAAGTGGGTTCTGGTTCCTGTATCACCTTGACCATATATGCATAGTGAATGGCTGTAAATCCATCATATTTCAGCCTATCCACAGGATACCTAGCTCTCGTAGACCTGCGCAAAGTAGGTTCACTCCCAGGTGCTCTCAAAACATCCGTGGTCTTCCTTACTCCAGGTGTAACAATAGAAGGAATACCCAACTCATCATCAATGCTCTGCTCTGAGCCACTGGATTCACCATCCACATAAGAGTGACCTGCATTCACATCAAACATGGGCTGATCAACTTTCTCTTTTCCTTTTCGTGATACCTGCATACCACTATCTGCATTGCTTTGAGAAGAATCTCCTGATCTCAATCTGCCTGTCCATGGCGAAGAATGTGAACCACTGCTAGAGGACGCTCCAAGTCCACTAATATTTTGTGACTGCTGCTGTGAATTTTGTGCAGCATTACCATTTTGTGCATCTACATCATCAATCACATTTACTGGTTTATACCAGCTACTCATCTCATCAAAAACAACATCTCTGCTCACTGTAAACTTACGAGTAGAAGGGTTATAGCATCTATGTTGAGATATCGAGCTCCACTCGTGATACGCCAGGGTGACCGTTGTGTATTTATGTCACCGACGTGTCAGTTGCAGACGCGGTTGGTACACCGCCCATGAATAATAGCTCGATCTTGTTTTTTTGATTTGAGGCCATTTCGGGGCCTGTTTTGCAGACGGAAGTTTTCTGCACGCACTCAAGAAAAGGCTCAGTTTTATGCTGTGCGACCACTGTTCTACAGGTCGGTGAAAAGTTACTGTAGAAATTGCATCGTATGCTTGTGCGCAGAGACATTGGGAGTTTCAGAATCATCCTTGGTTCCTGTTTATGCAAAATCGTCACTAGGAAGTGACTGTGTGGTCAAATACCACTTTCGCCAGTTTTGCAGATTTGCCCTTGTGAGGGTGAAGCTGTGTTTTTTGCAGTGACAGAATTTCTTGCAGTATTCTGTAATGGCGTCTGATTCTCTTTCACAGATTGTCACTGAAAAGCTTGACAAGAACAACTTCCAGGCATGGAAGTTTAGAATGACGAATTTCCTTATGGGAAAAGGATATTGGGAATTTGTTGCAGGAAATGAAGAAGAACCAGTTCTTCCTGATGTTCCCAATCAACAACAAATGCAGGCATTTAAAACATGGCATGAGAGAGCCAGGAAAGTTATGTATTGGCTGTCTATCAGTATTTCAGACTCTATGATTGTGCATATTCAGGATGCAAGTACGCCAAAGGAGGCATGGGATACTTTGTCAAAAATGTATAGCACAAATACGCAAGCCAAGAAAATGCAGCTCAAGCAAGAGTTGCATAATGTGCAAAGAGAAAGTATGAGCATCAACGACTACCACATGAAGGTGAAGAAGATTGCAGATGCACTTGCTTCCATTGGGTCGCCAGTGGAAGATGATGATTTAGTTTCCGTGACCTTGAATGGTCTAGGAAAGGATTATGCACAGTTTCGGACATCCATTTCAGTTCGTGAAAGATTTCCTGATTTTGAGGAGTTGATTGCTCTTCTAATTTCTGAGGAACAGAGAAATGGTGGTGCATCTTCTTCAGGAGGAACTTCAAAAGAAGCTGTCTTCTACTCAAATGCTGGAAGAGGTAGAGGCAGAGGTAGAGGAGGCCGATTTGGAGGCCGTGGCAGAAATCAGAATATGCAGCAAACTCAAGAAAACCAGTCCTATGGAGGAGGACGTGGTAACTCTAGAGGCAGGGGGAGCCAAAGAGGTCGTGGTGGATGGCAAAGAGGCCAAAATGCAAACAGTAATGTTGAATGCTACTACTGTGGTAAAATGGGTCATATGGCTAAAGACTGCTATAAAAAGCAGAATGACATCATGAATGGAAAACTGCAACAAGGGAATTATGCATCTTCTAGTAGACAGGGTGATGACAGAAATGAGCATTTGTTCATGGTGCAGCACATGAACAATTCTATGACAAGTGCAGAAGAAAGCAATGATGTATGGTATGTTGACTCAGGTGCATCAAACCACATGACAGGTCATGCAGAATGGATGGAGGATGCAAAGAAAATGGAAAAACCAGGATTTGTGGAGACTGGTGATGATACTGCACATCCTATTGTGCAGATTGGAAAAATTCCCTTGTCTATGCAGGGTGGGAAAAAGAAATACCTGTCCGATGTATTTCATGTCCCGAATATCACCAAGAATCTGGTTTCAGTTGGTCAAATGGTTGAACAGGGCTTGCAGGTCAGATTTAATCCTCATGGATGCTTTGTTGAGGATATGAAAAATAAAGGTCGCTTGATAGCAAAAGGAAAGAAGAAGGGCAGAATGTTTACATTGGATGCAGACATGTCTGAATTGAGTGCAGCAATGTTTGCACATGGGACCGGTGTAGTTGCAGATATTGATATCTGGCATAAACGCATTGGTCATGTTAATGTACAGCGACTTAAATCAATGCAGGCCCAAAATATTGTTGCAGGATTGCCAAAATTCAAGGTTGCAGAAATGCATAAGGTATGTGAAGCCTGTCAGTTTGGAAAACATGCAAGGAAACCATTTCCTAGACATGTTCAAGAGAGTGAGAAGCCATTGGAATTAATCCACTCTGATGTGTGGACTACTAAAGCTGCATCTCTTGGAGGCTGTCATTATTTTGTCACTTTTATTGATGACTATAGCAGAAAAGTTTGGGTGTATTTTATGAAAAAGAAAAGTGAAGTTTTTGGGCATTTCAAAACCCTTAAAGCTATGGCTGAAAAAGAAACAGGTCTGCAAATAAAATGCCTGAGGTCAGATGGAGGGGGAGAGTACCTCTCAAATGAGTTTGCAAAGTTCTTGCGGGAGCATGGCATAAAGCAGCAATATTCATGCAGTTATACCCCACAACAAAATGGAATTGCAGAAAGGAAAAACATGCATATTGGAGAGGTATCTCGTGCCATGCTCAATGAAAAAGACTTGCCAGATTTTTATTGGGCTGAAGCAGTTGCTACAGCAGTCTACATAATGAACAGGACTCCCACTGCAGCAATACATGGAATGACTCCAGAAGAGAGGTATACTGGTAGGAAACCAGATATTTCTCATTTGAAAATTTTTGGTTGCATTGCGTATGTACATGTGCTAGATGAGCTGAGATCCAAGTTGGATCCAAAAGCTGAGAAGTGCATCTTTATTGGTTACTCTCTGCAGCAAAAAGGGTATAGATGCTATAACCCTTCTACTCGTAAGTTTACAGTGAGCAGAGATGTTGTTTTTGATGAGATGAGTAGCTGGTATAAACCAGTAAATGTGATTGATGATGAAGATGCACAAAATGGTAATGCTACACAGAATTCACAGCAGCAGTCACAAAATATTAGTGGACCTGGAGCGTCCTCTAGCAGTGGTTCACATTCTTCGCCATGGACAGGCAGATTGAGATCAGGAGAATCTTCTCAAAGCAATGCAGATAGTGGTATGCAGGTATCACGAAAAGGAAAAGAGAAGGTTGATCAGCCCATGTTTGATGTGAATGCAGGTCACTCTTATGTGGATGGTGAATCCAGTGGCTCAGAACAGAGCATTGATGATGAGTTGGGTATTCCTTCTATTGTTACACCTGGAGTAAGGAAGACCACGGATGTTTTGAGAGCACCTGGGAGTGAACCTACTTTGCGCAGGTCTACAAGAGCTAGGTATCCTGTGGATAGGCTGAAATATGATGGATTTACAGCCATTCACTATGCATATATGGTCAAAGTGATACAGGAACCAGAACCCACATCTTTTGAGCAAGCCATGGGAAAAGAAAAATGGGAGAAAGCCATGGATGAAGAAATGGATGCCTTGGAAGCAAATGCTACATGGGAGTTAGTACCTTTGCCTAAAGGTAAGAATGCAATTGGCTGTAAGTGGGTTTATAAGGTGAAGCACAATGCAGATGGTTCTGTGAACAGATACAAGGCAAGATTAGTAGTCAAGGGGTATGCACAAACATATGGCATTGACTATGAAGAAACATTCAGTCCAGTTGCAAGGATGGCAACTGTAAGAGCAGTCATTGCTATGGCTGCATCAAAGGGATGGTCTTTACATCAGATGGATGTAAAGAATGCCTTCTTGCATGGTGATTTGCAAGAAGAGGTCTATATGGAGCAGCCACCAGGTTATGTGCATGCTGTTCATCCTGAGTTTGTTTGCAGGTTGAAGAAAGCCTTGTATGGCTTGAAGCAAGCACCTAGAGCATGGTCTGACAAGATAGGACAGTATCTTGTCACTATTGGCTTTCAGATTTCCAAGGCAGATTTCTCACTTTATGTGAGAAAAACAGAGAAAGGTATTATGCTGCTTGTCATTTATGTTGATGATTTGATTATGACAGGTGACAGTGATGAAGATATCCTTCATGTGAAAATGCTATTGATGCAGAAGTTTGAGATGAAGGATTTGGGAGAGCTGCGTTATTTCTTGGGCATTGAGGTGATTAGATCACCAAGTGGGATACAGCTCTTGCAGAGGCAGTATGGATTGGACATGCTGTCCAAATATGGGATGACAGGTTGTAAGCCTATTTCAGTTCCTTTGGAGCAAAATGTGAAGCTGAGCACAGATGTAGGTGAGCTTCTAGAAGACCCTACTATGTATAGACGCATAGTAGGAAGTTTGATTTATATGACTATTACCAGGCCAGATTTGAGCTATGCTGTTGGATTGGTAAGTCAGTTTATGCAGGCTCCAAGGAAACCACATTTGGATGCGGCTAGACGCATACTTAGGTATGTGAAGTCCACATTGCAGTATGGACTATTTTATGAGACTGGGGTTCAGATACAGTTGCATGGATACACTGATGCTGATTGGGCTGGTAGTATTTCTGATAGACGATCTACCAGTGGATATGTATTCTCTTTTGGGAGTGCTGCAGTCACTTGGAGCAGCAAGAAACAGCCTACAGTTGCCTTGTCGAGCACAGAGGCTGAGTACAGGGGTGCAGCAATGGCTGCATGTGAGGTAGCTTGGTTGCATAAGCTACTTTATGATATGCATCAGTCTACAGATGGGCCAGTTGTCATTTATTGTGACAACATGAGTAGTATACACTTGGCAAATAACCCAGTCTATCATGCTAGAACAAAGCACATTGAGGTGCATTATCACTATGTGCGAGAGAGGGTTTTACTAGGTCTTATTGATCTAGTTTATGTCAGCACAGAGGATCAGATAGCTGACATATTCACGAAGGCATTGGGCGCAGAGAAGCTGCGCAAGTTCAGAGACTTGCTTGGTGTGCAGGAATTGGGATTGAGCTCGAGGGGGAGTGTTGAGATATCGAGCTCCACTCGTGATACGCCAGGGTGACCGTTGTGTATTTATGTCACCGACGTGTCAGTTGCAGACGCGGTTGGTACACCGCCCATGAATAATAGCTACATGATAGCTATCCTTATCTACTCTAGTTCGTGGCTCAGTTAGTATGCCACCTTAGTTAGTTGAGTTTGGTTTGAGACCCGTACATAGGGTTCTTCTATTTCTTTTGTACTAGAGTTCTTTTGGCTTACACAACTAAGAAGAGGAAAACTGTTTTCAGCCTCCACCCTTGTGTGTCTTCCCCCATTGTGAAGCAAGAAAGCTTCAAGCGAGACTCCTTCCTTCTCTCCCACAATCTTGACAATCTATACCCTTTTTGCTGCAGAGAGTAACCAATAAAGATGCACTTCTCAGCTTTTGGATCCAACTTGGATCTCAGCTCATCTGGCACATGTACATAGGCAATGCAACCAAAAATTTTCAAATGAGAAATATCTGGTTTCCTACCAGTATACCTCTCCTCTGGAGTCATTCCATGTATTGCTGCAGTGGGAGTCCTGTTCATTATGTAGATTGCTGTAGCAACTGCTTCAGCCCAATAAAAATCTGGCAAGTCTTTTTCATTGAGCATGGCACGAGATACCTCTCCAATATGCATGTTTTTCCTTTCTGCAATTCCATTTTGTTGTGGGGTATAACTGCATGAATATTGCTGCTTTATGCCATGCTCCCGCAAGAACTTTGCAAACTCATTTGAGAGGTACTCTCCCCCTCCATCTGACCTCAGGCATTTTATTTGCAGACCTGTTTCTTTTTCAGCCATAGCTTTAAGGATTTTGAAATGCCCAAAAACTTCACTTTTCTTTTTCATAAAATACACCCAAACTTTTCTGCTATAGTCATCAATAAAAGTGACAAAATAATGACAGCCTCCAAGAGATGCAGCTTTAGTAGTCCACACATCAGAGTGGATTAATTCCAATGGCTTCTCACTCTCTTGAACATGTCTAGGAAATGGTTTCCTTGCATGTTTTCCAAACTGACAGGCTTCACATACCTTATGCATTTCTGCAACCTTGAATTTTGGCAATCCTGCAACAATATTTTGGGCCTGCATTGATTTAAGTCGCTGTACATTAACATGACCAATGCGTTTATGCCAGATATCAATATCTGCAACTACACCGGTCCCATGTGCAAACATTGCTGCACTCAATTCAGACATGTCTGCATCCAATGTAAACATTCTGCCCTTCTTCTTTCCTTTTGCTATCAAGCGACCTTTATTTTTCATATCCTCAACAAAGCATCCATGAGGATTAAATCTGACCTGCAAGCCCTGTTCAACCATTTGACCAACTGAAACCAGATTCTTGGTGATATTCGGGACATGAAATACATCGGACAGGTATTTCTTTTTCCCACCCTGCATAGACAAGGGAATTTTTCCAATCTGCACAATAGGATGTGCAGTATCATCACCAGTCTCCACAAATCCTGGTTTTTCCATTTTCTTTGCATCCTCCATCCATTCTGCATGACCTGTCATGTGGTTTGATGCACCTGAGTCAACATACCATACATCATTGCTTTCTTCTGCACTTGTCATAGAATTGTTCATGTGCTGCACCATGAACAAATGCTCATTTCTGTCATCACCCTGTCTACTAGAAGATGCATAATTCCCTTGTTGCAGTTTTCCATTCATGATGTCATTCTGCTTTTTATAGCAGTCTTTAGCCATATGACCCATTTTACCACAGTAGTAGCATTCAACATTATTGTTTGCATTTTGGCCTCTTTGCCATCCACCACGACCTCTTTGGCTCCCCCTGCCTCTAGAGTTACCACGTCCTCCTCCATAGGACTGGTTTTCTTGAGTTTGCTGCATATTCTGATTTCTGCCACGGCCTCCAAATCGGCCTCCTCTACCTCTGCCTCTACCTCTTCCAGCATTTGAGTAGAAGACAGCTTCTTTTGAAGTTCCTCCTGAAGAAGATGCACCACCATTTCTCTGTTCCTCAGAAATTAGAAGAGCAATCAACTCCTCAAAATCAGGAAATCTTTCACGAACTGAAATGGATGTCCGAAACTGTGCATAATCCTTTCCTAGACCATTCAAGGTCACGGAAACTAAATCATCATCTTCCACTGGCGACCCAATGGAAGCAAGTGCATCTGCAATCTTCTTCACCTTCATGTGGTAGTCGTTGATGCTCATACTTTCTCTTTGCACATTATGCAACTCTTGCTTGAGCTGCATTTTCCTGGCTTGCGTATTTGTGCTATACATTTTTGACAAAGTATCCCATGCCTCCTTTGGCGTACTTGCATCCTGAATATGCACAATCATAGAGTCTGAAATACTGATAGACAGCCAATACATAACTTTCCTGGCTCTCTCATGCCATGTTTTAAATGCCTGCATTTGTTGTTGATTGGGAACATCAGGAAGAACTGGTTCTTCTTCATTTCCTGCAACAAATTCCCAATATCCTTTTCCCATAAGGAAATTCGTCATTCTAAACTTCCATGCCTGGAAGTTGTTCTTGTCAAGCTTTTCAGTGACAATCTGTGAAAGAGAATCAGACGCCATTACAGAATACTGCAAGAAATTCTGTCACTGCAAAAAACACAGCTTCACCCTCACAAGGGCAAATCTGCAAAACTGGCGAAAGTGGTATTTGACCACACAGTCACTTCCTAGTGACGATTTTGCATAAACAGGAACCAAGGATGATTCTGAAACTCCCAATGTCTCTGCGCACAAGCATACGATGCAATTTCTACAGTAACTTTTCACCGACCTGTAGAACAGTGGTCGCACAGCATAAAACTGAGCATTTTCTTGAGTGTGTGCAGAAAACTTCCGTCTGCAAAACAGGCCCCGAAATGGCCTCAAATAAAAAAAACAAGGTCGCCGAGGGCTAAAGCCCTCGCCCGCAGCATATACTGCCCTCTTGCTTCACCGCGAAGGCGTCTCAACCTGAGACAATGCACTCCTGCAATTTCCGGCTGTGCTACCTGCAGAGATCTGCTCCCAAAACAGGAAATGAAAGCAACACTGCTCCTCTTACCAGACCACCGCGAGCTTGGCTTGCTTTCTTGAGCTCCTTACCACGAACAAGGCTCTGATACCATGTCAAGATTGTGGGAGAGAAGGAAGGAGTCTCACTTGAAGCTTTCTTGCTTGCACAATGGGGGAAGACACACAAGGGTGGAGGCTGAAAACAGTTTTCCTCTTCTTAGTTGTGTAAGCCAAAAGAACTCAAGTACAAAGAAATAGAAGAACCCTATATATGGGTCTCAAACCAAACTCAACTAACTAAGGTGGCATACTAACTGAGCCACGAACTAGAATAGATAAGGATAGCTATCATGTAGCTATTATTCATGGGCGGTGTACCAACCGCGTCTGCAACTGACAAGTCGGTGACATAAATGCACAACGGTCACCCTGGCGTATCACGAGTGGAGCTCGATATCTCAACAGCCCGCTTGGAAACAAAAGCTCTTGATGATGGTTCTTCCTATGCTCGAATCCAAAGTAAGGATAATGAACAAGCTGTCTAATTTCTTATTGTGTGTGTTAACCATCATCGAAATAGAGATCGGCTGCGTGATTATCACGTGGCTCCTAATGCCCGAGAATTCAAGCGTTTTTGGGCTGCACTGCTATAAAAGAAGGCTATGGCAGTGCGTCATGTAAAAACATTGAACCTCCTTATGCTACAAAAATTGTCTCTAGCAAAACTGTATGTATGTACAGCCAATAGTATGGGTTGTTATTAGTCTCTTTTAGAGATGAATAAAGCTAAAACAAAATATTTATGTCATGTAAAAAGGGTGCCAAAAACTTATGACATGATGGCTAAAAATAAAGATATTTCGGGCATTTTGTTTGGAATGATTAGTACTTACACATTGGTTGAAATATATGCAGCTGCTCATACAAAAAATCAGACTGAAAATCAATCCATAGAAGTATGTACATTAGATTTTTATCAAACAATTCAAGAATTTTTTGAGCAGGAAGACATTGGTTTACTCAACAAGGCTGAAGCAAAAGTGGAGAAAAAATACAAGACGGTGGATAAGAAGGTAACAAGCATGTGGCATACCCACTCCCTCTTGAAAGTGAAGGGCTAGCTGATAGGGCAGCAAATCGGCCAAGTCTTCGTGATCCTTCTAACATTGGTCACAAGTTCACATTTGAAAGTGTAAAAGAGCTCAAAATAGGTGATAATTATTTCCTTTCACCGGCTGAAAAATACTCCTTTTTGCGCATGTTAATGAAACATAGAGAAGCTTTTGCATTTTCAGCCAAGTGAAATAGGTTGTGTGGATCCAAATATTGTGGCTCCTATGGTCATTTTTATAGTCCCACATGTGCCTAGGAACCTCAAGCCCATTCTTGTTCCAAGGGCACAATTTGCCCAAATTATTGGAACTTCTAAATGAGAAGATCAGAATGAATATTTTAGAACCTTCTTCAGCACCTTACTCAAATCAATGGTTTACCGTGTGCAAGAAAAATGGATCTTTAAAATTTATTCAAGATCTACAGCCTATTAATCATGTCACAATCCGAAATGTTGGTTCGGGTCCAATTGTTGACGAGTTTGCTGAAGCTTTTGTTGGTAGAGCAATTTATTCTATGGGCAACCTATATTCAGGATATGACCAATTTCAGGTTTCATTAGAAAGCTTAGACATTACCACAATGAAGATACCTCTTGGATTGGTCTGCATGTGCACTCTACCACAAGGTGCAACAAACTCGGTAGCTCATATGATGAATGCCATGCACAAAGTCTTAAGGGACTTTATTCCACAACTTACTCTTCCATTTCTTGATGATGTACCTAACAAGGGATGTGAAATCAATGAAAAGAATGAGGAGCTTGACGAAGATCACTGCAGGACATTTGTAGTTAACCATATTCATGATTGTGACAGAGGTTAGAATAGGTACATCTTACCCTTTCTGGAGCTAAGTCAATTTTTGGAGTAGAAGAAGTCCTAGTGGCCGAACATCTGTGTGGCCCCTACGGATGTATACCTTCACCAACCAAGGTAGATGCCATCAATAGAATGGTAGAAAAATGCAAAAATATTTCAAAGGTGAGAAGATTTCTTGGTGCATGTGTATTCTATCTCATATAGATACCACATTTTGCTCATGTAGCCGAAAATCTCTATCAATTATTAAGAAAAGGGTAAAAATTCTATTGAGGAAAAGAGCATACTCTCACTATACACAAACTAAAGAAGTTGTTAATTTCAGCCCCCACTCTCCAAAGTGCTAATTATTCAAATGGTCAACCCATCATACATACTGTGGATACAATTCCCATTGGGATAGGATGGGTTGTTGGCCAAGAAGACCTTGAAGGTAACAGGTATGCAATTCGTTTTGGAGCAAAGGTTCTCAAGGAACATCAAAGAAGGTATGTACAAGTAAAAACGGAATTGTGGGGAGTTGTAACATCATTAAAGTGTGATTGTGAATACTTTATAGGTGCTTTCGTAGTGGTAGAATTTGATTGTCTTTCACTCTTGGGCATGATTGCCAATTGCTCTACACCCGACATTGCTATGCTAAGATGGATTGCATATATTAAATCTCTCAACCCCGAATTAAAGCATATTGCAGGAAAAGAAAATCTAGTTGCTGACATGCTATCATGTGCAAGATATGAGAATGAAGAAGAGTTGATGGAAAAAGATGAAGCTGAAGAATCTATACTTGCTGAATTTCATTCCATGGATGTTGAAAGTACCTTTTCAGTTTCTCCATATACAAACCCAAAGCTGAATCTTGCAGGTGAAGCTGAAATTTTTAATGGTATAGCATATTAAGATGAAAGCTTTTGGCTTCTTTCTTAAAAATGGGCATCTATGGAAGCATGCAAAGAAGAAGAAAGGAGCGCCTGTCCAATTTTCAGGTAATAAAAGGTTGTAAATACAAGTAATAAAGGAATTTCATGAAAGCTTGTGGCCTTGCCACAGAGGTATATGGGGAACCTTTATTAAAATCAAAGAAAAATACTGGTGGCAAAACATGTATTGAGATATAGAGCATTTTGTTGAAACGTGTTATGTGTGTCAAATGCATTCTATGGTCAAGCATCTAGATGGATCAAAACTGACTTATCCCTTGTCTATACATTATAGATGGGTTATTGATCTTGTAACCATGCCTATAGGGATATGGAATATGCAGTATTTAGTGCTTGCAAGAGAACATCTAACCAATCAAGTTAAAGGTAAATCTTTAACAACCAAGACCACTAAAGCTGCTTGTTGCTTTTTGCTTGAAGAAGTATTTTGCAAATATGGATGTGTTGGCAAGATAACCGGAGATAGAGGAGAATTGGATGCCGATGAAGCACGCAACTTCTTTGCTCAATTGGGTATCAAGTTGGCTTTCACATCAGCCTATAATCATGAAGGAAATGGAAGGGAGAGAGGGCATGAACCTATTCTCAAAGCTCTAGCAATGTCTTGTAGAGAAAAGATCAAAGAATGGCCTAAAATGCTACCTTTTGCATTATGGACTGACCAGACTATTCACAGTACAATGACTGGCTATATGCCAGCTGAACTTATGCATGGACAACAACCAATTATGCCAATTGAAGAATCTATTCTCGCATGGAGTCTTCTACCTTGGGAGGAAGGCACCAATAGAGAAAAGTTGTTGACTTTGCGCATATGGTAGCTAGAAAGAAGGTCTGAAGATGTTCAAGCAGCAATTAAGAAGTTAAAAACAACAAGACTAAAAAACAAAAGAAGATTTGATAGGCAACATGGATTTTGGCCAAGAGCTATACAAGAAAATTGACTGGGTGCTTGAATATGACAGGAGCCTAGAGAATGAATACAATGCTTTTAGGAATATAGTAAAGTGTTGGTTTGGCCCGTATGTGGTAAAGGCCGTTCATGACAATGCCATATATTCATTTGCTGAATTGGATGGGACCAACATGAAGATACTCGTATAGCTGAAAAAAGAATCAAGCTCTTGAAACGAAGAGAAAGTTCAACATATGAGTTAGAGAACTTGGATATAATTCAAAAACATGAAAACATAGAGGAAGAAGAAGAGGTAGAAGATGAAGACATTGACATGGCAGAAGATAGTTCTTCTGACACTGTAGATAAGTAAGACTCAAAGTACATGCCAGAGGATGTGCAGGTTAGAAGGGGGGGGATGTCGTGCCACTACGCGCACACTATGTAAAAAAATCTAGAGTGTGGCTTTCTTATTGCTTTAGAGATCCAATGCCATTTTAGACATTAGTGTTAGTGTCCATGGTTCAAAAATATTAGATTTTTGGACAAGTTTTAGCCAATTTTTGATATTTTAGATATTATCTTTTGTAAAAATCCATAAATTTGTAGACAACTTTTAGATTAGGATAACGTGTAAAAGAAAGCATGTAGCTTTCAGCTATTTTGAGAGGATTTTATGTAAAAACAAAGATTAGCGAAATCGGCCGACATGCAATCGCTGTTTTCAAGCAGTGAACAAAACTCTGAAGTGGGAGATGAAGAGGGAGTGATCTGGCAGAATTCTAGCCAGGTGTGCTAGTATTGTACCTTCCTTTTGGAGACAATGGAAGCATCAGATTGGCAATCTGAGGAGCATAGAGAAAGGTATTATTTTATACATGTTTTTGTCTACAAGAGTTTTATCTTCTCATAATGCAGAAATAAATTGACAGGCTTCATCTTTATTAGTATTATTCTACATTTTCTATTTCTTTTTGTGAGTATTCTTCTACGTCTTCTATTTCTTTGAACCCCTTCTCTTCCATTTTGGTCTTTGCTAAGAACATGAAGTTGGAAGCTCTAATAACATCTTGAAGAACTTGGCTTGAAACCTTCAACCCTTCTCTTATCTGTACCATCTCTGGAGTCTAAACTCTTGAATCCCCATACATTCTTCTCTCTCAAACCCTTGTGATTGACCGTGAAATACCTCTTGAACCTTTAAACATTCATTATAATCTACTTATCCCTTGAAGACACATCTCCATTTATCTTGTCTAATTTTCTTGCCAAACCCCTATGGTGACCTTCAACCCTACACATTGTGACAATGGACCCGTCGAGAGTTCCACCTACATGCTTCCTAAAAGGGATGCAAGAGAGATGCGGGAGAGAAGAGCACACACAATGTAGGTGATGTCAACAATGTTATGACAACCTTATTGCATTTCATATATATATATATATATATATATATATATATGAATAAAGAATATGGGCGGTCACTATACACGGGCAGGCCCAAGGGCCTTTTACCCCAAGAACCTCCCACTAAAAGGCCAATGGGCTAGGGAGTGAAAAAAAAAACAAAAGAAAAGAGACAAGGTGAGAAATCATGACATCTCACCTAACGCCCAATTGGAAAGCGAGCTGTGCAATAAGTGGCGGGAACCTCCTCACAATAAGAGTCAATCATCCCTGAGTCCATGATATCCAGGAGATAAGTGATCCCATAGCTTTAGACAATAGAGCAACTCATGACTGATTCCCATGAAGCAAGCAACACAACTCATAAGTGCATGGATGTAAAGCATCAGAGTGGCGCATAGCATCAGTGCAGCGCATAAAAGACAGCAGAGAGGATACAGACTCTCCAAATTATTTTATACATGTTTTTGTCTACAAGAGTTTTATCTTCTCATAATGCAGAAATAAATTGACAAGCTTCATCTTTGTTAGTATTATTCTACATTTTCTATTTCTTTTTGTGAGTATTCTTCTACGTCTTCTATTTCTTCGAACCCTTCTCTTCCATTTTGGTCTTTGCTAAGAACATGAAGTTGGAAGCTCTAATAACATCTTCAAGAACTTGGCTTGAAACCTTCAACCCTTCTCTTATCTGTACCATCTCTGGAGTCTAAACTCTTGAATCCCCATACATTCTTCTCTCTCAAACCCTTGTGATTGACCGTGAAATACCTCTTGAACCTTTAAACATTCATTATAATCTACTTATCTCTTGAAGACACGTCTCCATTTATCTTGTCTAATTTTCTTGCCAAACCCCTATGGTGACCTTCAACAAGGAATGCAAGAGAGATGCGGGAGAGAAGAGCACACACAATGTAGGTGCTGTCAACAATGTTATGATAACCTTATTGCATTTCATATATATATATATATATATATATATATATATATATATGAATAAAGAATATGGGCGGTCACTGTACACGGGCAGGCCCAAGGGCCTTTTACCCCAAGAACCTCCCACTAAAAGGCCAATGGGCTAGGGAGTGAAAAAAAAAAAAAACAAAAGAAAAGAGACAAGGTGAGAAATCATGACATCTCACCCAACGCCCAATTAAAAAGCGAGCTGTGCAAAATCAGCTTTCTCAATTAGGCCTTTTAGGGAACGAGGTTCATTTGCGTAATTTTATGGCACAGACACAAATACAAAGAGCAAACAGTCCTTTTGACAAGCAAGTTCCTTAACTTATCTTCAAGTTAATCTTTGTCTCCTGCCCATATAGGAGAAATTATATATTTCCTTCTATCCAACAGAATTACTCGGTCCAAATCATATGGCACCATAAATTCCATCCATTATCTAGAATAGGATCTTCCAACACCCTAGACATTAGGCTCACGATAGTCTTCACCTATGTTTCCGAGTAGGCAAGGGGTGTCCAAAGCTCCACTTGACCCCAAGCATCCTAGGAGTGAAACACAATTTTTGTGGTTGCCCTTTTCACCACTCAACCTTTGGCCCATGATTTGAGTAGTGCCCTCTCGAGGTAATCCGTGGTGCGATGTTGGAGATGATCCACCCTTGCAAATATCCTTCCTTAATTAATCCAATTAAGAGTCAAGCACAATCAAGGCAATCAGCCTAATATCATCTTCCAAAAAAAACATTCCTTTATTCCCCATGGCCACTTGTCATCACTGACCCCTGCCATGCATTTACCATCAAACATAAGCACGTCTTGGAATAATTATCTGATTCACATCCCACAATTAGTTTAATGCAAAAGCATTTATGATGTTATTTGATCAATCAACAATACAATGGTATCCTTTTTCAAACATTGTAGGAGTAATCGTAATAACCTTTCCATCGCATATTTTCTCTCCCCCTTGGAATCTAAGTGCTTCCATGCAAAATTTACTTAACACTTCCTCCATTCGGCTAGGTCATATGTGGAAGTTTCAACATTGCTCAAGCCATGAGTTCTAATAATCCCTTAATTTGATTGATAACCGAACCTTCTTCCTAACAAGTACAAAAGCATTGATCTTTCCTTTGACTTAGGGTTTCCTAACTCTTGAGCTATTCATTTGCCTTTGAGGCCTAGAGTTATTTCTATCTATTCCAGTCCCTGAATAGGATTGATGAGAGTCGTAGTTAATAGATGGATCCTAAGACATCTCAGTTCCAATCCCTCGATATTAATTTCTTGTACTAGCCCCTAGTCAAGCCATGAAGCAACATGAATTTATTCCCATATATCGAACATGTTTAGGCATAATGTGTAAATACATGATAAGATAAGTTCTAGATAATCATAGGTAAACTGGACTTTAATATTTCTTGCATTGAACTAGAATATTGGGTTTCTTGTTATTTGGGCCCTTGGGCTAGGTACTTTTGAAGTATCCAAACTTTAAACTAGAACCTTCTATTTCTTGAATCTTAATGTCGTATTCTTTTGTCAAATATGCTAGTTGTAAGCCTTGACTATGCTTTAACTTAGCACTTGTATGCACAATCTTCTAGTGTCGTTCTTTTAGCGACTATACTGTTAATAACCCTTCACTAGTTCCTCCTTGCAATTGCACTATCAACAAATAGGCCGTATGCAACTAACTTGGGTTAAAAGGAACAATCGGAATGCCAAATTATAATGATAGAAATAGGGTCAAGCCATTTGCGCATACCGAAGTGATATAGCCTATGACTCACGAATAAGAAAGAAGGTAATTAATACCTAGGTATTTGGAGATGGCTTAACTATACCCAACATTGCATTCGAATTGACAATATCGCCCGGGCCGATGGCTCCATTGCTGCCAGATGTAGGATTTCCATTGGTTCATATCATCCTCCCTTTTGGGATCATACTTTGGATTTCAAATCTCTTTCTCCCCTTCTCTAGTTGGAGAGATGGTGTGCCGAGCAACTTCCTTCTACCACGATGGGGGGTTAGGGTTGCGGATAGGAGGTGGGTAAACACATGTGGTCACACTCTAAGGAGGGGAAGGAAGCAGAACCCTCAGAGACTCTCTCTCTCTCTCTCTCTCTCTCTC
This sequence comes from Lygodium microphyllum, assembly GCF_053477565.2. Classification (NCBI taxonomy): domain Eukaryota; kingdom Viridiplantae; phylum Streptophyta; class Polypodiopsida; order Schizaeales; family Lygodiaceae; genus Lygodium; species Lygodium microphyllum. The sequence goes on along the minus strand of NC_141152.1, from coordinate 137,592,578 downwards.
TCTCTCTCTCTCTCTCTCTCTCTCTCTCTCTCTCTCTCTCTCTCTCTCTCTCTCTCTCTCTCTCTTCTTCTTCTTCTTCTTCTCTTTTTTGTCTCCCCTCTCTCTCCCACTCTCTTCTTCTCCTCTCTCTCTCCCTTTTTCTTCTTGTCCCTCTCTCTCTCCCTCTTCTTCTTCTTTTTCTTCTTCTCTTCTTCTTCTCTCCCTCTCTCTTCTTCTTCCTCTCTCTCTCTCTCTCTCTCTCTCTCTCTCTCTCTCTCTCTCTCTCTCTCTCCCCCTCCAGCACTGATGTATGGAGCAGCTATATGGGTGCCAGGCCTTGCCAATTATGTATGGACATTGATGGAGAGACCTCAGGTGATCATGATATCTAGATTGATTCACAGCAAGGCCTCAATCCCACATGACATTGTGCGAGCAGAGCTTGCCACACCGCCCATGCTAGTTGAGGCATTATTTCAGATAGTCTGCTTCCTACACAGATTTTAGGATATGGACAGAGATCGCATTGCATACAGAGCATATATGGCATCTCAGGAGATGGCTCGAGCGGGGGATACCACATCATGGTATGCACAGACTAGAGCTTGGTTTGACAGGGCTGGACATTGATAGACTCCCACCTCTTCTATATGATACTCAGGCTCCCACTTACACCCTCTCTCTCTTTGAGAGAAACAAAGTCATCAAACAGGAGATATGGCATATTTATATACAGAGGACATGGGTCAGCCCTGCACAGCCACTGCCATCGAAGATGGCACATTATTACACACAGTTCTTGAGCATATCAGAGTAGGGATTCATAGAGATTCTGAGATATATGCAGATCTATATGCCACATTGATTGAGAGTTCTTATTGGACAGCTCAGGGTATCATCACATCAGCTTATGATTGAGAGTGGCAGAGCCAGTGGCATCCCACGGGAGGAGAGGATATGTCCCCCTTTGCAGATCAGAGGTGGAGAGTGAGGAGCATTTTGTTCTCAGATGCCCAGCATACTCAGAGTTGAGATCTAGATACACATTGAGCAGCTCACTTTAGAGATCGTTTGGCCGTTTTCTGGGAGAGGCATGGCACATCAGAGAGCAGAGCACACAGCGGGTCCCAGTCAGAGAGGGGCCCACCCAGACGACTATTACACAGTTCTTTTAGACAGACAGAGTGAGAGCTACTGTACCAGCCTCCAGCCAGGACCTCCGGGCTCACACTACAGCAGGCTAAGGACCAACGTACCCGATGCTGCACGAGGATCCGTGTGGGTTTCGGACCCCACAGCCACACCGACAGGAGATCCGGAGGATTCTTGATCTACATCGACAGCAGACTGAGATCCGACGACACTCGACACATTGGATCTCAGATCTCCAGTTTGCTCTTTCTCCACCGTCGATGTACCACATCCTGCATCCAGGAGGGATCACCTGCTATTAGCGACTTAACGACTACTACTACATCCCAGGATAGTATATCTCCCTGCATCTGTTACATATACGCATCGCACCACTTTATCACAACCGACAGTTCTTCCCCTATCACAGCCGACATTTGTTTCCCTTTTGTAGCCATTATCTGGAGTACCAGAGCTACATACGCACATACACATACACGACACTTATCACACTCACAGCACCATATTTTCAGTTTCCAGTTTTTAGCTTTTCATTCAACACTTTTATTTTGGATAGCTGGACCTCATCAGTTGTATCACAGTTTGTCTCATAGGCCAGTTTTGGTCTTTAGAAGACGTTAATATAACTTCTCTCTCTCTCTCTCTCTCTCTCTCTCTCTCTCTCTCTCTCTCTCTCTCTCTCTTCTTCAGGCCGGCTAGAAATCGGGGAAAAGAAATTAACGTGTTATCCTCTCATTAAGGGGGGGTTATAGGGAAAGGGTGGGGTATTATAGGACAGAATGAGGCAGTGAGAGGGGGAGTGAGGTGGCCCACATGTGCCCCTCCCCCTTTGATCTCATCACCGTCTTCATCACTACAATCTCCAGCATTGTAGTTGATGTCGCATGATCTCCCTGTTGACTCTTCCTCGTACCATCTTCTTCCTCTTTCCGCCCATCAACTTCTTCTTTTCCCCCCTCACCACGTGTCAGCGATGACAAGGGGGGAAAGGAAATTTTATTATTATTATTATTATTTAAAAATAATAGGCAATGCATTTATAATGATGGAACATTACATCCTCTCTATTCCTTCCCCATCAAACTCGGGTGCCATAATTTTCTTAAGAAGGAATTTCTTCTCTTGCATGTTAGCATTCGTGGGTGCAGAAGGTGCTTGACAATCAAGCCATATCATATAGGTAATTCTGTTTAAGATATATCTCTAACCTAAAGATTAATCAATCACATTACGAAGTTTTTTCTCTGATACTAATTGTAATGTGCCACCTATCGGCTATCCAAGCACATTTTAGTGGTCCATTGAGAAACGAATCTAAGCATCGCTGCCCAGCACTCCCATTGAATGTATCGAGGTTTGTCACCTAGGGTTTTCAGATTCTATCTAGCAACGGAACATTCGCAGATGAACCCACTAGGATTGATCTGAAATCTAGGTTTCTAGGGGGCAAGGTTTCCTGACAGTATTCTAGCATCGAGTTTTGGACATTCTACTTTAGTCAGAGACACCCAATACGAAGCAGATCCATATCGCAATTGGTTCAAATAGAATGGGAAACGAGAGGGATGCACTACTCACAACCTCTCTACTGCAGGGCATAGTTCCATTATGGTCCCCTAAAATGGCATGAATCAGGTTCTAACCTAACCATACCTAAAGGTCAAACGACAGTAAATTCTTGGGGGAAGCCTCCCAGTTCTCAGGGACCACCCTGGACCACCTTAGACCCGTCGGGAGTTCCGCCCACATGCTTCTTTCGATAGCTTTAGTTTTCTAATTAGGTCATATCACATTTATGTGTGTCATTCAAAATGAGCTTCCTTAATTAGGCCTTTTAGGGAACAACATTCATTTGTGTAATTTTATGGCACAGACACAAATATAGAGCAAGTAGTCTTTTTGACAAACAAGTTCCTTAACTTATCTTGAAGTTAATCTTTGTCTCCTACCCATACAGGAGAAATTATATATTCCCTTCTATCCAACAAAAGTACTTGGTCCAAATCACATGGCACCATAAATTCCATCCATTATCTAGAATAGGATCTTCCAACGCCCTAGACATTGGGCTCACAGCAATCTTCACCTCTGTTCCAGACTAGGCAAGGGGTGTCTAGAGCTCCACCTGACCCCAAGAATCCTAGGAGTGAAATACAATTTCTGTGGTTTTCCTTTTCACCACTCGACCTTCAACCCGTGAATCAAGCAGTGCCCTCTTGAGGTAATCCGTGGTGCGATGTTGGATCCACCCTTGCAAATATCCTTCCCTAATTAACCCAATTAAGAGGCAAGCACAATCAAGGCCATCCGCCTAATATCATCTTCCAAGAAAAACATTCATTTATTCCCCATGGCCACTTGTCATCATTGACCCCTTCCATGCATTTACCATCAAACATAAGCACTTGGAATAATCATCCAATTCACATCCCACAGTCATTTTAATGCAAAAGCATTTAGGATATAATTTGATCAATCAACAAGACAATGGTATCCTTCTCCAAACATTGCAGGAGTAATCGCAATAACCTTTCCATCGCATATTTGCTTTCCCCCCTTGGGATCTAAGCGCTTCCATAAAAAAATTACTTAACATTTCCTCCATTCGACTAGGTCATATGTGGAAGTTTCAACATTGCTCAAGACATGATTTCTAATAACCCCTTAGTTTGATTGATAACCGAACCTTCTTCCTAACAAGTACAAAAGCATTGATCTTTCCTTTGACTTAGGGTTTCCTAACTCTTGAGCTATTCATTTGCCTTTGAGGCCTAGAGTTATTTCTATCTATTCCAGTCCCTGAATAGGATTGATGAGAGTCGTAGTTAATAGATGGATCCTAAGACATCTCAGTTCCAATCCCTCGATATTAATTTCTTGTACTAGCCCCTAGTCAAGCCATGAAGCAACATGAATTTATTCCCATATATCGAACATGTTTAGGCATAATGTGTAAATACATGATAAGATAAGTTCTAGATAATCACAGGTAAACTGGACTTTAATAGGCCTTGCATTGAACTAGAATATTGGGTTTCTTGTTATTTGGGCCCTTAGGCTAGGTACTTTTGAAGTATCCAAACTTTAAACTAGAACCTTCTATTTCCTGAATCTTAATGTCGTATTCTTTTGTCAAATATGCTAGTTGTAAGCCTTGACTATGCTTTAACTTAGCACTTGTATGCACAATCTTCTAGTGTCGTTCTTTTAGCGACTATACTGTTCATAACCCTTCACTAGTTCCTCCTTGCAATTGCACTATCAACAAATAGGCCGTATGCAACTAACTTGGGTTAAAAGGAACAATTAGAATGCCAAATTATAATGATAGGAATAGGTTCAAGCCATTTGCACATACCAAAGTGATATAGCCTATGACTCGCGAATAGGAAAGAAGGTAATTAATACCTGGATATTCAGAGATGGCTTAACCATACCAAAGATCGCATTCAAATTGGCTGTATCACCCATACTGATGGATCCACTACCAGATGCAGGATTTCCATTGGTGCATGTTATCATCCATTTTTGGGTCATACTTCGGCTTATAAATCTCTTTGTCCCCTTCTTTGGTTGGAGAGATGGTGTGCCGGGAGACTTCCTTCTACCACGATGGGGGGTTAGGCTTGCAGATAGGAGGGGGGTAAACACAGTGAAGATCTATGCTTGTGTAGAGCCATTACTACACTAGGGCCTAATCCAGAGGACCTGTCATGATGCGCATTTTCCCTCCAACCTACTTGGGGGAGGTGTGGAGGGGATAGAGCCCCCTCACTGCAAGGGTCCGCGGCGGGGGGAGGGGAACAGTCTCCCCCAGCCCACAAGGCCATTAACCACCATGCGCAATTTGGAGAACCGTTTACAACCAAATTTTGAACTACTTACTCTACGTTTCAGCCCAATGATGGATTTGTGATGTGCCTTTAGCTCTACGTAGCCTTTGGGGATTTCGAAGTTTAGATGTGTCAAAATTTGTGTTCTAAATACCTGTTTGATTTTGACAGTTCTTTGTTCGATTCTCAGATGTCCGATTTTCAGGAGTCCAATTATCAGAATCGGACATCCGATTTCAGGTTGGTCCGATCAGTCCAGTGGTCCAATTTTGGTCACCTCCGATTTCTGGAATCGGACGTCCGATTTTGACCGATGTCCGATTTTGAGTGGTCCGATTCCTTGTGTCCGATTTCCAGGGTCCAAGTGTCCAATTTTCAAAATCAGACTGTCGAGTGTCCAATCAGACAGGCAAAGGTGGTCCAATTCTGGGACTGGTCCGATTCTGGGAATCGGATCGGAGAGGTGGTCCGATTTTCAAAGATGTCTGATTTTCAGAGTCGGACGGGGATAGGGCAATCCTGGTCCCAACTGCGCGACCGACAGCCCGAGAGTTGCACGCGATGCCTCTAGGCTAATGTCTATTCACCAAATCATGCCATGCCGTCTAATTAGATGCAAAGCAACAGAGGAAAATGCCTGGTGTATCTGGAAACGGTGTGGCACTTGAATCGATTAGCACGTCAACGATCTCCCCACAGCTCTCTCTCTCTCTCTCTCTCTCTCTCTCTCTCTCTCTCTCTCTCTCTCTCTCTCTCTCTCTCTCTCTCTCTCTCTCTCTCTCTATGGCTCTTAAGCTCACTCTCTTCTCAGAAAGGCGGGGTGTCAAATGTGGTATTTGCTGATTCCCTGGGCCTCTTATTGCCCCATCCCAGCCTGCTGTGACCTCAAAAGTTAGTCCCTCATACTCTTCCAGCCAGAAATCTGAATCTGTGCCCCTATTTCCTTTTTCAGCATGTTATACAGCAACAGAAAACCCTACTATTTTTCTTCTTTTTTTCTATCCTAATCTTAACCTAATGCAACAAAAATCAAAACCAGATATGGGGATGGATGGTCCTACTCTAATATTCAACAACAAATCAAAAACCTACTTGCTAAGGAGATCGAATACCTCTTCAAACTCCCTCACTTCCTACCTATCTACCTCAAGCACCAGTTCGGAGAAAACCTTCATTTAATGCTCGATTCGAAGCGTGCAAGCGCTCAAGGCTTGGATCCGTTGGTCCCGGCAATGGATCCAAAATGTGGGAGCTTTCGCTCAACCACCAAGACCCTCGAACCGCTTATTGTTTCAAGCATTCCAAGCTAAGCACTAATGGCTACCTCTCACATAGCCGACGCGCCATCCATATCTACGAGTGTAGTGAAGTTATCTCCATGCCGATCGAGTTACCTCCTCTCTTGCAGACTCCGGTAGCTCCACGATCCAAGTGCAAGCTTCAAGCAAGCTCCATCCTCAAGCTCCACGCTCCAAGCTCCATAGCCGCGAGCAAGAGAAGAGAAGAGAAGAAGAGAGGAGAAGATGGAGAGCTTCTCCTCTCCGGTCCCTCACCCTCACACACTCACTCCCTCACACTCTCACACTCCCTCTCTCAAGCACATGCTCAAGCAAGCAAGAAGAAGAAGAAGAAGAAGAGGAGGGCCACTTTTGGCCACACACAAGAATAAGCTTCTCATTCACTTTTCAACTTTATATACAAAACCCTAAATCCCTTTTGGGTGGTCATCCCCTTATCCCCTTTTTTACATGGCCAGCCGTGGCCTAGGCCCTTTTCCCCATTGTCCTTCTATCTTCCTAGCTTCCTTTCCACCACCCGTCTACATTTACAAATAGCATGGGTGAGAGCCCAGTGCTCCTTGAATTAAACCATGATGCGCTTGCGCTCTTTTACAAAAGTATTGACTTACGCTTTTCCTTGTGTGCCTTTTTCCCTTATTTAGAACTTTTCTCCTTGTGCATCTTTGTCTTCCATTTCACTTTGCCTTGGCCTTTGTCTTCTGCTTTAGCTTTTCCAGATTTTCCGCCTTGTTCGTCTTCCAGTTAACAAATCCTTAAACCCTCTTATGAGTGGAGATCTATTCTTACAATCCTAGGAAGGATTCACATTATTCCCCAAGGGGGAGGGGGTAAGGTGGGAAAAAAACCATGTCTCAAACCTCAACCAATGTTTAAAGGATGAATAAAAATCAACTTATGATTTATGAAAATTGTGAGAAAAATTTTGGATTGTGTGGATTTCTTGAAGTAAAAGTCTTTATTTTATACTTAAGCATAGCTTACATGCATTATCTACTTTTCGTTTTACAAGAGTTATCTTAAGAAAACTAATTGTAGGTTGTGGTATTGTGACAAGACCCTACGATGGCAAGCTAGCACAATAGCACAAAGGCAAGCTTGTGTTCATGGAAGAAGAACAGGTGAACTACAGCTTAACGACGACTGAAATAAGGACCTGCAATCAATTCAAGTTTAGGAACATCATGGACTTGGACAATGTGGTCATGGAAGAACCGGCCATGAAGTAGCTTGTCAACCAATGCAATCTAGGAAAATACATGGAGAAGGTCGTACAAGCTATTGACTACAACAAGTGCATGGAGTTCCTACAAACCTTCGATGCCAATAAGAACCACGACACTATAACAATGAGACAAGGAGAAGAACCCCGCAAGGTTGAGGTGGAATTGAACCTAGAAATGGTGGAAAGAATGTTGGGCTTGGTCAACAAGGTCAAGAGGAAACCTAAAAGGGATGTCTACAGCATGCTGGGAATGGACAAGGCCCTAGTCCACACCAATGATGGCATCAACCTAGCCAATATTCCAGACCTTGAGGTCAAGTTGCAAGTAAAGATGATCCATGCTTTGTTCTCTAGTCAAAGGTACAACGCCTTAATAAGAAGGATTGGAGTGCCCTTGCAAGAGAGCCTTTCAACCAAGTCCCTAGATGAAGTGAATTGGAATGGCTACAGACAAAAAACCATTGAAGCTTTGGCAAAGGCATTAGCCAAAGTACAAGACCAACATGCAAGGAGTCTCTTTCTTCGACATTAGGGATGGCAAGGAAGAAATCATCATCCAAAGCATCGATTATAGGGTTTGGTGGGGTGTTGACCACTATAATCCAAGAGGTTGTGGAAGAGGTAGAAGGTGAAGAGGAAGTGGAGAAGACACTTGAAAGATTACCACCCCAAAGAGCAAGAGCCATCAAGTGAAAGGATAGTGAGTGAGGGTAGAGAATAAAAGGCATCGTCTGACCAAGGAGGGCCTAGAAAGCCAAAGAAGAAGACTCCTCAAAGGCAACAACAAGAAACCAAGGAGAGAATGACCAAGGAAGAAAAGGTCGAGTTGTAAAGAGTGTAGGCGAATTCAAGGAGGTCTAAAGAAGAGAGAAGGAGGAAAGCAGAAGTAGAGGCAAAAGAGCTACACAAGAAGAAAGAGGAAGACTTGGCTCAAGCCATTTGCATGTCAATGGAACAGCCTTCGAGGGAGGAAGAGTTAGCTACTATGAGTCCACTAAGGGAAGAAGCCCCAAGCACCAATGCCAAAGTACCAGAGATCAAACCACCACCAATGCGATAGAAGGCAAAGGCAAGGGCCTATTGTATCCAATCCCACCTATTCTCATTCCCCAACCAGTAACTACCACAACCACCCAAGGCATCACTAGCACAATGGTGGATGCAAGCAATCTCATGGCATGGGTGCAATATCTAGTGAATAAAGTGCAAGAAATAGCCTCAGATTTGAGTGGAGGAGCTCCAATGGCTGGAACAAAGAGACCAAGCAATTGTCGATGTCAAATCAAGGCAAGATCCCAAGAAGCAAAAGATAGAGGTATCAACAATGTCTATACCTACAATACTGCCACCTTCCATGGGCTATGACGAGTACATCAATGAGCTTCTCACACAACTAGAAAGAGCAAAGTAGGAAAAAAAAAGTCGTGGCACAATTGGAGGCTAAAAGAGAAGCATTGGAAACCTTCTAGTTGGAAAGGACTCACCAAGTAGCAAGGTACCAAAGGAAAATCTATGAGCTGCAGGAAGAGCTCAAGGCCAAGGAAAAGGAGGAAGAACGACAAGAGTTGATAGCTTGCAAAAGGGAGTACAAGCTCATCCTCATGCAACATGAAGAATTAAGAGAGCAGTTGAAAAGGATCGAGGAGGCAACAGAAAAAATTGAAACAGAGGATACAGAAAAAGCTCAGAAAGAGGAAGAGCATCAGAGACATGAACGAAATGGAGCATAGGTTGCTAACAGAGCTAGAAGAGCAAGAAAGGCTAGAAAGGGAAATGGAGCACCTGGAAAAAAGAGAAAGAAGAGGCAATCCAAAGGTTGAAAGAACAAGAGCCAAGGATGATGGCCTTAGCACAAAGGTAAAATGAAAGCCTATAACAGGAAATGAAGTGAAAAGTAGAGAAATGGGTGACCAAGAGCAAGGGAAGAGTGAAAGAATTGGCAAGTCATCTAGCCTATGCTGAAGGCAACATAGTCCTAGAAGAGAGCAGGGCAGAGGCCATACAAATGAGAATGGAAGCCCAACAATGTGCCTTCCTTAGCACCATTTTAGATATCACGTAGCTAGAAGAGAAGGAGGTTGTTGAAACCTTAAAGAAAAAGCTGGAGATTACCCGCAAAGCCATAAGACATGGATTGTGTGTTCAAGTGCAATAAGCAGAAGCCAACCTAAGCTAGCAAAGGCAAGATTAATTGTTCAAGAGGTAGAATTGTTGGGGTATACGAAGGAACATGGACCACAAGAGCCAGTAAGAGAAGAAGAATAGCATATACCACTTATTGAAGTAGGGCAGGACTTCAAGGTGGGGCAACAAGACGAAGAACAAGTTCCACAACCACCCTCTCCAAGATCAAAGAAAGAATATGTTGGAATAAGCAAAAGTGCCATCAGACGATACAACTGCGAAAAGAAAAGTAGAAGTCAAGAAAAAGAGAAAGAAGATGTTGGAACAAGCATGAAGGAGGCTAAGGGTGCAACCCCTAGCAATCCCATAAGCTCCTATCCCAAAAAAGAGGAATGTTTTCCTATCAACTAGAACATGGAACTCGTAGCGTGGGAACTATGGGAAAATAATTGCAAGCCCTTTGAGCTTACTTTCCAATTCCCACACACACTTGAGCCGAGTGCTATCCCCTAAAGTGGTGGAGGAGGTGATAAGCATGGGTAGAAGGCTTGGAGATTGGTGGAATACACACAGGGAGAAGAATCTAAAGATGCTGTGGGGGATAGAGGCACAAGACTATTGGGAATATAAAGTTATGGAGGTGCCCAAGACAGTGAAGGGGTACGATTCACAACCAAAGTGGAGGTGAAGAATTTGGGACGAGAACATGGATGCATGAATGTCATTTTGTAGCATCCCACCCTACGAGAGAAATGACCCAACATGAATGTCATATCTAAGAAGGGTAGGAGTGGACTTTAACTTCGACATCCATGGTCATTACAATTTTCCTAAGATATATAATGTAAATGCTACTAAGCCAGAGAAAGCCCTTACATTCTTCGAAGATGACCTAGGGCACTCCATCTCCCATTTCCTTAGCGAATTCTCTTCTTGCCTCGATTCTAATGCCTTCATTACAACCTATAACTACCTTAGGGTACTTAGAGTTTTACTTAAGTAAGAACCTACCTCTCATGAATACAGCCTACCGCCTCCATTTTTTTTATTTGAATGCCGGCATAAATAGTTGCGCAATAGCCAGACTTATGACAAGGGCCACCCTCCTTCCATCCTTTTGCATGGTCCGACTAGAGGACATGAACGACATTTGATTTACTAGATGTAGTCATCAATTTTTGTCAACAACCCCTCTAAATGTACATATGAATTTAAAGGACTACATGTAGAGTAAGAACTTCCTTAGTAAGTCCCTCAAGTCCCCTACCTCTTCCTCTCACGAGGACTAGTTCTTCATGTATATTTATTTTTTAAAAAAGGGGAAGAGAAAAAGAAAAGAGAAAGGAAACAAAAGAAGGAGAAAGAAAAAGAGCAAAGAAAGAAAAGAAAAGCAAATAGAAAGCAAGAAAACGCACCTCACTTGATGAGTGCCACAATCACTGCACCTAGGGGTCCTCAAGTTAGGCATGTCTGGTGGACTCGGTCGGTCGACTTTGTCCCTAACCCCCTAGCCCTTTTGCTCCCCACTTCACACTGATCCGGGTTTTTTACAACCCGGATTATTACCACAAAATTTGGCCAAAGCCCCTATCAAGAGCTTACCATATCACTTTGGGTTTACTCTTCAAGCACTAGGTATGCTACATTGCTTCTCGATTATGATAACTCTAGCAAATGGGGGGAACAAGTTCTTAGGAGGCATGTCAATGTAAAGGGTAAAAGGAATGGTTATCTTAGTGAAGATGAAAATGGATTACACCTAGGAGTTGAGTGAGTGCATAGATTTTTCAAAAGACTAGCCTCCAACTACACATGGGCTCCATCTATATCACTAAGATTTGGAATCTATCACCATCATTAGAGGACACCTTACCCTAGCACACAAGTCAATATCCACGTCATGGTGTCATTTGGATCTTGCACAAAAGCTTACAAGCATGGACCCCTTTTGTCACATGCTTATATATATTTATATACATATGGGGGACTAAAGTTAAAGCAACTTTTGGAAGCCGTTTTTTATCATCTCAATAACCCCCAAGAAAAAGCGAATTTCAAGAAAATTCTCATGCAACCTGATCGGTTTCAACCTCGTCTACAAAGTTGCAGAAGAAACTTTTTTCAGATTCTTCACAGATTTGAAGTTACGAAGGCGCAGATTGATGGCTATATGCAATTTGCTTCTCTCTTTCACCACACCAACTTTCCACTCTATCCTTCTTGTAAATATATTATAATAATGTGCTTTGGGCACCCACGTCTTGTAATCTAGCTCCATTTCTCTATTTTGTCTACCACCACCCTTGGCTTCTTGCATGATGGCCAAGGTGGGGACTTGTCCCATCCACTATTCTCCATATTTTCAAAGATGCATACATCATCTAGGATTATGTTAATCAAGAAGATTAGCTTAATCTAATCCCTCATGGAGGCTATATAAAGAGCCCGTGGAGAATGAAGAAGGGGGGAGGGGGACAATGACAAGCCCATGAGAGCACTCTAGAATACCCTCATCTCTTTGAGGTGAGCTATGAGTGAGTTCTTTTATTATGTAGCATAATAGCAAGCTTCCTCTACCTCTTCTCCTATTATCTCCCTCTCTTCTCATCTTCTCATTCCATGTAGCATAATGGCAAGCTTCCTCTATCTCTTCTCCTATTATCTCCCTCTCCTCTCATCTCTCTCTCATATTCTAATATGGTGTCTAGTACATATATTCTCTCTTGTAAATTTGTGTCTTGGTTCTCTTGATTCTCTTTGAGAAAAAGGATGTCCTAGCCCATCCTCCCTTTGGCTAGGTAGTGTCCCTCTTTAGTTCTCTTAGTGAGGATTGGAGGTTGGATGGGTAAGAGGCAACCCGTTCATCATTTCAGCCCTCAACACTTAGGGAACATCAAGGGTAGGACACACCTAGGGAGCTCACACTTGCCTATGATTAGACCTATCTTCCTAAGCTACTCCCCCCACACTTTCCCTATGCACGAATTGGGTCCTCAAGTGTGGGAAAACACCACTGGCATGAACACAATGCACTGTACATTGATGTAGGTACACCCCCTAAGTGGTGCATTCTCTTTTCTTTTTCATGTGAATCCGACAACCCACGCCTAGCCACCGACTTTGAAGGCCCCCGTCACCCACACAATATACCCTCAATCTCCATAACCTCGACCATTTCAACATGCTTCTCTCCCATTTCCAATCCCCACAAAAACCCCATCATTGACTCACATGACCACCCTTCAATCACAACAAAGTCCTGCAAGTGCCATGGAACTAGCACTCGACTAGGAGGGGGTAATGTTAACCTAGTACAAGACAAAGAAAAAGGAACCAAAAAAAAATTCAAGAAAATGTAGAAATGCGGAGCAAAGCAGAAAAGGAAACCTGACAGAATGATAAGAGAAGAAAAGGCCAAAATCACAAGGGCAACCTTAAAAGGTGAGACAAAGACAAAGGCACATTTTAAAATGTAAAAGCACCCCCAAATTTTTGTAAAAGAGTGCCATGCTCAATCTTATGCAAGTTGTAAAGAGTAGAAGGGAGTAGGTGAAGGCACAATGTAAATAGAATGGAATAGGAAAAGAGGACCTTGGCAAGATAGTTAGTCATGCAAACGAAGGGGATGGGTGCCCAAAGGGATAAGGGCATGTATAAAAGACAAAAAGTGAATAGAGAAGCTCATTCTTGGTGTGTGGCAAAAGCCGCTCTCTTTTTTTTCTTCTTCTTGCTTGCTTGTGCTTGTGCTTGAGAGAGGGAGTGTGAGAGTGTGAGAGAGTGAGTGTGTGAGGGTGAGGAATCGTGGTGGAGAATATCTCAATCTTCTCCTCTCTTCTTTTCTTCTCTTCTCTTCTCTTGTCTCTTGCGTGCGGCCATGGAGCATGGAGCTTGAAGGTGGAGGATTGAGGTTGCTTGAGCTCGCATCTTGGATTGTGAAGCTACTAGTGTGCTTGAGAGAGGAGGGCACTCAATCGGGCATTGAGGTAAGCTCATTACACTCGTAGGCTTGAGAGTGTATACGGTTATATGAGAGGTACCCATTGGAATTTGGCTTGAAATGCTTGAGCAATAAGCAGTATGTGGGTCTTGGCGGTCGAGCGTGAGCTCCCATAAGGAAGACTAGCCAAGATTAGAGATATATCTTTAGCCAATCTAATTGACCTCATACTACTGGATCAGGAGACAACCACCATGGCACGCACTAGCGAATGAGATTAGCAAAGTATCTGGACAACATCCAACAACTTGTTACAGAATATGACTAATAGACAAGGATAGTGCACCATGGAAGACCAGCAAACAGATATCATAGTTGACCTTGAGAAGGAGAGGAGATTAGCAAGGATAGAATTGTAGCACATTGTGAGTTATAGCTGAGAGCAAAGGGCTCAGAGGTTGCACAAAGAGAGAGAGCTCCATGAGATTCACACAAGATCCTAGCCATCTCAAGTAGGAACAAAATGAGAGGCAATGCCAATAGGAAGAGAGTCTTAAAGGCTAACCTTACAGTGAGTGAGCTACTCACGAAAAGATTTCTAGACAATACCAGTGTTGAGCAAAGTGGGGCAACCTTAGTGGCATCATTGCGGATGGGCTAGTAGTCACCCCAAATCCCAAGAGCCAAATAAGAATACCCATAATTGCAAAGCAACTTGATAAATACCAAGCAAGTAACGACCCCTATAGCTTCGTCGAGCAATTTGAGTAGGTGTGCGAGGCTAACAATCTCATGGACCTTTCTCAACAAGCACAAGCATTTGATCTTTGCTTGGGAGATAAAGAACAAACTTCATTTACTAGCCTAGATGATGCCAAATGCAATAACTTCACTCAATTGAAGGATCTCTTCATCAAGAGATACTAGGAGGTAGGATACTCTGATAACCTCATTGTTAAGCTAACGAATGTCATCCAAAAGTATAAAGAGGGCATACAAGACTACATCACAAATGTGAGGAGTCTCCACAAGAGGATAGCTGAGTAATCCAATGAGAGAGTGGTCTCTATTGTATTCATTAACGGGATCTGCAACAAATAACTCTATAAGGCAATAGTGAGTAGCTCGAACCTGCAAAGGGATGTGTTTGTAAGAGTCTTTGAGGAGGCCATTCAGGTGTATGACTTGCTCAAGGAGAGAAACTCTCGAGCTATGCAACAAGGGAGAAACACGTTTAGAAACATCGAGAGAATTGCAACAACTAGCGAATGAGCAGCCCCTAGTGAATAAGAAAAAGGAAAGAGTATCGACCAAACCCAAGCTATAGCTGATCTAAAATCAGAGCTCTCCATACTACAAGAGTCAATAGGATGGCCAGTACGACCTCACATGTAGTGTGTGCACTATGGAGGGAACCACTTGCCACATCTAAATGTCCTGATCCCAGATCACGCACTATGGAGGGAACCACTTGCCACATCTAAATGTCCTGATCCCAGATCACGGCCTTGTGACAACTATGGAAGATTCAAGTACGATACCATACATTGTCAATTGCCAAGATAGCTGCCTTACTAACAACCTTACTCTCAGCTATACTTTCCAAGAATTAGGCAACCATACTTCAAAAGGGGAGCCCCTTTGGCTCTACCCGTACCTAACAATTGAAAGCCAACCCCTCCAAGGATAGAGATCAATCCAATGGGAATCCCTAGGCCACCATGACCTATCATGACCCATCCACCTAGCGATGCTCCAATGCACTTTGTGGAGGAACCACTCGAGGAAGATTCATACATGAACCCTTGGGTCTTTTATGATGAAGAGGGTAATCCCACATTGATGGACTGTAGACCTATGCCGATCATGGCCTTAGGCAAAGAGAGAGGTAGAGGCCTAAGAGGAGCTTAGAACCATGAGCCCATAGCATGTTGGACGTGTGGCTATTCGGGGTATATCTCATCTCACTACCTTGAAAAGGAGCAAGCAAATAGAGACAAGGCCGACTTAAGGTGTCCCAAATGCGGAGTCTTACACTTGTTTGTCGATTGCCCTAGGCAGAAACCCTCTAGTGGCTCGGACACGAGCTCAAACAAAGTAGGTTGGTATCTCATTATTTGGACGTAGCAACTTGGATGTATCCTCTATAGGGAAGAAGAGTCGACACGAAGGAGGAAAAACATTACTTAGACAAAAATAATGCTCAAGACAGAGAGTGAGACCATGTTAACAAAGGGAAAACAAGTCACTAACATTGAAGCAAAAACATCTGCTCTTAGGACGAGAGAGAAGAGAAGCGCTAGGGTCGGAGAGTACCTTCACCCCAACTAGTACTACTAACAACTATGGATAAGGTCAATGAATGGATAAAAGAAGCACAAGCTCACTTGCAAGATGTTGAACATATCATTGAGGATGGGAGAAATGAACTCTCAACCATAAGCCCACCAGTCTCTCCCACAAATGTGAGAGCAGGAGAGAAAACACCACCACATGAACAGTTGCATAAGCAGAATGAGGATACCACGAATAGGCAAATGGCTCAAGAGCATTGGCATAGGGAGTCCATGAAGCCAAGGAGGGAAAGATGAATGGTAAGTTGCTAGCCACACTAATAACAACTCCAGTGGCACTGTCACTAGAAGAGTTGCTTAGGCAACACCCCGCAATATGGCAAGAATTGAAGTGATGGGTAGAACAAAGTATTAAACATGAATTGCGCAAGACTTGCCTAATCACGATACCATGGCACACATACCAAGCCTAATGCAAAATCCAATGTCTAAGTTCCCATAAGTGCATGCCCTAGGAGATGCTATGCAAAAGGGGATACTAGACACAAGAGTAGGGTTATTGTACTTAGCTACAAAGTCTTGCAAGCTTTGGGAAACCCACCAGTGGAAACCGCATGGTTCGATGTCACTCTGGTGAATAGCATGAAGGATCCCGAAGGATTGGCCTCTAAAGATAGCAAGAATCCAATTCTCCATGAACTTTATAGTCATGAAGGGAGTGGATTATGATATTCTACTAGACAGACCTTGTGAGGATTGTTAGAGTGATAAATGACTGGTAATAGCTTAATATTCTTAGGCAATAGATTAGAAGCAATTCGAGTAGCGATGGACACTTGGAAAACCTCACCAGTGAACCTAAAGGCCATCTCTGCCATGCTAAAGGATGACTTAAGGGCTAGAAGAGATCATGGACTGATAATGAGGTACATTTTGTGTCCTAAGGATGAGTGCGACTCAATGCAGGTGTTGACAACCATTGATCTCCCATTCTTAGAGGATGAGGCTAAATATAGGCAAGCTATAGACTCAACTAGCAAACCTAATAATGCCATCACTTCTAACCTATGCAGCACAGTGCCCTTTTGTATGATGGTTGGGAGTCCCATCAGCAAACCAACCCCAATCTCTTATCATGTCCCAACTAACAAATTAGAACTCCACAAAATCCTCGAGTACTTGTTAAGTGAGTTGGTTGGCAACCCAGTTACCAATTTAAAGCCCGTCGAGGATCTTATGGAAAGAAAAGATTGGCAATGGACTAAGATGCATAACTTAAACTTGTCATATAACTAGACTCTCATGATGATAAGTGAGACAAAGCTTGAGAATAGGAACCCTACAAAAAGTGATGCACGGTCCAAGTACAAGGATTCTAACGATGGGAATGATGACTGCTATTGTTTCATCAATGAGAAAGGCGAAGAGGAAGTAGAGACCATAGAATATGACATGAATGGAAGAGTGATTGAGCTTATTAGAGAAAATATTAAACCTCAAGAGGTCAACATGTTTAAAAAGAGCAAAGGAGTTACCAAGATAGATTGCGATCGAGCTTGTCTAGAATGCCTAGAGGTGATAGATTATGAGCAAGCAGGATTAGTTTAGCCTTGCACCTCACCATTATTTGGAGTGGAGTCAACTTCAGAGTTGCAACCACCAGGGGAGATAGCCTCTTCTAGTGAGGATAATGAGTATAACTTTTTTATTAGCTAAAGGGAATAGATCCGAGTATTGTGGCTGATAATATTCCCATGACCCCCAAAGTAGTGCCATTCAAGCAATGACCATACATGATGAATCCTAAGCATGAACACGTAGTAAAGGAAGAAATTGATAAGCTATTAAAGGTAGGATTCATTTATGAGATAGAGCATACAAACTGGGTATCAGCCATAGTTATCGTCATGAAGAAGAATGAGAAGATTTGAGTGTGTGTTAACAAGGTCAATGCAGCTACAAAGAGAGACAACTACATGTTACCATACACTGAGCACATGCTAGAGAGAGTGGCAAGAAAGGAAGGCTATAGTTTTTTAAATGGCTTCTCATGCTATAACCAAATGCAATTCCATCTAGAAGATAGGCACAAGACAACATTCACCACTGAATGGAGGGTATTTACCTACATAGTCATGCCATTTGAATTGACAATGCTCCTACTACCTTCCAGTGCCTCATGTGTGCCATCTTCAAGGACATGCTCAAATTTTTTTAGGAAGTCTTTGTCAATGACCTAAGCGTCCACACCAATTGGGAAGAGCACTGGAAAAAGCTATGAATAATCTTTGAATGGTGTTGACAATATAGTCTCACTGAACCCCTTAAAGTGCCAATTTTGGGTGAAGCACGGTTGTGTTTTAGGGAATGTTGTGTCAACAAAGAATGGGATAACCACAAACTCCTCAAAATTCAAGGTGATTATAGACCTTCCCCCTCTAGCCAACTTCAAGGAGTTCAATGGCTCTCAAGCCACATAGGATACTAACAGTGATTTGTGTTAAACTATGCATTGATTGCTAGACCTTTGTACAAGTTATCAATAGTATTCGAGTGGACCAAAGAATGTCAACAGTCCTATGAAAGACTTAAATAGGCTCTAACTTTAGCTTCTATCTTAAGAGTCCCGGATTGTTCCCTTATCTTCCATGTGTAATTGATGCATTAAAGTTTGTTGTGGGGGCAGTGTTGCACCAATAAGGTGAATATAACCTAGACTATCCAGTGAGCCTTGTTAGCATACAACTCTCTGATACAGAAATGAACTATTCCACAATAGAGAGGGAAGGGTAAGCCATGGTGTTTGCCATAAAGAAGTTTAGACACTATCTTGTAGCAACACCCTTTACTTTCTTTGTGGATCATCAAGCATTGCTTTATATTATGATGAATAAACCTTGCACAACAAGATACATTGCTCGATGGTCACTTTTGCTGCTGGAATTTGACTTCTCTATGATTGTACACAAGGGAAAACAACACTATGTGGCAGATCATATGTCCCTCATACCCACGAGTGAAGCCGTTGGATAGGGCTTCATTGATGATCTACCAGATGCACATCTTTTTAGAATGTTAGATTTGTTTAGAGCAGACCTCACACCATATTGGGTGGATGACATAGTCCACATCCTAGGGAATGTTGGATATGATCAATGCCCCACCCTCATCAGGTGCTACCAATGACCCATGGTGCTCAAAGTTGTAAGGCCCCCATTATGAGGAGAAGCCAAATGTGAGCCTGGACATTGGTTGAGTCCCGACTTGTATATCAGATGAGGTCTATGTGATTGGATGGCAAAAAGGTGACTATTGTGGGTCTAATCTTTGGGTTAGACGGAGTGGTTAAGCTGGTAGCAACTTGAGGCGCATTGCACCCCTGGCTGGGGGGTCCCAGGGGGGCCAGCAGCCCCCCTGGCGGGGGTCCAGGGGCAAAGCCCCCGGCCCGATGGTAAAGGGAATATTCCCTGGAATATTCCCTAGCCGACTAGTGGAGGCTCATATGGTAGGTCAGTCAACATGCCGACCTAACGACCTTCGCGGGCTATAAAAGCTAAACCCCTTCGCAACCATCTCTCACTCATCTTTCACCTAGTCAGAGTTGTTCCAGCTAGCCTTAAGCTCTTCACCTATCTTCTGTCTAGATCGCCATCTAAGCTTCACACAGTGGAAGCGTACGGGTGGACAGAGCCATCTTTGTATCAGCTGTTTGGAGTTAAAGAATTTACTGATTCTCCTCTTATCTATTGTGTACTGTCTATCTCTTTCTCAGATTCTGTTCGCTACACCGTGTAATATTTTACAGGGAACAGATTGTCAAGTTTTGCAGTGGTGATTACCTTAGAGTCATTAGGCATGAGCTCATGTATGAGTGGTCGCTCATGGACACTTGGTTGAGCTTTGGGTCAATAAACCATTGGAGCACTTAAGGATTGAGCACCCTTCCTTTTGGTTTTTCTCCTCCCCTGTTTTGGTTGACATTGTTGGGCTTTGGTTTTTGGGGCATAATAACCTTGGGCTTTCAATAGGGCTTTTCAAACCCAACACTACCTAGTCACATGTGAACTATAGGATCACCAACTCTTCCATTTAGGCTTAGAGTTTGAAGCATGAAAACTATGAATTTCCAATGATTGACATTTATGAGACTATGGTCTATGTTTGGGGACCCACTTAAGTATTTGGATTGTAGCTTTGGGTGTGGGTTCTAAAGGGTGGTTGTCACGAACCCGCCTTGATCCTCTTCACGGATAATATTTTAGTAGTCATCTAGAGTTTATCTTCCAACCGTTGCCATCCGTACTCTAACCAGAATGATCCAACTAGTTAACCCTAGGTCTACCCCACAAGGGAAGCATCTTGCTGGTACCCACGAAGGACCTAAAGGTTTCTAATTGACCTAACAGTCACCTATCAACAACTAACTCACATCTAGAGGTGTCCTTCGAGAGGCTTCTTGTCCGAAAGGAGCAACTGCCATTACCCTTGGTTCATGGAGTACAACACTTTTTTCCAGTAGCAGGCTAAGGATTTATAAAATCCCTTGCAGTGCTCTGGCACAGCCACTGTACCTTTCCCCTAAGATAATTTATAGTTTGGGTTCTAAGACCAAACCCTAAGTAAGTCAACGAATCTGCCCTTCCTAGAGTTTCTTCCTAGTGTTTGTTTTTAGGGAAACCTCTTGACTAACTGAGACCACCCTACCATAGGACTGGATTCATCGGGAATCCATCCACCCGCTTCCCTCTATGGAAGTTCTTAGTTATCTAATTACCTACCACATTACGTGAAACATATAAAAACAGCTTCATTAATTAAAATCATTTTATGCACAGTTGTTTGTTTACGTAATTTACTCACGAACATACAATCAGAATTAAACAAATTCATTGATTATATTCTATAATGTGTGTTCTCCTGCCCATACAATAGAAAATTTACAATTTCATGTGTTGCCTCATCCAGCGCATCTGCACGTCACCAACATCAAATCCACCTATAGCTAGCATTCATAGGTGTCCCAAATAGAACTCAAGCCATACAAGGGACCAAGTAGTTCCTAGGTGCGCAAAAGGATTTACTAGCTAGAGCCCCATTGGTACATTTCCACCTCCTACTTAATACAATCCTTGCTGGGAGACCTCTCACCATTGGAGTCAATCCATGCTTTTGCGGTAGTAAAAACATCCCCTCTTGGTATGGGGATTCAACACCTATCCTTGGGGGAGGTATAGGGCTCCTCAATTTTTATCTATTCCAATACTTAATTCAATCAAGATCTAATCTAGAAAATCACAAACAAGATGATGTCTTCAAGCAGTTATGAATTCAATCAATCATGCAACTTTCAAGTGATGCTTAATCTAGTAGCAATCAACACTTGAGTTTCACATAATGAAATCTTTCCCTTGGAATTTAACTAGGGGTATCTAGATTTTGGGGTCTCTAACTTTCCAGTTATTGTAACCAATTTCTTGGCCTTAAGTCAATATTTCTAAAGAGACTTATCTTATTTCTATTGAATCTGGATAGAAATTTTTTAGAAAAAAACATGTGGTATCGCAGTTGGTAAAGGATTGTTATCTATGCTCGTGACTCCGTTAATGACTCCCGTGCTCGCAACTCCAACTGTTGCTTCCACGTTAGTAGGGTCATTCGCAATTTTTGCTTCTGAGTTCTTTCTCTTTGAGGCCATGATGGAATAGAGATATGATAGAATAGGATAGAGTTCTTCAATGTCTTCTCTTCTCGGATTAGAGTAGAAGAGGATGAGAGACCTTCAGCGTATCCCTTTCCTTGGTTTGAAGGAGATGATGTCTCTTCGTCTCATGGAACAATCTCTCCTCCTTCTCAATCAATCAGCATCTCGTCCCGTTAGGATTGCTCTTGTCCTTCCTCGTCTTGTGGAAGCCATGGAAGAAGCCTAATGGGTTCAAGCAGCGCTTCTATATAGGGTTAGAGAGAGAGAGAGAGAGAGAGAGAGAGAGAGAGAGAGAGAGAGAGAGAGAGAGAGAGGGAGAGAGACTTGGCTGATTATAGTAGAGCTTTGTCGCGTCAATAGCAACAGAGAGACTTTTGTATGGGTCGTTACGTGTCTGTGTGACGCTCTATCCCTATTTATATAGTAGTGAGAGGGGGGGAAAGAGAGGGCAAGGTGCCTGCTTTTTTTTTTGCGATTTTGATGACATCATTGATGATAAAGATTTCATTTTTTTTATCTTGCAACTTATTTGGATCATAACATGAACTCCAAATATTGTTGTTTGGGTACTTAAAACGATAAGCACGCATTTGGTCAACAAGCAAGCATGGGCAGAATTACGAAAATCCATCAAAAATAGGCAAAATAATAATTTTTTACAAATCACATTATTTTTATCGATCTTTTATCTTAGACAACTTATTCCTTTCAAAATAAGTCACAATATATATTTGGGTCCTTCTAAAGTGGGAATTAAGTCATCTAAACATGCTACTAGAGATTTCAAACTATTCTAGTAAACCAGTCCTACTTGTAAATCCTATAGAGATTCTACAATTTTTTTCCCATGTGTGGACGTGCAACATAAATCAATTTTCTTTGGAATGTATACGCACATTGTTTATTAAAATAAACTAAGTAATGGGAACATTACAGTGGTGGCATTTTGCAATGGGCATAAATTGTGGCGTACTACCCCATCCTTGGGGTTGACACTAGGTTTAGCTATTGGCGGCATTATAGCCTTTTGGATGGCCATGGTGCCCTTACTAAAAGCTATTACTATTCTAACATTATCGATGGCAAGGTGGATGCGCTGCAACATGTAGTCAACATTACAATGTGCTTGTTTTTTGAACATGCACCCCAACAATGATTCCTTGCCAACACTTTGCTTGTTAGGTGGAACGTAAAAGGCAATGGGTAGACTCTTAGTCTCAATAGAAATAATTAGTTTTTAATTTTCCCAAGAGTGGATAGGACTATCTCCCAAAGGAGCTAAGTTTCTCATTGGTTGGTTGCAATTGGGGTTGACCCATAGCAATCCAGTGTTCATAAGTTAAGATATTTGAGTCGGCTCCCTCATCAATTAGTGCATTAAGGATGTATGTCTTTTGGGCCATTATTCCCAATCCCCTGAATTTCATTTTCTACTTGTGCCCCTTAATTGAGTACAGCAAGAGAGGTCTCCTTGTCCAAAGTCTAGTTGTTTGACATATTTGTCAAACCAACTCTTGAGTCATGCCTTTTCACAAATTAGAGCATGGGTTGCAATGAGACAAGTCTTAGATAGCCATTCCAGCTTTACTAACCGATTTTCCCATGCTTCTTGGCCCTCCCATCTCTCTTGGGTTGCTATTCTCAAGCTCGGACTAAAGAACTATACTGGTAGAATAGCTCCAGTTCCATAGGTCAATCTGAATGGAGTCTGTCCTATGACTATTTTATAGACCGTCCTATATGCCCACAAAGCTACCATGATCTTGTTGTCCTAATCAATGTGTGAGCTAGAGACTACTTTTGTTAGAACACTCTTCAAGATCTTGTTCATGGAATTAGTTTGACCGTTGGCTTGAGAATAATATGGTGAGGACTTTCTATGGATTATTAAGAAGGTCGATAACAAGTGAGCAATCACTTCATTGATGAAGTGTGTGCCTTGGTTGTTGGGGGTAAAGGCACCTCTGCCTAGCTGCCCATGTATTACTACACTAACAGTACCCACCACTGCACACTATAGGTGGCGGGCGCACATCACCGTCACTTTATTCTTTATTCTTTTAGTGACAGTTTGAATAAAGGAAGGCATGGTCACACATTGTGACTGTTGGAGTTTCCATTTGTGTCTCTCTTTCTTTCTTGCTCTTGCTCTCCACCATAGCTCACTTCCAAGTAAGCTTTGATCCTTCTCACCTTTCAACTGGTACTAGAGCAAGGCTTCTCGACTTCCCGAGCTTGGTTCGTGGCATTCTTAGCTTCCATTCAAATACCTACAACATTGGGTCTCCTTCTTGGCAGCCATAACCAACCTTCTCGAGCTCCTGACGCTCCCCAGCTTCCTGAGCACCTTCTTGGCCTATTGAGGCACCCTCAGGGCATTGCTACAGAGGTATTAAAGTGTTATTTCAGTGCTTTTATTCAGTTCTCAAGTTGCAGTGAATCAGGGCAGCCATAGCTCAAACCCTTGGAGCTTATATCTTGCTCCCTCTTGCATTTGGGCACTTGAGGCTTGTTATGTGCCTCCTTGGGCACCCCTTGGAGCCTCTAATCATTACCATTGAGGTGACATGGATGTGCATTAGTAGAAGCATACATCAGCAAATTTCTGCCATTTTTTTGCCTGGTCTGGATAGCATACCACAACAGCACACCTACTCATCAGTGATGAGTGATGGCTATGTCATGCTTCTTCGGGGTTGGCAATGCACTTGTGCCGATGGTCTCTAACAAGTGTTGAAGCCTCCTTGATCATTGGCATCAGATTTGGGTTTGATTTCTACAGTCGCAGGACTATTTATAGTAGTCCCATAGTCATGTTATGTAGAAGTAACATTGGCATCTAATGCTATCCTTGTTTGGGCACTTCTACTTAACCGGTTTGGTACCTATTGATGCCCGATTGTTTGAGGGATGCAAGGCATATGTTATGCCATCATTTTGGACTGATTTGCTTACTATAAATACTTAGTTTTAAACAATAAATCACTACTGTACAATAGTGAACTGAAGTCTATTACTTCATGTTTGGTTATGTCTATTGGTTTTCGGGCTATCTTTGGGATATGCAATGAAGTATTGACCTTCGGGATACGGCATCAAGCTTGTCTTTAGTTTCGAATCTTCATTTGAGCTTGAGCTTGGCTTTGGAATGCATTTGATGCTCTGCCTTGGATGTACGTATGGCATGTATGTTATCTATGTCTAACCAGTCTTAACATGCTTGGCCTATGCCACTACTAGATGCTAGTTACATTGTTTGGAGCCGATTGCTACTAATGCCTTGACTTGGCTTGCATCTGAATTCCCAGAACTTACTTGAGATATTTCGTGGCTTACCAGAGTTGTATTTGGGATACAGTTGATGTCTATGGATGTTATAATTAGAGGCTACACAGCCTATATGCTCATGATGCCTTATTGATGTCTAGTCTTGGATCTTTCATCATTGGTACTCTCAATATGCCTTTCTTGAGTTTCTTGGCCTGATCCATACGGCTTTTGTGCCAGTGGGAGTATCTTTTGATCCTTGACAGACATTGAGCAGACATTGAGCAGGTGGTTTATGCTATTGAGCTTTGAATCTTTTGAGACTGGGATCTTCTTCACTTGGATGTTGCATGGTTGATATGTCGTGGTCCGCATACATGTACTTGGGCTAATTTGGGCTTTGCACTCCTTGAGCATACATCTCTTTGTGTCAAGTCTTGCCAATGTTGTGTACACTTTGCCCTATTACACAAGGGGTGTGCCGACTTACTAAGGATTCATTTGACATGCTTGGGTGTTTACTCGATGTTTGTATGACTATCATATGCTGATTTATGCCCGCTTAATACTGGTTATGCTTTGACAATCAGTGGTTGACTTGGTGCATTGATTTTTCCTACAGTTTGCTCTCATTGTACTTGGCTATGCATGGACTGACATGGAATTTTCATGATGAATCATCTTGATTTTATGTATTTTTTATGGTACTTCATGGGCAGCATCATTAGCTATCAGTTCGTGGTCATTTTGCCTTGGTTTTGGTGGTATTTTGACTGTTTACAACAAAAAACAGCAAGCAGTTTTGAATTGTCTACACCACTTTAGACTGCAATGTGGCATCTTCTTTCACTAACAGTGCTATCTTCAATATCACTAAGCTTGATGGTACAAATTATACCTATTGGAAGAGCCAAGTTTGGTAGGTATTGGTACAAAAATCGCAGATAAAGCCACTAAGGATACATGGCGAGCAGTCTGAAACTATGACTGATGACGAATGGGATGAACTTGATGAGTTATGCAAGTCCACCCTCATCTTTTCTCTCACTGAACAAGTGCATTACAATGTGGGTGAGGAAGCATAGAGTGCTTGGCAGCTTTGGGATAAAATTAAAAACCTCTATGATAAGAAAAGTCCAGCAAGTTAGATGTATTGGTTGAAGCAGCTTCTGGACCTACGCATGAAGGAGAATATGACAATGTCTGCTCATTTGAGCCAGTTTCATGCTATTATCAAGAACTTGACTTCGCAAGGTATTACTTTTAATGATGAGGTTACTCCATTGTTTTTGCTTGGGACTCTAAGTGAGTCATGGGATGTATTCCTCACTGCCTTATGTGCGCTTGCTACTATTTTGAACTTGCCTGATGTAGAGAGTGCTCTTCTATAGGAAGAGATCAACCATAAAAACTTGGATGCCTCTCGTGTGTCGCATGCTTTGACTGTTAGAGGTAGAGATGGCATGGCAAGAATGATCGTGGTAATGGCCATAGCAAAGACTCGCATAAGTCTAGATCTAAGTCGCGTGGTAAGTTGTGCAACAAGTCTCGTGGGAGAAATGCTAATGTGACATGTCATCATTGTGGCAAGAAGGGTCATATACACCTACAGTGTCATGAGTTGCAGAATGAGAAGCGCAAAGAGAAGGGGAAAGACAAAGTACATGAAAAGTCCTCTCACAGCATTATGCCTGCGAAATCCAGTGTGAAAATCGAGGTGATAAATGTCATGCAAATTGATGACTCCGATGGGGAGTACATACTTGCAGCTAGTTCTTGGGATGCTATGTCATTGACCAATGTTCACTCTCTGTATGAGTAGTGCTGGCTTTTGGATTCTGGTGCTTCATTTCATGTTACACCATGCCGTGAGTGGTTCCACTCCTACCGCACTGTCTCTGGTTCAATTCCCTTGGTGGGTGATGACATGTCACTTACTATTGTTGGCATTGGGGATGTATGGCTACAGTTCTCTATTGGCAGTACTTTTTTATTTCAGGATGTATATCATGTACCTGCAATTACACGCAGTTTTATGTCTGTCGTGGGCAGCTTGATGATGATGGGTTTCGTGTTTCATTTGGGGATTCTACCTAGAAGATCACCCATGGCAGACTTGTGCTTACTAGAGGTGCCAAAGCTGTCAGCCTCTATCCTCTTGTAGTTGATGGGTCCTCTATTGACCATGTTTTGTCAGTGGGTTCCATCCCATGTGTATCTCTTTGGCATGCCCATTTGGGCCATATGTCCTTGAAGGAAATGAAAATGCTTTCTAGTTTCTGTAGTACTTACCGCCCCTTGACTACACATGTTTTGATTCATGTGAGCATTGTCTTTATGGCAGACAGACTAGGAATACGCATAAGAAGTCTAGTAGGACACGCATGAGTGAGCCCCTAGCATTAGTACATTTGGATGTCTGTGGACCCGTGCTAGTCTATGGGTGGTGCAAAGTATTTTGTGACGTTTATTAAATATTTTTCACGTAAAATCTGGGCTTACCCCATAAAGCTTAAGTCAGAAGTCTTGGTTGTGTTTCAAAGATGGCTTGCATTGGTCGAGAACCAAACTAGGCATAGGCTAAAATGCCTTAGGACTGGCAATGGGGGAGAATATGTGTCACGTGCTTTTGAGCAACTATGTGACGAGAGGGGTATTAAGCGTTAGTTGACTACCCCCTATACCCCACCCCAGAATGGTTTGGTTGAGCAGATGAATAGAACCATTCAGGAGCGTGCACGCAGTATGCTTAGCCATGCAAGCTTACCACAAATCTTTTGGGCTGAGGTAGTCAGTACAGCTGTGCATGTCATAAATAGATCACCTTCTAGTGGTTTGGATTTCTAGGTTGCAGATGAGGTATGTACTGGGAAACCTTCGTCTTATACGCATCTATGTGCCTTTGGATGTGAGGCATTCTGCCATGTGCCCAAAGACAATCGTACTAAGTTGGATCCTAAGAGTGTCAAATGCATTCTCCTTGGCTATGGAGATGCATGCGAGATGGGTTACTGCCTCTGGGATCTGCAAGCGCGAAAATTCATCCGCAACCATGATGTAGTCTTCCATAAAGATAAGATGCATAGGCAGCCTGAGAAGGTGGTAGAGATATGTACGGTTATATTCCAAGAGGAGCCACATGCTCCTGCACAGCCAGGTGAATGTTGGAAGAGAAAGAAAGAAAGAAAGAAAGAAAGAAAGTTATATTAACGTCTTCTAAAGACCAAAACTGGCCTATGAGACAAACTGTGATACAACTGATGAGGTCCAGCTATCCAAAATAAAAGTGCTGAATGAAAAGCTAAAAACTGGAAACTGAAAATACGATGCTGTGAGTGTGATAAGTGTCGTGTATGTGTATGTGCGTATGTAGCTCTGGTACTCCAGATAATGGCTACAAAAGGGGAACAAATGTTAGCTGTGATAGGGGAACAACTGTCGGCTGTGATAAAGTGATGTGATGTGTATATGTAACAGATGCAGGGAGATATACTATCCTGGGATGTAGTAGCAGTCAATGAAGTCGCTAATAGCAGATGATCCCTCCTGGATGCAGGATGTGGTACATCGGCGGTGGAGAAAGAGCAAACTGGAGATCTGAGATCCAATGTGTCGAGGGAGAGAGACAAAGTGGAGCAGAAGATGAGTCTCAGCTCATTGTTGTTGTTCTTCCATTATTCTTCCATCATACTAACTGAAAGAGACTTACACACATAGGTATGACTAACTAGATTAATTATGGTTAAGTCACTGACTACACCGACTTATTGACTGTTACACACGTGTACAATTGTATCCAGCTAATGTCGGTCACACACATAAAGATAGACTGACTGGGAGCTTGATATTCTAACACTCCCCCTTAAGCTCAAACCATCTGATAAACTCCAAATAGCTGTCTGAAGTAAATGAACTTTTCTTTACCAAGAGACTTGGTAAATAAGTCTGCTACCTGGTCTTTAGTCTTCACATGAATCAAGTCGATCTACCCTGTAAAAACCATTTCTCTGATGACATGGTAGTGAACCCTAATATGTTTTGGGACCTAGCATGGTAGACAGGATTGCTAGCCAACATAATACTTCTGAGGTTATCACAATGCAATCTCACTCTACTTTCCACCTGTATTCCCAAGTCTTTCAGCAGTTTCATCAACCAAAATGCTTCGCAAGCCACTAAGGTAGCTCCTCTGTACTCAGCTTTTGTATTAGACAATACAATAGTAGGCTATTTCTTACTGTGCCAATTGATCATAGTGCTGCCCAATCCAAATGCATACTCACTGGTTGACCTCATGTCATAGACACAATGAGCCCAATTAGCATCAGTAAACCCTATCAAGTCAAGAGATTTTCCATATGCATAAAATAACCCATAATCTATAGTACCCTTTACATATCTCATTATCCTCTTGACTGCATCTAAATGTGGTTTGCGAGGCTTTTGCATAAACTGACTAATTGGCCTCACTACATAACATAAGTTAGAACGGGTAATAGTCAAGTATATCAAGCTGCCCACCATCTGTCGATACATGGTCACATTCTCTATGTCATTTCCAACATCAATTTGCAGCTTGACATTCTAATCAAGAGGTGTCTCCATGGGCTTGCATTCAGCCATACCATACTTCTGTAACATGTCATGAGCATACTGCTTCTGTAGCAGCCATATACCTTGAGGCGTAGTAGAGATTACCTCAATCCCAAGAAAATACTTCAGTTCACCAAGGCCTTTAACTTTGAATTCAGCCTGTAAACATGATTTAATTTCAGCAATGCCCTCTTCATCATCTCCAGTTGATGATAAGATCATCTACATAAACAACTAGAAACACATATCCATGATTTGTCTTTTTCGTGAACAGACTGTGATCTGCATCACCCAATCTAAATCCATGTTGTTGTAAATAACTCCTGATCTGAGCATTCCATGCTCTAGGTTCCTATTTCAGTCCATATAAAGCCATTTTCAGCTTATATACATGTGTAGGAAAGTCCGGGTGAACATAGCCTTTAGGCTACTCCATATATACTTCCTCAACCAAATCACCATTCAAGAAAGCATTCTTAATGTCCATTTGCCATAATTTCTAGCCTTTGCATACTGCCAAAGAAATGACAGTTCTAACCGTTGCCATTTTAGCCACCGGACTGAAAGTCTCCTCATAGTCAAGATCATATTGTTGTGCATACTCTTTTGCAACCGGCCTGGCCTTATAGCATTCTAATGAACCATCTGACTTGCACTTAACCTTGTACACCCATTTGTAGCCAATGGGAACTTTGCCTTCAGGGAACTCGACCAATTTCCATGTCTCATTTTCAGCCAGGGCTGCATACTCCTCATCCATGGCAGTACGCCAATTATCATCTGTAACTGCATTATCAAACTTTGTAGGCTCTTTATAAACTATCACACTAGCTATATATGCATAATGGTGGGCTGAATAACCAGTGTATGCAAACCTGTTAATTGTTTTTCTGACTCTCTCATATCTTCGTAATTGTGGCTCACTCTGAGCTTGCCTCTCATGAGGCGGTACATAGCGACTCTGCCTTGCTCTAGGCATCATAATAGACGGAATGCCCAACTCACTATCCAAACTATCGCAATTAGATGACTCATAACCTACTGTAAGTGGACTTGTCACATCCTCAAGCATCTTTTATTTTCCCTTATCCAATATCCCCCTCACTGACATATTCGTGTCAGTGGACGTAGGACTATGACTCCGCAAGCGTCCTGACCAAGGACTTATTGTAGGTGACCCATCACCTGTAGGACCACTCATAGATGTACTCATTATAGGTGTATTTTCAACATTACTTGTGCTGATTGATCCATCAGTAGCCAATGCAATAGGATTACCATACCACGATGCTAGCTCATAAAAAACAACATCTCTGCTAATCAATGTCTCATGTGTAGACGGTACATAACACTTGTAAGTTTTCCGGTCTTGTGCATAACTAAGGAACACACTCTTGAGAGCTTTAGGGTCCAATTTCTTCCTCTTTTCATCAAGAACATGCACATATGCAATGCTGCCAAATACCTTCAAGTGTGAAATGTCAGGCTTATGACCATACAACCTTTCATATGGAGTTACATCATGAATCC